>NC_136068.1:1816407213-1817813460 GCF_964261635.1 Lissotriton helveticus
GACAATTGGGGACTCGATCTCCCTTCTATGTCTGATGTGTACTAGATGTGTATTTCGGTGGTAATCGGATGGGGCTAGGAAAACTGGTGGCAGTAGGAAGGCAATGTAACATGTTCCATCCCAATCTAGGGGCAGACGTGCATATGCGGTCTGACCACATACAAAATACGAATGACGTGAGGCTTTGAAATTAGATTTCCCACTGTCACTGTACTTGACCACAGTAGTACAATCACTGTGTCCTAGATGTACTGAACCATTCTTTCGGACACATAATTCGCCTTTCACTGGTAGGACTGTAATAGCAGGCAAATCTGGAGTAGTCTCGGACTGAACATTCAAAACCATGAAATTCGAGGAGAAATTACCTAGATCATATACTTCATTTTCTAGATCTAACCCTGTCCTCTGGGAAAGACCTTCCTTGTCTGGGAAACATGTTCTATTCAGAAGGGACTTATCGTCTAAGGATGATGTTAACGTAAACCATGCTCCACACGATCCATTGTGTGAAAACGGATAGGGAAAGAGTGGCAGAACTCCCTTCGGTGTCTGGAAAGGGGGGAGTCGACCACACCCCCAACAATTAGTGGCATTGCTAGTCTGGTGTGAATAGTGTAACATTCGTATGAAAGTATTGTTGCGCATGGCAAGTCTGTAGGATAACTCGTGAGGAGGTAGTTCACTAAAAGTGTGCTCTACTGTATCATTAGAAGAAAGATGTACATGTGAATCAATAGGGGGAAAGAATACATGTAAAACGTAACTTATACATGTGATCGTAAGACTCAGAAATAACATAAACAATAACATAATAATACATCTGCTTCGCAGATTTTTACAATAACGTGTTTTCTTGGAGTTTCGTCTAACTCTCTCACTATGGGGGTCTATCTCATACATGTCAGGAACCTGTCTAACCGCTTCACCCGAGAGGGACTTAAACAATTAAACTGTCTGACTTGCTAGACCTCAATTTCATTTTATACTCCTGCTGCGGAGTTTTCTCTAACAGGGGAAGTTTAGAGTCAGTATCGGGGCAGTCCTTGAGAAAAGTCTTTGGACGGAGTCCATGAAAACGTTTAACGTGACTGGAGTGGAGCCATCCCTTGCGGCCCTCCACTTTGACGGCGGTCCTTGTGGTCATCAGTACGAGTTTCGGCTCTTTCCAGCGGGGCTCCAGTGGACTTGAACGATCGAAATTCCGGATCAAAACCAGATCACCTGGAACGACCTTGTGCGGTTTCACCTGGGTGTTGTCTGGAAAGGCAGCCGCGACCTGTGAACGACAAGAGAGTAGTGCAGACATCAAGGAAGCCAGGTAATCTGTCAGCATATTACTGTCAACATCAGTTATTTTACGTGGCATAGGTGTACCCCACATGTTCGGGGGACGACCGAATACAACCTCGAAAGAGGACAGACCTGAACGGGAGTGAGCGACCATTCTCATGTAAAAAAGGGCGACTGGCAGAGCTACCATCCAATCTACGCCTTTCTCGGCACAGACCTTTGCAATGCGGATTTTCAGAGTCTGATTATGTCTCTCGACGAGGCCAGCTGCCTCGGGATGTCGTACACAGTGGAACTTCCACTGGTACCCTAACAGAAGAGATACTTGTTTCATGAGTTCGGATGAGAATGGCTGTCCGTTGTCTGAATACACGACCCTGGGCAAACCATAGCGTGGGAAAAACTCACGAACCAACTGCCTGGCAGTGGTCGCGGCAGTGTAATCTGGGACTGGATAAGCTTCGGTCCATCTGGACAAAGCGCATACTACTACGAGGACGTACTTGAAACCTCGACATCGATCCATCTGAATATAATCCATCTGGAGGACTTCAAAAGGGTGGTCAGGAGGATGGAATCCACCTTGTTCCACCGGAACACCTTTACCTGGATTGAACTGACAACAGATCATGCAGGTACGCACTTTCTGCTTGGCTGCTGCTCGTAAATGCTTGTTAAACCAAATATTCTGGATGCTGTCTAACATGGCTTTTTCTCCTAAGTGTGCTGGACTATGTGCGGTATTAATAATGACTTGAACCATAGAGTCGGGGAGAAACCATGTGGCTTTTCCCTTCGTCAACCATCCCTGATCTGTCTGGACCCCTCCTTGTTCGGACCATTTCTTGATTTCGTCTGGGGTAGCATGTGACTGTAGGTCTAGTACATCTTGTGTAGGGTCCTTAACTGTCATACAAGTGGTCTGGTCTGGAACATCTGTCTTTGTCATGTTAACTGGAATGACTGGAGTCTGAGCTGTAAGCTTGGCTGTTCGATCTGCTAGATCGTTGCCTTGGGAAATGGTGTCAGTGGCTTTCGTATGTGCTTTGCACTTCATAATGGCAATGGCTTTCGGTAAATGTATTGCTTCTAACAGAGCTTGAATGAGGGGGCCATGCTGAATCTTGGCTCCATGAGAGGTCATGAAACCTCTTTCTTGCCAGAGTACTCCAAAGTCGTGAACGACTCCGAATGCATAACGTGAATCTGTATATATGTTTACTTTCAGGTTCTTGGCTCGTATGCAGGCTTGGGTCAGAGCAATAAGCTCTGCTGCTTGAGCAGACAGGGTGTCAATACGATGTGTTTCTATAACTTCAGTTTCAGTAGTCACTGCATACGCGGCTACTAGTTCTCCTGTACTTGTTCTCATACATGAACCATCCACATAAAGTGTCAGGTCGGGATCAGGTAATGCAATGTCAGTCAAGTCTTGTCTTGGCTTGGTCATGATGTTAATAACTTCCACGCAGTCATGTGTGGCAGGATTCGATGTAATCGAGGGTAACAGTGTAGCAGGATTTAATACGTTGCAGCGTCTGATTTCTATGTGTGGCTGAAATAGTGTCAATTCATATCCTGTTAAACGTGCAATTGTCAAGTGCTGAGTCTGTGTTCGGTTTAAAAGAACTTCCACGGAGTGCGGAACTTGTACTGTCAGGGAGTGTCCTAACACTATGGAATCACTTTGTCTGATAGCTAGAGCTGTGGCGGCAACTGACTTGAGGCACGCAGGCAGAGCCTGGGCTACTGGATCTAATGTGCTAGAAAAATAAGCACAAGGCTTGTGTTGTCCTGCTTGATCTTGTGTGAGAACAGACAATGCTGTACCATCACGTTCAGTGACAAAAAGTGTAAAAGGCTTACTGTAGTTTGGTGTCGTTAACACAGGTGCATTACATAAAGCTTTCTTTAACTCATTAAAAACAAGTGTATGTTCCTGGGTCCAAGGGAGGGCAGTCGATGTGGCTGCCTCCTGTGTCGTTAACTGTATCAGTGGTTTGGCTAGATATGCGTACTGAGGAATCCATTGTCTGCAGTAAGAAGTGAGGCCGATGAAAGCTCGTACCTCCTTCTGTGTCTTGGGCTGTGGAAGATGTGCTATTAACTGGATACGGTCTGGTGTCAACTGTCTACCCCTCTTGGACAGTAAGTGTCCAAGGTATACCACTTGCTGGACACAGAATTACAGTTTGGAAGGGGACACCTTGTGCCCATGTCTGCCAGGAAATACAAGACTGTCAGTGACGCACGTTCGCAGTCACGTTCTGTACGGGCTGTGATCAATAGAGCATCGACATACTGGAGCAGGGCAGTGTCAGTTGGCATGTGAATACTGTCTAGTTGTCTTTTAAGTGCTTGACTGTAAATACTAGGACTTTCTGTGAAACCTTGAGGTGCTCGTGTGAATTTATAGCTTCTTCCATTTAAACAGAATCCGAAAAGAAACTGGCTGTCTGGATGAATGGGGACACTAAAGAATGCGTTCTTGAGATCAATAACAGTAAAGAACGTAGCTTCAGAATCAATGGCAGTTAATAGGGAAGAGATATCTGGAACCACAGGGTACTGGGGTATGATACACTTATTAAGTTCTCGAAGGTCAATCACTAATCGATAAACTGGAGGTGCATTTGGATCAGTACGTTTAAGAATCGGAATGATAGGGCAATTGCATACATTGGAGTCAGTTTCTACAACTGCTCCTTGAGCAATGAGCTCGTCAATTATTTTCGATAAGGCTGCTACAGCCTCAGGGGGTAACTTGTACTGTCGGATTCGTGGTAATACAACACCTTGTTTCAGAGTGACACGATATGGTGTAATATGCATACAACCTACATCAGTTGGACCTTGCGCCCATAAATGCTGTGGTACATTCAGTAATCTTGGATCAAAATCACGTAACACAAAATGACCTTTAAAATCACGTAAAAACAATCTCACTCCTTCTGGAGAGCAGCATATTACTGCTCCTAATTCCTTCAATGTTTTAATACCAAGTAAATTTTCAGGACAGGATTTAGTAAGTAACAAGTCTGTAGTTCGGGACAATGGACCAACTTCTAGAGAAACTGGTTTCGATATTTCATTAACAATCGGCTTTCCTGAAAATCCCAGGGAAACATTTCTTGAGCCTGAGAGTGGAGCCCCTGGAACCTCGTCATGACTGATGGTAGTCCTACTTGCCCCTGTATCAATCAGAAACTTTCTGTCTTTCCCTAATACTTGACTGTGTACATAGGGACCCTCTTGGTCTACAGGAATCTCGATGAGAGGCAAGCCAACTTCCCTCTCTAGGCTGTTTCATGAATACTGCTGATATTCTGGATAATCTGACTGTGCGTACTGGTACATCTGTTGTGTAACGTGTTGTGTGGCAGCTATAGGCTGCGGTACTGTAACTGTCTGCTGTGCGTTCTGCGGTGGCTGGGCATTCTGCGGAACATGTTCTTGTCTAGGAGGACGTGGTCTCTCTTTCGTCTTACCTGTAGCTATGTTGTGTTTCAGAACTGCACATTCGTTTATATAATGACCTGGCTGTTTACAGTAATTGCATGTCCCTTTAACAGGAGCTGCAGAATGACTAGTCTGATTCGGACCCTTCTTCTGACTATCTGGTTGAACAGACTGTGCAACTAGTACTTTCATTTTCGTGTCTTTCATACGTCTTCTTTCGTGTTCTTGCTCTTCCCTGATTCTGTTCTGGTGATATTGTAACATCTGTAGCATTTGGGACGGGGTATTAGCTTGCCATGTACTCTCGACTTTCAATACTCGATTTTTAACTTGTGGTAAAGAATTATCAACTAGTTTGGTAACAAAAAGATGTGGATACGACTCACTACTTGTTTTCAGACCGCTATTAATAATGAAACATTTCTCGAATCTGGAATAAAAATCACTAGTGTCTTCGTCCTGTTTCTGTTTACAGGCTGAGATTGCGTCCCAGTCTTCCTTTTTCGTGGCTAGTAATCTTGGCAAGACTTGTATTAACAGTTCGGGCAATTCTTTGGCTTTATCCCCAAGACCAGTACCTGGGACTCGTGTATTATCTTCGTTCTCTAACGCTGTCCAGTCAATCTTTTTCTCTCCCACCTCCCATCCTTTTTCCTTAAGTTTTTCATATATGCCCGCAGGCAACAGGACCTTTAATATTTTGATGATATCAGGATACGTGTATTCTCCCATACGGAGCATGTCTTTTAACTCTCGGTGGAACCCTGCTGGATCTTTATCGTGACAGGGCACTAACTTTTTCATTTCGAGTAGTTCTATTTTCGTTATAGGGGTGTAAACAAATACTCGTTCGAGCTCACCCCCCGTTCCTTTAACAGGATGCACTTCTCGCAACGGATTCTGTCTGTCTATGTAGAATGGGGGTGAAACAGGAACAAAATGTGGAGTCAGGAACGTTCTGTATTTGTGGCGTTGTTCTAAAATGACACTAATTAAATCGGTACCTAGACCTTTACATCTGTTTAGGAGTAACTCGTTCAGTACATTATATACGGGACCTGGATCAGAGTGCTGATTCTCGTACAGTGTAATAAGGTGCTGGATCATGTACATACCCACCAGTCGCTGCTCGGCTGGCGGTAATTTCAGAAACATTTGAGCCACTACTTCGTCTGGAAACGTGGTAGAATCATTAGTCCATCGGACTGCTGATCGGGCGAGTTCTTGTTCATGCATGGTACTAAGCTCACTGTAACCTATTCGTAGTTTCAGAACTTTGTCGGTAGCCTGGAATACTTGTTCAAGAGAACACTGTTCTGGTACGGGAGGAGGAAAAGCTTTCTTGTAGTCTAGGCGTGTGTGTCTATCAGAAGGTCTCGTTCTACCTACATACGCTATTCTGGAGGGATTCTCGTTGTCTACCTCTTCGTCTGAAGAGTCATTCTCTTTCTCGGCTACTATTCTTGCTTTCTCCCTCTCGTGTATGCCTATAATTTCTTTACGAATCTTTCTGTACATGGTTTCTATACTATTCTGTGTCTTGTGTTTTCCTTCTGCTATATTGTCACTCCATCTGGTCAGGACTCTCATCTCTTCTGGATTTTTATCAGGATGATCCTGTTCTTCTATTAAACAATTTATTAAAAATTGCAAAATCATGCCTTGAATCTCGACTTTTCTGTGTACCATAGCTTCGTGAATACTTTCTGGTTTCTCCCCTGTTCGGATGAAATGATATATTCTGTCTAGATGTTCTTTCATATTTGATATGGTAACCAAGAAGCTTGCAACTCGTCGTAAGCGTATGGAATATATTATCATACTATCTTCACCTGGTACTGGATCATATCTACAATCAGATCCGCACTCATTGAAATACTTTCTGAGGGCTTCGTACGTAGTCACTTTCGGCGTACGTTGTAACGCTGCATCTCTCAGCGTCAGGCGCTTTGTTTGAGGCGGGGTGATAGGAATACCTCCCCCTGCCCCTCCTGAACTGGAATCGTCAATTAATACTGAATGGGCGGCTACTGGTAACGTGACTGGCAAAGTAGGGGTACGTAATGCAGGTTGGTCCTGGGGTACTGGCACATTAACAGGACCAACGACTGGAGGCACAGTAATTACATTATTAACAGGAGGTGGAAGTTGAACTGGCGGAGGATTCGTATTAGCATATTCGGGAACAGTGTCGTCTAAATAGGAAGAAAGGAAAATTTCAGCTGCAGTCGGTTTATGACGTAGCTTAGTCGGGACCAATGGTGGCGGGAAATTACAGGATGTTTCCGGGGTCGCTTTAGGCAAACCCTCGGCGAGAAGAGGATACATACCTTTAAGAAGGGCATTTCTCTGTCTGTCTGATTGTTCTGCTCTAACTCGTTCACCTTCTTCTAGTAATTCCCTTTCTTGGGCTTTTCCTGAAGATTCCCTACTTGATTCTGCTTTTCTGAATTCCTTCTCTGTTCTTTTATGCGATTCTTTACGCCATAATTCTATGGCATCTTTCTGGGATTGTCTGGCTTTCTTTTTCCATAATGCTTCTTCTACTCTCATGATGCACTCGGCATCCCATGTTCCTGAAACAGGCCATCTATATTTCTCTTCAAGATGTTTGGTGTAGTCAACCCATAAATCTAGATACAGTATGGCATCCAAGCCATGTTTATGATACATGAAATGTCCAGGACTGTCCCTGGGAGGGACAGGAACCGATTCTTCGAGTAACCCTTTTCTGGTTTTTATCTGACGTAATTTCAAAAACAGCGGCATATTTGAACCGTACTTGAACTTGAACACAATACACAATGAACACAGTAATGAAATAGCAAAACAATCACTCATACCACGACATCAAGAACACATTAATAACAGTTCGAACAGAATACTACCTAATACATTGAAAACATAATGCTTGAATTTCTCGAGAACAGACTTACTAGAATTACTGGATGCACTGCTAAAACAGTACAGAACATACCGGTCTCCTAAAGAGACACGTCATACCGTATCCACCTAGGTGAACACGTCGGACCGGATCTGTGTACCCAAACCCGTCGGACCGGGCACAAATTAATGAACCCGTCTAGATACCCCCAGCAACGGTACTCACCGGGAAGCAAACTGAAGGCCTCGGACTGGACTGGACTGCTACGACGTCTGGTTACTGCTACGCACTACGCATGCGCCTCGGGCTTCGGGCTTCGGAAACAGGTGGGCCTCCGGATACCTCGGACCTTGCTCTCTCAGCTTGGGCTCTGGTCGGGATGACCCGCCTTCCTCACCGCCTCGTCTGGATGCCGGACCGCAGTCTCCGTCTCCTCCGTGGGCCTGAGGGAGACTTGAAGCAGAAATATCTGCACGTGCACAGTAGGGGTCCGTCACGGCTGTAGAAGGGTCAGGGGCCTGCGTTACATCGCCGGCGCGTGGGGAAGGGGCTCGTCCCTGTTCGGGCGCCATTTTATGTGGTAAATAAATAATTCATTACCGATACTATTTTTCTATACATTAACTATAACAGATAGCTCAATAAATAAGAGGCAGGATCCGTGATATCTGAGTCAGAATGGCTTTAATCGGATGGCTCGAGCCTAAAGACCATGATGTGGCATGCAATGGAATGGAATGGCAGCTGCCCCCTCTCATTTAATATTACATAGTATATATAGTAAAACAGTACAATTGTATTGCCTACAGTAGGCGTAACAAGTGACAAACGTAAGATAAGAACATATGGGCGTACAAAGAAGGCGTGCACAGGGCGTGCACAAAGACATGTGATGAAAACGTCACAGAAGTGTCATAAATGGGTGGATACATGGAGGGGGCTACCTGGGCAGCTGGAACCTTTAACCTACTGGTGCGCGCAAACGGGCCATGACGTGTAACTGGGGAGAGCTGGGGGCTCTGACTTCTGGCACTAGAAGAGGAGACTAAAGTCTGGGATGTCAGGACGACATGTACCTATAGCATATCTGATATCTGGTGTTTGGAGTACATGTTGATAGAATCTAAATGTCATCAGGGTAAAGGCTACTTGACACTAAGGCTAGTGCATGCATATATTTCCTAGTGTATTGCGTGTGCTATGAATCTTCTATGGATACTAATTCAGTAATTCTCTTGCATGGAGACAGGAAGACTAGACTATAGATGAAGATGTTTATACGGTTCGTTAGCTTAGGAATGTGAAGCCGGGGAGCTGAACTGATAACTAGAAGCATAACATATTCTTGGCAGACAGGCAGGCAGGCCATGCCGGGCACCGCGCTGCTTGGCAGGATGTAAGTGAAGGGTCAGGAATACGGGAGGGGCTGCATCGTTCCTCGGAGTGGTTTCAGGAGACTGGAGCTTGAATCTGGTGTCCGGGCCCTATGAGGCCTAGAAACGGGGAATTAACGTGCATAATATGAAACGTTGGCAACATAGGCCTAATACTCGTTGCTTTCAGGGAGACTGGATAACTGGCATACTAACGTTGGACACAACTATAATTGCGTCTTCATTCGGTCAAGGGGGAACATATGCATATCGATCATGCACATATAACATATAATGGGGAACACGTAGGGACACATGACAGGGCAAAATTCAATTTCCCTCATCATTCTCAAAATGGCGAGGGCCCGGAGTTGTGCTTTACCTCGCCTCCCCCACCTGAGGGGTGGGGTTGGCAGAGGCTGGCACACCCCCTTTCCTTCCTTTGTTTTTCCCGCCTGTCTTCCCGCCAGAGTGGGGGTCAGAACCGGTGGGGGCCAGTTGCCTAGTAAAGGAAGTGTTTACAACAAGGGGTGGTGATGGACAGAGTCTCTGAATTAAGCAGAGTACTCTCACCCAGTCAAGAGATCAGGGCTAGATCCAACACCGTTTTTTAGCTCATTTCACCATCCCAGTTTCAGAACCTGGCTGTATGCAAATTAGTCTGTCCCTGGCCCAGTGCATCATGGGAACAGGGCAGACCAGACTACAAAAGCCAATTCTTACACTGGGAAGGAAACAAGCTTCCGGGGACCGGTTTCTGCCATTTCAGGCGTCTTCGGCCCGGCTTGCTTGAATCCTGATGGTGCAATGAGCAAGGGACTCACATCTGAGTATACCCTTCCACGCTTAGGGTGGACAAAATTATTTACAACAAGGGGTGGTGATGGACAGAGTCTCTGAATTAAGCAGAGTACTCTCACCCAGTCAAGAGATCAGGGCTAGATCCAACACCGTTTTTTAGCTCATTTCACCATCCCAGTTTCAGAACCTGGCTGTATGCAAATTAGTCTGTCCCTGGCCCAGTGCATCATGGGAACAGGGCAGACCAGACTACAAAAGCCAATTCTTACACTGGGAAGGAAACAAGCTTCCGGGGACCGGTTTCTGCCATTTCAGGCGTCTTCGGCCCGGCTTGCTTGAATCCTGATGGTGCAATGAGCAAGGGACTCGCATCTGAGTATACCCTTCCACGCTTAGGGTGGACAAAATTATTTACAACAAGGGGTGGTGATGGACAGAGTCTCTGAATTAAGCAGAGTACTCTCACCCAGTCAAGAGATCAGGGCTAGATCCAACACCGTTTTTTAGCTCATTTCACCATCCCAGTTTCAGAACCTGGCTGTATGCAAATTAGTCTGTCCCTGGCCCAGTGCATCATGGGAACAGGGCAGACCAGACTACAAAAGCCAATTCTTACACTGGGAAGGAAACAAGCTTCCGGGGACCGGTTTCTGCCATTTCAGGCGTCTTCGGCCCGGCTTGCTTGAATCCTGATGGTGCAATGAGCAAGGGACTCACATCTGAGTATACCCTTCCACGCTTAGGGTGGACAAAATTATTTACAACAAGGGGTGGTGATGGACAGAGTCTCTGAATTAAGCAGAGTACTCTCACCCAGTCAAGAGATCAGGGCTAGATCCAACAACGTTTTTTAGCTCATTTCACCATCCCAGTTTCAGAACCTGGCTGTATGCAAATTAGTCTGTCCCTGGCCCAGTGCATCATGGGAACAGGGCAGACCAGACTACAAAAGCCAATTCTTACACTGGGAAGGAAACAAGCTTCCGGGGACCGGTTTCTGCCATTTCAGGCGTCTTCGGCCCGGCTTGCTTGAATCCTGATGGTGCAATGAGCAAGGGACTCACATCTGAGTATACCCTTCCACGCTTAGGGTGGACAAAATTATTTACAACAAGGGGTGGTGATGGACAGAGTCTCTGAATTAAGCAGAGTACTCTCACCCAGTCAAGAGATCAGGGCTAGATCCAACACCGTTTTTTAGCTCATTTCACCATCCCAGTTTCAGAACCTGGCTGTATGCAAATTAGTCTGTCCCTGGCCCAGTGCATCATGGGAAAAGGGCAGACCAGACTACAAAAGCCAATTCTTACACTGGGAAGGAAACAAGCTTCCGGGGACCGGTTTCTGCCATTTCAGGCGTCTTCGGCCCGGCTTGCTTGAATCCTGATGGTGCAATGAGCAAGGGACTCACATCTGAGTATACCCTTCCACGCTTAGGGTGGACAAAATTATTTACAACAAGGGGTGGTGATGGACAGAGTCTCTGAATTAAGCAGAGTACTCTCACCCAGTCAAGAGATCAGGGCTAGATCCAACACCGTTTTTTAGCTCATTTCACCATCCCAGTTTCAGAACCTGGCTGTATGCAAATTAGTCTGTCCCTGGCCCAGTGCATCATGGGAACAGGGCAGACCAGACTACAAAAGCCAATTCTTACACTGGGAAGGAAACAAGCTTCCGGGGACCGGTTTCTGCCATTTCAGGCGTCTTCGGCCCGGCTTGCTTGAATCCTGATGGTGCAATGAGCAAGGGACTCACATCTGAGTATACCCTTCCACGCTTAGGGTGGACAAAATTATTTACAACAAGGGGTGGTGATGGACAGAGTCTCTGAATTAAGCAGAGTACTCTCACCCAGTCAAGAGATCAGGGCTAGATCCAACACCGTTTTTTAGCTCATTTCACCATCCCAGTTTCAGAACCTGGCTGTATGCAAATTAGTCTGTCCCTGGCCCAGTGCATCATGGGAACAGGGCAGACCAGACTACAAAAGCCAATTCTTACACTGGGAAGGAAACAAGCTTCCGGGGACCGGTTTCTGCCATTTCAGGCGTCTTCGGCCCGGCTTGCTTGAATCCTGATGGTGCAATGAGCAAGGGACTCACATCTGAGTATACCCTTCCACGCTTAGGGTGGACAAAATTATTTACAACAAGGGGTGGTGATGGACAGAGTCTCTGAATTAAGCAGAGTACTCTCACCCAGTCAAGAGATCAGGGCTAGATCCAACACCGTTTTTTAGCTCATTTCACCATCCCAGTTTCAGAACCTGGCTGTATGCAAATTAGTCTGTCCCTGGCCCAGTGCATCATGGGAACAGGGCAGACCAGACTACAAAAGCCAATTCTTACACTGGGAAGGAAACAAGCTTCCGGGGACCGGTTTCTGCCATTTCAGGCGTCTTCGGCCCGGCTTGCTTGAATCCTGATGGTGCAATGAGCAAGGGACTCACATCTGAGTATACCCTTCCACGCTTAGGGTGGACAAAATTATTTACAACAAGGGGTGGTGATGGACAGAGTCTCTGAATTAAGCAGAGTACTCTCACCCAGTCAAGAGATCAGGGCTAGATCCAACACCGTTTTTTAGCTCATTTCACCATCCCAGTTTCAGAACCTGGCTGTATGCAAATTAGTCTGTCCCTGGCCCAGTGCATCATGGGAACAGGGCAGACCAGACTACAAAAGCCAATTCTTACACTGGGAAGGAAACAAGCTTCCGGGGACCGGTTTCTGCCATTTCAGGCGTCTTCGGCCCGGCTTGCTTGAATCCTGATGGTGCAATGAGCAAGGGACTCACATCTGAGTATACCCTTCCACGCTTAGGGTGGACAAAATTATTTACAACAAGGGGTGGTGATGGACAGAGTCTCTGAATTAAGCAGAGTACTCTCACCCAGTCAAGAGATCAGGGCTAGATCCAACACCGTTTTTTAGCTCATTTCACCATCCCAGTTTCAGAACCTGGCTGTATGCAAATTAGTCTGTCCCTGGCCCAGTGCATCATGGGAACAGGGCAGACCAGACTACAAAAGCCAATTCTTACACTGGGAAGGAAACAAGCTTCCGGGGACCGGTTTCTGCCATTTCAGGCGTCTTCGGCCCGGCTTGCTTGAATCCTGATGGTGCAATGAGCAAGGGACTCACATCTGAGTATACCCTTCCACGCTTAGGGTGGACAAAATTATTTACAACAAGGGGTGGTGATGGACAGAGTCTCTGAATTAAGCAGAGTACTCTCACCCAGTCAAGAGATCAGGGCTAGATCCAACACCGTTTTTTAGCTCATTTCACCATCCCAGTTTCAGAACCTGGCTGTATGCAAATTAGTCTGTCCCTGGCCCAGTGCATCATGGGAACAGGGCAGACCAGACTACAAAAGCCAATTCTTACACTGGGAAGGAAACAAGCTTCCGGGGACCGGTTTCTGCCATTTCAGGCGTCTTCGGCCCGGCTTGCTTGAATCCTGATGGTGCAATGAGCAAGGGACTCACATCTGAGTATACCCTTCCACGCTTAGGGTGGACAAAATTATTTACAACAAGGGGTGGTGATGGACAGAGTCTCTGAATTAAGCAGAGTACTCTCACCCAGTCAAGAGATCAGGGCTAGATCCAACACCGTTTTTTAGCTCATTTCACCATCCCAGTTTCAGAACCTGGCTGTATGCAAATTAGTCTGTCCCTGGCCCAGTGCATCATGGGAAGAGGGCAGACCAGACTACAAAAGCCAATTCTTACACTGGGAAGGAAACAAGCTTCCGGGGACCGGTTTCTGCCATTTCAGGCGTCTTCGGCCCGGCTTGCTTGAATCCTGATGGTGCAATGAGCAAGGGACTCACATCTGAGTATACCCTTCCACGCTTAGGGTGGACAAAATTATTTACAACAAGGGGTGGTGATGGACAGAGTCTCTGAATTAAGCAGAGTACTCTCACCCAGTCAAGAGATCAGGGCTAGATCCAACACCGTTTTTTAGCTCATTTCACCATCCCAGTTTCAGAACCTGGCTGTATGCAAATTAGTCTGTCCCTGGCCCAGTGCATCATGGGAACAGGGCAGACCAGACTACAAAAGCCAATTCTTACACTGGGAAGGAAACAAGCTTCCGGGGACCGGTTTCTGCCATTTCAGGCGTCTTCGGCCCGGCTTGCTTGAATCCTGATGGTGCAATGAGCAAGGGACTCACATCTGAGTATACCCTTCCACGCTTAGGGTGGACAAAATTATTTACAACAAGGGGTGGTGATGGACAGAGTTCATTGCACCATCAGGATTCAAGCAAGCCGGGCCGAAGACGGGCCAGGGACAGACTAATTTGCATATAGCCAGGTTCTGAACTGGGATGGTGCAGTGAGCTAAAAAACGGTGATGGATCAAGCCCTGATCTGTTGACTGGGTAGGAGTGTTCTGATTAACTCAGATACTCTGTCCATCACCACCCCCTTTTTGTAATTATTTTGGCCACCATGAGTGTGGAAGGGTATGCTCAGACATGAGTCCCTTGCTCATTGCACCATCAGGATTCAAGCAAGCCGGGCCGAAGACGGCTGTAATGCCAGAAACCGGTCCCCGGAAGCTTGTTTCCTTTCCAGTGAAGAATTGGCTTGGTAGTTTGGTCTGCCCTGTTCCCATGATGCACTGGGCCAGGGACAGACTAATTTGCATATAGCCAGGTTCTGAACTGGGATGGTGCAGTGAGCTAAAAAACGGTGATGGATCAAGCCCTGATCTGTTGACTGGGTAGGAGTGTTCTGATTAACTCAGATACTCTGTCCATCACCACCCCCTTTTTGTAATTATTTTGGCCACCATGAGTGTGGAAGGGTATGCTCAGACATGAGTCCCTTGCTCATTGCACCATCAGGATTCAAGCAAGCCGGGCCGAAGACGGCTGTAATGCCAGAAACCGGTCCCCGGAAGCTTGTTTCCTTTCCAGTGAAGAATTGGCTTGGTAGTTTGGTCTGCCCTGTTCCCATGATGCACTGGGCCAGGGACAGACTAATTTGCATATAGCCAGGTTCTGAACTGGGATGGTGCAGTGAGCTAAAAAACGGTGATGGATCAAGCCCTGATCTGTTGACTGGGTAGGAGTGTTCTGATTAACTCAGATACTCTGTCCATCACCACCCCCTTTTTGTAATTATTTTGTCCACCATGAGTGTGGAAGGGTATGCTCAGACATGAGTCCCTTGCTCATTGCACCATCAGGATTCAAGCAAGCCGGGCCGAAGACGGCTGTAATGCCAGAAACCGGTCCCCGGAAGCTTGTTTCCTTTCCAGTGAAGAATTGGCTTGGTAGTTTGGTCTGCCCTGTTCCCATGATGCACTGGGCCAGGGACAGACTAATTTGCATATAGCCAGGTTCTGAACTGGGATGGTGCAGTGAGCTAAAAAACGGTGATGGATCAAGCCCTGATCTGTTGACTGGGTAGGAGTGTTCTGATTAACTCAGATACTCTGTCCATCACCACCCCCTTTTTGTAATTATTTTGGCCACCATGAGTGTGGAAGGGTATGCTCAGACATGAGTCCCTTGCTCATTGCACCATCAGGATTCAAGCAAGCCGGGCCGAAGACGGCTGTAATGCCAGAAACCGGTCCCCAGAAGCTTGTTTCCTTTCCAGTGAAGAATTGGCTTGGTAGTTTGGTCTGCCCTGTTCCCATGATGCACTGGGCCAGGGACAGACTAATTTGCATATAGCCAGGTTCTGAACTGGGATGGTGCAGTGAGCTAAAAAACGGTGATGGATCAAGCCCTGATCTGTTGACTGGGTAGGAGTGTTCTGATTAACTCAGATACTCTGTCCATCACCACCCCCTTTTTGTAATTATTTTGGCCACCATGAGTGTGGAAGGGTATGCTCAGACATGAGTCCCTTGCTCATTGCACCATCAGGATTCAAGCAAGCCGGGCCGAAGACGGCTGTAATGCCAGAAACCGGTCCCCGGAAGCTTGTTTCCTTTCCAGTGAAGAATTGGCTTGGTAGTTTGGTCTGCCCTGTTCCCATGATGCACTGGGCCAGGGACAGACTAATTTGCATATAGCCAGGTTCTGAACTGGGATGGTGCAGTGAGCTAAAAAACGGTGATGGATCAAGCCCTGATCTGTTGACTGGGTAGGAGTGTTCTGATTAACTCAGATACTCTGTCCATCACCACCCCCTTTTTGTAATTATTTTGGCCACCATGAGTGTGGAAGGGTATGCTCAGACATGAGTCCCTTGCTCATTGCACCATCAGGATTCAAGCAAGCCGGGCCGAAGACGGCTGTAATGCCAGAAACCGGTCCCCGGAAGCTTGTTTCCTTTCCAGTGAAGAATTGGCTTGGTAGTTTGGTCTGCCCTGTTCCCATGATGCACTGGGCCAGGGACAGACTAATTTGCATATAGCCAGGTTCTGAACTGGGATGGTGCAGTGAGCTAAAAAACGGTGATGGATCAAGCCCTGATCTGTTGACTGGGTAGGAGTGTTCTGATTAACTCAGATACTCTGTCCATCACCACCCCCTTTTTGTAATTATTTTGGCCACCATGAGTGTGGAAGGGTATGCTCAGACATGAGTCCCTTGCTCATTGCACCATCAGGATTCAAGCAAGCCGGGCCGAAGACGGCTGTAATGCCAGAAACCGGTCCCCGGAAGCTTGTTTCCTTTCCAGTGAAGAATTGGCTTGGTAGTTTGGTCTGCCCTGTTCCCATGATGCACTGGGCCAGGGACAGACTAATTTGCATATAGCCAGGTTCTGAACTGGGATGGTGCAGTGAGCTAAAAAACGGTGATGGATCAAGCCCTGATCTGTTGACTGGGTAGGAGTGTTCTGATTAACTCAGATACTCTGTCCATCACCACCCCCTTTTTGTAATTATTTTGGCCACCATGAGTGTGGAAGGGTATGCTCAGACATGAGTCCCTTGCTCATTGCACCATCAGGATTCAAGCAAGCCGGGCCGAAGACGGCTGTAATGCCAGAAACCGGTCCCCGGAAGCTTGTTTCCTTTCCAGTGAAGAATTGGCTTGGTAGTTTGGTCTGCCCTGTTCCCATGATGCACTGGGCCAGGGACAGACTAATTTGCATATAGCCAGGTTCTGAACTGGGATGGTGCAGTGAGCTAAAAAACGGTGATGGATCAAGCCCTGATCTGTTGACTGGGTAGGAGTGTTCTGATTAACTCAGATACTCTGTCCATCACCACCCCCTTTTTGTAATTATTTTGGCCACCATGAGTGTGGAAGGGTATGCTCAGACATGAGTCCCTTGCTCATTGCACCATCAGGATTCAAGCAAGCCGGGCCGAAGACGGCTGTAATGCCAGAAACCGGTCCCCGGAAGCTTGTTTCCTTTCCAGTGAAGAATTGGCTTGGTAGTTTGGTCTGCCCTGTTCCCATGATGCACTGGGCCAGGGACAGACTAATTTGCATATAGCCAGGTTCTGAACTGGGATGGTGCAGTGAGCTAAAAAACGGTGATGGATCAAGCCCTGATCTGTTGACTGGGTAGGAGTGTTCTGATTAACTCAGATACTCTGTCCATCACCACCCCCTTTTTGTAATTATTTTGGCCACCATGAGTGTGGAAGGGTATGCTCAGACATGAGTCCCTTGCTCATTGCACCATCAGGATTCAAGCAAGCCGGGCCGAAGACGGCTGTAATGCCAGAAACCGGTCCCCGGAAGCTTGTTTCCTTTCCAGTGAAGAATTGGCTTGGTAGTTTGGTCTGCCCTGTTCCCATGATGCACTGGGCCAGGGACAGACTAATTTGCATATAGCCAGGTTCTGAACTGGGATGGTGCAGTGAGCTAAAAAACGGTGATGGATCAAGCCCTGATCTGTTGACTGGGTAGGAGTGTTCTGATTAACTCAGATACTCTGTCCATCACCACCCCCTTTTTGTAATTATTTTGGCCACCATGAGTGTGGAAGGGTATGCTCAGACATGAGTCCCTTGCTCATTGCACCATCAGGATTCAAGCAAGCCGGGCCGAAGACGGCTGTAATGCCAGAAACCGGTCCCCGGAAGCTTGTTTCCATTCCAGTGAAGAATTGGCTTGGTAGTTTGGTCTGCCCTGTTCCCATGATGCACTGGGCCAGGGACAGACTAATTTGCATATAGCCAGGTTCTGAACTGGGATGGTGCAGTGAGCTAAAAAACGGTGATGGATCAAGCCCTGATCTGTTGACTGGGTAGGAGTGTTCTGATTAACTCAGATACTCTGTCCATCACCACCCCCTTTTTGTAATTAGTAAAGGAAGTGGCCTGGAGAAGCTCACAAAGGCGGCATGCCTTCGAAGCTCCCCCTGCCCATCCTGAAGGAGGAGACCTAGCCCCTCATCCCAGGATGTGCATTGTTGCAGGCCTAGGAGAGCGGATTGCTCTCTACCCAGGGGTCCAGCAACATGTCTGATGTGTGGCAGCCTAGGCAGCCTCTCAGTCAGTATGCTGGTTGTAGGTTAGGTTCAGGGGGCAACTCTAAGTTGCCCTCTGGTGTGCATTTTACATTAAATCTCACACTGGCATCAGTATGGGTTTAATGTGGTGAGACATTTGATACCAAATGTCTCAGTCTTCAGTGCAGCCATTATGGTGCTCTGGAGTTTATGATGATGACCTCCTAGCACAATGTACTCTAAATGGCACCACTGCACTTACAGGACCCAGGAATGGACCTGGGCACTGTAGGGGCACAGGGCTCATTCACCTGTGCCCGAAACACTGGCAAAGGGCACCCAGCTAGAGGGGTGACTGAGGTATGCCATGGCAGTGGTGTTGTGGGCATCGCACACAGGGATGTGTGCCATGCTGACTGTCCGTTTTGTTTTGCACCAGAACACTCAGCCTGCCAAGGCAGTGTGTGGGTGTCAGGGTACAGGGCCCTTTAAGGTGTCACCATAAGTGTGGCAGCCCTTAGGGGCCTTCTCTGGTCACAATGCCCTGGGTACCTAGGGTACAAATTACCAGGGGCTGACATGTGGCCAAAGATGCCAATTGGGTTTAGGTTTTAGTACAGTCTTTAGGGAAGGAACACAGGCCCTGGGTACCTGATTAGCAGGGACTCAGGGCACACCAAGGACCAGTGCATCAGTCATCAGGCAAAAAGTGGGGGGTTACTGCAACAGAAACCCGTTTTCCTACATGCACGAAGAACGCCTTCATTCTACAACTTCAGAATTTCTCTGTCTGGAGTGCGCACACTAACTCAGAAACACTATGTTTTAGTATATGAGCTGCAGACACCTGCAACATCCTAAACACAAAGCAGCCATGGCTGCCATGTTTGCGAGCTGTGTCCTCTGTAGCACATGCATTGCCTCATAGATTTTTGGAGTAACCAGTGCAATCTTGGTAAAAGTCAGTGATTTACGATCACATATACGACCACTTCATTTTGCGAGTCTCTAATTACAAATTATTGTGGCTGGTAGTTAGAGACTTACAAAAGGAAATGTACTAATGTGTCTCAGATACATTAACAATTCCCAATTGGTTTGCAATGGACCTGCCTTATCAATATTCAAGAGGCAGGTTGCAATTTTGGGAATGGGCAATAACACAGGGATAGTGGCCTGCTGGGGACAGCAGACAACCGTGTCTGAGTTTGCTTTTAAATTAAGCAACTTTTATTTTTTGAAATGCAGTCAATTTTCTTTCTCGTGGGACCACTGCTTGCTCCTAAAAACGTCTTTGCTGCAGTCATAAAGGGGAACGGGTCCCCTAGAGATCTCTTCCAGTTTGCGATTGACCTACCACCTCCTTGAAGTAGGAGGAAACTGTGATTGTTTTGGGACCATATACAGTTCGCAAACCAATAGTTCATGCCCTTGCAACTCACTATTAGGAAGGGATATCATTTGCATGCCCTTACCTAATACCAACTCGCAAACCCTAATGGTGAAACGGTAATAGGTTACTGACTCCCAAAATTGGGTTTCTACATTGAACAATGCATTTTACCAGTTGCAAATGGCTGTTTGTGACCAGTAAAATGCATTGTAAATCTGGTCCAAAAACCCTTGTGTGCCTGTGTACAGTTGCAAAACCCATTAATAATACAGCAGTGCAATCGGGGTCATTGTATGCTCAGAAATTTCTCATCCTGGCGAAAGACTTGTGGTCAAGAAATTCTCTGAGAGCATCCCAAAGTCCTGCTGTTGCTTGTTTGTACATTAAAAATCGTTATGGCTTTGCCCCATGGTGATAAAGCGAAGAGGTTACATTATTGTACATTAAAGCAGCGATGCTGAACGCAGGTCTAGGAGGACCTGGTCCATGCCAGATTTTTAGGGTATCCACAAAAGTATACATTCACAGATAATGAATGTACAACAAGCTAATGAACATAGTGTTACCCTGAAAATATGGTATGAATCCATCCCTTCCAGACTTTTGTTGAACATACCTGTATTATAAAGAATAACAGAATACTCCTATGGTTTTTACGATTCTGTGCTCATTTCAATATGTTTCTTAAATCCCTGGCTTTGTGGAAAGAATGGTCTTTCTGTATTGCAAGGGCCAGAGAGGTTTGTGCAAATGACAACCATTTAAGAGAGGCTAGTCTGAAATCAGGACGCATCTCCAAGTCCTGCTTGAAGCTCTTTTGAGCAATAAAGAGAGTTTTTGCTGCATGAATCATTATATGTATGTCCCTGATTACGAGTTTGCCGGGCAGATCACTCCGGCACACGATGGATGTCCCACCAACCTCATAGAAAGTGCCATAAGCCATACTGAACTTGTAATAAGGCAGACAGGATAGCCGTCATGTTCTAATGGAGAAACCCATCCACCAACCTCCATCGCAGGCCCTCTGTTATGAGTGGCCACTTCATTCTCGCAGGGCCAGTAACAGAATTATGAAATCTGCTGGAACAACATGGATCGGTTTACTTTCAACTAGAGATTTCAGATAAAATATCCGAGCAAATTTCTGGAACAAAATGAGAAATTTCTAGGGAAGTTAGACCCGTAATTACTAAAGCTAAGTCCTATTTTTTCGGGAATGATCAGGATTGCACCTCATCAGTATCTTCCCTCCCAGCCTTGAGAGTTACAAAACCCCATATATCAGTACACCTGAGGGGTGGGGTTAATGATCCCAAAACACAGGTCCACAGTGAGCTAAAATGCTCTTTATCCGGCCTTTGTGGAACCTCAAAAACCTTCTTCAAGTCTTAGATGGAATGGATGGGTATTCCCGAGGGTGGAGCCATGGGTACGTAGGGATCTCATTGGCTCCTAGGTTCTGAACGTCGTGTGCCCAATGGTGAACCAGAGCCCAAGTCATGCAGAGTATAAGCCAATAGATTCAGCATTTAATATCTTTTATCTAACAATAAATGTGGTTTCCATGTCTAGTCAATTTAAGTTTACTTTTGGGGAACGAACTTACTTCCAACACAAATCTAACTCTTTTGCATAGAAAGGAATATATTATCGCAGCAATGATTTTAAGAGTAGCACTTTAATCAGATCTTAAACCGCATTTCTTAAAATTGCCCTTCCAAGAGCTCCATTCATAGATGCTGCTGACGTTTGGGTATGAAAACAGCTTCATTTACACAAGTATATTCTACTTTGAGATTCACAAAATTGAAATTTCACTCCTATGTGGATGTAATTAAAATGATTGATAATGTTCACATATGTGAAGTTGTAAATCTCTCTAATTGTGCAGGTGCTTGAAAATCCTGCAAAGGATACAAACCTCAATAAATTGACCAGTAGTGAGGACAGGGGTTGACAGCAGCCACATATAGGCCCTTCTTTTATTAAAGTGATTACAACTATAGCACTAAAGCGCAGCATATAGAGATCATTTAATGCATATTGTCTCAGCAGGTCACAATTATTGGTGAATATGCCACGTCACGTATGGAAAATATGACCTTAACCCAAGGTTAGTTGGTAAGTAGCTGAAGTTTAAAATGCAAATGTCACTACGGTCAGTAGATGAAGATTCTATGGTTTGAGCCTTGCTCTCCTCCCCAGGCAGACGCCTTATAATTGATAATCTTCTCTTTACATATGTTTTAACGGGTTTGTAGCTGAGTAAAGGTGAAATTGAACTGCACTTTGCAGCTGAACAACAGCACAACTTAATTTTAGTAGAGAGACTTCATAAGAGCTGACATATTTCATGCCGCTCGTATTTGTTATTCCATTGTTACTACAGAAGATAGCGCTAGAGACTTTGGCGGTAGTCTTACTTTTGGGAAGTAATAGTTAAAGGGGCCGACCAGTGAACAATATCAGAATAGTTATTAAAACCCAAGCAGACGTCATCAATCAAGAGAACATTCTAGAACTCTTATTGTTAAGTGATGCGGAACTAGCTAAAGATGCCCCCTTTAAATGGACAGATAAGTATATTATATGATACCACGTAAACAACTCCAAGAATTGTATGGGAATGCTATTTTTGCACGCTCAGCCCCACATTTTTGTTCTGATGGTACTGTGTTTTCGACTCTGAGAGTGCACTGAGGCCTGCTAACCGAACCTCACTGCCAGTGTTCTTACCCTCACAAGGTGGATGTCAAATTGGCTATTCTCAATTAGAAAGAGCAGACTTACTTATAAGTGCCTTGCACAGTGGCTCTCAACATTTTGACTTGTGGGGACCCCCACTTAATCATAACTGGAATCGTGGGATTACCCTGAATCATTATTGGAATCTGGGGACACCCTGCTGAGTCCTTACTGGTAGCCAGGGACCCCGGCCTAAGAATTATTGTTAATTTGAACCACAAAACAACACACAAACTATGTAGAAAGAAAGCATTCATCAAACAAATACACAAATGATGACACATTTTATTTAATTAATAAACACATAAAATGCTTTAAAACAATTGTTACTTTTAATAGAGAGGTTTGAGCTTTTCTAAATTCAATTGAGGCCACTTATCATCTGTACTATATTCTGTTTGATGCACTTACACTGCTCCCATGAATCAGTTTGAGGATACTAATTGAATTTATTGCCTCCAATTTCAACTTCCTTCACATTTACAGTACTTTTTACACATCTTTCAACAGTACATTTAGCTTCTATTAATTACATACACTATATTAATCTGTTAATATTATTTAAATTTCTGAGTAGTCGCACACCTTCTGAGGAGGCTTCGGGAATGCCCAGGGGTCCTGGACCACAGATTGGGAATCACTGGCCTAGTCTATGGTGTCCAGGTTACATAGTACATGTAAGGCAGAGGTTCCACCCAGGGCTGCGGCACTGGTTGTGCCACCATTAGAGGGACAAAGGACAAAATGGCTCCCAGCCAGCCACCGCAGGTGGAAGACCAGTGTTTACACTTCTAGCTCGACTTTGCAATTTAAAATCAATGGCAAAGCCACCTCTCCCTTCACCCTATATGTAAGTCTCAGGTATGGAAGGCCATGGATCCGGCAGCTATATATTGTTAGTAAGACATACAATTTTCCATGTGTCTTAACAGCAACACTTTGAAAGTTTTATTTTGCTGGGGAAAATATTGCAATTTATTGGCTAACACAGGGTTACCAGCTGGCATTGCAGCCTGGCTTACTTTGAATAGGACAACCTAACTGGGTACTGTACAATAACAAATTAATCATGGCAATGATGCCCAGGTGGAGGTTATGGTCACAAATAAAGTTAAGAAAGATTTAAAAAACTGTCACCCTGTGTCCAGCAAGAAGAGTGGCCTCACAAATGCCCTAGCACACAGACAACTTTCTGCCCACCTGGACAGACGTGTGAACGACTCCCAGGCTAAGGAACAAAGGCAGTTACCCCAGAGTGAGGTGTTACATTCTCACCCAGGAAGGGTGTTAGCTCTAATAGCAAGCTTCAAAGGGAAAGCTGCCTTTTAAGGGCTGCCTGTGACAAAACTCCTGAACAGGACCCTTTTGTTATTGTAGACAAGTTGGAGACTGGGACAGAGAGGGAAAACCTCTCTCCCAGACCAGTTTTCCCATAGACATGTACCCACAGGTAGCCGCACCTCTGGGTGGGCTACAAAGTTTCTGACAATGAAGGAAGAGTCCACACTCTAGAATAGAGAGATGTCACACATTGCAAGAAACACATAACAAGAAGGAAGGAGACCCAATAGCCCACTGGCCAGTGACTGTGTGGTTCCTTCAAGGCACTTTCCTGGGATAAATATGGCACTGCTGGCACCCTGCTCATCAGATCATATTGGACTTTAATAAAGGACCAAAGAAGTACTGTCTTGCTGCCCTTGAAACTGCACAAAGAGAGGCTTCAACATTAGCATGACTGCACCTGCTGAACTTTGGGCTTGTAAAGGTTGCATTGTGCCTGCGGCTCCTGACCCGGGAAAAGTTGATTCCCAGCTCCAGATCAAAGAAGTGAGTTCAAGTATCAGGGAGCAGATCCCCTGGAACCAGCTCCAGGGACACAAGAGCTGATGAAGCCCAAACCTGCAAGTTGGTAGCCACAGCTAAAGTCTTGTAGCAACCTGCCGCTGGGCATGCAAAGTGACCAATCCTTGAATGTCAAAAGTTGCAGTCAAGTCTGCTGGACCAAGGAATGCTGTCAAAGTATGGATTGTCAACCAAGAACGACACCAGCCTCAACTAAATGATTTTTCCCCAACCACAGTGCAAGGAGACTAGAAACCCAGCATCGGCTGGCCAGCTATTGCAACAAAGAGAACTTTAAGAGATCCCGATCTATGTGGCCAAAGTCACTCCACACTACTCATGGACTGAGGACTCACCACAAAGAAACACTTGTCAACCACACCTTAACCAGGGCATCCTTTAACATCTTTACACCTGAATCCTCAGGATCAGAACCAGTCCAATATAGACTATGGCAATAATCATGCAAAGTTTGGAACTTGCTTTAGAATGCATTTAAGCCCAAGTAACTGCCAAAGTATCCTCTTTGGCCCTAGACTTCCACCCAATAAGAAGTTGGTCACTCAAGCCGTTTTTTAGGTTGTCGAACTAACTCTTTCAAACTTTTCAAAAGTGGAGTTGTCGAACTAACTCTATCAAACTTTTCAAAAATGTACAAACTTTTTGTTGACCAAAGCTTGTTTGTGCTTACATTTAAAAGTATTTATAAGTTCAAAAATCTGTATCTCTAGAACCCTCTGGTAGATTTTGATTGTCACGGTCTCTAAAATACATTAAAAAAAACTCTATTCTTATAAATTGTTGTAGTGACTAACTCTTGTTGTGTGTCTTTCTTATTTCCTTGTCTGGTGATGTTAAATGCTTAACACTAACTTCCTTTGTCAAGCCTTACTGCTCGACATCATTGCTAGCCAGTATTGGGCAAAGGTGATACAATTGAGCCTGACTGGACCCAAGACAGTTTTTGCAAGTGTATTCCACGTAAGGCTCCACGGCCAGATCATATAATACATCCCGAATCTTCAGAATATTTAAATCTGAAGGAAAGCAGTAATATGCCTTCTACATCTTCATATACAAAACCATATCCCACCTACACTCCAGACCTTTAACTAGCTACCAATAGACAGACCCTCATCTAACAATGGTCCCTGCATCCCCTTAGAGTGTTCTGTTGCAAGGGACCTCCTCCATTCCAGTTGATCTTTAGTTAATAATGGAAGGGAAAGTATGTTTCTTGACTAGCATCGAAAGAAACACACTGGTGTAAACCCATTTTCTTCACAGGCAGCAAACCTTTCATTTCTCTCACTACAAAGATAAGAAACATCGTAAGGCATAGCCTGACAAGGACATGAAGCAGACGTGAGCCTCTGCTTCTGTCCTGGCTATCATTGGCAACCATAGGCATCCTGGAACTCCCATGGTAATAGCTGCCATAGCAGAGGAGGCATGGGCTGAGCTTGAAGGTCTATGATGTAGCACAGTTGCACCGTGGCAAAGCTAAACAGGTGATGCAATCAGCCTGGAGCGGCAGCTGGCATCTTGGACTTCTTCTCAGAGTGAAACCTCATGCTGAGATTGGAGGCCACAGGATGGCAGGGGTGGCAGGATTGAGTCTGACACTCACCCAATAGCAGGAGAACATAGAGCAGACAACCTAGTTGACTTGACCTGATCCTGACATCTGCTAGACAGCCAATGAAAGTGGATCGCAAGAGGCCACCACGAGGAAATATCAGAGGCCCTTGCGGCAAATAAAAAAAGCAACACGGTGGAGTGTGTAAGTGTTAGGGAGGGAATGAGTGCCCTGGCCAGGACTCAACCAGTGGCCAGAATCATGCATAGGCAAGAAGAGCAAAAGAGTGTGCAGAGTTGGCATGTCTGAGTAGCAAAACACAAGAGTGACCATGCCAAATGCATGTCCTCAATCATTGGGGAGTCTAAGCAAGCACCAGAAGGCACTTAAAATATCAGATAATTAAAATAAGCTCTCTGTGGGAAATGAAAAGAGGTAAACAGTGGTGAACCCCCCTACTGCTATTCATTAACCTGTGGGGAGGGGGTTCATGTGCATTGCCTCTGCATTGACACTGACAGTAGTGCGCACGTATGCACAGCCTCAAACCAGCAGCTGGTGAATCCAAATACTAGTGCACCACAAGATGGACACCTCAGTGCAGTGTCCAGGCTATGCACATCTAGCACAGAAAATAAACTAATCAGCTCATATGTGACGGAGGCAGAGGACAAACCAAAGCTCATCTGATGATATAATGCACCTTCCACACCACGTCAGAAACTGACCAATTGACTTGCTGAATTAACTGTAACAGACACTTAGAGTAGTTGTGTTGGGGTGGGCAGTGTAAGATACCTGCCGGAATTCTGATAAAAGTCCACTTCTAGGAGTAAAAAAAAAGGAGATAAATGGGCCTGATTCACAAAAGTAATCTGAGACAAAATCCTAACTTTAAGAATTTTGGTATTCACAAAAGGCATTTAGGAGTAGTAAAGTTAGCGTTTTTACTAAGAATCTAACCCAAACTTGAGGTTACTAAACCGCCCCCTGTTTATGTTTTTTACCGGAGATTCCAGCAACAATAAAAGTTCATCAGCACTGGTTAATAGAAGCCTTTTTTAATTGCAATAAACCCACCCCTCTTTTTGATTACTAAATCACTACTGTACTAACCAGTGGTTCACGTCCGGGTGAAGGAAGCATACAATCAAACCCAATGATGATGCTGTCACATCGCTAACAACAAGGCGGAGAACCAAGATATACTGCCTATCGAGACTTGGTACGTGAATTAGGGTTTTTTATTGGCACCGGAACCGAATAAGAGAACAACACCCTGGTTACTCAGGACAAGTGATCCCTTCCCCCATTTGATATTTTGATATTACAAATACACATGTCATGTTTTATATATATATTCACTGAAAAAACAAAGGTTACAGGGATATTATAGGTAGGCTCAGATTTCACTCGTATAAAACCATAGAAATTAAGCAGTTATAGTTACCTAAGCTAACTGTAACTTACGCCCCGGCAATGCACTGTTTATGATCTCACATATTACATCACTCATGACGTGGTCAGTGACATCACGGTTTATGAACAAACTATAATCTTTAGGAAATGTTCACAGTATAAGTTAACTATTATAAAGCTAATGTACGTTTCCAAGATCCGGCTCCATTATTTTAAAGAAAGCTATAATATATCATGACTGACCACAGAGGCAGCCCATAACACTAGTTATTTGCCACTACCTAACTTGGGATACTAGAGTATTGAGCACCTAACGAAACAGAAAACTCCATAAATGCAGGGCATTCAGGCCTTAATGCAGTAGGATTACAAAGAAGTGTAAACAAAATAGTAGATTAAAGTATAAATAAACTGTGAAGGGCCCTTAAAAACATTAGCCAAGAAGAGCATCCTTCTGATTCTGAGCAATGTGCCTAAACATCGAGGTGCTTGAATATTAAAAAGAAAAAGGGCGTGAGTAACATAATGGGTTAACTGTGAACGTGACAATGTAAACGTCTCTGAACCAGTAAGCAATGATGGCAGGAACAGCCCAGTCCACCAGCTGCAACCTATCAAAAGATGGAGTGTAGCTCTCAGAAGCCTGAAGCTAGACTTGGTCAAACACCAATCCAACAAACTAGCAAAAACCTGAGAAACACCTAAACCCCTAATATCAAGCAAGGAGTTTTCATCCTTCTTCTGTGACAAAATCTCTGCCCTAGGAAATGAACTTAAATCCGCAACTCACCACCAAAATAGAAATCTGCCGGCTCTACCTCTTCTCTCTACGCTGTCTTTCCTAACCTCACCCAAAAACCAAGCGCACCGGTCCAACTTTAAAATCTATGACGAACACTCTATCTCGAGAATTCTTGCCTCCTCAAACCCGAACAATCACTTGATCCTCTCCCTTCTAACTGCCTAGCTGCCACCTCTCAGGCTATCATCCTTCCTGGACCTCAATATTCAATGCCTCCCTCCTACAGGGCTCAATTCCTGATTCTCTCAAGGCTGGCCTCGTTGTCCCCATTCTAGAAAAAATCTACGCTGGACCCTGCTTACGCTTACGCTGACAACTATAGACCCATATCCAACATCACACTCCTAGCCAAAGTTCTGGAAAATGTGTGCAACAGCTGCTGAGCCTACACATCACCAACTTCCACCTTCTATATGACTTCCAATCCGGGTTCAGACCTGGACACAGCATGGAAAACACCCTCCTCCACATCGTGGATGACGTCCTCCAAGCCCTCGAACAAGGCAAAACCTGTCTCCTAGTCCTCCTAGAACTATCTTCTCCCTTATATACAGTTAACCACATAATTCTCCTTGAACGCCTCAAACTCAGGATGGGTTTGGATGGCACCGTCCTTGAATGGTTTAGATCCTTCCTCCAAAATCGCTCACAGAGAGTCCTCATCAACGGTAGTCTATCTGCTCCCTCTCCGGTTAAGTTTGGAGTCCCCAAAGGATCAACCCTATTTCCTACTCTCTTCAATCTTACCTTGAGCCACTCACTGAGGAGTTACATGCTGCCAATATCTTCTACCTTATGTACGTTGATTATACACAGATCCACATCAGAATCTCTTCCTCTGAAGACATTTTCTCCCTGAATGAGGCCCTGAAGCTGACAGTCCATTGGCTCACTGCCAACCAGCTTAAACTTAACGCAAATAAAACCGAATTTCTTCTAATTTCCGACCCAAAACCAATCCAGACATCCAGGAATAGATCAAGACCATCACAGCACTAAACTGCCCTCCTGCCATTGTTGACTCTGCAAAATGGCCAGATTCCACCTTAGGTACCTAAGAAACCTAAAACCCTTCCTCGATGCTTCAGACCTTAAAATGGCAAGCGTGGCACTAGTCATTTCCAGACTAGAATATGGATGCTCTACACTCGCAGGGCTACCCAAGAACTCCCTGGCCCCATTGAAAGCCTGCCTCAACACCGCCGCCAGACTCCTAACGGGCTCAAAGAAATTCGACCACATCTTTCCTCACCTCAAAGTTCTGAACTGGCTTACCCTAGAGGCCAGAATCCATATGAAACTGGCCTGCATTACTCACAAAGCTCTTTATTCCAATTCCCCTGCATTTCACGCCCAAAGACTCGTGATATCCGGAGTAGCCAGAAACTCCCGATCTGCCAGAGACCTTCCGGAAGAAAAAAACCTACAATTGGGCCATCTCTGGGGCCGCTCCAAGAATTTGGTACTCTCTCCCACCCGCCATCAGAAGACTTCCGGCCTTGTCACACTTTAAAAAGGGTACCATCACCTTCTTAATGGCCAAATACCTTGTCTAATGATTACATTACAATCACCTCAGCGAGATGTTCCACCCTCCACCTCGGCATTATCCACGGCTTCTACGGATGATACCTATTCCAGCACTCCCGGGCATCCCACCCAAGTGTTGAGACTGCGTGTCTTCTTTTATAATGTATCTACCTGTTTTCATTTTTATCCCATTTGTAGCCAGGACCTTAGACTGCGTGCCTTTTTCTTGTATAATGTATCCACCTATTTTACCCAATTGGTCCCTCCCTTCCTAACGCTTTGTATACCAACCTTAAACCTGTAAAGCACTCGGATTCCCTCACGGGTCTAGTTCGCGCTCTATAAAACTATAAAATAAAGAAAAGTAAGGATGCAGTGACATGAGCCACCTTACCAGTAAGAGCAATGCCGGAGTTATACTGAAACTATCATCTATTTTTTTGTTTGATCTGTTTTGTTGGCTTTAAAAAAAAAAGATTTTACATATATTCAACATTGCCAGCCTCCAGAAAAGAGTTGCATTATACAATTACAGCTTGTACTTGACATTACAATTAGTAATCAACAGGTATCACATGAGCAGGCATGTGTCAACCTTTCAGGTTAGCTTTAAAATGAAGGACTCCACCATGGCAGTCCCCCATATGTCTGTGAATATGCAATATTATAAATTACATGTGAAACGTGTACTCAAATGTTCAAGTGTGCGATTTGGGTACTCTAGTGGACTCTTGCAACTGTATTGTGTATCTAATGGCCACAGGTCAATTAACTGCATCATAACAAAGTGAACAGAACAACAAAAACGTAATTAGGGGCTATCTACTGGTTTGTTACGCTGGCAGTTTTTATCATCCTACTGTGATGCCTTTAGAATTTTTATCAATATATCATGGGTGGTGATTGGTGTGCGTACAGTGAAGGGTATTATATGGGAGTAAGTCATCATCACCATCATCATTTAATCTTTATTTCGATTTATAAAATCATAAAAGATGCATAGTATTCAATTTATACGTATTTGTTGATAAAGAACTGTTTAAAATATGGGACATTCATTTAGTGCCGCATTAGTCAAATGCAAATGCTAAAAGATTTTATATTAAGAATAACACCGGCAAACGATGTATCAAATATATTAGAATGTAATTAATGGTAGTTAGTGCTGTTGTTGCTGAATTTTGGGATGACTTTTTATTAGGGTTGTCCAGGGCACTACTTTGGTTTGGAGTGCCGCTAGTATTGTGTTCCAAAGTGTTGAGATTGGGTATTTGCATTGTCATAGGATATCATCACTCTGTAATGCAGTTTCCTCCACTTTAGCCCAGTTTAGCTGGGGCGGAGACCAAGCCTGTATGGTATGGGGATCCTCAGCTTTCCAGCACCTCATGGTAAGCCTCTTGGCTACCACTAGAAACAAATCAAGAAATCTGGTAGCGGTTCTGTGTTTCTTAATCCTCAGAAAAACTCCTGGCTTCTTATGTATTAGGGAATTCTCTATCAGTGCATGTGGAAAGATGTCATACTACTCCCTCACAGTAGTCATGTAATTTATTACAAGCCCATAACATGTGCAAAAAGTCTGCACCCATTACTGAAACTATCATTGATTAATGCAACATAAATCGAATAAATGTGCTGTACAAATCAACACTGGAATTTACATAACTACTATGCATGATGGAAAGTAAACCTTTAATGCACTGCAAACAAGAGCAAGCTGGGGCACTCATGGTGCTGCTGCTTCAGGGGCTGCAAAGAGGAAAAGAGAGTGGACCTTTCTACAGTATTTACTTTTAAGACACAGATTAAGCGCCTGACTCTGCTGTGACATCGACAAACAATAGACTTTTAAATGGAGATTGTTAGACCTGGCATCCTTGGCGTGGTTTCCCCCTATCTTTTTGCCTCTACCTCCTGTATTTTTGATGCTGTGCTGGATTTCGTTTTTGCTGGTTAGATGCTTTGGACACTCTGCCACTGCTGATCAGTGTTAGAGTGTAAGTGCTCCCTGTGTAAATTGGTATTGTAATTGGATATACCTGATAGTCATATTTTTATCACCCAGAAGTCCCTAGTAAAGTGCACTGAGTGCGCCAGGGCTGGTAATGTCAAATACTACTAGTGGGCCTGCAGCACTGATTGTGCCACCCACATGAGTAGCCCTAAAATGGTGTCTCGGGCCTGCCACCGCATTGCCTGTGTGCAGTCTGTGAACTGTCATGTCCTCCTGGTCAGTGTCCCAACTGACCGGGCCTAACCCTTCCCTTTCTGTGCACATTGGTCACCCTTATGGAAGGCCCAAGGTACCCCCTTGGGCAGGGTGCAGAGTATGTGAAAGGTAGGGCATGTACTTGTGCAGGTGACATACTCTGGTAGTGAATTACAGCCATTTTCGTTTTTCACTGATGTAGTGCTATCTTGCTCCATAGGCTATCATGGGGGATGCTGGCTACAGTGGCTACCAGCATATCTTCCCATAGGAACAAGATAGGACATATAAGTCTGGTATCCCTGAACTCAGAATTTAATAACACATCTTTTAGGAAGTGTTGTTTTTAAATCCTGTGTTTGAGAACAGCACTTTTAGAAAGTAGCTGTTCTCTTGTCTGATCTTTCTGTGTGCCTTGGCCTGTTTGTGAATTGACTGTCTGGTTTGAGAGTGACAGGGGCTGGGGAGCCCCAGGAGGCTCGCTGGGTCAGACCTAGGCTGCATGACAGCATTTGCAACTTGAGTGGTGGGAGGAGATAGCACCTGGGCCTGAATAGGGCTGTGCCTGCCTTCCACAATGCTGGCTCCACTTCCTGCTGGGCGGCTGACGACCCTGCCCCTCACTCTGAAAGGAAAGGAGAAGCCAGGAAAACAAAGTGCTCAAGGAACACCCAGAACTGGTTCAGACCAGGCTCAGGGCCCACTTGCACAAAGAGAACAAAGACGTTTAGGGGTATAAGTACAGGACCCCTGACAACTGAAAATTAGATCATCCTGGAATCAAGAAGGAACCTCTGCCAAGGAGAAAGCTGAAACTGAAGAAGGAAGACTCTCCTGCTGTTGCTCTGCTGGACTGACCTGCTGTTGCTTTGCTGACAAGGAGAGGGGGAAGACCTTGCTTTGTGCTGTGTCCCCTTGCTTGAAGAAATCTCCAAGGGCCTTAAAGAGAGCTGGCTCCCTGTTATGAAGTCCCAGGAACAAAAGGACTTCACCCCCAGCTTCCTTGAACTCTACTGAGAGAGTTCTGTCCTTCCTGAAGTGCATGGCTCCTGTGTGGTACCTCTGGAGGTTGTACCTGTGTTGGGGAGCTGGAAACAAAGCTTTTAAAGACTTTGCTACAGAACATTTATCGCAATCCCGGCTGAGCGAGAAAATTCCCTCCGCTACGAAGACCGAGTTCGTCGCAGCGCCTGTCGCCGCTGCCTGAAGACATTGCACCCTTTGTTAGCGGGAAGATTTCCGCCGCTGTGAACATCGTCGCAGACCCTGTCATCGTGGGGTGAGATCACCGCATCACATCGCTGCCAGAACCGTCGCAGAGCCCCGAGAATCATCGCATTGTGCCTTTGCGGGAGAAAGCTTCCTACAGAACCTACGCACCGGAATCCATACAAGTCATCGCCTTCCTCCCCATACGGATCGGATTCGTCGCTACACGCTGCTACATCCAGCGGAATTGTCGCTAACGCCTCCCCAGGGTCTCAGGAGTAACTCATCGCTTGTTTTCCACCACTTCAGCTTCTGTGCTTGGAACTTTTTATCGCTAACAAAGGTACTGTGGCTAAAACGTGACGCAACTGTGGATTATTTTATCGCTAAACCTAAGAACTCTTTTGCAACCATATTCTTGAACTGTGTATGTTGGATTTTTGTTGTTTTGGTTTTGTGTAGTTTAGATTAAATACCTTTATTTTTCTAAACTGTTGTGGAGACAGTTTGTGGTGTTTCACTGTGTTACTGTGAGTTTTGGTACAAATACTTTACACATTGCCTTTGATAAGCCTTGACTGCTCGTGCCAAGCTACCGAGGGGGCGAGCAGTGGTTATCTCAGAGGGTTTCCTCCTTACCCTGACTAGAAGCAAGGGTCCCTATTTGGACAGTGGTACCTACCTCTGCCAACTGGAGACCCCCAGTTCTAACAGATTTACACAGCAGTTGATTTGCAAAGGCTACAAACCCTGTGCACTGCCATGTTAAAAAAACAAGAAAACGCACAACAGAACTATTATAGGTTATATCGTACTTACATTTACATAAACCTTGACAGTGTCACAAGCTTGGCATGAGTCTTCAGGATGCATCTTTATATAAATATACACTCGGATGGAGTGCAGGCATTAATTAAAACAAGCACACTTGAAATGTGTGCAATTAGGGGGAGAGTATTTAAAGAAGCACAGCACAAGTGGTGTGCAGGCAAACCGTAAAATAGTTTAATAAAAGTGGAAAGAAATAGAACTTGAGCGACTGGACAATTATAAGAGAAACACACAAGGAGAAACAGCAAGCAGTATGCTACAGCCAGTAGAAACGTTGGAAAGGTAAGTGATAGGCACACATACAAATGAAAAGCAAAGGCAGGATTTAAGCCCCTTTTACAACATATTTAATACAATAGATTTCACAAGCACAGCATAAGGGCTGTTCAGAGGATACCTAAAAAAGGATTCTTTCCGGACCAAGAGCTACATTCCTGCTAAATTTGGTATCATTCCGTCCGGCTGTTCAGGCTGCAAGCATGTCTCAATGGAAATGAATATGGAAAAAACACTTTGTCCGCCTCCCCCACCCCCCCACCCCCACTTTCTCGGCCTCAGTTTGACAGATCAACCTGAAACTTTCCATGTGCATCAAGAATCAGCGGCAAACTCTTTTGGAAAATGTTGTGAAGATTTGTCAAACAGCTCCAAAGATAAAGGCAAGTCGAAATACGCCATATATATATATATATAAATATATATATATATATATATATATATTCACTGAAAAAACCATAGGTTATAGACCATATATAGTTAGGAATTAGCATTTACAAAACCTTGAAAATTCACTGCAAAAACCATAGGTTAGAGACCATATATAGTTAGCTGGACATTTTATTGACATAAAACCAATGAAATTCCATATATAGTTAGTTGCACTAACTATATATCGCGCACCCGCAATCCACTGCTGATGATGTCACATATTACATCATTCATGACATGGTCAGTGACATCACTGATGACATCACTGATGACATCTCAAATGACATCACTGATGACATCACTGATAACAACATCCAGTGATTTTTTGTTTCTATAAAGTTTAAATATGTCTTACATATTGAAGAATGAGTGGATGTGTAAGTGTCTGGACGAAGGATTTAGTAGGTGCATGACTGACTGTATGAGTGAGTGATTAAATGTGTCTCACTGAGTGCATGGGTTAGTGACTAAACTGTCTTAATTTGTGCATCATTATGTCTGTTGTTCTGTAAACTGCTGCATGTGTTGATCAGTAGCTACATGAGTAACTATATGGGTTATTGATTGATTGCCCAAGTATTTGTATGGGAGACTGAGTGTGTGTGTGGCTAGCTGGGAGGTGTGTGACTCTGTGCAGATCAATCTGTACTTGTATCAATGATTGTATAAGAAGGTAAGTATGTGTTAGTATATGTTTGAAAATGTAAGGTGCTCTATGTTTAACTGTATAGACAAGAAAATGGCAGTGTCATTGATTCTTTACAGGACTGACTAGGTGTGTGAGTAACTCCATGGATGAGTGGCAGACTGTGAGTGTCTGTATAGGTGTATGAGTGCATATGATAGTGTTGTAAAGATGAGTGATTGTATGTATGAATGATTGTATGGGTGAATGAGTGAAGGTGTGTGTAGACGTAGCAATCAGTGAGTGCGTATGTAGTAACTAGTATTGGTGTGTCAATGGTTTCAAAAATTATACTCTCTTTTTAACACTGGGTGAAACAGAGGTTATATTAAAATGTGAGGAGATGCATTGTATTGTCACATGAATGATATCATCAGTGATGTGGTCATTGATGTCAAATGAGATGTCATCAGTGATGTCATCAGTGATGTCATTTGAGATGTCATCAGTGATGTCATCAGTGATGTCACTGACCATGTCATGAATGATGTAATATGTGACATCATCAGCAGTGGATTGCGGGTGCGCGATATATAGTTAGTGCAACTAACTATATATGGAATTTCATTGGTTTTATGTCAATAAAATGTCCAGCTAACTATATATGGTCTCTAACCTATGGTTTTTGCAGTGAATTTTCAAGGTTTTGTAAATGCTAATTCCTAACTATATATGGTCTATAACCTATGGTTTTTTCAGTGAATTTTCAAGGTTTTGTAAATGCTAATTCCTAACTATATATGGTCCATAACCTATGGTTTTTTCAGTGAATTTCAATGGTTTTTTAATAGCAAATATCATAAGCTGTCGAATGTCAAGTACGTGGTAAGTAAAAACATTTTCGTGTTTATGCACACTGATCTGCTTTGAATGCTGCCCCCCACCCCTCATTTCTATTAGGAGTACTCTCTCTTTGCAGATAGTGAAGGGTAGTTAACGCAGCCCTTTGCCCCCTTTGTAATCCGTCGTGCCTGCTTCTCTCTCCATTTGATTGATTGTTCTCTTTGGTTCATTCTCTATTTACAAACAAGCACAGAGTCGCAATACTCTGTTTAGTCTTTGCAGATAGCGAAAAATCGTGTAAAAAAGCAAAAGGAATCGAGCAAAATCAGTAGGCCACTAATGGGATCTCTTTTTGACCTCGCTAAAATAGAAACATTAGGAACAACCTGTTGAAAATAGCAATGCGTATGTACATAAGCGGCGTTCATTTGTGTTCACAGTACCCCTTGTTGATTGTTTGAATCGAGCATTGAATTGTTCGAAGTTGGTTCTCTTAAGGATCTTCTCTGCCTGCAAACGAGGAAGAATAGGAATATTCTCTCTCCCTTTGCAGATAGTGAAGGGTAGGTAACGCAAGCCTTTAACACGTCGTACCTATTTCATTCCTCATTGATTGATTGATTGTCCGAACATTGACTGTTTGGGAATTAGTTCTTTTTGGAGGTATTCCCTGTTTGCAAATAAACGTAGGAAAATCTTTGGAAGTAGTGAAAGGGTACGTAATGCGGACCTTTCTCCCCCGTTGTAATCTGTCATGCCTATCTACTCCCCACTGATTGATGCACCTGTTTCACCCGGACCATTTACTAGAGATACGTCATCTGGCCCGACCAGAGAGCACCCCTAGTGAAAAGGACATATGCAATAATAACGAAGTGATCACTGTATCCTGTTAACAGAAACTTTAGCATGAAACAACCTGGAAAGAAAAGAATAGGAAAACGAAAATCAGTAGGCCACTGATGAACATGAACTTTTATTAAACAACGAACAAAGAAACGATAACATAACGTAATGATAAAACCTATTAATGTCCTAGAAACAAGAAAACTTTAAAATATGCCAGTGGTGAGAGACCAGAAAAACAGTAAGAGAAACCAAATCACCCCTCGCTGTCCCACCGCCTGCCACGCCAAAAAAATCGATAGACTAGGGAAAATGCAAGTCAGTAGAACATCCGCCCCCACTCTGGAAACTTCCAAGGTGGGGCAGGGTTGCGGCTACGCCCAGCCGGGAGCAGCCCATTTAAGGCAGGTCCTGCTGCCACGCCTCGGCCAGGAGATCCTAACGTAGGGTGTAGCCGGAGGAGAGGCCGAGGCCAGCGGGACCCGGCCAGGGGATTGCCTTTACAACGCTGAACAGTTGCAGGGGGGGGAATGTCTCCTCGACCCTCCCCTCTCTCTCCCAGTCCGGCCGCGGTGGCCCTTGAGAGTTGCAGGTACTCCCGCCACATGCTCTTCCGGTCCAGCCACCAACGGTCGGGGGGCCGAGGCCGACGGGATCCGGCTGCAGCCGATAAACCAAGAAACCCGTTCATGGGGCCAGAGCCAGGGGCGTCCGGCCGACATCTACCGGAAGCCCGGCCCGAACGGACGGGACACTTCTTCTTTCATGAATAATGGCTGCGACAACACTGGGGGGGGATGTCTTGCACATGCCTCCAACCCCCCCCCCTCGTCCTCATCGCCTGGTCCGGCCATAACTAATCTCAAGCGAGACGCCGTGGGGTGCACTGGGAGGGAGAGACGGTGCGAACAGGCCTCTCCCGCCTCCCCAGGTGGAGGCTTCCCAGCTGCACCCTCAGCGCTCCAGGCACCCGGAAAAGGGTTCTTCCACTGTGGCCATGCTGCAACGTCTCGCCCGGCAGGGTGGAGCCCGTCCGCTCATTTGACCCCGCGATCGCCAGTAGCTACCGAACTCTCAAAATGGCGGTCGACCTGGCAAGAGCGGGCCCAGCATAAAGAAATGGCCCGGTCACTGGTTGACTCCACCACCGTAGTCCTCCACGACTTTGAAGATTCTAGAGGAGCCGCGGGAGTCTCCGACCCCCGATGGGGAATGACTGCCATGATCGCCCGTGGAGTGACGAAACTGTATCCGCGGGACGTCGGCGCTCCCATGCTGGCGCCAGCCTCACTTTGAATTACTAGAATCCTGCAGACCTCAGTTCCGGTGAAAGCACAGTGTGACCCGGTAGGAAAAATTGTTGCACCCCCTCCCCTTTTTGACTGATAGTTCAAACCACCGATCCTTTCCTTTGCCCTTTTAACGGAACTTTGGACTGCCTCCCCCTCTTTTACATTTTCTAGAGAAAACAAAACATTAACCACTACATTAGCATAGCAGTTGACACCAGAACTGTTTTCAAATTTAAAACCAACAACATCTTCAACAGAATCCTTTTTGTTTCTGCTGTGACCCTGCTACAGCACAGGCATTGTCCCCAGCAGTAATTCTGCAATGCCGGTAAGAATAGCTGTGGTGCCTACTGGACTCACTCACCCCCGCGGCGCCCCACGCCGTTATTCGCTGGGCGGCAACTTACTAGACATCACTTTCGTGCCATCTAGATTTCAGCGCGTTCTGCTGCCTTGGAACTATTCGCACAACAGACCGCTACTGACAAGAATATTTCATTATTGGTGCTGTCAATTTCAATAAATCTATTGGACAATTCAAAAGAAATTGCCACGGTCTCTTCGTTGTTTAAATGTTTTTACTGTTTTTGTTTTGTTGTATATATTTATATGTTATTAAAGTTTTATATTCCTACTACTTTGTTGGAGTGCTATATATTTTTAATGTGACACATAATTGTAAAAACTTTGATGTACAAAGAGTCATTCCTGGAATCTTCCGCTTCAGGCTCGGTCCCCTCCCCAATCACAATACAGGATGGTTTTCAGATAGTAGGAACACGTGTGGTGTGACGGATCTCATCGGGTGTGGGCCTTGATCTACTATAACTCCTTTGAAGAGGGGTGATTCTTTACAGCTGGGGCCATAAACTACATCTGCAGGGCTAGGTGATAGCCTGGACAATCGGACACAGAGGAAGAGGAGTGTCAGAGGGTGCGGTAGTGAATAGGGCGAAAGGGAGGTGTCGGGCGGGCACAGAGTGTGATTCTCAGGGAAGAGCAGCGCAGATGGGGGGAGGTTTATTGCCCATGCATAAGACAGAGAGCGGGGGTGATCAGTGCCTGGGGAAGATGCTTGCGAGGGTGAGGAGCCATGCTACGAATCGACAGCGTGCAGAGAGTGGGTCTGGTCAAGGCATCTAAAATGGCTGCCGTGCACGACAAAAGTGTGGCATTTCAAAAAAGGCAAGATGGCGCAGACAATGTTTTTCAACACTTCCTCATTTCCTTCGAATCGAACGTTAACAGACGTTGGGGCATATTACCAAAGTTAAGCGATATTTATCGCTAACGATGCTTACCAACGATTTTTTTACCGCTAAGCATCGTCAGAAATTATCGAAGATAAACCTTGCTATTATCAAGGTTTATCGCAAATGCGATAATAAACGGCCGCAATGCATGAATATCGCTAAAAACTCAGCGATATTCATGCATTACCGAGCTAATGCTCTTAGCCATGTTATCCACCTCCCATTGGATAACATGGCTAAGAACTGCTCAGGGCAGGTGTTACTTTTTGGAGATATTCGCGCTTAGCGCGAATATCTCCAAAAGTTGGTAATAGGAGATAGATATCTTGCATGTTGTAATGCAAGTTATTGTGGTATATGGAACTCATACCATAATCTCTCAGGAAAGCAGAAACTGATCCTTTTGGGACCGCCTAAAAAGGCCTAGGGGGTGAGGAGTACTCTACTTTTCCCCGTTTTCACGTTCCGAACTATTTTATTTTACTCTCTTCTGTAATTACACAAAATAGCAGCGATAAGATGCATCGGAGACACACAGTGAGAGAAAGGAGGCCGGAGATGAAGAAGAGATGTCAAATACACATTGGAGATAATATAGTGGCAGAAGGGAAGTAAATATGAGTAAACTTACCATGTAACATAAAAATGTTGCACTCTATACTATAAGTCTCATTTTATACTACAATCACTTCGCTACAACCTCATAAATTAAAAATAAAAATGAATAATGTCTCAAACAATTTTTGATTTCTAAATATAAATTTATTCTTCAGAATTTTCTAAATTTGAAAGAACTAGTAACATGTCCTCATCAGCAATTTCCTCATGAAAAGTCTGCAATGATGATTCTTCTAACTCTATGGTCTCCAAACAGTCGATAAATTCGCCATCAACAGATTGATCCAAAAAATCATTCAAGTCATCTCCTCCTTGTGACAATATTTCATTATTGGTGCTGTCCATTTCAATCAATCTAATGGAATCATACAAGTCATCTCCTCCTTGTGACAATATTTCATTATTGGTGCTCTCAATTTCAATCAATGTAGTGGAATCATTGAAGTCATCTCCTTGTGACAATATTTCATTATTGGTGCTGTCCATTTCAATCAATCTAATGGAATCATACAAGGCATCTCCTCCTTGTGACAATATTTCATTATTGGTGCTCTCAATTTCAATCAATGTAGTGGACAATTCAAAAGAAATTGCCACGGTCTCTTCATTGTGAGCCATTTTATTTTGAAATTGCTTGCTGTAAATTGCAGAAAAAAATAATCACTTTCATTTATCGTTTTTAGTAATACATAATATAAAACTAACTTTATCAAGTATTTAGTATAACAGAAGGACTGCAAATAAATAACAGAAAACATTTTTCAAATTATCTTCAAGTGTACAACATAGTTCCCCTTACAAATTAACAACTCACCTTTTTAAAAGTAGGAGAAGTGTTAGTACTGTGTAAATCAAACACCAGAAATTCACCACCAAAAATTCCTCACAAATGTACCTCAGACAGTAGTATCACAAAATGGCTGTGGTTTCCTCTCATTTGACATATATACATAACCAATTAACTTTCATCACACGCAAATACAAAACCAAACTAACATTTTAATTGGTTCTAAATTTCAACACTTTCAAATGTGTTTTCCCCATGCAATTTTCCATAGGACATTTACATACGTCTACAGCCTGAATGGCTGAACGGAATTACACCAAACTTGGCAAAATGGTACATCAAACCTAAGAGGTCAGGAAGGATCTACTATGCCCCCTTATGGTCATTTCCCCCTTCGCTTTGGCCTCCTCTTGTCTCTCAATCCTACCGAGAGACAAGATGGCGGCCGCTACGGACTGTTTGGAATGTTGACAGACGCCGGAGAACCAATCAGCTTCGCAAAGCTCCGTAACGCGAAAAGTACGCGAAGCGGAGCGCTGTTACAGATATATATCTTTTTTTGAACGTTAATTTCTCAAAATCCACTGGAGCACATATATTGAGACCTAGCAAAGGCACATCGGGCTACCAGTCCCTAATATTTTGCCAAGTTTCATGCAAATCCATTCAGCCGTTCGATTATTATTATTATTTTTTTTTTTGCCCCGCGGGACCCTTTTAAAACCTCCACATCAAACGTAGGGGGTCAGCGAGGATCTACTATTCCCCCTTATGGTCATTTGCCCCTTCGCTTTGGCCTCCTCTTGTCTCTCGATCCTACCGAGAGACAAGATGGCGGCCGCTACGGACTGTTTGGAATGTTTACAGACGCCGGAGAACCAATCAGCTTCGCTTCACAAAGCTCCGTTGCGCGAAAAGTACGCGTACTGGAGCGCTGCCCGGTCCGCTGTTACAGATATATATCTTTTTTTAAATGTTAATTTCTCCAAATCCACTGGAGCACATATATTGAGACCTACAAAAGTCACATCGGGCTACCAGTCCCTACAATTTTGCCAAGTTTCGTGCAAATCCATTCAGCCGTTCGGGCTAAAAGTGAGGCCAACCGCCCTATGGAAAACTCAATGTTAAAAACACGTTTTGGGACCCCCCTTTTTTCTCGGCCCCCCCTTGACGAACCCCCCCCCAATTTTCAAGGGCTGCTCAGAAACAAAATGTGCCATTTTCCTGAAAATTTCAGCCAATTCCGTCCACAAACGCCAAAGTTATTAGACATAGAATTTTCAAAAATCCCATAGAGAAAAAATCCTAACTATATATACCTACTGGCGACCGCCAGTAGGTAATATATATATATATATATATATATATATATATATATATATATATATATATATATATATATATATATATATATATATTCACTGAAAAAACCATAGGTTAGAGACCATATATAGTTAGGAATTAGCATTTAAGAAACCTTGAAAATTCACTGAAAAAACCATAGGTTATAGACCATATATAGTTAGGAAGTAGCATTTAAAAAACCTTATTTTACTCACACAAAACCATTGAAATTCCATATATAGTTAGTTGCACTAACTATATATCGCGCACCCGCAATCCACTGCTGATGATGTCACATATTACATCATTCATGACATGGTCAGTGACATCACTGATGACATCACTGATGACATCTCAAATGACATCACTGTCAGCGATCCGGGGCGCGGCGCGCAGCGCGTAACGTAAGCATAACAGGTCATGTGACTTGTTAATAAAACTTTTCATTGGTTCATTTTACTTTTCTTATTCTAATGATGAAAGGCTTGGTCATATGACCTAAAAATTACACTTTTTATTACTTTCGAACATTATTTTTTCTTAAACATATATGTTATAATGTTCCAGGCTAATGTACTTTCCCGGAAAATTTACAACTGTCCTGCAAGTAAAATATATTCCTTTTTCGAGAAAAAGGGCGTTTCTTTGTCCCATGACGGAGCCGTTGAGCAAAAGAGGCTCCGCCTGCTGTCTTAGTCGCCGATACGCCTGAATATCAGATTCTTATCGATCACTTTATGTTGCAGGAGTAGAAAACACAACAGCCCTTGACCATTTATCTTTACTGCGTTCCTGCGTATTATACCTTTTACCCTTCATGTAATTGGACTGCTTTATTTCACTTGCCTTTTACTGATTCGAAAACAGTGACTATTATTAAAAACTTTACCAATGTAAATACTACTACCATGTTTTCTTTGAAAAACCTTTATTGTGAAAATGTCAGTATACAAATACGGGCCTATAACCACGTGGGTCGGCCACGGAGCAAACTGTAATCGTATATGATGAGGAGACATTTACACTTTAGAGGAACGTAACGGGCGGGCCATTAGGTTGCAAGAACTAACGTGTCTAACAGTTGCGGAATCGGTGGACGTACATTTTATAATTAAAATACGACAGGGCCAGTTACAATAAAATTATCTAGATATACATTTGCGGGCAAGTACCATGGGTGACGTTAATTCGAACTTTCAATAGTACAGTAATCAATAACACATCAAAACTTAATATCAATAGGGATGTCGAAATATTCAATCAATTCTCGTCCCCGCCCGCCATGTGCTTCAAAACTGCATACATATCTCGTGATATCAAGGTTGTGCAACCAGTACACAACAAGGAGTTACGAGTCCTAATTATTCCGGCGCCATTTTGGGCGAGGACGGGCAGGTCCAGGATATAGTCAAAATGTCTCCACCAACCATCGACTATGATGATGTTCATATGCTGTATTTATGAGAGTAACACTCATCTATCCACATGAAATTAATTTGCCACAATCTAAACATGTCATTTTAATCTTTCCAAAGTTCTTCTGAATATTTGGGACCGTTTCCCTTGCCTCTGATGCTGTCAGTGCCACTTCTTTGGTGAATGTACTGGCAGGTCGGGGGTTGTCCTCCAAATCTCTCTTTTGTGCACCACTATAATTAATCGGTGCCACCTCTCCATATGACGATGCATGGTATAATTACCATAACTATATTTTTTTTCGGTTCCTCTGGAGAGTACATCGTGGCAGATGAGGCAGGTAACGTACCGGGCATTTACCTTTTTTGCATGTAGAGGAAAGGAAAAAAAATTTGAGCGTCCGAGTTCTAAGGTGTCCCAGGGCCATTTTAGTGGACCAGGCCCAGATCCAAAGAACAGGCCGCCATTTTGAGAGTCCTGTTGCAGCCGCCTGTCGCTGTAGCAGCAAGAGCGGGCGAAACTCAGCTAGACGGCGCTCCACTGCAGATGAAGTGCGTCAACCTGGAGAGGCGGGAGAGGCTCGTTTGCGCCGCCTCCCCCCTCCCCCTTCGGGCACCCCACGCCGTCTTTCGGCGCAGCATTGTAGGATGGCCACACCAGTGCGGCAACTTGCTGGACACCACCTCGGTGCCAACCGAATCTCAGCGCCTTGTGGTGTCTTCCATTCCGAAAATATTGTTGGCAGCATTTTAAAAGGAAAGATAAACAGCCGTTTGTGGCCCTCACTACACCGTTCTCCTAGTGAGTCTCACATTGTTACATTTAGGAAGAATGTTGAAGAGTAGTATGTTGAAAATCTGAAGCCATTGTTCTACAAACTCTCAACCAGCCTTGGATGGAAAAAACTTAAAGAATGTACAAACTGAAAACCAGTTTTTGTCTGTATAGCATCAGCAGCAACGCTTGAGTCAGCTTTGTGTGAAGCCGCCATTTTGATTCATTCAATAGCGTCCCCCTGCACACATTCATGGACCTGGTCGTGTCTTCAGGTCAAACGGATTGTGGGACAAGATGCACAAAGGAAAAGGAAAAAAGTTCCACCGGACCCCGAGAGGCGGCCGCCTATGTCATGGGCGATCTTAGGCCACACCAGGGCAATAGTGAAGCTGCAGCAGGTGCAAATAAGCTTCAGACAGTGTTACAAGCGCTGCTCGGAACTCTCAACTATGACACCACCTCGGTGCCATCCGGATCTTGGCGCCTTGTGCTGCCTTCGGCCTATTCGCACATCGGTCCGCTACTGACGCCACCTCACAGGCCAACGGGGCACCCCACGCCGTCTTTCGGCGCAGCATTGTAGGATGGCCACACCAGTGCGGCAACTTGCTAGACACCACCTCGGTGCCATCCGGATCTCGGCGCCCCACTGCAGATGAAGTGCCTCCACATGGAGGGAGAGACTCGTTTGCGCCGCCTCCCCCCCGCTTCTCAGAACTCTCAACTATGACACCACCTCGGTGCCATCCAGATCTTGGCGCCTTGTGCTGGTTCCGGCCTATTCACACATCGGTCCGCTACTGACGCCACCTCACAGGCCAACGGGGCGCCCCACGCCGACTTTCGGCGCAGCATTGTAGGATGGCCACACCAGTGCGGCAACTTGCTGGACACCACCTCGGTGCCATCCGGATCTTGGCGCGTTGTGCTGCCTTTGGCCCTATTCGCACATCGGTCCGCTACTGACGCCACCTCACAGGCCAATGTGGTACCCCACGCCGACTTTCGGCGCAGCATTGTAGGATGGCCACACCAGTGCGGCAACTTGCTGGACACCACCTCGGTGCCATCCGGATCTTGGCGCGTTGTGCTGCCTTTGGCCCTATTCGCACATCGGTCCGCTACTGACGCCACCTCACAGGCCAACGTGGTACCCCACGCCGACTTTCGGCGCAGCATTGTAGGATGGCCACACCAGTGCGGCAACTTGCTGGACACCACCTCGGTGCCATCCGGATCTTGGCGCGTTGTGCTGCCTTCGGCCTATTCGCACATCGGTCCGCCACTGACGCCGCCTCACGTGCCAACGGATTTTCTACGCTTTTTATAACCCTATGCCGCATAACAGGTCATGTGACTTGTTTATAAAACTTTTCATTGGTTCATTTTACTTTTGGTTTCCTAATGAGGAAGGCTTGATCATATGACCTAAAATAACACTTTTCATTGGATTAAAACATTTTTTTTTCCAAACGATGAAAGCCCCACCTTGTTTCTGGATGTTTCAGACTGAAGCTGGCGTCAGCATGAAAGCACCACCATCTCGTGGCTCCGTCGTGGTCATTCCGCGAGCAATCATGGCAGCCGCTCCCCACCGGAAACCTGCAGGAGTCGGGGGCCCCCAAGACTTTTGTAGAATCTTCAAGGCTGAGGGGACGCTTTCGAGAAAGGGGTCCAAGACCTAGCAGACAAGCGTCCGAGTTCCAAGGTGTCCCAGGGCCATTTCAGTGGACCAGGCCCAAAAAGGAAAGAGCCTGCCACCATTTTGGGAGTCCAATCATGGCAGCCGCTCCCCACCGGAAACCTGCAGGAGTCGGGCCCCCAAGACTTTTGTAGAATCTTCAAGGCTGAGGGGACGCTTTCGAGAATGGGGTCCAAGACCTAGCAGACAAGCGTCCAAGTTCCAAGGTGTCCCAGGGCCATTTCAGTGGACCAGGCCCAAAAAGGAAAGAGCCTGCCGCCAGTTTGAGAGTCCTGTGGCAGCCGCTTATCGCTGCACCGCAAGAGTGGGCGCAACGCAGCTGAATGGCGGATTTTGGCACAGTGTACCAAAAGCGGGCGGAATGGCAACTGAAACGGTAAAGGGGCGCCCCACTACAGCAGACGCCGCCTCACCCCCCCCCCCCCGGGGCGCCCCACGCCGTTATTCAGAGCAGCATTGTAGGATACCAAAACCAGTGCGGCAACTTACTGGACATCACCTGGGTGCCATCCACATCTCAGCGCGTTCTGCTGCCTTGGGACTATTCGCTCAACAGACCGCTACTGATAATGCCTCCCCCGGGACGCCCCAAGCCGTTTTTCGGAGCTGCATTGTACGATACCAAAACCAGTGCGGCAACTTACTGGACATCACCTGGGTGCCATCCACATCTCAGCGCGTTCTGCTGCCTTGGGACTATTCGCACAAAAGACCGCTACTGACGAGGCCTCCCCCCGCACCCCCCGGGACGCCCCACGCCGTTTTTCGGAGCTGCATTGTAGGATACCCAAAACCAGTGCGGCACCCAGGTAACATCACCTGGGTGCCGTCCAGAACTCAGCACGTTGTGCTACCTTGGGACTATTCGCACAAAACACAGCTACTGACCATTGTTGCTTCTTTTTTCCATAAAATGTTTAAATGTATTTACTGTTTTTGTTGCGTTGTATATATTTATAAGTTATTAAAGTTTTATAATCCTACTACTTTGTTGGAGTGCTATATATTTTTTATGTGACACATAATTGTAAAAACTTTGATGTACAAAGAGGCATCCCTGGAATCTTCCGCTTCAGGCTGGGTCCCCTCCCCAATCACAATATAGGATGGTTTTCAAATAGTAGGAACGCGTGTGGTGTGACGGATCTCATCGGGTGGGGGCCTTGATCTACTGTAACTCCTTTGAAGAGGGGTGATTCTTTACAGCTGGAGCCATAAACTACATCTGCAGGGCTAGGTGATAGCCTGGGACCGGCCTGGACAATCGGACACATAGGAAGAGGAGTGTCAGAGGGTGCGGTAGTGAATAGGGCGAAAGGGAGGTGTCGAGCGGGCACAGGGTGTGATTCTCAGGGAAGAACAGCGCAGATGGGGGGAGGTTTATTGCCCATGCATAAGACAGAGAGTGGGGGTGACCAGTGCCTGGGAGAGATGCTTGCGAGGGTGGGGAGCCATGCTAAGGATCGACAGCGTGCAGAGAGTGGGTCTGGTCAAGGCATCTAAAATGGCTGCCGTGCACGACAAAAGTGTGGCATTTGAAAAAAGGCAAGATGGCGCAGACAATGTTTATCAACACTTCCTGATTTCCTTCGAATCGAACGTTAACAGACGTTATCTCTCCCACACTACCGGTCCCCCTGGGCTTAAACGCCGAGATGGTAGGGACTGCATCCCGTGGAGATAGGCCGAGACGTCACTCGGCAGAAAAAAAAAAAAAAATCAAAAAAAGTCGATAAACATACAATAAGTTAAAAGTTAATCATTCTTGTTTCCTTGTAGTACGCTCCCCAGACCGCTTCCCGGTTCGCGAACCGGGCGCACCCCACGAAAAAAAACGAATTTTTTTTAATTTTTATTTTTGCCCCACGGGGCCCTTTTAAAGCCTCCACCTCAAACCTAGGGGGTCAGGGAGGATCTACTATGCCCCCTTATGGTCATTTGCCCCTTCGCTTTGGCCTCCTCTTGTCTCTCGATCCTACCGAGAGACAAGATGGCGGCCGCTACGGACTGTTTGGAATGTTTACAGACACCGGAGAGCCAATCAGCTTCGCTTCGCAAAGCTCCGTAACGCGAAAAGTTCGCGAAACGGAGCGCTACCCGGGACGCTGTCACAGATATATATCTTTTTTTGAATGTTAATTTCTCAAAATCCACTGGAGCACATATATTGAGACCTAGCAAAGGCACATCGGGCTACCAGTCCCTATAATTTTGCCAAGTTTCGTGCAAATCCATTCAGCCGTTCGGACTAAAAGTGAGGCCAACCGCCCTATGGAAATTAACATGGGAAAAACGCGTTTTGGGACCCCCCTTTTTTCTCGGCCCCCCCTTGACGAACCCCCCCCAAATTTTCAGGGGCTGCTCAGAAACAATATGTTCCATTTTCCTGAAAATTTCAGCCAATTCCGTCCACAAACGCCAAAGTTATTAGACATAGAATTTTCAAAAATCCCATAGAGAAAAAATCCTAACTATATATACCTACTGGCGACCGCCGGTAGGTAATATATACATATATATATAGAGAGAGAGAGAGAGAGAGAGAGAGTGTGAGAGAGAGAGAGAGAGAGAGGGAGAGAAAAGAGAGCAAGAGAGAGAAAGAGACAGGGATATATCTCTATATCTACTTTATTACCTACTGGCGGTCGCCAGTAGGTATATATAGTTAGGATTTTTTCTCTATGGGTTTTTTGAAAATTCTATGTCTAATAACTTTGGCGTTTGTGGACGGAATTGGCTGAAATTTTCAGGAAAATGGCACATTTTGTTTCTGAGCAGCCCTTGAAAATTTGGGGGGGGTTCGTCAAGGGGGGGCCGAGAAAAAAGGGGGGTCCCAAAACGTGTTTTTAACATTGAGTTTTCCATAGGGCGGTTGGCCTCACTTTTAGCCCGAACGGCTGAATGGATTTGCACGAAACTTGGCAAAATTGTAGGGACTGGTAGCCCGATGTGCCTTTTGTAGGTCTCAATATATGTGCTCCAGTGGATTTTGAGAAATTAACGTTTAAAAAAAGATATATATCTGTAACAGCGGACCGGGCAGCGCACTGGTTCGCGGACTTTTCGCGCAACGGAGCTTTGTGAAGCGAAGCTGATTGGTTCTCCGGCGTCTGTCAACATTCCAAACAGTCCGTAGCGGCCGCCATCTTGTCTCTCGGTAGGATCGAGAGACAAGAGGAGGTCAAAACAAAGGGGGAAATAACTATAAGGGGGCATAGTAGATCCTCGCTGACCCCCTAGGTTTGATGTGGAGGTTTTAAAAGGGCCCCGCGGGGCAAAAAAAAACCAAAATAATAATAATCGAACGGCTGAATGGATTTGCACGAAACTTGGCAAAATATTAGGGACTGGTAGCCCCATGTGCCTTTGCTAGGTCTCAATATATGTGCTCCAGTGGATTTTGAGAAATTAACGTTCAAAAAAAGATATATATCTGTAACAGCGCTCCGCTTCGCGTACTTTTCGCGTTACGGAGCTTTGCGAAGCTGATTGGTTCTCCGGCGTCTGTCAACATTCCAAACAGTCCGTAGCGGCCGCCATCTTGTCCCTCGGTAGGATTGAGAGACAAGAGGAGGCCAAAGCGAAGGGGGAAATGACCATAAGGGGGCATGGTAGATCCTTCCTGACCTCTTAGGTTTGATGTACCATTTTGCCAAGTTTGGTGTAATTCCGTTCAGCCATTCAGGCTGTAGACGTATGTAAATGTCCTATGGAAAATTGCATGGGGAAAACACATTTGAAAGTGTTGAAATTTAGAACCAATTAAAATGTTACTTTGGTTTTGTATTTGTGTGTGATGAAAGTTAATTGGTTATGTATATATGTCAAATGAGAGGAAACCACAGCCATTTTGTGATACTACTGTCTGAGGTACATTTGTGAGGAATTTTTGGTGGTGAATTTCTGGTGTTTGATTTACACAGTACTAACACTTCTGCTACTTTTAAAAAGGTGAGTTGTTAATTTGTAAGGGGAACTATGTTGTACACTTGAAGATAATTTGAAAAATGTTTTCTGTTATTTATTTGCAGTCCTTCTGTTATACTAAATACTTGATAAAGTTAGTTTTATATTATGTATTACTAAAAACGATAAATGAAAGTGATTATTTTTTTCTGCAATTTACAGCAAGCAATTTCAAAATAAAATGGCTCACAATGAAGAGACCGTGGCAATTTCTTTTGAATTGTCCAACACATTGATTGAAATTGAGAGCACCAATAATGAAATATTGTCACAAGGAGGACATGACTTGTATGATTCCATTAGATTGATTGAAATGGACAGCACCAAGAATGAAATATTGTCACAAGGAGATGACTTGAATGATTCCACTACATTGATTGAAATTGAGAGCACCAATAATGAAATATTGTCACAAGGAGGAGATGGCTTGTATGATTCCATTAGATTGATTGAAATGGACAGCACCAATAATGAAATATTGTCACAAGGAGGAGATGACTTGAATGATTCCACTACATTGATTGAAATTGAGAGCACCAATAATGAAATATTGTCACGAGGAGATGACTTGAATGATTCCACTACATTGATTGAAATTGACAGCACCAATAATGAAATATTGTCACAAGGAGGAGATGACTTGAATGATTTTTTTGATCAATCTCTTGATGGCGAATTTATCGAGTGTTTGGAGACCATAGAGTTACAAGAATCATCATTGGAGACTTTTAATGAGGACATTGCTGATGAGGACATGTTACTAGTTCTTTCAAATTTAGAAAATTCTGAAGAATAAATTTATATTTAGAAATCAAAAATTGTTTGAGACATTATTCATTTTTATTTTTAATTTATGAGGTTGTAGCGAAGTGATTGTAGTATAAAATGAGACTTATAGTATAGAGTGCAACATTTTTATGTTACATGGTAAGTTTACTCATATTTACTTCCCTTCTGCCACTATATTATCTCCAATGTGTATTTGACATGTCTTCTTCATCTCCGGCCTCCTTTCTCTCACTGTGTGTCTCCGATGCATCTTATCGCTGGTATTTTGTGTAATTACAGAAGAGAGTAAAATAAAATAGTTCGGAACGTGAAAAGGGGGCAAAGTAGAGTACTCCTCACCCCCTAGGCCTTTTTAGGCGGTCCCAAAAGGATCAGTTTCTGCTTTCCTGAGAGATTATGGTATGAGTTCCATATACCACAATAACTTGCATTACAACATGCAAGATATCTATCTCCTATTACCAACTTTTGGAGATATTCGCGCTAAGCGCGAATATCTCCAAAAAGTAACACCTGCCCTGAGCAGTTCTTAGCCATGTTATCCAATGGGAGGTGGATAACATGGCTAAGAGCATTAGCTCGGTAATGCATGAATATCGCTGAGTTTTTAGCGATATTCATGCATTGCGGCCGTTTATTATCGCATTTGCGATAAACCTTGATAATAGTAAGGTTTATCTTCGATAATTTCTGACGATGCTTAGTGGTAAAAAATTGGTTGGTAAGCATCGTTAGCGATAAATATCGCTTAACTTTGGTAATATGCCCCAACGTCTGTTAACGTTCGATTCGAAGGAAATGAGGAAGTGTTGAAAAACATTGTCTGCGCCATCTTGCCTTTTTTGAAATGCCACACTTTTGTCGTGCACGGCAGCCATTTTAGGTGTCTTGACCAGACCCACTCTCTGCACGCTGTCGATTCGTAGCATGGCTCCTCACCCACGCAAGCATCTTCCCTAGGCACTGGTCACCACCGCTCTCTGTCTTATGCATGGGCAATAAACCTCCCCCCATCTGCGCTGCTCTTCCCTGAGAATCACACTCTGTGCCCGCCCGACACCTCCCTTTCGCCCTATTCACTACCGCACCCTCTGACACTCCTCTTTCTCTGTGTCCGATTGTCCAGGCTATCAGCTAGCCCTGCAGATGTAGTTTATGGCCCCAGCTGTAAAGAATCACCCCTCTTCAAAGGAGTTATAGTAGATCAAGGCCCACACTCGATGAGATCCGTCACACCACACGTGTTCCTACTATCTGAAAACCATCCTGTATTGTGATTGGGGAGGGGACCGAGCCTGAAGCGGAAGATTCCAGGAATGACTCTTTGTACATCAAAGTTTTTACAATTATGTGTCACATTAAAAATATATAGCACTCCAACAAAGTAGTAGGAATATAAAACTTTAATAACATATAAATATATACAACAAAACAAAAACAGTAAAAACATTTAAACAACGAAGAGACCGTGGCAATTTCTTTTTAATTATCCAATAGATTTATTGAAATTGACAGCACCAATAATGAAATATTCTTGTCAGTAGCGGTCTGTTGTGCGAATAGTTCCAAGGCAGCAGAACGCGCTGAAATCTAGATGGCACGAAAGTGATGTCTAGTAAGTTGCCGCCCAGCAAAAAACGGCGTGGGGCGCCGCGGGGGTGAGTGAGTCCAGTAGGCACCACAGCTATTCTTACCGGCATTGCAGAATTACTGCTGGGGACAATGCCTGTGCTGTAGCAGGGTCACAGCAGAAACAAAAAGGATTCTGTTGAAGATGTTGTTGGTTTTCAATTTGAAAACAGTTCTGGTGTCAACTGCTATGCTAATGTAGTGGTTAATGTTTTGTTTTCTCTAGAAAATGTAAAAGAGGGGGAGGCAGTCCAAAGTTCCGTTAAAAGGGCAAAGGAAAGGATCGGTGGTTTGAACTATCAGTCAAAAAGGGGAGGGGGTGCAATAATTTTTCCTACCGGGTCACACTGTGCTTTCACCGGAAGTGAGGTCTGCAGGATTCTAGTAATTCAAAGTGAGGCTGGCGCCAGCATGGGAGCGCCGACGTCCCGCGGATACAGTTTCGTCACTCCACAGGCGATCATGGCAGTCATTCCCCATCGGGGGTCGGAGACTCCCGCGGCTCCTCTAGAATCTTCAAGGTCGTGGAGGACTACGGTGGTGGAGTCAACCAGTGACCGGGCCATTTCTTTATGCTGGGCCCGCTCTTGCCAGGTCAACCGCCATTTTGAGAGTTCGGCAGCTACCGGCGATCGCGGGGTCACATGAGCGGACGGGCTCCACCCTGCCGGGCGAGACGTTGCAGCATGGCCACAGTGGAAGAATCGTTTTCCGGGCGCCTGGAGCGCTGAGGGTGCAGCTGGGAAGTCTCCACCTGGGGAGGCGGGAGAGGCCTGTTCGCACCGTCTCTCCCTCCCAGTGCACCCCACGGCGTCTCGCTTGAGATTTGTTATGGCCGGACCAGGCGATGAGGACGAGGGGGGGGTCGGAGGCATGTGCAAGACATCCCCCCCCAGTGTTGTCGCAGCCATCATAAAAGAAAGAAGTGTCCCGTCCGTCTTCGGGCCGGGCTTCCGGTGGATGTCGGCCGGACGCCCCTGGCTCTGGCCCCATGAACGGGTTTCTTGGTTTATCGGCTGCAGCCGGATCCCGTCGGCCTCGGCCCCCCAACCGTTGGTGGTCGGACCGGAAGAGCATGTGGCGGGACTACCTGCAACTCTCAAGGGCCACCGCGGCCGGACTGGGAGAGAGAGGGGAGGGTCGAGGAGACATTCCCCCCCCTGCAACTGTTCAGCGTTGTAAAGGCAATCCCCTGGCCGGGTCCCGCTGGCCTCGGCCTCTCCTTCGGCTACACCCTACGTTAGGATCTCCTGGCCGAGGCGTGGCAGCAGGACCTGCCTTATATGGGCTGCTCCCGGCTGGGCGTAGCCGGAACCCTGCCCCACCTTGGAAGTTTCCAGAGTGGGGGTGGATGTTCTACTGACTTGCATTTTCCCTAGTCTATCGATTTTTTGGGCGTGGCAGGCGGTGGGACAGCGAGGGGTGATTTGGTTTCTCTTACTGTTTTTCTGGTCTCTCACCACTGGCATATTTTAACGTTTTCTTGTTTCTAGGACATTAATAGGTTTTATCATTACGTTATGTTATCGTTTCTTTGTTCGTTGTTTAATAAAAGTTCATGTTCATCAGTGGCCTACTGATTTTCGTTTTCCTATTTTTTTCTTTCCAGGTTGTTTCATGGTAAAGTTTCTGTTAACAGGATACAGTGATCACTTCGTTATTATTGCATATGTCCTTTTCACTAGCGGTGCTCTCTGGTCGGGCCAGATGACGTATCTCTAGTAAATGGTCCGGGTGAAAAAGGTGCATCAATCAGTGGGGAGTAGATAGGCATGACAGATTACAACGGGGGAGAACGGTCCGCATTACGTACCCTTTCACTACTTGCAAAGATTTTCCTACGTTTATTTGCAAACAGGGAATACCTCCAAAAAGAACTAATTCCCAAACAGTCAATGTTCGGACAATCAATCAATCAATGAGGAATGAAATAGGTACGACGTGTTAAAGGCTTGCGTTACCTACCCTTCACTATCTGCAAAGGGAGATAGAATATTCCTATTCTTCCTCGTTTGCAGGTAGAGAAGATCCTTAAGAGAATTAACTTCGAACAATTCAATGCTCAATTGAAACAATCAACAAGGGGTACTGTGAACACAAATGAACGCCGCTTATATACATACGCATTGCTATTTTCAACAGGTTGTTCCTAATGTTTCTATTTTAGCGAGGTCAAAAGAGATCCCATTAGTGGCCTACTGATTTTGCTCGATTCCTTTTGTTTTTTTACACGATTTTTCGCTATCTGCAAAGACTAAACAGAGTATTGCGACTCTGTGCTTGTTTGTAAATAGAGAATGAACCAAAGAGAACAATCAATCAAATGGAGAGAGAAGCAGGCACGACGGATTACAAAGGGGGCAAAGGGCTGCGTTAACTACCCTTCACTATCTGCAAAGAGAGAGTACTCCTAATAGAAATGAGGGGTGGGGGGCAGCAATCAAAGCAGATCAGTGTGCATAAACACGAAAATGTTTTTACTTACCACGTACTTGACATTCGACAGCTTATGATATTTGCTATTAAAAAACCATTGAAATTCACTGAAAAAACCATAGGTTATAGACCATATATAGTTAGGAATTAGCATTTACAAAACCTTGAAAATTCACTGAAAAAACCATAGGTTATAGACCATATATAGTTAGGAATTCGCATTTACAAAACCTTGAAAATTCACTGAAAAAACCATAGGTTATAGACCATATATAGTTAGGAATTAGCATTTAAAAAACCTTATTTTACTCACACAAAACCATTGAAATTCCATATATAGTTAGTTGCACTAACTATATATCGCGCACCCGCAATCCACTGCTGATGATGTCACATATTACATCATTCATGACATGGTCAGTGACATCACTGATGACATCACTGATGACATCTCAAATGACATCACTGATGACATCACTGATGACATCTCATTTGACATCAATGACCACATCACTGATGATATCATTCATGTGACAATACAATGCATCTCCTCACACTTTAATATAACCTCTGTTACACCCAGTGTTAAATACAGAGTATAATTTTTGAAACCATTGACACACCAATACTAGTTACTACATACGCACTCAGTGATTCCTATGTTTACACACACATTCACTCATTTACCCATACAATCATTCATACATACAATCACTCATCTTTACAACACTATCATATGCACTCATACACCTATACAGACTCTCACACTCTGTCACTCATCCATGGAGTTACTCACACACCTAGTCAGTCCTGTAAAGAATCAATCACACTTCCATTTTCTAATCTATACAGTTAAACATAGAGCACCTTACATTTTGAAACATATACTAACACATAATTACTCTCTTATACAATCATTGATACAAGTACACATTGATCTGCACAGAGTCACACACCTCCCAGCCAGCCACACACACACTCAGTCTCCCATACAAATACTTGGGCAATCAATCAATAACCCATATAGTTACTCATATAGCTACTGATCAACACATGCAGCAGTTTACAGAACAACAGACATAATGATGCACAAATTAAGACAGTTTAGTCACTAACCCATGCACTCAGTGAGACACATTTAATCACTCACTCATACAGTCAGTCACGCACCTACTAAATCCTTCATCCAGACACTTCTACATCTACTCATTCTTCAATATGTAAAACATATTTAAACTTTACAGAAACACACAGTCACTGGATGATGTCATCAGTGATGTCATCAGTGATGTCATTTGAGATGTCATCAGTGATGTCATCAGTGATGTCACTGACCATGTCATGAATGATGTAATATGTGACATCATCAGCAGTGGATTGCGGGTGCGCGATATATAGTTAGTGCAACTAACTATATATGGAATTTCAATGGTTTTGTGTGAGTAAAATAAGGTTTTTTAAATGCTAATTCCTAACTATATATGGTCTATAACCTATGGTTTTTTCAGTGAATTTTCAAGGTTTTGTAAATGCTAATTCCTAACTATATATGGTCTATAACCTATGGTTTTTTCAGTGAATTTTCAAGGTTTTGTAAATGCTAATTCCTAACTATATATGGTCTATAACCTATGGTTTTTTCAGTGAATATATATATATATATATATTCACTGAAAAAACCATAGGTTATAGACCATATATAGTTAGGAATTTGCATTTACAAAACCTTGAAAATTCACTGAAAAAACCATAGGTTAGAGACCATATATAGTTAGCTGGACATTTTATTGACATAAAACCAATGAAATTCCATATATAGTTAGTTGCACTAACTATATATCGCGCACCCGCAATCCACTGCTGATGATGTCACATATTACATCATTCATGACATGGTCAGTGACATCACTGATGACATCACTGATGACATCTCAAATGACATCACTGATGACATCACTGATGACATCTCAAATGACATCACTGATGACATCATCTAGTGTCTGTGTGTTTTTGTAAAGTTTAAATATGTTTTACATATTGAAGAATGAGTGGATGTATGGAAGACTGAGTGTGTGTGTGGCTGGCTGGGAGGTGTGTGACTCTGTGCATATCAATGTGTACTTGTATCAGTGATTGTATAAGAGAGTAAGTATGTGTTAATATATGTGTGAAAAGTATGGTGTTCTGTGTTTAACTGTATAGATGAGGAAATCGAAGTGTGATTGATTCTTCACAGGACTGACTAGGTGTATGAGTGCATATGATAGTGTTGTAATAATGAGTGACTGTATGTATGAGTGATTGTATGGGTGAATGAGTGAATGTGTGTGTAGACGTAGGAATCAGTGAGTGCGTATGTAGTAACTGGTATTGGTGTGTCATGATGTCATCAGTGATGTCATTTGAGATGTCATCAGTGATGTCATTTGAGATGTCATCAGTGATGTCATCAGTGATGTCACTGAAGTATGGTGTTCTGTGTTTAACTGTATAGATGAGGAAATGGAAGTGTGATTGATTCTTTACAGGAATGACTAGGTGTGTGAGTAACTCCATGGATGAGTGGCAGTGTGTGAGTGTCTGCATAGGTGTATGAGTGCATATGATAGTGTTGTAATAATGAGTGACTGTATGTATGAGTGATTGTATGGGTGAATGAGTGAATGTGTGTGTAGACGTAGGAATCAGTGAGTGCGTATGTAGTAACTGGTATTGGTGTGTCATGATGTCATTTGAGATGTCATCAGTGATGTCATCAGTGATGTCACTGACCATGTCATGAATGATGTAATATGTGACATCATCAGCAGTGGATTGCGGGTGCGCGATATATAGTTAGTGCAACTAACTATATATGGAATTTCATTGGTTTTATGTCAATAAAATGTCCAGCTAACTATATATGGTCTCTAACCTATGTTTTTTTCAGTGAATTTTCAAGGTTTTGTAAATGCAAATTCCTAACTATATATGGTCTATAACCTATGGTTTTTTCAGTGAATTTCATTGGTTTTTTAAAAGCTAATATCTATAGCTGTAAAATATATTCTTTATTACGTGACGTATCACGTAGCCACGTGAGACGCCTCATGACGCGTCGCATAACCGTGACGTATCGGCTCTGCAGCGCAAACAAAACCCGTAACGTAAGCGTGCCGGAGCACGCTTACAGATATATATATTTTTTTAACCATAATTAGACAAAATCCACACGTGCACATATCTTGAGGCCTTGCAAAGGCACATCAAACAAACAGTCCCTACAATTTTGCCAAGTTTGCTGGAAATCTATTCCCTTCATTTTTTTTTACTGTTTCTCTTGGTTTTCCCCTTGTTACGCTTACCGGGACGCTACCCGGTACGCGAACCGGACGCTCCAAAAACACAAGATGGCGGACTCCCGTTACGCTGCTGGTTAGCTGCCCGGTTCGCGTACCGGGAAGCGCCTCTACCGCGAAAAATCGCGGGGGACTTTAATATCCCCCTCATCAATCCTAGGGGGTCAGGAGGGGTTTACCTTGCCCCCTTTCCTTCATTTCCCCCTTCTTTTTTCACCACATCTTGTCTCTCGAACCTACCGAGAGACAAGATGGCGGCCGCTCCGGACTGTTTACAATGTTGACAGCTACGCTGCCGGTTAGCTGCCCGGTGAGCTGCCCGGTGAACTGCCCGGTGAGCGTACCGGGACGCGCCTCTACGGCATAAAATCGCAAAAAAAAAAAAAATTTTATTTTTTGCCCCGCGGGGCACTTTAATATCCCCCTCATCAAACCTAGGGGGTCAGGAGTGGTCTACCGTGCCCCCTTTCCTTCATTTCCCCCTTCGTTTTTCACCACATCTTGTCTCTCGATCGTACCGAGAGACAAGATGGCGGCCGCTCCGGACTGTTTAGAATGTTGACAGACACCGGAGAGCCAATCAGCTTCGCTTCGCGAAGTTCCGTTACGCGTCAGGTACGCGAACCGGGGCGCTAACCGGAGCGCTGTCACAGATATATATATTTTTTTAAACGTTAATTTCTCAAAATCCACTGGAGCACATATATTGAGACATAGCAAAGGCACGTCGGGCAAACCATATCTACAATTTTGCCAAGTTTCATGTAAATCTATTCAGCCGTTCGAGCTAAAAGTGAGTCCAACCGCCCTATGGAAAAATGAATGGGAAAAACGCGTTTTGGGACCCCCCCTGTTTTTCTCGGCCCCCCCTTGACGAAACCCCCCCAAATTTTCAGGGGCTGCTCAGTAACAAAATGTGCCATTTTCCTGAACATTTCAGCCAATTCCGTCCACAAACGCCAAAGTTATTAGACATAGAATTTTCAGAAATCCCATAGAGAAAAAATCCTAACTATATATACCCACTGGCTATCGCCAGTAGGTAATATACATATATAAACATATATAATCTGCATATCTATATAAATATAAATGCATGCATACATATACATATATGCATACACATGCATGTTATTTACATGAAAGTTTTAAAAACACTAATAAAAGCAAAGCTAAAAAGCCACCTCATTACAAACAGAATGGCTTTAACTTAAACGAGGGCGAGATCTATTGCATTTTCAATGCTTGTTTACTTTGGTTCTATCAAGAAGGCATTCAGATGTGTCACACATTTGCCATAAATTCTGAATGTTAGCACTCTAGTTGCTCATTAGATCACTGTAGTAAAGCTAGTGCTCACCAGGGAAGTCTGCTGCTAATCATGGTTTGCAGCCATTTTCCCGCATTTTTTATCCCGCAGACTTTCAGTCCGCATACCATTATCCCGCAAGGTCATTGACCTCGCATACCATTATCCCGCATTTTTTCAAAACGCATGTGCATTTATCGCGCATGCCTTTACAAAGAATTACGTTTTAAAGGCATGTATGGTAAATGCATTTGCGTTGTGAAAACCACGATGACGAGAGAGGTAAGTGGGTTTGTGTTAATTTTTTCGTGGGTTAGTGATTGTGTAGTGTAGTGTAGTGTTGTGTAGTGTAGTGTTGTGTTAGTGTAGTGTAGAGTTGTGGTGGTTGTTTAGTGTAGGGTCATGCTGGGGGTAGTGTTTTAGGGTTTAGGGTTGTGTTGTAGTGTTTGCGTAGTGTAGGGTCATGCTGGGGGTAGTGTTTTAGGGTTTAGGGTAGTGTTGTAGTGTTTGCGTAGTGTAGGGTCATGCTGGGGGTAGTGTTTTAGGGTTTAGGGTTGTGTTGTAGTGTTTGCGTAGTGTAGGGTCATGCTGGGGCTAGTGTTTTAGGGTTTAGGGTAGTGTTGTAGTGTTTGCGTAGTGTAGGGTCATGCTGGGCGTAGTGTTTTAGGGTTTAGGATAGTGTTGTAGTGTTTGCGTAGTGTAGGGTCATGCTGGGGGTAGTGTTTTAGGGTTTTGGGTAGTGTTGTAGTGTTTGCGTAGTGTAGGGTCATGCTGGGGTGTAGTATTTTAGGGTTTAGGGTAGTGTTGTAGTGTTTGCGTAGTGTAGGGTCATGCTGGGGGTAGTGTTTTAGGGTTTTGGGTAGTGTTGTAGTGTTTGCGTAGTGTAGGGTCATGCTGGGGTGTAGTGTTTTAGGGTTTTGGGTAGTGTTGTAGTGTTTGCGTAGTGTAGGGTCATGCTGGGGTGTAGTGTTTTAGGGTTTTGGGTAGTGTTGTAGTGTTTGCGTAGTGTAGGGTCATGCTGGGGGTAGTGTTTTAGGGTTTTGGGTAGTGTTGTAGTGTTTGCGTAGTGTAGGGTCATGCTGGGGGTAGTGTTTTAGGGTTTTGGGTAGTGTTGTAGTGTTTGCGTAGTGTAGGGTCATGCTGGGGGGTAGTGTTTTAGGGTGTTGGGTAGTGTTGTAGTGTTTGCGTAGTGTAGGGTCATGCTGGGGGTAGTGTTTTAGGGTTTTGGGTAGTGTTGTAGTGTTTGCGTAGTGTAGGGTCATGCTGGGGGTAGTGTTTTAGGGTTTTGGGTAGTGTTGTAGTGTTTGCGTAGTGTAGGGTCATGCTGGGGGTAGTGTTTTAGGGTTTAGGGTAGTGTTGTAGTGTTTGCGTAGTGTAGGGTCATGCTGGGGGTAGTGTTTTAGGGTTTAGGGTAGTTTTGTAGTGTTTGCGTAGTGTAGGGTCATGCTGGGGGTAGTGTTTTAGGGTTTAGGGTAGTGTTGTAGTGTTTGCGTAGTGTAGGGTCATGCTGGGGTGTAGTGTTTTAGGGTTTTGGGTAGTGTTGTAGTGTTTGCGTAGTGTAGGGTCATGCTGGGGGTAGTGTTTTAGGGTTTAGGGTAGTGTTGTAGTGTTTGCGTAGTGTAGGGTCATGCTGGGGTGTAGTGTTTTAGGGTTTTGGGTAGTGTTGTAGTGTTTGCGTAGTGTAGGGTCATGCTGGGGGTTGTGTTTTAGGGTTTAGGGTAGTGTTGTAGTGTTTGCGTAGTGTAGGGTCATGCTGGGGGTAGTGTTTTAGGGTTTAGGGTTGTGTTGTAGTGTTTGCGTAGTGTGGGGTCATGCTGGGGGTAGTGTTTTAGAGTTTAGGGTTGTGTTGTAGTGTTTGTGTAGTGTAGGGTCATGCTGGGAGTAGTGTTTTAGGGTTTAGGGTAGTGTTGTAGTGTTTGCGTAGTGTAGGGTCATGCTGGGGTGTAGTGTTTTAGGGTTTTGGGTAGTGTTGTAGTGTTTGCGTAGTGTAGGGTCATGCTGGGGGTAGTGTTTTAGGGTTTAGGGTAGTGTTGTAGTGTTTGTGTAGTGTAGGGTCATGCTGGGGGTAGTGTTTTAGGGTTTAGGGTAGTGTTGTACTGTTTGTGTAGTGTAGGGTCATGCTGGGGGTAGTGTTTTAGGGTTTAGGGTAGTTTAGTTGTTTAGTGTATGCTAAAGGCATATTCGTTCTAAAAGTTTTCGTTATTTTAATTTGCGGCCTAATAGTACATGCGGGATTTTTTTTGCGGACTGATGGTATGCAGGATTTCGTCATATATTCGCTAATCATACTTTCTATGGCAAAATGAACCCCCTCATTTTGTTCCTTTTTAAATTAAATGTTTTAAGAGTTACCACTTTATTCCAATCAAGATGGCTTCAGGTGTGCCATACCTTTGTAATAAGTAGGACTGTTAGCACTCTAGTTGTTCTTTAGAACACTCTGGGACATTCTGTCATTGGGCTATAGTTGGGCTACATCTGGCTGATATTTAGGCTACATTTGTTTTTTTTTTGTCTCTGGTGGCCATCTTTGGGCTACATTGGGCTACATTGGGCTACATTTGGGCTCCAACATATATATAGCCCAATGTAGCCCAATATATATTTTTCAAAGTTAATTTTCGTAAAAACCACTGGAGCCTATATCTTGAGACATAGCAAAGGCACATCGGGCTACCAGTCCCTACAATTGTGCCAAGTTTGGTGTAAATCCATTCAGCCGTTCAGGCTAAAAGTGAGGCCAACCGCCCTATGGAAAATTGCATGGGAAAAACACGTTTTGGGACCCCCCTTTTTTCTCGGCCCCCCCTTGAGGAAACCCCCCCAAATTTTCAGGGGCTGCTCAGAAACAAAATGTTCCATTTTCCTGAAAATGTCAGCCAATTCTGTCCTCAAACGCCAAAGTTATTCGACATAGAATTTTCAAAAATCCCATAGGAAAAAAATCCTAACTATATATACCTACTGGCTATCGCCAGTAGGTAATTTATTTAAGCAGGAAGGAGCCATTTGGTGTAGGACATGCTGCAGTGTTGGGCGCTGAGGAAGGCTACAAGTGCCGAAATGCATTCGCCGCCATTGCTGAATGAGAAATAAACGAGCTGTTTGAGCTGCAATCCCCTTGGCCTCCGTGTTCTTCTTTGAGGGATGTTTGTGCCATATATTCTGTGCCTGCCAGAGACACAGTACGGAAGGCCCCGCTACGCTAAGAGACTCGGAGATTTAACTGGCATCCAGCTGCTTGCAGCTTCAAGACATGATCGAGTGATCGATATTCTCCGATGACCGCCAGGACGCACAGATCTTCGTTGGGGAGAGTGAGGTATTTTACTTCAATTGGGTGATGAGTCCGCATTGACTACCCCTACCCAGCAGTTTGCCTGTGTTACTCTGGCTGTAGCCGTTTAAGGGGACCAAGGACAACGGCCGTTGACTTTCTTCTGTTCTGGAGCTTCGAGCCTACTACCACCTACCTGTCAGCCAGCAGGGACCTACTGTCTGCCTCACTCCCCCACGCCACCGACCCAGTTGTGCCGGCACAGTGCCTTCTGGGAGTTGTAGTCCTGCATTGGATCACGGACTCAACAGGATGTGTCGACCATATTAGGGGGAGGAGCGCCAGGTGCTGGTACATTTATTTAAGCAGGAAGGAGCCATTTGGTGTAGGACATGCTGCAGTGTTGGGCGCTGAGGAAGGCTACAAGTGCCGAAATGCATTCGCCGCCATTGCTGAATGAGAAATAAACGAGCTGTTTGACCTGCAATCCTTGGCCTCCGCGTTCTTCATTGAGGGATGTTTGTGCCATATATATATATATATATATATATATATATATGTATATATATATATATATATACATATATATATATATATATATATATATATATATATATATATATATATCCAAACGACACAGGTTTGCCCAAAGCGGAGAGACCACAAGAGGTTTTAGGTGAAGCTCATATTATTTAATGGCAGCTTGCAAGCAGACACGGCAACAGTGAAATCACACCAAAGTCAAATCTGCCAGACGCGTTTCAGGACATTCACAATCCTTTCCTCAGTGGCGAGTGATTTCTGGGAGACAGGAAGCACTTATTTAAATCACGCACAAGTCAATTAAAAACACCTGCCTGTGAGGGCGTGGCTGTATGCACAGCCTTCTGGATGTTGTAGTGCGCGAAAGTGTTCACCAAGTGGGCGTGCTGCATGACTCCTCCAAATTACACAAAATAAGTTCCCAAGTGGGTAGGTGTGGACGCTGTGCATTATCAGCCCTGCTTTTTCGCTGCTATTGTCAAGCGATCTGGCCCCCTCCTGCAAGGCGCCAGGTCTCCTCCTTCCTTGGTGCTGGCACCTGTGGTACCAGCTCAGGATTCGCACTTCAGCGAAGGGCCATCTCCCCGACCGGGACCGGCCGGAAACATCCAAACGACACAGGTTTGCCCAAAGCGTAGAGACCACAAGAGGTTTTAGGTGAAGCTCATATTATTTAATGGCAGCTTGCAAGCAGACACGGCAACAGTGAAATCACACCAAAGTCAAATCTGTCAGACGCGTTTCAGGACATTCACAATCCTTTCCTCAGTGGCGAGTGATTTCTGGGAGACAGGAAGCACTTATTTAAATCACGCAGAAGTCAATTAAAAACACCTGCCTGTGAGGGCGTGGCTGTATGCACAGCCTTCTGGATGTTGTAGTGCGCGAAAATGTTCACCAAGTGGGCGTACTGCATGACTCCTCCAAATTACACAAAATAAGTTCACAAGTGGGTAGGTGTGGACGCTGTGCATTATCTGCCCTGCTTTTTCGCCGCTATTGTCAAGCGATCTGGCCCCCTCCTGCAAGGCGCCAGGTCTCCTCCTTCCTTGGTGCTGGCACCTGTGGTACCAGCTCAGGATTCGCACTTCAGCGAAGGGCCATCTCCCCGACCGGGACCGGCCGGAAACATCCAAACGACACAGGTTTGCCCAAAGCGGAGAGACCACAAGAGGTTTTAGGTGAAGCTCATATTATTTAATGGCAGCTTGCAAGCAGACACGGCAACAGTGAAATCACACCAAAGTCAAATCTGCCAGACGCGTTTCAGGACATTCACAATCCTTTCCTCAGTGGCGAGGGATTTCTGGGAGACAGGAAGCACTTATTTAAATCACGCACAAGTCAATATATATATGTATATATTACATACTGGCGGTCGCCAGTAGGTAGTTATAGTTAGGATCCTTTTCCATAGGAAATCCGCAACATTCTATTGGGAATAACTTTGGCGCCGAATGAGGGATCTGCCTCCCTGAAAGTTTCGGGGGGATCCGTCAAGCAGGGGCCGAGATAAAAGGGGGGTCCCAAACGTGTTTTCCCCATGTTAATTTCCATAGGGCGGTTGGACTCACTTTTAGCCCGAACGGCTGAATGGTTTTCCACCAAACTTGGCAAAATTGTAGGGACTGGTACCCCGATGTGCCTTTGCTATGTCTCAAGATATATGCTCCAGTGGTTTTTACGAAAATTAACTTTGAAAAAATATATATTGGGCTACAATGGGCTATATATATGTTAGAGCTCAAATGTAGCCCAATGTAGCCCAATGTAGCCCAAAGATGGCCACCAGAGACAAAAAAAAACAAATGTAGCCCAAATATCAGCCAGATGTAGCCCAACAATAGCCCAATGACAGAATGTCCCAGAGTGTTCTAAAGAACAACTAGAGCGCTAACAGTCTTACTTATGACAAAAGTATGGCACACCTGAAGTCATCTTGATTGGAATAAAGTGTTAACACTTAAAACTTTTAATTTGCAAAGGAACACAATGAGGGGGTTCATTTTGCCATAGAAATTATGATTAGTGCTGAAGAAAGAAAAATTAGGGCACATTTTGAGTGACTTCTCAAATCCTCTTATATTTCTTTAAAAAAATTCTGATATGCAGTCTCCCAAGATGGCCACTAGAGACAAAAGAGCCCAAATGTAGCCCAAATATCAGCCAGATGTAGCCCAACTATAGCCCAATGACAGAATGTCCTAGAGTGTTCTAAAGAACAACTAGAAAGCTAACAGTATTACTTATGACAAAAGTATGGCACACCTGAAGTCATCTTGATTGGAATAAAGTGGTAACACTTAATACATTTAATTTGAAAAGGAACAAAATGAGGGGTTTCATTTTGCCATAGAAATTGTATATATATATATATATATATATATATATATATATATATATATATATATATATATATATATATATATATATATATATATATATATATATATATATATATTCACTGAAAAAACCATAGGTTTCACACCAGTTATAGTTAGGAATTAGCATTTAAAAAACCTATTAAATTCACTGAAAAAACCATAGGTTTCACACCAGTTATAGTTAGGTGGAAATTTTACTCGCATAAAACCATTGAAATTCCCACGTTATAGTTAGTTGGACTCACTATAACTTGCGCGTGCAATGCACTGCTGATGACGTCACATATTACATCACTCATGACATGTCAGTGACATCACTCATGACATCACTGATGACATCTCAAATGACATCACTGATGACATCATCCAGTGAATGTGTATCTTTCTGAAAAATAAATATTTTTTATATATGTATATCTAAAGGTTGATGGAAGAATAAATGGGTAAATAAATGTCTAAATGGATGTTTTTTTTGTGTAAAATTGATTGGTTAACTGACTTATTAAATGTATCTTAGTGAATACATATATTAGCGAGTAATGTTTAAATATTTAAATATCTGTATCTGTGTCTCACTTTGTGTATAAGTGGCTGCATGGGTTGGTGAGTAGCTACATGAGTGTGTATATGGGTTATTAGTTTTTTTTGTTGAGTATCAGTATCAGAGTCTGTATAGTTCGGTGGGGGATATTACTTAGAGCACAGATGCATGAATGAGTGACTCACTATTTGTATGTATTTTGAAGACAGCATGTGTGCAAGACTGTATGGGTGGATGATTGTGTGTATGGGTGGGTTAGTGAGTATGTGTTTTTATAATTGATTGTTTAAGAGAGTAAATATGTTTCCGTTTCTGTAGAAGTATGTGTAGTGGTGTGTATATAGAAGTATAATCAAGTAAATGGTTTTTTGATAGTTTATTTGCATGTGTGAATTTGTGTGTGAGTAACTATATGGATGAGTATTAGTGTGTAACAGGATGTATAGGTGTATGAGTACATATGATGAGTAAGTACATGCATGAGTGACTATATAGAACTGCTGGTGAATGAGTGGATGTGTATGTAGATGTTGGAATTACCTAATAAGTTGTTGTAATTGGTATTGGTTTCTCCTTTTTTAAGAAAATGTTAGTTTCTATTTTTGAATGTGTGTGTCAAAGGTTATTTTATGCTGATAGGAGGTCTGCCACTTTGTCACAAGGATGTTGTCATCAGTGATGTCATTTGGGATGTCATCAGTGATGTCATGAGTGATGTCACTGACCATGTCATGAGTGATGTAATATGTGACGTCATCAGCAGTGCATTGCACGCGCAAGTTATAGTGAGTCCAACTAACTATAACGTGGGAATTTCAATGGTTTTATGCGAGTAAAATTTCCACCTAACTATAACTGGTGTGAAACCTATGGTTTTTTCAGTGAATATATATATAAGATAGATAGATAGATAGATATGTTTACACTTACATGTGTGCAGAAAGAAGGTACAGGCTAACAGGAAAAGGATGCTGCATGCATGCTTGTTCCTTGTTCTTTTTTTTCTTTTTTGTTTATTCTTTATTGCGATTCAGTTAAAACCATAAAAGATACATGTAAAATCACTTTTCAATTTTTTGAGTACAGTTGATGTTAATTACAATTGCTATACAGCACAATACGGGCATTAAAAAGAATGGCAACAGTACGACATATCCCCACTATTGCTATTAAAACCATATACTATACAAAAATACATAACAATTAGGCATTAAGTAAATTATAAAATCATTTATATCAAATCCTTAGCCTCTTTTTCCGTTATTTTTAGTTTCCCATGGGATTCCTTTATAACTTCAGAGTACTACAAATTCTTTTCGAAACAAATTCAAGATCGCAGTTCCCATGTACCACAATTGATCATAAAGTGCACATATAAGCTTCAGATCGCTATGTGCGAGATCATAAAGTGATGTGTGCGGGGTCAAAAAGTGTGTATTCAAGTTTTGCTAAAGTCAGAACCTGTGATAAACATCACAATACGGGCATTAAAAAGAATGGCAACAGTACGACATATCCCCACTATTGCTATTAAAACCATATACTATACAAAAATACATAACAATTAGGCATTAAGTAAATTATAAAATCATTTATATCAAATCCTTAGCCTCTTTTTCCGTTATTTTTAGTTTCCCATGGGATTCCTTTATAACTTCAGAGTACTACAAATTCTTTTCGAAACAAATTCAAGATCGCAGTTCCCATGTACCACAATTGATCATAAAGTGCACATATAAGCTTCAGATCGCTATGTGCGAGATCATAAAGTGATGTGTGCGGGGTCAAAAAGTGTGTATTCAAGTTTTGCTAAAGTCAGAACCTTTGATAAACATAATCAATGGCTATTAAAGCTTCAGCCCGACTTTAGCCCTTATAAGACTTACATTAAATAAGTGTCTACTTACACTAAAGACAATTGGTTGCCATGTATCTGTTTTCAGAATTCTTTCTGCCTCTTGGTAAAACCTGGTATTCTTAGTTTTACAAATGGGTTTAATCCATTTCTTACTGGGTTTGTCATTCGATGGGCAGAAAAATAGTACATGCAAATAATTTTCTTTGGTCTCACTTTCGCATAATACACATAATTCATTGCTTTTTCCATCGGGGTTGCTAATCCATCTTGATTTATTAGAATTTGTTTGTAGCACACTGTATCTAAACTTCATATATATAGGTTTAGCTAATCGTGGGCGCACCTCGTCCACAAAAGGCTCAAAGTTTGTAACATCTTTAAAAAGCAGGAACCTAGTTGTTTGTGTTCCTGTAGTATAACTATGCAACACGCGTTTTTGGGTGTAAGCCCAAAAAGTGGATTTTAGCTGTTTCCACAAAGCTAATGCCAGTTGAGTTGGGTCCTCCCAAAAGTGAGGTAGACCCAGCTTCATAAACCAAGAAGAAACATGCTTAAGCCATGGGATATTTCTGTTCTGATCATTTATCAAAATCTCCTCTAGGCCTTCCCTATAATGTTTCAGTTCTATCTATGTCAAAGTCTCACCCGGAATAAGAGAGGTCTTATTAGAACTCCATCAATACCATTATATGGTATATATTACTCTGGGAATTACCTCTACAGAATGTATATGCGCTGGGTCTATCCGAAGGTAAGTGACCATTACAAGCTCTTAGTCCCTGCCCTGCGGTTAGTTTAATAATTTGTGCAATTGTGCTTTCTATGCTAGGGATGTTATTTGCTATATCTTCATCCTCAAAGAGGTTGTCGAAGCCCGCCACTGGTTCACAAATGCAATTTAGGTCCCCCCAACAATTACCCTTGCCTTCGACTCTAATGTATTTAGGAAAGAATCAAGTTGTTTTATTACTGGTGATTCCTTTGTAGCTGGGCGTGGTTTATTGTAGATGTTAATTCAATATAGCTCTTTTCCATCCGGGGTGGTTATTTTAACACTTTTCATATCCTGTGATGGTATGTATATTTGGGTTAATGCAACTTCGAGGCGGATTCTTACCCACATAACAAGGCCCCCAGAAGGCCTGCCTCTTGCAGATGGAATGGCATCCACATTGAATGTCTTAAATCCTACTCTATGGGGAGTTGCTAGTGCCCAGGTCTCTTGCAGGAGACAGATAACACTCTGTTCTATGCATTAATGCCATTCCATATCTCTAAGCTTCCTATTGTGCCCTGCTATGTTTCACGAAGTAAGTCGTACTTCCATCAATTTGTTTGATCTGACGTCTGGATGTAAACTGTTTCCCATATCATAGTTAGATGTACTTGTGATGATACTATTGATCATAGAGCCAGGGAGGGACTCTAGGAAGATACCTTGAGAAGTATGTATATCCCCCTCCCCCAGTTGTTTTTTTGGTTACTGTGTCCCAGCAGCATTTAAGGCATACTGCGACTCTTCTAGGCCCTGAACATTTGTTAGACATGTTTGGTCCATATTACTGTTTAACTGGATAATCACAGGAATGATACTCCCCTGTTGTGGTGCTTTTTGTTGTCAATCTAAGACTTCTAGAAATGATAATTCCCGGAACCTATTTGAGAGTGCAACAGGGATGCAGTCATCATTACCAGGTTTCTCATTTGGAGATCTATAAAAATATCCTAGGGGAAGAGCAGTAATACAGCTACTCGGGGGGAAATCTCCTCATGCGTGTTTAGCATGTTTCGAACCATCTGGGGTCGCCAGAAATGTATTAATGCACAATCGCCTTTTATGTTCTTTGGGGTTTCTCCAACCCACCCTACCCTGCGAATCAAAAGGATATCTTTCATATTTGACGGGTTGAAATTTTTGTGTTTGCTTAACCAATCAACCGTCTCATTTCGAAGGTTAGACCGTGATTCTTTCTGCTCTCTTTTGAGAGGGGACCCCAGCTAGGATTAGCACATAGGGAAACAAGGCAGGTGGCACACTTAGGACATCAATGTTTGGTATAAGATCAGTGCTTTTGGGGCTATATATTGGAGCCGGTTCAGTGTGGGTTTCGGGTAAATTGGAGATTACATGAGAAGTGTGACTATTATGTAGCCCTCCTAAGTTATCATGTACGTCCGGTGTTCTACCCCATGTACTTCTACCCCTATTATTCAAATTTGGCATGGGGTTTGATATTGGTATATCTTTACCCACATTTCTCATTCTGGCTTGGTGTGTTGACAAACCCTCTACTTGAAATAATTGGTGCGCCCCTGTGGTAGGTTCGGGATGGACGGTGCCCCTACTACTTTTCAATTGTCCTATTGCAAGTTTCAACTGCTCTATCTTTGTGTCCATTATGCTAAATTTCTTATCCATAAGATCATTGATGTGCATTAGCATTAAACCAAGTGCAGATGCTAGTGTAGATGGTATAGAATACTATTCTGATGGAAGTGAATGCATACCAAAATCTGCTTCTGTCTGTGTGCTAACTGTTTTGTTTCTGCATTTCAACTTGCTCATCTATGTGGGGATTTGGGTTTGCCATAGGCCCAGACCCCCTCTTTGTTTTAGGTTTCCTGAGAACAGTAATTTGTCTCTGCTTTGCCTGTTGCGCCTTCTCCTTAGGCTCCTCTGTTACCCTAGGGGCACACAACCTAGTTGACAAGCCCATTTTACTTGAGCCGTCTAGCACATCAGTTGAGTGACAAAAGGGTGGAACTGGCAGGGCAGGTGACCTTGGCTCGCTATGAACAGTTACTATGGGGCTTAGTCGGAATGACTGTGGTACAACATTGGGATTAGGGGAACATATTTGTCTATGTGTAGGTAACTTGGCGGGATCAAGCAGCAAGCACCTCACTGCTACCTCACTGCTATCTGTATTTCATGTGTTAAAAGAGATTCAGCTCTAATAAAAAAATCGTCCAGGGTGCCAGCAGCACCTTTATGACTATTCATACTTTTGTGACTTTTAAGCGTATTTGAGCTAACAAAATGAAAATTCACGCTTGGTAGTTCACAAGGTACATTCAGGAGTTATGTAGTCCTCTAGCCCTGGCAATAGGCTTACCGCACAATCTGATATTGGGATGACTCTCAGAGGGGTGGCCCAGCTCAGCCTCCTCCGGTCACTGAAGTGCAGACGGGCCAGCCCTTGGCCTTGGCTTCGCCTGGCACTCGCGCGCAGCAGGTGCCGCAAGTTGTTCCTATAATCCCCCTGGGCGCACATCATTAGTGGCAGCGTCGGCGCCTACTGGCGCGAAGGCAGAGCTTTCTGGGGGTTGGAGTCCTCTTCAGAAACACACAGTCAGGTCAATTACATGCTTGTTCATATGTGTACATGTGGCTATCTGCATGTACATGTACCTGGAGTGTTGTTTTACAGGTGCATATGAGAATTACTTAGGTCCAAAAGTTCAAAGCAAATTCATGGTCAAAACTGTTCATGTGTGGGTGTGTGCATGTGTTTGTGTATGTGCATTTGAACATTGGAGAGGTACTATAGCTCATAAATAACAAGTCTCATCCCCTCAATAGCTGATCTGATCAACCTCTGTACATTCTTCCTGCACTGTTCTACATTAGAGTGTGTGTTCCTGCATGTGTGTGTGAGTGTGTGGGTATCTATAACCTGTGGGGACCAGCTCGGTCATCACAGCATGGGTTATTCTTGTAAGCACTAGACAAACACTATCTTTTCGAGTTCTGGTGCGCCGTGAGGACCTTTCCCAGTAGTCAATTCAGGTACTTTCAATTAAATGTTTCAAAAAACTAAAAGTTAGATGTGCCTCAGTCTACTTTATAACCCACCCTACTATCAAAGTGTTATGGAGTGAGAACAGTATGTGTATGTGTGTGTGTGTGCGTATGGGCATGTCAATGTGTTTTTACAACTGTGATTGTAATTGGGTACCTGTGTATGTGCAAACGTAACTGTGAAGGGGTGTGTGTTTGTGTGTTTGTCAGTGTATTCATGTAAATGAGCCTGCATATATATGTGTGTGTGTGTATTCATGCATTTGTGTGTGCGGAAGTGTGTGTCAGTGTCTGTGTGTAGTTATGCCATTGCTTGTGTGTTTGTCACACAAACATGAGGGTAACCTACCAGCAAAACGACCAATTCCTCCAAAGTAGATACAGTTTGTCAACTTCCCAGTACATTTCACAGTTCCTGAGGGCTGGCAGCTGGTATTATTTAGATCAAGGCAGGCTTTGCAGTATAGTCCATTTTCAGTTTCATCTTGGATTGGAACTGTGAAAAGAGAAAAAGAGCAGTTAATTTTTGAAGTTCCCCATTCAAAGTCATGTGTTCTACCAGACTGGGGTATGTGCAGCAAAATTTGCTGCAGGTCAGGATGACAAAGAGGAAGGATTGACAAAACTGAAAGCACCAGTTTGGTTATTTTAATGATAGGGGAGTAATTAATAAATACATTAGAAATAGAAATGGATAACTAAATAGGTAGAGGAAATGGTTTTACCATATGCTGTTTGATTTGAACCCATTTATGTAAATTTTAAAGGGGTCTTGGGAGCATAATGTACATTGTTTATTAAGAAAGCTTTGCAGGCCAGGCCGGCGCTAGGATGGGCAGTGTGGGCAGCTGCCCAGGGCCCCGAAGTCAGCCCTCCAACTTGGGGCCCGCACCAATGCTACAGCTACAACCTTGCAAGTGCACCACCTTAGGAGGCCCGACTCCCCTGGCCTCACTGCTATGGTGTAGCAAGGGGAACCTACTGGGAGGAAGGCCCCCATTCCCATTTGCCTGAAGACACATTCCTCAGGTTTGTCAGGCAAGTAGGCCTCCACCCCCACCACACACGCAGAGGTGCAGCGGGAGGAAATTGCCCGGCTGTTCAGCTCCCTGGCAGTCTTAACCCTCTCTGGAGAGAAGCAAACCTCACACCTTCAGCCCGTGATGAGCTGTTAAGAGGTGCTTGAAGGTGGCGGAGAGTGAGGGGCTGCAGCTTCAGGGGCAGGGACATCTATTCAGATGCAAACAGCCCTGAATGTATCACCTCTATGCAAATTAGAGGGGCCTCGAATATTTCCTTTCTACTCAGAATACTAAAAATCATAGAACCAGCCGTTTGCAGGCCTTATAGAAAATTCAAGAAGCCTACTCCAACATGTGATTTACATGGTCGTAATTTATTGTATTTGATTCTAGGTGATTTCTTGTTTCATGTAAATTTGAAGATAATTCTGTCTATGGTCTTGATGACTGTAATGGGAAAATGTGCAGGAAGCATTTAAAGCACATATAATATTTGTGGAACAATGACCATTTTAATAGTGCCTATCTCACCCTATCAATCTAAGTAAACATATGCCATATGACAATCTATTAAGTTTCTCTTTGATTGCATTAATAATAAATGCACAATTTAATATTATGCAGTTTCTTACTTATTTAGAGAACAAATTAACAAGATATGTTGTTTTGTCTTTGCACCATAAGATATTAAAAGGATATCTAGTGACCAAAAGACATTCAATGAGAACATTTCTAGTTTACAAAGAATAGGAGAATAATCAGATATTACAATATAATTATTTATAAGTTTTAGTATAGTTGGATTAGAGCTGCCAGGACTATTTACAAATAATAGAAATTCATCAGCATATGCAAAAACCATACGCGTCTCTTTTCTAATTTGAATTCCTCCATTCTCTTCTGATTTTCTCATGAGACTAAGAGGTTCAATAGCTAGCAATAGTAGCAAGTATGATAATGGGCAACATTTTCTGGTGCCTCAATATAATTGAAAAGAGGAGGAAAAGTATCCATTCAACATTATTTAAAAGATGGTTGTGTCTAAAAAGCAGCAATCATTTTTCTAAAATGATCACCAAATTGGAAACATCTCATAACAGAAAATAAGGATTGCGAGATAACTTTATGAAAAGCTTTTCAACATCTGGAGCAAGGAGGCTCATAGGATCCAAGAAATATTTTGTAATACATGGCATATGAGTCTGGTATCATTAGCTGAATATCTTTCATAAAAGAGGTCTGCTCAACGTTGATAGTATCACTGAGCAATTTAACAATCCTGTTTGCTGACATTTTGTAATCTTAATCGAATAAGGTAATAGAATAATAATTATATATTATAGTGGGATTTCTGTGAGGTGTAGGTAATACATTTGTCAGAACAATTTTAAATGATCCAGATATTTACCAAAGTTCACCAGATTCTGTAAAAAGAGGTAGTAAGTAGGGTGTCCAGTGACTAGAAAAAGCATGACCAAATCCTGCAGGTATTCCATTAGAAGCAGGTGCCATTTTTAACTGGCAATTTAAATTCCTCCATAGTAATTCCAGATTGTGGAAGAACAGGTAAATTACAAGCTTGTAGAAACATATCAACATCAATTGAATTACTAAGATCCAGTATATATATAGGGTTGAGTAGAATATTTTTAATTCATAGATAATATGTAAGGCAGCTTCTATAATGTTGCGATTGCTATCTTTCATGACATGTATTTAAGTTTTATCATTTTGTATATGTAAGTAATTAGCAAGTAATTGTCCTGCGTTACTTTAATTTACATTAAGCTCTGCTTTTGTGTTAGAAATTTGGCATCCTGCATGCTTACTAACCAAATGAAATAATTTAATATCAAAGATTCTGTAATTTCCATTTACATACATTGTTGTTAGATGAAAAGAAAAATTACATTTGATTTTTTTTCAAGGTCTACTAATTTGATGGAATATTGTGGTATTAATATACCTCTTATTTATGCTTTAAAGCCACCCCAGCAAGATTATCTTTGATACTGCTCTTGTATTGCTACAGATATAATAACCTTCAATAGAAGACACTATCTTTAATTTCTTAGTATCATTTAAAACAACATCAACATTCATTCTCCATTTAGAGGAAGATGAAGTAAACTTGTCAATTTTAAGAGCTAAATATATCACACTGTGGTCAGAAATATCTATTTGCCCAACATTATGATAAGAAATGAACGAAAACAAAGTTCTTTAAATGAAAAGAGAGAATTAAATTGGGAGTGGCACAGATACAGATGCGAATTAGAAAATAATGAAAACTCTTTCTGTGTAGGAAAATGAAGCCCGTAACAATTGATAGGCGTAGTGTTTTTGAAAAATGATGTAAACATGCAAGCAGGTATTAGAGATTTATTGAGTAGATGATCTATGTAATTGAACATTGTGTATTAAACTGAAATCCTCTCCAATTAACAAAGGTATATTACTATGTCTAACAGGCTCTATGTAATAGATGTATAGAATGAAGGGCCATCTCTTGTAGGGCCGGAGATATTGATTAAGGGCAAAACAAAATCACCATTTTAACTTTAGCATCTGCATATTTACCATCACTATCTAATCGTTTGTCTATTTTCTGCAAGTGTATTTTCTTAGAAAATAGATGGCTAGACAAAGAGATAATACCTCCACCCATCCTTTGTTCATACGAGCTAGAATCTTGGCTTCTATGTTTGACTCTTGTAATAAAAAATATATCACTTTTCTGTTTAGATAAATACACTAAAAATGTCCTCCACTTGACAGGTTGTCACAAATTAAAGGAATTAGCCATAAAAGATAAGATCACATCAGAGATCAGCAAACAGAAAGAAGTAATACAGAAATAGAAATGAGTAAAGGAAGCTTTAGTAAAAATAATAAAGTGAGTAGGGACAAAACAAACATAGAAAAACAAAGAGTAAGTATACAAATGGAGGATGAAACATTGAAGAACACATTGTTGTTTGATTGGGTGTGAGCCTTTCTCAATCAAGATCCATAATCCTTGTCAGGGTAAACCACGAGAAGTCACTAAATTACCCTGTGGGTAATCCTCTGGCAGCTAGCCACAAAGCAGTCAAGCTTAACTGAAAAGCAATGTGTAAAGTATTTATGCAGCACACAATGAGCAATGAAGTGAGAACACAACACAAGAAAAATAGAGTACATTTAAAAACTTATCTCACATAGAAAACAACAGAAATCCAATCAGATAAGCCTAAATTATGAATTTCTTTTAATTTAAGGTGAAAAAAAGGCTCCTAAAATATTAAAGAGCCAACCGTGAATTTTTAGACAACAGGCAAAGTTGAAAGCTGGATGGAGCTAAATGGGCTCAGTCTCCAGTTACCTTCAAACTTAGGAAATAGTTTGGAAACAAATGTCTGAGAAGGTGAAATGCAGTATTGGAAGGCAGCCGGTTGTGTCTGAGGAGGAGGCATGGTCGTCGGGGAGCCAATTGACAAAGTTGGAAGGAGGATCCTTTGTTCAGACAGTCTCTTTTTGAGAAGTTAAAAGCAGGAGCATGCTGTTCTTCAGCTTCTACAGAGGCATCAGGGCTGATTTTCAGTGGGACAAAGATACAGGCGGTAGCCTATCAGGGCTCCACAATGCCAGTTCCCCCCCCCCCCTCTGAGAGGAGCAGCTGAACAGGATTCGCTGCTGTGGAGAAGAATATAGTGGGAGCTGCGTAAAGTCAGGCCAACAAGTGGTACACCTTGGGGGAATCGACAAATAGGTAGGGCCCGGTCCCTTCTCAGTTCTCAGGGCACTTTTGGATTTGGGCTATATGGGGTATCTGGACACCTTTAACACCACTTCCAAGGGTAAATAACTGAAAGGACACCACTTGGAGGGTCAGGACTTGCTCTTCAGGGTCCAGGTGCAAGTCCTGTATGGCTGCTTCTGTCCCCAAGGCTCTGATTAGCAGGTTAGTTGATTAGCCCTTAGTATCTCTCAGTAAGTCCATGGTTTAAGTAGAAAGTTCAGGGCTCAATCAGCAGGGCAACAGGGCAGGCTCCTGGTGACTCATAACAGGATCAGGCAGCAGAGAAATCCTTCTTTGTGCAGTACAGAGTCATATGAAGTACACAGCAGCTCACAACAACAGACAGTCCTCTAAGAGTCCTTCAGCAGATCCAGAAAGTGAACTGAAGAGTGGGTCTGATGGTTCCGTTATTATACCTGGTTCCCTCTTTAACCGCATGCGTGCGGCCGCGATTTTCACGCTGTGCGGCAATTTACAAAAAGCCGCGTTACATGACGAACTGAGCTCGTCATGAGCATGCGAGCGGCGCAACTCATGACGAGCTCAGCTCGTCATGAGCATGGAAGGGGTTAAGTGGTAGAAATGTCTGGACCCATCCCCGCTCAGAGGTGTCTGGAATTTTCTGCCTTCCTGCCCTGGTCCCAGTCTCTCTGCAGGCACATTAGGCTAGTATGAAGTTCTTTGTGAGGTGAAGTCTTTTGAAGCACAAGTGGGGTAGGACACAGCGCCCCCTCCCCCCACCTCCTGCCTGAAATGGTATATTCATGCACACCTAGGCCCTCTATTCGATGACTGTCTGGGAGAAAAATACAATTGTCAACAGCCACTCACACCTAATCATGTGACCCAGTAACAGGCTGCAGGCACCAAATGGTTAGGGCAGTAAAATAAGAACTTTATAAAAGTGGCATTTTCAGACTTGGGACTTAAAATTTGACTTTACTATTGAAGAAGAGTTTAAATTACAATTGCTCAGATATCCAACATGACTTTCCTACCTGCTACCAATCAAAAGTTTTCACGTATTAAATGAGGTTAGGTCACCTACTGTTATCATATGGGAGACGCAGGCCTCACAATAGTGAAAGACAAACAAAGACGTGTTTTACTACCAGGATATATAAACGTTAAACCGGTCCTAGGATGCTTGATTGTGGTCCAGGGAAGACATGGCTTGGCAGTTCGGGCTGGACTGTTCCCATGAGGCACAGGGTCAAGACTGATTTGCATATGGCCATGTCTGAACTGGGGTGGCTTGGTGAGCAAAATAACAATGGATTAAACCCAGATCGGTGACTGGGGGTGAATGTTTTGCCATTGTGCAGCATTCTGTCCATCATCTTGTGTGTTTTGCTGTTCACCCTATGTGGGAAGGGTATGCCCAGACGTGGGTCCCGTGCTCACTAAGCCACTGGAGTCAAGCTATCCTGGCTGAAGATGGCTGATAGCCAAAAACCGGTCCAAGGATGCTTGATTCCGGTCCAGGGAAGACATGGCTTGGCAGTTTGGGCTGGACTGTTCCCATGAGGCACAGGGTCAAGACTGATTTGCATATGGCCATGTCTGAACTGGGGTGGCTTGGTGAGCAAAATAACGATGGATTAAACTCAGATCTGTGACTGGGGTTGAATGTTTTGCCGTTGTGCAGCATTCCGTCCATCATCTTGTGTGTTTTAAAGAAAGTTTGACAGTTTGCGTATGTGGAGGAAAGAAGTAAAGGAGCGGATGCTCAAGGCAGAGAAGATAAAAACGAAACAGGAAAGGAAGACAGAGTAACAGAAGTATAAGGAATTGAAGCATAAAGAAGTACAGGAGAAAAAGGAATGTTTAGATAAGAGAGTTATGAAAATCAAAGGAATATATATTTAGACCAAAAGTAGCACTTCAGGTCCGCCAAGAGGATGTGGACTCAGACAATGATGGATTATTGATTTAACCACCCCCACCCCCTTACGTACCCTTAACACCTCTTCCCCCTAGACCACCAAATGTTGTTCCCCCTGTACCTCAGGCTCCACCTCCTTTGCCCGCGGTTGTCCAGCTCCCTATTTTCCAACCAGTACCGGTATATCCCTTACCCCCATCTCACGCCACTGCACCTGAAATGACTGATGATCTCATACTTCCTGTATTTGTCTCCACCCCTCGAATTCTTTGTTCTACTGTACTTCAGTTTTATCAGGACTCAATAAGGTTCATAGTACTGAAGTAGTTAAGTGATTTAGAAATGGAAGTAGAGGAAATGATAGGTCAGATACAGGATTTTTCAGAGGGCACATTTTTTTGTCTGATAAATAAGCTTTCTCGTCCACTTATGGTCTAATGGGAGATGACAACAGGACAGAATTGCCCTGATGAAGTAAGAACTATTAATCAACAATGTCAGATAGGAGCCTTCCCTGTAAGTAGGATTAACCCTGCCATAGCAACGATAATTGGATGATATAATAAACTCTCTTCCTCTCCTCATATAAACCCTATGATGGAAGCTGTGCCACAGTTCATTCCTGGAAGAGAGAATACAGATAATGATGACCCTAGTAGTCCTAATTCTAGAGCCCAATTTGTGAACTATTGGATATATACACCCTGGGAAAGGACGGATGTACTTACTTTAAAAGCCTATTTACCAGACATACAGAAAATTCCTAGAGGATTTTATCATGATGCACAGGCAGCCATTGATTCTTGTATCATGACCTTAGCAGATATTTATATGGTTTGTTGGTATGATCTGCCACCAGATATGTGGCGACTTACCCGGAAACAGGATCATGCGGTTGATTTAGGAGGAGATTGGGCTGCCATCAAAGCAGCCGACAGGGATAGTAAACCTGGTCAACTCATACTAGATCTGCCTGGTAACATACTTACTTGCATAAAAATGATGGTTCTGGCCAGGAAAATAGATTGGGCACTTCTCACTGCTTGTAAACAAAAGCAGGGAGAGGCTGTCCCTGATTTCTTTACTCACTTTGAGGAAGTGTTCCATGATTTTAGTGCTCAAGATACATCTACACCTACGGGTGCACATTTATTTGTAGATAGATTTGTAGGAAATGTACTTCCTGAAATATCTGTTCGCTTAAAACATTCTGAGAGTACATGGGCTTCAGTAACCCCGAAAGCTATATTAGATATGGCTCAGTATTATCAGAATCAGGTGACCCCTGAGCAAGAACGAAAAGAAGGAAAACTAAAAGAATTGAAAACTAAGGTGATGATGGTCCAGGCCTATGGACCTCAAGGTTGAGGTCATGGTCAAAATTATGGTCCGAGCTTGAGACAACCACCTCCAGCAGGGCCACAGTGTAGACAAACTCCACCAGGGCTGGATCAATGTGCTTTTTGTAAGGAGAAGGGACATTGGTGTTCCGAATGTCCTGTTTTAGCTGCTGGTGGGATTGGAAGGGGACAAGTGAATGGTAGTCGCGAACTTCAGCTCCCCGGAAGCCGTCACAGCAGGTTCAAGCTCCAGAGAGAAATAGGTCAGGAAATTATTTTGATCAATGGAATAATCAATATTCTATGGAGGATTGAGAATCAGAGGAAACTGTGGGAACACATTTTGCCTAGGACAGCGTAGGACAAGGCAGACCAGTTGAGATACCTGTAGACCAGTCAGGGCCCTATATATTGGCCACTATCCTGTCCCTTCATGTGTTTGGGCTACTGCTGACACAGATGTGAGAAGAATGGAATTTTCCACAGTGCATATACAGGTTCGGGAGGATGCTTCCTTGCAATATAAGATATCAAAGGAAGGTGAGGATGTGCTATCATTGATGACATGATACGTACAGGAGTGGTTGAGGAGGTTTCCTCTAATGTAAGCAATAGCCCCATCCTCCCTACCTTAAAACGGGGTGAAGGAACAGAGGATAAGATTTACTGATTCGTGATTGATTAAAGAGAAGTCAACAAAATAGTGATTCTTCAATATCCTAGCGTCTCTGATATTACGACCTTCTTGACATTAATCCCACCTACAGCCACTGTATTTTCTATTATGGACCTCAAAAATGCCTTTTCCTCAATTCCTATGCATGAAAACAGCAGAGATCCATTTGGATTTTCATTACGGGCCGCTCATTTTGATTTTGTAGGGCTACCCAAGGCTATACAGAGAGTCCTAGCATTTACAGTTAGGCACTTAAACAACAGTTGGATGAACTTCTTTTGCCAACAGGAATTATACTTGTGCAATATGTTGATGACATTTTGCTAGCCGCAGACACATTGAGCAATGTAAATAGGCCACTCTCTCCCTATTGCATCATCTTGCTGCTAAGGGACATAAGGTCCCTAAGAATAAGTTGCAATATTGTCAATGTGAGGTCACTTATTTGGGTCACCTCTTGTCTAAGGAAGGCAGACTAAAGACAGGATTCAACCTATCCTAAGAATTTCTATTCTAAGTACTCAAAAAGAAGTCAGGGTATTACTTCCTACTGCAGACAGTGGATCCCGAACTTCTCACTTATCATCAAACCTATTTTGTCCCTTGTTACTAAAGACACTGCCTCTCTTCTACCATGGACATCTGAATGTCATGAAGCATATCGGCAGGTCTGTGCATTTCTTTGTTCTGCTCCAGTGTTAGGCACTCCATACTATGCTAAGCATTTCATACTATATGTACACGAGAGAGAAGGATGTGCGTTGTCAGTTTTGACACAACCGTATGGTAGTGAACATCCTCCATGTGCTTATTTCTAAGCTGTATTAAATCCAGTGGCCAGAGGACTTCGAGGTTGTCTTAGGGCAGTTGCTGCCACCGCCATCTCTATATGTCAATCTGAAGGGATAGTGTTGAGTAACAAGCTTATGGTTATGGTACCACATTCCGTAGATGCAGTCCTTAATCAGACTAAGACACAACACCTGACTAATGCTAGACTTACAGGATACAAACGTATGCTCTTGGCTCCTCATATCACACTCAAGAGATGTTTGACATTGAACCCAGCTACATTGTTACCTTTGCCAGCTAAACAAACTGAAGATTTTCTTGACTGTATTTTCCTCAAAGAATAACACAAACTAAGAGAAGAATAGATCTTAAGTATACACTGTTGTCAGATCCTGAGGGAGAATTATGGGTGGATGGTTCCTGCTTGAAACTACCTGATGGCACCACCTCTGCATCCTATGCTATAACCACGTTACAAACTGTGGTGGAAACAGTCTGAATTCCTCAGATATCTGCCTAAGCAGCCAAACTCATTGCGCTTTTAAGGGCTTGCGAACTCAGTTAGGAATTATAAGTAAATATTTATATGAATAGTCAGTATACATTTGGTGTGGCACACAATTTTGGCAAGCTTTGGAAGGAACAGGGATTCCTAACCTTCCATGGTTCTAAAATACAGCATGGTGAATTGGTAAATAGTCTTCCTATTGCCTTGACATTGCCAAACAGTATAGCCATTATCATATGTAGTGCCCACAAGAAAATTACAGACAAGGTGGGACAAGGAAATGCTTTTGCTCACAAAGTTACATGAGATACTGCAAGTGCACTCCTGAGTAAAGTATATGTACTACAATCCCAAGCTGAAAGATGGGAAACCATGTATACAGAGATTAAGGAAATACAGCAGTCAGCCACTGAACAAGAAAGGATAGAATGGCAAAATGAAGGAGAGTTAGATGATGCGAGATGTTGGAGGTCAAACGATATGAAGTTGCCCTACGCTTATTTATTACCTTTTGTGACTAGGGCTCATGGACCTGCTCAAGTTAGTGCCAAAAACACCATCTTCCAACTAGAACAGGTTTGGGATAATCAGCACATTCGGAAAACAGCTGAACATTTGGTTAACCATTGCATGATTTGTCTACAGCACAATCCTCGGAAGGGAGTATCAACCCCTACTGGTGGATTTTCTCCACCTCAGGTTCCCTTTGAAGCACTTCGAATTGATTATATTTAGTTAGAGTGCTGCAATATTTTGGAATATGTGTTGCGGTTTGTTCCTTTAGTAAGTGGGTAGAAGGTTATTCCACTAAATACAACAGCTAAAGTCTGTTAAAGGAGTTCTTCCCCCGTTTTGGAATTTGTAGAGTCCTAAGGAGTGACAACGGCCCCCACTTCACTGGCCAGATAATAGAGTACGTAATGAAGGGTTTAGGGGTAAAACAGAAATGGCATGCTGCTAATTATCCTCAGGGAGCAGGTCTCAAAGAAAGATACAATGCCACATTAAAATTGAAACTACCAAAGATAGAAGCAACAACGGGCCTTAATTGACTCAGATGCTTTGACTCAGCATTGTTATCTGTTTTTGCCATCCCACATAGCAAGATTGGACTTTATCCCTTCAAGATAGTCTTTGGTAGGCCTATGTATGTATGGGGACCCCCAAGGCCCAATGTAATCAAAGAAATACAGTACCCTGTTTTGTGTAATTACCTAAGAAACTTGACTGAAAAATTGTCTCTGATTCATCAGCAGGTGTATGAAGCTATTCCAGACAAGTCAGTGGGTCCGGCTCATGGTCTCCGACCGGGAGAGTTTGTCTTAGTAAAAATCATTCAATGTTCAAAGAATTTGGAGCAGATCCTGCTTGCAACTCGAACTGCTGTCCGTGTCACCAACAGACAACATTGGATAAATGCAGTACACTGCAAGTGAATCCCAGCAACTGTTCTCCAGCCAGAAGGCAAAAACAATCTGAAAGACATCTTACAGACTCAGAAAAGTGGTACTGCCCTGAACTAAGACACTTTATTTCCTGATCAAACGATGCTTTCAGCAACAAGGTACAATTTATGACCAAGGAAGGGAAGGAGCAGATAGACATACCGGAGGACTGGTTTCAATTAGAGAAACGGTTCGGCTGGGACACAGTACGATCACCGAAGCGGCTGAACTAGGTTCTGAGGGGATTGTGATACTTGTTCAGTGGTGCCTGGATCTCTCTCCGACCTGTGGTTGTATCGATACCAAGAAGGAGAAATGCAGAAATTGGGATCAAAGTTGAGAAGTAATAACAAGACGCTGTGAATTGTGACTCTGATCATGTTGTTGATAATATTGGCAGCAGTTTTTTGGACAATGGAGAAAGTGATTCTGGCTCGAAACCTATTGCCCGCTACTAGTCCTGTCCCGGAACATTATTACTTCACTCTTCCCTACAATAAACAGAAACATCCAATGTTCTACCTCAATAACACTTTCATCCAAATGTTACATCATACTCATCATGCTACAAACACTACCAACTGCTGGATATTTGGAATGATGCCAGCTCATCAGAAGAAGGGAGGAACACCTTTCATTCCCTTGCCATTTTCACATAATGGCTACTGTAGAGCCTGGTTTGCACTTTTGTGGGCCTTTGCAACTAGTAATATCACTCAAGCTGATGTAGGAAGACTCAATGCCCAGCTAAACCAGGTGTGTTACCCGATGACGAAGGGGATCCACAAGCAAAAGGAACTGTATGGGAAATGGAGGAGTATTGCAGAGGGAATTCCTCCACAAGGAATGTATGACATTACAATGCATACATTTACAACGCATGCCTTTACAGCGCAGTTTTTACATCGCAACATCCTTTACAATGCACTCCATTACATCGCATGACACTACATTGCATTTTTAGAAACTACCTTTACAACGCATTCCATTACATTGCATTATACCTTTACAATGCGTACCATTACAACGCATACCATTACATTGCCTTTAAGGTAAGTATTGGATAGTATAGGAATAAAAATTCCTATTCTAACTCCAGGGGGTGCAACAGTAGGGTAAGAGTTGATAGTGTAGTGGTAAAAATTACTATTTCAACTCCAGGGGATGCAACAGTAGGGTAAGTTTTGGAAAGTGTAGGTGTACTATGCGTTGTAATGGTATGCATTGTAATGGTATGCGTTGTAATGCCTGCATTGTAGTGACATGCGATGTAGTGTCATGCGATGTAGTGTCATGTGTTGTAATGCCTGCGTTGTAGTGACATGCATTGTAAAGGATGTTGCGATGTAATGACTGCATTGTAAGTGTAGTGCGATGTAATGGTTGCGTTGTAAAGGATGTTTCCCCTCCACAAGATATGTTTTTCACAACACTCGAACAGCCAAGTGTAATGAGCCTCCTGTTATCGCTGTAACCAGAGCCCGAGCAGAACATTGTGTGAGCAGAATTGGCAGTATTCCTATGGGAAAAAGTGACTGTACTACAGTATTGAATATCACTGGAACGAACAATAGCAGTTTTTTATCTCCCCATAACACTTACTTCATTTGTGGAAACAAAAGTTATTATCATCTACCAGTCAGTTGGTCCAGCATCTGTTATGTGTCCTTTTTGCCTACCGCTGTGACCTTAGCACCTGCCTCTTATCACAAAGATCAGAAACTGTTTAATGACATTTCTTTGAATAGATTTAAAAGGACTTGAAATAATGATGAGGTAGATCAGACTGATACGGCATTACAGCATTATGTTGATTTTAATTTGGGACTTTTTTTTGTTAGTGCTGCCCTAAATAGTAGAAAGATTAGATGCCTGACCGGAGTGGTAGAAGCAGTGACTAATCAGACAGCAATGGCTCTAGGAAATATTACAGAAGAGCTCCAAATTACAAGGATTGTAACTCTTCAAAACAGTATGGTGCTTGGTGTAGTACTCGCTGATCAGGGTGCAGCATGTCGCATCATCAGTAGTAGCTGTTGCGTGTTCATGCCTGACCAAGCCCCTTCTGTCTATGACTCCATTTTCTAATTACATAAAATAGCTACAGAAATACATCAAGACCAAGGAACATGGTCCTGGTTACCGGGACTTATTTCCACTTGGGGTTGGAAATTATTAATGGGAACAGTATTGATGGGAGCCATCTTTCTCACTTGCTGCTGCCTCATTCAATGTGCTCCTACAATATGTACAGCTTGCATAACCACATGTAATCATATTAAACCTCCCCGATTAACGTTATTGAATTGAATCGAGAAATGACGATGCACACTGAAATTTACGAACTTATGAATATCAACATTCAAGATCAATATATGTACTTTTTAAGAATGGATTCAGCATAGCTGAAAAAGAAGGACTGTTAAAATCTAAAATCTGATTTTCTCCATTTTTAATTAAGCTATGCCTCATCCATTTCTCACCTTTGCCCTGCTTTCAGCCTGGCTCTATCCTTGACATCGCATCTGTATAAACATGAGTAAAGAATCTAGATTGGGGCATTGGAGGCTGTGTACACATGAAGAGTCAGCGTAATAGAACAGTTTGCGTCTGCTCGAGGGTTTTCAGACAATGATTAATCCTCAAGTTAAGTTTACTCAGATAGCATATCTTGTTGTTCAGCCTCAGGACGTAGCAAGTGCACAAGACACCAAGGCTATCAATTCTTGCTGTTACCTCATTTGTATGTTCTTCCTAAAGGTCTATTTACTTCTGGACATCCCTTGTTTGTGGTCTTTAAAATAAAAACCCATGTAACCATCGTTCGGCGCGCTCTCTCCTTGAGTATCTCTGTGGTGCTTGTTGGATGGAGCCCCATTCATGAATGTTAGATAAATGACCTATGTTTTGTACTTCGCTCCAGTGTCGATTCCTCCTTACTTGTTAAGAACCCGTGGACTAAAGGGTGACCCTGCACCGGTGGGTTATTAATAATACACTTCCACAAGTTGTGTACTCATAGGGATGTGTAGAGGCTTGCAGGTGGTGTATTCATGCAGTAATGTACAGAGGCTTGCAGATGGCACATTCATGTAGGGATATGTAGAGACATGCAGGTAGTTTACTCATTTAGGGATGTGTGGAGGCGTGCAGGTGGTGTATTCATGTAATGATGTGTAGAGGACTGCAGGTGGTATATTCATCATGTAGGGACATGTAGAAGCGTGCAATTGGTGTATTCATGCAAGGATGAGTAGAAACATGCAAGTGATGCTTTCATGTGGTAATGTGTAGAGGTGTGGCAAGGTAGTGTATTCATGTAGGGTTGTGTAGAAATGTGCAGGGGGTGTATTCATGTAGGCATGGAGGTGGTGTTCTCATATGGGGATATATGGAGCCATGCAGGCAGTGTACTCATATAAGGATGTATAAAGGCGTGAATGTGGTGTATTCATGTAGTGATCTAAAGAGACATGCAGGTGGTGTATTTATGTAGTGTTGTGTAGAGGGTGTACTCATGTAGGAAAGTGTACAGGTGTGCGCTTGAGTATATATGTAGGGATGAGTAGAGGTGCGCAGGTGGTGTATTCATGTAGGGATGAGTAGAGGTGTACAGATGGGTGATTCATGTAGGGTTGCGTAAAGGTGTGTTTTTGATGTATTCATATAGACGTATGTAGAGGTGTACAGGTGGTCTATTCATGTAGGGATGTGTAGAGTTGTGCATGCTGTGTACTCATAGAGATGTGTGGATATTTGCAGGTGGTGTATTCATGTAGTGATGTGTAAAGGTGCGCACTTGATGTATTCATGTAGAAATAGGTAGAGGTGTGCATGGGGTGTATTCATGTAGGGATGTGTAGAGTTGTGCAGGTTGTGTACTCACAGGGATGTGTGGAGACTTGCAGGTGGTATATTCATGTAGTGATGTGTCGGAACTTGCAGATGGTGTATTCATGGAGGGATGCGTGGAGGTGTGCAGGTTGCGTATTCATGGAGTGATGTGTAGAGGCTTGCATGGAATTAGTGTATTCATGCAAGAATGAGTAGAGGCATTCACGTGGTGTATTCATGTGGTAATGTGTAGATGTGTGCAGGTGGTATTTTCATGTAGGGTTGTGTAGAGATGTGCAGGGGGTATACTCATATAGCTGTGGATGTGGTGTACTCATTTAAGGATATATAGAGGCAAGCAGGTGGTATACTCCTGTAGGGATGTGTAAAGGTGTGAAGGTGTTGTGTTCATGTAATGGTGTGTAAAGGCTTACAGGTGGTGCATTTATGTAGTGTTGTGTAGAGGCTTGCAAATGATGTATTTATGTAGTGTTGTGTAGAGGCATGCTGGTGATGTACTCAAGAAAAAAAGTATACCGGCATGTACTGGGGTAATAATGTAGGCATGTCGAGAGGCATGTGGGTGGTATATTCATGTAGTGATGTGTAGCGGTGTGCAGGTGATACATTAATGTAGTGATGTGTAGAGGAATGCAGGTGCTGTACTTATGCAGGAATGTGTACAGGTGTGTGCTGGTGTATTCATCTAGGGGTCTGTAGAGGCGGGCAGGTGGTGTATTCATGTAGTGATGATGTATAGCAGTGTGCAGGTGGTGTATTCACATAGGAAAGCATAAAGGCATGCAGGTGGTGTACTCATGTAGGAATGTGAATAGGTGTGTGGGTGGTGTATTCATGTAGTGATGTGTAGAGGCGTGCAGGTGGTGTATTCATGTAGGGATTTGTAAAAGCGTGTGGGTGGTGTATTCATGTGGGAAAGCATACAGGCATGCAGGTGGTGTACTCATGTAGGGATGTGAATAGGTGTGCGGGTGGTGTATTCATGTAGTGATGTGTAGAGGCATGCAGGTGGTGTATGATGTAGGGATGTGTAGAGGCATGCAGGTGGTGTATTCATGTAGTGATGTGTAGAGGCATGCAGGTGATGTACTCATGCAGGAATGTCTACAGGTGTGTGCTGTGGTATTCATGTAGCGATGTGTAGAGGTGCGAAGGTGGTGTATTTATGTAGGGATGTGTAGAGGCATGCCGGTGGTGAATTCATGTAGGGATGTGTGGAAGCATGCAGGCGGGTCACTCATGTATGGCTGTGTAAAGGTGTGCAGGTGGTGTACTCATGTAGGAATGTGTAGAGGCTTGCAGGTTGTGTATTCATGCAGGGATGTGTACAGGCATGCAGGCGTATTCATGTGGGAATGTGTAGAGGCGTGCTCATGGTGTGCTCAGGTAGGGATGTGTAGAGACTTGCAGCTTGCTGTGAGCACACCTACAGAGACCCTCAGACTTCCTAAAACAGGGTTAGGAGTACAACCAGAGAGAGGGAGAGCAGTGACTACAGACAGACAAACAAGAATCAAAGATCCGTGGTAAGGAGAGAAAATGACACAGAGAGGGGGTCCTGGACCATGAGGCAATGGAAAATAGGATCCTACCTGTGTTGGTAAGAGAAGAAACCCATAAGTGTGGGTAGTGCGCCCCTCAGCCCCTGGGCCCATCCCAGCTGTTTCACTAATACTGGCTGCGCCAAAGATGGTGGCCGGGTGAAGGGTCAGCACAAAGCTCACACTTACTCTCTATGTTTGAGTCATTCTTGTTGCACGCATCAGAGGAGCAGAAACTCTGAACCAACTGGTAGGTGAAATTCTGGGTCCTCCACTGGTAGGCGGCGCTCTTGTGTTCCCCTTGTGTAGATGAACAGTTCTTGAAGATGTTATAAATCGATTCTTGGCCAACTTCAAGAAAATACAAAAAAAGGGAGTAATAAGAATCGGAAGCTGACAACACACACCATTAGTAGTCCATTACCCATCATTACGTCATCCCAGCAGACGGCTCATGGCATGTAGAGTGGCCCTTGGGGGCATGTGCTGAAAAGGAACCAATTTGGACAAAGTGTTGCCTCGCATAGTGACCTTTGAGTGAGCAGAGAATGTGGCTGACATTGTGCCCTGGCGCTTTCTCGGTTATAGAGTGTACCAGCTTGCGCCCACTGTTGTCCCTAAAGAACTGGACCAATGATTCTCTCACATCTTCCTCCTCCTTCACTCCTTCTCTTCTGCCTCCAATCCTTTTTGTCTACTCTCTCCTCCCTCACAGCTTGTCTTTCTCTCACCCGCACCTCTTGCCTGCCCTTCTCTATCTCACTCTCACTCCCGCAGAGGTACCTCAGCCTCCCTCTCACTGTACCACGTCTTATTGCTCTCTCTTTCTTCGATTCTCTCCTTCCTCTTCTGTCTCTCTCTGACTCACTCTCCTCCTTTGTCATCCCTCTCATTCTCTCTCTCCACCATCTTTCTTCCTGCTCTTTCTGTCTCTTTATCTCAGCCTCTTCTCTTGTCTCTCACTCCTTCTCTCTCTCTCTTTGTCTTCATCCTCCCCTTTTTTCTTGTCCCTTACCCTCTCTCCCCCTCTCTACCTCTCGCTCTCATAAGATTCCCCCCACTCCTCATTAGTCCTTGGTGTTTTTAGGTCAAGCATTCGAGACCTGTTCTAACTTCTCTTTTGTGCTTAAAGCCATCTTCCTGCTTTTGATTTGTTTGTGTTAGTGTCCTTTAAAAATAATTGTTAGCTGTTGGTCAGTCCTGCCTTTTTGTCCCTCTATTTTCATCTCCGTACCTCCTAGGCAGCAGGGACTAAGTATGGTATCATTACGGTGTGAGTGTTGATATGTTGTTTGATGGACTATTTTTTTCTTACTTTCCTACGTAACTTTCTGCCTGTACTTGCTTGTTAATGCAGGATTTGCCCCTCCCATTTGTGTGTTTGGCGACTGTATTTTCTTTTATTACTTGTGTCCAGTACTCCAAAGGAATTGTAGTGTAGGCTGAAACATAATTCCCGACCCTCAAAGGCGGCCGCTCTAACCATTATTGTTCTTTTCACAATTTTTTAATGTTGATGGTCATTTGTCCTTTTTTTGGTAGGATAGTGGTTTGGTTTTGGGCTTTCTTATAGGGTGATTGGGCTTGTTTCACATTGGCAATGATAACAGTAATATTTCCTCAAAAGCACATCAGTTCCACCAATGCATGTGTGAGTGTCATTGTTTATGTTTGTCTGTTTGTGTGTGTATTGCTTTATGATGTCCCTGAATCCATCAGAGTGCAGGATTGTGTTGCGATAGGGACTTGGAGGAGTCTTGTACTCCACAGGAGCCCCATATGTTTTCCACTTATGCGGAGGGCACCTGCTGCATCCCCCAAAACCCGCTCTTTTTGCAGCTTCATCCGTTCCCCCCTCCCGTTGCTAGCCTCCTACTTGTTTTATTTCTATTTACTGCACTCTTGAAAGCAGTATCTATTTACCTGACATTCATTGAGTAAACACAATCTCCAGACTAATATTACCATCAGGGAGAGAAGCCCGACTTTGTCTTGACTGCACATGCCTCGCACCACAGCATTTTTTGAATACATTATGCTTCCTCGCCAGTGACCCCTGCTCCTCCTGCCACCACTGCTCGCCCAGGTCGTCTGCCATTGTTGCAGGTATCCTGCTCCTACACAGAACTGTGCACAGAGACTCAGGACCTCAGTGAATTGTGGTGTACCAAAAAACTCACCTTAGTACCTAGAAACCCTAACCAGCTAGCATCAGTGTCACATTAGCTCTTCGTCCTATAGCAAATGAACCAATGATCAGACAACCCAGAACATGCGACTTAGGTTACACTCAGGAATGGTGGGAAGCAAGAACACTCTTTTGTTATACTCTCATACCAGTACACAACAGGATTAAAAAGAAACACGGGAAAGGTTAAAATATTTATTTTAACGACATGCTCTAAGATGCAGTATCTTTGCTAACATAAGCAGACATATGATTAGAAATATTATGATCAGCATTGTTACAATTCCATAAAACACAAAAGGAGAAATCATATTACAATGATGGTGAAAACAGGTCTTATAGTGCCTAGTAAATCACCCTCCCTAGGTAGGTACTATGTTTTATAAAATATAGAAGGTCTCTTAGGCTTGTGTGGGGGACCCCCTACCTCCAGGATCAGCAGGAATGGATCATATCAGGATCTGCAAAAGCTCTCTGTCTCTCTGGAAAAACGGGATTCTTCCAAGTGCCTGAAATGATGCTTACAGTGCAATATTAAATGTGCCAGAATCATGTTGGCTGCAGTTGCATGTATGTTATGGCTAAAACGTGAGCCGATGAGCCCGAACAATAACTACCTTGTTATGATAACCATGGAGGCTTTAGCACTCAGTGTGCAGACTAGAGTCACGATGTAAGCCTCGGGATGCTGAAAACAAGCCATTCTCATGTGAAGCATTTCACACAGCCTAACTTACAACAACAGTTATATGCAGTGTGGTGTGCAAAAGCAGCAAAAAGGTAAAATGGCGTTTAAACTTCTAGTAAGCCTATGCTAACATAGCAATGTGCGCAACAAGGCCCAGCCCTCACTACACCATGTTTCCAAACACTCTACACCCCACTATTTGGCCAAAACAGCATTCGTCTGCAAGATTCACAAAGTGTGCCTGCTACCCTCATACATGTCTGGCAGCTTAGTTTGTGCAGCTTTTACTTCGCATTCCAAACCTTGCCACCTCTATTTGTTTTTTCAGGTCTTGCCTAGCGATGCAGCGCATGCTCTGACTGCCCCTGGCGAGATTTGTTGTTGTCGGTTTAGCTTGCGAATCGAGAGTGTAAGCTCCACCCATTTTTCTTATTGGTGTGCCTTCTAAATCCTTGCTTTCTTTTGGGAAGGAAGCATGTTTGGTTCCCACCCTGTCTTCGTTTGTCGTGCCTGCTGAGACAGGGCATGTGCATGCGCCCCCGGACAGAAGCTATGCCCGTGTATGCTGTACAAGCACATTGCGCTGCTTTGCATTGCGTTCTGCAGAGTTCCCTGGCCATCCAGTATAATTACAGTGTCCACGCGCATAGTGCGCTAGCACTTTCTATACTCCCCATGTTCAATTTTCTTTACTACTCTTAACTAAAAAAGAATCATGCTTGATTGATAATGCATCGGAGAATTGAGCAAACCCTGCAGAACTGAGTAGGGCCAACATATAAAAACGTTATTGTGGTTTGCACTATAATTTCAGTGAACACGGATGACAGTCACCATGCGGAGAAGTGGGAAGGACCGTTGCACTGCTGCTTCTGAAAGGCTGCTCTTGCCTCGAGCTCGGAGTGCACAGAGGACACGTGCTTTCACAGGGAACCTCAAAGAACACAGACAGCCCACAGCAGATGTCATGTGTCTTCATTTCTGCATGGCTTGCAATATGCAACAGCCTTCATATTCTCACAGAATACCAACAGCTCTGGCCCTCCCCTTCAATCCACTGGTAAGGGGGAGCAGCCAGGAGGGAGCAGCAGAGGAGCTGCTGCAAACTTCTCAGTTGCTCTTCTGCCTCCTGCACCCCCTCAGGAGGAGGCAACTCCCAGATGCCCGGCCCCACCCAAAGACACAGCATCCAGTAGGCACAGCACCAAAGAAGGCACTCACTGTGATGGCTTTCAGCCTCTCCCTGTGCAGCTCAGCCTCCGCCATCCTGCAAGAGCACTCACTGAGAGCAGCCTGCAAAAACACTGCTGTCACCCAGGGAGACCGAGCTGAAGCTCCGGGGTGGGGAGCGGGCTCTGCTCTGCTGCTGTAGGAGTGATCAAGCTGTGGGGGGAGGGGGCCTGCCCACTGGCCAGCTGTCCTGCTGCTAGCCGGAGCTGGCCGCCTCTGCACAGGCCATGTGTGCACAGGAGGCCTCAGCCAGCTCCTCCTCTGGGGGTGATGGGTGGTGAGGCGGACTCCCCACCGGAGGCTGTGGGAGTAGCCAGGAGCTGCAGGTACGAGCCAGAGGTGGGGTGGGGTGTGTAGCACAGCGGGGCCCGGAAATCACTAGGCCGCAGCAGCTCTGAAATAATGTACACAAGACACTCACTATTGTTCTCATGGCTGGAAGACACCGAGCGGTCTCTGGCCGTTTATTTATCCCCTCGGGTCAAGCCCGCCCCGAGGGGTGTGTGGATGCATGAAACGGCAACATTGTAATAGAGGGACCCGGTGGCTCTCAACATCCCTCCTTTCTTTCGGTTCCGGACCAGTTCGTGGAGACGTATATACAAAATCTTTCAGTCTCTGACTTGGCATAGGATTCGGCAGGAGACCATACTTCTGCCTTCGGGAACTGGAACTGGCCAGAGCACTGGACGGAACACTCTCGGATGACTCAGTTGCTGTGTTTTGATGAGTCGACCTGGCAGCGTCAACACCACCTTGGCTGACTTGCCGGGGTGTCTTTGGTGGTGTACTCCCCATGCTGGGTGAAGCAGGAGGGGAGAAGCTCGGAAGCGTGTCTTGGTAGTGGGATGTTTCTTGGCCCAGCTCCCTCTCAGCCGTCTTCTTGAAACTGGACACATTCCTCGTTACGGATTGTGGAACGCTCCATACTTCTTGCTCGCAAGTCATCCGGAACTCCCACCTGGGGTGTCAGTTTGGGGTGTCCGTCTTTGATCACTACCCAGTCTCCTACTCTTAGATGAGGTTCTTGTGCCCTTCGGGCTTTGCTGGCCTTCCGGTTTGTTGTCTCCCTCCTTGTTTGGACCACTTCATCGTCCCGCTCCACGGGCACCCACGTCGGGTCCGACGGAATACTGTCTTGTGGGGTCCACTTGAACAGTAGAGCCGGAGCACACTTGGTTGTGCTGTGAGGGGCTGTCGACATGCACCAAGCAATTGGTCAAGAGCTGTTTCAGCATCTTCTCCTACATCCACAGCGATGCGCAGCCCTCGGTTGAGTGTCCTCATCAGACGTTCCACTTCCACATTTACTTGTGGCCATAGTGGGGTAATCTTCCGATGGCGAATCGCCTTATTCTCAAGGTACTCCTGGAACTCTCGGCCCTGGAACGGGGGTCCGTTGTCAGACTTTACCTCTTCCGGAAGTCCCATCATTACAAAAGACTTGTCCAGGACCTTCTTCACCTGGGGATATGCTGTTGACGACACTACTTCGACAATGGGGAACTTTGAGAATGAGTCAACCATGACCAGCATGTGACATCCATCTGGAAAGCTCCCAAAGTCCAGGCTGATGTGTGTCCAGGGCGTCCTGCTCGGTTCTTCAGTGATCACGGGTGCAGGTGCTGGACCTTCATCATGGACTCCATCACTGGGAAACTGACCTTGTCCCGCAACCGGGCCTTTGTCTTCGCCATTCCTTGATGGCCAACGTGTGCCCGCGTGAGTATCCGTTCCTGCAACCTCTCCGGGACCACTATCAGGTGTCCTTGCACCACCACACTGAGTTCATGGCAGACTTGCCAGAGCTGTTGTCGGGTGTGGGTGACTTCGGGCCGGCTCCATCCATGAAGTGGGCCAATCCATTGCTCTCCAGCGCTTCTCTCACTCTGGACAGAGTGTGGTCTTCCTGGGTGGCCCGGCCAATTTCTTCAAGCATCGTGTCTGTGGGACACGCCCCTTGTGACACCATGTTAAGTGTTAGTACTGGGATTTCTGGTTGGCTGAGGCTTGCGCCAAAGCCAGGCAGAAACCACCACTCTAGTCAGGGCAAGGGAGTTACACGCCAAAGATAACCCCTGCTCACCCCCTTTGTAGCTAGGCACAAGCAGTCAGGCTTATCCTGGAGGCAATATGTAAAGCATTTGCGCACGCACCCACCAGCAACGACATCCCAGGCCCCCCACAAAAGGAACTCCACACAAGGTTATATCAAAAATAGCCTTTGTATTATCAAAACACATCAGATAGTAATCACACCATATACATTGTGCTAACTGGCACGGGCAATATTTACAAGGGATTATGGTCACCTGACAGGGCCACGTGGACCACTGTCAGGATCATCATAAAGTGAATTTGGTAAAGGTGAACTAAAACATCCAAGTAAAAATAGGTCATAGAACATACAGTCAGTAAACACGGATAATCACTGCACTTGCAACAGTCTGTGCCATGAAATCCATCATACACAGTATCCCATCAGTCTAACTACATTAGACCCTCACCACCTAAGTAAAACCTTACTCTAGGGGCATAAATCACACAGGGAAGTATAATCTGCCTAACATAAACCTAAACAGGTAAAACAACCACCTATGCAGAAATCATATCTAGAGGCATCAAATACAGGGTGCGCAAAACTTACTAACAGTACATTTCCTAACACCCCAAAGCATTAGCACATAAATCACATTAAGGTCCAGGTTGCACCTCTGCGCCAAAACCTAAATGTTGCAGCTGCCCACTACTTGCTGGGAAGCTGAGGACAAGAACAGGGCCTAAACGATGCAGCTGGCACTAAGTGCTGCGCAGCTGTGGAAGGCCAAGGTAGGGGCAAAGGAGTGCGACTCACTCCTGAGTCCAAAGACATGTCCCTAGAAAGAAAAACCTAAATGGTGCAGCTGCCCACTACTTGCTGGGCAGCTGGGAATCAGCAAAACTGCGACAGGGGCTCTCACTAGCCCCTCAGGACAAGTTTCGCCAACGTTGGAGCCCTCTAGGCTCTAAAACAATACATGTGCCCTCCGGAGCACTCTGGCTCCTCAAATACATAATGCCCCCAAAGGTTGGAGACTGAATTTGCCTGGGGCAATAAAACATGGGCCCCTCGGCCCCGTTAAACATGGGAGGCCGACGGGGCTTTAAACAAATTATGGCCCCAGAGGGGCACGCAGGTGGGGCCTGGAACCGGCCCTGGGCCACTGTGGCCCCTTTTTCGAAAGACATGCCCCCATCGGTGAAGCCACGCACAGGCTCTAAAGGAACACGGGCCCCTGATACAGAAGATGCCCCTATTGTTGGAGCGGCCCCCTATCAGGCGGGATCCGCTCAAGAAATAATGCGGCTGTGCCCCCCCATGCCCAACACTCACTTACCGGGCTCCTGCATCGGGGGGCTTCTCTCCTCGGGGTCTCCTCTTGAGTGAGGTGGGGGCCGGCTTCGCTCCTCGCCGGTGCCCTGCTTCACTTGCAGCACCCGGGCTCCCTTTTCACCACGGTAGCCCTGGAGGGGACAAAGAACAGGCGTTGCCTCCACCAGCCGCCTCCATTCCACTGGGCAGCTTCTCCTCTCCTCTCTCTAGGCGCGGGACTTCATCCAATCCCAGCTCGGCGGTGGGCGGGACTTCCTGGAAGCAAGCAGAAGTCCCGCCCCACTCCAGGCGCCCGGCCGCTGGACTTCCGGTTTTGCCGCGGCGCCGGGATCCCTTTTTCGGGGGCAATAGCGAGGGGTAGGCTCCCTCTGTGTAAAAACAAAAAGTAGAAGCGGGGTGGGCACCCGCTAAGGTACACAAATAAGCGGGGTGGGCACCCGCTCTAGACTTAATTAAATAAGCGTGGTGGGCACCCGCAAGGAGCACGAGAAGGGGGGTATCCCCAGGCAGGGGGATCCCCTCAGTGGTGCGTAGTCCAGCGCTGCAGGGAGAGGACACAGCGCTCCCCAGAGAGAAACATAAAGCGCTCACCAAGCTAGAAATGCTAAAGTAAAATACAGCGCTCCAATATTGCAAAAGGTCCTGAGAGCTGGGAAGAAGGTCAAAAAAAGGTTCCAGGACAAGGAAAAGACCCCAATCATCCCAGTCAAGGCAGGGGGTCCCATAGAGTTCTCCAGGCCATCCAGGGGCTGGGCAGGGCCCAGGGAGGCAAGCCTTTCCCTGAGCCCCAGCAGCAGCACGCGCCTGGCAGATTCGAGTTAGAAACCAGAACATTTTACATGAGGTCACAGCCTCTTTTTATACACATATTTCCTTTGTTGTCAAAGGGGCAGGCAAGGGGCGAACTAGACGCAACTGGTTCTTGAGGACTTTATTTAGCTCAGCCCCTCTGCCTATTCACAGGATGGGTCAGGGACATCAGACACACTACAAGGGGTGGAGCCAGCATTGTGGAGGGAAGGCCCAGCCCTATTCAGGTCTCAGGTGCACTCCTCCCTCCCATCAACATGCAGATCTCTCCATTCACCACCGCGACAGACCCATCCTGACTCCTGGAGCCAGGAACACCAGCCAGCTCCAGCCAATCACAAGCCAGACAGTCAATTCACATTCACTGCACAGACAGGCCAACTTCTAGAAGTTGCACTTCCACACTAGACACAATAAATCCACGCACATCATCGTGCAGCTTATAATCACACGAGTCCGCACATACCAAACTCGACCCTGCACTCCCCACACATCAGGAAGTATCATGGACACACATATCCCCCATGCATTCCTATGGGGGGGCAGGCCAATCTTACACACGCACTCAGGGAGCACACGCACTTTACACTGGGACACAGTGTCAACATGCGCAAAGACCAGACATCACTATAATTATGTAACATTAAAAGGCAAAAAGTTCAGGGGTGAACCTGCCAGAAGGGCCAAATCCGACATTGAGGATGGCTTTGGTGTTACAGGCATCAGCCCACGGGTCTGATGGCATCATTGACTCTGGGTGACGAGACAGATAGTCGGCTGGGTTGTGGGCCCCTGGACGATAGATTACCTTGAAGTTGTATGACTGTAACTGCACTGCCCACCATTCGATCCTCAGGGGCGCCAGCCGGGATGAGCCTGAAAACAATGGGAGTAGCGGTCTGTGTTCAGTCACAATGTGGAACTCCTGGCCGCACAGATACAGGTGAAAATATTGACACGCCCATTTCATAGCCAAAGCCTCTCTCTCAATTTGAGCGTACCTGGTCTCCTTGTCAGTGAGGGCCTTGCTGGCATAAGCGACGTGTTTCCAGACCTCTGGGCCGTGTTCCTGAAGGCTCCTAGGCCCACTGGGCTGCCATCGACAACCAGTTCCGTGCGTCGCCTTGGATGGAATTAGGCCATCACTGTCTTGTTAAGCAGTCCTGCTTTGATGTCCTGGAACGTTTTGTTGGCTGCTATCGTCCACGCCCATTTGTGATCATGGCGTGTGAGGACCCAGAGTGGCTCTGACATGGCAGCAGGTTGGTAATGAAGCGCCCACAATACGTGGCCTTGCCGAGGAAACTCCTCTCTTCAGTGGGGTTCCTTGGTGTGCTTGCTGCATGGATGGCCTAGGCCTTCTTGGGGTCCACTAGGAGCCCCTCTCGGGTGAATGTATATCCAAAGAAGTCGACTGTCTCTTAATAAAAGGAGCACTTGGACTTGTGCAGGGTCAACCCACAGTCTGCTAGTCTCTTCAGAGTGGCTCGGAAATGGTTGTGGTGTTCCTCCAGTGTGTTTGAGAAAACTAGTATATCATCACTAGGTTGATCACACCTTGCAGCCCCGACATTGCTATTCTGATGGCATTTTGGAAGACTTCGGCGGCTGACGACACTCCAAAGCTGAGCCTCTTCTATCCTCGGAGACCAACGTGCGTCAAGAAGGTGGTGATATACCTGCTCTCGGGCTCCAGTTCCAACTGACGGTAGCCGGCATTCAGGTCCAGCTTAGACAACCACTTTGCTCCGTTTATGACCGCCACAATGTTGTCCATTGTGGGAGTGATGTGACGTTCTCTCTTTACAGCAGTATTAGGCAGTCTCATGTAGACGCAGAGCCGGATGGCTCCAGGTTGCTTGGGTTTGGGTGCCACGACCAGCTGGGACACCCATGGAGTTGAGCCTGAGACTTTTTTGACCACGTCTAGATCTTTGAGCTTTTTCAGCTCCTCCTCCACTTGCGGGCAAAGGTTAAACGGCACCCGCCCATGCCTGAGGACCACTGGTCTTACCCAGGGGTCAATGTGAAGCTTGAATTTCTTGCCCTTGAGATTTCCCAGTCCTTTAAAGAGAGCCGGGAATTCCTTCAGCATTGCTTCAGCATGGAAGTCATGGATCTGGTTGGCAAAGAAGACAAGTCCTAGGTCCTCAGCCATGTGGCAGCTGAGCAGAGTCCCCTTTCTTCCCTCGATGTGGAACCTCGCCTCAGTGGACTAGTTTCCACTCTCGACTGAGGCCTGGATGACTCCAAGGAGAGGAAGCGGGTCAGTCCCTTCATACGTGTAGATCCGGGCTGGTGACAGTGCGAGCGGGGGTCGAGGTGACAGGCGGTCATACTGTTATGAGTCCATCACGTTGACAGACTTACCGGTGTCAATAAGTGCTTGTACAGCGGTGCCTGCGACTGATACAGAGCACATGGGAGGTGGTGTCCTGGGGCTGAGCTTTGCATTTACACTGTGTTAAGTTGACATGAGCTTATTAGAAGTTTAAACGCCATTTTTCCTTTCTGCTGCCTTTTGCACACGGCACATTATATCAAATGTTTAGAGTCTAGAAGAGTGTTTTGCTTCACATGAGAATAATATGTTTTTCTATATTATCAGCCTAGCTTGGTAAGCTTTGTCTGAACAGTGAGTGCCAAGGCCTTCAAGGTTATTTCAACACAGTGGTTGTTGTTCGGACTGATCAGCGCACGTTATAGACATAATATATATGCAGCTGTGGACACCTCTGATTTTGCCACGTTTAATAATGCACTGCATAGGCATGATCAAACACACTTGGAGAACATTTGCATGCTGAGAGCTGGTGCAGAATCTGATGTGATCCATTTCTGCTAAGTACCAGAGGTATGGGGCCGCCCTTGTAATCTCAAGAGACATTCTGTAGGTATAAAATAACCTACTAGCAAGGGAGGGTGAAATATAGGTATATTTAAACCTAATTCCATTTAGCATTGTAACATGCTTTCTCCCCTTGTATTTTATGGAATAGTAACTATGCTGATAATCGTGTTGCTTATAATATGTCTGCTTGTATTAGCTAAGATACTGCGCATGAGAACACAGCATTAGAAATAAATATTTCAAACTTGCTCGTGTCTTCTTTTACTCCCTGTTTTGGACTGGTATGAGAGTATAACAAAAGAGTGTTCATGTGTTCCACATTGCCTGAGGTAATTTAAGTTCCATGTTCTGGGTTGTCTAATCATTGATGGTATGGAAGAACCAATGAGATACTGATGCTAGTCTGGTAAGGGGATATTGGGTACTAAGGTGAGTTTTGGCACACCCTAATTCACTGAGGTTCCAAGACTCTATGCACAGTTCTGTGTAGGAGCAGAATCCCTGCTACAGTGGCCTTTGGCAATAGGTCAGTTCTGCTAACGTACGACACCACACACACTTACGCGTCCTCATCTTCATATATCGGGCGTCGTTCCTGCGGCTGGTCCTCCGCTGTCGATGGCAGATCGTCAAAAGAGATCTGGCGAATGCCTTGAGGCATGCTTCTGGGCCTTGACGACGTTTGCCCGAACTGCCCACTGCGGCATACCTTGGCATAGTGAATGAGCTTGCCACAGTGGGAGCATGTCTTCCCCTTAGCCCGGCAGACAGCCATCGCAGGGTGATCTTCTCCACAGTATCCAAACAGTCCACCCGGTGGCGCCTGGGCTCTTGGCGAGCCACAGTGGGGCATCTCTGGATTGCTTCCACCCTCTCTTCTTTGACCGGCGGGTGCCTGGGCGCATGTGAGGCGGCGACTGGTGTGTGCAGGGCAGCTTCCATTTCCTCCGCTCGGACGTCCGACAGCTTGTGGGAGCTGGCCAGGACCAGGATCTCGTCCAGCGAGATTCCCGGTTGACAAAGGATCAGCTTCCGCAGGAGTTTGGAGATGCAACCCAGGATGATTTTGTCTCGTATCTCCTCCTGTTGGTTGGTGAATGGGCACGTGCCGGCTCGCCGGCGTAGCCGTGCATAGAACATATCGACAGATTCCTAGTCCATCTGCCACGCCCTTTTGAACTTGAATTTCTCAAAATTGGGGTTGAGTTGGGGGTCAAAGTGCCTGTTGAGTGCGGCGACCGCCGCCTCGTAGTCGTCGTCGTTTCCCGTGTTGGGGAGCGTCTCGAAGAGGTCATAGATCTCTGCGCCTCCATAGTAGATGAGGAGCGACCGTTTCACGGTGCCATCGGTTTCCCTTGTCCCCTTGAAGTAGTGGTTGAGCCGTCCGACCCATGTTTTCCATCTTGGCGCAGCTGTGGCAGGGTTTGAGGCTTCACTGAGCGGGGGCAGAGGTGCGACCGCCGTGTGGCTGTGCCCTGGGGAAGGTGCATTGGCACCCCCACGTGGATTATTTGTCCATCCTGCTGGGCAGCAGTGCCAGCTATCGGCGGGTTGCTCATGGTGGCCTTGCGTTGGAGCACACACACGAGGGTGTGGCCTGGGTCTCAAAAATTGGTGGCTGGGTGAGCGTGCATGCGCTTGGCCACGTGCCACTGACTGTCTTGTGGCTACATGTGCGTGCACTGAGGCAATTTGCCCTTTGGCGCTGTCCCGTGGTAGAAGAGAGGTGTGGGTGTGGCAGGCGTCTGTGTGCTCTGATGTACAATATTTTCTCCCCTTTTCCTGTCTTTCTCCTTTTGTTCTTTTTTCTCTTACTGCCTACCTTTAAATTGCTTATCCATTTGCCTCTCCTCCTGCTGTCCTCCCCGCAGGCAGGAGACCCTAGGGGGTGTGGTCTGACCTTTAGGTGCTCCCAGACAAACAGCACAGTCTTTCCTCACAGCTCCGTGGCACAGAATGTTTCCCTGTATGAGCCCAGTTTGAGGGAAAAAAGTCTGGGATGACACGTGCTGGGGCTGGAGCAGGCAGTAGATGAGGCAGCCCAATCTCGGGGGCCTCGTCGTCGAGGAGCCGGTGCAGGGATCGGGGCAGGCCAGCCGGCTGAGACGCGGTACCTGAAGCAGCAGGTGCGGTAGTAGACACGTCCACAGGGTGCGCACTGTGCAGGCGGGGCAGCAGGCACTTACCCCACGATGTAGGCAGCTCTCAGCAAGCGCTGCCGGCTGAACACACTCCCGTTGGGCAGGGAAACTCGTGGGCGGATGCAAACAGATAGGCGCTGGCAGCGGGGCAAGCGGTGAGGCCGCAGAGGCCTCTGACATCAGGGCACCAGAGATCAGCAGACGCCCGCCAGTGTGGAGCTGCGCGGGTGGGCTCCGTGAGCTCCCTGCAAGAAAACCAATCAGCAGTAGAAAGGCGCAGGACAACGCGGGTGGGCACCGCACGCTCCCGGCAGGAGCCAGACAAGTAGGCGGACACGCGTGGGGTGCGACCAGCCTCGTCGCCAATGGAAATCACTAAGCCGCAGCAGCGCTGAAATAATGTACATGAGATTCTCACTTTCCTTCTCATGGCCGGAAGACCCAGAGCGGTCTCCAGCATGGCCGGACTGGGAACCGAAACCGGCCCTGGCAAAGTGCTCGGCCGCCCCTCCCCCCAGGGGGTTGGGGGGTGCGACCGCGCTCTTTACTAGGGCCGGTTTTGGGCCGATTCTGTTACAGTGCCGTTTTTGCAGCTATGCTGCAAAAAACGACCCTGTAACAAAACCGGCCCCGTGGGGCCCAAAACCGGCCCCCACCCTCGCGGCCGACCGGGGGATTGCCCGGTGCCTGCAACGGCCAGTCCGGGCCTGGTCTCCAGCCATTTATTTATCCCCTCGGATCGATCACTCCCGAGAGGTGTGTGGATGCATGAAACTGCAACATTGTAATAGAGGGCCCTGGTGGCTCTCTACAAGGTGTGACAGCCTGTGGTGGAGTGGCGGGGAGAACAGAAGACGGAATTCCGTAGTCCGGGTCTACCTATGTGGCAAAGGCGGACTGTTTTTATTTCAGACCTGCAGCAACTGCAAGTGGTTGAAGTAAGCAAAGCAGGGCGTGCCTGTCTTTCGATCAGCAGGTGAAATGGCACCCGGGATAACTGCACCAGCTGTTTCATTCATAACCGATTATGACTGTCTTTCGCTACACCAACCCAGAGGATGAGGCGCCCCTCGCTTGCATCAGGGTCCCTTTCCCCATAAAAGGCATATATCTATATGGTATGAAGTTATCCCATTCTTTCTCTCTCTCCGCCTGATAGTTTCACAAACTGAAGCGTTCTCACTGTGCGCAGGTATCGAATACAAGAGCACATTGCATTGTAATTTTTCAATTTTTGAGAATGCAGATCTGTTTATCGCAACTTTCTGGAACACATTTACCCGACATTTTAATGAATATACATAGCTTTGTTCCAGGTAATCAGGTTGCTTAAAATATATAAGCGAAGAAGGCCTTTAGAGCTCTGACGTCGTTAGGAGTTTGCAAACTGCGAGAATAAAATAGTTTTCTAGTGACACTACCAGGAGCGGTCTATAAAAGCGCTGTTGTTACTTGTACATAACATTGATGGGCTCTGCAGGTGTGCTCATGCGAGGCCTTAGAGCATGTTTTCCTTACACATGCCTAAGCCACAGGTTGTAGCAGGACAGTGATTGAGGGGAAGCTAAAATAGCCTACATGCCCAAGAGCCGGGTGCAGAAATGGGAAAGTATGTAAGAGAAAGCTTGGGGCACCAGGGGCCTCATTTATGAAAAGTGACGCATCGCTGCGTGAAAACAGCGATGCGTCACTTTTCACTGCGCTCTCCCTGCGACATGATTGATGCGTCATATTTATAATATGACGCATCATGTCGCAAGGAGTTACAGATACGTCAGTATTTCTGACGTATCTGTAGGCGCAAAAGTGACGCATTGCTGGAGTGTGTCATAAAAGTGACGCAACTCCAGCAATCCTTCCTTTCACATGGGGAAAGCCCCATGCGAAAGGGCTTGCGTCAGTCTTACGCCTGCTGTGAGGCAGGCGCAAGATTTTGACGCAACAGCGTCCTAAAAGTGACGCAGTGAAATCTCATAGATTTCACTGCATCACTATGACGAGGTTTTTTACGGGGGAACGCCCCCTCTGCATACATTATACCTGACGCAGGTATAATGTGGCGCAGGGGTTTAAAAAGTGACGCATCTACCTAGATGCGTCACTTTTTAAATATGGCGCAACAAGGCGCATGTTTTACGCCGCCGATGCGTCACAAAAAGTGACGCATCAGCAGCGCAAAACTGACGCGAGGCCTCATAAATGAGGCCCCAGATCTTTACCTAAACTGCAGGGGCATTTGGAGTGAAGATAAAACTTCCAAGAGATGAGAGTGAGAAAAGCGCTGAGGTGTGATAAGACCTGGCGGAATAGTTTTAAGTGAGTAGGTTCTTGTCAAGTCTGAGACCTGGTAGTAATTTAAAATTGACTTTGAAATCGTTCGCTACGTTTGTTATTCATGTCATTTTCACATTCTAGGCAAACACACAGATACATTTCTATACAATGACTGTACAACCCTTTAAGGTAATCCATTTCAATACTGCAATTTCTGTTTATTTTTGGCATATTTTACAGGGGGACAGCTTCAGGGGGGTGTTTGGGGTGTTACACCCCATAATAGTTGTATTTTGGGATACATAGTTGGATGCAGGTGCTTTTAGTCAGTTATGGTGAGGTGTATGTCTAATTTCACCAGGAGTTTTTACACACACAGACAACAAGCATTGGCAATGCAATAGGTCATTTACGTGAGTTTAAGCAATTGGCATTGTAAATGACAATGCCTTTTATTTATGTTTTAAAAACGAAAACAAAAATAAAAGGCATTGTTATTTGCAATGTCAATAGCTGAAACTTGCGTAAGTGCAAGACCTATTGAATTGCAAATGCTTGTTTACATTCTCCATTTAATATACCAGCGCTGAACGTGAACGGCCTGCTGCTGGACGAAAGAATTGCTAACCTTTCACTTTTATATACGGGAAATATAGATTAGCAGATAATGCTTAAGCTTTAAACGTGTTTGTTTAGAGCACACTTTTACAGCACAGTACTTGTTGTGCACACACAGAACTCGGGGGTACCTCCGGTGCACTCTCTCCGGGAACGCAGAATTGGACACTAAAGAACTGGGCCCGCCTCTGCTGTCTGCGTGTTCTACTCGGCTCAGCTAAACCGCTTTTAAAGCAAGCAACCCCACCCGCACATAGCTTAGAAAGAATCGAGTTGACCATGAATGTATTTTTAAATTCATGCAACTAAGATGAAGTGATTTACAAGGACTCTCACGTGCGTGTTACATTAAGCTGTTGTGTCGTATGGCTGTGGTCACCTCTGACCTTTTTGTGTGCTTGGCTTGGATATTTTATGTTTCTGATCTAAGAAGATATTTCTCTGCGTGGTGTCAAATGTGCTTTTTTTCTGCAAAATCTACATTTGGGATTGACAAGGTTAAATCTTTATTTTGATGTACTGAGTTTTAGAAATGCAGAAACACAAAGCAATTTTTTAGGCAGAATACATTGTAAAAATGCTATTTTTAATACTTACATTAAGAAATATGAGTGTATTGTGTGGATGCTTTTTTTGTTAGATTAAGGAGGGGCATGGGTGAATGTTTGTTTGAATTAATAATACATGCTAATCATCAGTAAGCCAATATAGGCTAAAAATGACAGAGACAAGGCACTTTCTCTTGGCTTCACTGTATATTTCACATATCAGAGGGATAGCTAAATGTTATCTATATAAACTAATTTCAAACAAAGCCAAAGCATATTAGTATTGTAACTGTCTGAACAGTTTCCAAGTGCCCATATCAAGAAAATTTCTGGAAAGAAATTTTTAACAACCATATTATCTTATCGTGTGGATTCAATGATCACATCTAAAATTTCTATTTTTGTCTACACACTTTTTACCCCAGTCCGTTACAGAGACACTTTTCTGGATAGTTGGTGGGACCTTTACGTGGACTGGCATCTGTGGGGTTAATCAGTCTCAAATTCACAGATACATTGCTTGTAAAACCATGTTTCACGCAAAAAATGTGTTTTTGGTACTGTTGTATTGATTGCTTTGTTAAATTGTTGCCATATTATTCACCCAGGACTGTGCTAACGGTTTAAAATTTTACTCATGAGAAATTTTGAATGAATGAATGTTTGATTAAATATACTATTACATTTCATTAGACATTTAAATATGTCTATGTATGTAGATATACATATTTATAGTTCAGTTCCACTTTCCGTTGCAAAGAAATTTTTTGATTTGCCTAGAACTTTAGACCCCTGGTTAGATTTGCTGCAAACCTCGTAATTTCCTTGGTAGTTATAGCCAAGGGATGGGCAACAAATTTTCATGCAGGTCCTTGCAGTGGTGGAAACGTTAAGTGGATGTGATGAAAAACATACAGGCACATGCATCAAGCTAGGATTTTGCGAGTCCTTAATTAGGATTTTTAAGGAATCGCAATTAAGGACTCGCAAAAGCCTATGCATGTAGGAATCTCTTTAAAAATAGCGATTTCTACACATTACTTATTTGCGAGTCGCAAATTGGATTCGCAAATAAGGAATGGCTTCCCATTCATTCCTATGGGCAATAGGTCCTCACAAACTGTGCATGCAATTTCAAGGTGCAAGGTGTCAAAAGGACACCCTGTTGCACCCCCTGAAATTGACCTGTGCACAAATGTTGCGCACACACATTTCCCAAGGACATGTGTGTGTGTAACCTACAACTTTGAAAAAATGCAATTTAGTTCAACTTCATGGTAATTTGTGACCCCTAGTAGTGAAATCGCTACTTTAAAGTGGTTCTTGCATTGCATTTCAGAAATTACAAGATGCGATCCCTTAAATGCAATCGCAATTTGAGAACTCACAATTAATTGCAAATTTTCAAATTGCAAGGGCCTTGACCATTGATGCATCGCAAACACTAATTTTGCGATCGCAAACGGACGATTTTTGCGAATCGCACCGTTTGCGATCGCAAAAAGCTTTGATTCATGTGCCAGAATGTGCTTTCACATTTGCTCCCATGGAATAAATTTGTTGTGCCTGCAGTCCTCAGCAAATCCACACCAAACATGGCATGAAAGTACAAACTGGCTCGGAATGCATGATTTGGTTGGCTTGGTGTAAAAATACATCAGGACAGGATTTATGAAGTATAATAAGTTAATTAATGAAAGAATATTGAACCATGTATAAAGTATTTGAAACCATTTTACTGTTCAATTCATACAATATTGAATATTGACACATCTTCGTACGCAATCACAAAATGCTGCTTCATTTTACAACTAGGATAAACTGCCCCACATATTTCCTCATATATTACTGTTTGACTTAATTTCTTCACCCATTCCCTAAAACCGGTTAATGTTTCTGCAAAATGTCTTTCCCGTAAGGTTTTTAATCCTTCACCATGTACCACCTCGACCTTGTTACCCCGTGAAACAACGTTGCACCATGAAAAGCCTCTAAATGGGTTACAATGCATTATATATGGTTCAATATTCTTCCATTTATTGGTTTATTGCATTTCACGTATATACATATATCTAGTCACAGAAAAAAAACAAAGGTTAAAAAAACATAATGATTAGGTGACAATGTTAACATTTCAAACTAAAGAAAACACAGTACTTCAGCAGTTATAGTTGCAGTGCTAACTATAACCTGTGGACCCTCCATGCACTGCTTAAAACCTCACATATAACATCACTCATGAAATTTTCTATAACATCATTTATGACAGCGAAGGTGACAACTCTATGCCCCCCTCCCTGAGCCTTGTTTGGCCCAGGGGACACCATGCTCCAGGGCCATTTCTTTAAAAAAAAGGGCATTATACATTTCTCTACCGGCAGGATCAATATTTTGATCTGTTTCCCTGCCCACTTCAGTGCGGGCAGGGAAAGAGATAAAAAGTCAGCTCGCCACATTTTAAAGCTCCCCCCACTGAGAGCGGACTTGGTGTTTGCTTCCGCTTGGAGGGAAATTCAAAAACTCAGGGGCATATTATCAAGGGGGTTTATCTCCGCTTTTTTGGCTTTAAAAGCCAAGAAAGCGGAGATAACATTATCTCCCTATTACCTAGCTGTCGCCAACACCAGTTAGCGACAGCTAGTAGGAGATAGCGACCATCTTGGGCCCCACTTTGCATGTCAGTGATATTTATCACTAATGACATGCAAAGTGGGCGTGCCAAGATGTTAGCGACTGGAAACAGTCGCTAACATCGCTATCTCCTATTACCAACGTATGGAGATATTCGCGCTAAGCGCGAATATCTCCAAAAGCTAACACCTGCCCTGAGCAGTTCTCAGCCATGTTATCCAATGGGCGGTGGATAACATGGCTAAGCGCATTAGCTCGATAATGCATGAATATCGCTGACTTTTCAGCGATATTCATGCATTTCGCCCGCTTTTTATCGCTTAGGAGATAAACCTTGATAATATCAAGGCTCCTAAGCGATAAAAATCGTCGCTACACGGCGATAAAATTATTGCCGCTAAGCCAACCTAGCGATAATTATCGCTAGTTGTTGGTAATATGCCCCTCAGTTTTTCCTTCCCTCTTTGGTGCAGACAGAGAAGGCACTATAGAGTCTTGGGGAGGGATGTGCGGTATATTGTTTAATACTTCATCCAATATTTCATTCAATTTTTAATTAGTTCATGGAGACGTGCACAGCACTTCAATGTAAACTAGATAACTCGAATATGGGTTAGTATTTCACAGCTCATGCTTAAATATCAATAATTCAGCAAGAAATTATATTTATTGATTCCTGATTAATACATCATAGATCATCTCTTCAATATATATAAATCAATTTACTGCTGAAAATAAGTTGTGCAATGGGACATAATAAAAACGATTTTGGTGCAATATAAAATACATCTGACCATTCACCCCACAGTTTTAGACTCCCTTTCAACCAATTCATCGAAAAATCCTGTGCTGATTTTGTGATTACTATATAGCTGAGTTAATTCGATTGCTGCCATGTGTGATCTTGTGGTTGTAGACTCATTTCATACAAATGAGTATGGGCAGCTCCTCCGTTAGAGTGGAGGCGCAACGCCCCACATAAAAAAAAACAACTATGAAAAATAAAATGGTAATTAATTACTATTTTATTTTTCACCCCCCTCCTGAGCGTCAGGACGGGGCGGGGCCACTGCGGAGTGACAGTAGTATCTCACGCAGCAGGGAGAAGGTATGGCACTGTTTTAAATGCTCACGTCTTTTGGGCTGGCCGTCTTGTGATGGCCAACCACACATGCGCACTTTAAAACTCTCAAACCAGCTGACTTAAGTCAGCTAGGTTGAGAGACAATGCAGGCCTCCAATTTGCTGTGGAGCGCCAAGTGAGGCAGCTCCTACCAATCCTGTGAGCAGCTCCATGATTGTGAAAGGGAGTTTCAGCATCCGGTTTCTGTAAAGAAGAGGTCCAGAGTAAAAACGTTGTGTCAGTTAAGTTTTTTAAAAAAATATTATTTTTCCTGCATGCGCCCAAGCCCCCGCCCCCTCCCGGTAGATGCCAGCCACCACTGAACGTGAGTAGGTGTGACTTACTCCAGGAAAGTTAGGAGTAGTTCAGAAATCAATAAATGCACATTGACTCAAAGAATAATTTTTGTGAATTGAGCCCCAAACTACTGCTAGGCTTTTTTTAAACCAACAAAGGTGGTTCTCTTGATCAGCTCCTCCACCCCGGAGGTTATGCTATGTTATATTATGTTATATTGATTTGTATAGCACACTTATCACGGGAGAGGATATCCAGGCAGAGTTAGGTTTAGCATGATTTAACATTGAAGGCTGTGTTTTCCTGCATCTTTCGAGAGACACACCAGGTTAGCACCTGGCTACATACAGAATATCATCTCAGTGATGTCCGTCTGGCAATGCGTGGTCCCCTCGTCGCAGGTTTTCATGACTCCGGAACAGGACTTGCTCGTCCTATCATAGCACACTTGACACTCAATGGCGCATCCTGGAAAAAGCAAACTTTATTTATTTATCCTGTATAATAGAAGGACGCAAAATACCATAGGTAACTGTTTATAACATCAGCAGCAGTTGTAGTGATTTTCAAACATGGTGCGGGTACATTATATAAGGCTTACAGACAGATATTAATTGTATGATACATAATTTTACTATTGAGCCATTGTTATTATAAGTACGTTTTATTATCAGTAGCCATGTAGGGAATCAACAGAACTGTGATTAATAAGATTAGTGTTGATGTACACAATCAATTGCAACTTGACATCAACAATGACACACTCTCTATCTATTTACCTGTCTGTCTGTCTCTTCTGCCTGCCCGACAGCCTGCCTGTCTATTTATCTACCTATTCGTCGATATTTATGGTTCACCCACACTTTCAGCTGAAAAGTAATATTTTGATTTGAATATAACATTTGACTCAGTGAACAGACTTGCATCAAATCTTATAATTCCCTGATGCATTCAGCTAGGAGCTGCCATGTCCATGTTGGTGCATTTCCATGCAGTGCAAAAACACTAAGGTGAAATGGTAAAAAAATGATGTGCTTTCGCATTTTTGCGGGGATAGGAAATGTTGCTTGTACCTACAGCCCACCCACTCAACGCATCTACACCCAACTAGGCCATGATAGTACAATTTTACTCAGAAGACATGCTTTTGTTGGTTTGGTGTAAAACGCTTGAGTAGTGTTTGTGATACAAGCAAGACATAAGTTTAGATTCTGGATCAAAACACCATTTTGGGAATAATTTGTGAATCCGTTATCATTCAGACCTTTCATCCAGTGAAAAGAAATACGGCCAGCAAGAAAGACACCAAAACTGTCTGACACGTAGGGATATAGAACCTGGGAAGCACAAGGCTGAAAGAACAGGTTAGGTAAAGGCCCTGCACCCAACCACCCGCTACACAGGGGAAACATCCTTTACAACGCAACTTTTACAACGCACTACCATTATGACGCAACTTTTACAACGCAAGTTATTACAACGAATTGCGCTGGAGGGCGTTCTAGGATAGGGAATAGTTTAATTACTATCCAACACATTCCCTACTATCCACGGGGATTGGAGTTGGAATAGGAAATTAAACTATTCACTATCCAGCGCCCCCATTGCAAGTCGTTGTAACGACTTGCATTGTATAACCTGCGTCGTAATGGCATGCATTGTAAAAGCATGCGTTGTAGTGACACACATCCCTACACAGTTGTTTAAATGTAAGTACATCATCAAAAAGCATTGAATTACATTGAAAAAAGAATCCTAGTTAAATTCTGATTTGTGGATCCTGCTTGAACGTGCAAAACTATTAAAATGAGCTGTAATGGTTACTCATGCACCAGGGTCTAGGACAGTGCGACCACTGCAACCGCACTGGGCGCCGACATCGGATGGGGAAGTCATGTTTGCAGGTATATTATGGTTCTAAAAGCACCACATTCCTGGCCTCCAGCAATTTTCAGGCAACGATAAAAATGTCATGATATGATGACATGATGAATGATTTTCCTAGCGAGAGATCAGGTTTGTCCAGCGGAGTTTTGACTCATGGTAAGGTAGTGCAGAAGGTTAATATGCTTGCTACAAAGAACGTGTACCAAGCAGTTCACAATTCCATATAATGTAAATAGGTAAGTGGGTTACTTCTTTGGTCTGACATCCGTTTGTTACCTTCAATTTATAAGTTAAAATCCTGATATAAAAGAGTGAGCTATTAACTGCCATAAAAAGAACAGCATGCAAACTGCAAGATACAGATAAGAGCATTATATATATATATGTTTCCCCAGTCTTTCATTATCCTAATGTTGGTAAAATAGTTCAATTGGATAGAAATTAATTCTGAGTATTAAAGAGAACCCCTCCAAACATGCTGTTACGTTTTAAATTCTGAGTTTGAACTTCTCCAGGCCAAGCACTATTAAACTATACAGACAAACCAGTGTGGATGGCATGTGTCTCCTACACCTTAAAGTCCTCTGTCTTATGTAACATTTCCTATACACTGATTTACACACATATATGATTGATTGTCTCTGTGTAGTGTGTTTGATGTAAAGTGCTCTGACACTCTACACTGGTATGAGTGTCTCAATATAACAAATTAAATGCATTTGAGAGAGAGTGATTATGGAGACTTGAAGGGTGGTAGTGAGGGAATCAATGGTGGAGGCAATCGTTGGGGGGCACCAGCCCCCAGCACTAAAGCTAGCCATGCAATGCACACCATAACTTGCACTGCCCGCCAGGATAAAAAAAAAAACAATTTGCAAACAGCACAGAAACAAAGAAAAGAGCTATCAAGACGAAAACATGATGGGTGGCGCCAATTATGGTGAGTGTTGTGTGCCCTTGCCATAATATACAGTTGCCTATTCTCTAAATAATGAATAGATAATAATTTAGCAATAATTGTTTAAATTATGTGCCATCCTGTGTCCGCAAATTGAATTGAGTCCATTTATGACATGAAAATCTTTACTGAATTATTTAAAAGCCTTCATCATAATTATTTTTTTTTAAACAAAGTTTATTCAGTTTTCCACATTTCTCACATATATAACAATCTCATGGTCTTGCAGGTAACATATATAATTGCGTAATCATGTAGCCCCGTAGGATTACAACAAATCATAGTCCTGCATCAAGCGAGATCGGCCATGCTTTCATACCCTTCTACACAAGGAGAATTGTTCATCAGTGCAGGAGTCATGACCCATCCGCCTTGTGCCATAGTCCTGAGGGGCCGAACCATTCTACCCCAGGAATATTTGTACATTGTCTTCACCACTCCGCCTTACCAGTCAACTACAACTCCCCCCTCCCAAACTATTCCCCCCTACCCCGGTCCCCCCGGTAGCCCCGCCTCCCTCCTCCCCTCAGACATGTCGCTCTCCCTAACAGCACACTTGTTGTACAGTATACATTCCTATCGCTTCATTGGATTCCCTATGGCGGTAGTCCTTGTCCCATCTAGGAGGATGCACCTGCGTTAGTCGTCCCCCACCTACCATCCCACCGTGTTGCCTGCTTTTGTGTTCCCATGTAGTGAAGGGAGTCCCCCACCTCCGGAGAGATCAGTCATCGTCATCCATTGGGTTTTTAAGAAGATCCACCATCGCCACCCAGGCTCGCGCCTTGTCCCATAATCTAGCATTGTCAGTTCTCTGAGCCATCTGAAGCCGGAGAGTCCCCTCACAGTCTGCCCACTTTATAAACTCCCGCAGCCATCACGCAGTGTTGGGACCTGTGACCGCCTTCCAATGGATAGTAATTTCCCTTTTAGCTAGGACCAAACCCAAGTCCAGGAATTTACTGGTGGTTTTGTTGCGGGCAGTCTGGGGGAACCTGTGTAACAGGCAGACACCTGGAGTGAGCTGCAGCTCCCTTTCTGTCACCTCCTTCAGCCTGGTCAGGACCTCCCCCCAGAAACCCCAGAGCAATGGGCAATCCCAGAACATGTGCATGAACGCTGCATTCTCCAGTCTGCATCATGGGCAGGCAGTGTGGGAGCCAAAGAAGTTGTGGATTTTGCTGGGAGTGAGGTACGCCCGATGAAACACATAGAATTGTATTAGCTGGAACCTCGCATTCCGGGCGCATTTCCATGCTCGCTCAAGCAACATCTCCCAGGGCTTTGCCTTTATAGGTGTCCCCAGGTCCGCTTCCCATTTAATGCGCAGTCCCTCTAAGGGAGTCCTCAATCCCTGTGTCAATCGCCTATATAGGCACGTAACCACCTTGATCTTACCCGTGGATATGACCACGTATTGGCAAGGGAGGAAGACCTGTGGTTACTCCAGTCCTTTTTTCCAGTGTTTACGCACATCAGCCGTCAATGCCGAATGTAACAGAAAATGCTGAGCAGGCAGTTCATGTCTTTCGAAATGGTAAGAGGGCACCATCCTCGTATAGATCCCCAATGGAGGAGATCCCCATCTCCTCCCATTCCCGCAACCTCTGCCAATCCCCCCCGTGTGGCAACTCCTCACAGAGCCACACTGGAATCTCAGGCACATACGCAGGGCCCGCTTTATTCCGTCGCAGGGCCCTATTCCAGCATTGCCGCAGAACCCATAAATCTCTGGGCACCTCTCTCTCACGCACCGGGAGTTGGAGCAGAATCCTAGTCAGATGGCGAAACCTCAGGTCCCTACCTCTCTGATCCACCTCTATTCCCAGCTTCCCTGCCATCCGCTGCGCGAACCATTGGAACTGGGCCACATGATAATAAGCCTCAAAATCAGGTACTGCAAAGCCCCCTTCCTGTCTAGGGTGCGTCATGGTATTCAGAGTCACTCTACACCTCCCTGATCCCCACAAAAAACTTGTGACCATTGAGTTTAGTTGGGCAAAGTATTTCCTAGGCATCCAAAGTGGTAGCGTAACAAAGTAATAAAGCAGACGAGGCAGGGTTATCATTTTTAGCAATGCAACTCGTCCCGCAAGCCATGAATCTCTGACAGAATATTGAGGCTGAAAATATCGACAGACAAAATATCGACGTTGGAATATCGACACCCTATCTACAACATGGTAAGTACAAAAATATCGAAACAAAAATAACGATGTTAAAAATATCGTAATTAAAAATATCGTTTTTTAAAACAAAGGTAAAATTAAGTAAATAGTACTTATATTTATTTTAAACTTATGTTAAAATGTGTTATAATGTTTAAAATGAATAAATGATACATATTTACTATTAAGCATTTAATTAAAATTAATAATTAAATATATAATATATACTTAAATAATTATAATATATACATTATTTTTTAAATAATTATAAAATATTAACAAATACTACAATGTAAAAATACATCAACACTCATAAAATAATAACATAAATAATAATAAATAATTATATTTAATAAATAACAACAATTAAATATACTTTCAATATTTTTAAAATTAACTAAATACAACATTATGTAACATCTTAAATACATAAATAAATATAAATAATATTGAATAGCATAAGGGTAAAAATTACTATTCAAACTCCAGAGGGTGCAACAGTAGATAAAGGGTTGGATAGCGTAAGAGTAAAAATTACTATTCCCACTCCAGAGAGTGCAACAGTAGGGAAAGCATTGGATAGCGGGTATGTAAATATGACTAATCCCACTCCAATGAGTGCAACATTAGGGAAAGCGTTGGATAGCGTAAGAGTAAAAATTACTATTCCCACTCCAGAGAGTGCAACAGTAGGGAAAACGTTGGATAGCGGGTGGGTAAAAATTACTATTCCAACTCCAGTGAGTGGAACAGTAGGGAAAGCGTTGGATAGCGGGTATGTACAAATGACTATTCCCACTCCAATGAGTGCAACATTAGGGAAAACGTTGGATAGCGTAAGAGTAAAAATAACTATGCCAACTCCAAAGGGTGCAACAGTATGGAAAGCGTTGGATAGCGTAGATTGGCTAATTACTATTCCAACTCCAGAGGGTGCAACAGTAGGGAAAACGTTGGATAGCGTAGGGGGAAAAATTACTATTCCCACTCCAGAGAGTGCAACAGTAGGGAAAGTGTTGGATAGCGTAGGGAGAAAAATTACTATCCCCAATCCAATGAGTGCAACATTAGGGAAAGTGTTGGATAGCGTAAGGGTAAAAATTACTATTCCAACTCCAGTGAGTGGAACAGTAGGGAAAGCATTGGATAGCGTATGGGTAAAAAATAATATTCCAACTCCAAAGGGTGCAACAGTATTGAAAGCGTTGGATAGCGTAGGTGGGAAAATTACTATTCCAACTCCAGAGGGTGCAACAGTAGGGAAAACATTGGATAGCGTAGGGGGAAAAATTACTATTTCCACTCCAGAGAGTGCAACATTAGGGAAAGCGTTGGATAGCGTAAGGGTAAAAATTACTATTCCAACTCCAGTGAGTGGAAAAGTAGGGAAAGCATTAGATAGCGTATGGGTAAAAAATTATATTCCAACTCCAAAGGGTGCAACAGTATTGAAAGCGTTGGATAGCGTAGGTGGGAAAATTACTATTCCAACTCCAGAGGGTGCAACAGTAGGGAAAACATTGGATAGCGTAGGGGGAAAAATTACTATTCCCACTCCAGAGAGTGCAACATTAGGGAAAGCTTTGGATAGCGTAAAAGTAAAAATTACTATTCCCACTCCAGAGAGTGCAACAGTAGAGAAAACGTTGGATAGCGGGTGGGTAAAAATTACTATTCCAAATCCAGTGAGTGGAACAGTAGTGAAAGCGTTGGATAGCGGGTATGTAAAAATGACTATTCCCACTCCAATGAGTGCAACATTAGGGAAAACATTGGATAACGGGTGGGTAAAAATTACTATTCCCACTCCAATGAGTGGAACAGTAGGGAAAGCGTAGGATAGCGTATGGGTAAAAATTACTATTCCAACTCCAGTGAGTGGAACAGTAGGGAAAGCGTTGGATAGCGTATGGGTAAAAATTACTATTCCAACACCAGAGGGTGCAACAGTAGGGAAAGCGTTGGATAGCGTAGGGAGAAAAATTACTATTCCAACTCCAAAGGGTTCAACAGTAGGGAATGCCAATTAATAAATATTTACAAAATATATTACACATAAAAAATTGTAATTATTTACAAATAAATTACTTCCCACCCTATTCACCTATAAACCCACAACCCACTCTGGTACTAAAACATAACATTTAATAATAATTAACATTAATTACCAATTAATTAAATAATTTATCAATTAAAATAATTAATTGCCAATTAAGAATTAAATAAAAAATTAATTATTTACAATTAAATTACTTCCCACACTATTCCCCTATAAACCCACAACCCACTCTAGTGCTAAAACATAACATTTAATAAAAATTAACATTAATAGCCAATTAAATAATTAATTTATCAAATAAAATAATTATTTGCCAATTAATAATTACTATTAAATTACTTCCCACCCTATTCCCCTATCAACCCACAACCCACTCTTGTACTAAAACATAACATTTAATAATAATTAACATTAATTACCAATTAAATAATTAATTTATCAATTAAAATAATGAATTGCCAATTAATAATTAAATCTAAAAATTAATTAATTACAATTAAATTACTTCCCACCCTATTCCCCTATAAACCCACAACCCACTCTGGTACGGAAACATAACATTCAATAAAAATTAACATTAATTATCAATTAAATAGTTAATTTATCAAATAAAATAATTAATTGCCAACTAATAATTACAATTAAATTACTTCCCACCCTATTCCCCTATAAACCCACAACCCGCACTGGTACTAAAAAATAACATTTAATAAAAATTAACATTCATTACCAAATAAATAATTAATTTATCAATTAAAATAATTAATTACCAATTAATTATTACAATTAAATTACTTCCCACCCTATTCCCCTATAAACCCACAACCCGCTCCGGTACTAAAACATATAATTTACTTAAAAATAAATGTATTAATATATAAAAATAATACACATATAATATAAATTAATTTAAATACTTTACAAAAACATATAACACATACATAATAAAAATCTAAAAAATAATACAAATATCGATATTAATAACATCGAAATTAGTTACATCGATATATATGCTATCAATGTTACTAACTTCGATATTACTTACATCGATATAAAAGAATTCGATATTACTTACCTCAGGGTCGATATTCTGTCCTACGATATTTTTGACATCGATATTCTGTACCTTCGAAATTTTAAACACGATATTTTGGTAGGTCGAAACTTTCAACTCGATATTTTGACTGTGTACCGCAAGACATAAAGGGAGAGACCCTCAGAAATCAAGATTACTCTTGGTAGTTTGCAGGGCTTGGCCTACGTTTCCCTCAAATAAATCAGCAGCTTCATGATAAATTCGGACCCCAAATAGGGCAAGCATCTGCCTTCCCAGCGCACCTGCAGCACCGCAGAACGTTCACCTCTATCTCCTCATACCGGAAATCAACAGGTCTTAGCCCAATTGACTTTGAGCCCTGCCACTCGCCCCAGCCTCTCTAGTAATTCCCGAGCATTGGCAAGGAACATTAACAAATCATCAGCATAAAGAGCAACGTAGTGCATCTGGCCCATCCCCTCCAACCCCGTGTAGTGTCTCCCCGTCCATCCACGAGCTGCCAGAGGCTCCATTGCCGGGGCGAACAGGAGGGGAGACAGCGGGCAGCCCTGTCTCGTCCCTCTGCCTACATCACAAGCCGCAGAAATTGCCTCCCCCGTTCGAACCCTAGTCGTCAAGTGAGTAGACAGAATCTTTGTCCAGGCCACAAACCCCTCACCTAAGCCAAAGGCCCTCAGAACCCTGAACAGATATGACCACTCTAAGCTATCAAAAGCTTTTTTAATGTCTATCGATAGTACACACGCATCGTCTCCCTCTGCCGTCATCTCGTGCAGCAATTGACGCAGTCTCCGGATGTTCATGGCCGTGTTCCGGGTAGGAATGAACCCAGACTGGTCCCCATGTACCAGAGTTGTCTTGTGTACCATCAGACGACTGGCCAAGATACTGCTCAAAATCTTATAGTCAATGTTTAACATTGCCAGTGGGCGGTACGTTGTGCGGTCCCACTCCGGCTTGCCCGGTTTAAGGAGAGGTACGATCACTGCCACCCTTGTCGAGCTAGGCAGATATCCATTCTTTTTTTTACCAATTTTAGAGGGTCACCAATTGTGGGGCCAGTAGATCTATATATGTTACATAGAACTCAGATGGTAACCCATCCGTACTCGGCATTTTGTTCTTGGCCATGCGCTTTATAGCTCCTTTGACCTCGACCAATTCCACTGGCCGGCCCAGGCTCTCCGCATCTTCCGCCTCAATCTGAGGTAGAACTATATCTAGAAAATCCTCTTCCTCCAATACTTTGGGATCCAACCTGCTACAATATAAGGTGGTTTAGTAATCCAAGAACTGCATGTTAATGGGCTGCTGGCCAAAGTGTATTGTCCCCCCTTCTTCCCGTAGTTCAAGAATCGGTGTACCTCTGCGTGCTGGATTTGCCAACCAAGCTAGTAGCGCCCCAGACTTGTCTCTTTTTGCATGCACTCACATCGTGTATGCCCTGTAATCAAAGCATCTCAGCCTCTCCACTTGCATTGCCAACTCTTCCTTCGCCCTCAACAAGTCTTCTTGAGTATTTACTCGTCCAGGCCTCTGCCTTTCTCTCTCCCTGAGCCGCCGTTCTGCCTGTTGTACCTCACTCAATAGTGTTCTACGAACTCCCACAGCTTCCCCAATGCACCGCCCGCGTATTACTACCTTGAATGCGTCCCACTCATTATGCAGACTAGAGGATGTGTTGATGTTTTGCTGAAAATAGTCCTCTATGGCAGTGCTTATGGTGGTCCGGAAGACCTGGTCTTCCAATACTTCCGTTCGGAGACGCCAAATAGGGATTACTGTTCTAAGTCAAACCCAATTCAGGGCCACCAAGAGAGGGTTATGATCAGAGGTTGTCCTAACCAGGTACTCGCTCATCGTGATCATCACGTGGACATCGGGGGAACACAATACAGCGCCCAGTCGAAATCGTGGACAGCTGAAAAATAAGAGTAGTCTCGGTCCCCAGGGTGATGGGCCCTCTAGGTGTCTGTAAGTGCCCAACGTTGTTGCCAGTCCCGTCTGGCCTCTGCAACCCTATGAGTAGGGGCGTCCGGAAGTCGAAGGTGGTAGCGGTCCAGATCACGCAATTAAAGTCCCCCCAGAAGTACAGGCCCTGTTAACTCCCCCGCCAATTTCTGTGATAGCTGTGCAAAGAAGTCGCCCCGTGACCACCGTAAATCTGCCATCTGTATCAATCACCTGACTAACACATTGGAATGGTACCCCCGCCCGCACACAAATTAAGGTCCCCCTGGCGTAGGCCGAGTAGGTAGTGTAGAACACCTGTCCCCTCTAACGGCGCTGTAATGCCATCACCTCTGCCTTCGTTAAGTGAGTTTTCCTGTAACAGTGCAATTTGCACTCTTCTCCGTACAAGGTAGGCATGTACCTTGTGTCGCCGACACATAGTGTGCATCCCGCTTACATTCCAAGACATAACTTTAAGTCCTATGGAGGTGCCCATGGATCCAACTCGTGCATGCTCTCTTCTAAAATCCCCCTAGCGACATGTATGACCCTGCCCCATCCCACCCAACTTTCAAACTTTACCCAACTCCCACACCCCAGGACAGTCACACAATAACAGGTCCTCATCCAAACCAAGATATTCATACAAATAACCGTAACTAGGAGGTAACGTGTGACTCATGCACAATGCTCCCAGAACCACCCCCGACCCCACCCTTCTTAGGAACATATACAGCCAGGCTTTTTTGGTGGGTAATCTCCCACCGTGCTGCTTTATCTCAAACTGGCCCCTGAGCCCAGCAAGTGCAACAGACATCATACCAGCTTTCCCGCGTACCCTCTGCATCCCCATCAACCAAACATCCCATCTGCTGTCTGCGGGGTGACGTCCGGCATTTCCACGTCCGTGAGCCCTTGGGTGCTACCAGATCTCAGGCTCTCTGTTCCGCACTTTTCAACATCTGTATCATTACTAGCCGGACTAACCACGCCCCGGCTGATGGCCGCCACTGCCTGGACTGCACTGCCTCGCTCCTGACGCAGATCCACTGGGGAGGTGGGCCTCCGCTTCGGTGGCATGCCCTTCAGCCGTTCTCATGGTGAGGCCATCCGAGGGGTGTGCGCAGCCGCACCACCGCGACCCTCCAGCCAGTCCCATGCTGCCTGCGGTGTAAGAAAGAAGTGTTTACTCTTCTGCCGTCACCCAAAGACGAGCCGGAATTTGCATAGCGTAGGGGAGACGGAGCTGACGCAGCTTTCGTTTCACAGCTAGAAAGGACGACCTTTGGCACTGGACTTCCCTGGTGTAGTCCGGGAATATCAGCACCTTGCTGTTCCCTATCTGCAGATCCTGTTGTTCTCGAGCCCTCTGAAGTATAAAGTCCCTGTCGCGGTAGTTTAACAGTCTCACCACCATTGGTCGAGGTGGAGCTCCAGGTTAAGACGGGCGAGCCGGGACCCTGTGTGCCCGCTCCAGTGCATAAAATAGGGAGAGACCCTCTGGTGCTACCTCTGTTTTCAGCCATATTTCCAAGTACCGGACCGCATCTGCCCCCTCCTCACGCTCCGGGATTCCCACTATGCGGAGATTGCCCTTCACTGTCCTCCGCTCTTACCTCCAGCACTTTGACTCCATGTGTTACATGTTTCTCTCTCCTTGAGCTTCCGGTGGTCATCCTTCAGTAGGGTGATATTAACCCTGGGCGAAGGACTTCGCTACGCCCACGGAGTGGGCGTAATGTTGCCTACTTCGCCCTTTGCAAAGTAGGCGTAGCAGGCAACACTACGCCCACCCCGTGGGCGTAGCGAAGTTGCCTGCCACCCGCCTCCCTCCCGCCCTCCCCTCCATACATCATTTTGGAAAATATTGAAATAAAAGTAAATAAAAAGGCACTTACCTTGTGCGCTGCGTCACGGGGCTCCCTCTGCTCGTTCCCGCCGCCGTCGCCGCCGTCTTGGATACCAATGTGCATGAGCGGCAGCCCGCCCATGTGCTTTTTTGTCGTGAGAAATGCGCATGTGCGGGCGGCTGCGCATGCGCATTGGTATCCAAGATGGCGGCGACGGTGGCGTGAAGGGGGAGCGGGAGCCCCCGGGACGCAGCGCACAAGGTAAGTGCCTTTTTATTTACATTTATTTCAATATTTTCAAAAATTAGGTATGGAGGGGAGGGGGGCAGGCGGCGCGTAGTGGGGCTACGCGAAGCGCATAGGTGGGCGTAGTTTATTGCCCACTTTGCATAGCTTCGCGTAGCCCCACTACGCATACTACGCCCAGGGTTAGGTGAGATCCTCTTTTCTAGTGCCTCTCTCGAAGCTATGATGGACTGCATAATTTCTCCCAGTGTAGGATCCCCAGGCCGCCCAGTCTCCATCTCCCAACTTCACCATCCTCGACTTCAGTGTGTTGCTCCGACTCATCCAGGCACAGCACCTCGAATCGCTTTTTCTTTGACACCATGCCCACTGTGGCAACCGCCCGCGGCCGCGATCAGCGGCGCCTGGGAAGTTCAAGCTCCCACTCAATTTTGCTTGTCAATCCGTGTGTCGCCAGTTCACATCTACCAGGACTCTGTTCCTCACAGTTTTGTGTTGCGCCCCCTGTCGCTGATGCAGGGCTCCTAGGGCAAAACCTTCACTCCTGTTGGAACTCTCCGGGTCTGTTCCTTCCTCCACCGCTGGCGCAATAAATAAAGACGTGCAGGTCAGTGACCGTAGGCCAGCCACCTCCTGCCTGCTGTGCATTGACACCCCTCGGAGAAGGCCTGTGCCGTGGGGCCACCGGACACCAATCAGTAAATCGCGATGCAGTGCCTCTGATATGCAGCCGACAAGGTCGTGGCCCAGCTTGCTTCCTGTCTGATCCCACTGCAGTTCCACCACAAGCACAGTAGCTCTGAGATGCACCACCACTTTCCCTCATGTCGCAGACGCCTAGTGCAATCGCCCTCTAGTGTCACCGGCCAAGTGATCCCCAGCCAGTCCCCGCTGACTTTTCTTCACTGCCACAGCCCACACGCCAGGTATTGTGCAGGGGAGTCCCCCCGTTTTCCACCTCCGTCATCCAAGCCAAACAGTCTGTGAGGAAGTCATGCACCTCAGGAGCACCAATCTCCGCGGCCGAACATGGCCGCCATTTTATCCTTCACCACCGCAGACAGACTCAGGGGGGATGAGCATCTATTTCTGTAGGCGCAGTGATGAGCACCACTAGTTGCACCCAGATGTCCAGGAGGTAGCGAGGATGGCGCGCCGCTGATGGGAGGCAGTAACCAAGAGCACACCCCACCTCACAGACTCGGAGAAGCCCAGTAGGCAAGGCTCAGGCTGGGGCCATGAGCTCCGCTTCCCCCCTCAACTCCAGGCCGCTCTACTGACCGCTCCTGTCTGCCTCGATCCACTGTCCGCCTGGCACTGACCTCCGGTCCGTTTTCCAGGGCTCCGCAGGCACAAGCGTGTGTCACTCAGCTTGTCTTTTGGAACAACAAACTCTGCCGAATCTCAAGGTAATGGCGCCGATTGTGTCTCGGCTACCACCAGTCAGGCAACCGCCGCCGGCCAGCCAGGGAATATCTGCCCACTCCCGCTGCTTCATATTGCATCCTTACTTCAGGCGTCCAGGGAAGCCGCAACCTCCTCTCCGGTAGCTTCAATTAGGATCATAGACGCTTCCGGGGCATCCCCTGCAGCAGCAGCCGTCATCGCAGTCAGGCGTCTGTTCCGCCACACATGGCCGCCATTTTGGGTCTCAGCTCAGCGGCCCGCGGCAAGAAAGGAAAAAGTTTGTTCTTCTCTCTTATCGCCCTCGTCGGTGCCCCAATCTCATCCCAAAGTGGGCACCGGCTATTCTGCCAGCAAATGCAGTGCCGGGGACCCAGATTAAGTGTCAGGATCAGTGTGTATGGAGGGCAGCTGTGGAGGAGCTCCGGGATCCGCTGCTGCACACATCGGCGCTTAAGCCACGCCCCCAAAAAAGCCTTCATCATAATATAAACCTTTAAGACTGTTAAATGTAAGAGCATATTTTGCAGAGACATAGACTCCAAGCACTGATTACCACATTCTCAACACACTTGGGGCCAGGTGTATCAACATGAAGAACTGCGATTTCCAAATTGCAATCCATACTGAATCGCAACTTGAAAATTGCAATTATTAATTACTAATATTAATATTGAAATAGCGATTCCTAGTGGGTTGCAAATCAAAATACCTCATAAATATTAATGAGGTAGGTCACAATTTGTGACCCACTAGGAATCGCAGCCATCACTGGGTTAGTAGCTTGCAGGAGTTAGTAGACCACCATATCTGCAATTTCTTTTTAATAAAACAATCTTCTTTTTCAAATGCTTTTTTTTTCTTTAAAGGAAAACAGAATGTTTTTAGGTTTCTTTTCTTAAGAGTGGGAGTATTTTGTTTAACATTCTCACAGGGGAACTGTTCCCTTGGTGCCCCTTTCATATTTCAAATAGATTACCACCAATTTTGAATTGGTGGTAAAGTATTAATGTTTTGCAATTGGAATTAAGTCACCATCCACTAATACATGCAATTCCTATTCAGTATTTGGAAAAGACACCTCTTCCATATACAGAATCGATATATGGTAGCCATCACAATAATGATTTGTGTTACCAATTTGCAATTTGATATATCTGCATAACAAAATGCGTTTTTGCAGTTGCGGATGATCCAATTTTGGAAATTGGTGGATTTGGGACCTCAAAAAAACCTTTGTATATTTGGCCCATGGTTTACTATTATTATGTCGCCCTGTATCAAGATGGGTTAGTTTATCTTTGTGCCTCCAGTCCCAGCATATTTCTGGGGCATGACTTGATAGAGGGTTTAGGTGCAACTTAAAAAATGATATCCCAAATACTCTGTTTTCAACACTATGTTTTTATAATAGATGTTTTCACAGTGTACAATTTACACGCTACGCTCTTCACAATAAACATTAGGCACAAATCACAACTATAGGCAGCATATGCCTTGTAAGCAACAATCCTTAAATTTTGAAATTTACATTTAAATGCATTTTCACTGGCAGTGATATATTCAATCTCAACTAGACAATCATAAATGTCAAATAGTGACTGAAATTTTTGATAAATGGCAATGATCCACATATAGTCTGACTCCTTCAAGTCCTCAAGGGCATCATTACGATGGCGGTCGAATGTGTATTGGTAAGGTGTCTGACCAACTACATGTCAGTGGTTATACCTGCCCAAATACAATGCTACTGCCATGAAGGTGGCCGGAAAACTGCTCTTATGCATTGTGGCTTGTACTGCAGTCCTAGGAGAGGGCTGTAGCACAAGCCACAATGAAAAAGTGCAGTTTTCAAACATCCATGCAACGTGTGTCAGGCACCATGTGGTGTCTGGCACCCAGTGCATGGATATTTGCGAGAGCACCACATGTGCCCCCTGGGCCCATGGCAAAGGCCCACAGGGAATGGGGGCCCTGCCTTGGACCCCCAAAGTCCAATCCCGTCTGCTTTTACATTGCAGTTGGACCACCATGTAGAGCCATTGTAATCCCTACAGCAGTGCCTCTGTCAGACTGATGCTCCAACGGGCTCATTGAGCCTATCAGGGGCGTTGGTTTGAACTTCTGTCCGCTGAGGTTTGAACTATCAACAGTCGGACAGCTATGCCGGCTGTCCGTACACCTGCCACCAATGGCGGGCTGACCGACATTGTAATAAGGCCCTATTTGTGTGAGTAGAATCCTCACACTAACAATAGGCAATTTCTCTAGCTCCTTCAAAAAATAGAAATTCCTTCCATACATTTACATTTGTTTAATTTCAGAGTTGCATTCCTCCTAACTTTCTTAATATATTAAAGAGTAATATTGAAAGCCTGCAGTCCAAAATGGGTACTCAGGAAGGGAACCCAAGGACTATCAGAAAAAAAGTACAACTAAGGTATAACGATCATTACTGCTGAGGAATCAAAGCAACTCCCACAGGGTTCTTTCTCTACACAGTACTTCCACAGATTGAAGACATACCAAGTAGCAGACAAAAAATGTATGCAGATTAGATAAATTGTTGCGACACCTACATTTAATTCACAGAATCAGACAAAATGGCTAGAGTGTCCATTCTTTTTGGAAGAGAACCAAGGTCAGAACACAAGTAGGAACAATAGAAATTAAACAAACATAGAGAAAATTAGAAACTGGATTGTTATTTGGGATGGTTAACTACCCACCTGAAGGCATGATCACAACCCTTGTCAGAAGGAACTTGTAAAGTCAATGAATGAGCCTGAGTTCAGGCCCCTGGCAGCCATGGCACAGAGCAGACAGGCTTAATGTAGGACATTTGTAATAGTATTTATGCAGTACCTAAAGAATAATAAAGTAGAAATGCAACACAATAAAAATGAAAAACTGAATTATAAAAACTAAGTAACATTGAATAATGTAAATCCAGTATTTTTAAAGCACGAACAGTTACCCGGAGGCATCCCGGCGCTGGGGGCCGTCGGGAAGATTAAGCAAGCTATTGCCCAGAGTCACATGGTGCAGGGCTGATCTGCTGCCGGTGCCAGGGATCGAACCATGGGACTGAGATTCCAGCCTCTGTCACCATGGCTGCTGCGCCACCCCTCCAAAATGAAAAAAATCCAATGAGGGGAAAAGGAGATATAAATGTTTAACGCTTTAAGTGAAAACAGCGCCAAGAATCTCAAAGTCATAATAATAGTCAATGGCCATGGTAGAGCGAGATTTAGGTGCAAATTAACACTGATGGGAAAGGAGCACAGGTTGGATTCGCCAATGAAGTTCATCCTGGTAAAAGATGTCACCTCATGGTTTTATTCCTTTAAGTCCCAATTCACCACAGACAAAGACTTCTAAAGTCTAGCAGGGTCTCAAGGTAGGCACCGTGAGACTCACAGAGTGTAAGACAGAGGCCAAACACCAGTGTCTATTCTAGGCTCAGTACTACTGAACCACTGAGATGTGGTAGGAAAAGCCTTCTGTAGCTAATTTTATCCCTATTGATTTAACAGTGTGTCAGCATTATGACTTGAGGAGTCTACTTATTTGTCCTGGGTATACAAGAAGGCAGGTCAGGTCTTTCGTGGCTCTTCTAAGGTCACAGACATCAGGTTAAGTTACCATCTAATCTTTCTCCGTTCCAGGACTGTGTTGATGTGGGTGCCTGGAGAGGCCACATTTGTACCTACATGGGTGCCTGGAGATGCCACATTTATGCCTGGCATGGGCTAGTGAGTGGGAATGACTCCTGGCCAATCCCTAACAAACCTGGTAAATGATCCTGGGGCCTACCATACCCACTTTAGGCATTTATTTAAGGTGGTGAAAATCTTCTGGCGCCTTTAACTTGGCCTCCGAGGTTTGGGTGAGTGTTATGAATGTATTATAGTAACCCTAGTGTCCTCTGACACCTAACACTAAAATCCAGTTTGGGCAGTCACAAAAACCCAGAGACAGATGTCTGATAGAACTAAATAGGAAATGTTTTGGCATCTTGGTTCCTTGCCTTTCAACCAGTCATCCTGCTTTGACATTGAGATAGAAAAAGGAGCGTCCTCATGCTTTGCTGTGTTGTATGCGGGGGTATGGGCCAACACAAGGGATGTGGAGCCGAGGTGTCTGGTGGGTTTGTGGAATCGCAGGTGGTGGTTGATGTGGGTGGGTCATGAGTCCTGCACGGCCTTAAACGGGTGGGTGAGTCAGCCAGCCACAGGATAAAGGGATCTTTACTTTCATTTCTCTTGAGTGGCTGCTAGTTTACATTAAAGGAAGCATTTTTGTCAGTGTCCTTAACAACCAGATGTGAGACTGAAAGACCAGACTGGGGTAAGCGAGCATTTTGAGGGAAAGCAGTTAGATAGGGAGAGAACAAACAAACTTGGAATAAAGTTGGCAGCTTGGGGAAAATCGTGCAGAAGTGAAAGAGAACAGACTCAAAAGGGAAATTGAGCAGACTGGGGGGAAGTAGGAAGGGTGAAGGGAAGGCAGGCAGACTTGGGGGATAACTGACAAACTGGGAAGAAACCGGTTAGGTTGAAGGAAAGGCGAGCACACTCAAGGGTAAATAGTGAAGCTGCTTTGTTAATTGCATACTCAATGGCCAGATCATGGACCATCAAAGGTTTGGTAAATATTGATGTTTCTTTTTAAAGACAAGAGACACATAATGCATAATCTTGGCTTCGTGTCATGCAGCCTGTGAATACATTAAGGCTTTTTGCTATTTAACAGTCCATTGGATCAATTGTGCATTATCACATCTATGTAGCCAATAGTAGGAAAACTAGTGACTTTTATTTGCCATTGTATGGCCACTGCACACATCTTCTATATTTTCTCCTACTGAACCAACAGCTGGGTAAATAGTGGATGTTTGGTGTTATTTTCACATCCAAATTGTGCTGAAACAACTTGGATTCTCCTTAGTGGTTACTACACGACAATCTAGTATGATACTGGGGGTGGCTATTCTTTGTAAGGGAAACAAAGTTACTATTGGGCGGACACTAAGTGATAAAAAAGGAGGGTGGGCGATAGCAGAATGTGGTGTAGAGGGAAAAAATGTGACGCTATGCACTGTGTATGGATCACACTTAGACGATCCGGAAATTCTAAATGAAGTGAACTTGGAGCTGGCAACCTGGCCTCAGCCAGTTATAGTATGTGGCGATATTAATATAAATTTGAATAACAATGCACTGATGGAAGGGTTTATTAAGTACAAGGGGCGTAAATCAAAAGTGTTTAAGGCAATGTATAATTTAGTTGTGGATCAGGGGCTGGTGGATGTTTGGGGCCATTTGAGACCACCAGACAGCGGGTATACATTCTATTCTTATACGCATATGAAATTGGTCAGATTGGATTATTTTTTTGCTCCAGCTTCAGTATTGGAAGGTGCGACTGTCAGTGTCTACCCCAGAATTTCGCCTGACCATGCTTCTATTGTAATGGAGATACAAGCAGACATAACTAGATCTAGATCTTTAAATTTTACATTTGATAGGAAGTTGGGGCTAAATAGTGATTTTGAAGCCTATATGGGAAGATGGATCCAGTTATTTTTTGAGGAAAATAAGGGTACCACTATGGTCCCTATAATTTGGGATACCTTTAAGGCAGGATTTCGTGGAGAATGCATGAGCTTCACGTTTTATCATCAAAAGAAGGCTAGACAAGAGTTAGATACATTATACCAGCATTTAATTCAGGCTGAAAATTTATTGACGGACGGGGTGGCCAGAGGGCAGAATGATCTGAGCAACTTGGAGGATAAAGTAGCAAAAGAGAGAGCGAAGGTGGTGGGTTTTTGGTGTGTGGAGAACGCAAGGAGGTTTTTAACATCGAAGACGGAAAAACACGAGTATGGTGAAACAATTGGAAAGAGGCTGGCGGTACAGCTTCGTATGAAGGAATCGGCAAGAAATATTGCGAAAATGAAGGATGTTCGGGGGGTGGCACATTCTGACCCTCAAGAAATTTTAAAAATCTTTTGGCAATTTTACTCAGAATTATATGTTCAACACAGGGATGGATGAGGACGGTCTAGAAATACTTGAATTGGGTTTAAATAAACTAGATCCAAATGTGGTGTTGCAATTGGAAGCCCCGATTACGGAGGAGGAAATGGAAAAAGCTGTGAAAAGTCTTGCTATTGGCAAAGCTGCCGGCCCCGATCAAATACCTACTGAGGTCTATAGACAGTTTTACAGTATTATTAAGAAGGAGCTTTTAGTAGTGATGCAGGCTGCTCAGTGGTGCTCCCCTCCTAGATCGTGGGCGGACGCCACTATTGCTGTTTTTTGTAAGAAAGGAAAGCCACCTGATTCAGTAGGGTCATATCGACCTATATCGTTATTAAATGCTGACAATAAAATGTATTCGAAAATACTAGCTGATCGGATATCTAACTGTATGGTTCCTTTAGTGTCACCACATCAACACGGTTTCATACCAAAAAGAGGGACGGTAGAGCATGTCAACAAAGTTATCACGCTATTTGATATCGCTGCTGTTAAAAAAAATGATCTGGCACTCATTTTACTAGATGCTGAAAAAGCATTCGACCGCGTTCAATGGGGGTACTTGTGGAAGTTGATGCATAAAATGGGTTTTGGTCCAAAATTTATGGTAGCCATACAATCTTTATATATTACACCGATGGCCAAAATTTCAGCTATGGGCTTACTCTCGGACTTTGTTAATATTACATGTGGAATCAAGGCTGCCCATGCTCCACTCTTTTATTTGCCCTCTACATTAATCCTTTTATTGAACAGTTGAATAGGAGTACTCTGGTCCCACCTTATCAAGTATCTGAGCATTATTTCTCCGTGTTCGCCTATGCCGATGATATTGCGGTGACAACGGTAAATCCTGGCACTGCAATTAGAGAAATTCAGCGGTTGGCCAAGGAGTTTGGGCGAGTGTCAGGATAGAAACTGAATGAGTCAAAAATGCAGATTTTATGCTCGGAAACTGTAGGTTGGATGGACGGGAGAGTATTAAAGGAGGTAACATACTTAGGCATTCAACTAAGGGCAAATATGACTGAATTAGTTGAGGTTAATTGGAACACATTTTGATGAACAAAATTAGGCATTCGCTGGATAGGTGGGATCGCCTGTATTTAACTATTATTGGTCGCACTAATGTGACATTCAGACATCGTACCCGAGTTTTTATTTTTATTTTTAAAGGCTGTCTGCAACCAGAGCTCGACTCAGAGACGCTGCTGCCTGTGGGGGCCAGGCGATTTCCGCAGTAGTTAGAGTGGGGCTGCAGGGGCGCTGAGAGGGTAAAATAGCCTCATTAACATGCTAATGGTCTTTTAAAGACCTGTGAAATGCTTGGGTGCGGCTGTGTGCGTGCGCCTGGAAGCTGTCACAGCCCGGGAGGGGGGGGGGGGCACACAGGCAGGGTGAGTGGCGCAGGAGTGGCAGCCCATTACATTCCAACCCAATTCCAAATATTTATCGCAGAGCTCAGTTCAGAATATAGCTTTCAGTGAATAGCTGCAGCGCTGCCTGCCACCGGCTCCAGGCCTGGAAGGGGATTTAAAGAGCCAATCTATTCTCTTGATTATTAAGAGTCCAAGCACACAGCCTTCTTGCTGAATATGAGAAAATACAAATGTTTGAGGCATGATTTCACAGGTAATCTTGTCCACTCGGCAGATGAGTTTTGGAGTCGAGAAAAACAATCAGGGGACTCTCCTCGAGAGACGCATCCTGACCTCAAAATGCTGCACGATATCTCCCAAAAGTACTGGGCAGCGTGCCATGATACCACTATGGCTTCAGGTGTTCCCACTGCATCTCCTGGTAACACCAGAGAGAGGTTCATAAAGAGTGGAAAATATGTCCCTGATTGCTGGTTCTTCATTCCGCTCTAGCTCTGAACCATTAAAAATCATTAAGCAGCTGGGCTGAGAGTAAGTACACGCCTCTAGGCACCTGTGGAGCACCGAGTGAGGCACCCCCTCCAATCAGGGCGCTGCTAACATGCTGCATGCATAAATTATTTTATTTGCCCACCTCCCCTGCCCGGTAGATGCCAGCAGCCACTGGGAACTATAGCTCAAGTGTACAGAGGCGATTTTGTACCCGCTTCCGATTACATATAAGTAGTAGTCTCAAAACATGTGAGGAAGGGGAGTGAGGGAAGGGGAGGGAGTGAGGGAAGGAGTGAGGGAAGGGGAGTGAGGGAGGGAAGGGAGTGAGGGAAGGGAGTGAGGGAGGGAAGGGAGTGAGGCAAGGGAGTGAGGGAAGGGAGTGAGGAGAAGGGGAGTGAGGGACAGGGAGTGAGGGAAGGGGAGGGAGGGAAGGAAGGGAGTGAGGGAAGGGGAGGGAGTGAGGGAAGGGGAGTGAGGGAAGGGGAGTGAGGGAAGGGAGTGGGAAGGAGTGAGGGAAGGGGAGTGAGGGAGGGAAGGGAGTGAGGAAGGGGAGTGAGGGAGGGAAGGGAGTGAGGGAAGGGGAGTGAGGGAAGGGGAGTGAGGGAAGGGGAGTGAGGGAGGAAGGGAGTGAGGGGAGGGAGTGAGGGGAGGGAGTGAGGGAAGGGGAGTGAGGGAGGGAAGGGAGTGAGGAAAGGGGAGGGAGGGAAGGGAGTGAGGGAAGGGAGTGAGGGAAGGGGAGTGAGGGAAGGGGAGTGAGGGAGGGAAGGGAGTGAGGGGAGGAGGACGGAGGAGTGAGGGAAGGGGAGTGAGGGAGGGAAGGGAGTGAGAGGAAGGGGAGTGAGGGTGGGAGTGAAGTGAGGGAGGGAAGGAGTGAGGGAAGGGGAGTGAGGGAGATAAGGGAGTGAGGGAAGGGGAGTGAGGAAAGGGGAGTGAGGGAAGGGGAGTGAGGGAGGGAAGGGAGTGAGGGGAGGGAGTGAGGGAAGGGGAGTGAGGGAAGGGGAGGGAAGGGAGGGAAGGGAGGGAAGGGGGTGAGGGAAAGGGAGTGAGGGGATGGGTGAGGAAGGGGAGTGAGGAAGGGAAGGGATTGAGGGAAGGGGAGTGGGGGAAGGGGAGTGAGGGAAGGGAGTGAGGGAAGGGAGTGAGGGAAGGGACTGAGAGAAAGGGAGTGAGGAAGGGGAGTGAAGGAAGGGAGTGAGGGGAGGGAGTGAGGCGGAGGGAGTGAGGGGAGGAGTGAGGGAAGGGAGTGAGGGAAGGGAGTGAGGGGAGGGGAGTGAGGGAATGGGAGTGAGGGAAGGGGAGTGAGGGAGGGGAAGGGAGTGAGGGAAGGGGAGTGAGGGAGGGAAGGAGTGAGGGAAAGGGGAGGAGGGAAGGGGAATGAGGGAGGGAAGGGAGTGAGGGAGAGGAGTGAGGGAAGGGGAGTGAGGGAGGAAGGGAGTGAGGGAAGGGACTGAGGGAAGGGGAGTGAGGGAAGGGGAGTGAGGGAAGGGGAGTGAGGGAAGGGGAGTGAGGGAGGGAGGGGAGGGAGTGACGGGAGGGAGTGAGGGAAGGGGAGTGAGGGAGGGAAGGAGGAGTGAGGAAGGGGGAGTGAGGGAAGGGGAGTGAGGGGAGGGGAGTGAAGTGAGTGAGGGAAGGGAGTGAGGGAAGGGGAGTGAGGGAGATAAGGGAGTGAGGGAAGGGGAGTGAGGGAAGGGGAGTGAGGGAGGGAAGGGAGTGAGGGGAGGGAGTGAGGGGAGGGAGTGAGGGAAGGGGAGTGAGGGAAGGGGAAGGGAGGGAAGGGAGGGAAGGGGGTGAGGGAAAGGGAGTGAGGAAGGGGAGTGAGGAAGGGAAGGGATTGAGGGAAGGGGAGTGGGGTAAGGGGAGTGAGGGAAGGGGAGTGAGGGAAGGGAGTGAGGGAAGGGAGTGAGAGAAGGGGAGTGAGGGAAGGGGGGTGAAGGAAGGGAGTGAGGGGAGGGAGTGAGGGAAGGGAGTGAGGGAAGGGAGTGAGGGAAGGGAGTGAGGGAAGGGGAGTGAGGGAAGGGGAGTGAGGGAAGGGAGTGAGGGAAGGGGAGTGAGGGAAGGGAAGGGAGTGAGGGAAGGGGAGAGGGAGAGGGAGTGATACAGTCAGAGTGAGTGAGACAGAGGGAGACCGGGGAGGGAGAGAGGGAGATGGAGGGATGGAGGGAGGGATGGAGGGAGGGAGGCAGAGAGAGAGAGATAGAGGGATGGAGAGGGAGAGAGAGAGAGAGAGAAAGAGGTGTGTATGCCGGGTCTTGTAGCTCAGTGGACGTAGGCGTCTGCTGCAGGGACCTGTGTTCAACCTCATGGTCACAGTTTTTTTTGTTGCTCTAGCCCCGCACCGCCCCCACTGACCCCGCCCCCACCGGTGCAGCCCTCGGACACAAACCACACTGTAAATTTGGCCCCCGAGAGAAAGTTTGTGAGTACCCATGCACTAATGTGATAAAAATGAATGTGTTACCAAAAGTGCTATATTTATTTAGGTCAATGCCCCTAGAAATTACCAAGGACAAGATACAGGCCTTACAGGCGAGGTGTGGTAAATTTATCTGGAGCCCAGGGAAACCGAGGTGGGCAATGAAGTTTATGACTTTACCGTATATAAGGGGCGGATTGGGAGTCCGACATTTTTTTAAATATTATGTAACTTGTTTTCTATTAAAGATGAGGACGCTTATTACTGGAGAGATAGAAGCCAATGTGGCTAATATCCCTTCTATTTTTGAAATGCAACTCGGGCCATTTTTGAAGCAATCATTTTTTAAGGAGATTGATGGGTCCTACTACAAACGGACACGTTTTAAGGTAGTGATGGGTGCATTTAAGGTCTGGAAATGGCTCTTTAATAGAATGGAGATAGGGAAACTATCCTACTACACACCGTTTAATGCACATAGGCTTCTTCCAGACATATTCTATGACGATATGGCTATAATCTGGCAGCAGAAATGGGCTAGATGTCTGGGAGACATGTCTAAGGATCAAGGGATTCTTAAATCTTTTGAGGAGCTAAAAATACAGTTTTCATTCCCTAGAAACTTTTTTTTTTAATTTCTGCAAATTCTGGATTTTTTACATAGACGGAAACTTATATTACAGCAGAATAAAATCGTAGAAGCAGTTAGGAGGCCAGCTAACATAGGCATAGTATACCAACTGCTACTTGCTGACAGGAGTGATGATTTAGAAAAAATTAGGGTAAAATGGCTGGGCTTACTAGACGATTCAGAAATAGATGTGGAAGATCTTCTACTCCTCTCCAAGGAGGCACTAATGTCGGCAAATTTAAAGGCCCAGTTTTTTAAAACTCTGTATGATTTGTATTATACCCCGATTCGAATGGCAACATGGGGAGGAGGCAATAAAGGCAAGTGTTTTAGATGTGGGGATGATGACGCAGGGGCAGTGCATATCCTTGTTAGTTGTGTTAAACTTCAAGGTTTTATAACAGATCTTGAATATTTTTTATCCTTTGTAATAAGAATACCGATACATATTACCCCTGCTATGTTGATGTTGGAAAAAATACCAAAGGATAGTAATGTCGAGCCATTATATAAATATTGTCACTTTATATTTTATGCAATGACTGTAGCCCGCCTATGTATAGCCACTGACTGGCTTCAGGAAAAACCGCCCATATTTCACCAATGGCGTGTTAAATTGTTAAACTTGTACAATCTGGGGTGGGGACTGTTTTCTATTAAGGGACCAAGGAAAAGAAGAATGGGTATACAAATCTGGAGTGCGTCTCGTGATTACTATGAGGACTGAATAATGTTCATTTTTTTTTGTAACATTTCGGGACAAGTATTTGAACTGTAATTGCTTTATTTTTGGTCTTTAATTTCTGCTGTGAATAATAAAATAAATAAATAAAAAAATTGTGCACAGGTCTGCTTTTTAGCCAGTACCATGGTAAATAGTACATTTCCTTTGCTGTTTCTGGGTCACCATCCAAATAGTGCCAAATATCTGCAATTTAGCCTAAGGGTCGGTAAATTGTGAAGTTTATTTACTGATTGTATGCCTGATGGCCAGGCAGTATGTAATATCTACAATATAGCCAGCTTCCTAGTAAATCGCAAAGTTTCTTTGCCATTTGCACACCAGGGGCCAGATGTAGGTAAAACTTATTTACCGATTCTTAATTACCGAATTTTACCGATTCGGTAATTAAGAATCGGTAAATAAGAAGTGGGGGTATGTAGGAACATCCAGATGTTCCATTTACCGAATCGTTAAGAATCGGTATTTACCGATTCGGTAAATACCGACCGGTAATGCTCCATTCATTCCTATGGGCTTTGAAGCCCATAGGAATGAATGGGGCATTACCGGTCGGTATTTACCGATTCGGTAAATACCGATTTTGACAAGGGTGCAGGGGGTGTCACTTTGACACCCTCTAGCACCCCCACAAAAGGTTCAGGGGCCATATGGCAGGCATATCTGCCCTAAGGGCAGGTCTGCCTGTCATATGGCACAGGTGTGCATGCACACATGTGCATGCACACCTGAATCGGTATTTTAACATCAAATACAATTTGATGGTAAAATACCGATTTTGTAGGCCTTGTGGGACTCAGAAGAGTCCCACCTACATATCAATTTTACCGATTCTGTAAATATACCGGTCGGTAAATTTACCGACCGGTATATTTACCGAATCGGTAAAATTACCGATTTTCCCTGTTTACCTGCCCCTACATATCAAATGCCAAATACCGGTCGGTAACGGCCGAATTCGGCCGTTACCGACCGGTAAAACCCTACCTACATCTGGCCCCAGGTGGCTAAATAGTAAGTATTCCATCTTATTTGTCCTGTAGCTGAATAAAAAAGAGAGAAAATGCACTGTTTCTCTAGCAGCAAGGTACAAAGCTGCTATAAATAGAAAAAATTGAAGGAGGACCATTTCCCCCCATTTTATCCTTTCCTGCTGCCACCTGAACAAAGAGTTAATCAACACTTTTGGTTATAGTTAATGGTTCCTGCACATGTGTGGCTACACCTGCCCTTTCAGCTGCTCTTGGGTGTAAACGAAAACAGGCACCTTCACTTGCTCACTACAGAAAGGATTAGAGCATAGGTTTAATATTATCAGCAATGTTATCAAGCAGGACCCTCAGTGGTGTAGCTAGGGTACCAGGGGTGCTATTGCAGGCAAGGGAGATGGACCCACTGCCTTAGTGCTTTGCAATCAAGGTTGAACTGGCTGTACTGGGCATGGACACTTCCCGGAAAGGCAGGAAGGGTCAAGGTGTTTTTTTACTGCAAGCATTCAAGACCTGTTATAACTTCTCTTGTGAGCTTAGAGTCATTCTCCTGCTTTGTATGTGTCTGTTTCACTGTCCTTTAACTCAACTCTATGCCACTCCACTTTCCCAAACTCTACTCCACTCTATTTCACTCCACACTACTCCACTCTATTCCACTCTATGCCACTCTTCACCACTCTACACTACTCCGCTCCACTCAATGTCGTTCTACTCTTCGCCAGTTCACTCTATTACACCCTACTCTACTCCACTCTACTCCAAAACACTCTGTTCCACTCCAGTATATGCTAATCTACTATACAACTCTCTCCTCTAATCAATGACACTCCACTCTATGACACACCACCAGACTCCACTCTAGGACACTCTACTCTTCTCCACTCTACTCTACTCCTCTCCATAACACTCTACTCTACGACACTCTACTCAATTCTATGAAACTCCACTTTATGACACTCCACTCTACACCATTCTACTCTACGCCATTTTAAGCCACTTTACTCCACTATGCACCACTTCACTCCATGACAATCTATTTCACTCTACTCTGCTCCACTCTACAACACTCTTCTCCACTCTACTATACTTTATGCCATGCCACTCTATGCCACTCTGCTCTAGAACATTCCCCTCCACTCCATGCCAATCTACTCTAAGACAATTTACTCCACTCTGTGACACTATTCCGAATACGCCATACCAATCTTCATCATTCTACACCACTCCACTCTACTCCAACCTATGCCACTCCACTTAACTGCACTCTGCTGCACTTCACTCTATTCATCCTCATCCTCAGTAAAGTGTGGCCTAAGGCGACTACACTGGCTCCCCGTTAGGGAAAGAGTCACCTTTAAATCCCTTTGTATTGCACATCAGACCTTTTGGTCGTTAGGCCCAGTAATCAATCAACCCCTCATCACGCCCTATCATCCTGCCAGACAGCTGCGCTCAACCCATGCCAATCTGGCTACTGTTCCTAAAATAAAGAGAACAAGATCAGGAGGCCGCTCCTTTTCCTATAATGTGGCCAAGATGTGGAATGCTCTTCCCCAGCACCTAAGGTCCAACCCCGATCTTATTTCATTTCGCAAACAGCTGAAAACGCTCCTGTTTAACAATCAGTAGTCGGGTAGATATCCGTCCTTTAAGCAACCTAAATCTCAGCGGTAATCTCAGCGCTTGGACGCCTCAGGGCAGCTATGTGCGCTCTATAAAAATCATTTCATTCATTTCATTCTAAGCTACTCCACTCTATGCCACTCAACTCTACTCTACTTCACACTACTCAATGTCACTCCACTCTACTTCACTTTTTGATACTCTACTCCACAACACTCTACTCCACAACATTCTGCTCCCCTCCAGTCTATGCTAATCCACTATACCACTCTCTCATCTAATCTGCAACACTCCACTTTATGACACTCAACTCAGACACTCTACTCCATTCTATGCCACTCCACTCTTCTCCAGGCTACTTTACTCAACTCAATGTCGCGCCACACCACTCCACTCTATGATGCTGTACTCCACTCCACTCCACTCTACAACACTCTACTTCACTCTATGCTACTCCACTCTACTCCATTCTATGCCACTCCACTAAATAACACTCCACTCAAGACACTATACTCCACTTTACGGCAGCCATGCTACTTTACTCTATGTCAATTCACTTCACTCTACACTGCTCCATTCTACTCCACTTCAGGACACTCTACTTTATTCCTTTCTTTAACACCCTACGCTATGACCCTCAAATCTACTTTACTTTATTCTATGCCACTCAACTCTATTACACTCCACTCTATACGCCATTCTACTATATGCCACATTAAGCCACTTTAATCCACTATATGCCACTCCACTCCATGATACTCTATTTCATTCTACTTCACTCTATAGGATAGGGTTGACAGTGGCAGTGTCTCCCCGTTCTGCTTGAGGACAGACAGCTTGCATCAGGACAGGCATACAGGAACGAGGTATTAACTGCCTGTAATCAGGAAACTGGAATATTTTAATTGCGTCGTTTGGTTGATTTTAAAAACCACTCGTTTGACCTGCTCACATAGTAAAAATCTGTTTGCATGCTCTTTAGTGCATTGGGGGTGATTTTAAAACTTACTTGCACTCTGCAGTCGGTGCTCGATGTTGTGGCCTGCCCGCCCCGGTCCGACTCGGCAATTATTGCCGTAGAGCGAAGGGCGGACAGGTAAGAGCCTGACAAACTTCCTCACTTCCGCTAGTGCATCAGGTAGCGGTCTAGCCTCCCACAAGGAGGGGCTATTTAGGCAGCGAGGAGCTGCGTGCTGTTCGCGGATAGGGTTGACAGTGGCAGTGTCTCCCCGTTCTGCTTGAGGACAGACAGCTTGCATCAGGACAGGCATACAGGAACGAGGTATTAACTGCCTGTAATCAGGAAACTGGAATATTTTAATTGCGTCGTTTGGTTGATTTTAAAAACCACTCGTTTGACCTGCTCACATAGTAAAAATCTGTTCGCATGCTCTTTAGTGCATTGGGGGTGATTTTAAAACTTACTTGCACTCTGCAGTCGGTGCTCGATGTTGTAGCCTGCCCGCCCCGGTCCGACTCGGCAATTATTGCCGTAGAGCGGAGGGCGGACAGGTAAGAGCCTGACAAACTTCCTCACTTCCGCTAGTGCATCAGGTAGCGGTCTAGCCTCCCACAAGGAGGGGCTATTTAGCCCTCTTGTCGCCCTGAGCGCGCAGCGGTCGCGCGCAGGGGAGCGCCTGAGGACGCGCCTGAGACAAGCCAGAGAGAAGCCCGTCTGTGCCCGTCCGTGACTGGACGGGGCCAGGGGCAGGACACCATGGCTGTCTCATCTATCATCTCGAGAACTCCTGGTGTTGGACGCCTAACATATTCCTCACAGGTATTATTGGACCTACGTAACAGCACATGTAACACATGCGATGTCACCTTTCATTCGAATCTAGAAGGACCATTCACATGTTATACCTGTTGCACACATTTCGGCCTTGAGGTAGTGGCCGACAGTCCCCTGCGAGCTCCAACCGCAAGGCGATGTTTAACACACAACACTGGCCCAGTAAAGACCACAAAGGACCCCACTCCCATAGGAAGTAAACATCTGCTATGTAACGTGCGTTCATTGACAAAGCACGCTATACAGGTGTGGGACTTGATATCCACAGAGAAGCCTGACCTCTGTTTTTTAACGGAGACATGGCTCAAGCCTTACTCAGTCCCAGCCATTACACTAGGCATCCCGATGGGATATAAGGTCTCCAGATTGGACCGCCTACATAAAATAGGAGGTGGAATAGCCATCGTATACAGGGAGGAGTTAACTGTTACAATACTGGAGGAAATTAGCACCCCTCTGATGGAACTAATGATTTTTAAACTCAGCTCTGCCTCTAGGGAGAATAGAAGGGGTGCGGTTTTATATCGACCCCCAGGTTCGAGTGTGGATTTTTCTATCTCCCTTATGGAGGTTCTGGCACCATTTATTGTGGATAATCAGAACTTCCTATTGGTGGGAGATTTTAATTTCCACAGTGAATCAGAGACATGTATGGAGGCCAGAACACTTCTTATGGATATGGAATATCTAGGTCTCAAAAAGATGAATCAGGGACCCACACATGAGGCAGGCCATACGCTGGATTTGGTGTTTTCCAACTCATTTTTAAATATGTGTACACCCCCCACTCAGGTAGAATGGACAGATCACTTTATCTTAAAATTCTACACTGAGCCTATGGGCAAATTAAGTGCGCCGACCGCCCTGTCGACCAAAAGGAGACCATGGCACAAATTAACACTGGACACCTTTCGAGGAGCCTATCAAGCTCCTATAATTAACGATCATAAGGGAATTATGCCAACTGAGCTCAATCGGTTTGTAAATGCAGTGAGCGAAGCAATTGATGGCATCATTCCGCTGAAAACGTATAAACCCCGCCAAGCAGGCAGACAAGAAATCTGGTACTCCGAAGATCTGAGACAGATGAAACAAAAGTCCAGGAAGCTGGAAAAAGTATGGAGACAATACCGGAGATTGGAGGATAAACAATGCTACTTAACATCCCTCAGGTCATATCATAAGGCTATAAGGACGGCTCGAAAAAGTTATATTGCTATGTAACTTGCAGAGGCTGGAAAGGACTCTAAAGCTCTTTTTCAAATCCTGCAAACTTTTACTAAGCCTGCAGCATGCGAGACGGCAGAGGCTGCTTCTCAAGAATTATGTGATGAGATCTCACACATCTTTATGAAGAAAATTGATATGATCTATGCAAAGATATTGGCCACAAAAACGACTGAGGTAGCCGACCCCAATAACCCCCCTCATAATAGTATACAGCAGAATGTGCAGGTCAATTGTCTAAAAAACTTTCCCCCTATTTCCTTAGAGGAAGTCATTGCCCTAACAAATATGATTAAGAGCGGTAGCCCGCAGGACATTGTCCCCGCCCGCATCATGCCCATGTTGGCCGAAATCCTTGGTCCAGATATTCAGAAACTAATTAATCTATCATTAAGTACGGGAGAAGTTCCGAGAGACTGGAAAAGGGCATTGGTAAGACCGTTGAGGAAAAATACCACCATTCCTTGGACGGATCTTACTAACCTACGACCTATCTCTCTCCTTCCCTTTATGGGTAAAATGATAGAAAAATTCGTCAATAGCCATCTGTCCAGTTTCGTCGAGGAGACACATGGACTGGATCCATCCCAGTCGGGTTTCAGGCCGAGACATAGCACCAAGACCACCTTGCTGTCAGTCGCAGACGATCTACACATGTTCCAGGATGGGGGTTATTCTGTCATCCTGGTTCTGTTGGATCTGTCTGCGGCATTTGACACCGTGTCACATGACATCATGACCACCAGACTTGTGAACATCGGTCTGGAAGGTGGAGCTCTGGCATGGTTAAGGAGTTTCCTGACAGATCGCACCTAGACAGTCACCTTGGGTGCATACCGGTCAGAGGAGTTGGGGATCTCAAAGGGGGTGCCACAGGGCTCTTGTTTAAGCCCGACCCTGTTTAATATCTATGTGGCCCCCCTAGCGAACATCATGAGATCCCATGGGTTCATCCCTATGTCATACGCGGATGACACCCAACTCCTCTTTCCATTTAAACATCTTACGGACAAGGTCAGGAACTCTTTCTCCCTGGGGATGAAGGCAGTGGCCCACTGGATGGCATCTAACTTCTTGCAATGTAATGTTGCAAAAACAGAAGTGATGCTGTTCGGTGAGGCAAAGCTCCTATGGTCCCCAGACTGGTGGCCGCAAGATCTAGGCCCAGTCCCAGAGCCAAAGCAGGTGGTCAAAAATCTCGGTGTGCGTCTGGACCAGGAGCTCTCTTTGAAGCAATACAGCAACCAAGTGGTGAGCTCATGTTTTCATGTGATCGCCATGTTGAGGAAAGTCTTCCCTATGCTCCCTGACTCAACTAGGAGGACGCTAGTGCAGGCCCTGATACTGAGTCGTCTGGACTACTGCAACGGGATGCTCCTATCAGCAAACGAGGGAGTTATTGCGAGATTGCAGGTAGTCCAGAACACTGCGGCCCGTCTTGTCCTAAATCAGCCTCCCCGTACTCCATCGAAACCTCTCTTGAACACCTTACATTGGCTTCCCATTAAGCAAAGGGTGAAGTATAAGATAGGTTGTATTATACATAAAAGCCTTCAGAATAAAGGCCCAGGGTACCTAAATGACAGATTCTCCCCCTATAAACCTGTAAGATCCTTGAGATCTAGTGATCAAGCTCTATTACAGGTCCCGAGAGCCAGAAAGGCCAGGCAAGGTGGAAGAGCCCTTTCAATCGCCGGACCAAGGCTGTGGAACAGCCTCCCTCTCTCTTTGAGACTCTGTCAGGAATATCTCCCGTTTAGAAAACAGTTAAAAACCTTTCTATTTCAAAACTAGCGATACCTGACAACCTACTGTCACAAGCTGAAAGGTTTTCAAAGGCGCGGAGATACTCCTCCGGGAGGTGATCCTAGCGCGTTATAAACCCGCAAATAAATAAATAAAAAATAAAATAATGCACTCCACTCTACAACACTCTTCTTCACACAACTACAATGTACAACATGCCACTCACTGGTTCTCCCTACAACAATTCGATCTAATGACTTGCAATGTAAAGGTATCACGTACTAACAACGTTGTAGAAGCACTGCAATGTAATGGAAAAGTTGTCAACATTACATAGGGGCACTTGGCAGCTATGAGCATAGAATAAAACAATTCCTTGAAGTGACAGAATACTCAATGCTTGCACCACTTTGTCCTATATCCAGCCGAGCACCATATGCTAATTGTTAGGGGTGAATTTAAGTCAATGCCCCCAACCACATTTTAGCATGATAATACCACAACTGTGTTGTTACCACAAGTTCCATTACAGTGCAAGCCATTACAAAGACTAACTTTAGGGAAGCGCAAGACTTTGGTATAGTTGAAATTACTATTCCAACTCCAGGCGGTGTATCAGTAGGGAGGGTGCTGGACTTAAAATCCAACACCAGTTCAACACCACTTTCCCTAAAGCAAGTCGTTGTAATGACTTGCGTTGTAAGGGAACTCATAGTAATGTTGCTGTCATAGTACTGCATGTGTTGTAAAGGCACTACGTTGTAATGCCTGCGTCGTAATAGATGTTTCCCAACCCTAACATATACCTGAATCTGACTAAAGATCAACACAGCAAACAAGCTGTGACAAACATCCATACTTTGTGATTTCATGTCTAGCATCTCTCTCTCTGTACTCTGACCAGATCTTGCATCTCTCTCTGTTCTGTAATATCTGACTGTGAGGATTCTCCTCTACTACCACGCGAACCATCTGACCATTCCAACATGGCAGCCGCCATGTGGAATACAGGAAGTTGGGTCGGCGGTGTAGGGGGCCAACTGGACATTCCAACATTGTACCAATCAGGGAACAGACAGACGGGGCCTTGGGAGACAAGAAAGTGGCGTTTGAGGCACCAGAGAGTCCGGAGGAAGGAGTGGAGATGAAGGAATACGGTACGTGGGAGACCAACGAAGAGAGCGAAACTGATGAGGACGGAGCTGAAACCAACAAGGAGTAGAGCGTAGCAGAGGAGCAGGTGCCCGAGGACATGTGTCCCACCGATGAGGAGGAGCAGTGTGCTGAAAACCGCTCTGGGAGCAACGCGACTAAGTCCAGCACTCCAACCTTGGAAGGAGACGCTGCGACTTCCAACTCCATGGCCCAGGAGAGTCATGAATTCAGGCATGTGCCCAGGACTGGATTATTTTCATTTAGGGGTTGGTGGGCGGGAGTGTAGGGCCACACCACCTCCAGTCACTGAACTGTTCCTAAACACTTAGGCACAGCACGCTAGGGACACACTGGTGACGGGAGCACTTTTTCCCTCGATTTGCTTGAGACCCAAAATGGAGGTCTAATTCTATTTTTTTTGTTATTTTACTTTTATCCCTGTGACGCCCACTGTCAACATCCATCTCCTGCTGCGCACCGAGGAACGCCAGAAGGGCAGAGACGACACCAACATGAAGGAAATCACCACCAGCGGATGTGGACTGTGTTTTATTAACCTCTCAATCAAACTGCGTGATTTTCTTTTCATTTTCCCAATCCACAAACATAAAAAGGGAACCCATGACAGACATCCAAGATGTATGGGATATCTGACTGATTTGCTGTTAATAAACATCCTCATATTAATCTCCTTAAAATCCCTTCTGTGTATTCTTCTTTGCGGTCAACATCGACCGTTGGCGACTAACTCACAGTGTTGTCAGAAGTGGGATTGGGTGTCTGGTGAACATGACACAACCCCTCACAATGGAAGCAATGATAACCCAATTAGCAGAGGTACAAAGCCACCTACAGTTTCTGTTTGAGGAACAGACAAAAATGGCACAACAAGAACACAAAGCGCTACAAACAGCACTAAAGGAGCAGGCTACCCATATGTCAGCCAATTAACAACTCCAAGACGCATCCATTTTGCATCTTACTGGAAGAGGTATGGCGCCACGGCCAGGGCGACTGTCTGACTCTGGAATCTGGGGATCATGGTTCGATCCCCGGTGCCAGCGGCAGATTAGCCCAGCACCATGTGACTCTGGGCAATAGCTTGCTTAATCTTCCCGACGGCCCCCAGCGCCTAGAGACCCTTGCGGGTGATTGTTCACCCTTTACAAATGTGGATTATTATATTATTATTATTATTATTATTACTGACTCTATAACAAATGCCAGAGTACACCCCAACGTCCCCAGTACTAACTTACAAAAATATCAGGAAGGGGATGACCCAGATTTTTTTTCATGAATTTTGAAAGGTTTGCCTCCACGGCCTGCTGGCCCCCAGAGAGATTGGGTCAGTATATAGCCCCTCTGTTGTCCGGCGAACTACAAGCGGCCTTCCAAGCCACCAATCACGCAGGTACTCCCCCCATACAGAGATGAAATGGGCCATTTTAGAGAGATTAGGGTGCGACCAAGAGTACTATCGAGCCCGATTCCGTAAGGAGAAATGGACAGCTGGGGACAGTTCATGGGCCCTTTACTACAGGATTAGAGACTTGGGGAATCGCTAGCTCCAACCCTCCGCTGCAACCATGGATGACGTGACTGAGAAGATCTATTGGGAACAATACCTGGAGGCCCTCCCTCCCCAGACTAGGTCATGGGTCAAAGAATATCCCCACCTCACAGTGACAGTCGCAGTCGACCTGGCATGCACCTAGTACAGGTCCCCTGAATTCAGAGCACAACCCCAGAGTCTACCCCCGAAGCCCCTGGGACCCAAAACTAAAATTAATAATAATAATAATAATAGGCACATTTATAAAGACCATGGTTACACTTGGCCAGTGTGTCCCCGCACTGTGGTGCAACTGCACAGATTGCCACAGCCTGACCTAGACAGTCCTAACTATCCTGGGGGAAGAGATGCATTTTCAAATTTTTCATGAAGGTGCCCACCCGGGCCTCCACCCGGAGACTCAATGGAAGTCTGTTCCATTGCTGGGCAGCCAGAAAGCGCAAGGAGCGCTCACCCATCCTTGCTTTCTTAATAGCAGGAACGTACACCAAACCCGTCCCCATGATCTTAGTTGGCGTGTTGGGAGATAAGGAGTGTGTAGGTCAGACAGATAGGAAGGAGCCGTCCCCATAATAATACAGTGGCAGGCGCACAGTGCCTTGAACAAGACTCTCTCCTATCGGCAGTCAGTGGAGTAGAGCCAGCGCTGCCTTCGAGGAGGCCCTTCTCAGGCGCATGAGAACCAAGCGAGCTACACCCAGGAGTCTAAGCATACACTTCGTCGTTGCACCCATGTATAGAATGTTGCCATAATCCAGACGCAATGTCACCATGGCATGAAACATGGTCTTCCTGGCTGCGGTCGGCAACATGTCCAGGGTTTTGCGAAGGCTCCTCAGGACTCCAAAACAGGTGCCTGCCACCTGCCTGGTTTGGTACTCCAAGGAGAGTTTTGTGTCCAGCAACACCCCCATGTTCTTTCCCTGAGCGCAGGGCATAGGGGTGGACCCCAAACTCTGGGGCCACCAGGCCGATGACCACATCGACGGGGCTCTCCCTACCACAAGCACCTCGGTCCTATTGCCATTCAATTTCAGGCATTTGTTAGCCATCCATGAGGCCAGCTCTTGCAAGCATGCCACGAAATTGGAGGCTGCCGTATCCTGTGCCTGCGTCAGGGAGACCACCAATTGAGTGTCATCAGCATAGGACACGACCCTGATCCCAAACACATCAGCAATCTTCGCTAATGGAGCCACAAAAAGATTGAACAAGGTCGGGCTCAGGTTCGTCCCTGCGGCACCGCCTATCTTAGTTTGATGACTTTCGAATATTGGGAGCCCTGCCTCACCTGAAAACTGCGCATCCAACTCAGTGCACTGCCAGACACACCTCCTTTCCTCAGGCACTGCACCAGAGTGTGATGGGCAACAGTGTCAAAGGAGACATTTAAATCCAACATGATTAAGGCCACCGTCTGACACGCATCCACATATTGCCAGATGGTTTCCGGGGCAAAAAGCTGACCCCTAAGGAAGTAAACTGATGTTTATGGCTGATAATAGCAGCAACCCCGCCTCCAGCTTTCCCTGAGGACCGGTTTGCCTGAAGGATGTGTTAGCTGTCTGGAACTGCTGCTAAAATATTCGGGGCAGACTCTTCAGTAAGCCACGTTTCAGTGAGGAGGAGTATATCTGGGTTTTCGGATTGAAAAAGCTGAAAAATTTCAAGCTGGTGTTTCATCATTGAGCAGGTTTTCAAATAATAGATTGTGAGTCCCGTAAGTTTCTGAACCTTGCGGGTATCAGAGGTGGGAGAGGTCATGTTGTGGGGAGAAGGGCTACTACACGTTTTCGAACAAACCGTAAAACAGAACATTTAAATGTACCACATTGATCTCACCTTGCTCACCCGAACCTGGCTTTTGTTTCACCTTTTCGCAAACACGTGGATTTTGTCACCCCGTTTCACTGTTTCGTATCACCATATGATTTGTTTTGTGTAGGCTCACTAATGCAACATGAGCTCACGCACACACCGTTTGGGATATAAGGTTGATTATTACTACTAGTACACATCCCGTGTTTTAGACAAAATGTGAAACGCAAATGTTGAAATTACAAAGATTCTAATGTTGTGTATATTTTCCTTGTCAGATTATGAAGCCCCTGAAGAAGGGCTAAGGGCCCAAAATGCATTGGGCAATTAATTGAACATGAGATAAAACAATGATGTGAAGATAACATCATCAAAAAATGATTTAATTTGAGAAGAAACTGAATAAAATTCCCTTGTGAACTTACAAACAAAGGATCACAAATCATTTGAAAAAACTTTCATTTTGAGTGCATTTGGGGACGATGTCCACACTTGGTATAACGCTTTACTATTAATTTCTATATCCTCTTACTCAGGAGGAGTTACCAAACAGCACCTACCTACCATCAACACAGTGCACACCAGCTGACAGAACAACGAGTGCGGGTGCTTCCCTCACAGGATCACAATCCATTCAAGCTGTCTGAGTAATAAAGCACCATGCACCAACATACAATATGCAATTCGAAGATATAATCATTCTCACGGATCAAAAAGCTGACACCTTTAGATATTCTGAGGAAGATACACAACGGTTATATGCACTCATCGGAGAAACAGAGAAAGTAACACCAAGCACTGGATCTAAACAAAACATCATTTAGCAATTGCTCTACATGTCAAAAAGAACTGTAAATCAACGGCTGCATGCCAGTACGCTAATAAAATATCATAGGGTGCAGAGGATACCTCGAGGGCTACGGATCTCGTTGAAATCCACCTAGTGCAAAAATAATTAAAAATTCACCGAGAAATGGCAAGCTATACTTAACAAATGTTTCTCTCGATCTTATCCTTTTAATTATAGAGGAGTTGGCCAAACTAATTGAAGAGCTTACTAAGGAAACCCAGCAACTCCAACAAGAATTGAGTCAGATGCCCACATCTGAAGAAATGGATGAGATTTTGGATGATATAAACAAACAATTGGATGCATACACGAAAGAAATTAATGACAGAAAAATCAGGAAGTTTAAACGAGACACCATGCATTATAAACTGGGGGAGGTTTATAACTGGGCAGATATCTATGCCCGGCATAGACAAGAGAAACCTAACTTTGGGTCCACGGACGAAACATCGTCGTCAGATGACTCCCAACACAGGAAACGTGCACCATTTGGGAATCAAGATCAAAGAAAAAGAAAAGAAACAGCTTCCACATCCACAATAGGTGGAGCTACACAATCGAATTTTCCCAATGTGGCTTTTTTAGAGAAAGGCCAGATGCTAACAGAAGAACCAGGAGGAGCCAAAGGAACTACCCCAGAGGACTCTATAGCGAAGAACACAAGGAGTCAAAAAACCTAGTTATCAACCTGTCTAAACATCAAATCACCCCTTTTGAAACACAAGTCTTACAGAAGGGACCCTCTTTTGTATCCACATTTCATTCCACCGCATTGGATTCTCAAGTTTGTGTTTACAAATTTATGAGATTGTTGAAATTAAAACATTTCTTTACCAATGTTATTCCAGTATCTGAATGACCATCACCAAAAGATACCCTCATGGGATTAAGAACTAAGAGTAAGTTCATACCACCAACTTCCCACAAGGGGCTAGACGCATTTGAGAAAGTCGTTTCCAAGGACATTGAACATATCTATAAACAACCTAAATCCAAATCCACAAACCTTACAGTGAAAGAAAAACAAACTCTAAAAAATATGGCTAACAATCCCAATATCACTATACAACAAGCGGATAAAGGAGGAGCCCTGGTGATCATGGACACACAATTTTACATTGACCACGTGAATGAACATGTATCGGACGTCAACACTTACTACAGAATCGATCAGGATCCGAGAATGGAATTCACCAAAATACTAACTATCATCATCGATAAAGCCATAAGTTGTGGAGCCATCGGAAGAAAGGAAAAAGATTTCTTGCTAAAACAAAATCCATCCACACCATACATCTACGTGATTCCAAAAGTACATAAGCATCCTACTCATCCTCCTTGTAGGCCCATAGTATCTACCATCAACTCCATTCATGAGCCAGTTGAAAAATACTTGGACAAACACTTACAACCCATAGTCCAAACCATGTCAACATATATTAAGGACACTACCAACTTTTTGAAAATACTGGAAGAACACGCCACAACTTACACCGAAGAAATGATCATGTGCACCATTGATGTAAAATCTCTATACACATCAATACCACACAATCTTGGCATAGAAGCAGTGGCATCATTTTTAATGTTGACTGACATGGATGAAGATCTCAAAACTTTCCTTATGGAATTATTACATTTCACCCTTTACCACAGTTATTTCAACTGGAATAAAGAATTCTTTATTCAATCATCTGGAACTTCTATGGACAACTGCGCGGCTCCCGCGTACGCGAATATATTCATGTACCGTTTTGAACTAGACAACATTCTTGCCAATCATGAATGGTCAAAAAATCTTCTACTGTACAAAAGAAGGGTACATTGATGACATTTTTGTACTATGGAAAGGAAATTAATCTGAATTGACCACACAGCAATTTCCAAATTAAATCAAATAAATGAAAGAATTGAAGTCACGCATACCATAAACAACAGCTGTATAACATTGTTAGATGTCATGATACACCACACGAAAGGAAAACTGAATACTACTGTCTATACCAAAAGTACAGATAGAAACAATCTTTTACATTTTGAAAGCTTCCACCAACCATCTCTCAAGAAGCATCTTCCTTATTCTCAAATGTTAAGACTAAAGAGAATTTCTTCCACTGAAAATGCTTGCAATGACAGCATACAGACAACAACATCCAAATTCAGAGATGGTGGTTATCCAACAGGTATCCTAGATGAAGCTGTACTTAAAGTACAAAAAATAGATCGTACCAGCTTACTCAAAACACTAGTCAAATCCAAAGAGGAACAAAGAATGGTCTTTATTTCCAAATACTCTAAAGAAAGTCAACAAATCAAACAAATCATCTTGAAACATTGGCCTTTATTAACACTAGAAGAGGATTTCAACGGAATATTTTCTAGTCCACCTAGATTTGCATATAAACGCAGTAAAAACATTAAAGAATTACTCACCCAAAAGAAGGACCCAACACATCGTTGTTATAAAGGCACTTTGCCATGTCATAACTGTGCTAATTGCAATGCTATCATCAAAGGAACAAAGGTTCAGCATCCCAGCCAAGGAACCAAAATTAAGTTGAGAGTGAACGCTACATGTGACAGTCGGAACTTGATTTATATGATTAAATGTCCATGTGGACTTGCCTATGTGGGCAAGACAGAGCGTAAAATTAAAACCAGACTGACAAGAGTAACATCCGCACAAAAAACTGTAAATCACCTCTGGCATCAAACTGTAACACCCACAATCATAACCCCAGTCAAATCAGATTTTTGGTATTAGAACAACCTCAAATTCTCCCTGGCAGAGACAACTCTCAACATCTCCTAAGACGCGCAATTTTTTGGATTCATTTCTTAAACACGGTTCATCCGAAAGGACTTAATGATCGGATGGATTTTAATTGTTTCCTGTAACTGTGCACCAGACCTTTACCATTGATGAGTGATGGGAGCCAGATTTGTTGACATTATACTGTTTTTTGAAAGTACTCCTTTCTTAATCAATTCCATCTCTCAAATAATGATTTTGTATCACTGTAATGTGACATGTACAGCAAGTGTTTAATTTGAATTGTCAATATCAATATTCCGAACTAACCGGCACAACACACACATATTACTTATTTTATTCTTTATTTTTTATTTTATTTTTATTATTACTTTATTATTACTTGTTTACTGCTCGTGATTCACTTTAAATCAGATCTCACACTTTGTGCATTCGCATATAGTATTTTTTCTCTGTTTATCAGTGCGCACCTTTATCGCGTCATCCAACCGCGTCCTTTCACCCACCCGGAAACACGGAGGACACTGCATACGCCGAACGCTCTTGCCAAATATGGGGTAAGGCGGACTCCCTCCGCTCTCATTTTACATTTTGGTGTAATTCACGACGGATTGAATCAATCACACAGACCTTTATTCATTACAGAGTGTGAAACCGGCATCGCCCAGATTTGACATCTCGTTTAATCGTGTAAATGTATTGCACTTTATCTGGGGTTCTTTAACCGATTGTGATGATGTTTTACATCACGTTGACCATCTTTATTTGAAACGCTTACAGATATTACGGGGCGGACGCGCCCATTTAACATTTCTTTCCACGGGCTACTACGCGTTTTCGAACACACCATAAAACGGAACATTTAAAGGTACCGCATTGATCTCACCTTGATCACCTGAACCTGACTTTCGTTACACCTTTTCGCAAACACGTGGATTTTTTCACCCATTTTCACTGTTTCGTATCACCATATGATTTATTTTGTGTAGGCTCACTAATACAACATGAGCTCACGCACACACCGTTTGGGATATAAGGTTGATTATTACTACTAGTACACATCCCGTGTTTTAGACAAACTGTGAAACGCACATGTTGAAATTACAAAGATTCTAATGTTGTGTATATTTTCCTTGTCAGATTGTGAAGCCCCTGAAGAAGGGCTAAGGGCCCGAAATGCATTGGGCAATTAATTGAACATGAGATAAAACAATGATGTGAAGATAACATCATCAAAAAATGATTTAAATTGAGAAGAAACGGAATGAAATTCCCTTGTGAACTTACAAACAAAGGATCACAAATCATTTGAAAAAACTTTCATTTTGAGTGCGTTTGGGGACGTTGTCCACACTTGGTATAACACTTTACTATTGATTTCTATATCCTCTTACTCAGGAGGAGTTACCAAACAGCACCTACCTACCATCAACACAGTGCACACCAGCTGACAGAACGAGTGTGGGTGCTTCCCTCACGGGATCACAATCCTCCTCTAGAACTTTGCTAATATAGGGCAGCAAAGAAATGGGGCAATAGTTGCTGAGGACCGACGGGTTCGCCCCGGGTTTCTGCAGAATTGGAATAATATCTTCCCTTTTAAATGAATCAGGGGTGATGCCAAGCTTAAGCGAGTTGTTGAGAAGTGAAAGGCGAGGGTCCGGGCAAGTGGTGAGGGCTTCTTAAAATATGTCAGGGGGACAACAATCAGTTGGGGAACCTGTGCAAACCTTTTTAAGTAGATCCAGAAAGATGTCCTTAGAGATCAGAGGAATTTGATCAAGCCAATGTGGATTCTTGCCAATGTTCGAATCCTGAATGGGAGAGGCAGGGGCAAGGATACTGGTTTAATGGCGACAATGAAGTATAAATTAAGGGAGTCACATATAGACTGTGAGGGAGCAGGTTTGATCTCAACTCTATCTGGTTTAGAGAGCTCGTCAACTATAGCAAAGATCTCTTTAGACTTATTTGTTGAGTTAATGAGTTGTTGGGAGAAGTAGTCTGCCTTAGTTTAAAGAATCATGTTTTTATATTCTTTCAACAGGGTTAAGTATGAGTCCTTTTTATCTGGCAGATAATGGCAACGCCATCGGCGTTCTGCTTGTGTTAATGCAAGTTTCTTAATTTTAGGTCATCAGAGAACCACCGTTGAGCATCATGGGGTCTCATGATCTTTGTATTCTTGAAAGGGTCAAAAACGTCGCTGGCAGATTCAAGCCATGTCTTAATGCTCTCAGCCTGAGTTTGAAACGACTCCAGTGCAGATTGGGCCATACCAGTTAAAAGACAACAGAAGTGGTCGATGTCTGCGCATCTCCATTTTTTAGTCATTTGGTTCTCTATTCGTTGGGATTTAGAGGAGAGCACCTACCTACCATCAACACAGTGCACACCAGCTGACAGAACGAGTGTGGGTGCTTCCCTCACGGGATCACAATCCTCCTCTAGAACTTTGCTCATATAGGGCAGCAAAGAAATGGGGCAATAGTTGCTGAGGACCGACGGGTTCGCGCCGGGTTTCTGCAGAATTGGAATAATATCTTCCCTTTTAAATGAATCAGGGGTGATGCCAAGCTTAAGCGAGTTGTTGAGAAGTGAAAGGCGAGGGTCCGGGCAAGTGGTGAGGGCTTCTTAAAATATGTCAGGGGGACAACAATCAGTTGGGGAACCTGTGCAAACCTTTTTAAGTAGATCCAGAAAGATGTCCTTAGAGATCAGAGGAATTTGATCAAGCCAATGTGGATTCTTGCCAATGTTCGAATCCTGAATGGGAGAAGCAGGGGCAAGGATACTGGTTTAATGGCGACAATGAAGTATAAATTAAGGGAGTCACATATAGACTGTGAGGGAGCAGGTTTGATCACAACTCTATCTGGTTTAGAGAGCTCGTCAACTATAGCAAAGATCTCTTTAGACTTATTTGTTGAGTTAATGAGTTGTTGGGAGAAGTAGTCTGCCTTAGTTTGAAGAATCATGTTTTTATATTCTTTCAACAGGGTTAAGTATGAGTCCTTTTTATCTGGCAGATAATGGCAACGTCATCGGCGTTCTGCTTGTGTTAATGCAAGTTTCTTAATTTTAGGTCATCAGAGAACCACCGTTGAGCATCTTGGGGTCTCATGATCTTTGTATTCTTGAAAGGGTCAAAAACGTCGCTGGCAGATTCAAGCCATGTCTTAATACTCTCAGCCTGAGTTTGAAACGACTCCAGTGCAGATTGGGCCATACCAGTTAAAAGACAACAGAAGTGGTCGATGTCTGCGCATCTCCATTTTTTAGTCATTTGGTTCTCTATTCTTGGGATTTAGAGGAGAGAACACAAGAGAGAGGCAATCTAACCAGGTGGTGATCCGACCAGTTACAAGGAGAGATCAGGGGAGTGGAGACCTTCAAATTTGATGTCCAAACCTGATCTAACGTGTACCCTTTAATATGGGTGGCTACCCTCACATGCTGGGCACAATTCATCCCAGAAAGAAGATTTACCAATTCCATCGAGCTTGCGCTCTAAAGTTCGTCATTGGACCAATAGTAAAAATCACCAATTGTAAGAATTGTTGCATGATTGATGACAATATAAGAGATCATTTCACCCAGAGGCCGAGGAAATGTAGGCATATGATGTGTAGGTCTATAAAAGAGGGCGTAGATAAAAACCGACTAAGTCGATTCACATTTTAAGACTAGGCTATCAACTGAGGGTAAGCCAGTGACCCCTAAGGAAGTAAACTGATGTTTGTGGTGAATATTAGCAGCAACCCCGCCTCCAGCTTTCTCTGAGGACCGGTTTGCCTGAAGGATGTAATAGCTGTCTGGAACTGCTGCTAAAATATTCGGGGCACACTCTTCAGTAAGCCACGTTTCAGTGAGGAGGAGTATATCTGGGTTTTCGGATTGAAAAAGTTGAAAAATTTCAAGCTGGTGTTTCACCATTGAGCGGGTATTCAAATAACAGACTGTGAGTCCCGTAAGTTGCTGAACCTTGCGGGTAGCAGAGGTGGGAGAGGTCATATTGTGGGGAGAAGGGATTTTAAAATAAATTTCAGGGAAGATGTGTCTGTGTGTTAAGATTCCCGCCTTATCTAGGTTGCCTTGGGTATTAGCATTAATTTGAATATTACCCTGCAACAGTTTCAGCCTTTCAGAAGAGTAACTAAATAATTGGGCATGGAGTGTGGCCCTGTTTGGCCGAGGACGGGCTCTGACGGGCTTGCCTTTGGTGCACCTGCTGTGCGCGTCCGCTGCACGTCCGGAGGGGCAGCCTATTTATATCCTTTCTGAAATCTCACCACCAGCCCGACAGCCAGCAGGAAGTGGGAGTGGTCTGAGAGGGTAAGAGGTGTGGCCTAAAGTGTTTCTCTGTACAATCAGCACAGAGATGCCCTGACGGACCGGAAACGCTGAAATTGGCAAAGTGTACAAGTAAGCAGTGCAAGGAGTGCAAATTCGTAAGTTGAAACATCCAGACAAAAATTAAAAAGTTAAAAATGATTTCCCCAAGATAGCCCAGCCCTTGCCAAGCAGACCTCGATCCGATGAGCACCAGAAGTGCCTCAAGTTTTTATCCTTTCTGAAATCCCATCGCAAACCCGCCAGTCAGGCGGAAGTGGGGATGGTCTGAGAGGGTAAGAGGTATGGCTTAAAGCTTTTCTCTGTACAATCGGCACAAAGATGCCGTGACGGACCAGAAACACTGACATTGGCAAAATAATGCATAATCTGAGAGAAAATATGTTAAGTCTGTAAAGTAACAACTCTGACTACAAGAAAAAGGATATATGTGTTAGAGTCTGATTACTGTTAGACTTCTGTATTCTCCTCATTTCAATAGGAATTATTTATTCCTTGTTTTTTGTTCCCCATTTGTGTTTTTAGGATACTTTCACTGAATACAAATGTATATGTTTACATGTATTGTTTTTTAATGAGTAATTCTGTATTGGAATTAGGTTTACTGTGTTTTTACTGTGTTTTTAATGTATTTGAATAAATTGTGTACTTTTATGAAGGTATCTATACATTTCCTCTTTGCTAACTTTTTTTGAATTGCTGGTGTGGATGTGAGTATATGTGATACATAATTCTACCCAAAAGGGAAATTCTTGTTTTGACATTTGTCTTTTTTGGTACCCTATCCCTTTTGGCTGTTGGGTCCCTCTCTTTTACTAGAGTTAAAGTGTACAAGTAAGCAGTGCAAGGAGTGCAAATATGTAAGTTAAAACATCTAGACAAAAGTTAAAATGGATTTCCTAAAGATAACCAACTCCTGCCAAGCTGATCTTGATCCGCAAAAGAAGATAATAATAAATGGGAAAATAGGAACAGCCCTACTAGATAAAGGATGTCATCACATTGTTATTAGTGAGGAACTTTTATCTGACACCAAAAACCCAGGGAAAGAACAAATACAGGATACTTGTTTATATGAGGAAAATAAATGATACCCTTTGATAGAGGTCCTGTTGACCATAGATTGGGAATCACTTTTGAGAAAAGTATGGGTGATACCCTCTCTTCCTGGAACCTTTTTCTTGGAGACTGACCTTCCCTGTTTTCATGACTATATATCATCCTTCCCCCCCTCCGCTGGATCAGAGTGGTTGGGAAGTGCCCCATATGCACAGACCCCAATAGATGGAGCCCCCTTCAAGAGAACAAAGTTCCGTAGGTAGAAGAGGGAAGAAAGGGCAAAATATCACCAATCCTGTGAGATTTTGTCCACTCCTGTTCTTTTCTCCCCAGAAGATCCACAGATACCGAGCCGGATCTTTTGAACTGCGCAAATGGATGACACAACATTGGAATCAAGCAGGAAACAGGAGTAGAACCCGGGGAAGGAAGGCCCCCTTTTTTGTGTATAAAAAGGACTATTATACAGGGTGACAAGGGATACAGGGTACTCGAAAGAACAATTACTAGTACCCAAGGCCTTTCATGAATACATCTTAAACCTTGCACAAAACCAGGCAGGAGGCGGTCACTACGGGAAGGAACATACATTGAAGTATTTGCTCCATAGCTTCTACTGGCCTGGGGTGTACAAGGAGGTGGCGAGATATTGCACTTCTTGTGTCTGGTGTCAGTTTGTGAATAACCCTGTCCTTCCCAGAGCCCCTCTCCAGCCGCTACCAATCATCGACACCCCATTCCAACGAGTTGGTAGGGACCTTGAAGGTCCCCTACTCCCATCAGCATGGGGACACCAGTACATATTGGTCCTGGTGGACTATGCCACCAGGTATCCAGAGGCGATACTCCTAACCAGTGCAACCACAACAGCCGTTGCGCAAGCCATGGTCGCCTTTTTCTCTCGTGTAGGGTTTCCACAGGAACTCTTAACAGATCAGGGTAGGATAACTCATGAAACAAATCTGTACGTTGCTTGGCATCAAACAGATCCGAATGGCTGTGTACCATCCACACACCAATGGCCTAGTGGGGAGATATAATGCAATGATCAAGGCCATGCTAAGGAAGATCATAGAACAAATGGGAAGGGATTGGGATCAACAGCTACCCCTGGTTTTATTCACCATCAGGTCACATGAGCAGAAGTCTACAGGGTTTTCTTCCTATGAATTACTGTTCAGGAGACCACCTCATAATCTTCTAGACATGGCAGTTGAGCAATGGGTTGAGGTAAAAGATGACAGTAAACCGCTATTGCAATATAGTACACCATTAAGAGACACCCTAGTTTCTCTTTGAGAGAAGTTCCAAGCAACAGAAACGCTGGTATGACAAAAACACCAAATTAAGACAGTTTAAAGCTAGATATCTCGTCATGATACTAATGCCCTACTCTGGAAAAAAACTGTTAGCCACATGGCAAGGGCCTTATAAAATCCTGGACAAAGTGACCTTTGTGTCTTACCGAGTGGCCGTACCCCACAAAGCCCAAACAGGACAAACATATCAAGTTAACCTTCTGAAAGCCTGGGAGGGGCAACTACCAACAACGACACTCAGAAGCGCTTCCATATAGCACATCACCCTGTACCGACCCCTATAGATTCCATCGGTCACTTCTCGTCCAAAGCCATCCAACTCCGTACACAGAGGTCCCCGACTAACAAAAAAACAGAGGCAACAGTTATTGTCCTTGTGTTCTTCTTTTTCTGACATCCTGTCAGGTATACTAGGATGTACAAACTTGGTTGAACACCACATAAACACAGCAAAAGCAAGACCCATAAGGTTAAGGCCATATTGCATACTTGCGGCCAGTAGACAGGCTGTAGACCAAGAGATACAAGCAATGCTAAAAGCAGGTATAATAGAATCCGCCCACAGTGCATGGTCCTCCCCAATCGTTCTAGTCCCCAAGCCCAATGGAAGCATCAGGTTTTGTATAGACTTCCAGCAGCTAAATTCCATTTCCAAATTCGACGCCTACCCGATGCCTTATGGACCGTCTAGGAGATGCCAGGGTGATGTCCACACTTGACCTCACCAAAAGCTACTGGCAGATTCTGATGTCCTCAGACTCCCGAGAAAAGACAGCCTTCTCAACCCCCTTTGGTCTGTTCCACTTCAAAATCCTTTCCTTTGGGCTACACGGGGCCCAGCGACCTTTCAGAGGTTGATGGACGTCCTGTTACGTGCTCATCAAACGTATGCAGTGGCATATCTCGACAACATCATAGTCCATAGCCCTGACTGGGAGACACACCTTGTACACCTATCCAACGTTCTACTAACTCTCAAGAAGGCCGGTCTTACAATCAACCCCAAGAAAACCACCATTGGTACAGATTGTATCCGTTACCTTGGGTATGATATCCAGGCCGGACTGTAGTGTAGTTCCTATATTCCCAATAGGCTCTGCACATTTGAATAATAAATCCTGTAGTTTAGACGTAGGACTGAGGTCGACTAGGTCTCTACCGAATCTATTAGACTTAATTGTGAGTGCCAGCTAGCTCAGAGGTCACTAGAAACTTTCTCGAATTCACAAGAAGGGATTAGTTTCTGACAGCCGCATAAACATGACAACTTTGTTTCCGAAGAATAAGAAATCAATCTCTAGAGTCGCGGAAACAATAGATAGCTATTTTACTCAGTCATTCGTGCATGCTTCGGTCCACCAGAGGTGCTGAGAAAATAAAGAGACAGGAGTTTTCAATAAAAAGTATTTATTGAACAGTCTTCTTTCTCAAGCATAAGAAATGTACTGCTACAATCGTAATGCTGGTAATAAAGTACATAGTATATAATACGAACAGTATTATAAAGTAGTACTGTGAAAGCATGATATGGTTTCTAAGCCATAAATTGCCTTAAAATGGATAAAATACATACAGTGTTAAAATGATGGCTAAAAGTACTCAACTGGTGCTTCTAAAACACGCCTACCCCGGTGTACCTGACCTAAGCCTAGCACAAGGGAAGAAGTAAGTGAGGAGTAGTTTAAGCTTAGTATTTTCTGCCATGAATCTAATCAAGAATTCTCTAAGGGTCTAATCAGCTCTGTACCTTGGTTTAGAATGAAGGAGGTCTTGTATCTCTCTCTCAGGACTCAATTTCCCAGCAACCCGAAAGGGAAGTCTGGAAACACTGGAGCTGGATTTCTCGGCAGGAGAAAAGATAGAGTCTCTCAGTGCGTCAGCTAAAGGGTCAGCTTCCTTCAGCACTTTTGCTCCTGCAGGGCGTCGGGCAAGTAGTTAGTCGATCTGCTCCAAACCACAGTGTGTCTGCTTGGGCAAATCTAGGCATATTTATACTATGAAGGTGCAGAGTTTGACGCGTGATTGGACTTAATAACGTCATAGAAGACTTACTTCTTTGAAAACCCCAAGATTTCCTAGATAAATTAGTATTCAGGCAAGGGGATGTCCCTAGCTGCAGAAGGCGGGTTTCTCTTAGAAATCGTTGCTGATTCTTGGACCATAGTGGAAGTAGCCATGCCGTATTTGGGCTGCATAGGCTCAGTCTAAATCTTGTAATGATTTCTATGCCTATATAAGGATAGGGTAATCCGTATCTATATAAGGGCATGAATCGGGAACATTTACACTAGAGTCCTAGATTCATTTACAACACCCACTCCACGATCTTAAGTTCAATAAAACTAAACCTGTAAGCACTGAACATATCTAAAGATGGTCTATACAATCCCACCCAAAATACAACATACAAAATTGCATTTGAAAAGGCTTGTTTGAATGTAATGAGTATAGAATAAGCAGGTCTTTATAGACATGAAGCATAGTATACATTCTATCATTGTAAAATATATTCATGAAATGTCTCTGAAGCTTTTTACAGAAAGGAAAAATAAATTTTCGAGACCATCCCATATAATACTTTAAAAGACCTTTTTGTTCTGATTATTAGGCCAAATATAGTCATTTCGGAAGTTCTTAAAAATAAATCTTGTTCTCTAAGAATAGTTCTACTTTAAGCAGATTACTCTGTGCCAAAAATTCTATTTTGGAAAATGTTCAAATTAGTAGATTGTTTTGAAAAATGAAGGTCGAATTTCAGAGTTCAGAGAACGCTGTGTGAAATAATCAAAAGTTATTCTCAGGAGTGTCAGGAGAAAACATCAGATCATCTAGGCTGGCAAAGAAACCATCTACCGTAGTAGGTGAAAGTGGAACCACTTCAGTTAGCAGATCAAAAGTACAGAAGTGCTGATCATCCCTGTCAGCGTTTGATGCATTAGCAATGTCCATAGTAGATGGTACCTGTATGCCTGTAATTTCTCGTATCTCACCCTCAGTTAGACTTGCCGGTGAGACCTCAATGAATGCCGTCATCAGAATAGGCAGCCGTTTTGGGCAACACGATGCATGAGCCGTTACTGGACCTAGCAAAGCGTCAACATCTGATGGCAGTACGGATGGAAGTGTAAGACAAATGTCCAACATGTATTCCTGTCCGCAAAGCAGGCATCGAAGAACAGGTAAGATGCAATCTTGCCAGATTGGTCTGAACGATAGAAACCAGGTTGTGTTCAGATCTCTTAAACGAGCCAAGCCAAGAATCTGCGAAATTCTCTCACGATACCTCATGGCAAGGAGGCATTGTTCCATTGTAGTCTGGGTGTTGCTGGTAGCCGGACTTGCCATATCGGAGCAGAAGGAATAAAAATAGAATTCCTGCTACTAGTCCCAAGATGAGAGGCAGGCCGCCGAACACAGAGTGCACGAAGTTTGGAAAAATGCCGAGGACTGCTTCAAATGGTGTTAACAGTCCCGAAAAAATTGTCTTAAATACATGTGCAATGCCGCTGGTATCAGACATGTTTAAGATTTGACTTTACATTTCTGCGAAATGTACTGGGCAGTTTGTTGATAATAATGCATGTATCTCTGCAGAAGACCTTGCAACCTGCAGATCATACGTTTCTCTAGACGAGGTCAGTGGAACTTTTTTTTTTAAAAGAATGACTTTCATTCTGCTTAAAGTATCAATTCGTATAGAAGATATATTCAGTGAAGGCCATAAGTCCGTACCTCTGTCTGCCTTGTGCCTTGGATACAATACTTGCATACAACAAGTGACCATGGACGACACACTAACTAGATAAGCTTTTCCTGGCAACATGCCACAACAGCTGTGATCATTCAGCATAACGTAACTGCCATTGGATAGATGCCTGAAAATTGGTTCTATCACTGTGGAGGGTGTCCCATGCAGATGGCATGAAAGGTTATTTGCAGAACCATCGCAGGCTCCGTGTAAATTAATACCTTTGCACAAAAGTGTACGGCTTAGTGAGTTGATGCAATTATTACTACTAAGGAATACCTCTTTTCCCTTATTTCAACATTTATGTGTGTAAGTCGACTTAATGTATTCTGTACCCAACCTTTCATACAGGCCCGCTGGTATACGTTGTAGACAATGCTCGAACTGGAAAATCGTCACTGGTATCGTAATGGTGCCATGTATTATCCATTCAATGACAGGCTTCTCAGAAACTGTTAAGGGTAATCTTTCCAGTTTTTCAATGCTGAGCACCGTATAGTCTGCTCCTTTTTGTGGCAAAGATATTTGTTTATCTGTAAGGTTAAATACAGAAAACAATGACGTTGTGTTGATTAGACGCCATGGCACATAGCCTGAACGCAGATTTTGCAACGTCCAGCCCAGCTGCATTATAGAACGTAATTGAGATTGGCCATGTTGTAACATTAGCAAGTCCTGCTCTATTATGTCAATTGCAGATGATACAATGCTGTCCAATGAATATATTCTGGACGACAGAGTTGTTAATCCATTGTCTACTACAAAGAGAGTTTTCTCCAAATTAATACGATCAATTTCTCGTATTCTTTCTGCAGTTTCTATTTGCATCACTTTCCATGCCTCGTTGTTCGCAGCATATATACCAGCGTATATGAAACGTTTTTGACATGGTTTGCAAGGCCCTATCAAAAAATCTTGCAAATCATTGCCTTCTTTAAGTAAAGATAAGTGTTGTTTGATTTCCGGAAGTGTAGATTTCTGTAGCCACTCAAGGCATAGTTTTCCTTCACTGTATGTTGTTACTATCCCTGGATGTTGTCTCTGGGAATATCTTGGATCTGGCCTGTTCATTTTGAACCCCTGTATTTTTTCCAGGAATCTATCATGACAGTTATTAGTGTCTGTGAGCCAGATTAACCATTTTTTCCAATCAGGATTAGTTCTGTTCTGTTTTAAAATATAGGGTACGTCTACCTCCTCTTCTGTAGCATTATCACTGTCAGATGTGGGTTTAGGTATAGACAGTTTATTTAAATATTTTATCTTAGCTAGGCCAAGACAAGAAGTTTGTTGAACAGTGTCATTTAAAAACATTATTTGTTCTGGTATAATGCAGGCTCTGAACAGGGCTTCTAAACCTTGCACCTGCCAGTCTTTTGTGCCCCAGACAGTTTTTGTCTCGATGTTGTGTTTCCAAAAGTCAAAACCTAATGTAGACAGCTGAACATAAAAGTTTGCAGAATAAATTTGTTTAGTATTGGTCAACATTGTTTTCATTCCTGTCTTATTTTCATTTTTGAAATAAAATGTTTCTGGATTCGTAACATTAAACCCTGTGAAGTATGGAAACTTTTCATAGAACATTTTTGAGCTGCCTTTTAGCGGCGTTGGACAGTGTTTCCATTGATTATATGTATAAACATTTCTAGGGTTTGCAGATTTATGCAAATAATGGTGACCATAATGATTAAAACAATACATTTGTTCATAATCTGATGAACCTTGTAAGTATTCATGTTCAGTAAATGTAGCTGACATCTCTAAATCTGACATCATATTATTAATAGTCTCAAAGTCCCAATCATCAGAAAATGTGTTTGGTGCTACAAAGTCACTTAAAGAGATCTTGAACTGGTGCGGAATCTTCAGCAGCTCTACCGGGCCATAGATATCATACTCAGTTCCGTCCCATGCTATACCACCAGGTATAGGAACGGCTGTGATGTTCACTGATGACAGATCTCTTCTTTCACAATGGGAAGATTTATGAGGTTTCAGGACCAAGTTGATTTTCTGACTTGCTGTGTCCATTGCATTATATTTTCCATCTATCATTTTTCCCAAGCTCAAATCCAGAATGAGCCAGAGCAGGAGGAAAAGTATACCTAACACAATTCAAAATTCAATCCATGGTTCAACCAGATATATTTTCTCAAGTTGATGAAATATTTCTTTTATTTTTAATTTGAAAGTTTTATTTGCTGGCGTATCTTCGGGTTCACTGGGATCCTCAGAAAATGTATCAAACAGCCAGTTATATCAATAGTTGGAATTGCATCAGGATTGTTATTAATCTTTGCAGCTGCTTCTTCCTTTGTCATATTTGTTTAGTCAGAGGCTACATCATTGTAGACAGGTGTTTCTTGACAAACTGTTATTTGGGTATCAAGAGGCACGAGTTCCATGGCTTTGTTACATAGTCCTTCTTTTCTCACTGCAGGTTTATCAAAGGTGATAAGTCTTTCAGTTTGAATCCCTTGAATAGTAGCGAGATTTGGTCTTCTGCTACTTCTTGGGAGTCCACTGGGCCTACTACTTATTATTGGCCTCATGATTGTGGTTTGACCAGGTCGATGGACACAACTCTGTTCTCCCTTTTACCAGCAAGGGGCGGTAGTACTACTGATCTTGTTCCTTGGATTGCCAAGACAGGTACTGCTTTTCTGTAAGAAGGCCCAAATTCCTTCTTCACCGCGATCTTCTCTCTGACTAGATCTCCAATTTTTGGAATCCAGACAGGTCTTGCTGGGACAGGTGGTTTTTCTTTGGTGGATGTTGGCTTTTGTGTTGCGTTACTTAGACTTTTTCTTGTTTCGTTCAAGTCCTGTAAAACAGCCAAATGATCTTTGACATCAAAGGGTTTTAGTTCCACCACTGAAGTTTGACAATCGAGGTCTTCGATTAACATTCTAGTACCAAACAGTCATTTATACGGAGTGATTCCACCCAGAGAATTTCTTGGCAGATTGCTAAGACTATGTTGGACACTTATTAGATGTTTGACCCACCCATCACCCGAACCTAATAACATAGCTGTTATGGATTGCCTTATGTCACAGTTTTTTCTTTCCACTACCGCAGTACCCTCAGGATGGAAGAGACTAAAATACCGCAATGCAACGCCCAAACTAACCATGGCCTCCATGCAAGCTTGAGAGCTGAACGCAGGACCCTGGTCAGAATGTAGCGTGCCTATTGCGTATGTGCCGATAAAGACTCGCAAATCCTTCATAACAGTTCTGGCGTCAGCCGAGCGCTGGGGCCACATCCAAATAAATCTTGTGCAGGAGTCCACTGCGACCATGATATATTTATAGTTGCCATCCCTTGTTAAGGGACCACAGTGGTCCAGGTAAACGCATGCAAGAGGTTTATCTGAAATAAGAAGGGGCGTCTGTGCAGGTCGTTTCACTGTTGAAACTTTTATTTTCTGGCATATTTCACACTCTAGAACATAATTTCTAGTTTGTTTCCTCATAGGCGCGGCCAACAATATCTCTGTTTTAATAATGATACTGTTGCGGCAAACCCCTGAGTGTGCAGACGCTAGTCCTTCATGTGCTGCTAAGATTAGTCCTAACCTATGTTCCATGTTTGGAATTGCCCTATCCCTCACTCCAGGAATTTGAGCAAAAGGAACATTATTCGCATCAGTTATATATGAGTACTTTACTGGAAAGCCTTTCGCGACCGTCTTACCACTGTCTTTGACTGAAGCAGTGACAGCTTGCATTATTTTGCTGTCTATTTTTGTTTTTGACCGAGTGATCGCATCCACGGAAGCCGTTTGCACAGCTGCCTTCTCGGCTTCATCAGCGAATGAATTCCCTGCAACGTTGATGACTCAGTGTATGAATCACCTGAGTCTTTTGTAGTTTTTTCTGCAAAAGAACTACTTGTTCCCAAAGCGTTTTATGCTTAATTGTGCCACCTTTTGCGTCTTTGAAACCATTTTGAACCCAGTTCTGTGAATACTAATTGTAAGATTGTACGCAGTAATACGAATCGCACACTATTAGTTTGGGGAATTCGCGATCGGTATTTTCAAGCGCCATCTTGAAAGCTTGAAGTTCAGCTCGCTGAGCTGTACAGTCTATGAGTGATTGCGTTTTAGTGACCATAGGTCTGAATTTACCTTCGCGCCAACGACCTTTAACGATTGCCCAGCCGCACTATAGGCTTGTTTACCCCCAACTGCGGGCTGCGCTGATCCGTCTGTATAGATAATACATCCGTAATGTTCTAGAGGCAGAATCTCGGTCGGCAGGGGACATTCGTACTCGTATTGTAGGAATTCTTGTGTTTTTAAGAGGGGTCAAACACGTATTCAACGTCTGTTGCAGCAAGAGAGTTAACCCATTGTATCCATCTTGGATGTAAAGCTTTTGCATTGGGAATGCTTGCTTTTGTCACTGCCTCTAAGGCAGGTACAGGTGTAACGATCATTATACATTGACCCTGTGCTAGAGCTCTCTCCTTTGCTACTGCAGTTTGAACCGCCGTCAGAATTTTTTCAGTAGAAGTGAATTTTATTTCCGCTTGTGTGTAGAAGTGTGATTTATATGCTATTGGTACCTTTTCACCTTCATTAAAAGTCAGGTACGTGTATCTGCATCTCCCTGGGATGATTCGGATCACAAGGTTGCGTGCATTTTCACGTGTATCTAATTGTGTTTTTGCTAACATGTCTGTTTGCACTGAACGCAAAATATCTGTGTGCGTTTTAGTCGAATTAGTTGGTTTGAAATCAGGTTTGATTAGTTCGTAGAGAGGTTTAACCCTTTCTGCGTAATTCAGAACATAAGTTCTTCCAAAATTCAGGAAACCTAGAATTGACTGTAAGTTCTTCAGCGTTCTTGGAGTTTGGAGCAGCGCACATTTCTCTCTAAAGTTTGCTGCCAGGCTTTTGCCTTCACTTGATAACTCGTATCCTAAGAATAGGGCGTTGAGGTGGGCAATTCATGATTTCTTAAAATTGAATTTGTACCCTTCAGAAGCAAACCCAAGTATTATGGAGTTCACTTTTTTCAAGTGCACGTCCAAATCATCATCTGTAAGATAGATGTCATCGACATATGATAATGCCTCATCATCGTACATTTGTAGTAACTCTGTTACTCTGGCTGAAAATAACCCTGGACTATTCTTGAATCCCTGGGGGAGACGGCAAAATTGTCGCTGTGTCCCCATAATTGAGAAAGCGGTCAAATGCCTGCTTTCAGGTGCAATGTTTTGAAAGAAAAACCCATTTGAAATGTCTAATGTGGTTTTATATTTTTTCCGCACAAGGTTATTCATCAGTGCTGCACTATGTGCATTTTGTACTGCAAATGTTTTGCAACAGGAGTTTAAGTGTCCGTAATCCAAAACTAGACGATATGAATTGTCTGGTTTGGAGACAGGAAACAAAGGAGTGTTCATTGACGAGGTGCATGTTTCAATCACCCCTTGGTATTCAAGTTGATTTAAAATCTCCCTGACTTGTTTCTTAGCTTCTTGCTTAACAGGATACTGCCTTTGTGCAGTAGGTTGATTTTTTTAACTGAATTTTATGGTGAGGAGAGTCTTCATCCCATCCTGTAAGATTTTAATATAATGCTGGAGCTTGGGCCACAGCCCATTTTCTGGCATAGGTGTATTTTTTATGAATAGGAATGTGATTTGAGAAGGCTGGCATAATTACTTCCTCGCCATGTGGGCACTCCCTAACAAATTCAGGTGGCCAGACTTTTTCAGCTAGAAGTATTTCATAGCCCTTAGAGAGCTTTTCCCAAAAGAGTGCCCTTATTTTTCTAGTTATGTCCCCCTCCATCCGGAGTGTTACTTCATATAACTTATGAGGTACACTAACCCTGGTATCGGCAGTTTTAACCTGAATGCATTCATTCAAGTCCACTGTCTCCAGATGATCCATCAGGATATTGCGAACTATTGTGACTTCTGCTGCGCTGTCTAGCATTGTCTGGGCTTACTCCCCGTTCTTGAGTTGTGTCCTCAAGATCCTCGGCATGTCTGATCTTTATGCTTGCTACCTTCTTTTTTGTGAATTGGGTTTTCTTATTTTGGACTTCACGCGTTTCTCTTTCTGATCTGATCGTCCTCTCCTCTCGGATTTCTGCGTAGAAGTCTGAGAGGTACAAGAGGAACGAGTATCAGTATCTTGATATCTATCAGGTTTTCTTAAAGTATCCCTATTTCTAAGGTTATACCTTCTTTTAGAGGGTTCCGGTTGGGGAGACCTATCTCCCTTTTGGGGAGATCTTCTTCTGGACTGAGAATATTTCTCTTTAGGAAGTGACTGTTTAGTATTTTCCCACTTCTTTTTAGGAGTAGTGAAATTATTTTTAATAAATACCTTTTCAGGATTTTCAGTTAGCTGGGGTTTTTATGGTTTCCCTCCCAAACTATCTCTTCCTAGTTCATCATATGATTTTTCAATAATTCTTGCAAGCTCATATGGTTGGCCTGCTATATCTGTTTCTTTTTACTTCTGGCGGAATGCCACGGATGCTGCTTCACCTTTGATGTTGGCTAATAGTATAGCCGAGACCTGTTTGAAATGTTTCAGTAATTTCATACCTAGATTTAGGGCTGGTTCTGGACCGTAACCATTTTGAATCTGTCTCAGAACGTCTGGTTTCTGCCATGAATGATACACCATGTGTTTTTGTGTAGATTGAAGCAAAGACTATACCCCAAGTGTCACAGTCCTCCACATGTGGTGCTATCCCCATTGGTAAACAGATTGTCAGAATTCTGTGTTTCTCATGAGGTGTACTATCAGGGAATACTGCCTCAATTTGAGTAATTTTTGTGCTAACCAAAATGGAATTTGTTCCCTTTTGGCAGGCATTTTACCAATGACTGATTGTAAAGTCTGTGGTGTGATTTTGTTTGTGTTCCCTTGGTGAGGGGTGTGCTGTGGAATCCTTAGAGTAGGTTGTACTGTTAAAGTCCGCATAACATATTGAACCAATTGTCTATGTATTTTAATTAACTGTTTCAGCTGTGCTAGCAGTTCTCTACCTGTCATACTTTCTATGTAAGGATGTGGTGTATAGTTGGCTAGTACCGGCCATGTAGCTCCTGGTCTACCTAGTGGACCGAGCTTGGTAATGTGATTTTTATGTTTTAGGGCGCCTTTGAACCAGAGCTGATGCTCTTGGTAAGTTAATGGAATTTCAACGTCCTCGTAAGGAACGTATTCCTCGGGAGGTTCCTCTACTTTGTGGTAGTGAAACTTGTGTGTTCCACCATCTGCTGGAGGAAAGTGAATCCATGAATAAAATACTTCTGTCTGCCGATATTCATGTGCCTCTATAACAAATATTACTTTACCACCTCCATTGTGTATGAGTTTGTAAGTTATAGTTTTCCTTACGTTTACCGGAATGATTATAGCATCCGGGTCATTCTGTAGCCTATTTCTGTCATCTAAATCTGCTTGTACTGCTGCTGCAGCTAATTCTTCATCAGTAATCATTATTTTTACTGTTTGAAAAGTTTGCAGAACAAGTTTCAAGGAAACAAAGATTAGGTGCACAATATTTTGGAACACTGTATCCTTCAACGTTGAACAAACCAAAAACTAATACATAGGATTTTCCTCAGTTTTGGTGGATATTTAGCCTTTCACCCACTCCAGACGTCTATTGGAGTTTTTACGGGAAAAAGGGGTCTGTGTGAAAAGCACGACTGAGTTACTCTAGTATGTAGCGTTAAATTATCGCCTTACCAAACGTTGGGCGCCATGTAGTGTAGTTCCTATATTCCCAATAGGCTCTGCGCATTGGAATAATAAATCCTGTAGTTTAGATGTAGGACTGAGGTTGACTAGGTCGCTACCGAATCTATTTGACTTAATTGTGAGTGCAAGCTAGCTCAGAGGTCAGTAGAAACTTTCTCGAATTCACAAGAAGGGATTAGTTTCTAACAACTGCATAAACATGACAACTTTGTTTCCCAAGAATAAGAAATCAATCTCAAGAGTCGCGGAAACAATAGATAGCTATTTTACTCAGTCATTTGTGAATGCTTCGTTCCACCAGAGGTGCTGAGAAAATAGAGAGACGGGTGTTTCTATAAAAAGTATTTATTGAACAGTCTTCTTTCTCAAGCATAAGAAATGTACTGCTACAATCGTAATACTGGTAATAAAGTACTGAGTATATAATACGAACAGTAGTACGGTAACAGCATGATATGGTTTCTAAGCCATAAATTGCCTTAAAACGGATAAAATACATAGTGTTAAAATGATGGCTAAAAGTACTCAACTGGTGCTTCTAAAATACGCCTACCCCGGTGTACCTGACCTAAGCCTAGCACAAGGGAAGAAGTAAGTGAGGAGTAGTTTAAGCTTAATATTTTCTGCCAAGAATCTAATCAAGAATTCTCTAAGGGTTTAATCAGCTCCGTACCTTGGTTTAGAATGAAGGAGGTCTTGTACCTCTCTCTCAGGACTCGATTTCCCAGCAACCCGCACTGAAGCTGGATTTCTCGGCAGGAGAAAAGACAGAGTCTCTCAGTGAGTCAGCTGGAGGGTCGGCTTCCTTCGGCACTTTATGCTGCAGGGAGTCGGGCAAGTAGTTAGTCGATCTGCTCCAAACCACTGTGTGTCTGCTTGGGCAAATCTAGGCATATTTATACTATGAAGGTGCCGAGTTTGACGTGTGATTGGACTTAATAACATCATAGAAGACTTAGTTCTTCGAAAACTCCATTATTTCCTAGATAAATTAGTATTCAGGCAAGGGGATGTCCCTAGCTGCTGAAGGCAGGTTTCTCTAAGAAATCGTTGCTGATTCTTGGAACATAGTGGAAGTAGCCATGCCGTATTTGGGCTGCATAGGCTCAGTCTAAATATGGTAATGATTTCAATGCCTATATAAGGATAGGATAATCCGTATCTATATAAGGGTATGAATCGGAAAAAATGTACACTAGGGTCCTAGATTCATTTACAACAGGACAAACCAGGCCACAGATAGATAAATTAGAGGCAATAACAAATATTCCCTGTCCCACCACAAAGAGAAAGGTCTGTTCATGTCTTGGAGTTCTAGGATACTACTGCCGATCCATCCCCCATTTCTCAACCATTGCAAGCCCCCTCACTGATCTTCACACAATGGCCATGTCAGGGCAACGCCTTCACTGGTCGCCTTCACAAGAGCAGAGTTTTATCCAACTTAATGAAGCCATAAGTAATGCACCTGTCCTTATATGCCCCGACTACCAGAAAATATTTGTGCTTCAAACAGATGCTTCAGGTAGGGGCCTTGGCGCAGTCCATTTTCCTTTCGCACCATACACACCCCGGGGAGACGGCAGACAAACGTTGACTTTCTTTCCCGGTGCCCAGTATCTGAATGGCCCCAACGTCCATTCCAGGAAGGGCGACAATGTGAGGATTCCCCTCTAGTAGAACGCAAACCACCCGACCATTCCAATATGGCGGCGCCATGTGGAATACAGGAAGTTGGGTCAGCAGTCTAGCGGGCCAACTGGACATTTCCAGCATTGTACCCATCAGAGAATAGCCAGGTGGGGCCTAGGGAGACAAGAAGGCAGCGTTCGAGGCACCAGAGAGTCCAGAGGAAGGAGTGAAGATGAAGGAAGACGGAGCAGGGGAGAACAAGGAAGAGATCGAAACTGACGAGGACAGAGCTGAAACCAACAAGGATGAGAGCATAGCAGAAGAGCAGGTGCCCGAGTCCATATCTCCCACCGACGAGGAGGAGCAGTGTGAGGAGAACAGCTCTGGGAGCAACATGACCAAGTCCAGCACTCCAACCTTGGAATAAGACTCTGCGACTTCAAACTCCACGCCCTTGAGAGTTGTGGGTTCAGGCAAGTGGCTAAGACTGGATTATTTTCATTTAGGGGTTGATGGGCGGGGGTCAAGGGCCACACCACCCTCAGTCACTGAACTGTCCCTAAACACCTAGGCACCGCACGCTTGGGGCACACTGCTGACATCCATCTCCTGCTGCCCTCCGAGGAACCCCAGTAGGGTAGAGACTACATCAACAAGAAGGAAATCAACAACAGCGGATGTGGGCTATGTTTTGTTAACCCCTCAACCAAACTGCCTGACTTTCTTTTCATTTTCACGATCCACAAACATAAAAAGGGAACCACTGACAGACATCCAAGACATATTGGGATATCTGACAGATTTTCTGTTAATAAACATCCTCATATTAATCTCCTCTAAAATCCCTTCTGTGTATTCTTCTTTGCGGTCAACATCAACCTGTGAAGACCCCCTCACACTGACACTCTCCGACTGTTGCTCCTCTGCTTGCTGCCTCTTGCTTCTGCTAGGTCAGTTCCAAATGTTCTCTGATGCTGGTGAAACATTTCTCTTTAGGTGGGGACTTTGCTTCCTCCTCTTTCTGTCTAGCTGGACACCACCATCAGAGAAAATTGAGTAGGGATTCTTCTCAGCTGTGCCTGTATGCTGTCTCTGCATAGCTCGAGGCCTGGTGTCTTTACTCCTCATCCGTCTGGACACTTCAGAGTGTCTGAGAATGGATATAAGTGCCTGTCAGGAATTTGACGGGGGGCGAATGGCCCAAGTGTCCTGCTTGCAAGCAGCAAAGGCTAGAGAAGAATCACTCCAGGATGTGGCTCTCACTTTAGTCTTGTGCTGCCAGGCAGTAGCCAAGAGACAGAACTAAGGTGTGATGTAGACTGTTGATGTCTCTGCAGGAAATTTATAAGGCACTTCCGTTCCATTGTGTCAGTTACACGCTTATTCGGGTCAAGTGATCTACGCCACCAGCAGCAGCCAACATGGGGAAACCAACGTCCCTCAGCATCTCTAGCCCCAAACGTGCTCTGGGAGAAATAAGGCAAGTGGGCTTAGTGCTGCTACGAGGTGAAGGAACATTCCTGTGCCCATTCCCTCCAGAGTCTAATGATGTGAGAGTGACTGGCAGCCAAAATCAAAGAATCCTACCTATGTTAGGCAATTCCTTCACCAATAATGGTTTAGATGAGAATGGGCATTGGTGGTTCCTTAGCATGGTCAGCTTGCATCCCAAGGATTCCTGCAGCCAGCCAGTGGACATGCTGTTTAGTCATATTGTAGGCAGAAGGAGTGTCAAATATTCAAGAAGTAGGCTGTTAGCCGAGCAGAGCTTACATGAGAAAGCTAGTGATCTGTGTGATTATGTGTGGATTTCATTCAAATGCATAGCCTAACTTCAGAAATGTGACCCTCGCAATACAGATAATTATCTTTGTTGGCTATATGTATAAGAACACCTAGAACAAATTAAGACAGAGCTCAAATTGCCCTTGAATCATAGGGGGCACTAAGTAGTCTTGTACAAGAACAAACATCTCACCCTGGCTCCCAGCATGCTCTTAGCTATTTCTAAAACTGAAGACATTGATGCATACACCCGGGTTATAGCTGTGTTCAATGTCCTTGAGAATGACACAGGCATGGAGCATCGAACACTGTCATCGGATAGAGGTAGCATGATTGTATCGTGGAGTCCAGCTACTGGATGTCATGACAAGCCAGCATTTAGCAAGGTTTGGATAAATATAGAAGACAATTTGTTTTTATGCAAGTGGACATGGGTGACTACACATGGCCCACATAAATAAATATGTGCATCGCTACTGATGTCGAGGTGCTGTTTATAATTTAAGAAATTTGAGGTGCTCAGGATCTTATTGTAGTACCCCCAAAGACAGAAACACTCCTGACTGCAGATTTGATGTTCCCTAAGAAGCAATCTGCATCAAATTCTAATTTCTTGAGAACAAAAGTGCTAATGCAAAGAGGATAGGATGGGTGGGGCTGAGCAGTAAATCTTGTAGGAATCCACACCTAATTGTGAAGAGGTCAGTGACGCCATTAGCGTATTTTTTACTGCATATGATTTTAAAAGTCGTGGCACAGTCCCTCCATTGGTAGTCAAGCACTCTGGATGCATATGTGGGCACTCAGGACAGCCACATGTTTTGATGATGGTACTCTGTGTTGGAGAATGCGGCGAAGCCCAAAAAATCCCTCAACTCATTCACTCTTTGTGGTCAATTACATTCGGGTTTGAGTCCAGGTGTGCAAATGATACATTGCTGTAATGTACTCAAAATGCAAACTGCCCACAAACTACAATATAAAAATTTCGAATTGTATGCAGTTTAAAAAAAGTTAAATTACTTCAAATGAGACCCAAGAAATGTGGATGGGTTGAAGGTAAATCAGCATGACTTTTTCCACTTTCTGCAAAAAGGGACAGATGAATATTCATATGTAGATAGAATAAGTACACTTCTGAAGACATGAACAATGGAATTGCCTTTGCCAATGCCCTTCATTCCCCAAACTGTAAATTACCTCTTTAATGTTTCATTTTGTTACTGGGGTATAGGTGCCGCAATAGATATACAAAAGAGCATAGGTGTTCAGTGTAGCTCCAGCATGTGTGGATTCATCCTAGAATTTCTGCACCTGTAAGAGCACCTGATGAGGCTATCCTGAAACGTTGTATTGGACCTGGAGAGCTAAGCCAACACTGGACACTCCAGCAATGAAGAGGTCTGTAATAATCTAAGTAGCTATTTCTGACCATTCCAATGTATCATTGTCTAGAAGAAATTGTAACATGTCTCTCAGGGTCAGTAGCTGGAATTGGCAGTTTTAGTTGTCATCAGATATGACCCGTAACTTCAGCAGATTTATTGATGGGAATGAAACACAGGGTATGCGGCTAAGCTCATCAATAAGGATAGAGTCATGTGTAACACTGTGTGCAATGAGTAAAGAGTAGCAAATGTGAGATCTCTCCTTTGGCCTCTTAGTTTGGTGGTGGTGGTACACATGAGGAGATGGCAAATAAAGATCAATGCTGCCTAGGGTGTTCTACCCCAATAACATTTTAACCAGCCCTTTCATTGACTTCATAATACGATTAGCAAAATAGGTTCAAGTTAAGTAAAAGTGTAGGTATGAATAGCATATGTATACTTCCCTACATATGATAACCTTGATGATTTGTTGGTAGTCAATATTATGAAGTCAATGTGCATGCAGGATATTGATGTGGATATTGTGACATACAACCCTGTCCAAAGGATTAGGTGAAAACTGAGAGCGATTTAGTCAAATAACTAACACGTGGTCATACAGATGTTAAAAACTATCATTATTTAGGTTAAGCCTAGGCAGTATGTATGTGCTATTTTTGAAATATGTAATATTCACTCTATGTGCTTTAACCCCTTCGCTGCTAGGCCTCCCCGACCCCACCCCCACCCCCACGCAAAGACTTTTTTTGGGCTATTTGGAGTAGTTCGCGCTTAGGCCCCTGTAACATTTTGACCACATAAGGTATTCACTCCAAGTTTCAATCAATCAATCAAGGCATTTGAATAGCGCGCTACTCACCCGGAGGGTCTCAAGGCGCTTGGGGTAGGGGTGGACCGCTACTGCTCGAACAGCCAGGTCTTGAGTTGCTTCCTGAAGGCGAGGTGGTCTTGGGTCAGGCGGAGGTGGGTGGGGAGGGAGTTCCACGTCTTGGCGGCCAGGTAGGAGAAGGATCTTCCTCCCGTTGTGGCTCTTCGGATGCGGGGGACGGCGGCGAGGGCGTGGCTGGTCGATCAAAGCTGGCGGGTGGGAGTGTAGAAGTTCAGGCGGTCGTTGAGGTATCTTGGGCCTTGGTTGTGGAGAGCTTTGTGTGCGTGGGTGAGGAGTCGGAACGTGATTCTCTTGCTGACAGGGAGCCAGTGCAGGTTTCTCAGGTGTGCGGAGATGTGGCTGTGTCGGGGGATGTCCAGGATGAGTCGTGCTGAGGCGTTCTGAATGCGCTGGAGTCTTTTCTGGAGTTTTGCGGTGGTTCCGGCGTAGAGGGAGTTGCCGTAGTCCAGTCGGCTGGTGACGGGGGCCTGGGTGACCGTCTTCCTGGTTTCGGTGGGGATCCACCAGAAGATCTTACGCAGCATGCATAGGATGTTGAAGCATGATGAGGAGACGGCGTTGACTTGTCTGGTCATGGAGAGGGAGGAGTCCAGGATGAAGCCCAGGTTGTGTGCGTGGTCTGTTGGTTTGGGTGCGCTGCCCAGGGCAGGGGGCCACCAGGAGTCGTCCCAGGCGGAGGGCGACGATCCCAGAATGAGGACTTCCGTCTTATCTGAGTTTAGTTTCAGGCGGCTGTTCATCATCCCCTCGGCTACGTCTTTCATCCCTTCGTGTAGGTTGGTTCTGGCGGTGGCGGGGTCGTTGGTGAGGGAGAGGATCAGCTGGGTGTCGTCGGCGTAGGAGATGATGTTGAGGTTGTGTTGGCGTGCGATGGGCGCGAGGGGGCTCATGTAGATGTTGAACAGCGTGGGGCTGAGTGATGATCCTTGTGGTACGCCGCAGATGACTTCGGTGGCTTCTGATCTGAACGGGGTGTTGAAAATGGCAATATATATGCACATAAGCGGCGTTCATTTGTGTTCACTGTACCCCTTGTTGTAAGCAGAACGGATATCGCGAAACACTGACTGTGTTATCCCGCCAGCATAGACCCATGCACACACGTACACGACAACAATTTTAGGCACCATGGCCTCTCTGCCCGTTTGTTAAACCCCCGGCACCCCTCCCCGCGCGCACTGCTCATGCATCGGCCATAAAACCCTCTCCCTCTGCGTGACCCTGCTCTAGAAGGAACACTCCTGCTTGACCCACACCCCCCATTTCCTCCCAAGAACACCCTTCCCCTCAGCTGACGAGCCCCCCCCCCCCAGCTGCACTTGGCCTTTCGACCCGGTCCCAAGTCCTAAGACCAAGCCTCGTGGATGTACACCCCCCTTTTCCTGCCCAGCATAACAAAACCGTGATACACCAACCGAAGTGCCCGATCTTATAGCCTGCCCAACCTTTGATCTGATCATCCCCTCCTGCCCTCGTGTCCTGTAGGAATGTCCGGCTGAGAGATCACAATCTCTTGTTACATTCAGGAGGGGAGGATGACATCTGAGCGACTGGTATGGGAATAGGCCTGAAGCTGGGATTCCAAGCATGCTTTTTCCTACTTCAAAGCGTCTTTATTGCAATAAGGAATGTTTGTGCATCATAAACATGTGTATAAAAGACGAAGCCTCAGAGAAACTTGTTATAGCACCTCCTGAAGACACTATGCGAGTGTCCGAAATGACAGGCTCTCCTCATGAGAAATAAAACTCTGTTCTTGTTTTCCTGCTTCCAGCGCCCGTCTCTTTATTTGGTAATTGTTCAAGATGGGAACTAAGAGGCGTCTTGCGCCAACAGCCTGGGCATCAGGTGCATTATGGGCTGACTTTTCCACAATTGGCGTCCCAACGCGGGATCCATCAGCGACATAAGGTCCGGTAAGAGAGGTCCAGACGATGGGGTGAACATCTAAACGATTGGAGTATACCTGCCTTGAGAGGGCCCTCGTCCGGCTGCCGATTGAATGAACTTCACCGATTCCAAACGGACCTCTCTCAAGTGACCTACTGTCCTGACTGGAATCCCACAGGAATGCTGCGGTAAAAACATGGAGAAAGAGAACGATTGGGCGCTGGAAAAGGGAAGGCGAAGAATTGCCCACACGGTCCGGTCCGGGTAAGGTTAAGTAGGACGTCTTTACGTCCGATTGGTAGGATGGCTTTATCCATCTGATTGATTGATTGATTGTACTTGAAGTATTGGTTCTCTTTGAGACATTTTCTATTTGCAAACAGCGATGAATAGGAACGTTCCTCTCTCTTTGCAAATAGTGAAGGATAGGTAATGCAGACGTTTGTCCCCCATTGTAATCCGTCATGCCTATCTTTCTCCCCACTGATTGTTTGTTATCGATTTTTATCGATTATTGCTCTTTGAGATATTCCCTGTCTACAAACAGGGAAGAATAGAAATATTCTGCCCCCCTTTGCAGATAGTGAAGGATAGGTAATGCAGATTTTTGTCCCCTATTGTAATCCGTCATGCCCATTTTTTTCTCCCCACTGATTGATTGATTACTTGGACATTTTATTGTTCAAGGAATAGTTCGTTCGAGGCATTCCCTGTTTGCAAATAACGTAGAAAAGAAATATTCTGTCTAATCTTTGCAAGTAGTGAAGGGTAGGTAATGTGGACCTTTGTCCCCCGTTGTAATCTCTCGTGCCTATCTACTCCCCACTGATTGGTAAACTAGTTCCACCCGGACCATTTATTAGAGGTAGGTCATCTGGCTCGACCGGAGGGCCCCCCTAATAAAAAGGACATATGCAACAATAACGAAGTAATCACCGTATCCTGTTAACAGAAACTTTAGCATGAAACACGCTAGAAAGAGAAGAAAAAAAAAAAGAAAGAAATAAGAAAGCAAAATCAGTAGGCCACTGATGAGTTTTTGATTTCGCTACAAATAGGAAAACGTTAGAAATAGCTCACGATAAAACACATGATTTCGCTAGAAATAAGAAACGTTAGAAATAAGCCCGTAATAAGAAACATGAAAATGGTGAGAGAAGCCAAGCTTGACATCGCGACGGCCACGAGGCAACTAGGCTTCGCCACCCCTCACTGCTCCAAACATGTCTGTCCCACCCCCTGCCATGCCCCAATAACGGTAACATGAGATAGATACAAGTCAGCAGATACCTACCCCCATTCTGGAAACTCCCGAAGTGCAACAGGTCCGCGGCTACGCCCATCCGGAAGACGAGATCTTCGGCACGTGTAGGGCGGGTCCTGCTGCCAGCCGTCGGCCGGGGAGGTCGTCGCATAAGGGGGGGCCAGAAGAGGAGCCGAGGCCGACGGGATCCGGGCGTCCCCTCCTCTTCTTTCTTCAATAATGGCTGCGACAACACGGGGGGGATGTCTTGCTCATGCCATCGACCCCCCCCCTCGTATCTCCTGGTCCAGCCCCGGCTTGGTATGAGCTCCCCGTTCGGCCCTGAAGCGGCGCCTTGCAGGCCACCGGGGGGGGATGTCTTGCCTATGCCTCCGACCCCCCCCCTCTCATTGCCTGGTCCGGCCATCATGAATGTTAAAGCCGAGAAAAACGGCATGGGGTGCGCTGGGAGGGAGAGGCGGCGCGAACGAGCCTCTCCCACCTCCCCAGGTGGAGGCCCCCAGTGGCACCCCCAACGCTCCAATCACCCGACAAGGGTTCGTCCACTCTTGTGATGCAGTGACTGCTGGAACTCGTAAAATGGCGGTCGACCCTGCAGGAGCGGGCCCGGCGTGAAGGGATGGCCCGGTTGCTTGTTAATTAAGAAATGAGTCCCACAATCAGAAGTGTTCTCCTCGACTTTGAAGATTCTATAAGAGCCACGGGGGCCCCCGACCCCCGCAGACACCCCCGATGGGGAATGACTGCCATGATTGCCCGCGGAACGATGAAAATGTAGCCGCGAGACGTCGGCACTCCCATGCTGGCGCCAGCCTCAGTTTGAATGACTAAAATCCTGCAGACTACTGTTCGGATCAGTTCCGGTGAAAACCCAGTATGACCCGGTAGAAAAAAAAAAATAATTGTTGCCTCCCTCCCCCTTTGACTGATGGTTCATACCGCCGATCCTTTCTGTTGCCCTTTAACGGAACTTTTGGACTGCCGAAAGAGGCTCTGGGCCAACCACGAGTTGGTGGAGATTTTGACTATGCCTGGATCTGCCTGGCTGCACCCAAAATGGCGCTGGTACAAATGAAACTTTCAACTCCTTGTTGTACCCCGATTGCTCAGCCTTGGTGTCATGAGATATGTATGCAGTTTTTTTAAAAACAATGAATTGATATGGGATGGGTACTGATTATGTGTTCGGACAATGAATTGACATGAGATGGGTACTGATTGAACATTCGGACAATGAATTGTTGTTAAGTTTTGGCGCATCATGATTATTGAAAGTTCGAATTTCAACCCTTATGATACTCGCTCACACTGAAGTTTCGATATGATTTTATTGCACTTGTTGCACTTTTTATTATGAAATCAACGACCACCGACTCCATTAGGTTTTCCACTAATAAGTATCCCCACATGTACAGTTCCAGCCTGCTCCGTGGCCGGCCCACGGGGTTGTAGGCCCGTATTTGTGCACCGACATTCTTATTAAAGATTTTTGGAAAAAGCAAACGTAGTTGTCACGCGTAGATTGGTAAGTTTCGAATAAATGACCACTATTTCCGATATAACTAAAATACAGGTGAAATGGCTCAGCTCGATTAGTTAAGGGTTAAAAAGTATAGTACGCAAAAATATTGCAAATATGAACGGTCCGGGTTTTTGTTGTATGTGTTTTTGATTTTTGTACAGCCTAAAGCAACCGCTAAAGATCCTGGTATTTAGCCTATACTTTATATGCTACCTGTATCAGGAAAGTTGTTTTAAAATGCCCCTAAGTCGCCCCGAAGGAGTGCCACCTGACCCCCCTAGTACGAATGACAACGACCCCGTACCACTGTAGGTTATCCCTTTTCCTCAAAGGAGAGCACGAGCTCGCCCCCCACTTTGCACCGACTGCCCTTTGTTCTGACCCCCCCCCTGCACACGATCCGTAATACCACACTTGGGCGACCTATGCTATCCACAGGCTTCTGATAATCATCTCTCCCACACTAAACGGTCCACCTGGGCTTAAACGCCAAGTTGGCAGGGACTGCATCCCGTGGAGATAGGCCGAGTATGTAGTAAGTAAAAGCCTTTTCGGGTTTATGCGCGCTAATGTGTTTTTAAATGCTGCCCCCGCCCCCCTTCTTTTTCCCTCTTTCTGCAGGTCACATCGGAACGTCGATTAAAGTACGAAAAAATAAATAAATGGTGATCTAGCGGACGAAGAGATGGGAAAAAGGGGTTCGATTATGGTGCCTACACACGACGAGCAAACAATGACTATTTCTCTCCCTGACCTTAGCGCTTGGGAGGACAGCCTGAAGCGGAAACTACAAAATATGACTTCGCTCGGCACCCCGAATAATACAACCAAGAATGACGTGCACTAATGAATAAATTCCTACGTTTAACTAAATAGGGAAAGTTTAAGGAATATTCCGAGGTGAGGTTTACCCAAGTACCCTCCGCTTGGAGGACTAGGAATGTTGCCAGTGTTTAAAATCGACTACCTCCTTTTCGCACCCTCATAGACATGAAACTCAAAGCTGCCCCATTGTTCTCCCAACTGACACCCACTGTTGCCTCGGCCCACCGTGAGCATTAGCCCGACCAGGTTAGTTCTTGACCAATTGCCAAAGGCGTAAGTGTGTGCAACCAAAGCCACCAGTGAAGGCAGCCGACGATAAAAGAGAAGAAAAAGGTAAAAAGAGCTTAGGATGCTAAGGATGCGCAGCATACAGGAAGAGATCATTTTGGCCAATAACTGTTCTATGTTTTGTCTTGGATTTTTGTATATAATACCAATAACTGTTCTATGTTTTGTCTTGGATTTTTGTATATAATACCAATAACTGTTCTATGTTTTGTCTTGGATTTTTGTATATAATACATGTACTGTCTCCCCCGCCTGAGTTTGTGTGTACGTAATGTATGGATCTACGTCGTCCCTCTGCCTGTGTTTCCATATTACTTGACCCCTGCTGTTCTGTGTTGTGTGCGCACTAAATGGCCTATTATTATACACGTTTCTCTCTCTCTCTCTCTCTCTCTCTCTCTCTGAGGATCCCTCTGCGTGCCTCCTCCCTTGTGTGGTAACGTTGTGCCCCATCGGCACAAACCTAATTGGGTCTCTTCGAACACAAAGGTGTTCGGCAAAATTGACAGGAACTGAAACGATTGTAAATTGCCATATTACTACCTCTCCTTTCTGCAAAACGATAGAACCTGAGTTGGTAATGAAAGAAAGGACAGGTAAGACGACTGATGTCCCCTAATCTGGCCTTTTTATAGGGGGACTATAACGTCAATGGTCTTCTGTTTTTCAGTTCGTTAGAAATGCAATCCCCAAATGCCCAGATTGCCTCACCCCTCTGCACTTAAGTGCGGATGTCCAAAGCGTCCTCGCTTCTCCCGATTGACCCCAGCTCCCTGTCCAAAGCGTCCTCGCTTCTCCCGATTGACCCCAGCTCCCTGTCCAAAGCGTCCTTGCTTCTCCCGATTGACCCCAGCTCCATATCAGCTATCCCCGAAGCGTAATTGATGACCTTGATTAACCGTCGCTCCCCAAAAAAAGCATGTTTAACCTCTGCCCCCCTCTCATGATGATAAACCCCCTGCTTGCAAGAGTTAGCCGACCCCGAAGGGAAATGTAAGATTGTCAGTACTTGGGTTAAAAAAAAAAAAAAAAAAAAGGGCGAGTCTCTACCTAAGGACTCGATTTCGAGTTTGATAGAATACACTGTCGATGGGAGTTCGATTTCTCTCCACGTACGTCACGAATGAACGCCAAATAGGCTTACGAATTCAGTGGAAATGCCCGCCTACATACTCCATAAGTGATGACTTCTGACTGTGACCGATGAACCTATCCCCCACCTACTTAGGATTGGGGACGGAATTGAGATGTATAAATGTCTTCTCCTGCCAGTTTTTCTAAAACTTGTTTTGTACCCATTCAAAGATACAATCACCGGAGGAGAGGAGCTGGACGTGACGCACAGCCTGGCCACAGATCATGAAGCACGTGTGACCTCAACCAAAGGTGGAGTCGCAGAGCAACGAGACGTGGGACGAGGCACCACTCTCAAACTCGGCAGATGAAGGAATGAAGGGCTGCCTTGAAGCCCTCGATTTGCTGACCCACTCGTGCCTGAAGTCCCCGTCCCTTTTGAGCCCGACTGATGGGCCTGCCTGCTCGTCGTCCTTTGCTCCTTTGGTCCCTTGGTGTGTTCAAAGATCTGATCCCACTCCGCCCTCTCTTCCGTCGATTATTCAACAACATCACCCTTTTCGCATAACTTTTGACTCAGAAAAGAAGAGCAGCATTTAGATAGAATAAGGTTTTGCCACGGAAGAAGAAAGACACGCAGGTGCCCAGCATGAGGCACCCCTAAGAAGATCAGTTAGGAAACAGGACTGTGATCTAACAGCAGAGGACTGATCGCACCCTGCAACGCATAAGGATGAATCCGAGCTGGACCTATAGCTCCACCGCCGGTGCTCAACAGCGCCAACGAAAGAAGACGGACTACCAGAGCCTAACAGTGATGGCTCGCTGTTAAAAAGACATTGTGACGAAGACCCCCCTTCCTGAACTTTTTACCCACCCCTTGACTAATTGCTTGTATCGAACTGAATTCCTCCCTCAACCATTTTTGTATTGCTTTCAAAAATGTTTCATCGGTCACTCATGTATTTAGTTTTCCAAAAGTCTCTTATAGCACTGACAAGACCCGAAGGTATCAGAGCACTTTTTACTGTATGTTGATGTCACCGGAGAGAAAGTCAGAACCTGATTCTATAATGTGTCGGAACCTTTTTCTTGATTGACCCCGACTAAGTATTATGCCGATCTCTAGACTTGTATGAATAACCCAACAAATGTAAATTCATATGTACCGCATTCCGCCAATCGTATCGACTGTATATGGTTACACGCAATCTGCTAGTATTGACAAACGCTATTTCATTGGCCACACATGGCTATATGTACACTCCGTCAGTTGAGGTAAACACCGAAATGAACTAACTTATGTAAAAAAGCGGCGACTGTTGAAAATGGCAATATATATGCACATAAGCGGCGTTCATTTGTGTTCACTGTACCCCTTGTTGTAAGCAGAACGGATATCGCGAAACACTGACTGTGTTATCCCGCCAGCATAGACCCATGCACACACGTACACGACAGCCATTTTAGGCACCATGGCCTCTCTGCCCGTTTGTTAAACCCCCGGCACCCCTCCCCGGGCGCACTGCTCATGCATCGGCCATAAAACCCTCTCCCTCTGTGTGACCCTGCTCTAGAAGTAACACTCCTGCTTGACCCACACCCCCCATTTCCTCCCAAGAACACCCTTCCCCTCAGCTGACGAGCCCCCCCCCCCCCAGCTGCACTTGGCCTTTCGACCCGGTCCCAAGTCCTAAGACCAAGCCTCGTGGATGTACACCCCCCTTTTCCTGCCCAGCATAACAAAACCGTGATACACCAAGCGAAGTGCCCGATCTTATAGCCTGCCCAACCTTTGATCTGATCATCCCCTCCTGCCCTCGTGTCCTGTAGGAATGTCCGGCTGAGAGATCACAATCTCTTGTTACATTCAGGAGGGGAGGATGACATCTGAGCGACTGGTATGGGAATAGGCCTGAAGCTGGGATTCCAAGCATGCTTTTTCCTACTTCAAAGCATCTTTATTGCAATAAGGAATGTTTGTGCATCATAAACATGTGTATAAAAGACGAAGCCTCAGAGAAACTTGTTAGAGCACCTCCTGAAGACACTATGCGAGTGTCCGAAATGACAGGCTCTCCTCATGAGAAATAAAACTCTGTTCTTGTTTTCCTGCCTCCAGCGCCCGTCTCTTTATTTGGTAATTGTTCAAGATGGGAACTAAGAGGCGTCTTGCGCCAGCAGCCTGGGCATCAGGTGCGTTATGGGCTGACTTTTCCACAGGGGGAGGCGGACTCTCTGTGTCCTTCCGGCGAGGAAGGAGATGATCCATCCCAGTGCCTTTTCCTGGATTCCGATGTTGTAGAGGCGCTGCACTAGGGTGCGGTGGCAGACCGTGTCGAAAGCCGCGAAGAGGTCCAGGAGGATGAGGGCCGCTGTTTCCCCGTTGTCGAGCAGGGTTGGGATGTCGTCGGTGGCTGCGATGAGGGCGGTCTCGGTGCTGTGGTTGGCCCGGAAGTCGGACTGCGAGTGGTCGAGGGATCCATTCGTCTCAAGGAAGGCGGCCAGCTGGTCTGTTGACGGTCTTCTCGATGACTTTGGCAGGAAACTGGAGGAGTGAGATGGGGTGGTAGTTTTTGAGGCCGGTGGGGTCTGCTGATGGTTTCTTCAGTAGGGCGCTGAGTTCGGCGTGCTTCTAGCTCTCTGGGAAGGTTGCGGTGTCGAAGGAGGCGTTGATGTTGTCCTGTAGATGGGGTGCGATGACGGAGCCGGCCTTGTTGAAGACGTGGTGAGGGCAGGGGTCGATTGGTGATCCGGAGTGGATGGAGTTCATCGTGCGGATGGTGTCTTCTGTGTTGATCGGGGTCCAGACGTGGAGGGTGGTTGTGGGGGGCGCTGGTGCGGTCGTAGGGTGTGTCGGCTGTGTGCTGAAGCTGTTGTGTATGTCTGCGATCTTGCTGTGGAAGAACGAGGCGATCGAGTTGCAGAGGTCTTGTGATGGGGTGATGTCGTTGTTTCCGGCGCTGGGGTTGGAGAGCTCTTTGACGATGTTGAAGAGTTCCTTGCTGTTCTGGGCGTTGTTGTCCAGTCGTTCCTTGAATGCGGTTTTCTTGGTGGCGTGGATCAGTTGGTGGTGTTTTCGAGTGGCGAGCTTGAGGGTGGTCATGTTGTCTGGTGTCGGGTCTCTGCGCCAGGCTTTCTCGAGGGCTCGGCAGTTCTTCTAGGAGCTCTTGAGTTCGTCGGTGAACCAGGATGCTTTCTTGCTGCCGGGTCTGCTGGGAGGGGTCTTCAGTGGAGCGAGGTCGTCCGCGCAGTTGCTGATCCACCTTGTGAGGTTGATGGCGGCTTTGTTGGGGTTCGCTGAGCTGGCGGTTGGGTTCTGGCTCAGGGATGCGGCGTGCTGGTCGGCTGTGATCTTGTTCCAGCTTCTACGTGGAACCTGTTGCTGGTGGTGGTGGAGCGTGGTCCTTCTGAAGCTGAAGTGGACGCAGCTGTGGTCTGTCCAGTGGAGTCCGGTGGCGTGGCTGAAGGAGATGTCCTTGCTGGAGGAGAAGACTGGGTCAAGCATGTGGCCGGCGTAGTGGGTGGGGGTGGTCACCAGTTGCTTGAGTCCGAGGTTGGCGAGGTTGTCCAGCAGGGTGGTGGTGTTGCGGTCGTGGTTGTTCTCCAGGTGGAAGTTGAGGTCCCCGAGGAGGATGTAGTCAGCGGAGGGGAGGGCGTGGGGGCTGATGAAGTCGGCGATATCTTCGCTGAATTGTGTGCGTGGTCCCGGGGGTCTGTAGATGAGGGTGCCTCTGAGGGTGGTCTTGGGGTCGGTGTGGATCTGGAAGTGCAGGTGTTCGGCAGCTGTGAAGGTGTCCTCGGAGTTGGTTGTGATGCGGATGGTGTTCTTGTGGACGATGGTGATGCCTCCTCCAGTCTGATTGACGCGGTCTCTCCGGGGGATCTTGTATCCGTCCGGGATGGCGATGGCGATGTCTGGCGCTGAGGAGGCGTTCATCCAGATTTCCGTGAGGATGGCGACGTCTGGAGCGGTGGTGTCGAGGAGGTTCCAGAGTTCTACGGCGTGTCTGTGGACGGAGCGGGTGTTGAGCAAGATGCATTTCAGGTGGTTGCCGCTGGTGCTCGGCTTGGTGGGTGCGGTGCAGGTCCGGACGCAGGAGAACTTGCAGGATTGGCAGGTGAAGGGTCCGTGGGTGCGTCCTGGGGTGGCTCGGTGGCAGCCGGGGGTCCGGCCGGTGTTGAGAGCGTTGAGGATGGCGTGGTCGTAAGTCCGGCGGGTGTGCTGGCATCCACGGGGGCCAGGGGGTCTGGGGCTGGGCGCGGTCCAGGCGCGGACGGGCGCAGATGGACTTACTTTGGCGCGCCTTCGGCGCGCAATCAGCGCGCCCGCTGCGCGTACGCATGCACTCTGCCATATATGGAGAGTGGGGGGGGGGCAGGGCGAGGGAGGAGCAGCTGGGAGGCGGGAGCGGGGTGGTGAATGGGGGGGAGCGTGCGGGGATGCCGGAGGGAGCGGGGGTGGGGCCGCGGGAGAGCAGCGGCAGGGAGCGGGGTGGGGCAGGGAACAACGAGGGACAGAGGGAAAAACTGAGGGCACACACGAGAATGAGAACGGCAGCAAAGTAAAAGTACAGTACAGATAACAACGAAAAACGGCAGCAGTAGAACAGCTACAGCAAGCAGGCACAGGGACAGTCAGGGACAGGGGCCAAACCAAGGCAGGGGCAGTCTTGACTCGGCAGTGGCAGCGGGAGGAGAGCGGGCACACTCGGGGTGGCCTCGCGACAGGAGGAGCGACCGGGCCGACCAGGTCAGGTCAGGTCACAGCTCCTAGTCCCGTGAGCCACTCCTTAAGTACCTATGTGGGAGGGAGGAGCAGCTGGGAGGCGGGAGCGGGGTGGCGAGTGGGGGGGAGCGTGCGGGGATGCCGGAGGGAGCAGGGGTGGGGCAGCGGGGGAGCAGCGGCAGGGAGCGGGGTGGGGCAGGGAACAGCGAGGGACAGAGGGAAAAACTGGGGGCACACACGAGAATGAGAACGGCAGCAAAGTAAAAGTACAGTACAGATAACAACGAAAAACGGCAGCAGTAGAACAGCTACAGCAAGCAGGCACAGGGACAGTCAGTCCTTTGCGTCCTTTTTTTCCAACATCATGGGAATTCCAAAGGTACCCAGGGTTTGACGATTCCCCTGGAGGGGACCTAGAAAAGAGACAAAATACAGCTACATTTTGTTTTTTTGGGGTAGGGGAATGGGAAAAAAGGGCTACAGATGAAAGGGTCTGTTTTTTCCCTGAAATGGTATCAAAAAAGGGGTTGTCTGGCTGAAATCACCATCTTCACAGCTTTCAGGGACAAGAAGATTTTTGCTATTTTTGTGCTTTCAACCTCTTTCCAGTTAATGGTAGAAATGGGTATGAACGCAATAATGGATCCTGGAAAGCTATACATTTTAGACAAGTAGACAAAATTCTGAATTCAGCAAGGGGTGATTTCTGTAGATCCTTCAAGGTTTCTTTATAGAAACTAACCCATTGAATGTAGGAAAAATTAAAAAATACTTTTTCACATGTAACTTCTTCTAATTATGACAGCTGTTTGAAAAAAATAAACCATTACATCTGCTTGGCCTTTCTGGTTGTGGGGATATATAGGACTTGTAGGTTCACCAAGAACCCGACGAACCCAGAGCCAATAACAGAGCAGCGACTTGCAATGGTTTTTTATTATATACTGGGTATATAGCAATTATTCTGGGAAAATGTATACATGGAAAAATTGATATGAAAGACACCTATGTATTTCTAAAATGAAACAAAATATAGAGTTTAGAAACAGTAAATATTTGCACATTTCCGAAATTAAGAATACTCCTACTGGCATTAGAATTTTAGGTCATTATTCAAAATGACTTCTTTTTTTAAATATTGTCTTTCATTTGGAAGGCAGAAATGCATCAAAAGTAAATAGGTAATAACAGTTGCTCTACAATTCTGTATTACCCTAAGTCGCTCGATAACAATGATACCTCACTTGTGTGGGTCGACCTAGTGCCCACGAAAGGAAACTGCTCAAAACGCAACTTGGACACACCACGTTTTCACAATGAAAAATTACCTTTTTTTGCAAAGTGTCTAGCTGTAGTTTTTTAACCTTAGCTCTTCCTGCACTTAGGGAAACCTAGCAAACCTATACATTTTTGAAACTAGACACCCAGGGGAATTTAGGATGGGGTGACTTGACTGGCTCTCACCAAGACCTGTTACCCAGAATCCCTTACAAACCTAAGAAATTGTAAAAAAAAAAAAACATCTTTTCCTCACATTTATGTGGTGGAAAGTTCTGGAATCTGCATGGATCCACATAATTCCACGCATCCTGCGTTCTCCAAAGTCTTCCGAGAAAAATGGTACCTCACTTGTTGTGAGGCCTAGTGCCCGGGACAGGAAATGGCCCAAAATGCAACATGGACACACCGCAGCGAGGTATGGCCTGCATGGGTCCCACAACGTTTTCCTACCCAGAATGCCCTGCAAACCTCAAATTTAGCTGAAAAAATCACCTTTTTCTCAAATTTCTGACTGGGAATGTTCTGGAATCTTAGTGGATCAACAAATGTCTTTCCACCCAGCGTTTCCCCAGGTCTCCTGATAAAAATAATACCTCACTCACGTGGGTGGGTCAAGAACCCGCTACAGGCATGGGTCCAAAATGTATGGAGGAGACATCAAAATTACCTATAACAAATCAAACTGGTTTTGCAAGTGGGGTCTACTGGGTTTTTGGCCACGGGCTTGGCGGCCATCTTGGGAAACTACCAACCCTATACATTTCTGAAAATTAGACACCCTGGGGAGTCCAGCGAGGTATGGCTTGCGTGCATCCCCCAAAGTTTTCCTACCCAGAATGCCCTGCAAACCTCAAACCGTCATGAGCACAGGAGCACTGGTGCTCATGACGGAACCATTCCATCATGAGCACCGAAGGATTAAACACGGCCAGCACTTTCCATTGGTTCTTCTGTCTGCCTTTACAAACTCCCTTGTTTTTGTTGGTGAATAATATACATTTGTCCCACTTTTTTGGTTGTTTTGTTCCACCCTAAAGACTGTCCATGCTACATTGATCCTTTCACGATCAGCCATATGTTTTGTTTCAGTGCACTACATTTTTATTTCTGCTCTCTCCTCACCACTCACTGGTACATGGTGCTGCATTCAGTTAACTCAATTTCCCTGTGCCATTCCCCCAACAAAACCTTCCACCCCTCACAGCTTGTTATTTGCAGTGTCATTGTTCTGTGATTGTGCCACATCCGGCCCATTGCTGCTTCTACGGCGCTGCTCCTAGCTGCTTGTTTATTTGGGTTTAATCACTCTATATTCATGTGGTTGCTAGCCCCCACCCGCACTTTCATGCCCATACTGGTTCTTGTCTCCAGAAGATCCCTCCCACACTGAGGGGCATATTAGCAAGGGATTTATCTCTGCTTTTTTGGCTTTAAAAGCCAAGAAAGCGGAGATAAAATTATCTCCCTATCAGCAACAGGGTGCTAACATGCAAATTTGCGTGTTAGCACCCTTTTTCTCTACGCTTCCCCTTGCATCTCTAATAAGATGCAAAGGGGGCGTTCCAGAGAAAAATAATATTATCAAGGATTTCACTAACCCTGTTAGTGATTAAAAAAAGCAGCGCTAACTGCGGTTAGCACTGTTTTTTTTACACCTGGCATTTTCCTGACTTAGCCATGATATCCTATGGAAGATGGATATCATGGCCAAGTTTGTGAGCCCCTATCATCAAGCTAACACCAAACTTCGAGAGATTATCGTTGGTTTTCCAGCGATAATCTCTCAGTTGGCAGTTAGCCCAAGGATTTTTATCACTTCTGAGATAAACCTTGCTAATAGCAAGTTATCTCTGCGATAATTTCCGGCGATGCTTAGCGTTAAAAAATTCGTTGCTAAGCATCCTTAGCGATAAATGTCGCTCATCGTTGGTAATATGCCCCTCTGTTGTCTGGTTGCTAGTTCTTTCTGTTTCCCATCAGAGAAGGAGTTCCCCTGTTCAGGCAGACACCTTCGCGAATATCCCCTACCTCCTGCAGCCATCTGTTTTCCATCCACTGGGTTGCATGACCTCTTATTTGGACATAGACTTTCTTCTTTTAATCTCTACCCCACACACAACTGCATAGCTACCAAGCTTATGTATTTACACCGTATGTCTATGTACGTTCTCTATTTAAAATGTTCACAATAGTCACTTCAGTTTTACTTTTTGTATTTGCGTTTGTGTTTAATTCTGTGCACGCTGTTTTTGTTTCTTTCCATAAGCAGGTATTTATTTGTCTTATATTCCTTAAAAGACTTAGTTAAAAACTGTTGTTTTCAGGTGCATGAAGATGGGAGATGGCTGATGATAGGACACGGATTGTACATGGTGTGTGGACATGACAATAAGGGACAAGTTAGCATAGGCAGTGTGCATTGTCATTACACAAAAATGTCTCACATCAAGTGCCATCACAGCCATACAAAGCCCTTGACTTTAAAGGAATCGTTCCAATCATATCAAATAAAACTTTATACGGTTTTTATCAAAAAATAGAAGTCACAGATAAAAAAGGCAATACAAGAAAAAATATCAATTCAGTTTGTACATCAGTTATGTTGCAATTGTACAAAATGTGACACCTCTCCCTATGTGTAAACAGTTTCTTTATTTAAAAAGTGCATTGTGCCTTTAACTAGCGGGCCCAAAAAAAACAACTCAATACATTTAAAATTCATGAGGACACAACAAATCAACGACCATTCAGGTCAATTCATTTTAAAATTCAATGGCCTAGGTTGTGGAGAAGCGTGGCTCAATGGTTAGAGCAGCAGACCCTGATGCAGAGGTCTGGCCTGGGACCAGGGTTCAATTCCTGCCTCGGCGGTTCTTGGACTCAATATCCCCGGACCTGATAATTCTCGCCTTGGTGCCTAGTCTAATCATGGGTCCGACTCTGTGACTCTGGGCAATAGCTTGCTTAATCCCCGCAACAGCCCCAGCAGTGCTTGGACACCTGGCTTCACCTTGGGGCTACCCAGGAGTGGACATTTCACAGGAAAGCCAGGATGGGTTCCACAGTGGTATGAATACAGCGCTACAAGCCCTCTGGGTAGAAGTGCGCTATACAAACACATTTACATTAGATTAGATACAGAACAGCAATATTCATTAATTTTTCATTATAAAGTGCATGGTGCCTTTAATTAATGCCTAAAAATTCTAATAAAAATAGGAACCTAGAGCCAGGCAGTTATACAAAGTGCATGGTGCCTATTAAAATTGCCAGAAAAGGTTTAAAAATCTCCAAATGTATGAATAACCTATATAGGCTAGTGGGAAAGATCAAGTTTAAAACATAATCTTACAAGTGAAACAGAGCAACCATTTTCCTACTAGCCTCCTTAAACAAGTTGCAGCAGAAATGAATCTGTAAATCATTTCGCAGATATATTCTGATTGGAGTAGCCGAAGGTAAAATAGGGCTGGCCTGCATTTTCTTTTATTCAGCACCCTCTGGAGTGGTAAAATGAATTCCCTGCTTGGATTATATTATAGCTGACAGAAAAAAAAAAGCAGCAAGTTGTGCGATGAATTATAATTGCAGAGACAGGTCAGTGTTGTGATACATTTTACTGGGATATGACACCAGAAGGAGCGCAATGCCAAATCAAAATCTTGAAAGATTTTTTTGCGGGGAATGGCTCAAAGGGTACAGAAGATATGGCTCAATTCTGTCATTGGTAACCAGAGGTAAATGATCGGCTTCAAGCTTTTTGCTAGCCTCCCCCTGTTCTTGTCTAACCATTAAAAGATCTTTTGTTAATTGGGATTTCCAAACAGGAATAATAAGATAAGGGTTGGCAAAGCAGTCTTGCCCACTTACAAGGGACAGTTGCGACTTAAAGTGGCAAAATGAATTGTTGTTTTCTCAATTAAGTGCTTAATATTAGGTCTCTTCATCTAGGAAGCCTATAGCTAGTTATCTAAATGTGGACTAAGATATACATGTCTTAAATAATTTATTTTTTAGGTTGAGCCTGGGCAGCGCATGCGCTGCTCTGTGAAGCATGCAGTTTTCAAGTATAGACTTAAAGCCCCGCCCATTCTCTGCTCATATTTGTAATAGGCTTGTGTCAAAGTCCTTCGTAAATGCTGGCTTCTGATTCTCTAATAGGTTTGTTAGTACTTCATTAGTACCGCCTTGTCTTCATTTGCATCCTCCCGTGAGGTCTGGCCCTTTTACTTCTGTTGTTACACACTACGTCATATTTAGTCTGTAAGCACTATTTTCTTTAATGAGTTTCTCCTACTGCAGTCACGACATGCTTTCCTGCAATATTCAGCACGCCATGCATGCGTTCACTTTCCAAGCAGTCCGGGACAATGGTGGCTGCTTATTTTAAATTAAATATGTCTTGCATTTACAAGAGTTTTAACTATTGGCATTGTAAATGACAATACATTTTATTTATGTGTTAATTATCAGAATAGATAAATAAAAGGCAATCTGGCACATGCATCAAGCAAAAATATCCTTGGAAAAATTGCGAATCGGTAAAATAGACTGTTAGCGCCCGCAAATCAGCACTTCCCAATGCAGCAATCAAAATACCGAAAATGCAATAATTTCGCAAAGAAATCTGCAAAATTAGCGAGAAGCAAAATTGCGAATCCTTAACAGTGAAACAGCAACCACAAAAAGTGATTAGCAATCAAAGACCCGCAATGCAATGCATTGAAAATCGCATTTAGCGATTTTCATGAAAATCTCTATTTTGCAAGTGCAGAGTAAGGAGAATCACAATCAGGTGGTAAAATTTTTAAAAAAATGTGCACAGGTGCTACCAATCTGAAACCCTTCAAAAATGACTCAGGAGACCCCAGAAGCCTTTAACAATGGCAGCCCTCTATGTGCTGGCAAGTAGGATGAAGATCAATGCAGCAGCTCAGCGCAGAAGGAGGATACAGGAGAGGATTTTCCGATTGCGCATTACATTGCTGGGCCAGACTGAGGAGGAAATCTACAATAAGTACTAGCTGAACTGTGCAATGATCATGTACCTAATTGCTCAATTGGAACCCCTAATGCAGCACCAGACACGTAGGACACATGCAATCCCCGCACATGTACAGGTGCTAGGTTGCCTGCACCTACTAGCGTCAGGCAGTTTCAAAGGGGTAGTAGCCGTGGCCGGAGGGTTTCACAAAGCTCACTCTCACGCTTCTTCAAAAACTTCCTTGACGCCTTCAAGTGCTGCAGAATGCGGCGGCACGCCTGATTCTTAGGCTGCCCAAAAGGGCGCCCTCGAAGCTGGCTCTACGAAAACTCCACTGGCTTCCGGTAAAGAGCAGAGTTGAGTATAAAGCTCTCTGCACGTGTCATCGGATTTTGTATGGTAGGGCGCCACGACCTTTGCAGAAATTGATCGAAGCCTATGAACCTCCTAGAGCGCTTAGATCTGCGGGCGGAGGACTGCTGAGGACTCCCAGGGTAAAGAAAGCTCGGATGGGAGGCAGGTCCTTTAGGCACCTGGCCCCCAACCACTGGAACAAACTCCCAGTAGACCTACGCCTGGAACAAGCAGAAACGAGATTCCGAGCTAAGTTAAAAACCTACCTCTACACCAGATAACTTTGGCCTGCCAGTACTGTCTGCCCCTGTTTTTTTGTTTCTCTCACCGTCAGCGCGGGGACACGCCGGTGTGCGTAACTCAGCGCTTTACAAATGCCCCTATTATTATTATTATTATTATTATGATGACAAGGATCCACACACACGTCACCTTCCCCACAACCCAACAGGAGTTGAATCAGACTAAACTTGAGTTCTACCAGGTGGCCCAATTCCCTCATGTGATCGGATGCATTGACTGTACGCATGTCCCCATCTGTCCCCCAGCAGCCAACAAATACATCTTCAGGAACAGGAAGCCTTACCACTCCATTAATGTGCAAGCTGTATACAATTCTAAGCATATTATAACGGACATTGTGGCACAATTTCCAGGAAGCACCCATGACTCCTATATATTCCAGCACAGTGGCATCCACAGGTGTCTGCCCAGGGGTGTATTTGGCGAAGAAAATCTACTTGGTACACACATATACCTATTTCCTACATCAATCAACCAAATGTATTAGCATAACTGTGACTAACCATTTGCTTTCCACCCAGTAGGTGACAGCGTATACGCCGTGCGGGACTCCATCCTGACACCGTACCCCAACCCAACCACACCACATGAGCAGAGGTACAATGCGGCACACATAAGCACAAGGAATGTGATAGAATGCACCTTCGGGATACTGAAAATTCATTTTTGCATTCTTCACAAGACTGGTGGAGCGCTTCAGTACAGCCCAGAGACCTACTGCAGGATCGTGGATGTATGTGCCATGTTGCACAACATTGCCACCAGAAGAGGCATACAGCTTGAGATGTCCGACACTGAGTCTGATGGGGACGACCAACCACCCACACAACACCGACAGCCGCATGTGGCGAATTTAGCAGAAGGACAGAGGAGACGTGCACACATCACCCACCATTATTTCTGAGGTACATAATGACGACCCATAACAACTAAATGGTGAATGCAAAGGTATTTATTGACATGAGCCCATGTCTAGCCAAAATCAAATAAGTGCAAAATATGACTGTGATTGCATTAAGGTCCAAAGTCAAATTAACAGTTCCACGCACTAGATAGCAATCACCAGTTTGTAATTGACCATGGTTACCCCGCCACGATCAAAAAAAGGAGGACATGCCTGTCTAGCGCCTCCTGCCACACACCCCTAGCCTCCTTTCACCTGCCTCTGCTACATCACCCTGAAGCGTGACAGAATATGTGTTGCTGTGAGAACTGCGCCTCATGGCAGGGTCACTGAGGCTTGATGCCTCCCACTGCCCTACTCACCTGTCAAGTTGAGGCCACCAACAGTTCTGCCCTGTATATGTTCCACAGCAGGGGCCATTTATCCTAGGGCCCTGGCAACATCCCCACAGAAATGTCTAAGATCTACTTGCATTGCCAGCAGCTCCGTGCCAGCAGCTCAGTGGTGTTGCTGAGCTTGTTGATGGCCCTTGTATTAGCTGACATGCGGATCATGCCCTGGCGATGCCTATTACCTTCGGCAACCACTGTTGTAAGCTCACGCACACTATCTGCCATTGTGCTGATGTTCTTTGCCAGCTTTGCTGTAGAGTAATACTGCCCATGTGTCTTCCCTGCAGGCGCTTCACGCATAACATCTGTGACTCCAAGCCTCTATATACATTTGGAGCCGGCTCCTCCCGTGCAGCAATACGTGCACTGGACCTGCACCGCCAGACCTGTTGGACCTGTGCTTGTGTTGGAGGTGTTGCAACATTTTGCTGGCTGGAGTCTGTAGTGGCTGCAGGAGTCAGCACGGCCTCCATTGGCTGCATTGAGGGGACACGTGCCCTGCGTTTTGGTGGTGGGGGTGGTGTGCATGCAGGGGCCACAGGAGTCTCTACATCGGTCTCAGCAGGTGTCTCTGAGATGTGAAGGTGGTCACTATCTTCAAAGTCATCCTCCGCTGCATCTGTGATGTGAAATACTGCAATGTTATTTTGGTTAATTCTACAATTGTTGTACATTTGGCAAACTTTGTTCTGATTAAATCACTGACTGCAAACACTGGGTGCCATGCAGTGTTGGTGTTTTTTGCTTGCCATTGTTGCTTTTGAATGCCCACTTGGCTGACATGACTACAACTCCCATGATGCATTTGGAGTATGAGGGGAAACGTGGCCTGGAGTTTTAACTGTACACTGTGATTTGCATGTGCACAATTATACATTACGCAGAGGAATAACGCTAGCATGCATCTTACCTTGTGGGGTACTTGCAGCACCGGATGTGTCCAACTGAGTGACTCCAACAACTGCCTCAGGCTGGATTGTAGCCTCAACAAGGACCTCCAGGGCTGTGTTTGTGGGTGCAGTTGATGGTCCTCCTCCTGTGGCACCTGCTTCCTTCAGCCTTTTGGCTATGCGCTCTTTGGCACGTATGCTCAGGTCATACCACCTTTTCTTCAAGTAATCAATGCTACGGTGTGTGACTCCCACAGCATTCACTTTTGCCTTGATGCACAGCCATATCTTTTGCTTCTTTGCCTCAGGCCCTTTCAGGGACAGTTTGCCAAATAATTTATAATTTATCATGGCTTCTGCTGACCTCCTCAATTAGATGTTCCAATTCCCTCTCAGAGAACTTCATTTTCCTCTTCCTGGGCGTGGCACTCTCCCCTGATGTTGTTTTGGCCATCCTGTCTCTGGCAAGATAGCTGGATAGAGATATGGAAGTGGTTCAGCTCTGCTTCAGTACTCTGCGTCCTTCTCTGAATTCCTCAGGGCACTGAATGAAGCATGGGCTGGCTGACTTCCTGGTTGTTAAGTCATCAGCCTGCATCCAATGCAACACGCTTTTTGCGATTTTCGCTAATAGCCAGTGGAGGAGTGTGGCTCACTGATTAGAGCGGCAGACTCTGATGCAGAGGTCTGGCCTGGGACCAGGGTTCAATTCCCGACGCGGCAGGGTCCTGAGCCCAAAATGTCCACGGACTCGATAATTCTTGCCTCGGTGCCTATTCTAATCATGGGGTCCCATGCTGCAACTCTGGGCAATAGTTGCTTAATCTCCACTACGGCTGCCCACCCGCTGCGGGATGCCTGGCTTTCACCCTGGGGATACCCAGTAGGGGTTATCTCACAGGGAAAAAAGCCAGGACGGGTTCCCAAGTCAAGCGCCTTGATGCCTTCGGGTGATACGTGCGCTATATAAGTCGCAATACATTTACATTTACAGCCATTTCGCAACTAGCGATCTCGCAAATAGCGGGTTCGCTATTTGGATTTTTCAGCTTCAACAGCTCACAAATCGAAACTCGCTATCTATTTTGCGATTATTTGCGAATCACTATTCGCGATTCTCTTCATGCATTCCGGATCGCAATTTTTAATTTGCGATTCCTTAATTATCGCAAATAAGAAATTGCTATTTTGGGTTTTGATGCATGTGCCCGTTAGTAATTTACAATGCCTATTGCTTAAACTCTCTCAAATTTGAGACCTATTGCATTTCAAATGCATGTTACACTTGTTAATACTGTCTGGAATGTGTTGCAGCTCATTATTACAAGTTTAGCATACAAACATAGCGTAAGGAAGAGAAATGTTACCAGTCAACCTTTGAATAGGGCCTTCCAATGTGCAGCAACATGTTTTGTAGTTTTTTTTGTAACTTTGGATCCGTTTGAGCTGGAAACAAAATTATTTTTTCATTAACATCGTCAGATAATGCAGCAGATGATGGTTTATGTGGTACATGTGGCAGAATCCTAATGATGTGAAAAATGCTGTGGCTGCCCAATTGCATAATTCCAGAGTATGGGGCCTCAAGCTATCAATCCATGCCATGGAAACACGAGCTGCCAGAGAGCAAGAATCTAGTCACCTTTCATCTTCTATATGTATGGGAGCCCAGGCTGCCTGCTCGAAGTTATCAACAAATTAAGAATATATCAAGTCTTACAAAAATGAACAGGGTACATTTGAATGAGACCAATAACATCCACAAATGCAACAGAAGCAATCATATGTTTTTAATACTGTTTTCATATTTGTAATTTTCTTGCATACCCCTGCACTCTGGTAATCTATGCAATAAAATCAATAAATAAAGTTTGGAAAGAAAAGTCAGAGAGCACAGGGCTCACCTGCAGCTATGAAAGCGCAGAGGAAGCTGAGGCAAGTGATGAAGGCGTTCATGGTGATGAAGAGGATGGAGCTGGATATGCAGACCTCGGGATGTGAAGTTCTTGTGTCTTGCCTTCTCTTACCTGGGGAAGATGCTATTTATACACTTACCTACTCCTCTGAGGGAGTCTCTGATGAGGTCACGTGCCTCAGGCTCATTTCCATAATTGGTGGCATTTGCCTATCCTGCTGCTGCTGGTATTGTTTGCAATGCAAATAATTGTGCCTACAAATCAGAGTGCTCTTGGGGGGGAGGGGCTAGACCCCCTGCCTCCCCTCTTGCCCATGTTCCCAGACCTCTTCTAATAGTTCATCTTATGACTGTATTGTTCACAGCAGAACCTCAATGTTTCAGAGCGCCCTTAAAACACACATCTGGTGCGATCATTGAAATGATGGAATGAAATTAAATGAAAATAGTTTTATAGTGAGCATTTTAGAAATCAGCCTCCAGGTGGTTTCCTGTCACTGTGAAAAATCATGTAGAGAAAGGGGTGCCCATAGAACTCTGGCTGTACCCTGCTTGACTGAGTTGTTTCCTTGAAATGCTGATATCAGTGAACAACTTTTCTTTTGTTTCTTTGCCATTTGTGTTTATCACTCCAGGGAAGTGCATGGGCTGCTCTTGCCCCTACATTTCTTTTTTATTTAGCTTTGCCCTATTCTAGCTCATGCTCTATCCCAGTAATCCTTTGTTGCTTCCTCCCTCCGGAACGAAGTACGGACTTCACAAAGTACTGACATCTCTCTCTCTCTCTTCTCTCTGTATCCGTCTCTCTCTCTCTTTCTCTCTCTCTCTCTCTCTCTCTTAATCAGTCTCTCTCTCAGTCTCTCTCTGTCAGTAGGTCAATTTCTATCTGCAAACCAGTCTCTCTGCCAGTCAGTCTCTCTCAGTCAGTCAGTCTCTCTCAGTGTCTGTCAGTCTCTTGTTCCTCGTGCGTAAGTACATTTTTACATATTTTTGCATGAGAAAAGGGAACGCTGAAACATGTCCAGGATTCTGCTTCCAAAGCTGACCCACGTTTCTAGACTTAGCCTAACACTTTTCATAATTACAAAAAATCGTAAACCTGCGCCCATGGGCTGTCCTCAACGTGTGTGAGCAGATTTCATATTTTTCCTGACAATCGCCTGCAGGTCCTGAATACAAAACTGGAGAATGTTGTGTGCAGTTGGAGATTTCTTTTATAATTAAATTATTGTAATTTTGAAACTCCTCACATCTGTCTGCCTCCCTGAAGTCGCTTTACTCAGCCGCTCTCCAGGCCCCTTGGGGCTGGCCGGGGGCGTTGGGTCAGGGCTATTAAATCTTCTTTCTTCCTTTGAAGTGCAGAGGACAAGCCGTCACCTCGGGCCCATGAACCGACTTCAAGCCAAGGCGCAAATAGGTTCTCAAGATGAGTTGTGCGTAAAGTTTTGTCAACATATCGCTACAATGTATTCCCTAGTTTATGTAGTGCTTGCTCTCGATGTTATCTATCATTGGCACTATGCCAGCAAAAGTATGCTCTGGAATTACATATTTTACATCAATTCCGGATTATGTAGTTTGTCCTTGTGCTGGTGCAATTTTGCATTTTGTGTTTCAAGCAATCACAATCACGTTATTCACTGGTCAGCAGTCTATTTGTACACATTTCAGGAGCTGGAAATGTCAATGATAGCTCGTGCTTGGAGCAGATCTATCAATATAATAGGGCCCTGATATTGAAAGGAAAGGGAAACTATTCGGCTTTGGCTTGAGGTAGATGAGGAGGAAGACCCCATCTGAAATATCATCCCATACTAATGTCAGTAGTACATTTATTTTCTTTCTCTTCATCACTTGTTGTTGATTCTCTAACTTTAGCAGGGAAGACCAGACACGGGTCCTCTACTCACTGTACCACTAGAGTTAATCTTACCCGGCTGATGACCCCTAATAAGGGCGGAACCGGTCCTGGGTGGATCCGTTCAGGCTCAGAGGACCTGGCTTGCCAGTTCGGGCTGCACTGTTTCCATTGGAGCAGGGTCAAGACTGATTTGCGTATAGCTAGGTCCAAGCTGAGGTGGCATGGTCAGCGAAAAATGATGGATTGGAATGTAACCCCAAGAGATTAATCAAGCATTCCTTCCAGGGTGATACGCACGGTTCCAGAAGCTCCCGTCATGCTCTGCGACTGAATGCGAGGTGGGCTAGGTGTCTGACGTTGTTTTGCTCTCAGCATTATTAGAGGAAGAAGAGCGACTTCGGATTTCTTCCGCAGCTGCACTGAGCTCAGTGCAGCTTCTTAGCCTCAGAGGGCGGATGACAGGTTGTGTTTCAACCCTAGAAAAAGGCACACAATTGATGGATGGAATGCAGAACACATTAAAACATTCACGCCAAGACAAGCGATCTGGGTTAAATCCATCATTCTTTTGCTCACCATGCCACCCCAGTTTAGACCTGGCCATAAGCAAATCAGTCTTGACGCTGTGCCTCATGGGAACAGTCCAGCCCGAACTGCCAAGCCAGGTCCTCCCTGGACCGCAAACTAGCACCCTAGGAATGGTTTCGGGGTGTCACCCATCTTCAGCCAGGATAGCTTGATTCCAGTGGCACTGTGAGCCCAGGACCCATGTTTGGGCATACCTGGTGCACTTAGGGCGAGAAAGCAAAAGACACACTATTGATGGACGGAATGCAGAACAAATCAAAACATTTACCCCTAGTCATGAAATTTGGGTTAAATCCATCATTCTTTTGCTCACCATGCCACCCCAGTTTAGACCTAGCCATATGCAAATGAGTCTTGACCCTGTACCTCATGGGAACAGTCCAGCCCGAACTGCCAAGCCAAGTCCTGCCTAGACCGGAAACAAGCATCCTAGGATCGGTTTCGGGGTTTCACCCATCTTGTGGGTATGTGGAGGCTGACTCCATGCAGGGGTCTCACAGCAGCATAGCATCACCTGGAGCATCAGGTAGCTGCTTTACCATGGATCAGGAGACTCTGGAGGGTTGATGGGTATGTGAGTCCACTGCGTATCTTCCATCAGGTTAGAGATATTGACTTTTCCTTTATTGATTGTACCATGGCGTTCTAGTCTCCTGGTCTGCTGTTGCTTTTGGAGAGGGTACTGTAGTGCGTAGTGGACCAGGAGAGTGGGCGTGGAAGATGCCTAGCTATGTTTGTGTGCTGCTTTTAGGTTTCCTTCTCCCAGCACACAGTAAAAAGAATTTCTTGTGACATTACTGCTAAAACCTGGCTAGTAACTAGATCCACATAGGCTACAATAATCACAATAGGAGCCACTCCACAAACGAAATGGAATTCAGGTTTTTCAGTGCGGAGCTCAAGGATGACTCTACTAATAGGAATCTGCCCCTCAAAAAATCTGGTGGGCTACAGGAAGCCCGCAAGTCAGCTACTCCTTGGAGCTCAGTATCAGCCAAAGGTACTCATCATTTTAAGGGGCACCCTTTCATAAAGTAAGCCAGGCCCCTCCATCAAGTGCAACACCCACAGTAAAATTTCTCCGAGTAGATATACAGCAGGGCACCTACTCATTATTTTCAGGTGTTAATACAAAGACTCAGCAAAAAACAGCCAGTTTATTTACACCTATTTAAACCTAAATTACCGCCTTATTGCGCTTATAGACGTTGAGGCCAAAATGTATGCTTCGAACCTTCTGTGGGCCTTGGAAGACTGGGTTAGCACAAACAAGATTCTGCCGATCACGCAGACAGGTTTTAGGCCGGGAACAAATACATCATGCAACCTGCTGGCGCTAAACCTCTTGGTGGATAAAGCACGGGAAAAGTCAATCTCAGCAACGTCGGAATCCAGGAGAAGGCACTGGAGTGGATCATCTCCTTCCTCGCCGGAAGGACACAGAGAGTCCGCCTCCCCCCGTTCAGATCAGAAGCCACCGAAGTCATCTGCGGCGTTCCCCAAGGCTCCTCGCTCAGCCCAACCCTCTTCAACGTCTACATGAGCCCCCTCGCAGCCATCGCACGCCAGCACAACCTCAACATCATCTCCTACGCCGACGACACCCAGCTGATCCTCTCCCTCACCAACGACCCCGCCACCGCCAGAGCCAACCTACACGAAGGGATGAAAGAGGTAGCCGAATGGATGAAGGACAGCCGCCTGAAACTGAACTCGGACAAGACGGAAGTCCTCATCCTGGGATCCTCCTCTCCGCCTGGGACGACTCGTGGTGGCCCCCAGCCTTAGCCAGCGCACCCAAACCATCAGACCACGCACGCAACCTGGGCTTCATCCTGGACTCCTCCCTCTCCATGACCAGACAAGTCAACGCCGTCTCCTCGTCGTGCTTCAACATCCTGCGTATGCTACGGAAGATCTTCCGGTGGATCCCCACCGAGACCAGGAAGACGGTCACCCAGGCCCTCGTCATCAGCCGTCTGGACTACGGCAACTCCCTCTACGCCGGTACCACTGCCAAACTCCAGAAGAGACTCCAGCGGATCCAGAACGCCTCAGCACGACTCATCCTGGACATCCCCCACCGCAACCACATCTCCGGACACCTGGGAGACCTGCATTGGCTCCCGGTCAACAAGAGAATCACCTTCCGCCTCCTCACCCACGCACACAAAGCCCTACACAACCAAGATCCAGGATACCTCAACAACCGCCTCAACTTCTACGCCCCCAAACACCAGCTTCGATCGACCGGCCACGCCCTCGCCGCCGTCCCCCGCATCCAAAGAGCCACCACAGGGGGAAGGTCCTTCTCCTACCTCGCCGCCAAGACTTGGAACTCCCTCCCGACACACCTCCGCCTGACCCAGGACCACCTCGTCTTCAGGAAGCAGCTCAAGACCTGGCTGTTCGAGCAGTAGCGGACCCCCCACCTTCCCCCAGTGCCTTGAGACCCTCCGGGTGAGTAGCGCACTCTATAAATGCTTTGATTGATTGATTGATTGAACCAAGCTGTATACGTGCTTTGTAGACCTCAAAGCGGCGTTCGACACAGTCCCGAGGGAGGCACTATGGCAAAAGATGGCCAACTGGGGAATCCCATCAAAGCTGTTGCGGGCCATCATAAACCTATATACTTCCACTTGGGTGAGAATTAAACTAGGCAATGGCGACAAAACAACAGAAAAAATCCCCACCCATGTAGGCCTCAAGCAGGGCTGTGTGCTGGCACCAACTCTTTTTAACATCTTTACTGCGGACTTGGACAAGTGCATCGCAGAGACACATAGTGATCCACCGAAATTGGCCCACCACAAAATTAGGAGCATACAGTATGCAGATGACATCGTACTTTGTAGTCAGACCCCGTTGGGCCCACAACGTTCCATCTCGAAGCTCCATGAGTATATTGTTGCACAAGGCTTACAAATTAACTACAAAAAAACGAAGATCGTCTGTTTCGCCTCACGGGCAGTGAGGAAATTCCCCAACTGGCACATCGCAGGCAACACAATAGAGCATGGAGTAGTAGTCGACGACAAGTGGAGTATAAAAGAGCATCAATCATATAGAAAGGAACAGGCAAACAAACTACGGTTCGCTCTAAATTTATTAAAAACGAAATTGAAATGCCCATCTAATTCACACCTGTTGAAGGTAATCGCGGCGAAGTTCTTACCATCTCTTACATACGGGTCGGAATTGTATTAAGGAAAAGACACAAATTTCCTGAACACACAAAATCAGAGTTGTTTAAATACATTTTTCGGATCCCGAGATTCGTATCCCAAGCGCAGATACGCTTGGAATTTGGTCTACAAAATCAGCACCAAGTCAGACAAGCGGCCGCACTAAAAACAGGCTGGAAATTAAGGGCAGCACAAGAGGACTCGCTCATGGGCCTCTGTTGGACTGAGATGAAAAACCAGACAAATCCGAAAAACGCCTGGAATACAGTATTGGAGGATGCACTGTCAAACCTCAAAAAGGAAAAGGCATGGAATACCAACCAAACGTTTGCGGCCTTCAAAAAAGAAGCCAATGGGGCTGCAAAGCAAAGATCTTGGATAACAGATAAAGCCGCATTAGCGAAGAAAAAACATGGTTGGACGGTGCTGGCCACGTATGAGAAAATGGAGCCTCAACCTTATTTAGTTAACCATATAACTCCAGCTACCCAAAAAGCATTACTAAGTTTACGGCTAGGATCCTTCATTTTAAAAGACCAGACACCGCATGGAAACAAACATGGCCGACTTCTGCCTGTAGATTATGTGGCCAAATGGAAGAATCAATGGTGCATATATCGTGCATTTGTCCGTCTTTGAGGACTTTGAGACGTAATTATCTACTCCACATATTCCGTCTCTTTCAAATTAGATCACGCCGTCAGGCCGTCATGCTAGCACTGAACAGCCACCAGCTGCAGACAGCTTGCAGGGCTTCCAAATTTTGTCAAAAGGCATCATAGTTAATCGTGAACACTGAGAAAAAAGAGAGAAAAAGGCACAAAACCGAAGTGTGAAGTGCTATGAACTGAGACATTGTAATTTTATTCAGAATAATATTACTCACATAGTTATTACAGAAATTTTTATTTTATCCACCCTGCTAGTGTGTATATTTTACCTCTAAATCATTTGTTTTTATGCAACAAAATTGTAAAGGTTTTAATTAACTACAAACAATAAACTTACTTACACCTAAGCCAATTTCAAGTCTCGACAATCAGGATGGGTGTTCTTCTGGAGAGGCTGTGACAAACCTGTTCCCAGAGGCCTCTTTATTCAGCACGGCTGCCAAAGCCCCGAATTAAACTCTACCCATGACTGCTTCCCTAAGTCTTTCAGCTCCACAGCTCCACAACCCAGGATTCCTGAAACCACGGCAGGGGTAAAGGATACTGTGCACAGCGCACACTCTACTACAACAAATTTTTGCAGAACTCAAAAGCTTGAAACCTCCCAGGAAGAAGCACAAAAGAAAACCGAATCTTAGCTGTGTTCTATTCAAGCTTATACTCAGCAACATTCATCATGTATTACGGACACAAAACAACACATATCAGACCTTGAAGACAAGATGCCTCTGCAAACTGATCAAATCTCACAATGCTGCTATGCGCCGAGCAGGCACCCATGCACCATGGTTCAAGGGTGCCTGCTTGTGGGGAGATTGTTCTTGTGCAGGAAGGGGCACCTTCCAGTACAAAAACAATCCATTGAGGTCATTTCCTTTTCCATTGTGTGCTGTAGAATGCCGCACGCAATAAAAGAGGAAAAAGATGAGGAGAAATAAAAAAAAAATGTCTTCTCATTGCACCTCGCTACACCACCTATTGGGTGCCATAGCATTGTGATGCATTTCCAGGTTTACAATTGCTCGTAAATCTGTAAATGCATCAGTGGACATGGGTGTTGTATGGGAACACCCACAGCAACACCCATGACACACCACTTTCACGCAATGTGTTACATGAAAAGGGGCGATATTTACAAAAACAGGGAATGCCACACGGTGGCTTTATGTGTACTTGCAAATATCATGCATCAGGGTGCGCTGCCCTTGCGTCATGCAACGTGACGCACTGGTAGCGCCTTGGTACTAATGAATAAAAAAAAAAAATCTGTTACATCTTATATATAACTGCTCACCAAGCTACAACTAACAACAAAAAAACAGCTTATTATTAATCACATAGGCGAAAACTAATGCATTTCCAAGCTTAAAAGGAGTGAGCATTTCCAAGTTTGAGGCTTAAAAATGTCTATGGTCTGTCTGTCATCAGACAATTATGTGAGAAGCAAAAGGAGACGGTCACTGCCTCTGCCCACATGTTGGGAGCGAAGAATACATTGTGTGCTTCCACAATAAAATTGCACGCTCTTCACAGTCCAACTGCCTGAGGTTGAGTTTTCAAGGGACACACACATGATATTAAACTGTCTCATACAGTGTTTTTCTCTGACAGAAGGACATATGGCGGAGGACAGTCATTAACCTACATGAAGTCAACTGTCACTTGACCATTTAACTTACACAAATATTATTCTACAGGTCTTTGCTCCTACAAAAATACACATCCATTCCCATGCTATGTACTTATTATGCTTAAAATTTCAATACAACATTCATTTAAAGCCAGTCCGACTGGCATTGTAAATGCTTGTTTGCTTATTTACAGACACATCCTGCTAGAATAGGCAGCCACTGCCAGGTGTTATACTGAGTGTAAGTCATGTAGCTTTCAGGGCGGTGAATGCATGGCTCATTCACCAAACTGTCTTGAGACATAGATGCCCTGACCCCAGGTAGCGAGGATGAAACCACACAGCGGTCAGGAAGAATTTCTCAGGTATTTAAAGTCTACGTCGAGAAGGAATCTTGATGCATCATGATGTTGTCTTGATTTCTGACTAGCAGGGGATTAGTGTCAAATACGAGTTGAGGAAAGAGAAGTGTGGTTCAGAAAGACCATAGATTACCATGTGCCATATTACAGAAGTGTCCCGGGAGGCACAACTGGCATTTGTCCTGCATTGCGAACACCCTGGACACTTCAGTATTACAGAATGGCTGTAGATGCTTGTGCATCCTCTGCTGTAATACTGATGGCGCTGGTGAACATAAAGCAACAGTGGCCCCATGGAAATAAGGCAATCGCTTTCCTACTGTGCCGTAGCCATATTACAGACACAGGTGAAGAGGCAAAGAAGCTGAAAAGGTGGCACACTGTCAGTGCGCCCCTTAATGGCAGTGCCCTGGAGTGGATAAAGGGAGTCCCTGGACCCCCAGATATTATTTTACAGGCTGGTTCAGTCACTCACTGCACCCGCCTGCAAGGGGATCTCTAATCTCCCTTAAATGCTTTGGTGGATTGCTGCCTGCACAGTGAAACAGAGAGCAGCAGCTTAATTTCTCGCATGAACACACTCCCCTGGGCGCCGCATGAGTTTCGCCGCTGCCCTGGGGGAAGCGCATACATTCTAATACAATGCATTTTTCTTGTTTGTTCTGTGTACACCATTTAAACTGTGGGCCCAACGCAAACAAGGAAAATGAGCCATTTGTATGATATGGCCCCTGTTTTTCATTCTAAATATACATGTTTTAACGATTTTCCAAAACGAATAGGATGTATTTGACGCAGGATTGGAGGAGAAGAAAATTTTGATGCAGGGTGAGAGGTACCGTGGAATAGAAGTATGGAGGGATGGGTGCATGGTGCCTTAAAAGAACTCCCCAGCTACTCCAAATGCAGGTCCCCTGTAATTATGTGGCAAGGGAGGGCTAAATCATGTGGCAGGATTGAGGAAATTACACAGCAAGAAAGGGCAAATTATTATGCATAATGCTGTATATTTTCCAATAGCATTAATTCATTTTTTGGTCATTTTTAGGTTGAGAATGAGCCAGCACGCAAGCGCTGCTCTGCCAAGAGCTATGGTAGTTCATAGGGAGAGAAGCTTCGCCCACTCTCCTGCCCTTATTTTGTGTTGGCTTGTGTGTTTGTTCTTTGTAAAATCTGTCTTCAGATTCATTATAAGGCTTGTTAGTCTCTCCCTAATACAGCCATGTCTTAATTTGTATCCAACCATGTCTACTAGCCCCTTTACGTGGTTGTTACTCCGGTGTGTACTATTTCCTTTTGGAGACAGAGCCCGCCGCAGGAAACGGACCAGGTAAATAAGTGTTTTGGTGCCTTCAACCCCCCTCCCATTGTTGTGCCTTCTTCCACCTCCACCCTCCCTCCTGTTGTCCGTGCCTTCTTCTCCCCTCCCCACCCTCCCCCCGTTGTCCATACCTTCTCCTCTCCTCCACCGCCAGCCCTCTCGTTGTCCATGCCTTCTCCCCCCACTCCCTCTCTACCATTGTCTGTGCTTCCTCCCCCAATTCTCCCTCTTGTTGTCCGTGATGCCAGGTTGTCAAACATTAGCAATGCAATAGGTCTTGCATAAATTGGAAACCTATTGCATCGCAAATGCTAGTTTAGGTCTTGAGGCCAGTACGTAATTCAGGCTGCAGACTAGGTCACAAGGGTCACGGAAGGCGAGATATTGGTCCAACAGTGCTCGTGATGACTTACCAAGAATGCAGCTAAGTGTGGGCGCCTACTGGGATATGGTAGCGAGCGAAACATCGAAAAAGTCAACAACTTCTTGTTGTAGTACGACATAACAAATGTTACTGGAACTGCAATGCTAGAAGGGGGTGCAACACAGCACTGAAAGAAACACATTAACTGGTACATATTTCAACTGTGCCAACAAAAGGCACATTTAACCAACAAATACAAACTTTTAATTTGTTTTACATCAGTTCCCAGTCCTGCTGCTGTAATGCCTGCATGGCAGTTATTCCTTTTTTAGCTTAAAATACGTTGTCATTTAGACTGTTTTGGCCATTACCCACAGACAATTTGTCAGAGTTAGTAATGATGACTGACCCCTTCCGGTTACCACCTGAACACCTGACAGCCCAGCTACACAGAGGGTGCAGCGCCAGTTATGCCATACACAAGGAATGCATTGCGTCTCCCCACAGGAGATAAAACAAGTATTCACCCGACTTTGACCCCGTAGGAAACAGCAAAAAACACACGATCAGGGCAAGGACATAACTCTCCTTTTTTCATAGCATGGCAACCTATGCCTATTTACAGCCCTGTCTGCAATAAGTCATTTAGATCCCCCAGTGGAGGTTATTTGTTTAATAATGTGAAAATACAGTGCATCAGGTCTCTCAGTGTGCCTCTTCAAGAGACTGAGACGTCCACATTATTTACAATCATAAATGCCCTGAGAGCTGCCACTGTGTGCAGATTCCCTGGTGCATGACATCCATCGGCATAGGAAAAGCACCACCCCTCTGCGCATGTCGCGCACCTCTCATACGGCCAGGGACTGCCGGAGGACCCCCACCCTTCCGTTAACCAACATAACATTATTAACAGGATGTGAGAGGGCTTTCTTTGGAAGGCGGGGGATCTTTTGACCCCCGGACGTATTTATTAAAATATACAAAATAAATCAAAAATTTAAATAAACAATATTTACAATATTACGCAGAAAATGTGACAATTGATATATAGAGGTGGCTAACCTTAACATATTTCTAGTACAAGATATTTCCTATCCGAAACTAACATATCAATTCACATTATGCCATAGTTAATTTTCTGCGTCTATTTGGGCCTACGGCAAGGTCAATAACTGGTGTCAGTCCTTATCCCTAAACCATGCCCCCCTGAAGGAGTGCGCATGCTCAGGAGGGCCCGTTTACCCCCGTACGCCCTAGTTAACCACACCCTACTGTTGGAGTGTGTGTGCGCAGGATGGCCCGTTTACTGTGGGGGGCACATCTCCTCACCGGTTACCCCAGTACACCCTATTAAACCACGCCCTTCTGTCGAAGTGTGCATGCGCAAAGGGCCCGCTTACCGTGAGGGTACTTTGGTGCCCCAGTTACCCCGTATGCTCCATTAACTCTATTAAAGGGGGGTCCTTGCATCTCTGCGCCGTTTACTGGCATCATTGTGCAGGTGCGGGGTGGCCAAAGAGCCTAGAGAAAATGTGACTGTCTTCCCCGCACCCATGTACCCAACAGGCTGTACCTGCCCCTGGAGTTCTATGAGAGACCACTTGTCTCTCCCTTTGGGCGACCCCATAACCTTAAATTCTCACACCTAGCCCTCATATGTTTAGTCCAACTATCGGGCCCTACCAACTCCTTGGTAGATCATATCTTCTCCCTATACTCCCTCTCGTAGGCAAGAAAATTCTCTGCAATGGTTTCAACCCCAGACGTGTACAAACGGACGCCGTCTTTCAAGAAGCACGACTCCCCCCAGATGAACCCCTGGGCTACGGTCTACCATTAGCAAGCCTTACTACTGTTGTTACTATGTATTTGCTTCCATGGGCACAATGTGGCCTCACAGACTCGCTTCCCCACTTCGGGAGATCTGAAATGTCCGTGCCAGGGTGTACCCCAAGTTCGGACATGTCGACCCCCCTTATAACCAGGAGTCCTGGTGTACCTGTTCATTTAGGCCCCCCCAAAATGCGTGCTAATTATGCTAGGACTGACTGATACAGGGCAAGTAACGTGCCGCCATAGGCCACCAGATGGGTTTAATTGAATGGCATTACGCTGCGCCCGATAATACACGGCGCTACCGACGCTGCCACCCACTGTCAGCGCATCTGAAAAAGCTACCCGTCATTGTATGTCTACCCCCTTACTATGGGAATACCCAAACACGCTGTGTCTACTAAAATGGCGACTGAGAGCTCGGGCCCCCGTAAAGGCAGAGTCCAGCTTCCCGACAAGGGGTGCTGAGGTGTTGCATAGGCCTATTACTCCTGAGTTTGGCCAGGCTGGCCAGGCACACCCCTGTGCACTGCCACATCACTATCATTGTCCCTACCAATTGTTAATCTACGAATATACTATGACGATCACAGTGGCCCTGTGAGCACAGGCGCTGTTACTGTAGAAATACAGTTTCCTGATAAGGAATATACTGCCATCTTATGTGAAGCAACATCCCACTACATTACTGCGGCTAGCCAAATCTAGGGTTAAAACACCAATAAATAATCAACCCAGTGTTGGTACCTCCTGAGTCCATGATCGATCGCCCATCACACTTGACGTCGTTGCTCGCCATTCCTGTACCTGATGTACGCGTCCCTTTGGCTGACCACCTGTTTCAGTTGTTGCGGTGTGGAGCACTTCCCAGATATCCGCCATAGACCAGGCCATACTTAAATTAAAAAGACAAACACAAACAATTAGTGTTTCTGGCTTCCTGACGAAAGCTGCAGCACACATGCCCGTATTACATTGCCGTCACATGCTACCTTGCAAAGATTAGCACCAGACACAGTCCCATTAAGCTTGCAACTGCAAGTGTTTAGCATAGCATCAGTCTGTGTCACATGCGGAGTATTTGAATTAGTGTTACAGATAGGGTGCCCAGTAGTAAGACCCTTATTGAAATAATAGACCTGGGGTCAACAGTGAATACAATAGTGCCTTCATGGCTCCTTAAAGACTCTGGGTAGTTCTCAAGTTTAAGTGGAAAGCAGCTCCCGTATAGAACACTCTCAGCATCAGTAGCACACTGCGTTTTGAACTCCCCCTAATAATAAATGAGACAAGAGTCTCTTACAGACTACTGCTTTCCCAAATAGAATTCATTACTAGGCCCACCACGGTGTTATTTGCCTTCAAAATTAAATATTCAAGTCCCTTGTTTGGTTTTCTGCTTTGAGTTGCAAAGGAACGTGGTTAACGTCTGTGCTTAGTAATAGTGTGCCGCTCAACCTGGGAAACTGGCTTTCACACCATCGTCCAGACCTACACTTGAATACATGTTACTCGCAGGGAGGACCTCAAGAAAGAGATCATTAGCATAGAGAAGTTTCCCCGATTGTTTTAACTATCAATTCAGTTGATAACAATGATAGTAATTCTAAAGTGTTATACTTAAACTTATAATTGTGAAATAAAACATTCAACCCAGCAACAACTCAATGCGAGATTTATATTATAAGTATCAAACCCATAATTCCTGACTATTGGCTTTGTCAATGGCTGTTCCTTGCGTAAGATAAATAAGCAGCAACCATGGCTTGTATATAATATTGAATAGGCTACCAAACTGACACCCAGGGTACACCACGACAATATTGCTGCTCTTAAGTCTTCAAAAAGAAAGCAGTAACCATGGAACCAGTTACACAGTTTCAGTAAAATTGAGCATAAGGATAATGATTCCCCTATTAGGTCGAATTTAACGGATGTCCCCCTAGCTGCCAGCTGCAGTGTCTACTGCCATCGCTAGTGCGACCCCACCCTATGCGTATCGGCAGACTTCCGCCGCCAACTTTTTACGCGCTTAACATGCAGAGAGGATATCCACCCTCAACAATGTACCTAGCAATATTTAAAGCGGGCCCCGTCTGCAGTTGTTGTATGGCTGCCCAGCCTTAATTCATTAAAATTAGCTAATGGTGAAACATAACCTGCGACAAACAATAGAACAAGTGTTTGAGTCCTGCCTCTGACAGTCATTTTGGCAAGACAATCTGGTTAGTTGAAACTTCTGCTATTTACCACATATAAGATTAAAGGTCCTTTCCTCACCGGAAAAGGATCAAGAGGACGTAGGCATGTGGCCTTGTTTTAACACAGCGCACGTATGGTAAAGTGCTTACGGACAACAGTGCTAAATCACATATGAACCCATCTGCTGGTATTTATTTATTGATGTAAGGGTTTACTTCCCGCATACATACATCACACTGAATTCATTACTATGCCCACCATGGTGTTATTTGCCTTTGAATGAAATATTATCATCCCTTAATAGCTTTCCGCTGCAGTAACAACTAAAGTTAAGAAGGTGCAGCGACAGTAATGACAAAACACTGGGCTGCACACTTGTAGTTTTTCTGTCATTACCGAAAGGAAAGGAGAACAGGAATAATGATGCTGAACTATAAACCATCAAAACAATCACAGAGATAGAAGATTATTTTTGCAACTCACCAAGAGAATTATACACTGGGAATTATCTGGTAGGGTGTTTACCTAAATGAATAGTGATGTGTAGGTACAGGAAAACGAAGGAAATGTTAACATAATAAGTTCCACTTGAAGGACCCCTCAAAAAAAGTCCCTATATTCCTAAATACCAGCAAAAAAAGATAACTACCATGATTACCTCTATTATTCCGAAACTAGGGAGTAAAACTAAAAACGGACTATAAATCGAGTCATCATTCCACCACTCGAAGGATATAGATGAATATAGAGAAACATTTTTAGTTAAACAAGATATTAGGTATGATCACCAGTCGGATAACTGCTCAAAACGCGAAAAGTGGTACAATATTTAGTAGGTAAATGACATTAGATTAGATGTAGGAAGAAAAACGAAACATAGACCCCATTCTAAGATGGCGGCGCTAGAAAACATAACAAAGGAAGGCTATGCGCATGTGAATATGCGCAAAAGAATAAACAGCTGTAGATAATTATAAATGATTAGTCACCCGATAAAAGCGAGTAAACGGATAGCTGCATCAGAAAGGAAAAAACGAGGCAGAAGTACGGACCCACGAGAAATCAGGTTAGTGTACCCGGTGGGCGGGCAAACTGTAGCGGCGAAGGATACGTAGGAGTGAAGGTGGAGCGGTTTGACTGTGAAACGAAGCTACTGCTTTCCCCACTGCCTCTGTGCATAGTGCTTTATCATGCAGCCAATTTTGAACCTAAACTAGTGGGGAACAAAGCTACTGCTTCCCCCACTACTTCTATTTACACTGCTTTCCCATGCAGCCGAATTAGAACTTTAACTAACTAGGTGGCGGCAGAATGGTTAACGTATTCTTTGTATTTTTTAAAAAAACGGTAATGATAGGAAAAAATAATGTGCATTTCATGAGTACGATAAAAAAACAAAATGGAAAGAGTAATGAGATCCCTTCATGTGGAAGGGCACTAAGAAGTGATGGCAAAGTAATCTCAACGTAAAAATAAGCTACGGCTACCTTACGCAGTCGAACCTGATTTTAAGCTAAGAGGGTGGCGGAAGAAGGGTGAATGCATCCTCATTAAATAAGAGCAAGAACGTGGAAAAATAATTAGTACTCCCTAGAAATACGATAAAATATAGGACATAGTGTAAATAAAGCAGAATGACGGCACTACCAATGTTACTAACACAAATATCAATCTACAGAGCATATCCAGTTCAAGAAAAGTGGGACTACGAAACTCTGAATAGCGCCTGACCACATTATCCCTCGTTATACAAGAATTTATTTTAAAATACAAAGGTAAGAAGTAACCCAATTAAATAAGGACAGCCACATAACTGGTAGGGATGGTGATAATAACTGGTATATTTCAATAAACCCTTAATAGATTTTGGTAGCGGATACAAAGAAGTTCACAGCTCCCACCAAAAGAAAAAAGGAAAAAAAAGAATAGCAAAACAAGACGTCCAGTCTGATTTATGTGCTCTACTCAAAGGTAAATCAAATTATAAATACAGGCGAAAAAGAGTAAGAAATAAAAGATATAGAAATGACATCTAAGGTCATGTATCTATATATCTAGGTTTACCCTGGATAAAAACAACAATTGGATGGAAAGAAAAGTGAGACGGGAATATCAACCCGGCCCACATATCTAATCTAAAGGTAAATTTATTGTAAAAATTGTTAACTTGGGTAATGGTGAGAAAAGAAAAAAAAGAGAAAAAAAATCTGAATACACTCAATTTTCTACTCAGGTCAAGCCTTGAACTAGAAAATGAATATCCTCGATAAAGCCCCATAGGAGAAGAGTTCACTCCCGGGTGTGATAGTAGTCCCCTTATTCCAGAATAAGACGAGTAAGTGGAATAGTATGAATGATGGTAGTGAATGGTGGGTGCACTAGGCAAATAGACCAACACTAAAAAGTAACGGAGGGAAAGGCAAGCTCTCTCACATATAAAAAAAGTTAGTCTGTAAACGTTGAAGTACACGATAATTTTAGATACATACGAAAAACTACATGCAACTGGGAAAATGAAATAAAAACAACAAGATGCATTAGAATGTACTTATACATTAGACTAGTAAGTAATGTGAATGAGGAGAGCATTTAGCATCTTCACTTTTTACTGATATGTATTTTTTTATATATACAGAAAGGATACCTAAATTGGAAACGGTGACCCCCTTGAATTGTCCTGTCCTGAAGAAGGTGTTACTGTATCAGTGGTACAACACCGAAACACGTCGACACATTGAAAAATAGAATCCAAATAGAGCCCCAGGGAATAACAGATATACAAAAATTTGGATACTGTAGTTCCCTTTAAAAAGTACTGTAAGGCTATTGGATCAATATAATGTGTAGCGAGAACAATTGATGCTATTGAGAGAAGGGGTAATGTTGTGACTTTATAATGTACTGTGATTATATAATGTATTGTGATTAAGTGATAAATAGGTTATGTCTATATATATTTTTTTTTTTTAAAGTTTGTTTTTTTGTGTCTAATGAGATATTGGGAACATTTATTTTAATGTGATATACTGTACATGTTTTTAACGATGGATGCTTTCAGAAGGTTTTTCAGAAATTTTAATCTGTGATGTAAGGAAAGATTCCTCTTCATTTTATATGCAAAATAAAAAGAGTGTAAACGTTACATTTTAGTGTGGGTGTTATATATAAAACGTTTTCTTTTCTATTACGACTGAGACGCAGTAATATTGAGAATAGGATTGCTTTTCCAGGGATTTCCTTTGACTTTGAGTTTTCTGTCATTACCCCCAGCTATATATTACAAGTATCATACCTATAGTCAGGACTATTGGCTTTGTCAGTGGCTGTTCGCTGCCTAAGAAAAATAAGCAGCAACCATGACTTGTATATAATATTGAAAAAGTTTACATCTGAAGCCCTGGGGATACCACGACAATATTGCTGTTACAAGTATCATACCTATAAGTCAGGACTATTTGCTTTATAAGTGGCTGTTTGCTGCATAACATAAATGAGCAGCAACCATGGCCTTCATATAATATCAAAAAACGCTAACATTTGAAACCCTGGGGACACCACGGCAATATTGCTGCTACAAGTATCATACCTATAAGTCAGAACTATTGGCTTTGTCAGTGGCTGTTCGCTGCCTGCGATAAATAGGCAGCAACCATGGCCTGTAATAATATTGCACCTGCTAACATCTGAAGCCCTGGGGACACCACGACAATATTGCTGCTCCTAGGTTTCAAAAAAGAAAGTTGAAAACGATGCACCCGCACATGATGTGCCTGCAGCCCACGGGCCCGACAGAGTACCGTTTCGAGGCCCCCATTTACCAACCAACTACTCACGTAACTTTAGGTAATACAGCGTCAAAGAGTAATGCAAAATTTGCTGGATTGCGTTTTAATTCTATTGTGTTCAAGCCACTATACTTTGCTGAAAAGTCTCCCATTCTGAACTGTTGGAGTTCATTTTAATTAAAGCAAACTAAACCTATTACTTAAAGCCAAAAGAGGAGTGCATATTTAACTAGTGGCGATATTCTATTCAGCAGCAGAGATGCAGAGCGATTTTTTCGTTTAAAACCCAAGCACCTAACCATGTTTGCTTTAAACACAAAGACATGGAACGTATGCACCAGTCAGCTGAGCCACAAGACCGTGGACTGAAAGACTAGAAAAAACTGGCACAACTAAGGCAGTACCTTTTGCAACTGTAAACAATTGTGTCAGCGCTGGTTGTTTTCAAGAATGTGTCTCCCCCAAAGAAAAAGAATCCTCTCTTACGTCTGAAAGGCATGCAATTTTAAAATTGTTTCCGAAATGTTTTGACATGACCACTAGATGGCAGCAGAGGCAGCCAGATCTAGTCTTCTGTATGCCGAAAGTAGCTTCCTGATCTCCAAAGCCCGTTGCACCGATTCCTTCAGTACTCTTTCATTATATTACATCGGTGAGAGCTGGGTTTCACATTAGATTTATGAGGCCACTGTAGAAATGAGCTACTGGAAAAGAAACGCCTGTCGACATGATAACTTAAACATTGCTAGCATAAAACATAATTGGGTTCTCATCTCACAATCTAGTCTCTCAGGGGCGAGATATCTCACTCGCACTAGCTACCTGGCGTGACTGGACGGAACTGCCCCCAGCCAGGCGCGCAATACCCATTGGGATCACCGGGCTTCAGCCCCCCCCCCTTCGTTTTCTTCAGCCCAGGCTAATTTGACACGCACTGAAATGACTGCGCATCGGAACTGAGAATGTAATTTTTATGATGCTTTCTGAGAGGCCCAGCAGCCCGAGCCAGCCAGCCTCTGAACAGTATCAAGTAAACCCCCAGCCCCCACCTCTTGTTTTCCTTTACTGGCGCCGAGGTGATATCCTTGACTGAAGGCAGGGATTTCACCTAAGCACTTGATGTGTTCAGCATGGGGTGGGAGTGGGAAGATGCATACAGCAGGGGGAAAGGGACGGCCAGTGCAGGTGCTGCTTTTCCTTTGTAAAGGAATTTCTGCTGGCTTCATAGCCCAGGGTTTGCTGTCTGTGCATTTGTATAGATGTGTATTCCATACAAGTGCACAGACAGCAAACCCTGGGCTATGACACCAGCAGGAATTAATTTACAAAGGAAAAGCTTCACCTGCACTGGACATCCCTTTCACCCTGCTGTCCGTGCACTGGCAGGGAATTCGCATCCAGGGCGCTGCTCACCAGATAAATGGTGAACAGGGCCATGGAGCGTTCTCTTGTTGCATCCGAGGGCACCAATGACGCAGAAGCAGAGGAGGGCCTGGCAAGGAGTAACCAGGAAACATTTGACCCACACCTGTCCACACTGTGAGATCTTCGGGGGGGGCTGGATGCCAGGACGCAGTGCTGCTGATCAGCCCAACTAAACTGAATAGTGTCAGAAGAGCAGGCAGCCGTTTCTTTATGTAAGTTTCAGTAACTTTAATGCATTCTTCAGCACAGCATTACCTACTGCCTGGATATCTAGGTTACTCTAAGCGAATGTTGTTTTTGACTTGCATACATGGAAACGTCAAAGAGGAGAGTTTCCTCCGAATATGCAAATGTAGTGTGTGTTTGTAGTGTTCATTTTTTGGGGTGCTAGTGGGTAACTGTAGGGTTCAGGGTGGGTGTGGGTTTTAGGGTGCCAGGGAGTAATTTTAGGGTTCAGGGTGGGTTACGGATTGGGGTGCCAGGGAGTAATTTTAGGGTTCTGAGTGGGTATGGGTTTTAGGGTGCCAGGGGTATTTTAGGGTTCAGGGTAGTAATGGGTTTTGGTGTGCCAGGGGGTAATTTTAGGGTTCAGGACGGGTGTGGGTTTTGGGGGTCAGGAGGGTAATTTAGAGGTTCAGGGTGGGTGTGGGTTTTGGGGTGCCAGGGGTAATTTTAGGTTTCAGGGTAGGTATGGGTTTTGGGGCACCCGGGGTAATTTTAGGGTTCAGAGTGGGTATGGGTTTTGGGGCGCCAGGGGGTAATTTTAGGGTTCAGCGTGAGTATGGGTTTTGGTGTGCCAGGGGTAATTTTAGGGTTTAGGGTGGTTAAGGGTTTTGGGGTGCTATGGGGTTAATTTTAGGGTTCAGGGTGGGTATGGGTTTTGGGGTAATTTTAGGGTTCAGCGTGGGGTTCAGCCTGGTTATGGGTTTTGGTGTGCCAGGGGTAACTTTAGGGTTTAGGGTGGTTAAGGGTTTTGGGGTGCTATGGGGTTAATTTTAGGGTTCAGGGTGGGTATGGGTTTTGGGGTGCCAGGGGGCAATTTTAAGGTTTAGGGTGGTAATGGGTTTTGGGGTGCCATGGGGTTCATTTAAGGGTTCAGTGCGGGTATGGGTTTTAGGGTGTGAGGGGGGAACATTTGAGGTTTCAGGGTGGGTGTGGGTTTTCAGGTGTCAGGGGGGCAATTTTAGGGTTCAGGGTGGGTATGGGTTTTGGGGTGCCAGGGGAGAATTTAATGTTCAGCATGGGTATGGGTTTTGTGGTGGCAGGGGTAATTTAAAGGTTCAGGGTGGGTATGGGTTTTGGGGGGCAAGGGTGTAATTTTAGGGATCAGCGCGGGTATGAGTTTTGGGGCTCCAGGGGGGTGATTTTAGGGTTTAGGGTGGTTAAGGGTTTTGGGGTGCCAGGGGGTAATTTTAGGGTTCAGGGTGAGTATGGGCTGTGGGGTGCTAGGGGGGTAATTTTGGGGTTCAGGATGGTAATGGATTTGAGGGGGCAAGGGTGTAATTTTAGGGATCAGCACGGGTATGAGTTTTGGGGCTCCAGGGGGGGTGATTTTAGGGTTCAGAGTGGTAATGAGTTTTGGGGTGCCAGGGGGTAATTTTAGGGTTCAGGGTAGTAATAGATTTGAGGGGGCAAGGGTGTACTTTTAGGGATCAGTGCGGGTATGGGTTTTGGGGTGCCAGAGGTAATTTTAGGGTTCAGGCTGGGTATGGGTTTTGGGGGGTAAGGGTGTAATTTTAGGGATCAGCGCGGGTATGGGGTTCTAGGGGGATGATTTCAGGGTGGTAATGGGTTTTAGGGTGCGAGGGGGTAATTTTAGGGTTGCATGTTTTCTCCGCCTGACCTGAGCATTAATCGATCCTGATTATCTGCCATTTTAGCCCCGCCCCATTGATTAACATTAGCCACGCCCCTTCATTTTCCATGTTAGCCCCCCCCGAAATTAAGACCTAGTTGCGCCCCTGGGCCCCAGCTATAGTAAGACACGCAGGCAACATACAGATTACCACAACTGGTCTTTACACTACGATCACTTTTTGAAATACTCTAACCTCCTGGACTTGTGCACAAGCTGCCATTCTGTGTACCCTTTTTAAATCAATCGGATTTCAGAAGTCCCCCTTCACTGTGCCCTCTTTCCAGCTGTACATGTTTTGTAACTGCACGGACACCCCACAACGTCTGCCAGGACACCCCCGAGATCGGCTGCCCCCACTACATACGCCCGCTTCAATCAACTGACACGGGCTCGGGGCAGGGCTTCCGAAAGTGAAAAGCCCAAATTCAACTAACGTGATTTCTACACTTACAGAGAACCGTGTTGTACAATTCCAATGGTAGAACCGAAAGGGTTTCAAGAGATGGCTAATTCCAGACGATACAACTCTAGTGTGAAATCCAAAGGAAGACGGTCATTGTGAGGGAATAAACCAACACAAAACTTTCCTTCCGTTTTTTAAAAGGGGCTGATATGTGCACCATATCCCTACTCTGCGGTGGGAGCAGAAATACTTAACTCATCAGGTGCCGCCGGAGCAACCGCTTTCAGTAGGGTCACACGCTGTAAAAAACAGGAAGCCGGTGAACGAACTCCGAAGCCTCAGATATTGTCCCACAGAGGAGCCTCTTGCTATACTCCTCCGACCCCAAAGGAATACGCGCTCAACGATTACACTGATATGCCCACGACCACCTGAAAGATAAACCAAAAATTAATTACAGCCTTCTAGAGGCTGGAAGGGGCAGGCCGTTGCGCGCAGGAGTCAAAGAGGCCGACTCCCGCGCCGCACGGCCTTTTAACCCTTTGCAGGCTAGGCCAGATCTAACCGTCCTGGCCTTTGTTCCCTTTGTGGCCCGGAAGTGACTCAGTCACTTTCGGGTCACCAGGGAACCCGGGATGAGTGGGGGCCCGTGCGCCCCGCCATAAGTGCAGCGGGGCCGATGCCGGCCCGCCTTTCCGCTCCATGAGACAACAGTTGACGTTGTTGGCAACGTCACGTAACGTGATGTATGTTACAAGTGCAACGGCATTTCGTTGATGCCCAATTTATCCTTGAGAATAGTCGGGCAACAGGGGCAGCATCATTCCTCGTGAGAGAGCGCGTGGGAGACAGTGGAACCGCCAGAGACCCTGATGGCGCCCGCATTCCATGCACAACAACAGAGCAACGATTTACCAAAACGCCATGCTATAGGGCTGCCACGTTTTCAGTGTGGTTATGTGTGTCCTTTACACATTAGAAGGGTGATTATATGCGACTTTTTCATTTCTTTTAAGAGACACTTTTAGTGATGCCGTAACTGAAGCAATTGGGTCCATATCTCATTAATTACACGAAGCACTGCATTTTACAATGCTAAGTGCTACACTGTTAGATTTGGGGGTCTCTAGTTGGCACAGGTAGGTACTTGTGACAAATAGGGACCATTGCCTCTAGTCAGGGTAAAGGGGATACACTCCTAAAATAACTCACCCCCTTGGTAGCTTGGCACGAGCAGACAGGCTTATCTCAGAGGCAGTGTGTAAAGCATTTGTGACCACATACAGTAACCCAGTGACAACACTACAGATGTAACACTACAGATACAGTTGTATATTAAAAATAAGTATTCTTTGTATAGATTTAACACAAGACCACAAACAACAAAAATCCACAATACTATACTTAAGATGGTTGTTTTAGCTTAGGTCAGTTCAGTTCTTAAGATTCAACACTTTGCGCCAATGTACCTCACGATGCATTGTGCTTCCACAACAAGCAATGTTGCAGCGATCGAAATGTGGCAAAGTTCCGGTGCAAAGAAATAAATACGTGAAGATCTTCCAGATGCGTCACGCTTCTCCGATGATGTGAGCAGTCTCCTTTCGATGCATCAGCTGCAGCGGCGACACCCTTGTTCAGCGATGCGACGGCAATAGCTTCAGCCGCGACACTCTTCTCCGACGTTTGCGAGAAGCTCCCGCACGATGCGACAACTACAGTGGCGACATCCAAGATTCGACGGCAGCAGGTCTGTTGGTGGCGCGCTTCTCCATGGATGCGAGGCGCTTTCCTTAAAGCGGTGCAATACGACAGCTACAGCGCCGACATTCACGATGCAACGGCTGCAGGAGTTACGGCAAAACGCTACTTCCTCATTGCGAGACACTTCTCTCGATGCGATACAATACAACAGCTACATCGGTGACACCCTTCCTTGGAGTTGCGACGGCAGCTGCAACGACAGCGACACGCTTCCTCTTCGTTGCGTGACGCTTCTCTCGATGCGGTGCAACACGACAGCTATAGCGCTGACATTCACAATGCGACGGCAGCAGCAGCAACGGTGACACGCTTCTTCCTCTTTGAGTCACCCTTCCAGCTCCTTCTGACATGCAGTCCCTCTGAAGGCCGAAAACAATAGCAGGCACTTCCAAAGAAATCTGGGGAGCTGGGGGTTGAAGTCTGTTTTCCCTGAGACCTCAACAGGAGGCAAGCTCTGTTCCAAGCACTTGGAGATCCTTCACATGTTGAAAATGCTGCACACAAATTTCTTTCTCCTTTCTTTGCCAGTCAGGCAACCATTGCAGACCAATCCCCTAAGCAGCACTTCAGCTTATGGATAGTCTCTCTTAAATTTCTTTAGGTTCCTCTGCTCAGCAAAGGTTTCTTCTTGTAGTCCAAAAGTGATCTAAATTCTTGAGATCAGGGTCCCAAAATGTATACCCCTAAATACTATTTTCTCTGAGGGCAGAGGGGCCTTTGCCTAGTCCAAATCAGTTCTGGAGCACTCTGTTTACATGGCTCCTTCTTTCCTTTCACAGTGCAGGGCAGGAACATAAGACACCCCACAGGAGGTGGAGCCAGCATTGTAGAGGGAAAGCACAGACCTGAAGCACTTTGTTGACTTGATTCCTTCTCTCCTTTCGCAGGGCAGAGGCATCAGACACACCACAGGGGGTGGAGCCAGCACTGTGGGGGCAGGCACAGTCCTATTCAGGTCCCAGGAGCAATTCCTCCCACCGGTCTAGATGCAGCTCTCTCTATTCACGACTGGGCTGACTCATTCTGTCTTCTGGAATCCCCATCCCTGTCACTCAAAATCCAGAAAAGGAATACACAACCTAGCAGAGGTAGGCCTGGATTGTTAGACAAGAAAATATCTACTTTCTAAAAGTGGTATTTTCAAACATAGAATGTTAAAATCAACTTCTCTAAAAGATGTATTTTATCATTCTGAGTTCAGGCACACTAAACTCTAATTTCTACTGTGTTCCCTGAGTCAGTTAGGATTATAAAATGTAATAATCTATCTGCCCATTCTGGCCCATGGAGAACAGGTAGCCTTGCAATAGTGTAAAAGAAAAATGGCTGTAATTTACTATATGGACATGCCACACACAACAGGCCATGCCTTACCTTATACTTACAATGCACCCTGCCCTTTGGCCTACCATAGGGGTGTCTGATATGAAGAAAACGGAAGGTTTAGGGACTGGCAAATGGGTGCACTTGCCCAGTCCGCATGGCAGGACCAGACTGCACACAGGCTCTGCAATGGCAGACCTGAGACACACTTTTACAGGCTGCTTCTGTGGGTGGCACAACTAGTGCTGCAAGCCCACTAGCAGCATTTGGTTTACAAGCCCTGGGCACACTCATTGCACTGTACTAGGGTCTGACAAGTAAACCAAACCAGCCAATCATGGGATCACTAATCCATACATCAATTTACAACAGAGAGAGCATATGCATTTTAGCACTGAGCAGCAGTGGTAAAGTGCCCAGAGTCATGAAACAGCCAACAGCAGGTCAGAAAAAATAGAGGAGGAAGGCAAAACATTCAGGGATGACCCTGCAAAAAGGGCCAAGGCCAACATACACCATTTTCAATATTTTAACTACATATCAAATTATTCTGTCTTTCTGGAACCCAATGCAATCTGTATTCCATTGCCTTCACATAAGCCCAATCTTCCATCCACACATGACTTTCTCTGTGCCCCATATGCCTCAGGTAAACCTCCTTTGAAGCCTATCCCTGGCACTTCATTCTCAGTCCTAACTCCAATCCCCTAAGGGACACTCACTACTGCTCACTTAGTCTCCTTTGCTATCCCAGCAGGCACCATGCTTCCTCTCAGGAATTTTCTTCCACCATGTCCTCTCATACTCCTGCGTACATCCCTCTTAGGAACTGTCTATATCTCTTTTGTACCCTCAGGTGCCCACTTTTTCACCATACTACTCAGGTACTATCCCCTGCCCCCAATCTGCATGGGACAGACCCTTCTCTACCAAACCCACTTCCTTACTCTACCTATATCCGCCTGCTCCTAATCTTTGCCAAAACAAATGGTTTCTCCTGACTTCAACCCACTCCCTTGCCATACATACAATAGCTCTACAGTGTGTTCTATGTTTGTTGCATTCATTATAACTGAGCCCTTAAAGATAGTGTACTGGATAAGTAATTCATTTAGTATGTACCATTCTGTAGTATGGAATCATTGCTTGCTTTTTCTGTTTCTCATAACAGACGTTGTGGCGAAAGCTTGTCTTTAACATTCTAACAATAATGTAGCTGGAGGGGCGTGGCCAAGCGCCTGCGAAGATGGCCGCCTAATACCGAAGCTCCGCCGGGACTAAAGCTGTCCCCAAAAATCCGGCCATAAATCCTGATCGGGCGGAAATCCTGATCGGGGCGCCCTCCCATCGGCACCCTGGTTCACTGCACAACGGAGCGACTACGGCGTGAAAGAAGCGGAGCCTGAGCGCCTTTGGTGACTGAGTCGCGGCTCGCCTTTCTGCCGAGGCGGACCCGGGGCCTGTGGCTCGAAGCTTCGTGGCCGGAGGGCAGCTGATATCGAGGCCCCAACTTGGGGCCTGCCGTTGCCGATCGCCCGGGAGTGGGGCAGAACTTCCGCTGGGTCTGCCGTGTGGCCCAAGCCGCGCGGCCGCGGAACGACCGGTGGATCTGGTACTGTGCGGTCCAGGAGGGGGAGTGCGGGCCCCCCCGAGGGGCGCTGTGGCGGACCCGGAGGGCGCTACTTTAATTTGAAGATCACGACCGGGCCCAGGGACACGAAGCCCGAGACAACGACCAGCGGGGCACAAGGAGCCCCAGGGGACACTCCAGACCTAACGAGTGGATACATAAACTGGCACCAAACACAAGAGGCCCGGACTGGCAATATTGGAGACTTGTGGCCGGGCTTGTGGCACAATCTATGTGAGGCAGGTCCCTGAGTACCCGAAGTACATTGACTGCCTACTGGCCCCGGTGACTCGGAGCCAGTGGAGGTGCGGTGGACCCGAAAAATAGTGGGGCCAATTGGAAGGGTTGCAGGCATCCATTCGCGGTGTGGCAAAAATTGGGCCCTGAGTGCGACACCCCCGGAGGCGGCATAGTCCTGCACATACCAAAAACCACTACTGTGCCACCTGGGTTCGGGGTGAGGACGCCCTTGGCAGCGGCCGGCAGGCTGGGACCAGAGGTGGGGTGCATATCGCGGTGCTGGGTTGAGCCCTCCCTAAGGTACAACAAACACGGATCATACGAGGGGGTGACTTTCGTCCCAAAGAACTTTCCTGAAGAGAGCTGACTCAGTGGTTGGACCGCAGGGATGCTGCCAGTACAAGATGTGACCCAAAGGGGGATCTACCACCCAAACGAACAAATTGGATAATTATGCGGTGCCGCTGAGTCAGGCACAGAGGGGTGCTACGGCCGGAGACCAGACGGGCCAAACGGAGCCTTCCCTCACTTCCATCATGGCCGCTATCCAAACTCTAGGCACTAACCTTGAGTCTAAAATGGACAAGATCTCAATCGAAATGAACCTCCTTCGCACAGACCTGGGGAAGACCACGGAGCGCTCCAAATCCAACGCCACGGACATACAAGAGCTGAAGACCTCAGAGAAAAAGCTCGGAAGCCGGATCAACGAACTAGTCTACCAGCATCGGCAAATGACCCTACGGCTCGAGGATCAGGAAGGGAGGGCCCGAAGGAGTAACATCCGCGTGGTAGGTGTGCCGGAAGAAACCGAGGGGCACAGTGTGGAACTGTTTCTAGAGGACCTTATCCTCAACCACTTGAAGCCTAAGAGACTGTCCACGCTCTTTACCATTGAACGGGCCCACCGGGCGCCAGTCCCTAAACCTAAACCGGGGGCCCCACCCAGGACAATAATTGCCAATATATTAAACTACAGAGATCGCGATGCCATCCTACAAGTGGCCAGGCAACAGGGCGATCTGCAATTTGAAGGTGCCACTATCCATTTCTTTCCTGATTTCACGCTGCAAGTCCAGCAGGAAAGGCGTTCATTCCTAGGAGTGGAAGCGGCGCTCCGGGATCGGGGCATCAAATACATGATGTTCTCCCTGCCAAGCAAAAGATAATCGTAGGAGGAAAATCCCACTTCTTCACATCACCATCGGCGGTCCAGGAGTGGCTCGATACGGCGGCGCCAACGACTCAAGAGCGGCAGGACCACGGCAACTGGAGAGAAAATCGGGCCCGTCTCCCGGGTCGGCTGTGGAGCAATCAGAAGGGGAGGCACGGAGTCAGAGGTCTTGGCGCTCCAGATCAGCAAGCCCTCGCGGGACCCAACCCGAGACACGGCAGCTCGTTGAAGACCTGGACTGCGGCGCCATGCCCTGCTGAACTGTAACGCATTGTGTGATTGTGATGTTTACACCTTTTCTCAAATGCAGGGGGGGAGGACGCTGTATCCGCCCTAGTGACTCTATTGCTGGACGTTGGGCGCTCCAAGGCTGCAGGCTTTCCAGTTTGGGGACAGCACCGGGAAGGCGGCCGGAGTTGGGGCCGGCTCACGTACTCCCATACAGAGTTCCCTCGGGGGGGGGCAGTTCCCTCACTCCGGAGTTTTAGGGTTGGGCGATAGGAGCTCTGCTAATTTGGGCAGAGGGTAGTTCAAAACCTACAGAGCAGGGAGCAGGGTGGGGGGGTTCTGTGTTTGATGGAGGGTGGAGATGGGTTCATGGGTGGTGGGGAAGGGGGGGCGGGGAGGGGTTGTGGGGGGGACGAAGTTGCGAGATCTTGGGGGGGCAGTTTGATTGGTCATGCTTGAGGGGCTCCGAGGGGATTCAGGGGCGCGCAGAAACACGGTGGGCAAAACGGAAAGTGAAACGTGGACATGGCTGAGCGATGGGACAAGAGCCTCAAGTTATTGAGCTGGAACGTTAATGGGCTGGGGGATAAGCTCAAACTCACCACTGTGTTGCAATTCGTGAAGCGCCATCAGCCTGATGTTGTTATGTTACAGGAGACTAATTTGCTAGGCAATACTTGCCATGCCCTAAACAGAAACGGTTACACCCAGGCGGTACACTCCGGCTTCACCATGGGGTCCCGGGGGGTGGGTATCCTTCTCAGATGAACTTTGCCATTCCTGCCCGGATCACACTGTAACTGACCCGCAGGGCCGCTTTGCCACGCTCTCGGGGAAGTGGGAGGGGCGCAGGCTAACGCTGGTGTCCGTCTACGTTCCGCCTGGCCTCCAATCGCAGGTGTTTAATGACCTTGGAACTCTCCTCCTGTCCCTCCCTGATGGGCAGCTGTTTCTGGGAGGAGACTTTAATGCGCTGGTACCTGGGGCTATGGACAGGCACCCTCCTAGAGACACGCCTAAGGGACAGAGATGGCTGGGGGACTTCCTGGAAACATTTGGCCTCACGGATTTATGGCGCCTCACACACCCTGCGGACACACAGTACACTTTCTTTTCGGGGCCGCACCATTCTTTCTCCCGTCTGGACCATATCCTCACCCCCTTGCACCGAGACACAGAGGTGCGCACAGCAACTTATCTGGCGCGAGGTATCTCTGACCACTCGCCAGTCCTGGTGCACATTACCGTACAAGCTCAACCTATCATCTACAAACGTCGTAAACTCACACAAGCCCTTGAATGCCCCCCTTCTTCAACAGACGTACCCTAGCAACCCCCCTAGCAACCCCACTATCTACACTATTCCGATCATCACCTCTGTCAGAACAAAGCATCCACCTAAACCTTCCCGAGCACCCCCACATAAGTACAACATTCCAATCACCCTTCGGAGCCCAAGTGCCCCCGTCACCAAAACAGTCTTGACAGAGCTGCGCTGTATGCTTCACAACTGCAGATCTGCAGTAAAACATAAACTTGAAATCTCCGATACCATCACCCTTCACAAACTTGACATGCTCTTCCTCACAGAGACCTGGTTCAAAGATACCTCTCACTCTATGTTTGATCTCCTATTACCCACAGGTTATTCCATATTTAGGAATGACAGAACTGAAAACACGGGGGGAGGTGTTGCAGTCATCTTTAGAAACGCCCTCAAACTTAAGGCTTCTCCAAGCAGTTCCTCCCTCACCTTTGAATGCCTTTCTCTGGAGCTTCAATTGAAACACCGTTCACCGCTCAGATTCCATATCATCTACCGCCCGCCTCGTAGTGGCCCTTCGTTCATAGAAGATCTCACTGACTTCATCAGCGACCAATACACACAAAGTGACAATCAGACCTTCGTGGGTGACTTCAATCTCCACTGGGGCGTACAGCAAGACTCCTCTGCGAGCTCTCTGGCCACCTTCCTCTCCACAAACGATCTTATCCAACACTGCATTGAACCAACCCACTCTAAGGGCGCAATCTTGGACCTTGTTATTTCTAAAGCAGGCATACTGTCTACCACTACCCCAATTCATGTAGATTGGTCTGACCACCACCTCATCCCATTCTCTCTCCAACTTTCACACTCTATAACTCTTGGCCAACCCAAGAAGGCCATCTCCTGGTTTCGTGATGCCAAAAATATTGATGTCGGTCCCCTCTGTGAATCAGCTTTGCTATCACTCCCAAAGCTAGACCCGAACATAGCTGTTGACGATCTCACCTCCCAATGCCTCACAGTTCTTGCAGCTGAAATCAATAACGTCGCTCCACTCAAAAGCAAAAGGATCAGGCCCACTCCCTCAGCACCTTGGTTCAACAAATCCCTTTATGAGGAAAGGAAGCAGCTCAGATTCCTGGAGAAGCAATGGAGGCAAGTGCCCTCCACAGACAATTTAGCCATGCTTCGCACAGCAAGATCAAAGTACCACAAGCATATCTTCCTTGAGAAAGTGGCGCATTTCAAAGCCCTCCTTGACTCTGCCAAAAACAGACCCAAAAAACTATTCGATCTCATCAAGATTCCGAGCTGCTCTCCCACATCCTCCGAGGTGGAGAATTCTACTAAGAGAGCAGCGGACTTCGCTGCTTTCTTCGATGAAAAAGTGAAATCACTTGTGGATCAGGTCGCTCATCCTACACCTCCAGAGGAGTGCAAATCCTTAGCCATTTGGTAGAGCTTTGACCCCATATCTGAAGAGCCCTTCTCAAGTGCATACGCGAAACAAAGCCCTCCAGCCATTCTCTTGACCCTATCCCCAGTGCCATTGCCGTTGACTTCTATACCCATTCCCTTTCCTATTGGACCACTCTGATCAACCTCTTCCTATGGCAAGGCTCCCTTCCTGTCGCCTTCAAAACTGGGCAGGTCACACCTCTGCTTAAAAAGCCCACTGCTGATGCGAAGGACCTCAACAACTTCCGCCCCATTACTAACCTTCCCTTTCTTGCGAAGATCACAGAAAGATGTGTAGCAAAACAACTCTCTCGTCATATCAAGGACAATGATCTTCTTGACCATTGTCAGTCCGGCTTCATCCAAAACTGCAGCACTGAAACAGCCCTACTGCAAGTTGTTGATGATGCGCTGAGGATACTCGACTCAGGGGGGTCCTGTCTGCTAATTCTCCTTGACCTTTCTGCAGCCTTTGACACTGTCAATCACAACACCCTCCTCAATATCCTTCAACAGAGAATGGGCATGGAGGGCACTGTGCTTAAATGGTTTGCATCCTTCCTCTCTGACAGATCTCAAATGATCAAAATAGCGAATAGTCTCTCTTCTCCTGTGGCGGTGGGTCAAGGTGTTCCCCAAAGCTCTATACTTGCACCCACATTGTTCAATCTCTACTTAGAACCACTGGGAAACCTCCTAAGCAAATCCGGGATTCACTATCATCTCTATGCAGACGACATCCAACTCTACCTCAAGGTTACCTCCACTCATGATCTCTCCATCCAAAGCTCCACTCTCGACTCCATCCAAAACTGGATGTCAACTCATCAATTGATTCTGAATCCCTCCAAAACTGAATTCCTCCTCTTCTCCTCCTCACTCTCTCCTCCCCCGGTTCAATCATGATTGGATGAGATGAATCTACTAAACAATAAACCCATCATTGTCGACAGCGCAAAATCCCTTGGTGTCATTCTCGACAAAAAACTCATTCTAACTCCCCACATCAATTCTACTGCAAAATCTGCGTGTTACCAACTGCGCCTTCTTTGGGGAATACGACGCTTCTTCCCGGAGCAGGACCTTATAACCCTGGTGCAATCACTGGTCCTCTCCAGACTAGACTACTGCAATTCTCTTCTTACTGGCCTCCCCAAATCTCACCTGTCCCCACTTAAGTCTGTTTTTCATTCAGCAGCTCGTTTCATTTATGGGGCCAAAAGAAGCGATCACATCACACCGTTGTTATCTACCCTCCGCTGGCTTCCCTTCGAGGCTAGAGCTATCTACAAGACCGCTTGTATCACCCACAAAGCCTTGCACTCCTCCTCTCCTCGCTACCTGGCGAATAAACTGAAACTCTCTGGATCTCTAGACCTTCACGCAATGTGGAAAATCTACTGCTTGAACCTCCCACTTTCAAGAAGGAGAGAACAATGGCCCAATCCTTTTCAGGCAACGCAGTGAGAATCTGGAACTCTTTTCCGCCTCAGCTCCGGACCACCGCCTCCTCCCAGGCCTTCAAAAGGGACCTCAAAGTTCTCCTCCTCCAGAGACACCTCCAAAAGTAATTCACGTCCTCATGTTATTTGGAGGAAGACTTCCCACTACTGAAAATTTCTACCTCACATGACCATGGAAGTGCCTTCCCAGTGTATTCTTGTGGTTGGTGTGGCTGTCTGTTTGTAGTGTTCTCCATGTACTTGTGTTTGGTGCCCTTTTGTAACATGCACACACCACTTTGCCCTGGTAACACACGGTTTGCTACCTCTCACATGTTCTACCTTTGTTACCTGCACAAGTGCCACCTCTGCCTACGTAACGCTTTTTGTGCATGAGTGTCTAGCACCTTTTGCAGTATTATACCTCAAATGATACTTTGTTTTGTCTTGTAACTGCACACTTGTCACTTTTTCCTCTTGTGCACTTTTCACTACCTCATGTATTTTTGGTTGCTTACAATTTTTACTACCTCATGTATTTTGTTTGCTCACAATTGTCACTTTACCTTATGTAACGTAACGTTTGCTTTTGTAATATTTTAATGTGTAATGTTTCTCATTATGTTTCATTTCTGTTCCTATTGTGAAGTGCTCTGACGCCTTCGGGTGAAGTCCGCGCTATATAAAAATGCATAAATAAATAAATAAATAAATAAATAAAATAAATACCGTAGGAACGAGGCGGGAGGGGTGCGTTGCGCCTATTAATGCCTGGCACCTGCGCAAAGAGGACCTCCGAAAGGCACTGACTCTCTCAATTGCCAACTTTATCGAGACCAACGATGGTTCAGGGGACTCGGCGGTCACTCTATGGGAGGTCTTCAAAAAGGTCCTCAGAGGAGAGGCCCTATCGGCAGTTGCTGGTCGGCGTAAAGAGAGGGAGGCGCAGCTGATCAAAATCGAGGCTGACCTCGGGACGCTGGAGGAGGTGGTACACACTGATGGTACTCCCGAGGCTCGCCACAGGTTGTCCTTAAAAACCGCGGAATATCAGGCGATGGTCACGGAGGCTGCCAAAAAGATGGCGGCCAATAGAGAGGGTAACATTTATGACCAGGGCGACAAGGCGGGTAAGCTCCTAGCATGGCTCAATAAAAAGCAAAATGCAAGCAGAGTAGTGGCGGAGATTTGTACAATCGGTGGCACAGTACTCACTGAGCCACGAGACATAGTCATGGAATTAACCTGTCACTTCCGGACAGTTCACAGCAAGGGATCTGACCGCCCGGAAGAAGACTTGGTTGCCCTCTTGGCAGATCTGCGGATGCCGACCCTCTCTGACAGAGAGCGCGACCTCTTGGACGCGGCGCTCACAACGGCAGAAGTGGACCGTGCAATCGGGGACCTCCGTCCTGGTAAAGCGCTAGGGCCCAACGACCTACCGATTGAGCTTTACAAGCTCAAGCCGATTACATCAGCCCCTATCTCAAATGAATGATCGATGAGAGTAGGTCCAAGGGAGTGCTACCCCATGACCAAAGACTAGCAACAATTGTCGTTATTCCGAAGGAAGGTAAGCCCAGGGAGCTGTGTGCCTCCTACAGGCCCATCTCCCTGTTAAATGCGGAGCCCAAGATACTAGCGAAAATCTTGGCCAATAGACTCCAACCGGTCCTTGCCACTTTGGTCCACCCGGACCAATCCGGGTTTATGCCCCACCGAAACACTGCACTCAACCTCCGCCATCTGAACGGGGTGCTGGGAAGATGTCACACACTGAGCGAGGATGCGGTGGTGGTGTAGTTGGACGCCGCAATGGCCTTCGGCACCCTTGAATGGGCGTACATGATGGCTGTCCTCCGTAAATTGGGCTTCGGCCCCGGTTTCATTTCGTGGGTGCAACTCCTCTATTAGGAACCTCTGGCACAGGTAGTTGTCAACAATAAGGTCTCGGAGGCCTTTCCCCTAGAGAGGGGGACGTGCCAGGGGTGTCCGCTCTCGCCTCTTCTATTTGCCCTTTCACTGGAGCCGTTGGCCACCTGGATCAGACAGGACGTTGCGTTGAAGGGGATCCGATGGGCAGATGGTTGGGAGGACAGGATCTCGCTCTATGCCGACGATATCCTGCTCTATCTCTCACGACCCCGTAGATCGTTGATCGTAGCTCTGGATATTTTCACTAATTTCAGGAAAAACTCTGTATATACTATTAACTGGAGTAAGTCTCTCCTGTACGTCCTCCAGGGTAGTGCCGCCGCACCCCCACGGGACTGTCCCATTAAGGTGGTCACCGAGGGTTTTACGTATTTGGGCATCTTTGTATCCAAAGACAAGGCTGCAATGTATGACAGGAATTTACTCCCGCCCCTTCGGAGACTTAAGCACAACTCTACCGCCTGGCAGAAGCCCCCGGTCTCCTTGTTGGGCCGGGCGGCGCTATTTAAAATTATGGCGCTGCCCCAGTTCTTGTATGCCCTCCGCACTACCCCGATTTTGTCCCGTCTTCCTACTTTACGGCCATAGAGGTGGCCCAGAGGAACCTATTGTGGGCCGGCGCACCACAAATTGCCTTACAAAAATTAACTCTAGGCTGGTACGATGGTGGGATAGCCCTACCCGACATCCGCAGGTATTACTGGGCGGCGCATCTCTCGCGATCAACCAGGGTACCTATTGCGACTGCAACGACCCGGGGTACGGTATGGATAGGTGGCTCCTGCCTGGTGGAAACTAAGAAGCCGTGCTTTATGCACGGCCAATCAAACACGCCCTCACGGGCCCGACGCTCCACTCTGTGCAAATTTGCCACATTGTTCAGCGGAAGATGGACTGGCATAATGTGCTCACATTGGCTACACCACTATGGGTGTCTGAACGACTTGGCCTCCTGGGTCGCACTCGGGGATTCCGAAATTGGGATCTCATAGGTATCTCGCGGATCGGGGAGCTATGGGACAAAGACGGGGTTAAATCCTTTTCATCCCTCCAAACTGCATATGAGCTTGTGAACACTGAGTACTTTCGATATCTTCAAGTCCGTCATTCCTTGCAAAAGAACATCCCACGCGGTACGCTGCCCCCACCAGCCTCCCCCTGGAGGATAGACTGTTGGACAGACATCCGCCTGAACATGCAATCTCGCTCACTTACAAGAAACTGATAAACAACCTCCCCGACTTGCTCCAGGGCTGATGGTTTGGAAATTGATGAAGAGGAGTGGAAATGTGCTTTGGCTTCCCCTAGGGATGTTGCTATCTCGTCAAGGCTACTGCTCATTCAACTAAACATTTTACATAGAGTTTACATCTCCATCACCAGACTGAAGGGAATGGGTAGGAGTGTGGATGACTGGTGTAGGAGGGAATGCGGAATGAGTGGCTCCTTTTTCCACATGATATGGGAGTGTCCGGTGTTGCAGGCCTATTGGGTGAGGGTGGTGAAATGTATGCAGGAGGTATGGGGGGCTGAATTGCGCCCAGAGGCGAAGCGCTGCATTCTGAACATCTGGGAACCAACGGACCTTCCAGCTAGAGGCAGATTGTGGGTCACACTCGGCCAGATGGTGGCGAAACTAAACATTGCAAGACTGTGGGGGCGGCCTCGTCTCCGCGTCTCGTGGAGTGGAAGCGTGACATGGACTGGTGCATGTTACAAGAAAGAACTGTATATGTAGCCTGGGGGTGCCCCCAAAAATGGGGGGAGGTATGGAGCAAATGGAATGATTATAGAGGCAATATATGCGATCCCCCCCAGCCAAGAAGGGCAGCGCTTGAGGTAGATGAATAACTGTCTAGAGTTGCTAAATCCCATTGCTATAACATGACTGTAACTGATAGTGCTGCATGTGTTCTATTGTGCGCCTTCGTAGCTCGCTTATGTGACCATTGCATCTTTGTTTGTTCTTAAACGTAATAAAGAGAATTAAAAAAAAAACAATAATGTAGCTGCTACATATATGTTGGTGCTTTCAGGCAAACAGGAGAGCAAATGTGACTGATTTTGGTTTCCTGGTAGGGAGTTGTGGATCTGCTTCAACCCAAGACTACGTACCTAGGGGCAGGTCTCACTGAGCTTCCAGGTGGTTTCATGTGATATGTGATAAACTCAGTCCTTTTTTTAATATATAGAAGCACTTTTGATGATGGGATTGTTCAGCCTATGTTTACAGTCCTAAACGTGAAAGTGTTACAATTTCCATAATGCAACATTTGTAGTAAGAAAAAAGTCAGAAATGGCTGAAAGGAATACAGCATGCTTCTATGCATGCTATTACATATTTTTGTATTACAACGCGGTTGTTATGCACTGCTATCTATGCACAAAGGTTTAATCCACAACATCATCCTCATACTGAATAATGGCTAACTCATGCACATGAACTGTATAAATACAGCACCTTTTGCTATCGGTAGGCAGGAGGGAACCAAGACTTCAATTCTGACACACTGACCAGAGATGCTGCGGCTCCGTCATGCCATCGCTTTAGCTGACAGTGGTCTGACCATCCCTTGCAGGGTGTCCAACTCAAGTACAGGACAAAGTCCCACACTGGGATTCTTTGCTTCTTGGCTCTAGACTCTAGACTCTTAGACTATTAGGCTCTTAGGCTTATTAGCTCTTTAGCACCTACTCACATGCTAGGTACACTGAGGTACATCTAGACAGGCATCCTAGGAGTACACCCTTTATTTTATAAATGCATTCTATATTCATGTACATGTTCATGACTATTGGAAAATGGTAGAGATGTACTATTCCTTTTTATTCACTGTACTGCTGATACTAGATCTCTGCTACCATGTTACAGTTGTAGCAGCCCATATATTTTACATGAGAAGAACAACGGTACAATAAATTCTTATTGTAAACACGCCCGACTGTTTCTTTTGTGTATCTTTCTGAGAGAAAATGAGCAAGCACGATTGACTCGGTGAAAAGTAGTATATTGTTTCCACGAGTCTGAGGAATCAGGTTTTGTTGTGTTCTGAGGTTGCCAAAAACTCATCTCTCTGATAGAAGGAGATTCTAGTGGCACTGCGAGCTAGCTAATGCAAAAACCTAGGCTAACATACTCGGCGGGGGTGTAACAGAGTCAGACTACCACCAGAGCCACAGTTTATTTTATCTATAAACAGCACAGGTTCTGCATGATGTGTATTAAGGAACTTAACTATACCTTTAGATTGCAGATTGACTTGCTGTAGGGGGCGTGCTGATCTTAGGAAGAGTATAGTTTACTATTCCAACTCCAGCGTGTGCAACAGTATTGAAGGTGTTGTAATAGTAAATTATACAATCCTTAGTTTAAGGCAACCCCTTCAGCAAGTCAATGTAATGACTTGTGATGTAAATGTATCACATTCTAACAATGCGGTGGTTGTAACGACCGCGTTGTAAAAGCACCGGGATGTAATGGCAGCATTGTAAACTCTGTTTCCTGGCTGAAAGTAGTCAACATGACATATAGGCACTTGGCCGCTATTGGCATGGAATAAAATAATTCCTGGAAGAGACTGAATACTGAGTGCTTGCACCATTTGGTCATAAATCCAGTTGAGCAGCATATGCTAATTGTTAGGGGTGGAATTAAGTTAATACCACTAAAGAATAGCATTGGTTACCACACATGCTAAAGACACTTTGGCTAAACAGCACGGACAATATCACAACTGTGTCAATACCACAAGTTCCTTTACAATGCAAGCCATTACAAAGACTTGCTTTAGGGAAGCGCTGGACTTTGGAATAGTTTACATTATTATTCCTACTCCAGTCGGTGTATCAGTAGAGAAGGTGCTGGACTTAAAATCCAACACCAGTCTAATACCATTTTCCCTAAAGCGCATGTTACAGCTCCTAGCGCGACCTGGTTGAGGAATTTGCTCTTTGTGTATTGATGTGAAAATTACACTTAGCTCGATCTCATTTTTAAAATTTGAATGTTAAATTTTGCACTGTGTTTTTAAATTGTACAAAAGCACGTTTGCACTTTTACCTACCTGTCTGTGGTGTTAATTGTCGCTCCTGCTACCCCGGTCCACCGCAAGCACTCGGCTTGATTGTTGTGGAGGGTGCAGGGCGCTTCCTACTTCCGGGTTCCTTTGCCGGCGCAGGACAGGGATTGGTTAGAGGGGAGGGAGGCGGTGCTGAATGCTAGCGCGGCCCCTACAAAACTCTCAGATGCATAACACGCGCAGCGAGGACGCGCAGCGAACGCGCCGATCCCGCGCCGAAGACCCGCCAAAGACAAGCCCGTCTGTGCCCGTCCGTGCCACGACGGGCCAGGCGGAGGGTCATGTCCAACATCCTAGCAATATACAGGTACTGTCATCCGACCATCTAAAAGCCCTACGCCCAACACCAAATCACAACTGCATGTTGTTGGAAATCCCTGACTCAGGGAAAAATACCTGCCTCGCTTGTAGTTTTACAATATCATCTATTCAACCTTATCCTCCTCGTAGGAATAGACGCAGGAATCAAATAAAGCAATCCTTCCTCACTAACGACCCCTACCTGTTCTACAGCACAAACTGTCGCTCCCTGCCTATGCACAGGCTAGATATCTATGATTTGTTAACAGACAAAAACCCAAGCGCCCTGTTCCTTACGGAAACCTGGCTTCACACGGGGTCTGGCCCTGATGTAGCCATGGCTCTTCCTCCGAACTACGCGATCGTTAGGATGGACAGAGTTCGGAAAACTGGGGGCGGAATTGCAATTGTTTATAACAAAAAATACAAATGTTCTCTTGAGGAAACACTAATCCCTGATTGTGAGTCTGCCTTTTTTAAAATCTGCCTCAATCCCAATTTCACAATGTCTGGCATTCTTATATACAGACCGCCTGGAAACAGCAGTAAATGGGCAGCAGAATTGGCTAATCACATAGCCCCTTTCCTTCTGGCAGCCAAAAATTTCTCCATCATTGGAGATCTAAATCTTCATCTTGACGAGAAATCAAATTCGACATGTATCAATTTGCTGGAAGATCTCACAGCACTCAATATTCACCTACTTAACACAGGGCCCACCCACAGGGCAGGACATTTATTGGACCCTTTATTGTCCAATCTCCCCCAACTCATCTGGCTGGATACTATCCCCATCTGTTGGTCTGACCATTTTCTAATTAAGTTCAAGCTTGAGGCACTTAATGCTTCTACTGTTCAAGCCAAGGTGGTGCCCCCGTTAAAGAAAAACTGGAAATCCTTAGATGTCCCTAAACTCAATGCAGAACTCAGTAGGCATCCACCTAGCACTAATCAAACCATGGAATGTATTGCGATGGCCACACAACAATGGCTGACAAATGCAGCTGAGTCCTGCCTATCCATTCCTAATGTCAAAAAGAAATTACATCGCCCCCCGGCCCCTTGGTTCAATGAGTCACTAAAAGAAGGGAAAAAGAAATGTAAGGCCCTCGAAAGAGTGTGGCGGAAGGATTTTGATCCAATTAAAAAATCCTTATACCACACAGCTAGGAATCACTATCATACTGCATGCAAAAAAGCACGGGCCTCGTATGTAGCTAACACCATTTTGGGAGCTGCAAATAAAGCAAAAGTACTGTTTAACACTGTAAAAAACCTTGCTGGAGCACAAACTACTGCTCCATCACGCCCCTTGAATGAGAAACAGTGTCAGGAATTAGCTCAATTCTTCTCAGACAAAATCGACAAACTAATCATTGAGATAGATGGGAACAAATCTGACCCATCTGAAGAAGATGGTGAGCATACGCCGACTGTAACCCAGACCCTTCAAAAATGGCCTCCTATTACAACAGACACCCTTATAGCCATTATGAAAACAATCAAGTCTGGCTCTCCACAGGATCCCATTCCCATTAATATAATTAAAACACTGGATGTACCAGCCCTTGAAATTTTAGCTGACATTCTAAACTCATCTCTGGAGCTTGCCACAGTACCCTCTATATGGAAGCACGCTATTGTGACCCCATTGCTTAAAAAACCGACAGCAGACCCCGACATACTGGCCAACTATAGGCCTATTTCACTCCTACCTGCTTTCTCTAAATGTCTGGAGAGGCATGTGCATTCTGCCTTATCTCTCTTTGTAGAGGAAAATGCCCTTCTTCACCCCACCCAATCAGGTTTCCGCACAGGGTTCTCTACGGAAACCGCTCTACTGGGTATCTCTGAAACAATCAGGAAACTCCTCGATGATGGTCAGACGGTTGCGCTTGTTCTACTCGACCTAAGCGCAGCCTTCGATACCGTGTCGCATACAAAACTAATCACCCGGCTGGAAAAAAATGGAATCGGTGGAACTGCTCTGAAATGGATCAGATCCTTTTTGAGCCAGCGGACATTCCAAATAGCCTCGGCTGATGCATGCTCGGGACATTTCAAATCCCCACATGGAGTACCGCAGGGTTCCATCCTCAGCCCCCTCTTCTTCAATCTCTATCTTAGACCTTTGGCAGACCTTGTTGAAGAGGCAGGACTAACCTTTATGTCATATGCTGACGATTCTCAGATTGTCTTCTCACTATCTAAACCCCAGGCTTCATCTTCGTCTCCCTTAAGAGATGGCCTTCTGAAAGTCTTCAATTGGATGACAACTAACCAATTGAAACTAAATGGAGATAAAACGGAGATTCTCCTTCTGGGCAAACAGCCAGAGCTGTGGGGTACTCCACACTGGCCTGACCAGATGGGCAATCTTCCAACTCCAGTGACTCATGCTAGGAACTTGGGAGTAATACTGGACAATTCCTTGTCCATGAAGCACCAGGCCAACAAAGTAGTGGGCCTCTGCTTTACGATCATGAGGTGGCTCAGGAAGATCCTTTGGATGCTGCCTGTCCCCATGCAAAAAACAGTGGTCAACGCCTTAGTTACATCCCGGCTTGACTACGGGAACATCTTATATTTGGGTGCAAACAAGGCAGTCACAAAGAGGTTGCAGCTTGTTCAAAATGCGGCAGCCCGACTTCTCTGTGTTATACCCAAGAACAACAGCGTGTCTCCTTACCTACGTGAGCTGCACTGGCTAAGGGTTGAAAATCGTATCAGGTTCAAGGCGTTGAACTATATGTTCAAAATCAAAACTGGTACCGCACCCAAATACCTCCAAACACTGGCCTCTCCCTATATTCCAGAGAGAAATCTACGTTCAAAATCAGCTGAAAAATTTGGCGTACCTAGATTCAAACTGGCCAGGATGGGAGGAAGATCATTTGCTTACCTAGGCCCATCCATCTGGAACACCCTCCCTATCCATATTCGAAAGGAGCAAAGTCTCACCAGGTTCCGGAAAGAGATAAAGACCTGGTTGTTTGACCAGTGTCTTTAAAATATCCACTGCTGTTTTATCATCATTGTGTCTGTGTGCTTAGGCGCCGGGAAACCCTTTTTGGGTAGCTGTTTGCGCCATATAAGTTCAAAAAATAAATAAATAAATAAATAAAGCAAGTTGTTGTAATGACTTGCTTTGTAAGGGAACTTGTAGTAATGTCGCAGTCGTGATACTGACTGCTTTGAAAAGGCACTACGTTGTAATGCCTCCATTGTGATGATTGTTTCCCACCCTAACTTATACCTGAATCTGACTAAAGATCAACAGAGCAAACAAGAAGCAACACACATCCATACTTTGTGGTTTCATGCCTAGCATCCCTCTCTCTGTATTCTGACCAGATCTTGCGTCTTTCTCTGTGCAGCAATATCTGACACTCTCCGATGTCGCTCCTTTGCTTGCTGGCACTTGCTTCTGCTAGGTCAGTTCCAAATATTCTCTGATGCTGGTGAAACATTTCTTTTCAGGTGGGAACTTTGCTTCCTCCACTTTCTGTCCTGCTGAACACCACCATCATAGGACATTGAGGTGGGGATCGTCTCAGCTGTGCCTGTATTCTGCCTCTGCATAGCTAGAGGCCAGGTATCTTTACTCCTCATTCGACTGGACCCTTCAGAGTGTCTGAGAAGGGACACAAGGGCCTGTCAGGAATTCGAGGTAGGCGGATGTCCTCAGTGTGATGCTTGCAAGCTGCAAAGGCTAGAGTACAATCACTCCAGGATGTGGCTCTCACTGAGGCCTCGCACTGCCAGGCAGAAGCCTCGAGGGAGAACCAAGGTGCGATGTCGACTGTTGGTCTCTCTGAAGGGAATCTATAAGGCACTTCCCTTCCATTGTGTCAGTGACACGCTTAATCTGCTCCCGTGATATACACCACCACCCAACATGGGAAAACCAGCATCCCTCAACATCTCTAGCCCCAAATGTGCTCTGGGAGTAATAAGGCAAGCGTGCTTGGTGCTGCTACGAGGTGAAGGAACATTCCTGTGCCCATTCCCTCCAGAGTCTAGTGATGTGAGAGTTACTGGCATCCGAAACCAAAGAATCCTACCTATGTTAGGCAGTTCCTTCACCAATATTGGCTTAGATAAGGATGGGCCTTGGTGGTTCCTTATCATGGTCAGCTTGCATCCCATGGATTCCTGCAGCCAGCCAGGGGGCTGGGAACAGGCTGTTCAGTCATATCATAGACTGACAGAGTGTCAAATGTTTAAGAAGTAGGCTGTCGGCCGAGCAGAGCTTACATGTGTGCAATACGTTTTAATCTGTGTGAATATGCGTGGATTTCATTCAAATGCATTAGCCTATCTTCAGAAATGTGGCCCTTGCATAACAGTTGCTAGGTGTGCTGTTTAGAATGTTGATGTGCACTACTTGAAGTTGTCATCACATTGCTTCATGTCAGGGGTACAGATAATTATCTTTCTTGTTTATATGTATAAGAACACTCAGAACTAATTAAGACAGAGCTCAAACTGCCTTAAAACCTAGGGGACACTAAGAAATATTGTACATGAACAAACATCTGACCCTGGCTCCCAGCATGTTCTCTGCTATTTCTACAATTGAAGACTTTGATGCATACACCCGGGTTATAGCTGGGTTCAAAGTCCTTGAGAATGACACAGGCATGGAGCATAGAACATTGTCATCAGATAGAGGTAGCATGATTGCATTGTGGAGTCCAGCTCCACATTTGCCAAGGTTTGGATACATATAGAAGACAGTTTGTTTTTATGCAGGTGGATATTGGCGACTACACATGGACCACAGATATGAATATGTGCATTTGTAGAAAAATCAAAATCCACTTCTCAGGGGTTCCACTGATACTTAGTCCGTTTAAACCAACAAAGAAGAAATTGGCACAGAAGCTGAAATATAAAAGAGCATCTTTAATAAACTCAAATGAGTTGAGACTACGTCACACAGAAGCCTTAGCAACTGAATGAGGCAGTCTAAGGAGTACAAAAAACAGAGGCTTTTATAGGGTAAGGGTTACATACTCAGCATAAGACTAAGGGGCCGTCCTGGCTCATGTAAGCATGAAAAATGACTAAGTTGGGCATACAAGATCTAATTGCTCAACAAAGTGGGAGGAGAGTAACCCTGGGCGGGCGGCTACGTTCCGTGCATGGAGTGTGCGTAGTGCCGGCTTCTACGCATTTTGCGTAGCAGGCGTAGAATCCGGCACTATGCACGCTCCGCAGACGGAGCGTAGCTGGCCGCCACCCGCCTCCCTCCCGCCCTCCCTAAATACTTTAAATTAATAGTGTAAAAGAATTAAAAGGCACTTACCTTGCCCGCCGCTGCCTGCCGCGTCCCCGGGGCTCGCTATCTTCATGGCTTCCGTCTTGTGTATCTAATGCGCATGCGCGAGCGGCCGCGCATGCGCATTTCTCACGAGAAATGCGCATGCGCGGCCGCTCGCGCATGCGCATTAGATACACAAGACGGCAGCCATGAAGATAGCGAGCCCCGGGGACGCGGCGGGCAGCGGCGGGCAGCGGCGGGCAAGGTAAGTGCGTTTTAATTCTTTTCCACTTTTAATTTAAAGTATTTAGGGAGGGCGGGAGGGAGGCGTAGTTTCTCGTCCACTTCACGTAGCTCCGCGAAGCCCCACTACGCCCACTACGCCCAGGGTTAGCGAGAGTTACTTCTCCATACAGCAGCAAAAATAGCCTGACAGTTATACTAGATGGGCAGGTGCATTCTACTAGCTAGGCCCTTCTGGGCATGTGCAAAGTGGAAGATGCTAAACATAGTTTGTCTCTAGGCAGACTACAAGAGCAGTTAATAGAAAGGTAGGACAGAGCACCTGGCAAACAAAATGGAGGCCAGAAATACAAAATGTCTTTCAGAAAGCGGATAAGATAACTTCTAAATACAAGATGGCTTCGGCTAAATGCTAACCCATTGCTGTCAATTTACGACAGACGACCGTTTTAGCATTAGCTGAAGACAGTCCTATGATCCAGTAGGAACATAGAAAATATTTGTACATTCATTTTTCTTACATTTTATCAATTTCCTAATTCATTGGTAGATGGCATTTTCCATTCTAAACATTTCATTAAGCTGGCATGAGCAGAAATACAAAAAAAATAAAGCATCGGGTCATCATTAACATTCAGATAGCAGAAGAAAGTAATGACCACTATTACCAATAGAATTATCCTTTTTCTAGTCCTAAGCAAAAGCAAATCCTAAAATCATATGGTAAATATTTTCAGGTCTCCTATATATTGTTGAGACAGTGGCGATCCTTATCAATGCTCGTAGGTGAAATGGGAATACCCTTTATCAGAGTACAGACAGAACATTACTTTAAAACGGTGTAAGCAGAACAGTAAGAACAGTCACACAAATTTACTTATGGTGGACCATTTTGGATGCTATGGGTGGAGCCACTAGAGGCTATTCCTCTTCCATGGCAGTTCAGTCAAATGGGAACATATTCAACACCTACTTTATACATTGGCACTGGAAACAATGGTTCAACTATGCCAAAGTCCGTTCTAATCCTCTTTGGTTGTCCATCAAATCTACTTCCGTTGTCTTCTTCCACGTTGGGCCTCTTGATCCAGGCCTTCCATTAAAATAACGCTTCTCAGTATCTGTTGGAGTGCCCTCCTGGCAAACACTCACAGCTCACTCGAAAGTCTCAATGTCTCAATGCAGTGCACCAGTGTCTCTCATCTGCGGCAGTCACTACAGATATTGTGCTCTTTGTTGGTCGTGGGCACAGATCATCTCGGGCAGACCCGGGTCTACATTCCCAGGCTCCAACACTCATTATTCAGTGTCAGAGGATGCTCAGGCTGCTCTTTCCTTTTATTTTTCCTTTCGTCATTGGTACCACAATGTAGTGCTTTTTGCCAATCTTGGATCCTTCGGTGCATTGCCCTTCCGTTGGAGCAAAGAAAAGGGGGTGGCCAAAACTCAGGCGAAGGGGCTCAAGGGACCGTGCGCTGTCAGAGGTTACCAGGACATGACAGGTAGAAAACTAAAACCTCAAACAAGCCCTGCCATCAACAACAGGGATCCTTCTCTTTTGCTCTTTTGCACTGAAACTCTTGTTCTGTGGCAAACAGGGAACCAGCTCTTCCTTCTTGTCTGATATCCAACGCCGTCTGATGGAGCAAGCACCATGCTTTGAAGATGCCATTGATGGCGCGCTGGCGTTTGCTGTCCAGCCTTGCTACTTTCTGAGTGCTGGGATTGTAGGTCCAAGAAGTCTGCCCTTCATCTGTCGCTGTCACTGATGGGAATTAGGACTCAGCTTAATCTGTGTTCTGCAGGTTATTATGACTCTTCCTTTTACTCTGGAAGATCCCTCAGAACCTAGTGACGTAGGAAATGTGACACAGTTGTTAGTTTCATTCAAATTAGCGCAAAAACAGTTCATTGTATTTAACAATGGGACTGCAAGCAGGTGACCTGCAATCATCAAAGGAGTGGCCATACGCCATGGTATTACTCTGGTCTAGAATACACTGTCACTCTCAAAGGCAAAAGCAGTACTTCTAGTCTCTTCAACTGGGTACCATTCATTATCCTTACTAACTTCAATGTGGGAGCATTATCCTCTGCAATTTAAGGGTAGGTAGCTACATGGAAATTCTATCTAAATGTGTGTCCTCACACATAGTGGCACTGTCTAATGGGGTAAATTCCTTATCTAGAACACCTTAAAAGGGAAATCACATGATATAGATTATCAGGGACATGTAGATACCTCCCTTTAATAATTGTGCATCAGGTGCACTATGCAATACACAGGCTAATGATCAAAATGTGGAAACAAAAGACAAGAACTAGAGAGTCCTGGTATTTCCATGATTAGAACACATCTGATCCCACCAAAAATTAAAGCAGCAGGAACAAAAGGGAAAGAAAAACCAAATTAAAATAGGCATTACAAATTTGTCATGTTCAAAAAATAAACGTAAGGTATCTCCTATTGAGGTGGAAAACTTGTCTTACTATAGTATTGAGTCAGTTAACCAGTCCATCACTACCCTGACAGTCAAACTGGAAAACATCGAAGTGGGCCTAAAGAAAATTCTTGAAAACCAGTCTGGCCATACAAAAGGGAATTATACATAATATAGGGGTCCCTGGTACATCACTGCAGTCTGGAAGTGTGAACTTTAACAATACACCAACAATAATAAAAGGGCTGACTGGTGAAAGGAATACGGAAAAGGGAAATGGGACTTGGAGACAGCTAAAATCCCCAAGAACTAGGCATAATGCAACATCAATCAGGGGAGAAGCGGCAAAAGAAAAATCTATAGGAAGAACAAGAAACTACTTGGGTGATAGTCAGGCATGTGACACAACACCAAGAGTACGGGTGATACACAAAAGACACAAATAGTACACTAATTTTAACTCTACCACCAGCCGCTACACCATATACTGTAATCTCGGCTACTGTTCCAGTTCCTTCCCCAGGGAAAATGAAACTTGGTTTCCTTTAACCCCTTGGGCGTGGCCGCGATTCTGCACCTGTGCGGCCTTTTTTAAAAGTGGGCGGGTTCATGATGGCCCCCAGCCGTCATCGGCACACGAGCACCGTGATGCATGACGGCTGGGGGCCGTCTTCAGCATGGAAGGGGTTAAGGAACAAAGCCATACACTACCTAGGAAGCAGAACAGGATTAACTAGTGCAATATCATGAGAAAAGTTTAGGTCACCTTTAGCAAAAGCCGCAGATTTATAGTTCCTCCTTAGGGTCCAATCAGGGAACATTTAATCAAGGGCTGCCCGTCCCTTAAGGGAAGGGGCAGTAACATGGCTAACTGCAGGTGACACACTTTTAATCCTATATATGTCTTTTTCTTTTCTTCAATGCCATTATAGCCAAATAAACATACACTGATGAAGTGTTGTCTGTCATGTTCACAGCATGAAGTATCAGATCTGTGAAATTTAGTAACCAGAACAAGTCCATCCAACTGTTGCATAGCGATGGGCATCGTCATGACCATCCCCTCACAACACAGAGGAGCTTGTAATAGTATTAAACAACAAAAGCATAGAAACAAAAACATGCATAACAGAAAAACACACATGCCAAGCCATCAGGTATACTTGCTGTATACCAAGCACAGAAAGCATAGATAAATTACAATAGCATATGTAAATGAGTGGTGACGCACCACACCATGTCATGCACTTTATGCACAGTGAACCTGCAGCCCAAAACCCAATATTCTGGCCTGCTTAATTTGTCAGGCTTAAAATTAATATTCAATTTCCTTACTTTCTTTACCCCCTTTGACAGCAGGTCACCTTAGTGGTGATTGGCTCAATTACAATTTACTGTGTCGCTTCTGACACACAGGACCAGCAGGAACAACATGTAAGCATGTTAAGGCACCTTAATTTTGACTGTCCAAAAGTAAAACTGTTTCATAGACACTCTGTGTGTCCCTTGCGCCACAATTTTCCTGTGAAAAATAAATCTGAATTTGCTAATCGTTTTTACCTAGGCATGTAGCCCACAAAATTTTAAGAAAGAGCTTCATCTTATTTTCTGTCTAAAACTAATGCAACATTTTATTTTCTGTTAAATGAAGGCAACTATGTGGACATTATTTTTCAAGAGCAGAAGCAGTGTGCAATATATTTGTCTAATAATCCAGAAGTCAGCTATTTGTATTATACCTAAATGTATGCATTTACTGAAGCTTGAGGCACCCTAAAGCTACTGTAAATGGCAGGAATGCTGTTTAAATAGTCTATTTTACCCAATTTTGACTTTGATATTTGGGGCACTGAAACATGAATATCCTATAATTTATTTGCATAGTATTCATTATCAGAATGTTCATTACAATACCCAGAAGTTAGAAATAAAAAATAATCACTTATACCTTTATAAAAATGAGGGGTTTTTACGCCTGCGCAGAGTGATATTCCAGATGCAAATGTCCTTATTATGCGATACAACACAACTTAAATTACATTTTAATGCTGGAAGCTCATGGTATGAGTATTAAGCTTCATCAATATTAAACAACACATTTAAAAACATTTATTTTGTTTAAAAAAAATTTATAATTAATATTTTTTCTTTTAATAAAACCAATCGTTTTTGATAATTTCACATATAAAAAGCATGCTCCATCTCTTGTCTATCATTTTTAGACACATTCATTCATAAGCCCAAGCACAGAAGCCTAACTTAAAACATGACAAATTTTTGCGCCACCTTTTTTAAAAGGACCATTATTTTAGCATTAGAACCAAGAATATGCTTATAAAAATGCTTAAAGAGAGGAAACCCTTAATTGAAATGTATTCCTGTAATACAAAATAATGAACCAGAAGATCCCACCCACACTTCGTTGCCTGGTTGCTTGTTCTTCCTGTTTCCCCTCAGAGAAGGAGTTACCTTTATTCTGGCTGACACCTTCGCAAATGTCATCTACCTCTTGCAGCAATATGTTTTCGATCCAGTGGGTAAATGAGTTCTTGTTTGGACACAAACTTTCTTCTTTTAATCTCTACCCCACGCACAACTGCATAGCTACCAAGCCTATTTATGTAAACCACATGTCTATGTACGTTCTCGATTTACAATGTTCGCAATTGTCACTTCAGTTTTCCTTTTTGTATTAGCTTTTTGTATTTGCTTTTGTAGTTAATTCTGTGTATGCTGTTTTTGGTTCTTTCCATAAGCAGGTATTTTACTGTCTTATATTCCTTAAAAGACTTAGTTAAAAAGCTGTTGTTTCCAGGTGCATGAGGATGGGAGATAGCTGATGGCAGGACAATGGATTTACATGGTGTGTGGACATGCCAATGAGTGACAAATTAGCATAGGCAGTGTGATGTGTAATTACACAAAGGGCATTCACAACCATATGGAGCGCTTGACTTTAAAGGAATTGCTCAACTCAAATCAAATAAAAGGTATTCTGCTTTTTATCAAACAATAAAAGTCTCAGATAAGAAAGACAATACAAGAAAATACATCAATTCAGTTTGTACATCAGTTACGTGAAAACATTTTCAAAATGTGACACTCACCATATGAGTAAACAGTGTCTTTACTTTATAAAGTGCATAGTGCTTTTAACTAGCAAGCCACAAGTAAAATAGGGCTGGCCTGCATTTTTTAATATTCAGCACCCTCAGGAGAGGTAAAATGAATTCCCTGCTCGGATTATCATATAGCTGACAGAAAAAAGAAAATGCAGCAAGTTCTGGTATGAATTATAATTGCAGGGACAGGGATCCAGGTTGGTGTTGTGATATGTTTTACTGAGATACTACACCAGAAGGTGCGCAATGCCAAATCTAAATCTTAAAAGATTACATTTTTGGGGAATGGCTCAAGTGGTATAGCAGATATTGCTCAATTCCACCATTGGTAACCAGAGGTAAATAATCAGCTACAAGCCTTTTGCTAGCCTCCACCTGTTCTCATCACACCAAAAAAACATTTAAAAGATAGTTTTTTAATTGGGATTTTGGAATGGAAGTCATAAGATAAGGGTCCCCAAAGCAGTCCTGCCTCCCTACAAACAATAACTATAACTACGCCGTGACTCGTCCATGCCGCAGCTCACAGATTAACTCAGTGTACTCGGAACACGGCCGACTTCGACGGCCTGTGAGAGCGCTAAGACTACTAACTAAGTTCCTGCCCGCAGCCCAGACCCGAACCACGTCGTGGGTCTGCGCATTGCCTACAAAAAACCCATCCATTGCTGGTTTAAAGGATTCCATCCAATCGGGATCCTCCAAGCACTCCTTCATTCAGACAACCAATCCTGATGTTGATCCTAAATAATCCGGATCGAAACGCCGTCGACCTAGCAGCCTGATCTATAGGCGCACCTCTTTCTTGTGGCCTTAATTTCAAACTTAATCAATCGTGCCCACTGTGATATCACTATGTCACATGTGCCGTTAAGCCACTCACTGTAAATAGCTTGCACTTTATGCACAGTGCGCCGTCAACGCTGTTCACCCTTCACTTGCGTCGCCACTTTCACCCTTGTACACGTTTTTTGCACCAAGTCTTATGTGGTTGTCATTATTACAAATTATGCAGTGCTGTTCTTAAATGTATATGTCCGACCTTGCAAATATTGTAGCTATATAAAGATGAATAACTGTCTTTTGTACTAAAAAAATGAGTATTCTCCTTCTTGTCCACCCTAGTAATGCTATGTGCATGCTATTTATAATTGTCTAGCTAATTCCTACCTCTCAGGACATTGTGTTCTAATTGCATCTTACCTACCCAGTCCTGACCTGGTCTATGGGTTACACTCCTGTTATTCCTACAAAATCCCTACAAACAATAACATCCACAAATTCCACAGATCAGATCAGAAAATCTTTATTCGGTTTTTCAAACAGAAAGAACCGTTAAAGTACAATAACACAATTAATAAATGGTGCACAATAAAAACTGGATATATAGTCGTAAAATACTCATATGTTAAAATAGGTTTTAGTAACAACAATCACTGTTGAGCAGATATAATTGTAGCAGCATTTATGAACCATTAATTCTCCCTACTATTTCTAAGTTTCAGGGCTGATTTTAAGAAGCCAATCAAAAATAAAGTGCATTCAGGCTTTAACAATTGCAAGTAGCAAAGGGCTGGTCGAACCTGGGTAAAATTCTGTTTTTTTAAAAGGAGCTTCAAAAAGGACCTCCGAGGTGCATCATAGGGGAACAGATAAATAAAAAGTGCACCAAGTCCTGCGGAGACTTACTGTCACAGCCGCAGGACAGAAGCACTTGACCTCTATGAGAACCCCTTGGAACAGTTATTAAAAAGTGATAATAGTCCAATCGGAACCTGGTTAACAGGAATCGTTCATAGCCCGATATTGGCCATGATAAATAAGGCTCCATTAAAGGTGTGGTTTTCAACATGACATATTTGCGAACACTGGGTTTAATTAATTCCACCTCTTCACGAATCATTTGTTGTGATGAAGAGAAGGTTTTTCTCACAAACTCTACGTCTGCAGATGTGATCGTGTCTGGGTTTAGGAAAAGTTCTAAGCGCCCCAGTGCAAGAAAACAATCTTTTAAGTATTTTAACCAAGGGATTTTAAGCATATAGTCCATGGACAGTACTTCCTTTAAGAGCAGGTGATTTAGGACAAAATCTTTGTTGAGCCAGCATTTTAGCCAAAAGGTTAGAGGCCGTAGTGCTAGGGTATCACTAATAAAAGGTGTGCCAGTTTATTTGTGCACTATTAGGTTGGAAATACCCTTTGGAACCCCCAACAGCTGTTTCAAGAAAGTATTCTCTGCCACCACGATATCGTCAGCTGCCACATACCCGTAAAGTTCACTACCGTAGCTACCTAATGCCACACTTTTTGCCTGGTAGATCTTCAGTAGTGTGGCAAAAGGTTGTTTGCCCATTTTCCACGCAAAATTAAATATAACTGCATTTGCCCGAGTTATCTCACCCCTTTTCCTTTGGAGTAATGGTCCCCATTTTAACTGATCATCGAACAGAACTCCCAAGTAGGAGAATGTTCTAGTCATGGGGACCTTCTCCATATTAACCCTAAATGGGTACGGGTTCTTGTTACGCTGCCCCACCTGCATTGTGTAGGATTTGGTGTTATTAATAGATAAATCACGGGCAGTAAAACTGTAAAAGGCACTTAGTAGTGTTTGGAGACCTCTTGTAGTCCTACCCAAGAGGACGGCGTTGTCCGCATATAATAAAACAGGCAAACCCTTATGGCCAACATAAGGATAATCAGCTCCAGTATTTAGTAGGGACTCCTCTAGGTCATTAATATATAAATTAAAAAGAATGGGGGCCAAGATACAGCCCTGCCTAACGCCCCTATGGACACTAAAATCCCTCGATACCCCAAGGTCCTGCGAATACCTCTCGTTGGCCTTTGTATCCCGATGCAGGTCCCTCAGAAAGTTAACCAAAGTAGGCTCCACCCCCATGGTGCCTATGGACTCCCAAAGTTTCCTCTGGTTGACACAGTCAAACGCGGAGGAAAGATCCATGAACGCCATGTGGATGGTGCCCTGCCGGGCCATGGTATACTTCCCGATGACGCATTGCGCCATTGTGGAGTGACCTGGCCGAATTAGTCAAAGGGAAATCCCTGGGTGTATACTAAAGTAGATGCGTGTTATATTGCTGTATGGGTTATAACCAGTCATACAAACATTCCTCATAGGTACATTAAGGGGAAAATTCATATAAAAATAAAACATTAGATAAGGAGTTCCACACTAAAAGTGAATGTTCACAATCTCTTTAATGTTTTTATAAAAGTAAAACCTCTTTTCACAGAAAAGTAAATTAAAAATCCAAAGAAACCACTCTTTGGACAAGTACAATAAAAATTCAGTGAGCAATTAATAACAATTCATTACACATAAAAAAACATAGTATCACAATCATCAAAATTATGTAACAAAGGAGAAATGATCAACACTAATACAGTACACAAAAACGATTGGATCCTTTTCACAAACCCCCTATCACTGTGGCCTTGATGTTTTCCCGCCACTACTAGTATAGATCCACTGGTCTTTTCTTTGATGCTGGTGGTACAGTAGACAGTATCAAAAATGCATGGATATCTGCTACCTCCTTGACCTTGTTTGGATTCTAGAAGCAAATGCGTCGCCGCGTTTTGGTGTTATAATACTTGATGTTGTAACACCTTCATCAGAACCTGCAGTCTCTTTGGGGTCACCGGCTTCTAGACTTATATATAAAAGTCTCTGTGTGGGTCTATAGAAAAAGAGACAATATCACTATTCTGGGGACATGTTATATAGCATCCTATTTCTTATCCCCAAATTGGTCAACTCCGCCTAATGTAGACTCTCTTGTTTTTTGGTCTTTTGTTTGGACCATCTTTTCCTTTCAGTTTGGCCTATTCACAGTTTCATCAAAACATTTTTCATCAGGTGCATATGTGGTCAAACACTACACATTCCCATTGTGTTGTAGCAAGTATTATTTTAAGCAGGATTCATATTCCAGCTGTTCTCTTCACCCTCTAAAAACTCAGGTGGCTGTTGCCATATGTGGCCTTTCCCTCCGTTTCTTTTTAGTGTGGAAGCAGCTAAGGGCTTTCATTCATTCTCACATTCATAGTGCCATTCATCCTTCTGTCATCTAGTGTTGCTACCTATTTTGGTGTCCCTCTTACCCCATAAATCTTGTAAGATTCCCCTAGGAAATACCGCCGTCAGGAAGCCTTCTCCAGACGTCCACTGTAGGTTTTTTGTTATACCTATGGGATAACAGTTTAATTTACTTTCATTAATTTATCTTAAATCCTATATTTATACCACTCAGAGCATTTGTGGTTCCCTATATTTACCTCCGGGGTGATGAGAATTCTCAGATTAAAAATCTTTCTCCTGTTCTATGATCAGGTGGGCTAGGATCCCCTCTTTTTATCGATTTTTTGTCAACATTTGTAAATATCTGTGTAGGCAAGGGGGTCATAATTAGCCGTTATCATTCTATGGGTGGCAACCTATCTTATACAATTCAAACCCCTTCTTTCTTACCTTTATATAATTTAAAACGCTCTCATGAACGGGCATGTATCGATTTTTCTTTGCTTTGTAACTGGATATGTTCTGTAGGTAAGAAAAGTTTATTTAAATTTCCGTTGCTTTTCAGGGGTCTCTCAAGTCTACCCTTTAGTTAATTTCTATCATGTATCCCTTATTGGGTCTCTTGGAAATGCCTTTTTATCAACTATGGGCTTATGTTCTTATTTGTTCAAAAAATGCCCCTCCTCTTTGGGGTAACCCTTTTATCTAAATTCGCAGGCATTTTTTATCTGTGTTTCCCCTCCGTTTTTTTAGAAATGGATAACTCGTTAGCTGTCTTGCCCTACACCTTGCTGCTTACGTTGTCTGTGGGGATAACATGTAACTAGGGAATTGGTAAGATGCTGCCCTGGATAACACACATTGTCATGGAGTGTGTTCCCGTTCTATCCATGCATTGCCCATGAAAAAAACGGGTCTCTACGGTATGTCAGGGTTATCGCGATCCTTCTATGGCTCTCCCTGCCATTGTAAATTAACCTCGTACTTCCCCCGATCTATGGAAGCTCTAATCAAAGCCTTCCCGTTTCTGTTTACCTGCTCGGAAAAATTGTCAGCGCTTCTGCCGCGTTCTTCTCCTTCTCTGAGAAGACGCTGTGGGCGTACTATTTTTATAATGCGATAATCCCTGCAATTGTTTGCAGCTGGGGATCGCGTATGCTCAGTTCTGTTTGTTTTGGCCCTCCATTATCGGTGCCATCTTAGAGTGATGTTTATTCCCGATACTGTTGATGAAGCGTGACATTGTATACCCTCCTACGCTATTGCATTCTACTTTTATTGGCTTTATTTTATTTCTACAAGGAAGTTTTATACTTATATATAATCATTTGTTATTTGTCTAAAAGTTAAACTTATCATGGTTTTAAGACAATAAAAGAGGGTCGTATATGATCTATTTTTTCCCCCCGGAAAGACGAGCTATTTACCACCCTTTTGGGTATAGTTCTTTGTTATTCCATTTTTCGCTTCCATAAACCGGCCAATGAATTTACCTACCAGTATGGGGTGATTTTGCCTTCTCGGTTAGAGTATTATGGGCATTTGCATGCACATGCCCGGAATGTATCTCTCTTTCTCGTATATATTGTTTTTTGCTTTAAGTACATGGTTATATTTTACTAGGTCCTACATTTTCTACTCAGTAATTCTACAATAGGAAAACACACTAGAAGTGAACCGTATTGGGTGGAACGAGGGCACTTCTAGTGTTGTTGTATCTTTCACTCGTTTAGAGTCCCTACTTTCAATGTCTTATACTGTTTCATTAATCCTCAAAGTGTGCATTTTATATTTATTCAATCCTATATTTCTTTCGTATGAGACCCTTACTCCTATCTACTCCATTTTATCATTCTATTTAAGAATTTAGTAGGACTCATTTGTGGATCATATCATATATATTCCTTTGTATGTATCTCTGGTTCTTCTGTCTATGACTATATCTTAAATTAAGGTTTCCCACTCTTCCCTTGAATTTAGGCCATGTTTGATGGTATCAAATTTAATCATGAACCATTGCTCCTGCTGTTTTCTTCTTTTTGAGCTATCTCCCAATCTGGTTTGATTCTTCATTCTTTCCAAGATTACCCATCTGATATCTTTTACATTATGTCCACGTTCCTTCCAGTGATTAACCAATGGTGCATTTTCTTTGTTGTTTTTGATCGCTGATTTGTGCTCTCCTATTCTTAGCCTGAGTTCCCTACCTGTTTCCCCTATGTATCCCTGATTACATGGGCATAGGATTAGGTATACCACATTTTTTGTTCTGCAGTTGTTAAGTGTGGTAATTTTCTGTATGGCTCCATTTAGTTCCACTTCTTTGGTTACTAAGCAAAGTTCACATATACAACAATTGCCGCATTTGTGATTCCCTACTGCCTTTGTTCCTGTCATAGTCATTTGTCCTTCTATTGTGTCGTCTCTATAAGTGTGTACCAAACTACACCTGAGGTTCTTAATCTTTCTGTAGGCATACAGGGGACGTTCTAGGATAGTCTCAGCCCCCTCATTTAGAATTTTCCAGTTGTGATTAATTATGTTCTTAACCTGGTTCGCCACTGCTGAATACTGGCTTACCATGACTATTTTTTCATTAGTTTGCTTCTTCTCTTTTTTGGTTAAAAGACAGTCCCTGTCGTAGTATCTTGCCCTTTTTAGAGAGTGGTCTATGAGTTTTTTTGGATAGCCCCTATCCTTGAATTTTGACTTCATCTCTCCTGCGTGGCGATAGAAGTCCTCAATGTTGGTACAGTTTCTCCTTAACCGGAGAAACTCACCGAAGGGTATTGAATCTTTCTGACTCCTAGGGTGGTAGCTGTTGTAATGCAATACAGTATTGCGGTCTGACTCCTTCTTAAATAGTTCCACCTTCAGGTGTTTATCTTCACTCTTTATGCTTATGTCTAGGAAGTTTACTTTGGTTTTGTTGTATTAAGCAGTAAACCTAAGATTTGGATCTCCTAGATTCATCCAGGTGAGAAAGTCTTCCAGGAGATCTACTGTTCCAGACCATATAAAGAAGATATCGTCTATAAAACGAGTCCCGTTCCGAATGTTTTCGTAGTATGGCTTGACCTCGTTGTAGATGTGTTTGTTTGCAAACATACTAACATAGATGCAGGCCAGACTTGGCGCACAGGTAGCGCCCATGCTGATCCCCTTACATTGGAGGTAGAGATCTTTTTTAAAAAGGAAGATGTTGTTTAGAAGAACCATAGAGACGCATTGCACTATAAAATCCTTACTCCCTCCTACAATCTCTGTCTCTTCTAGAAGAGTCCTGACTACTTCGATGGTATCCTTCTGCGGAATATTGGTGTAGAGTGACTCTACATCGAGGGTCACCATGATTTCATTTACACCATCAAACTCTACGCCTTCTGTCTTAGCAATCATATCCGAAGTATCTCGGATATATGATTTCTGTTTCTCTACTAAAGGTTTAAGGAACCTATCGGCATATTTGCTAAGTGGTTCTAGCAAGGAATCAATGGAAGCCACTATAGGTCTGAGTGGCGGATTGTCTAAGCTCTTATGGACTTTTGGCTGTCCATAAAAGGCTGGCGTTTTCGGACTTGTAGTGTTTAGAAACTTCCATTCTTCTTCTGTGATATCACCCTTCATCTTGGCTTCTAACAGAAGTGTCTCTACATCTTTTTTAAGATTGGTGAGTCTAGTTTGTGAGACTCTCTTGTAATGCAACTCATTGGACAGTAGGCTCAACGCTCTGCGATCATAGTCTTCAGTGTTGAAGACTACGACCCCTCCGCCTTTATCCGCGGGTTTAATTGTTATTAGAGTGTCATTCGATAGGGAGTCAATCGCATCCCTCTGTGTTTTACTGATGTTATTTTCTTGAAAGTGTTTCTTACTAAGTAGGTTTCCTATCTCTAGTTTCACAATTGCCTCGAATAACTCCAAGTTTTTATCTACAATCCCTAAACTGGGGGTGAAGGTGGATTTTGCTCTTAGTCCCGAATCCTTGGACTCTTCTCTGACTGGTCTGTTTTCGAAGAAACGGCGTAGCCGTATTTTTCGAAAAAATGCCCTTAAATCTTTTTCTAACTGGAATTTGTTGATCCCTGTTGTCGGTACAAAGTTGAAGCCCATTCCTAGCACTTGTTTTTCTACCGGAGTTAGTGTTCTACTTGATAGATTGATAATAGGTGTTAACTCTATCGCCAATACACCTTGTTTCTGGTACGTTTGTACTCCTGAGGGGCCTGGTTCTGCTGGTATTCCTGTTCCTGTTCTCTTTGTGCTGGCCTCCTTGTGTATGGTCCTCTTGCTCTGTTGTGGAACCCTCTCTGTGCTCTCTGCGGGCGCTGTTCTAAAAAAGCCTTTTCATAGTCTCTATTGGGGCCTGCATACTCTTCATCTTCTCTGGTGGGCACTTCCTCTTCCCCACTACTCTCTGAGGTACCTGAGAAGTTCAGATGTCTTGGTCTCCTAGATTGGAATCTCACTCTAGGGCCCCCATTTCTATTTTGTTCCTCCTTCTCGGTATAATAGTCTTTCCTCAAAAAGGGGTATACCACTTCCTGGGTTAATTTATTAATGTCCTTCCTCAGTTTCTGGGTCTTACGGTTTGTTAAGTATTCGCAGTACCCATTCATATCCTGATTTATTTCATCAATTTTCTTCTTGGCTTCTTCAACGGCATTACTGTCTAGGAGAACTTTTTCTAATTCCTCGATCTCCCGCATTTCTATTAAGATGGTGGTCTGAGCTGTCTCAATTATCAGTTTTTTTAAGACACAAGGGGGACCCAACAGATAGCTAAGTACCATGGGTATAACAACGTTATAGTGAACAAGGGTCCTTAGCTTATTTCAGAATCCAAAAATCAATACTGTATAGAAACACAATGGAAAGCTATACGTTATAAAATTTCCAAACCCAGCCGGGAAAGGAGTTTATTTTATCAAGAAACAATGTTCAATCCAACAATACAAACGTAATAACGAGACACAAGCCTGTGCCGTACATAAAGGGGGGAAAAAGAAAAATAGAATAAAGGTGAAAGCGGTGTCTATCAGGCAAAGAAAGAGAGCAAAGACAGGGTACTGCTGATAAGTAAAAAATCAATAACAGTATCGCCTGGAGTGGAGTATACACAATCTTATATGTCAATATTGTAAATGTAAATCCACTCATGGGTGTCGACGTTTCGATCCCTATTGCTCAAATAAATACATGGGATCATCATCAGGACATTTGTAATGAACAAGACATGCCTGATTGTAAGAAAGCCTGTTTAGGAGAAACGAAGAGAAAAAGAGATATTTCAAACACTTAAGAGTAGTTTGCAGATGTATGCCAACTCTGTAACGAATTCGCAGTGTGTGACCAAGTGCACGGTGTTTGTGACCTAATCAAGCACAAAATAACAACATTTTCATACTCCTCGGAATCGCAGTGACGTGCGTGAAGGGCTGCGACGACCAGTTGTGCCGTGATAGTGATCAATGCAGTTTGTAGCTTACTAGGGAACAAGGACTCCCATCGTGAGGTGATGGTGCCGGTTCAGTAGTTGCGTGACTAGGGGTAAGTAGGAGAATGGGAATAGCCCTATGGATTACGAGTCACAATAAGCGTAATCATACCTCAGTGGATCTGGGCACAAAGCCTCACATGGGAGGTGTGCTTCACTTCGAAGCTTTTAGCCGAAGTGATCATGCTGAAATGGGAGTAAATTTGAAACACAAGGTTACAAATTCCCTGGTTTACATTTTTGCGAACCGTGATGTCAAAAAATAAAATTAAACACGTACCACGTAGTAAAATGTCGCGGAGGTCTTTTATGGGGGTCCAGAAGAATTTTACAATAAAATTCGTATTTCGTTTCCAACTGCATACAATGGCAGCGCTGAAAACAGAGCGGGATTTCAGTATCAGGGTGCAAGGGGGCTACAGAATAGGGTGGTAGTGTGCGGAAGGGCCTTCCTTACCTTACTTAGCTCATCAGGGGAGCCGGATAAAAAGTTTTCGTGTAGGCAGCGGTGGCCATACACGGGGGTTGCCAACAATGTGGCCTTCAGACGCTGTAAAAGCAAGGAGTATATATCAGCACAAACCTACGGGCGGGCCATAAACGGACAGTGAGAAAACTCCGCAGTTACTTACATAGTCAAGGTTAGGACTCGTCTTGCCCGTGGCTTCTCGGTCAATGCCGGTTGCAAGTCAGCGGAATGGGAGTGCGCGCAGAGTTGTATACAGCCGCGCTGGTCACGTGACCTTCATTACGGGTGCCATAGTAGAGAGGCAAGTTGTTTTCGGTGGGGGCCATCTTGGAGTGGATGGCTGCGCGGGCTAATGCTGCCAGTGTGCGGGAGTGCAGGGGCAAATAGGTGGTGATAGTGCCAATGTGACATTAAAAACGGTGATAAGTATTCAATAAAATAGAATAAAAAACATTTCACTCCCAGGAGTTCAGATTTCTTTGTCTTCCAGCCAGTCATGCATTCCATCATGGAGTATTCATCTAGGAACAAACCCCTTACAAAAAGGTCATTCCATTACTGTTACATGATGTAGTTTCATTGATCATTAGTTCAATCACAGTAACGTGGTCCAGTCCTCACTTCGATTCAGCCCTGTCTGGATGGTATTAAATTGAATGATGGATTTCAATTCCTCACGGTTTAGTAACTGCTGTAGGTTGCCACCTCTTTGTGGTAGTTTGATGGATTTCAGGACAGTCCATTGGAGGTCATCCGCTGTATGCTTCATGCTGGCATAATGTTCAACCAAAGGGGCATTAGGAGTGTTGCACCTAATGCGACTTCGATGTTGACTTATTCTGGTCCTTACTTTTTGTGTAGTTTGTCCCACGTACATCAGAGGGCAAGGACATAGAATTGCATAAATCACATTGTGACTGTTACAGTTTGTGAAATCTCTTATTTCAATTGTGATGTTATTGTGACTAAACGTGCGCCCCTCAAGTGTCAAATCACAAACAATACAATGTCCACATTTAGCATGACCCCTCAGCGGTGGCAGGCCCCAGTTTGACTCAATCGTACTTGTAGGGGGTGGTGAGGGTAGGGCAGCACGAACCAAGTGGTCCTTTAAATTTCTACTTTTCTTGAAAGCAAACAGAGGTTTATCAAACGTTAACTGGCCTGAGTTTAAGGTTGGCCAATACCGTAGAATTGTTTTACGGATTTTATCAGAGATTGGGGAAAAAGTTGTGACACAGGCAATTCTCTCTGCGCTAGGCCTCGTCTTGGGTTGGAGCAGAACCTCTCTAGGGCAATACCATGCCCGTTTCGAGGCATTCCTCACTATCCTGTTTGGATAACCTCTTGATTTCAGTTTTGAGGCTTTCTTACAATCAGGCATGTCTTGTTCATTACAAATGTCCTGATGATGATCCCATGTATTTATTTGAGCAATAGGGATCGAAACGTCGACACCCATGAGTGGATTTACATTTACAATATTGACATATAAGATTGTGTATACTCCACTCCAGGCGATACTGTTATTGATTTTTTACTTATCAGCAGTGCCCTGTCTTTGCTCTCTTTCTTTGCCTGATAGACACCGCTTTCACCTTTATTCTATTTTTCTTTTTCCCCCCTTTATGTACGGCACAGGCTTGTGTCTCGTTATTACGTTTGTATTGTTGGATTGAACATTGTTTCTTGATAAAATAAACTCCTTTCCCGGCTGGGTTTGGAAATTTTATAACGTATAGCTTTCCATTGTGTTTCTATACAGTATTGATTTTTGGATTCTGAAATAAGCTAAGGACCCTTGTTCACTATAACGTTGTTATACCCATGGTACTTAGCTATCTGTTGGGTCCCCCTTGTGTCTTAAAAAAGCTATAGCGCAATCACCAGGATTGCAGGGTTGTTCTAAACTCTATTTACCTCGGCACCGAGGTCGACCTTCCTAGTGGCCCTGTACACACACCTATATATTCCCGAAATTACTTTTCGTTTTTCTCTTTTAGCCTTAGGAGATGTCAGACCATGCCCCTCTGTATACGATAGACCATATCAAGCATTTATGCACATTACCGTCACTCTTATCAGAAACCCCAGATGCTCCAACAACTGCAGCGTCCAGTCTTCCAGAACAGTTAGAAAAGCTACAAAAAAAGCAGGTTAGATTAAAATTGATGATATTAATGCTAACTGATTATCTTAAATCCGGAGTAATCCCACTTGGTCTTCAAGTGCGCAATATCCCTGGGATCTTCACGGATAATCCTAAATATATTACAAACTTCAGCCATATTGGGACCACATGCTCAAGGCAGTGGTTGGCGCTTGGCATAGATATTGCTACAGAGACATTAAAAACACTTGAGATAGAAATTGCTGACTTGCTTAAACAAATTAATGACTCTGACCCCACAGCTGAGTGTAAAAAATTACTGGAACAAGTAGAGAAAACCATAGCCGATTATTGCCGTATCGAACAGAACAAAAAGGCCAATAAAGTTAAAAAGGATATCAGAAATTATAGCGCTGAGACAACTTATCCATACTTGAATAAAGATTTTTACACCAACAGACCATACTTCAACCCGCAGAATAGGCCCTGGGGTCATTTTAATAAACGACAGAACATAGTTGGGTTTTCGGACACCTCAGAAGACTCATCTGACAACTCAGATCCAGGTGAGGGAGGTAGCAACCGAGGTAGAGGGCGTGGTGGTGCACAAGGCAATTTTTTAGCCAGAGGCCAGCCTGGAACCCCGCAGAGAGGGAGGGCCAAGAAACCCAGAACATGGTTCAACGCTCCAGGGGAGCGGAGGACCCGCAACAACTTCTATCAGTGGTGATACCCACAACAGAGAATTTGACTGAAACATTACCTATTTTTAATTTATCTAACCATATTTTGCAGCACTCTGAATTAGAACTTTTGAAGAAAGGACTTTCCTTTGTCCCCACGATTCGCCCAAATTATATGGAGTTACAAACAGAGTTACTTCGTTTTTTCAGACTGGTTCGGCTTAAAGCATTTTTTCAATTGCACCCTACGCCTGAACCAAACCGTAACACCCCATTTGCCCCACCCTCTACTTTCCTACCAACGGCGAGCATGATTCCGCCTGAGATCATCACGTTTGAGAAACTTATTCTCAAAGAGCTTGAGATTCTAGAAAGGAAGAGGTTATACATTCCTTACAATATTTCAAAAATCGAAAAGGAGGCAATAGACTCACTCAAATCTAACACTAACTTAATCATTAAGAGCGCGGATAAGGGTGGTGGCATTGTCCTGCAAAATATTGATACCTATAAAAACGAAGTTAACCGACAGCTGAGTAACAGGGAACATTACTTGAGACTTGGCCGTAATCCAACAATTGAAATCCAAGCCCTGATAAAACAGATTACCACGGCTGCCAGGGATGAGGGTTTTCTTAGCAAGAAGGAATTTAATTTCCTTAATGTTAAGTGTCCTCGCCTTCCAGTCATCTACACCCTCCCTAAGGTTCATAAAGACAGTGAGAACCCGCCAGGCCGACCAATAGTATCGGCCTGCGGCTCTATTTTGGAACCATTAGGGTCCTATGTGGATTTTTTCATTAAGGACTTTGTGCCTTCTACGTGCTGTTATGTCCGTGACAGCATGGAAATGATCAATCTTGTTGAACACCAGCCCTTTGATCCTAACATTCAAACACTATGCACATTGGACGTAGAGTCGCTCTACACTAATATCCCTCAGGGAGCGGCTCTACGGGTCATTGAAAGAATACTTGATTCCAGACCTAGACCACATAGGGTACCGACACTTTTCATATTGCAATTGCTAGAACTATGTCTCACCAGAAACTTTTTTGTCTTTGACGGGACCTTCTACCAACAGATAAAGGGTTGCTCGATGGGAGCGATTTTTGCTCCCCATCTGGCCATTTTGTACATGGATGCGCTTGAGACCGGCACAATCCTAGCTGACACAAATCCATTCAGAACCAGCATTGGGATTTGGCGCCGGTACATAGATGATATTTTTCTAATTTGGAACTCGGAGAGAGAAGGTTTGAATTCGTTCCTACACTGGCTGAACAACAACTGCGACAATCTGCAGTTCACTCTCTCATATCACAAAACAGAGATACCATTCTTGGATCTCATGATTTATCATGAGACAGGGGAGTTACTTACTCGCCTCTATAGGAAACCGACCGAGCGGAATACATTACTCAGATACAACAGTAACCACCCCAAAGCTCTGAAAGATTCACTTCCCTATTCGCAGTTTCTGCGGATTAGACGGAATTGCTCCTCAAAAACTGATTATTTCAAAGAGGCAGGGATTTTATGCTCAAAACTGAAATCAAGAGGTTATCCAAACAGGATAGTGAGGAATGCCTCGAAACGGGCATGGTATTGCCCTAGAGAGGTTCTGCTCCAACCCAAGACGAGGCCTAGCGCAGAGAGAATTGCCTGTGTCACAACTTTTTCCCCAATCTCTGATAAAATCCGTAAAACAATTCTACGGTATTGGCCAACCTTAAACTCAGGCCAGTTAACGTTTGATAAACCTCTGTTTGCTTTCAAGAAAAGTAGAAATTTAAAGGACCACTTGGTTCGTGCTGCCCTACCCTCACCACCCCCTACAAGTACGATTGAGTCAAACTGGGGCCTGCCACCGCTGAGGGGTCATGCTAAATGTGGACATTGTATTGTTTGTGATTTGACACTTGAGGGGCGCACGTTTAGTCACAATAACATCACAATTGAAATAAGAGATTTCACAAACTGTAACAGTCACAATGTGATTTATGCAATTCTATGTCCTTGCCCTCTGATGTACGTGGGACAAACTACACAAAAAGTAAGGACCAGAATAAGTCAACATCGAAGTCGCATTAGGTGCAACACTCCTAATGCCCCTTTGGCTGAACATTATGCCAGCATGAAGCATACAGCGGATGACCTCCAATGGACTGTCCTGAAATCCATCAAACTACCACAAAGAGGTGGCAACCTACAGCAGTTACTAAACCGTGAGGAATTGAAATCCATCATTCAATTTAATACCATCCAGACAGGGCTGAATCGAAGTGAGGACTGGACCACGTTACTGTGATTGAACTAATGATCAATGAAACTACATCATGTAACAGTAATGGAATGACCTTTTTGTAAGGGGTTTGTTCCTAGATGAATACTCCATGATGGAATGCATGACTGGCTGGAAGACAAAGAAATCTGAACTCCTGGGAGTGAAATGTTTTTTATTCTATTTTATTGAATACTTATCACCGTTTTTAATGTCACATTGGCACTATCACCACCTATTTGCCCCTGCACTCCCGCACACTGGCAGCATTAGCCCGCGCAGCCATCCACTCCAAGATGGCCCCCACCGAAAACAACTTGCCTCTCTACTATGGCACCCGTAATGAAGGTCACGTGACCAGCGCGGCTGTATACAACTCTGCGCGCACTCCCATTCCGCTGACTTGCAACCGGCATTGACCGAGAAGCCACGGGCAAGACGAGTCCTAACCTTGACTATGTAAGTAACTGCGGAGTTTTCTCACTGTCCGTTTATGGCCCGCCCGTAGGTTTGTGCTGATATATACTCCTTGCTTTTACAGCGTCTGAAGGCCACATTGTTGGCAACCCCCGTGTATGGCCACCGCTGCCTACACGAAAACTTTTTATCCGGCTCCCCTGATGAGCTAAGTAAGGTAAGGAAGGCCCTTCCGCACACTACCACCCTATTCTGTAGCCCCCTTGCACCCTGATACTGAAATCCCGCTCTGTTTTCAGCGCTGCCATTGTATGCAGTTGGAAACGAAATACGAATTTTATTGTAAAATTCTTCTGGACCCCCATAAAAGACCTCCGCGACATTTTACTACGTGGTACGTGTTTAATTTTATTTTTTGACATCACGGTTCCCAAAAAAATGAAAACCAGGGAATTTGTAACCTTGTGTTTCAAATTTACTCCCATTTCAGCATGATCTCTTCGGCTAAAAGCTTCGAAGTGAAGCACACCTCCCATGTGAGGCTTTGTGCCCAGATCCACTGAGGTATGATTACGCTTATTGTGACTCGTAATCCATAGGGCTATTCCCATTCTCCTACTTACCCCTAGTCACGCAACTACTGAACCGGCACCATCACCTCACGATGGGAGTCCTTGTTCCCTAGTAAGCTACAAACTGCATTGATCACTATCACGGCACAACTGGTCGTCGCAGCCCTTCACGCACGTCACTGCGATTCCGAGGAGTATGAAAATGTTGTTATTTTGTGCTTGATTAGGTCACAAACACCGTGCACTTGGTCACACACTGCGAATTCGTTACAGAGTTGGCATACATCTGCAAACTACTCTTAAGTGTTTGAAATATCTCTTTTTCTCTTCGTTTCTCCTAAACAGGCTTTCTTACAATCAGGCATGTCTTGTTCATTACAAATGTCCTGATGATGATCCCATGTATTTATTTGAGCAATAGGGATCGAAACGTCGACACCCATGAGTGGATTTACATTTACAATATTGACATATAAGATTGTGTATACTCCACTCCAGGCGATACTGTTATTGATTTTTTACTTATCAGCAGTGCCCTGTCTTTGCTCTCTTTCTTTGCCTGATAGACACCGCTTTCACCTTTATTCTATTTTTCTTTTTCCCCCCTTTATGTACGGCACAGGCTTGTGTCTCGTTATTACGTTTGTATTGTTGGATTGAACATTGTTTCTTGATAAAATAAACTCCTTTCCCGGCTGGGTTTGGAAATTTTATAACGTATAGCTTTCCATTGTGTTTCTATACAGTATTGATTTTTGGATTCTGAAATAAGCTAAGGACCCTTGTTCACTATAACGTCTCAATTATCAGTAGCATAAGGTCTCTACTACATCTATTACATATAAACGTCCAGGTTTCTAAACATTTTTGATTGTCTATGAATAAACCTGGTTCATTCCGTATCTGGAGTCCTATCGGTATGGAGCCCCCCCTCACATATTGTGTTAAGAACTCTGCATGAAGTTCTGTTCTAATAATTTTCTTTTTGAGGTTAACTAATTGGTTCCATTTCTCACCTCCCGTTGGGATCACTGTTATATTGTTCCCCCTTCTGTTGGAGCTTAGAATCTTATTCAATTGCTCCTCACTAAAGCCAAAGGTCTTTAGTGTATCCATTAAATGATTGGACAAAGAGACTTTTTGTTATTTTGGAGGAAAAAACTCATGAGTCTGCACGAAACCTAGCTCTCCGGCACAAGGCTGTTCTTTCAAGATAACACAAGAGAGAGTACCCCACTATCACCAGGGAACAGGGTACAGTGACAGTTTAGTCAAAGGGAAATCCCTGGGTGTATACTAAAGTAGATGCGTGTTATATTGCTGTATGGGTTCTAACCAGTCATACAAACATTCCTCATAGGTACATTAAGGGGAAAATTCATATAAAAATAAAACATTAGATAAGGAGTTCCACACTAAAAGTGAACGTTCACAATCTCTTTAATGTTTTTATAAAAGTAAAACCTCTTTTCACAGAAAAGTAAATTAAAAATCCAAAGAAACCACTCTTTGGACAAGTACAATAAAAATTCAGTGAGCAATTAATAACAATTCATTACACATAAAAAAACATAGTATCACAATCATCAAAATTATGTAACAAAGGAGAAATGATCAACACTAATACAGTACACAAAAACGATTGGATCCTTTTCACAAACCCCCTATCACTGTGGCCTTGATATTTTCCCGCCACTACTAGTATAGATCCACTGGTCTTTTCTTTGATGCTGGTGGTACAGTAGACAGTATCAGAAATGCATGGATATCTGCTACCTCCTTGACCTTGTTTTGATTCTAGAAGCAAATGCGTCGACGCGTTTCGGTGTTATAATACTTGATGTTGTAAAACCTTCATCAGAACCTGCCATCTCTTGGGGTCACCGGCTTCTAGACTTATATATAAAAGTCTCTGTGTGGGTATATAGAAAAAGAGACAATATCACTATTCTGGGGACATGTTATCACATTTCTAGTGTATAGCATCCTATTTCTTATCCCCAAATTGGTCAACTCCGCCTTATCTAGACTCTCTTGTTTTTTGGTCTTTTGTTTGGACCATCTTTTCCCTTCAGTTTGGCCTATTCACAGTTTCATCAAAACATTTTTCATCAGGTGCATAGGTGGTCAAACACTACACATTCCCATTCTGTTGTAGCAAGTATTATTTTAAGCAGGATTCATATTCCAGCTGTTCTCTTCACCCTCTAAAAACTCGGGTGGCTGTTGCCATATGTGGCCTTTCCCTCCGTTTCTTTTTAGTGTGGAAGCAGCTAAGGGCTTTCATTCATTCTCACATTCATAGTGCCATTCATCCTTCTGTCATCTAGTGTTGTTACCTATTTTGGTGTCCCTCTTACCCCATAAATCTTGTAAGATTCCCCTAGGAAACACCGCCGTCAGGAAGCCTTCTCCAGACGCCCACTGTAGATTTTTGTTATACATATGGGATAACAGTTTAATTTACTTTCATTAATTTATCTTAAATCCTATATTTATACCACTCAGAGCATTTGTGGTTCCCTATATTTACCTCCGGGGTGATGAGAATTCTCAGATTAAAAATCTTTCTCCTGTTCTATGATCAGGTGGGCTAGGATCCCCTCTATTTATCGATTTTTTGTCAAAATTTGTAAATATCTCTGTAGGCAAGGGGGTCATAATTAGCCGTTATCATTCTATGGGTGGCAACCTATCTTATACAATTCAAACCCCTTCTTTCTTACCTTTATATAATTTAAAACACTCTCATGAACGGGCATGTATCGATTTTTCTTTGCTTTGGAACTGGATATGTTCTGTAGGTAAGAAAAGTTTATTTAAACTTGGCCGAAACCCGTATTGGATTTTGGAAATAACCCTATGTTCATCGGCCCAGGCGGTCAATCTGTTCAGGATTACTCCTCCCACTACCTTAACCACAGAGTCGATGAGTGAGATCGGCCTGTAACAGGTGGTACTATTACGGACTCCTTTTTTAAATACTGGCACTATCGTAGAAGACCCCCATGACCTTGGGCAGCCATGTTCGGTGGCTGCATTAAGCACAGCAGTGAGAACCGGCGCCCAGAGAGATACTTTAGATTTAAATAGATCTGGGGGCATACCATCTGGTCATGGTGCTTTGTTACTCAATTGCCCCAAAATGCCTTTCTCAACCTCGCTCGTTGTAAAGAGTCGTAGAGTTACACTTTGTTCATCTCTATCCACTTCTATCTGAGAATTGTTACTATTAAAGATGAGACTGAAATGAGATACCCACTCGTCTTCAGTAATGTTAGTACCAACTGAGTTATCCCCTGCCCTATCAAACAGAGGTTTGTTAATAATTCCCCACAATCTCTCACTATTACAAAGAGTGTTGGGGTCTAACAGTTTCTGCCAGGTTTTATCCTTTATTTCTGCTTTACGCTTTACCAAGGCCTTTTTATAGGACAGGCGTAGCGACCGGATCATTAGGGGGTCTCTAGGGCTAGTCTTCAATGCTGCCTTTAGCTCTCGAGCTGCTTTTGAACAAGATTGATCAAGCCATCTGGGGTCCCTACATGAGGGGCACGAAGATGGGGCAGTTAACATATAGCCTACTTTTGACACAATCCAATCAAAGGCTAAGAGGATGTCTGGCGAGAGGGATGCAGGACACACACACAAAGATAACTCGGGGCACATGTTTTATGGGTTTTGTCATAAAGTAGGTCTGAATTCACCTGAGACCATTTTAGCCGACGCCTTCCATCCGTGCATTTCAAAACACCCTGGTTTGTTGTCTTTGCCCGTAAGTTTAAAAGGCTACCATCCAATAAAATGCAAACAGGGTTATGGTCACTATATATGCTTTCCAGGATTTTTAAAGCCCGATATATTTGAATGTAGGCCATTAGAAAGCAGAATCTGATCAATAAAAAAAAAAACTTTAAATGTAGGAACGGACTGTTTGCTACAAACATCCACCAAGGACATAGCTGAAATTAGGTCAAATTCATTTAAGAGTTGATTCAGCATATCACCCCGGCCTAAGTGTTCGAAATGGAGGCCCTAAATCCTGTGGCAACCCAATACTCCCATAGCAATATTCATAGGATTCCCACAAGGGTGCACTTTAAAGTCCCCCATAATGAAAATCCGATGAGAGAAGCTGTCACAGTGCTGCCTAATAAAATCACCCAATTCAGCAATCCTACATTCCCCACTAGCATTTACAGCATTGTAAAAATTAATCAAGGACACCATTACATTCCCTCTTTTTATAGTGACTGCTTGGATATCAGTATTGTTGGTGATTATTGTTTTAACAACACAGTTCAAGGCTAAGTCAATGTACAAAGCCAAACTCCCTTTGGCTCTGCCACTTCGTAAAGGTTCGGCCGGCACAAAAAAGCTTTTGTAGCCTTCAAAAAATATATCACATTCCACCATCCAGGTCTCTTGCCGGCAGATCACTGGAAATTACCTTATGAACTATACCCACTTTGGGTCTTTGACCTTTCCCGCCAGCCCAGCAATGTTCCAGGAGATAACATTATAGACCAATTCTTTACATACAGCCATATGCGGGATTCGAGCTCCAGACGTTCTCCCTAATGGGTCATCATTATTGGCTATAATGGTATCCCAGGAAGGCGGATAGGAATGTGGAGAATCACTAGGCAATTGGCTACTGGTTGGCTGCGTAGCCCCCTCAAGGAGTACAATACTCCCACTTTGGGAGGTCCCATGAATTTCATCCCGGACATGCTGAAGTCAGTCGACCATTTCCAGACCGCTGTACCTGTTTTGTGTGGATATTTGGCTGGGTACGTGTGATTGTGCATTCCAGCCCCTGTCCACCCTGCCCACACCCCGGTGCTCTACTAGAGTCCAATCACATTCCATGTCTAATGGATGGGGTGGGGGGTAGAAATATGACAATGGAAGGGGTTGGATAGAGGACCCATGGCTATGGTACCTCCAATTGCAAATATGCTCCACGGTCCACGGGTCCAAAAAATTAACCAGCACACAGTCACCTTTTATGGTTTTTGGCCTGTGCCTCAACCAAGACAGCCTGCGCACCATCAAAATTTCACTGGAGGTATTTATTTTTTAAGAACATAAACAATTCCTTGCTGGGATTACTTATTTCAGGGACCCCAGTCAAAACTACCAGGTTAGGGCTCGATTCTGGAGGCAGATCAATCCTGAGATCCCCAGAAGATCCCGCATCGAGTAGGTCCCGACGTGCTTTTTTTGACTTTACAACAGTGGCCCCTATTGGAGTATTGGCAGGTAATGCCACAGGTGTGGATGGTTTTGCAATAAGAGCATTTAGAGTAGGTGGAACCAGAGGAGGAATAGATTTAGGAATATATTTATGTGTTGTGGCCCCCCATGTATGATGTTGAGTTGCGCATTACCCAAAGACAACACATTTGACTTTATATTGTCCACAGTTTCCAGTGTTGCTTTCTCAATTTTTATCAGCCGCTGCTCAATTTGCGTAAGTCTATCTTCAAGTGATTTAAAAGATGACTTTAGCAAGGCTCCCAGTTTTTTGAGGACTGGATCCTCTGGTACCAATGTTGCACCCACAGAATTGGGCACTCCTGGAATAGTTACAGTCAGTAGTGGTGAGCCATTTTTCTCCGTAGGGTTCAAGACCTCTTGGCCCTGGCATTTTGGCGTTGTATCGCTATTTCTAGCGTGTTTAGCAAGTTTGGGCTTCCTGCCTCCAACGGCAGCAGCAGCCCCCCGCTTCCTCTTAGGTATCGCCCCCTCACGTCTCTCCCGCATCTGTCGAGTATTTGGTCTTTCAGGTGAACTGGTGGTAGACACTATAGTAGACTCGATTGATGCAGAAGATTGGAGCTGATCAGTTGGTGAGGTATGCCCTGGTCCTGTAAATTAGGTGGACTATGAACAATCACAGGGACATCAATAATATTCGCTCGCAGTGTAGGTTCTGGTGTACGAGCATTAGCGAAGTGTCCCATGGAGGATCTCTTTGCTAGGGCGAGGTCTTGAGAAACCCGGCGCTCCATTAAAATTATCCCCTAGTCAATGACTGAATTTGCTCTGATGATAAAGTTGTCCAGTGTCCCTGTTAAATGTCCGCTCGAGTACGCTGCCTTACTCATACTTTCACGCGCTGACATGTTACTGTGCAAATGGTCAACCAAGCAGGTACTTACGGTTGAACACGATATTGGAGATGTAAAGAGCGCCACGTGAAAGAGGGGTGGCCCAGTCCGGTCTCCTCCAGGCTGCAACGGGCTCAAACGGGCCCGCCCTTGGCCCAGGCTTCAACCGGCGCGCGCCCGCGAAGCGGAAAGAGTAGTCCAATAAATACCTGCAGGCAGAGGGCGGAAGCAAAGCGGGGAGAGGACACAGCTGAGTATAAACCGGGCTGCTGGTCCTCGCAGTCCCGAGTTCTAACAATGGTGGTTAGTCCTAACTGCAGACGCAGAGCCCAACACACGCCGACACAGCACACAGAAGCTGGAACCAATTGCGGGACAATTGTGGGACAAATTGCGGCTTGTTTACTGGACGGCTGCGATCCAGAGAAGCGTACCGCAAATCAAGAATGCGGGGTGGCAGGGCTTCTGACACCCTGTTTATCGTTCCTTCCTGTGAGGATCCAGTAATGTAGCTCTGGTAATGCAGCCGCGATTCTGGCTGCGTTTCTGACTGCGGGGGGGGTGCCAGCGGGAGGGAGGGAAAGTAGCGCGGGAGAATGGCGAGACCAGACCGAGTGGGGGGTAGTCAAGCAAGTTAGAGAAGATTCACCACCGCCTCTCTGCCTCTCCGCCACCGCTACCGCCACTGCTTCTGCTCCTGCTACAGCCCTGGGTGCGGGTCTCGAGTTCCCATCTTTCTGTCTTCTCCAGAGTGCTCGGCGGTCCTCGGCGGACCTCTTGCCCTCGCAGCCCCTACAACCTCACGCTTCTGCTGCTCGTGACTGCACCGGAAGTGAACCTGGGCATACCGGATAGGATCTGGCACACACCCTTTCTTCAAGAAAGCAGCAAGACTCACTGCTCGCTCCAGCACAAATCATATGTTTTTAATACTGTTTTCATATTTGTAATTTTGCATACCCCTGCACTCTGGTAATCTATGCAATAAAAACAATAAATAAAGTTTGGAAAGAAAAGTCAGAGAGCACAGGGTTCACCTGCAGCCATGAAAGCACGGGGGAAGCTGAGGCAAGTGATGAAGGCGTTCATGGTGATGGAGTTTCAGATGAGGTCACGTGGCTCAGGCTCGTTTGCATAATTGGTGGCATCTTCCTATCCTGCTGTTGTTGCTGGTATTGTTTGTGAATCAAATAATTGTGCCTACAAATCAGTGTGCGCTTACAGGGGGGGGAGCAACACCCCCAGTGCTGCCACCCCTCTTCAATATATTCCCAGACCTCTTCTAATAGTTCACCTTATGATACTTAGATACAGTTTATGTGCTGTATTGTTTACAGCAGACGCTCACTGTTTCAGAGCACCCTTTAATACACATCTGGTACCATCACTGAGATGATGGAATGGAATTAAATGTAAATACTTTCATAGTGAGCATTAAGGAAATCAGTCTCTAGGTGGCTTCCAAAAGTTCCAGTCTCTATGAACAATCATATAGGGAAAGGGGGTGCTTTTAGATCTCTTTCTGATTTACATCAAAGCGGGAGCAGCCTAAAAACCTTTGACTCTAGGGCACTATCAGTCTATCTGACTGGTCTAGACTGTAGACCGCTTCAGAAGTCTTTCACAGCTTTGCATACCATATTACATAGAGTGCGCTTTGGTTCAGCCCCCTGCTCATGATTGCAAGGCTTTTTGTCCATTCCATTGCTAGATCCTGATTTCTATTCTTGTGCTGTCCCACTCCTAGAAGAATTTGCTTTATCCTGCTTGAATGAGTTGTTTCCTTGAAATGCTGATATAAGCGATCAACTTTTCTTTTATTTCTTTAGCATTTGTGTTTATCACTCCAGGGAAGTGCATGGCCTGCTCTTGCCCCTACATTTCTTTCTTTATTTAGCTTTGCCCTTTTCTAGCTCATGCTCTTTCCCTTGTTTCTTCCCTTCAGTTATCAATTGTTGCTTCCTCCCTCTGGAGCAAAGTACTGACTTCACAAAGTACGGATGTCTCTCTCTCTCTCTCTCTCTCTCTCTCTCTCTCTCTCTCTCTCTCTCTCTCTCTTTCTCCCTTTGTCAGTCTTTCTCTCTCTCTATCTGTCAGTGTCTCCCTCTCAGTCAGTCTCTCTCTGAGTCACTCTCTCTCTCTGTCAGTCAGTTTCTCTCTTAGTCTCACTCTCCCTTAGTCATTCTCACTCTCTGTCAGTCAGTCTCTCTCTCACTGTTAGTCAGTCTCTCTTCGTCAGTCAGTCACTCAATCTCTCTCTCAGTCACTCTCTCTGTCAGTCTGTTGGTCTGTCTCTCTTTCAGTCAGTCTCTCTCAGTCAGTTAATCATTCAGTCAGTCTCTCTTTCTGTCAGCCAGTCTCTCGCTCTGTCAGTCAGTCTCTTTCTCTGTCAGTTTCTCTCTCTCAGTAAGTCAGTTTTTCTCTCTCACACTCTCTGTCAGTATCTCTCTCTCTCCGTCAGTCAGTCTCTCTCTCAATCAGTTTCTCTGTCTCAGACAGTCTCTCTCTCAGTCATACAGTTTCTCCCACCCTCAGTCAGTCTCTCTCTCAGTCAGTCAGTCAGTCTCTCTCTGTCAGTTGGTCAGTCTCTCTCTGTCAGCCAGTCTCTCTGCCAGTCAGTCTCTCTGCCAGTCAGTCTCTCTCTGTCAATCAGTCTCTCTCAGTTAGTTAGTCTCTCTCTGCCAGTCAGTCAGTCAGTCAGTCTCTCTCTCTCTCTCTCTCTCTCTCTCTGGTGAAAAAGTTAGGTTTGTTTGGACTTTCTCTTGTTTCTTTTGCATTAGTACATTTTACATATTTTTGCATGAGAAAAGGGAACGCTGAAACATGTCCAGGATTCTGCTTTGAAAGTGCATCTGACCCACGCTTCTAGACTTAGCCTAAAACCTTTCATAATTACAAAAAATCGTAAACCTGCGCCCATGGGCTGTCCTCAACGTGTGTGAGCAGACTTCATATTTGTCTGGCAATCGCCTCCAGGTCCTGAATACAAAACTGGAGAATGTTGTGTACAGTTGGAGAATTCATTTATAATTAAATTATTGTAATTTTGAAACTCCTCACATCTGCCTGCCTCCCTGAAGTCGCTTTACCCAGCCGCTCTCCGGGTCCCTGGGGGCTGGCCGGGGGCGTTGGGTTAGGACCATTATAATGCTCTTTCTTCCTTGGAAGTGCTGAGGACACGCGGTCACCTTGGGCCCATGGACCGGCTCCAAGCCAAGGCGCAAATAGGTTCTCAAGATGAGTTATGCCTACAGTTTTGTCAACATATCGCTACAATGTATTCCCTAGTTTAAGTAGCGCTTGTTCTCCGTTTTATCTGCCATTGGCACTATGCCAGTAAAACTATGCTCTAGAATTACATACTTCACCGCAATTCCGGATTATGCAGTTTGTCCTTGTGCTAGTATAATTTTGCATTTTATGTTTCAGCCAATCACAGTCACCTTATTCACTGGTCAGAAGATGCAGACTCTATTTTTACACTATTCAGAGCTGGAAATGTCAGTGATAGCTCGTGCTTGGAGCAGATCTATCGATGTCATAGGGCCCTGACATTGAAAGAAAGAAGAAAATATTCGGCTTTGGTTTTAGGTGGATGGGGAACACCCCTCCTAACATATAATTACATATTAATGTCAGTAGTACATTTTTTTTTCTTTATTACTTGTTGTTCATTCCCTAACTGTGGCAGGTAAGACCAGGCATGGGTCATGCACTCACTGTGCCACAGCTTACCCAGCTGATGAGCCCTTATAAGGGCGGATCCAGTCCTGGTTTGATTCTGTTCAGGTGCAGAAGACCCGGAGTGGAAGTTCGGGCTGGACTGTTTCCATTGGAGCAGGGTCAAGACTGATTTGCGTATAGCTAGGTCCAAGCTGAGGTGGTATGGTCGGCAACAAATGATGGATTAGAATGCAGCCCCAGGCAATTGCCAGTGGCTGAGATTCATTCAAGCATTCCATCTAGGGTGGAACGCGGGAGCTCCTGTCATGCTCCGTGACTGAATGAGAGGCTGGTTAGGTGTCTGACGTTGTTTCGCTCTCAGCAATAGTGGAGAGGGAAGAGCTGCTTCGGATATCCTCCGCGGCGACGCTCGGATCAGCGCAGCATCTCAGCCTCCGAGGACCGATGACGGCTGGCATTTCACCCCTATTGGCAGACAAAGGAGTGGCTTTTGGTGGCAGCTGCCAATGGTTCTTTTCCAGCGGCCAACATGGATGAGCCAGAAAGTAGAGAGCGATTTGGGATTTCTGCTGTGGATCTGCTAGGTCCAGGGCGATTTCAGAAGGTGGCTGGCGGCGTGTTTATTCATTCCTGGAGACAGACACAGACTGGCTTAGGTTTTCTGCCACAGAGGTGCTGCCTCAAGAGACCATTTTGGCCATAAAGTCTGGAGGTGGATGCTGACTCCATGTAGGGGTCAGGTGGTGGCCATCTGCGGTGGGTGACTGTGTAGTTTGTTTTCCCACTGCAGCATCGCATCACCTGGAGTATCAAGCAGCTCCTTTACCACAGATCGGGAGGCTCTCGAGGCTTGACGGGAGTGTGAGTCCACCGCTTATCCTCCAGACATTGGCTTTTCCTTTTATTAATTGTACTATAGTGTTCTAGTCTCCTGGATTGCTGTTGCTTTTGGAGAGCATACTGTAGTGGGTCAGGGGAGTGGGCACAGAGACTAAGTCGGGGTAGAGGATACCTCGCAGACTCTACTACAACAAATTTTGGCAGAACTCAAAAGTATGAAACTGTCCCAGGAAGAAGCACAAAAGAAAATTGAATCTCAGCTGTGTTATATTCAATCTTATATTTAGCAACTTTCATCACATATTACAGACACAGAATAATGCGTACAAGATGCCTCTGAAAACCAATCTCGAAATTACAATCTGAGATCATCAGTCTACAAACTAAGGTGGATGATGTGGAAAACTTGTTCATGAAGATTCAATCTTTGCATAACAGGGGTTCCGGAAGGCAGCGAAAATGGCCGATCAGTTGTAGAAGTCGTATCCAACCTCATATCCAAGCATATATGCCCTGAAACTGCAACACAGAAGACCAACCTAACTATTACTCGGCCCACCACATCCCTGCTGTCCAGTAACCTTATGCCATATATTCAAGAACTATTGTCGCAAACTTTGCTCACTTTAGAATTAAGGATAAGGTCTTTGCATGTGCCGTCCAGGATAAAATATACCAGATTTCCGATAATTTTTTATTTAAAGTTTTTTCAGACATATCTGCTTCTTCGACACGGCGGAGAAAGAAGTTCATGGGCATGATCAATTCTTTTCAACAGCTAGAGGCCCCGTCGGGCATTATCCAGCAATCCAAACTGAAAGTTTTGCCTAAAAGGCACGTTTTGATCTTTCACTCGGTTGAACAGTGCAGGAGTTCTTACAGTCCCTACTGCATCCAGGGGGTGGAAATAGGTGCTAGTTCCGCACCTAAATTTAAAAAAATCTGGGTAGAAAATGATGGGGGAGATATGTGTATAGTTTTTTTTTCCTTTTCTCTCTTCCTCTCATTTGGCAGTGTCAGTTGCCCGCTCACCACCTTTGGTGCCATGTCACAGAACCCCAACGTAGGGAAAAGGGGGGTGCTGGGAAGGGCACGTAGGGGGGAAGCAGAGAGGGCGTTAGGTTCACTTGGGGCAGAGGGGGGATCACCCCAGGGAGCCCCAGACGGGGAGGCTCGGGCATCAAGATGGTCCATGGGAGGGGGGTAAATGTTCACGGAGGGTAGACGGGAGTAGGGAGATGGCTTCACGGTGGTGGGGGAGTTGGAAAAATAAACTGTAGCGTATCTTTGGTAGTAAAGCAAGAGATAGAAATAAATTATTCAATCTTTATTTTGTATTCAAATGTCAGCTACACCACTAAAGATTATTTCCTGTAATGTAAATGGCTTCAATAATAGACTGAAACGATGTTCCATGCTGGAAGGGTTTAAGACTTTTCAAACCAATATAATTTTCCTCCAGGAGACTCACTACAAGGAAGGGTCATTGAGGGACAAAACTCCTGCCTTTATCCAACATGAATGTTATGCTCCTGCGAATGTGGTTAATAGGGGTGTAGCTAGACTAGTGAAAAAAAGTGCAGGGTGATATTATTTTGGTCCAAACAGTGCTAGGTGGCTCTGGGTGCAAATGAATTATTTAATTTTGTAAGTCTCTATGGCCTTTTGAGGACTCACCTGAGATGTTACAGTCTTTATATGATTATACTACAGCCCAAAGAAGGCCTATTGTGAACGGGGGGGATTTTGTTTTATTAATTGATCCAGCTATTGATTCGTCACGACCTAAAAAAAATGCAGACAAAACCTAAATCAATCAGGGTCTGTCAAGATTTAATATGGGTCTTCTTCTTGGAAGGAAATTCATCTCCCCAGCATTCCACTAACCTGAAGTTTACATGTCATTCAAAGAGATATCATTCTTCATCACAAATCGATTTTTCCTCTTTATCCATGCACTTTTAAATACTAATCATCCGAGATTATCAAGAATCCCTTCTCGGACTAAGCACTATTTTCTGTGCAATTTCAAATCAAACTCAAGCGCATCATTCGAAAAGTCTCTCTTAGTTGATGAGCAGTGGGTGGCCTATGTGCGCTTGGCATTAGAAGAATTTCTGAAATGCAATGTAGATATAGCTTCCCTATTTTCAACATGGAGGGCACTTAAGGGATTTTTTTGAGGAGAAGTTATAACTTATAAATCGTATAAGAGGAAAAAAGATTACCAAGAAAGGTCTCAATTACAAAAACAACTCTCGTTAACCACGTCTGACTACTTACCCTCTTTCGAAAGTAAAAATAAGCTCCATCAAGCAAAGTATAATATACAAGTCTTTTATACATCTAAGTAGATTTTAGCATATGATGCAGTTCTGCAAAAAAGGAATGGAGAAAATGATCAGATTGGCAGATATCCTGCTTGGTCAGTAAAACGCAGGGCTAATAAGAATAGTATAAAAAAAATACAGTTACTTGGAGATTTACATCTCATCCCCAGGAAATTCCAGCTATTTTCGTCAAACCCTATCGAGAGCTGTATTCTGACCCCCACAATACTTTAAAAGAAGAAGCTTATAGTTCACATAACAGGATTAACTGTTGTTTACATTCTCCACAGCAGAGATCTTTTGCTTACATATATCACATTAGAGGAAGGTAATCATGCAGTGAAGCTATCACCATTGGCCAAAGCAAGCGGGCTTGACAGGATCCCAATTGAGGTTTATGAGTTCTTTTAACCTGAGCTTAGCACCTTTTTGAGATTATTATTTAATGGAATTCTTAAAGGTGAAGTGGTGCCTGCTTTTTTACTCAAGCTGCTCTAGCAAGCTTTGTTAAAAAAGAAATATCAGAGAAGGAGGTCAATTCTTATCGTCCAATAAGTTTACTTAACAATGACTATAGGATTTTTTCAAAAATCCGTGCTAGTCGATTAGCTCAGGCGACTTTATCCTTTATACATATGGATCAGAATCATCTCATCCCTGGCAGACTTCTAGCCGCTAATACTTACTACTTATGTCAATCCAGCGATTATTTCAATACTAATAAGATAAAAGCAGTAGTCTTAATGTTAGATGCTGAAAAAGCAATTTGACAGAGTTCAGTGGAATGTACTATACGCTATTCTGAATAAATTTGCTGTTCCATCTGAATTCTGTCAAGTAGTGTGCAATGTATGCTCAGGTGCTCAGGCATTAATTTTTATAAATGGCAATAAGGCAGATAACATCTCTGTTAGTCGGGGACGCTCCAGGGCTGCCCCCTTTCTCCAACACACTTTTCTTAATTTTTCGAACCACTAGCCTGTGCAATAAGGCAGGATTATACTATTTTATCCCCAGTTGCTGGTTCTAATCTTAAACTGTTCGCAGGTGACATGGCATTGTACTTAGCTGCTGAGGAATATCACATCTGTGCAGCCTTTCTAAAAAAAAGTGAATTTATGGCTATTGGGGGTTATAACATAAACCATGCAAAGTCAGAGGCCCTGCTGGTTAATTGCTTCTTTGAAATATTACCTCCATCATTGCGAGGACATCAATATTCAATGACTCAGCCGATAAGATACTTAGGGATTTTTGTCACCTTTAACCTGGAAGACTTGTTTTCGCTTAATTGTATCCCTACAATTAATAAGATGTGTAAACTGCTTGTACAATGGAAGGACCTCCCTTTCACAAACATGGGACGAGTGGCGCTTAATCAAATGAATATACTACCTCCTTTTTTATTTCTATTTTCTAATTTGATGGTCAAGGTCCCTTAGTCCTTTTTTGACCAGATTAACTCTGAAATGAGGTGCACTTTATATGGCAGGGTAAAAACCTAGATCAAAACTAGAAACATTAGAACGAGACTTGGAAGATGGAGGCCTCACGTTACCTAATTTTGATTGTACTATCAAGCCTCACTTATCAATTGGTTGAACTATAATGATGCAGAAGAAATGTCTTCTGCTAATTTTTTCTTGACTCTAATGCTGGAGGAAACCGAGATTGCCCTAATTCCCTTTTTGCAAATTCCCAAACTCCTGAAAAAAACGCTGTATACAATTCCTGGGCTTATATCCTCTCAGTTCCAAAAGATCTGGGAGGCCTTTGGAATCCCTTAGCTACACCCTCAACTGAGATTAGTAAATTGCCTCCCCCAGGGACTGTGCATGTCTGTTGCCCCCGTGCTATTATATTCTCCAGTCCAACAGATCGTCTGGTAAGCCCGGTGGTTGGGTGGCAGCCATTGTTAGGCACCCAACCAGGTTCTCGTCCTTAGAGGCTGTCGACATCCCCTCGGTTGACTACCTTATTTTAAGACTTAATTCTTCCCTTTCTCCCCTTTATCGCCCCCCCCCAACATATGCCCGGATTTCCATCGCTGTTTGGCGAGATGCTCTCTCAACTGGTGATTAACAACTCGAAATTGCTGATTTTCGGTGATTTTAATTATTGGCCCTCAGATGCTAGGGAGAGCACTTGTTCTTCTGCTTTCACGGATCTCCTAGCGGGCATGAACTGTACTCAACATATTCAGTCGGCAACGCATATTAAAGACCACACTCTAGATCAGGTCTGGACGTCCAATCTGGATATCTCCCTACCTCTTATTTCCCCCTGCCCGTGGTCTGACCACTTTATTATTAAGTTTTCCCTGGCCTTTCCCCCCCTTATTACCCAAACATCTACGGGGAACCTTCTGGCCAAGAACTGGAACACGGTAGATCTTGACAAATTTTGTTCTTTGCTCAGCGCCTCTTCCCCCCTGAACAGGATTCCCTGAACACTCAGGCTGCCAGCGTAGGGCAATGGCTTGAGTCAGCTAGGAACACAGTTGCACCTTTTAGACGCCTTAAATTAAAGCGCCCCCATGACACCCAGAAATGGTTCTCGAATGAACTAAAAGCTAAAAAACTCTCACTTAGACGGGCTGAACGTAGTTGGAGACGTAATTATGCCCCTGAGGAAAAAGTGCTATTCATGGCCCAGCTCAAAGACTATAAACTGTCCATCCTCCAGGCTAAAACATTGTACTTTTCCAAGAGGATCACCGCCTCCGCCTCCAAGGCTAAAGATATTTTTTCCATAGTGGAAGAACTTTCACACCCTGACAGAGTTACTGTTAAACCTCCCCCGTCCCAAGAACTATGTGACTCCCTTAATTCCTTCTTTGTGGAAAAAATTGCAAAAATCAAAGAGAGTATTCCCCATCACACAACACCCTCCACACTCACAGCTGCCCCAATATTCAATATTAGCAACACTCACACAGTGGACCAGTTACCTTTAATCTCATTAGGCGGAATTCTTGGCCTTACTAAAAAAGGTGAGCTCTGGCTCACCCTCGGATTGTTGCCCTCCCCATATTCTACGTGAGGTTCTCAGTGTTTGCCCCAAACCCCCCCTAGCACTGCTCAACAATTCCCTCCAGCTTGGTCTGGTTCCTGACTCTTTTAAATCAGCTGAAGTGATACCCATTTTAAAGTAGCCTACTGCAGACCCATCTATTATGAGTAACTTTCGTCCCATCTCCTTACTCCCTTACCTCAGTAAAGTACTTGAGACTCATGTTTAAGCATGGGCGTAAAATCCGTTCCACTCGCGGATTTTGCGGATTTTCGGCAAATTCGCAATCCGCGAACTCTCGCGAACTTGCCGAAAATTCGTAAAATCCGTGCGAAGCGTATTTTTTGCTTGGTCGCACTTGCCAACTACAATTTCGTGGGAGTAAACACTTGCGAACATGTAGATGCGGCGGGCAGCGACAATCTCGCAATTGCGAGATTGCAAAATTTGCAATTTTGCACTAGAAATCCACCAGCAGGCAGCATAAACCTTGAAAATTATGATTTTTATCTGAATAACTCCTCAGGTTGACATTTGCCTGCACTTTTTCTTTGCAAGGAGTCCATTTTGGGGGGGGGGAAGGAAGTGCCCCACAGTCTCCAACTTCCTGTTCCTGTCCAGCAGGCTCCTCCCAGTGCTTTCTTCATGTGCTGGTCACTTTGATTTGGATCTTGACCTGGAAGGATTACTTTTTGTGGATGCTGCTGGATATTTGGATTTTTGCAAAACTGAAAGCACTCAGCAGGTGCAAAAGTTCAATCTTATCATTAGTAACCATTCCCTGTAGTGCTTCCTGAGGGGCCCCTTCAGAGTTCATTTGCCAACTTGCAACTATAGGCCACATAGGTCCTGTGAAAAAAAATTGCACTGCAACAGAAAGCAAATTACAGATAAGGAAGCAGGTGCCAGCCAGACTGGAAGTTTACATTCAGTGACACATTAATCAACCCCAAATTAATTCATGTCAGTTGAAGCAGGGCAGGAGTGCTTGCTTTTTTTCACCCCCATAATCTACAGTGATAAACCAACCAGAGGGTGGCAGTGATGTACCAGAGGGTGGCATGGGTGTACCAGAGGGTGGCAGTGGTGAAACAGAAGGTGCTGTGAACCTGTGATGATGAACCAGACGTAGAAACAACATAGTCGCGGCCGTTGCGAGCCGACAAGTAAGTTCGCAATTGCTAACTGGTACAAAATCCTCGCGAACTGGCAGAAACCCTTGCGAACACAAAAAAAAAATCTGCGAGAGTTCGCGGATTTTGCGGATTGCGAATCCGTAAATACGCAATTTCGCGGATTGCCAATTCGCACAATCCGCCCATGCTTACTCATGTTACCAACTTCTTGAGCTCGTTCATTGAGCGTACCCAGTTTCTTGACCCTTGTCAGGCTGGGTTCAGACCGGCCCACTCAACTGAGTCAGTTATCCTGTCAGTGATGGAGGAGCTGAGGAGAGGAGCGGACCTTGGGGTCAACCAGGCCTTGGTGCTCCTGGATTTGTTGGCGGCCTTCGACACGGTCGACCATGATATTCTGGTCGACCGTGTCGGCGACGCCGGCGTCCGGGGGCCGGCTCTTGGCTGGATTCGCTCTTTTCTGAGCGACCGTCATCAGGCTGTGCGTCTCTCAAACCTTTCGGCGGATAGGGTCAAGCTGTCATGCGGCGTCCCCCAGGGTTCCTCCCTTTCCCCCCTTCTTTTCAATTTATACCTGACTCCCTTCATTCGGGCTCTGCGGGGGTGCAATGTGACTGCATTTAACTACGCTGACGATATCCAGCTGGTCTTCGACATTGACGCCTCTGCACAATCCATTCATAACTTTCAGTCTACCTTATGCCTTATTAGTACCTGGATGGGAAACAACCACTTAAAGCTTAACCCCGACAAGACCGAGCTAGTCTTGTTCGGTGGCACTTCCAATCCCTGGAACTCTAATTTTTGGCCGTGTGACCTAGGTTCCCCTCCCTGTCCAGTTAATTCAGTAAAAAGCCTAGGAATCACTATTAGAAAGGACCTCTCCATGAAGCCTCAGATTAGTGCTGTGGTATCTTCCTGTTTTTATCATCTTCGAAGAATCCGGAAGATCTCTCGATTTCTAATTACGGAGGCCCTGATCCTGGCTTTACTGGACCTGGTGGTCTCTAGGCTTGATTATGCCAACTCCCTTTATGTCGGCATCCCGGCATACCAGCTGAATAATCTTCAGATGGTGCAAAATCAGGCCGCAAGACTAGTCTTCCATCAGCCCAGACACTGTCACGTCCGTCCCTTACTCAAATCCCTATATTGGCTCCCAGTGGCCAAATGCAGCGAATTCAAACTTGGCTGTTTTATCTTTAAAGCTTTGGCTGGCCTTGGCCCTCTTTTTATATCCTCTCTTCTCTCTTGTTATTCTCCTCTGCGTCTTCTCCGTTCTTCTCACTTGGCCCTTATCACCACCCCTACATTTAACCGCAAAAAACATGGCGGTCTCAGATTTTCTTTTCTTACCCCATCTAGGTGGAATGCACCGCCCCTGGAGCTGAGACTCACTCCTTCTTACCCCCACTTTAGATCCCTCCTGAAAATTCTATTGTTCCGCCAAGCCTATGTATAAACATTTCTTTCCCTGATCCTTCTGAAATCTACAACACTGCCTCAATGCTCTGCTCACCTACGCTCACAGCGCAATGAAACTGTACGGTGTAAGTGCGCTATAAAAATATATTTAACATAACATAACATAACATAACTGTGAACTTTGGTCAAAGTTTGGGTTTCTTAAACTTCAAGATTTATTTAATAACGAAAGCTTGCTAGCCTGCCAGGAAATTAGAGAGCACAATAGTAGTATAAAGATGTCCCTTTTGTTTAGTTATTTTCAGATTAAAAAATGTGGTTCAGGGTTAATAAATTCAGACTGCTGTGAGGGCTCTCTTTTGAGCAAAACGTACTTTGTGCTGAGAATCAGGGGAACTGGAAAATGGTATACATTGCTCAAGTCCACTCAGAATAAACAATTGGTGTCAAGCAATCTAGAAAACGTTTTTGAGACAACTGGCTGTCGCCTCAATTTCCAACAATGGCAAGGATTTAACAAAATGTGTTGCAAGGCAGTAAGAACGGCTAATTTAAGGAGGATGACATTTTTTAGCAAATGGATGATTTATCACACTCCGGCCAAACTACATAAAATGTATCTAGCAGTTGATCCTAGATGCTTTAAGTGTCAACAGGCAATATGATATTGGTTACATGCGGTATTTACATGCACCCACGTAGTTAATTATTTGGAAAATAAATTTCTCAGAACTCGACAGAAGGCTAGAGGTCAATCTTCCTCCAGCAGTCTCTGCAGCCCTTTTAGGACGAGTAGAGGCTCGAGATGAATTCAATTTGGCTCAACGCCAATTTCCTTTTTATTTCTACTTTGGGTGCAGATCATTAATTCTTGCCAACTGAAAATCAGTAAAAATACCAAAAATCTCCCAATGGGTAATTAAAATCCAGAGAATTTTTAAACGGGAAACTATATACGCATGAAGGGTGGGCTCTTGTTGGAAAGTGGATTATTGGTAGGGGCAAATGTAGGTCTGCCACTGACAATAAGGCCACTAACACATGGTAGGACTCAGCATAGGTCTTAGAAAATTATTCCTATGCTCGACCCTTGGTAACGTGGCTGCGAGCTGACAGGCTTAACTTAAAAGTCAGGTATGTACAGCATTTAAAAACCTCATTTCAGTAAATAATCAAGACACAACACATAATAAGAATCCAACACCAATTTAAAAACAATAGGAAATATTTTTATCTTTAAAATGACACCTAAAAGACAAAATTCCAATGTGGGGAACCAGAGATATGAATTTTCAAAGATTTAATAAAATATAGCACTTAGAAGTTTATATCACCACATTGTGATACCTCCTCGCGATAGACCGGGACAAAGTCAAACTTTCAGGCCGACCGCGATTGAGTCCTGGATGGCTACAGCTTATGGCAGGTCCCGGTCTCAGTTTCTACCTTCACACTTAGAAACTTTTCTAGAGCTTTTCTCCTAAAGGCCCCTCGAAGCTCCCAGCCACTCCAGATTCGGTGAGGGTTTGCCGGATTTACTTGTGACGAGGTCCCGGTCAACTTCACCGGAACGGACTTTGAAAATTTTCCTTTAACACTTCAGTGGGGCAACCCAGGAATTCAAGACGACACGCAATGTAGGTGGCTTGGCTCTCGCGGTTGCTCCTGGTTACCTTTTCTATGAGCGCACTTAGAAACTTTTCTGGAGCTTTTTCTCGCTGGGTCTCTCGATGCTCCTCATGTAGATGGATCCGGTGAGGGTTCCCCGGCTTCAGTTTTCTTCTAGTCCCGGTCAAACTCTGGAAGATGGACCCATGGAGCTTTCAGTGAGACAAACCTGGTTGGCTTGGTCAGCTCGCGGTTGAAGGCAGGCGGCATGGCTAACCAGGTTGAGGCTGTCACTTTATGGAGCTTTTTTCCAAAGTTGCTCCAAAGTTCTCCAAATTTCCTGAACTTCTTCCTGAAGTTCTTCAAGGGGTCCCAAAGTGTCTCAAACTCACTCCAAGGGTCTGGAAGCTCCAAGATGGTCCTTGAAAGTGGAGGACTTCAGTTCCCACAATCCACTGGAACAAACCCCTTACAAATCCACTGGTGGCTCTCCAAAGTATGGATTTAGGTAGTGATGTTCAAGATGAGTTATTTTAACCTGTAGCTTTCAGGGAGTCCACGCTTTAATTCTTTTCCAGCAAAATAATCCACAGGGCTGTAGTTTCAGATGTTGCAGTTTTCAGAGACCAGGCCCTGGAAATCTTTGCACACCAAAACTTCTCAGCTTGGCAATGTCTTGTTTCAGTAAGTTTCAAGCAGCGGATCTGAGAGGCTTTGCCCCTCTCAGACACTTATTCCAAGTTTTTCGGGTCAGGCAGGAGGTCACTTCTCACCAATGGAAGCAGGGTAACTTCTCCAAGATATGACCACATCCTGTAGAGTGTGGCATTATTTTGCCCCAGAGGGCATCAAATCTCCCAAATCCATAATGGCTGATTTTCCAGCACGGAGGTAAGAGCTGGCTAAACACACCCTTTGGATGGCTAATTTACATAGACTCTCCCCCCTGCATCTGCTCATACCTTCCTTAATCCTACCATATGCCTAAGGTGGGAAGTTCATATTTGTAACTGACACTGTTCTCTACCCTCCTCTTTGAAAAACATAGTTTATGACTCCTCCCCCTGACCTGGCATTCCCATGGAACAGCACACTGCCCTGCCAGTAGAGCTGGTTGACCCCAGGGGCTCTTTATCAACTCTTCAAGGCAGCCTGGCTAATCCCCTTAACTCTGGCCAATCGGGGCAAAGCACTGGAGGGCTGAATTTGGACTACTAAGAAAGTCTCATAACTTCTTGTATGTACACTTCAGGAGAAAATCAAGAATATGACATTGTTGGATTTAAATAATACCATTCTGGGAAGTCTTTGAATGGTATTTCTAGCTGTTGAAAAGATGTCAGGTCCGCAAACAGGTTTAGTTCCAGGATAAGGATTTATTCAGAGATAGGTGGAACAGCTTAACAACCACGGACTCACGGTAAGCGCAGTCCAGCTCCAACTGCCCAATACAGAATCTTCCCCACAGAACCAGGATAGAACATTCTAAGTTCTAAGAAGCTTGCATGCCAAGAAGCACACAAGCAGCATACAACACACCTCCCCTCCTTGAAAAAAAAACCTAAAAACAAACATAATCTTTCATTTCTACAGGAGGACGCGAAACACGTGAAATTCTCCTATGTACACAGTCTGCAACTCTTTGCACAGATTCATCTTGACCAACAGGACCATATTCGACATCACCATGATCACTCAAAACATCAGTGTTGTCGACAACCTCCTGTGAATCAAGAATGGTAACAACAGGTTCATTAGAACAAACAGAATCATTTGGCAAAACATTCTGTGAACCTTGCAGAGCACTGAAATCATCCAAAAAAAATTGATCATTATCCTCATCATAAACATGAGAAGAACATTTTTTAGAATTCATCCACGATTTGTCAGATCTAACAACAGACACACGTCTAAAATTCCAAATTTTCCCCCCTTCAACACGTACAGCTTTGCTGAATACTTCAATCACTCTAACTGACCACTTAGCCCAACTCTTACAAAGTGAACTTCCAAATTTCACACGCACCAAATCACCAACTCTGACCTTGTGACTTGAGACTCTTTTGTTGGAAGATTTACCCATTTTCTCTTGATAAATTTTAACACGTTCTCTCACTTTCTTAACATCCAAACCAGACAAACCAGATTCATCAGACTTTAACCACCATGGTAACAGTTTTGAACCAGCTTTGCGACCCATTAGTAATTCGAAAGGAGAACATCCTGTTACAGAATTGGGCGATATGCGATAAGTCAGCAAAGTGGCACATAGTGCTTTTTTCCAGTTCAAATTATTCTTAACAGCTAACTGAATGGATTCCTTAACAACCCTGTTAAAACGCTCAGCTTGACCATTAGCCTGAGGATTATAATTAGAAACCCTTTTGTGAGTGATACCATGCTCTTTAAAAAATATTTCAATCTCACTGCTAATAAACTGCGTTCCATTATCAGAAATAATCTCTGAAGGGAGACCCTCGCGACTAAAAATGTTGTTAAGAAAATCAATAACTTGACTAGAGGTAATCCTTTCTACAATTTTAACCTCTGGCCATTTCGAAAAATAGTCAATCAAGACTAACCCGTAAACCTCTTTACAACCAGACAAATTTAAAGGACCAATAATGTCAATTCCTAATCTTCTCCAAGGACCTTCCGAATACTCAATAGGAGTGACCGAGGTGGATAAAGGTTTCACAGTTTTGTCACTATTGGAACAGGGTTGACAATTCCTGACCCATCTATCAACAACAGCATCCATAGAAGGCCACCAATAGTATTCCCTTAACCGCCTCTTAGTAGTCGACATGCCCATGTGGCCCTCATGAGCAATCCTAATCAAATTTTCCCTGACAGAAACAGGAGGAATAATTTTGTCACCCCTGGTGATAATATTGTCAGAACACATAAGTTCATCCTTGACTTTGAAAAAAGAACTCAAATCACCTGACAACTTCCTCTCTTCAGGCCATCCACACCTCAGATAGGTATTAACCAAACCAAGAATGTTATCCTCTGACATAGCTTTCATCCAAACATCTTCAGAAATCACCTTTTAATCATTAACATTTATGTCTTTCATAGTATAAGCCACGTCACATTCATCAGAATGTTCATCATCATGATGAGGCAAGGCTAATCTGGACATGCAATCAGCATGCACATTGAGTCTACCAGGAATATACTCTACAGTGCATCGATACTCTTGTAATTTGGCTGCCAACCTGGCCAAAGGAGCTGTCAAAATCCTTTCACCACCCGCAGCTAACATACTCACAAGGGGCTTGTGGTCGGTTCTGAGCACAAATTTAGTACCCCACAAAAATTGTCGAAAGTGCTGGGCCGCCCAGGTACATGCTAATAATTCTTTCTCAATTGTTGAATAATTATACTCAGCACCTTTGAACGTTCTAGAAGCATATGAAACAATACTTTCTTCACCAATGCCTTTCTGCAGAAGAACTGCCCCCAAACCAGTATTACATGCATCAACTGAAACAATACATTCTTTACCCACAACAAATGGTTTTAAAAAAGGTGCAGAACAAATGTCCTTCTTTACCTCATCAAATTGCAGTTGCTGTTCATTGCCCCACGAAAACTTTGCATTTTTTTTAAGTAAAGCTCGAAGAGAAGACACTTTAGAAGCATAATTCCTTACAAATTTGCAAAAATATTCAGTTAAACCTAGAAAGGAAAACAATTGATCCTTATTGATAGGAGCAGGAGCTTTTGAAATACTGGCGATATGATCAAACTTAGGTTTAATACCCTCCTTGGAAATCTCATGTCCCAAATACTCTACCCTTTCTTGTCTGAATTTACACTTGGAGAACTTTAAAGTTAAGCCTTTTGATTGTATCCCACCCAAAACAGCTTTCAGATTCCTATCATGTTGTACAACATCGCTGCCAAAGACTAGAATGTCGTCTTGAAATGCAATAGCACCTTTACAACCATCCAACACTTCTTTCATTAAGCGTTGAAAGACAGATGCAGCACTTGCAAGACCGAATGGCATACGCAAATAGCGAAACATACCCTCAGGAGTGACAAAAGCTGTCAGATTCTTTGATTCCTCATGTAGTACGACCTGGTGATATGCGCTAGCAAGGTCTAATGTTGAGAACACACTAGCACCAGAAAGGGTGGAAATTAGTTCATTCATTTTTGGTAGAGGATGCATGTCTGTCCAAATTTCTTTATTAAGGCTGCGAAGATCCACACATAAGCGCAGCTCGCCATTGGCCTTTAAAGAAAGAACAATAGGGGAAACCCAAGGGGATGACTCAATGGGTTCGATGATATTCGATTTAACTAAATCATTGAGAATACCATTCAATTTGTCACGATAAGCCAGAGGTATGTTTCTGACTCTATGCCTTACAGGTACTGCATTGTCTTTAAGAATGATTTTGTGTTTAAACTGGGCATATTCACCTAATTTCTCTTTGAATACATTAGGAAAATTATTCTTAATGTTATCCACAAATTCATTGTCCCTTGGATTTACAACGCAAACAGGCAATGAAACAGTTGGGTCAATATATACAGGAGGTGAAGCATTAGGATCTAGTTTGATTCCCATCTCTTTCTGGTGATGCCAACCTAAAATAGACTCCCCTTTACGAGCAATGTAGATTTTAGCCTGAGTAGACCTGTCCTTAAAATCTACTTTGGCCCAAAAGAAACCAATTAATTCAATTTTATGACCAGAATAACTACCAGGTTTGATATCAGGATTCATAAATTCTCTATTAGGCCATAACTCTTCAAAGATGTCTTTCCCAATTATCGAATACCATGCACAAGAGTCCACTAACATGGAAACTTCCTTTCCATCAATGTAAAACAAAGCAGAATCGAAACGTTTACAGTCATCGGAAGAAATATATGAAATGCAGTTGAACTCACTAAATTCCTCACCAGACTCCTCTTCATCGAATGAAATACAATTTACTTTCTGAGGCGAACGACACATTTTCCCAAAATGTCCAGTCTTTTTACATTTTACGCAAATCTTATTTAAAGCAGGACAACTTTTAAAATTCCCCACATGGTCAAAACTTCCACATCTATAACATATTATAAATGTACGTCTATTAATAAATTTATTTTCTTTTGTGAAACCTTCTTTTTTGAAATTAGGGAAAACAGTTTTCTTCTGGAAAGCTTGACTTTTGACAACAGATACTTCAGGTATAGACTCTTGAATCTTGACTGAAAGACTTTGACTCTGACTTCTTATTTCAGTCACAAACTTTTCCGATTGTTCGATACCTTTAGCTATATTAACCACAGCTTTAAGCGAATTTTCAGTTCCTAACCACAATCTTTCCTGTATTTTCTTGCTTTTTGTTTTCATCATAATTTGATCCCTAAGAACCTGTTGATAGTTGATAGTATCGAAGGCACAAGATCCAGCCAAAGCACGTAAAGTAGATATATAATTCTCAATAGATTTGTTATCTTTTTGTGCTCTTGAATAAAATTTAAAACGTTCCATCACAGTGTTGACTTTTTTCCCAAATCTAATAGTAAGTTGCTTGACAGCAATTTCAAAAACATCAGATTCAGAATCAGAGTCTTCCAAAGGAGGCAAATCCGATAACTCTTTGATGCCTTGACCACCTAAGGACAAACGTAAGAGATCTAATTTTCATTTTGACGAACACCCATCTTCCTCTAGAACACTTACGTATGCCAAGAACATGGGATACCACAAATCCCAATTCATTTTAGGATCCCCTGCCACTGGTAGAAAATGTGGTGGAACCATAATGTTGGCCATGACTGTAGACCAAAAAAATAGTTTATTTATTTATTTATTTATTTATTTAACACATTTGTTAAGCGCTCTGTTACCCGGAGGTGTCCTGGCGCTGGTATGATAGAGTTAGCGTGGGTGAGCAGGTTTACTGAGTGAAGAGCCAGGTCTTAAGTCCCCTTCTAAAGACCATCAGGTTTTACTAAGAGACTTGAAAATTGTAAATTATTTAAATTGAATTTCTCAAAATGTATTTTCCTCAAGTTGTTAAATAGTTAATAACTATTGCTGTTCCAAAAAAAACAATTTGAAAAGAAATCTATTGTAGAAATAGCGTGTACTTTTCAATATAGTGTTTTCCACAATGAAATGTTGTTTAAAAACGTGCTGTTCGCCGACTCGATAAAGTTTCCCAAACCAAGATGGCCGAAAACGTGAGATGACGTGATGACGTCACTCCCACAATGCCCTGCGATAGTGACGATCGTGAGTCAGAGTAGGATAAGGCTCCGAACATTCTAACTGCGCAGGAAGAAAGGCGAGGTGCTTGAGCCCATTGAAACAAGTAAGTGACCGTTATCTGCAAATTAACTGCGTTACTTCAGATCGTAAAATTGAACAGTCCCCAAAGTGAAGATACTATTTTAAAAGTCTGCCGCAGGTGCCATCAAGTGCACAGATTTTCCAACTGCCGCAGGAGCATTCTCACTCGGGAATGTTCGCAAAATAAAGTCAATGAGTCAAACAGTACAACAGCCGCTGGTGCTATCAAGGCACATATGCTAAAACAGCCGCTGGTGCTATCAAGGCACTATTTTAATAAGAACAAAATCCTTACTTCTCTCGAAGTACAAAGTGAACGCCGTTCCTTTCTGTAGATCCCGACTTTCCTGAAACGCTACTCCCACTGTCGCCAATATGTTGAAAAGATGTCAGGTCCGCAAACAGGTTTAGTTCCAAGATAAGGATTTATTCAGAGATAGGTGGAACAGCTTAACGACCACGGACTCACGGTAAGCGCAGTCCAGCTCCAACTGCCCAATACAGAATCTTCCCCACAGAACCAGGATAGAACATTCTAAGTTCTAAGAAGCTTGCGTGCCAAGAAGCACACAAGCAGCATACAACACTAGCCTACCCCTATCAAGAGCTATTAATCAATAACTTCCTACCATGTTAACCTATGTAGCAGGGGATTTGCAATGGGAAAAAATCACTTGGGCCATTTTTCCAGCACCAGGACTTACAAAAACACATTTCATAAGTACTTGTCTTATATCTACATGTGCAACTAGGGGAGACTTTAGGGGTTCTCAATCTGTAGAAATTTTGCAGATGCTCCCTCCACAGTGCTCCTAGCAACAAAGTCGAATTTGAGCAGCACTTTACCACAATGTGGGTAGTGAAATATGAAATTTCACTTTACCCAGGCATATAAAAACTCATTTTATACGGTTTACCCGTATAAATAAATACCGGACCACCCACCCCTGGAATACCTAGGGGAGACCCTGGGGGTCCCTGATATGCCAAAACATTGTACGCTATCCATTTTTAAGTGCCCCAAATTGAGTTTGGGCAAAATTTACTTTTTAAAAGCAGTCCTGGCACCCGAGGCTGCTTTCAAACTGACCTCAGGCTTCAGCAGTGCACACATGCAAGTGCAAAAAGCGCTGCTGGCCTCTAAACTGACATGCCTTAGGGTACTAGGGACTTCTAGGTAGTTTCACACAGAGGTACCCCACCATACCATTGTGTATCCTATTGTATGTAGGTGTTTTAACTGTATTCTAATGTGTCTCTTTCAGCATAGCACTGGCCCTGGGCCTGGTTAGGCAGAGCCCAGGGTCAGTCAGAGTCAGTTACCACCAGTATCAGTCAGCAAAATGTTGGGGGGTGCCCAGGCCACAGGATGACTTTGCAATAGACTTTGCAACAGCTCTGTGATAAAATTGAATAGAATATGTAAGGAATGGGAATAATCAATTTTAGAGGGTGATCACGACATTTGACAAGGTATATTTAGATGAAATGCATGGCAATACTTTAAAATTCATGAGCAATTCTGAAAGGATTTATCATATTCATGTACTAGCTAACAGTATGAATTTCGATCTCTATATGCACTTTAGGTCAATATTTGAAAAGAAAATGGAAATGTGAAATGTTTTTATATGCTACATTGAAAATATAAAAATAAAAAAAAGTATTCCATCCATCACCTTGTATATGATGCCCTATGAGGTACATTCATTAAGCACATTCTTTACTGTGCTCATCCACCATTCACTTTTCACAACTGCACTCAAAGATAAGTATTCCTATATATTAATATCAAAAGATGGCACTATTTTAGAAGATAAAATGGGAAATTTTCATAACAATAGCTAATTTGTATATAGTGCTTCATACTGCCCATATACCAGTTTATTGGTACTGGGTGGACTACTTTTGAGTGAATGGAGAGCTGAGCTGCCTTGCTGAACTTATAACTTGCACATCACAGCAAACGTTAATTCTGAGCAATTAACTCACAGAGCCTTTTGCAGCAGGAAGCTTTAACTTAACATCATTGAATGGATTAACTCAGAGGGCTACATAGGTTTTTGCTGATCTTTGTGTTTCATTCCCTATTGTTTTCCTCCCTTATGGGCCTCTAGTGCTTTAGTTATCCAGAGTAGTAAACAAGGGGAACGGCGGTATTTGGGAATAAACTATCTCTAAACAGTTAGTTGAAAATCAGTATAACTAAATTTATTTTTTATAGTGCTCTACTAGTAAGTAGCACGGTGACTTGCTGCTTTTTGCCAAATGTTAGTAAATTTGGGCCCAGAGCTGTAGGCCAGATGAAGTCCTGCCCTTGGACTTGAGTTACCCTGTACATCTTTCTGTTGTACTGCTCTAGGGAACCGGTCTCCCACCACCGGGAAATAACCGGAACAGGTATCCTTTAGGGAAGTGAAAAGAAATGTGCGCACATGCATTATGAACGCATCCCTGTTATTGGGCACTCCTTTAAGTTCTTCATAGAAGACTCAAAGTTGATTGTATTTTTTTTTTTTTATGTTCCAATTGATTCATACTCATCAATACTTTACTTCGATATCTTCATTTCATATCAAATAAAAATTCCAAATAATGCTTGTTTGCAATATGCATGACATTTTATATAGCGGTGCTCCAATGCATTTCGGACTTCATCGACCTTTATCAAGGAGCTCTGAAAACAAAGAATACGTAATATGTAGCCCATCATGTTAAACATCAAGACTGATACATAAAGGTAACATACATTGTAATACATGCTGGTAACTTATTATATATTTATGTCGACGAGTTAAAGGTGGTAAGTGCACGAGTCTAGGGGGTAGATGTGATGCAGTGGCGGCTTTTAGCGTGACCATATGAAAAAGCCCAAAGTGAAATGGTATCACTTACATAAATCAGCGTTTCGGAAGCTAAGCTTCAGCTGCAAAAAATACATAAGAACGCCACAGTTAATTGTATCTCTACTGGTGGAGATACACGTTATACAACTCACGTGATGCCGGCAAGTTTCACGCCGACTTACCGAAATGGTAGAGCAGTGTCTGCAAGTACCAAAGTCTGGGCTCGTCTTGTGAGATGTCCTCGCTGGGGGGGATGAAACTAGCCAAACAAATAGGTGGTTACAAAAAACATGTGGGAAAATTTATATTAGAAAAACTGAAAGGAAAATTAAAGTACCTCTCAACGAGCACAAATCAAATATCCGTACTAAAATTGAGAAATCAAACATTGCAATGCATTTTGTAGAACAAAAACACACTATAGCTCAACTTAAATTTTTGGTACTGGAAGTCATTGACAAAAAAGAAGGCAAGGACAACAACAAGGCATTACTACAGCGAGAGACAGCCTGGATATACAGCATTCAAACTTTGAAGCCATTTGGACTTAACGATCGAACTGAATTTAGTTGTTTTTTGTAACCACCTATTTGGTGACATCCCACTGCATAACGCTTTTGGGCCGCCTGTTATCATATATACATGCTTGTAATGTTTATGTCTATTCTGCGTATGCACATTGTACCCCAGTACCCATTACACATTCAACATGGCCACGACCTCTCTACCCGGTTACTGGTACACAGTCCGTCATCTATTATCAGTGTCCACATGATCGGCCCCTGAACCAATCAAGGCCCGATTTTCTAACTTCCGCGTAAGCTTGAATACCCGGTCGGTTTATCTCCCTCTTTAAACATCGGTGAAACGCTTGTTTGGCTAGTTTCATCCCCCCCAGCGAGGACATCTCACAAGGCGAGCCTAGACTTTGGTACTTGCTGACACCGCTCTACCATATCGGTAAGTCGGCGCGAAACTTGCCGACATCACGTGAGTTGTATAACGTGTATCTCCACCAGTAGAGATACCATTAATCGTGGCGTTCTTATGTATTTTTTGCAGCTGAAGCTTAGCTTCCGAAACGCTGATTTATGTAGGTGTTACCATTTCACTTTGGGCTTTTTCATACGGTCACGCTAAAAGCCGTCACTGCATCACATCCACCCCCTAGACCCGTGCACTTACCACCTTTAACCCTGCCGACATAAATATATAATAAGTTACCAGCATGTATTACAATGTATGTTACCTTTATGTATCAGTCTTGATGTTTAACATGATGGGCTACATATTACGTATTCTTTGTTTTCAGAGCTCCTTGATAAAGGGCGATGAAGCCCGAAATGCATTGGAGCACTGCTATGTAAAATGTCATGCATATTGCAAACAAGCATTATTTGGAACTTTTATTTGATATGAAATGAAGATATCGAAGTAAAGTATCGATGAGTATGAATCAATTGGAACATTAAAAAAAAACTACAATCAACTTTGTTTGAAGTGAGTCTTCTATGAAGAACTTAAAGGAGTGCCCAATAACAGGGATGCGTTCATAATGCATGTGCGCACATTTCTTTTCAAAGTTTGAAAACGTATATGGCCGGATACGTTACCTGCTGGAGCACCCAACATTTATAAAACTTAACAGTTAAAGGATTCTAATTTATGTAACCATTGAACATTACGCTGTGCACCTTGCCAACCCCCTTTGGTCTATAATCCTTTAGGGAAGTGACAGGTATCCCATTAACTGTGACCTGGTGGACATAGCAACTCCCACTCTCAGGGATCAAAGGCTTACCCTTGGTAACCAGCTCCAGGCAAGGGGATGCCAGGGCATGCTCAACCCACTCTCACTAGCCTCTATTTTGCTCCTACTACTTGCCACCTTTTACTCTCATTTGCTGTCCCTGTTGGTCAGTTGAACTTCCTTCATCTCTAACTATAACTATTTTGTTTTACTGTCCCTCCTCTTGACAAGTTCCTCTTCTTTGGATTCTCTTCTGGTAAATCCCCTCTCTCTTCTCTCTCTCTTTTCTCTCTCTCTTTCTCTCTTTCTCTCTTTCTCTCTCTCTCTTTCTCTCTCTCTCTCTCTCTCTCTCTCTCTCTCTCTTGCTAAACTGAACTGTGTTTGAATAGCTCCCTTTCTCTCAGTGCTTAATTTGTGAAGGAGCTTTCAGGTGCAAAGCACCAGAACTTTCTTAATAGGGCCAGGGCTATTGGATTTTTCTCCCCAGTGAGATGAGCCCAATATTTATTTAAAAGGAATGTACCTACATGTCCTGTGTCTTGTGTCATCCTCCTTCCTGCAGGATGGCCTACCCAGGTCCAGGCATGATGACTGCATCACGTTAGTGATGTCAGAAGTGCACGCCTGTCTTTCAAGGAGCATTTTCTTTCACATTGGTTAATTATTACAGCTGAGGGCGGGCAGATGGGTGAGCTGCGGCCAAGGCAGACTGGGTCCTGGAAAGTTCCAGTCTCGGCAATAACCTTAATACGACATCGTCGAAGTAATAAAAAAGTGCGTAGCTGATTTCTGTTAACAACTCGCATGCACTGGAATGAAAACCCAGCACAATCAGGCCATGAATTATTCCTTTTGACTTGTCATTTGTATAGCATGCTGATGCTCTTGGCCAGGGCCCCACCATAAACATTATTTGCCAGCGATCTAAAGGACCCAGTGCCAAAAAGACTGCAGGTCACAGGTAAGAGGGTAGTAGATAGTACTACAACAAGTTGCTATTAATTAATCTGGAACAGATTTACTACTGTGTGTCCTCCTTACCAATTTATTTGCAGCAAATAAATGTATAAGTTAACTGTCAACTCTGCTTTTTCAAGCTCAGCACCTCATGACTCAATGGCCCCTCTCCTCTGCCACACCTGACCTCCCAATTTATGGGTTACCATAGTAAATTGCCAGTGCCAGTACTTTTCCGCATATGTAAACCAGCATATTTTTCTTTTTTGTAGAATGTGCATATGAAAAAAGGCAGGTTACAGCACTTGTCTGCAGCTGCAGAACAAGTTTTAGGTAGAACCCAGGGACACACGTATGGACAGAAGTTCCTGCACGTTATCTATGTTTGTGTTTCTAGCGCAAATTGGTCCACTGTAGGAAAGCTGGCTCTAGCATCTCCATTCTTGTAGTAACCTTAGATGTAAATCACACAGTTCAATGGTGATCAGACAGGCCTTGTGGGTGAACACTCACAGATATTTTAAATTTGCACATTCATCTCAAAGGCCGGACTGTGCCACGCTTCATGTGGCAGTTTCCATATGCACTGCTTCCCCCCCAACACAAGACAACATCAAATGAATACTACACTCTTCAGACAAGCTGCTTGGAGAACTTCCAGGCTCCATCGCTCATGGCGACTGATGGAGTTAAAATGAGATTGACATTTTCCAAAAACAAGGGGTAGTTTTACATTGAAAAATTGTTCTTTTGAGCTTGAAACTAATTAAAACAGCAGAATGTAAATAATGCACGCTAAATTATTTGTGTTTTGGCCCATTAAAAAAATATCACTATAACTCTCACATACACATTTTTTGCTCACACTTTGTGCCCCTTTCACGTACTTTACACTAGAACACCTACAGTTATCTTCTGGCTGCCTGGCCACTTCATCGTTTGGCAAAGGGATGAATTAGCACTGTTTCTGTTTGAAGTAATTTGCAGCTGCTTAACTTGAGAATTTCTCAGGAGGCTGGAGGGGTTCCTTGAACATTCATCACCACTTTTTCTCACAGTTTACCTGACTTGAAGCTTGGAATGGTTAGTGGAGACTGGAATGTTTTGTTTATGTCCATATGGAGTAATGTGTGGCGATAAACAACTTAGAGGACCTTATTAAGCTGGAAATGAAATATGAACAGCAATTGCAAAAATAGCTCAACTGCAACTTTTGTTTATAAAGTATTGGTGTGGCTCACCTAAAAATCATAGATTGTATAAATAACATTATATATATATAACATCACAATGAATCACGTCTTGTTCTCTGTGGTAGGGTCAAGGCTGCTGCTGTATTTAGGGTGCAGCGTTTACGAGACATTACGTTATGATCGGATATTGCGACTGCGAGCCTGCTTTCCTGCAAGTGCATTGCATTGATTGATGCTTCTGTTTTAGAGGGTCAAGTCCAGTTGCAGCTAGGGAGAAGGGGTGGGGTAGTCAGGTGTGAATAAGTGACATTCCAGAATAAGCATCATCAGAAAGGGACAGCAGGGGTTTAATTTCAGATTACCTGGGTCCCCTCGCTGCAGCACTGGACTCCAGACAGGAGCTCTGTCCTTCGCATAGCTCTCTGCCCACTGCCGTGCACCTGCAGGGGTTCTGCAAGTCAGATCCTGTTAGCCTGTGTATACAGGAGCAAATGGGGCCTTGATTGTGGGCTAGGGATGTGGAGGTGAGATGTCATCGGTGTGTGGTGCTCAGTCTTCCACCTCTCTGGGTGGATGTGCAGTGTTTTCAGACTTACACCTCTCTGGGTGACAGGCACCTCCTCAGGATATTGCTGTGCCACAGCTTGGCCCATCTGTGCTTCGATGACATGTGGCTAGTGACTGACCCTCAGCCACAGGTGCACAGAACAGGGTATAGACAGTACTGTAGTGCATCCTTATGGCGAAGCACATGGCTCATTTCCTGACCTTTCAACTGTAGATTTTGGCCTAACCCTTGTTATGGCACGTTCAGCAATACTAGTTCTGGGTGTGGGTGGGTGGAGCCAATATAGGAAGTGGGTGGAGTCAGTTGTCAGTGGGTGGGGCTAGGGGCGTGTGGGTCTGGCCTCCTTAAAAAATTTGAGAACCTGCACTAATATTTTACAAATTAAGCACTACTCTCTCTATGACTAGACCCTTTGTGATAGTTGGTTGTTTAATTGTTTCAGCTGTCTAATTTGTCATTTACTCCTTTAATTCATGCTGTTCTAATTGTCTGAATACTGTAACCACCCCGATTGCCTAACAGCTCTCTTTGTCTCTATTTATGCTTTTACTGGAATCTAAGTGTCTCGCATTATATGTAACACTACTATATTCTATTTTTAATTTTTATGTAAAGAGCTCTGACACCTTTGGTTCTAGCAGGCGCTATATAAACTTAGAAATAAATAAATAAATTGCTGTCCGCCTTTCCCTTTGGTTAGACAGCAGTGGTCCATGTGAAGTGTGAGATCATTGCTTTTTACCTCGGCACAATTTTTCATTCTTCTTCATGGGGAGCACATAAACTTCTTTTTCCCCATTTAAAGCACTGGAACGCTTCATTGACGCATGCAGTGACACTTTTTTTTTTTTACAGAAAACCCAAATGTGCTCATGCAGAAGGTGATTAACTACGTACACACTTCACAAACATTTCACAAAGTTGCATTTTCAGAATTCCCTTTATTGTGTTGAGGATAACAAATACCATGATTTTACATTTTCTATTCGAATGCTAGGGATTGTAGATAAGGCAGGTGAGGCACAGTATATGGAGATTGAGCAGCAGCAGCTCAAATGTTTAGGGTTCGATTCATTTTACCTTTTTTGAGAATCAGTACCCAGTTTAATTATCTTACTTTCTGTAACATCATGGGATGGGTATAATGATGGTAAAATACATTTTAGCCAAGAAAACAAAAATATTCTTGCAATTTTTTCTTCATTTCTGACTTCATATGTTCCTAACACCTGGGTCCATATATTACAAATAGAGTGCACTTTTCCTGCGTGAACCTTGGCACACCTCTAAACAGGTGATTGATTGATGACTGCCCTCAGGGTAGCCAAGAACCTGAGCTGCCTAGGGGCAGCACATACAGGGAAAGACAGAGCGGTCTCTTCAAAGCCACTCTGTGATTTACAGTGAAGGTGGCATCCCATCTGTACTTTAAAGAGGGTAGAGAGACTCCCTTGCCGGTCGGTGTAGGGAGAGACTGCACCTGCCTGCAGGGAAGTTCTGGGTGGCACATGACACCCTCCCCCCCCCCCTACATAGGGATACTCTTAGGGGGCGCACTTACAATGCACTGCAGCCTTTTTCAGCTGAACGGCGTGTTTGCCTCTGCGCCTGTGTCTATAATATGGCCCGGATGCAGAAGCACAGATATTTGCATGGGGCTATGTCTTCAGCCAAATAAGGGGATGTCTTTTAAGATGTAGCTGGGGGTATTTGTGTGTCTGCGGCCCCTTCTGTAATACGATTGTAACCTGGGTTGTGCAAAGCAAATGCACACGCCCACTGTGACCTTGGGGCACACTGTATAATATGTCCCTGTGTATTTAGGGATGGTAATGCCCCAATAATCAATCTACTATCAGTGTCTATGGCTCCCAATGGTCTGTGAGCATTCCTATATCCTCTCCTCCCCTTTTGGAGAACATATCTGATATTTGTGCAACTATTCCCAACCCTTCCCATCCTCCCCATTGGCCCTCATCACTCTTGAGTGTGTGTGTGTGTTTGTGCATGTGAAATAGTATGCACCTGACACTGTAAGGGCTTTTGAGTGAGAGACAACTGTGTCTGTAGCATGAGAGTCGAAAGCGTGAAGTGTGTGCAGGTGTGAGTAAGTCTATGTACAAGTATTTGTGAGTGTTATTGTGAGCATGAGTGACTGATCCTCAGTGCCTGCAAGTGTTCACCTTTGCACAATTTGCCAATATGTCCCTGGAGGAGCACCCCCAAACCTCCCTTTCCTAGTGATGCTTAAGTGTTATCAGATTGTGGTCATGATTGCTGACTTTATACACTGCAAAATAAACAAACTGTACCTCATAAATAAAAACTGCAGAAGGACACAAAGGGGATTAATGCACTACCTTCACACCATGAGCAATGTTTTGCTATCTGTACCTTCCAATGGAAGTACCACATTTACAACACAAAACATATTTCCTGATGTGTGGTCTGTTTTTCTGAAAAACTCCCTTGTAGCTCTTTTTGCTTTTAAGAGCTGATCTGTCAGAATGCCAGAATAAAGTAAGGTTCCTAATGTTCATTGGACTTCTCCCCAATGCACGTGCTACAGCTATTCTTCAATCAATCAAACATTTATAGAGTATGGCAAATCACCTGTGAGTGCCTTGAGGTTCTGGAGCTGTTTGCTTTTGACTGAAGGTTTGATCATTCAAACATGCAGGTCTTTAGATCTCCTCTGAATTGCTGGTGCGATAATGCAGTCCTGGGGTGCAGTGGGAGATTGTCCCAAGCCTTGTCTGCCAGGTGCAAGCAGGGCGTCCTTTGCTGTAGGCCTGACCGATCCATTGAGTGCCTGCGAGTGAGAGGGAAGCTGATCGAAGTTGTCTGTTCGGTTGGTGGAGGGTCAGGCATTTGTTGATGTATGCTGGTCCGTCTTTGTGCGGGGCCTTGTAGGCATGAGTCAGCATCTTGAACTGGTATCTCGTCTGAATCTGGAGCCAGTGTAGTTTCTTGAGATGTGGTGTGATGTGGGTCCTTCATAGGAAGTCGAGTATGATTCTTGCAGCTGAGTTCTGCATTGTCTGGAGCCTTTTCAGGAGGCTTGCAGTTATTCCTACTTAGCGCATGTTTCCGGGGTTCACCCTGCTTGTGATGAGGGCCTGCATGACCGTGCTTCTGGTGTCTGCTGTGCACCACCTGAAGATCTTGCAGAACATCCAAAAGGTTTGAAGCAGCTGGAATAGACTGCTTCATCATGGATAGCTTACCATCCAGAAAAATGCTGAGATTGCAAGAGTACCATCGAGAAAAATGCTGAGATTGCAGTAGTGGTCTGTTGGGGCAGGGTTTGTGCCGAGCTCCACTGGCCACCATGCATCAGTTCATGGTGAGGTGTAGTTCCCAAAGAGGAGGACTTCCATTTTTTTCAGTTTCGAGTTTGAGAACATTGTTCTTCGTGCAGTCTGCAACGTTCATCATGCATCTGTGGAATCTAGCTTTAGTGGTGGAGGGATCTTCAGACAGTGACAGGATGAGCTGTGTGTCCATCTGTAATGTGCAGGTCAGAGGTTCAGGGATTGAATGTCTGTTCTCCTTAAAGCTGTCCTGAACCTAGAACCTATTCACGCTAGACAGTTACACTATGCAACTAGGAACAGTCACGTATCTTTCATGTTGTCAGCAGAGATGTGTTCAGGATTCATCATAAAATTTGGCAAACTAATTTCCTAAAGGTTATCAAATAATTGTTTTTGAGTAGGAGGCTTCTTCTCATAAGAAGAATGAATTGGAGACTGTGGGAAAACAGACTTTTTGCAGTCCCCACACTGTCTCCATTTGGACTATTGGATGTTGGCTTATGACTCTGAAAGTGCAGTGAAGCCACTAACCCGGACCCAGCACCAGTGCTCTACCCATACAATATGATGTATTTGAATTGGTAACTCCAATCGGCAAGGACTTTAACCCCCCCTTATACGTCCCTGGTAAATGGTACCAGTGATACCCAGGACATGGTAGTTAAAGGGGTCACCAGGGCCTGAAGCACTCTTTGTGCCACAATGAGTGACCCAAGTAAATAGCTGGCAGTAGTCCTGCTATTGCAGACTGAATGAGCAGTGAACACGGCTAGAACTCGGCTTAGCCTCAGCATGTGTAGCAAAGTCGCGTTTTTAATGTATGCCAGTCACCCCTGAGGAAGGCATGGTGCATTATGTAAAATGTGTGTATAAATTAGTGCAAGCTTATATGTCTCTTTGGTAGCTACTTTCCATGAAGGGTTAATATAAGTGATCAGCAGGTCAGAAAGAAACATGGGCAGGCACACAGCAACCCAAGGTTGCCAGTTCCATTATAGTGCCACTGAAATATGGCATGTTTGGTTTCAAACAAAGTGCCTCATCACCCCTTAGAAATCAGCATGAACTGTTGCGGGTTTTTTTGTAACTGGAGTTCCTTTCCTTCCAATAATGATACCGGGGACCACAAAACAAAGCCCACAATGATGGTTTCTCGAACATGTAAACCTGCTGCTCCCTGCCTGGCTGCTGACTGTTCACTCCCACGTAGGAACACGGTTTGAAAGAGTCCAAGATCCTTTCGACCAAAGTAACTTTCTCACAAGGGTTGAAATGCAAGAACCAAGGAAATACATCTAGTGCGTTCACCCCTGCCTGACCACATAACCATCCTCAGTGACAGCGAGCACTTGCAACGGATTATGGCCACTCATTCCAAGCAGCTGAGGAGAAATAGACTCCTTTCATTGATGTTTACAGGCAACGCACAGGATCTGAATGATTGCCTGGATCACGGTCGTTACTGTGGGCTGTAGTTCATGCATTGCGGCAGCAGGGGGCACTGCACTTATACCATACTGAGTAAACTGAATTGTTCAACTGAACTGCCATCATACTAAGGCACTTATGATAATGCCTTCATTCTTCAGTAAACAGGCTAATAAGAAAAGCAATGTGTTAGGACTCTGACATGGCAGGTTGCAAGTGCAAACTCTAAAATGCTTGTGGATTACCAGAAAACACGCAATTGCTAATAAAGCAAAGAAATACAGCAGAAAGTTGTTACGGATTGTTTGATGGAATGCACCGTGTGTCTGAGTTGAAAATGTGTAGGGTGCCTACCTTCTAAAATCCACTAGTCCTCAACAGGGACAAGTGGATAGCATTCTTGCCTCCCCCTGGATTAGGTGAGAAAATTGAGGCTGGTGCCAACAACATTAGTACCCACAAATGGCAGCATGTTAACAGCTTTTCTTGATCACCCAGATATATACCAGGTATACACAATACCAGAACCCTTGCTGCTCCCAACAGTACGTCTTTCTTAAAGTACCTTCCATTTGAGCCACTTTCACCACGCGCCTCACCTCCTGTTTTCGTCAATAAGGGAGTGCGGTCCTGATTGGGGATTAGGTATAGGCACACTTCTCTACTCAGGAGGTCTGAGCAGATGTTACTACCATGACTGGTATTCTGACTCTTTTTTCGGAAGATTTTCCAGCAGGGCCGAGCGTGGAGTGTACCAAGATCTTTTTGTGCCTGGTTTATTACCCTCTTTAGGTAATGTCTTTCCTCCAATTTGTTTGCTAGGAAGGCTGCTTTTGCTTTGTAGGTATCCAGATCAGAACACTTCATATGGATTCTCAGGAATTGTCCTACCGGGAGATTCTCCCTCAGTGATCTGGGATGAGCCATATTGAAGCTTAAGAGACTGTTCCTATCTGTCTGTTTTGTGTACAGAGAACTTTCCAGCCTTCCATCCCTGGCAATGATGTTCACATCCAGGAAAGACACTTTGCGCCCGAAACCAAGCTTTAACTCCACCAAGCACCACGGGCTAAGGGTTATAATCTACGAAAGGGGGTGCCCCTCGCTTTACTATTGAAGCACTTACGCAAGCGCAGCGATATGCCTTCACGTTCTTTTACATACATGTTCAGATGACGCTAATTTCTACCTTTTTAAAAAACTCCCATATACAAAATCTTTGGTCACACTTTTTTCATTTTGGGTGTTGATGTAAAAATGATGAAAACAAGTGCATTGTGGGAAACACAGTACGGTCCTCCAGCAAGTTTCAGGTGGCTACCATTTTACCCCAGATCTCCGGTTGTCAAAACAACTTCTCGTTGACCTTATCGCTGCCAAGGCTAGTTGGTGGCCAGTCTGCCTACCACTACCATCACTCGTCGCTGCAACACGAAGGAACTCTGCAACATCTTCAACTGACCACATCAGAGGCATTGTTGCTGACTTTTTGCATCAGTTTCCTCACCAACACTATCCAAGCAGTAAAATCAGATCCCCTAGGCTCCCACTTTAGCACTAGGGCCAGGCAGAGCAACTACGCACCTTGCCCTTATAAGTCAAGTAAAAATCAACTGACTGCCATGGCCTGGTACTGGGACCAGCATCACCTTTCCTACCAGTGGGTACCATGCAACTCGACCAGCAAGTGCCTGATTGTGACTAGTGTTTTTTACGGTGCAGAGACAGAATATCAGATACAAAATATCTAGTTGCACAAATATCAAGTCATAAATATCATAGTTCAGGAATATCGACAGCAAAAATATCGTGGTCAATAATGTCGATTTAGGGTAAGTAATATTGAGTTTAACAAAATCGAAGTCTTTAATATCGTTTGAAAAAATATAGGGCCAGATGTAGGTAGGCCAATACCGGTCGGTAACAGACAAATTTACCGATTTTTGGCCGTTACCGACCGGTATTGGGCATTTGGGATGTAGGGGACCCGAAAACATCCTAATCGGTAAATGTACCGAATCGGTAAAGTTACCGAATCGGAACCCTCACAGAATCGGAAAACATACCGAATCGGAAAATATACAAAATCTGTAAAGTTTCCGAATCGGTAAATTTACCGATTCGTAAAAAATACAGATTCGGAAAATATACCGATTCGGAAACCTTACCGATTCGGTTAATTTACCGATTCGGAAAATAAGAAATGGTAAAAATGAGTTTTTGAGATGTAGGAAACCTCTTAAATACCGAATTTGCATGAAATTCGGTATTTAAGAGTCGGTATTTACCATGGATTCAAATCAGGTGGTAAACAGGTGCATGGTATAAAAAAGGCCCCAAAATGCAACATTTTCACCAGAATGGCGGCATTCTATGTCATTGCGAGGCGAATACGGCTACAGGCAGAAGGAGAGAGGGTCTGGAGGAGGGAGGAGCAGGTGTACAGGCAGAGGATCACTCTATTCCAGCTTACTGAGCCTGAGATCCTACAAAGGTACAGGCTAGCTCCCCAAACTATCCTGGACCTAATCAGGGACCTTCACCTACTATTGGAACATCCAACCACAAGGGCACACGCCATCCCACCCCATGTGCAGGTGCTGTGCAGCCTACACCTGCTTGATTCTGGGAGTTACCAGAGTGTGGTTGCTGTGGTAGGTGGGGTGTCCCAGAGCTGTCTGTCACGTTTCTTTAAAAGATTCCTTGATGCCATGTTGCAGAGAATGCATTTCTACATCAGCTTACCTACAACGCATGCAGAACTGCTAAGGACAAAGACAGACTTTTATCAGTTGGCGCCTTTCCCAAACATAATTGGCTGTATTGATGGTACCCACATACCAATATGCCCACCTGCTGCCACAGAGTACATTTATCGGAACCGGAAGTCCACCCACACCATAAATGTACAGGTGATCTGTGATTCCAAGTACATGATCACTGACCTAGTAGCCAAATTCCCCGGGAGTACCCACGACTCCTACATCTTCCAAAACAGTGGGATCTACGCACGCCTGACAGCGGGGGAATTTGATGAAGGATACTTGCTAGGTAACACACTGTGTGAAACTCCCTTGATACGTATTACAGGTGGATGTGTGTGTGTGCATGTGAGTAATGTTTTTTCTCTTTCCATTAGGGGACAGTGCATATGTCTTCCGGTCCTTCATCCTCACTCCCTACCTCAACCCTAAAACACCAAGTCAGAGGAGATACAACAGGGCACACAAGACAACCCGAAACATTGTGGAGCGCACCTTTGGCATGTGGAAGAGCAGGTTTCGCTGCCTCCACATGAGTGGAGGTGCCCGCCAGTACACACCAATAATCTGCTGCAAGATGATTGCAGCCTGTGCTATGCTGCACAACCTTGTGGTCAAGAAGGGCACAGCAGTGGATCTCTCAGATTACGAGGACCATGATGATGAGGAAGCAGTGCCTGAACCACACGCATCTGGAGTTGCAACACCAACTGATGGCAGACACAGGCGGGATGAGATCACACGCAACTACTTTTAAGTAAGTAAAGAGACACAGACAGGTGGAGTATGCACCAAATGTAGTTTAATTTGGTAATCAGGTAGATTATTAAAGCGCAACAAAAAGTATTTAACTGCAATGATGTCAGTCCTGGTTCACCTCACCATGAACTTTAAAAGTCATTTCCTTCCTCGCTATCCCTGTAACACCGGTAGGTTGCTCACCCTGCTCACTGTCTTGCTGACCTGTGGCCTCAGCGTGGCGCCTGCTCCTCCTTGTTTCAGGGACAAGGGTGCTTCCTATGCTGCTCCTGCTAGTGCTCTCCTCACTTACAGGCACATCCAGAGCAGCTGTATGTGCAATTTGGGCATTTAACAGCGCCTGAAGAGCACTGGTCATCCTGCCCATGCCCCTAGTGACCTCATTGGTGTTTTGGGTCATAGCCTCCTGCATGTTACTGCTTCTCCTGCATGACAGGGATGTGGCAGTGGCCAGGCGGTTGATGGCTTTATTTAGCCCATGACCACGATGCCTTTCTCTGCCCCTTGCCTCGAAATCAGTGTCTAGTTTGGTGCATAGCAGCTGCACCGAGTTGCCAATTACGCGCATCCCTGCTGCCATCTCTTTGTTGGCTTGTACCAGCTCACTGATGCCCTTTCCTATTTCTCCAATGTTGCTGTTCAGGGACCTCATTTGCCGTTGGCATGCCTGGATGGCTCTTCCCTGCATCCTCTGTATTCTCACCACGCTCCCCTCCAGACCACGGAACACACTTGGACCCTCAACTGGTGCATCTGCTGGCCTCTCTTGGACTCTGCGGCGTCTTACACCACTATGGGCCACCCCTGCACTGGAGTGCCTTGTTCCAGTGCTGACATCTGCAGGCAAGTTGTGTGTTTCGTCGCCCTCAATGTCAGCTGCTGCAGACTCCATTTCTAGGAGTGGGGCCACAACATGCCTCTTGCTGGGTTGTGATGCAGGTGTGGAATCATGCTGTGATGCTGGCATTTCTGGTGATGACAGCAACAGAGGGGATTGAGATCTGTCAGGGGAAGCAAAGAAATCTTGAGGCATTTCTGAGTCTTGTGCAGGAGGATGGCTACTTGATGCACCTGTGTCCTGTGGTACGGTGTGGGTAGTTGGACCTGCTTCCTGACTCTCCTCCCTCTCAGGTGGTGTGCCTTCAGTCTCCTGCGAGCGCCTGCGAGACGTTTCACCTGTGGACATATGAGCGTAAATTAGCTAAGCACTACTGTCTCACAGTCACTACAATTAAATATGTATCACATTGGCTATATTCTCTATGCAGTCATTTCCTTCACTAGTTGATTGTTGTGCTGTATGACATGTTATTACATTTCCTGACTACATATCGCATCATGCATTGGCCCTGTATAGTGCTAGCAGTTCTGGACTGGGGTTCACTTGGCCACAAAGGGTACAGGTAAGGATGATGGTATGGGGGGGAATGCTGTGCATGTCTCTTACCTTTTTTGCTTGCAGCTCTGGCTGAGCTGTCTACTCCTCCCAGTCCGCATACGCTGTCCGGTTCAATGGTTGAGGCCACCATCTCCTCCAGGTCAGTAAGGGGGTGTGCTGGGTTCTTGCCTCCACCAGTTTTTGATGCCTGCTTGTGATGTTCAGCTATTTTCTTTTTGGTTTGGCTCCTGAGGTCATAAACTCGTTTTTTCCGGTCCTATGTGTCTCTGGTGGTCACCCGTTTACTTTGTCCAAAATTTCCAGCCAGATTTTTCTTTTGGCAGATTCTGCCACAGTGAGGGACTGCCTGCCAAACAGTTTATGGTGCACCTTCAACACCTCCTCAACAAGGACCTGCAACTCCATGCTGCTGAATTTGAGTTTCCTCCTCCTCTCAGGCTGCTCTTTTTCCTTGCTGCTTGCCATTTTACACTTTTAAAAGTACACCAAACCCTTTCTGCTGCTCAGTGACTCAGCTCAGCTCCAACTGCCTTTCCAGGAGCTTCTAATTAGTTGCAGCTGCCTGTGTAGCCACTTCCTGGGAGGGGGGGGGATGGTGGTAGCACTTGATTGGCTGCCTACCTAAGTTTCACTTTTGTTTGCTTTCCGATTCGGTATTTACCGAATCGGTATTCCCCATGCATTTCTATGCGGCAAAAGGCCCATAAGAATACATGGAGAATACCGAATCGGTAAATACAGAATCGGTAAATACCGATTCGGTATTTTCCAATTTTCCGATACCGAATTTTACCGATTCGGTATTTTTTACCGATTTTTTTTCTACATACCATTTACCGATTCTAAAATACCGATTCGGTAAAATTCGGTATTTTAGAATCGGTAAAATCACTTTACCTACATCTGGCCCTGGTTGTTAAAAATATTATTAACGTATGTATTTTAGTATATGTTATATACATATGTGTTGTGTGTTTTTTTACAGGAATTGCGTTCATTTTTAATTTATGTGTTCAATTTTTAGTAGTTATTAATTTATTTTTATTTGATTTTAGCGTTTTTAGTTCTGTAGCGGGTTGTGGGTTTATATGGGAATAGAGTGGGTAGTAATTTAATTATACTAAATGTATTGATTACTTTCTATTTATCAATATTTGTTTAATTGAGGTGTGTGATCGTGGGCGGTCAGCGGACTGGTAAAGCAGGCGAGGAGGCCGGATATAGTGGGCGATAGCGATTTATTAGGGTTTGTTTATACAAGGTTTATACGGAGACAGTAGGAGAGTCCGGTCCAAATCACGGGAAGAGGTGTCCGTCTTCTTCTTTCTTGTCTGGCGGGATGAGGGTCCAAGGAAAGGTTGGGTCTTTGGTGTAGCTGCCTCGTTGGGGTCGGAGAACACCTCGGAGGACAAACAAGAGACAAGAGGGAGCCGTTAGCTGTGCTTGGATTCGAGATCCTGTACCTTCACCGTTAACCCGGGAGTGTGAGGACACGAAGGGGAAGTGAGGGCGGTACGGGTATGGATCAGGGAAAGGAAAGAAATAGAAGTGCACAGGGATGTGGGGAGAGGGGTGCTCTTTGTACAGTGCGAAGTGCGTATTTACAACCTGGGTAGTGCTTACTTGTGACGTGCCTAGGATAGCGGGAACAATTTACACTGGGAGGGCTTTACAACTATATACACGGGCACCTAGCGTGCTCAAGGGAGTAACTGGTACTCACGCGCTCCGCCGTAACTCTCCTCCGAGTTACGGCCGCTCTCCAGCCTCCTCCGTGGGACTCCACCACTCTTCGGACCACTCCTCGCGTTCTCCGTTCCCGTCTTCTCCGTCCGTCACCGGTCCAGCCGAATTCTCCTGCCACAATCCTTCGACCACGCTTGTGTCTTCTCTTCCGGCTTTTCTGTATCCGACAGTCGGTGGAGAGGCGGGCCTTCCGGGGTCACGGTGTATCCCTTCCGGTCCTTTGACGTCTCTGATTGGTTCCTGTACAGGAGAGAGGGGCGGGATGCCTGTCGTCAGGGACGCTGTTGTTGGGGGCTTTACGCGTCTACCTGAACGGGCTATGGTGTGAGGCGGTAATAGGGGAGCTAGATAGTCTCGGTTATGGGGATCTCGGGTCCCGAGATCACATTCCCTTCCCCTAGCTGTCTTTCTTGTACCCTTAGTGGACACAGGGTAACGAGAAAGGTAGTCTGCGTTACCTTGTTCCATGCCCTTCCTGTGTACAGTGGTGAAGTGATACGGCTGGAGGGATAGGAACCAGCGGAGGATTCTATCATTGTGGCCCTTGTTCCGCGCCATCCACTCCAGGGGAGCATGGTCAGTGTAGATGGTGAATTGTCTCCCCTCCAGATAATACCGTAGGCTGTCTACTGCCCACTTAATGGCCAGGGCTTCCTTCTCCACCACGGCGTAGTTTTTCTCTCGGGGAAACAGTTTTCTGCTAAGAAAGAGGACAGGTTTCTCGTTCCCTTGGGGGTCTTTCTGGGAGAGGACCGCCCCGAGCCCCTGTTCGGAGGCGTCCGTTTGTAAAATAAACGGCCGTGTATAATCCGGGCTTACTAACACTGGATGGGAGGTCAGGGCATTCTTTAGATCCGTGAATGCCTGCATCAGATCAACCGTAGGGGATTTGAGAAGGGTGTCTGTTCTCATAGACTTTTTTAGGAGGTCGGTGAGGGGGGCTGCTCTTTGTGAGAAGTTGGGGACAAACCGTCGGTAGTAACCCAGGAGCCCCAGGAAAGCACGAAGGTCTCTTTTGCTCTGGGGGAAGGGGAGGGACTGTATGGCTTCGATTTTGCTCTCCTGGGGTCTGATTAAGCCTTCCCCTAGGAGATAACCTAGGTACTTCACGGTCTGTGCTGCTAGGGTAGTTTTGGAGGGATTAATGGTAAAACCATGTGCCCCTATGGAGGAGATGACCTGGTACAGGTGTTCCAAATGCTGGGACCAGTTGTCACTGTAAATCACGATATCATCGAGATATGCACCAGCATAAAGAGAGTGAGGTTGCAGGATGTTATTCATGGCCCGTTGGAACGTGGCTGGGGCGCCATGAAGCCCAAAAGGAAGGACCAGGAATTGGTATAATCCATCAGGTGTGGAGAAGGCCGTCTTTTTTCTGTCTTCTTTCCGTAGGGGAATCTGCCAATACCCCTTACAGAGGTCTAGCGTGGAGATGTATTGGGCCTTCCCTATGCGTTCGACCATTTCGTCGACGCGGGGTAAGGGGTATGTATCAAAGGAGGATATCTTATTAACCCCCCGGAAATCAATACAGAAACGGACAGACCCGTCCGGCTTGGGTACGAGTACTATCGGGGAATTCCACTCGCTTATCGAGGGCTCGATGATACCCATCTGTAGCATCTGTTCCGTTTCACGTCGGATTACTTCCCTGCGGGCCTCGGGGACTCTGTACGGCCTTTGACGTACTACCTGCCCGGGTATGGTTTGAATCGTGTGCTCAGTTATGGAGGAATGTCCCGGGGAGGAGGAGAACACATGTCGCAATGGAAATAGGGCTGTTTCGAGTTCCTGTCTCTGTCGTGGGGTGATGTCGGGATCGATACAAGGGTTGAAGGAGAGGAGTTCTGTGCGTGCTGACCCACTTAAGACGGGGCGGGGGCCTTCCCATTTTTTTAAAAGATTAACGTGGTATATCTGAGTGACTCCACGACCGGGATCTATGTCTAGCTCATATGTGACTGGGGTCACCTGACGTAGGATGCTATACGGACCTTGCCACTGTCCCAGGAGTTTTTGATCGGAGGAGGGCATCATAAGTAACACAAGATCCCCTACCAGGAAGGTTCTGGTTTTGGTGCCTTTATCGTATTGGCCTTTTTGTCTGTTCTGGGCACTCTCGAGGTTCTGGCTTACTATATCTCTCATAAGGGATAGGTGGGTTTTCAGATTCTCCATGTATTCAGGAAGGGGCCGGGTACGGTCTGGTTCTGCCTCCCATGCTTCTTGGGCCATGTCAAGAAAGGTGCGGGGGGGTCGGCCATATAACAATTCATAGGGGGAATACCCGGTGCTACTTTGGGTGGCACAACGGATAGCAAACAGGGCAAGGGGTAGCATGTCTTCCCACCTCTTGGTTTCTAGGCCTAACAGTTTCTTAAGGGTCTGTTTTAGGGTGGCGTTATACCGCTCGACTAAACCGTCGGTTTGCGGGTGGTACGCCGAGGTTCTGATTTGTTTGATCCCCAGGCTGGCGCATACCTGTTTCATCAAAGAGGAGACAAAAGGAGTACCCTGGTCGGTGAGTATTTCCCTGGGAAAACCGACCCGAGTGAATACAGTAATGAGGGCCTTCGCAATGTTCTGGGTGGTGGGTTGTCTCAGGGGCAGGGCTTCAGGGAAGCGGGTGGCATAGTCCACAATTACCAGGGCGTAACGACACCCACTCCGTGACGGTAATAGGGGTCCGATTATGTCCATCCCTACTCTGCTGAATGGGACGTCTATGATGGGAAGGGGTTGCAGCGGGGCCCTAGGGGGTCGGTATCTACTGTGTTTTTGGCAGACTGGACACTCTTTGCAAAACTTTTTGATATGCTGGTGTATTCCGGGCCAATAAAACTTATCCAGGATTGTTTGGCTGGTCTTTTCTTCACCGAAATGCCCTCCCAGAAGATGGCTATGTGCTAGGAAGAGTACTTTCTCCTGAAAGGGGCCGGGGACCAGGAGTTGGGGTTTCTGGTGGATCCCCCCTTTTCGGTATAAAAGACCGTTTTTCTTAAAGAAGTAGGGACCTACGTTAAGGGGGTCCTCTTGATCCACTGCCCTTCCCCAGGCTTCCTGTAACAGAGGGTCTTCCTGCTGTGCGGCCCGGAATTCACGGTCCGTTTGCCAGGGGTGTTCATCTGGAAGCACTGGATAAGCGCCCGTATATTCCCTTTTTTCCTTTTTCTTCTGTGCTTTGGTTTTAGCCGGTTTACGGGGTTGTAGGGGGGAGGATAATCCCTTAGGGAAGGGAGCTTCTTCCCACCAGTGTGTCAGGGACTCTGTGGTGTCATGCAGCATTCCGGGCAATCCGGGGTAATCACTTCCTAGGATCGCCTGTTCTGGTAGGGCGGGGATCAGTCCCATTGTAAGAGCCGTGCCGGGATCCTTTTCATGCTGCACCAGTACTTGGGCGGTGGGGTAACTCTTCGTGTCCCCGTGCACACATTGAATGGCCACCCTGTCGGACGAAGGCTGCACCGGGTAGGGTAGATCTTGAGGCCTGATAACACTCTGTCGACACCCTGTGTCCGTAAGGGCCATGAGGGGTTGTCCATCAAAGTTCACTGGACGTCTGAAAGGGGGCGGAGGGGCCCCTGGTACGGAACACACATAGTTCCGTGCCAGACCCACTTCCATCGGCTCTTCCTTGTGTGGACAGTTCCTGGCAATGTGACCGAATCCGCCACAGCTATAGCATTGAGGTCCGGGATTGACAGGACGCTGTATCACCGGGGTGGGGAAAAAGATAGGAGGATCAGGTCTTCTTGGTACCGGGGGTCGTGGTGGTCGTAGTCCTGTGGGGGGATGTGGTTTGTGGGGATGATCGTCCTTTCCCCTCTGGACCTCCTGGGCCCTGCTGTAAGCGCTTGCGATTTCTATCGCTGTGTCCAGGGTCAGGTGAGCATGCTGGCGTACCCATCTTTGCGTGCCTGGATGCAAAGACGAAAGGAATTGTTCCAGGTAAATCTTTTCCAGGATATTCTCTTTCGTGGAGTTGTCGGGTTTCAGCCAGCGGTTGGCGAGGTCCTTGATTCGGAAGGAGAGGGCCCTGGGATTCTCTTGGGGTCCTTCTTTTACTTGGCGCAGACGTACGCGGTAGGTTTCCGCATCTATACCCAGCCGCTCAAGTATGCATTTCTTTACGTCGTCATAAGGGGTATTGCCTTGTATATTCGCTTGCTGGTAGGCAGCTTGTAGTTCTCCCGTTAGCAGGGGCCCTAGATAGTGGGCCCACCGGTCTAACGGCCAGGCGGCGGCCTGGGCCAGCCGTTCAAAGTTGGTAAAGAAAAAGTCAGGGTCCTCCCCCGGTACGTATTTCTGCAGTACCACTGACGGGAGGGAGGACGTCGGGCGCGGTTGACCCAGGACATCGGTCAGTTTTCCCATAGCCTGGTCGTGGGAGGATCCGTGTCCCTTCAAGACATCGTGGAGCTGCCCCCGATCGTCCTCGGCAGTTTTGAGGAACTGCTCCATTAACTTTCCCAGCTGTTCTTGAGATTCCGCCATCCTTTTCATCACGGCCTCCATTCCTCCAGTGAATCCCACTTCTGACACCAGATGTGATCGTGGGCGGTCAGCGGACTGGTAAAGCAGGCGAGGAGGCCGGATATAGTGGGCGATAGCGATTTATTAGGGTTTGTTTATACAAGGTTTATACGGAGACAGTAGGAGAGTCCGGTCCAAATCACGGGAAGAGGTGTCCGTCTTCTTCTTTCTTGTCTGGCGGGATGAGGGTCCAAGGAAAGGTTGGGTCTTTGGTGTAGCTGCCTCGTTGGGGTCGGAGAACACCTCGGAGGACAAACAAGAGACAAGAGGGAGCCGTTAGCTGTGCTTGGATTCGAGATCCTGTACCTTCACCGTTAACCCGGGAGTGTGAGGACACGAAGGGGAAGTGAGGGCGGTACGGGTATGGATCAGGGAAAGGAAAGAAATAGAAGTGCACAGGGATGTGGGGAGAGGGGTGCTCTTTGTACAGTGCGAAGTGCGTATTTACAACCTGGGTAGTGCTTACTTGTGACGTGCCTAGGATAGCGGGAACAATTTACACTGGGAGGGCTTTACAACTATATACACGGGCACCTAGCGTGCTCAAGGGAGTAACTGGTACTCACGCGCTCCGCCGTAACTCTCCTCCGAGTTACGGCCGCTCTCCAGCCTCCTCCGTGGGACTCCACCACTCTTCGGACCACTCCTCGCGTTCTCCGTTCCCGTCTTCTCCGTCCGTCACCGGTCCAGCCGAATTCTCCTGCCACAATCCTTCGACCACGCTTGTGTCTTCTCTTCCGGCTTTTCTGTATCCGACAGTCGGTGGAGAGGCGGGCCTTCCGGGGTCACGGTGTATCCCTTCCGGTCCTTTGACGTCTCTGATTGGTTCCTGTACAGGAGAGAGGGGCGGGATGCCTGTCGTCAGGGACGCTGTTGTTGGGGGCTTTACGCGTCTACCTGAACGGGCTATGGTGTGAGGCGGTAATAGGGGAGCTAGATAGTCTCGGTTATGGGGATCTCGGGTCCCGAGATCACAAGGTGTTATCGAGTTAAATGTGTAAAATAATTAATTAATAATTGGTTGTTAATTTTAATTAACTATTTGGTAATTAATTATGGTAATTAAGTTTAAGTGTGTGTTGTGGTGTTTCTAGGTGTAAAGGGTGGGAAGTGATTTATTTTTAATTTTTAAATTAATAATTGATTGTTGATTATTTTAATGAATAAATTGGTAATTAATTCTGGTAATTGTGCAATGAATTTTAGGTGTGTGTTGTGGTGTTCGTGGGAAATAAGTAATTGTTTTTTAATAGATGAATTAATAATTGGATGTTACCTAATTGTAAATAATGAATTTGTCATTAATTATGGCAATTGTGTAATTAATTTTAGGTGTGTGTTTTGATGTTTATAGGAGTAAAGGGTGGGAAGTCATTAGTTTGTATTTATTTACTATATAGTTGTTAATTGTTAATTATTTGATATGTATTTTAGGTAATTGTTTATTTTGTGTGTGTTGTTTTTACTTTTAGAGGGGTAAAGGGTGGGTATTAAATACATTTTAATAAATTTATTATTAGTTGTCAATAGTAATACTTTTTAATTTAAAAATAAGTTTAATTGTGTTTTATTATTTTAGAGTTTAATTTAGGTGTGTGTTGTGGATATCATAGTGTTAAAGTATATGTTGTCGTAGTAGTAGTAGTAGTAGTAGTAGTAGTAGTAGATACGCTTTATTCGATAAAAAGTTTATCATAAAAGCATAACATATAAAATGCAAATTTTATAAACATTGATCCTTTAAAAGCCATCATAATATATATTAATTCTGAGCCATTAAAAAACTACAATATATACAGGCTAAAAAATATACAATTAAAAAGTGGAAATCCATTATCACAAGGCTAGAAGGAAGAATAGCAGCTTTAACATTATTAAACTTTTAGGAGGATAATTTAGTCAAATCTATCAACTGACATCAACTCATCGAGGGCAGCAGCATATTTGGACAGCTCAGTGGTCCTTTTTAAGGGCTTCCAGAAAAGCAGGGGGCGTAGACGTGCGATATGTCGAATAGTCTGCCTTCCCATGTCATAGAATAAGGGCTTCAAGGGAGTAGATGTGGGAAGTGAAGCGAGGTCTCTTAAAAACTTGTTTTCAGACTTAGCTAACTCGCTAGTGTTCTCCATACCCCAGAGTTCTGCCCCGTAAAGGGACGTAGGTAAAGCTTTACCGTCATAAATGACGAGCGCCGGGGCGATTGGCCTGCTCACAGACAGATGCTGTTCTCTGACTATCGCCCCAGACACCCGTTTATGATTTAAAAGCATCCTGTCCAAATGAGAAATCCATTTCATGTTTTTCGAGAACCGGATTCCCAGATAGTCAAAGGACTCAACCACATCCAGGGTAGCACCATTTAGAGTGATGTTGTTTCTAAAGAGTTTCGAGGGAGTATGTGTAGTCAATTAATGTTTGTTTTTTATTAAGAATATTTTTTTATTGATTATTAATTATGCTAATTATGGAAAACATGTTTTTAATAATTTTGAAGTGCTTTGCTATTGGTGTGGTGTAAAAGGGAAGAACATAAAATGAAGGTATTTATGTATGAATTACTTTATTTGTTTGCAAATATTTTCTAGTTCAAAATAATTATTTTTTATACATTTATGTATTATTTTATTTGATATATTATTTGTAGGTTTTTGTTATATGTAATTAATATAATGTGTTTTCCTTTTATATATTTAGCATATTTGATTTTTTAATTTCTAAATATTGTTTAGTTATTTTTATGATTTTTTAATTTGTAATTCTTTTTTATTGTTTTTTTAACTTTTTGAAAGTGATAGTAATTTTTGTCTCATTGCTATCCAAACTTCCCCTAATGTTGCACTCAGTGGATTGGGAATAGTAATTTGTATCTCTCTGCTATCCAGCACTTTCTTTATTGTTGCACTCACTGGGGTGGGAGTAGTAATTTTTACCCCTCAATTATCCAACACTTTCCCTACTGTAGCACTCACTGGAGTTGGAATAGTAATTTTTACCCCTTCGCTATCCAACACTTTCCCTACTGTTGTTCTCACTGGAGTGGGAATAGTAATTTTTACCTCTCCGCTATCCAGCACTTTCCCCACTATTGCACTCACTGGAGTGGGAGTAGTAAATTTTACCCCTAAGCTATCCAACACTTTCCATACTGTTGCACTCACTTAAATGGGAATAGTAATTTTTACTCATACACTATCCAACACTGTCCCTACTGTTGCACTCTTTTGAATGGGAATATAATTGTTACCCCTCCGCTATCGAAGACTTTCCCTACTGTTGCATTCTTTGGAGTGGGAATAATATTTTTTTCCCTTCGCTATCCAACACTTTCCCTACTGCTGCTCTCACTGGAGTGGGTTTAGTAATTTTACTTCTCCGCTATCCAGCACTTTCCCTACTGTTGCACTCACTGGAGTGGGAGTAGTCATTTTTACCTCTCTGCTATCCAGCATTTTCCCTACTGTTGTTCTCACTGGAGTGGGAATAGTAATTTTTACCTCTCCGCTATCCAGCACTTTCCCCACTATTGCACTCACTGGAGTGGGAGTAGTAAATTTTACCCCTATGCTATCCAACACTTTCCATACTGTTGCACTCACTTAAATGGGAATAGTAATTTTTACTCATACACTATCCAACACTGTCCCTACTGTTGCACTCTTTTGAATGGGAATATAATTGTTACCCCTCCGCTATCGAAGACTTTCCCTACTGTTGCATTCTTTGGAGTGGGAATAATATTTTTTTCCCTTCGCTATCCAACACTTTCCCTACTGCTGCTCTCACTGGAGTGGGTTTAGTAATTTTACTTCTCCGCTATCCAGCACTTTCCCTACTGTTGCACTCACTGGAGTGGGAGTAGTCATTTTTACCTCTCTGCTATCCAGCATTTTCCCTACTGTTGCACTCAGTGGAGTGGGAATATTATTTGTTACCCCTCAGCTATCCAACACTTTCCCTACTGTTTGCACTCTTTTTAGTGGGAATAGTAATTTTTCCCCTCCACTATCCAACACTTTCCCTTTTGTTGCATTCTTTGTTTTTTTTTTTGTTTTTTTTTTTAGTTTTCATCAGAGGTACATTTTATTGTAGCATGCAGTTTCTTTTTTTTAATTAAAATTGTTTATACAGTGCATCAAACAGGCTTATGTTATGGCAAAAAAGAAGCATTACAATAACAGTTAATTAAACCAAAGCATTATACTAGTGAAGGAAAAGTTAGGCAAGCAAGAAAAGTCCAAAACAGGAACATCACATGGGAGATACAGAAAGACAAATGAGGAAAAGAACATAGAAGTAACCAAAACAAAAGCACAGTCTAGCCTATCCAGTCAGATATGGGACTCCATATTTTACGACCCATTTCTTGTCGTTTTCAACCTTTTAATCTATAGACTGCTGTTTCCATATTGTAAATTGCTAGCAATTGAGATCTCCAATTACTAAAAGTAGGGGGATCAGGTCTGATCCATTGGGTAGTAATCACCGATCTATAAATAGACAGAGCTATGAATATGAGGCATTTTTCTGGTTGGCTTCGTCCTGATAGATTATGCGGTTGGTCTACCCCCAAAATAACTAAACTAGGTGTTAGCCTCAAAACTTTCCCAGAGACCTGAGTGAGAAAAGTTTCTATATCTTGTATATAGTTAGAAAGCATAGGGCAAAAAAAAACATATGTAAAGTGTCAGCAGCAAAAAGACCACATCTACTACATGAATGTTAGACCATTTAGAAACTTTACCGGGGTGTAATATAGGTCATAAATTGACATATAATATTGGGCCCTCAGACTGCCAGTAATTAATGTCTGATTTGCCATTTCAAGAGAGGCAAAGAGGTCTGTACCTTCTTGCCCAAACTCTCCATACCACTTTTCACTTTGGTCAATCAGATTATATGGCTGATTGGATAATAGTATTTTATAAATTAGCCCAATCCTTGCGCTTTTCTCTAAAGTTCCAACTAAAGAGATTTTCTGAAAACTTTTGGGTCCTTCTAACATAAATTTAGATAAATAACTCCTAATTTGTAGGTACTTGAAAACGTGTCTAGTTGGGAGTCCATATCTTCCCTGAAGATCGGAAAAAGAAATAAATTGACCCTCAACAAAAAAATCCCCCAAAACTCTGATTCCTAGATTAACCCACCTAAGAGTGATAGGATCTTGAAATATGGAGGGTAAAAGGCCATGGGCTGAGAGGGGGGTGTGTGCATTGATGTTTGGGGTCCCAAATCACTGCCAAATCCTCCGCCAGACAGAGTAAGCAGATTGGATGATTTTGAATTTAGTTTTTTTATAATAGCCTGGCTCGAAGATGCTTACCAGACATTTATGAGCAACTTCGCCAAATAATGTCTCATAAATCGTAGGTCTAGCAAATTTGGGCACTATACTGCTATCCCCTGCAATTAGCACTCCCATGTGTTGCAGCAGTGCAGCCCAGTGATAGACCATTAAAGATGGCAAACCCAGACCACCCTTCAGCCTAGGAAGTATCAGCCACTTAGATGCCCTTCTAGGTTTATGGTACCCCCAAAGAAATCTCAAACAGGCCCTTTCTGCACTGAGGATGTACTTCATTGGATATTCGATGGGGATGGTCCTGAATAAGTATGAACATTTGGGGAATATTGACATTTTGGGAACGTTAGAACGGCCATGAAGTGATAAATGTAGATGGTCCAATCTCTCCAGTATTAGATTGACCTGTTTGATAATTGGCAAGATGTTTATTTCTGGTATCTTCTCTACTGCCGCAGTAATCTTAACGCCCAGATAGGTGGCAACTGGGGTTATTGGAAGCCCTGTTGGTCTAAAAAAGTCAGAGTGTATGACTTGGGTTTTATGCTCCTTGGAGCGATTGCCGCGCGATACAAATTGGCATTTACATTACATTACATTACATTACATTTTATCTGCATTAAGATGATAACTGACCCAAAAAGTTTGGCACAGTCATAAACAGCCGGGAGAGCTGAGCCTACGTCCTTTGTGAAAATAGCAACGTCATCAGCATAGGCACATGTTTTATGGGACACCTTGTTGACCGTGACCGCCAGTATCCTTGGATTACCATCTACTTTATTTAAAAAAAGGATCAATATATAGGGAAAATAAGAGCGGAGAGCAGGGGCAACCCTGCCGAGTTCCTCTATTGATGGAAAAAAGACGAGACTCCTGTCCAGAAATCCAAATGGAGGCTTTAGGAGAGATATATAGGGCCTGTATAGCTCTCATAAATTCTTGTGGGAACCACTTAGATCTTACCAGTTGCCAGAGGAAGTCCAAAGAGACCCTGTCAAACACCTTTGCTTGTCCAACAGGATCATTGCCAGAGGTTGTTTACAGGCAAGGACCCAATCATTTAAGGCAATTGCCCGCCTTATATGATCGGCGATGTCACGACCAGGTATAAAACCGTGCTGGCGAATAGAGACTAAAGGAGTGATGACCCTTCCCAATCTGGATGCCACCATTTTGGCGTAGATTTTACTATCGGCACATATTAGGGAGATTGGTCGATAGGATGAAGGAGTAAGCTCGGGTTTGTCCTTTTTCTTGAAGACTACAATAGTAGTTTTATGCCAAGACTCAGGAATCTGGCCATCCTGAGCTGATAAAAACAGGGACACAAGTTCCTCATACAAAATATTGCTAAGTGCTCGATAAAATTCCAGGGGTAATGAATCTGGCCCAGCGGCCTTCCCCGCAGCCAATGAGCTTATTGCTAATTCTATCTCCTCCCTTGATATTGGAGAAGACAATACATCTAGCTGCTGGATGGAACCTTCGTTGAAACATAGTCTTCCAAGTATCCCTCCCCTGGGACAATTTTAGCATCTTTGTCTGGAGAATATAATGTCTCATAAAACTCTTGAAACACCTCAAGAACTTTGTCTGGATGGTCGTGCATGAGACCATTTTTATCATTAATACAGCTAATCTGGTTTGACACCTCCTTGCATTGCAGTCTCTTATCCAACAACCGCCCAGTGTTTTCCCCATATTCATAGATATTAGTTCTATACTGAATATACTTGGCAGCAAGCACTTCACCAAAATATTGTTGTCTCCTGTTCTTACAGATTGCTATTTGTTGTTGACACTCCTCTCTTTTCCCTTGATCATCAATAACTAGAATAAGTTCATCTTCGATTTCATGAAGCTGGACAATCCAGCCATTAACCATGTCTTTAATAACCTTCTGATGGTGAGCGGAAAAGCTAAGGGTCTCCCCACTCACTCCGGCTTTGAACGTGTCCCAAACAATTAAATTATAAGCTGTACCTTTATTAATCTGGAAAAATCTCTTATCCATGTGTTCATATAATCACGATACTCTGAATCAAGCAGCAATCTTCGCTCGAATGTCCATGTTGACCATACAGGTCTTGATCTTCTAGAGGGGAGTTGCAATATTACCGGATTATGGTCTGAACGTATTCTGGGATGTAGCTCACAAGAGGCCCTACCAAGGATTGATTCTGCAATAAAAAAAATAATCTCGGCGGACAAATTTACAATGGGGAGCTGAAAAAAATGTATAACCAGGCTCGGTTGACCGTAGTCTCGGCCATACATCAACCAAGGCATGCTCTCGGCTGAGCCCACAAACTGCTTTTAATGTCTTGCTTTTTCTACCCAGATAGGGAGCATCACTATATAGGTCAGTACTTGAGTTCATATGGAGATTGAAATCCCCACATATAATTTTAGGAGATGGCGACAAGGCAAGTTCAATGCTTAACATATTAAACATAGCAGGGTCATCAAGATTGGAGCCGTATAGAGAGCCAATAGTATATGGTGAACCCCTGACCACTATTTCTGCAAGTGCCCATCGTCCAAAATTGTCAACCTTCACTCGCTTAGACACATAAGCACCCCTCCTGGCCATTATAGCAACGCCTATAACTATCATGGTTTGCCGAGAGCAAGCAACAAGATCAAGTCAATTTCTGAAAGACAAGCACGATTATTCTAGGGGACATGGGTCTTCTGTAAGCATAATACATCAACATCTAAGTGTCTGATAAGTTGGGTGAGGACTCCCCATTTTTTCCTTTCATTTAGCCCACAACAGTTTAAAGAGCAAATCCGAATCAATTCATGTCTACTCGTCATCTTTAAAAGTTTTCCCCCCGGACCAGCCCATTGAGACCCAATCCTGCATACATCAAAACAAAGCTTGCAATCATTGTAATGCAAAGGACAAAGCCAAAATGAAGCACATACCACTTCAGAAAATGTTGTGTTGTTTGCCATAACAACTTAATGAAAAAATTGTTTGTGACCCAAACCCACCACCCCCACCCCACCCTGACACCCCACCCCCCACCCATTACCTACCTCCCACCTCGTGCAGGGCATGGGGACCAAAAGTCCCTGGTGATGTGGAGCTGGATCCGCCCATCTCCCACCCCCCTGCACGACAAAGACTGAGAAAATTCGCTAAATACAGGCATTGAAGAGCAACAATCACAGTAGCCACAAAGAAAAAGCATAATACTCCCTAATAGCAAAAGGAGATCAAACATCCCTGTCCATTAACCCCTAGACTTTAGTCTTGACAAAAAAAAGGGCAAACAAACATAAAACCTAGATAATACATTAGCAATTAGTTATTTAGCAAGCATAATCAAGATTTTCCTCCTGCTGCCATATAGAGCAGGTGATCCTTGGCCTGAATCTCTGATTGAAAGAAGTGTGTCTTCCCTTTATAAATCACTTTTAATTTAGCAGGGTTTAAAAGAAAGACCTGGGCACCCGTCTGCTGAAATTCTGGGATCAACTGTCTTAAGCGCCAACGTAATTCAATTGTCCTCTGACAAAAGTCAGGGCGCACAAAGAAACTGCATCCTTTACCGTCTCTTTTATGATCAGGCCTGGCCAAGTCATACAAAGATTCCCTAGTCAAGAAGTTGTTCAATGAATTCAAAATTGCTCGAGGGCGATTGTCGGACTGACCATCAGCATTGCGTCAATTAAAAGGAAAACAATGTGCCCTTTGAATTTGAGACTTCCAGTCCCATTGAGGGAGATCCGGAAAAGCTTCTTCAAAAAGTTCAACCACAAATTGGCGGACATTAGTACTTTCTTTGCCCTCCGGGACCCCCAAAATTCTTAAGTTATTGCGCCTTGCCCGGTTTTCAAGGTCGGTCAGTTTGAGCAGGGTATCATCTTTTGCCATCTGTATGTTCTTAACCTTCGATCGCTGCGAAGCCAAGTCATCTTCAAGTTGTGAAATTCTGGTTTCCGCTTCTGATATTCTAGAAGAGAAGTCCAGACAGGTTTTAGCAATCCTGCAGATGGAGTTCTGAAGTTTACTACAAGCTCCTTGTGTCCGGTAGCTTTCCGCCATTGACTCCTCCCTATGCGCCATCATCACTTGGTAAATGGTTGAGAGTGTGCTTTCCTCTGCACAAGCAATGGTTAAACGCGACCCACTGGGCACTGCTCCATCTGTAGTATTGTTTGGGACCCCCAACCCAGATGAGTAGGAATAATCCCACGCCATCCCACCCGGGGTCTCCTCAGTCGGAATGGGATGAGCTGGCACTGTTTTCATTAGTTTGACTGTGTCTGGGCTTAACGGAGAGCAATCAGCGCACCCCTCCCAATGCAGGCTATTTGAATCACTACCATCCCCAGCCCAGTCTCTGTCTTGACCATCTTCTTCTCCGGAAGAGTTAGAAACATCTGAAAGGGAGAAAAACGTATCAGCTGTGTCAATATCTTTGTTTAGGTCCAGATCTTTAGGGACATCAAGCTGCAGTGTGGGCGATGCAACTACATTATGATTTGCCAAGAGTAGGACTTCATTTACCAGCATGCATCTTTCTTGCTGAGTAATCTCTGTGTCTGCATCGGTGCCAGTTCTAAACAGGGGAATACTTGCACCCTCACTCATTGCCACACTGGTAAGCGATGCAGGCATTATAGATTTTGACCCTTGGGGGTATTCAAATACTGGTGTGAGTATATAGGCAAGAGGAGCTGCAGCGTTGTCACATGCAGGTAATATATTCAAACTGGAATCAGCTAATTTTTTTGGACTGGAGTCTCTGAGCCCAGAGCCAGTGTTAGTATCCACGTTGGAAGCAGCCTTCGTTTTTAAGGTCTGTGCCTTAAACAGCCCAGGGACTGTGTGTTTTATACGGCCGGCGGTAGAGTTCTTTTTGGGCTCCACCGTTGCGGTCGAAACTGCAGGCAAAGCGTCGGTGACCTCCGTGGCGGAATAAGTTGAATTAGACCCGGGTGTCTTTCATGAAACTCCGGTCATAATGCCGCGACTCTGGTTTCCCTTGCTAGTGACCTTTGGCAGCATATTCCCAATCGGGAGCCGTCGCATCCCGTCAGCCGGTGAAGAAACGGACACAGAAAGCGAGCAGCACTCCCGGCCTCGGCAGACCAGAAATCAGGGAAACAGAGTGCCCCACAGCCAGGAGTGGCAGCATCGGATCATTCGGCAAGGTAATTGCGGCAAATTCGGACAAACTTTAGAAGTTGACACAATGTCTCATATTCTTTCACAGGAGCAGATACATGAGAGCTCTTCATAGCCCAGCAGGTACAGCAGATACAGCAGCGGTGGAGAGTAGGGAGAGAGCAGCTCACTCGGCCATCCTTGCAGCCGCCATCTTGCCACCTCCTGATTAACCTTGTTGCATTCTTTGGAGTGGTAATAGAATTTTTTCCCCTCCGCTATCCAACCCTTTCCATACTGTTGCTCTCACTGGAGTTGGAATAGTAAATTTAGTTCCTCCGCTATCCAACACTATCCCTACTATTGCACTGACTATGTTGGGAACTTTAGGTTTAAGTGTGTTTCAATAGTTTAATGTTTTAATTTATTATAGATATCTTAATATTTTAAATTATTGATATATACATTTAAAAAAAAATAGTTTATTTATTATTTTAGAGTAAATGAATATATTGTATATTAACTTTATATTACCTACTGGCGGTCGCCAGTAGGTATATATAGTTAGGATTTTTTCTCTATGGGATTTTTGAAAATTCTATGTCTAATAACTTTAGCGTTTGTGGACGGAATTGGCTGAAATTTTCAGGACAATGGCACATTTTGTTACTGAGCAGCCCTTGAAAATTTGGGGGGGGTTCATCAAGGGGGGGCCGAGAAAAAAGGGGGGTCCCAAAACGTGTTTTTAACATTGAGTTTTCCATAGGGCGGTTGGCCTCACTTTTAGCCCGAACGGCTGAATGGATTTGCACGAAACTTGGCAAAATTGTAGGGACTGGTAGCCCGATGTGCCTTTGCTAGGTCTCAATATATGTGCTCCAGTGGATTTTGAGAAATTAACGTTCAAAAAAAGATATATATCTGTAACAGCGGACCGGGCAGCGCTCCGGTTCGCGGACTTTTCGCGGTACGGAGCTTTGTGAAGCGAAGCTGATTGGTTCTCCGGCGTCTGTGAACATTCCAAACAGTCCGTAGCGGCCGCCATCTTGTCTCTCGGTAGGATCGAGAGACAAGAGGAGGCCAAAGCGAAACTTGGTAAAATATTAGGGACTGGTAGCCCGATGTGCCTTTGCTAGGTCTCAATATATGTGCTCCAGTGGATTTTGAGAAATTAACGTTCAAAAAAAGATATATATCTGTAACAGCGCTCCGCTTTGCGTAACGGAGGTTTGCGAAGCTGATTGGTTCTCCGGCGTCTGTAAACATTGCAAACAGTCCGTAGCGGCCGCCATCTTGTCTCTCGGTAGGATCGAGAGACAAGAGGAGGCCAAAGCGAAGGGGCAAATGACCATAAGGGGGCATAGTAGATCCTCGCTGACCCCCTAGGTTTGATGTGGAGGTTTTAAAAGGGCCCCGCGGGGCAAAAAAAAAAAAAAATAATAATCGAACGGCTGAATGGATTTGCACGAAACTTGGCAAAATTGTAGGGACTGGTAGCTCGATGTGCCTTTGCTAGGCCTCAATATATGTGCTTCAGTGGATTTTGAGAAATTAACGTTCAAAAACAAGATATATATCTGTAACAGCGCTCCGCTTCGCGGAGATAAAATTATATCTGTATTACCTAGCTGTTGCTAACACCAGTTAGCGACGGCTAGTAGGAGATAGCGACCATCTTGGGCCCCACTTTGCATGTGAGTGATATTTATCACTAATGACATGCAAAGTGGGCATGCCAAGATGTTAGCGACTGGAAACAGTCGCTAACATTGCTATCTCCTATTATCAACTTTTGGAAATATTCGCGATAAGCGCGAATATCTCCAAAAGCTAGCACCTGCCCTGAGCAGTTCTTAGCCATGTTATCCAATGGGAGGTGGATAACATGGCTAAGAGCATTAGCTCGGTAATGCATGAATATCGCTGAGTTTTCAGCGATATTAATGCATTGCGGTCGTTTTTTATCGTATTTGCGATAAACCTTGATAATAGCAAGGTTTATCTGCGATAATTTCTGACGATGCTTAGCAGTAAAAAAATCGTTGCTAAGCATCGTTAGGGATAAATATCGCTTAACTTTGGTAATATGCCCCAACGTCTGTTAACGTTCGATTCGAAGGAAATCTGCGCCATCTTGCCTTTTTTCAAAATGCCACACTTTTGTCGTGCACGGCAGTCATTTTAGATGCCTTGACCAGACCCACTCTGTGCACGCTGTCGATCCTTAGCATGGCTCCCCACCCTCGCAAGCATCTCCCCCAGGCAGTGGTCACCCCCGCTCTCTGTCTTATGCATGGGTAATAAACCACCCCCCATCTGCGCTGCTCTTCCCTGAGAATCACACCCTGTGCCCGCCCGACACCTCCCTTTCGCCCTATTCACTACCGCACCCTCTGACACTCCTTTTCCTCTGTGTCCGATTGTCCAGGCCGGTCCTAGGGTATCAGCTAGCCCTGCAGATGTAGTTTATGGCCCCAGCTGTAAAGAATCACCCCTCTTCAAAGGAGTTATAGTAGATCAAGGCCCACACTCGATGAGATCCGTCACAGCAGACGCGTTCCTATTATCTGAAAACCATCCTGTATTGTGATTGGGGAGGGGACCGAGCCTGAAGCGGAAGATTCCAGGGATGACTCTTTGTACATCAAAGTTTTTACAATTATGTGTCACATTAAAAATATATAGCACTCCAACAAAGTAGTAAGATTATAAAACTTTAATAACTTATAAATATATACAAGAAAACAAAAACAGTAATAACATATAAACATTTTTAGGGAAAAACAACGAAGTAGCGGTCGGCTGTGCGAATAGTCCCAACGCAGCACAACGTCCAGATTTCTGGCGTGGGGCGTCGCGGGGGGTGGGTCATCAGTAGCAAACTGTTGTGCGAATTGTTCCAAGGCAGCAGAACGATGGCACCAAGGTGATGTCCAGTAAGTTGCCGCACTGGTTTTGGTATCCTACAATGCTGCTCCGAATAACGGCGTGGGGCGCCCCGGGGGAGGCGGCGTGAACGGGCCTCTCCAGGTGGAGTCTCGTCTGTTGTAGTGGGGCGCCCCTTTACCGTTTCAGTTGCCATTCCGTCCGCTTTTGGTCCACTGTGTCAAAAGCCGCAATTCAGCTGAGTTGCGCCCACTCTTGCGGTGCAGCGATAGGCGGCTGTCACAGGACTCTCAAAATGGTGGCAGGCTGTTTCCTTTTTGGGCCTGGTCCACTGAAATGGCCCTGGGACACCTTGGAAATCGGACGTTTGTCTGCTAGGTCTTGGACCCCATTCTCGAAAGCGTCCCCTCCGCCTTGAGGATTCATCAAAAGTTTTGGGGGCCCCCGACTCCTGTAGGCTTCTGGTGGGGAGCGGCTGCCATGATTGCTCGCGGAATGACCACGACGGAGCTACGAGATGGTGGTGCTCTCATGCTGACGCCAGCTTCAGTCTGAAACATCCAGAAACAAGGTGGGGCTTTCATCGTTTGGGAAAAAAAAAAAGTTTTCATCCAATGAAAAGTGTTGTTTTTAGGTCATAGGATCAAGCCTTCCATCATTAGGAAACCAAAAGTAAAATGAACCAATGAAAAGTTTTATAAACAAGTCACATGACCTGTTATGCGGCATAGGGTATAAAATGCGGAGAAAATACGTTGGCACGTGAGGCGGCGTCAGTAGCGGACCGATGTGCGAATAGGCCGAAGGCAACACAACGCGCCAAGATCCGGATGGCACCGAGGTGGTGTCCAGCAAGTTGCAGCACTAGTGTGGCCATCCTACAATGCTGAAAGTCGGCGTGGGGCGCCCCGTTGGCCTGTGAGTTTGCGTCAGTAGCGGACCGATGTGCGAATAGGCCAAAGGCAGCACAACGCGCCAAGATCCGGATGGCACCGAGGTGGTGTCTAGTAAGTTGCCGCACTGGTGTGGCCATCCTACAATGTTGAAAGTCGGCGTGGGGCGCCCCGTTGGCCTGTGAGATGGCGTCAGTAGCGGACCGATGTGCGAATGGGGCCAAAGGCAGCGCAACAATATTTTCTGACTAGAAGACACCACAAGGCGCTGAGATGCCAAGATTCGGATGGCACCGAGGTGGTGTCTAGCAAGTTGTGGTACTGGTGTGGCCATCCTACAATGGTAAAAGTCGGTGTGGGGCGCCCTGTTGGCCTGTGAGATGGTGTCAGTTGCGGACCGATGTGCGAATGGGGCCAAAGGCAGCGCAACAATATTTTCTGTATGGAAGATACCACTAGGCGTTGAGATGCCAAGATCCGGATGGCACCGAGGTGATGTCTAGCAAGTTGCTGTACTGGTGTGGTCATCCTACAATGCTGAAACTCGGCGTGGGGCGCCCCATTAGCCTGTGAGATGGCGTCAGTAGCGGACCGATGTGTGAATAGGCCGGAACCAGCACAAGGCACAAGCTAAGCGCGAATATCTCCAAAAGCTAACACCTGCCCTGAGCAGTTCTTCACCATGTTATCCAATGGGAGGTGGATAACATGGCTAAGAGCATTTGCTCGATAATGCATGAATATCGCTGACTTTTCAGCGATATTCATGCATTGCGGCCGTTTTTTATCGCATTTGCGATAAACCTTGCTAATAGCAAGGTTTATCTGCGATAAAAATCGCCGATGTGCGGCGATAATTTTTGTCTCTAAACAAGTTAGAGACAAAAATTTTCGCTAGTTGTTGGTAATATGCCCCTGTGTGTCTCCGATGCATCTTATCGCTGCTATTTTGTGTAATTACAGAAGAGAGTAAAATAAAATAGTTCGGAACGTGAAAAGGGGCAAAGTAGAGTACTCCTCACCCCCTAGGCCTTTTTAGGCGGTCCCAAAAGGATCAGTTTCTGCTTTCCTGAGAGATTATGGTATGAGTTCCATATACCACAATAACTTGCATTACAACATGCAAGATATCTATCTCCTTTTGGAGATATTCGCGCTAAGCGCGAATATCTCCAAAAAGTAACACCTGCCCTGAGCAGTTCTTAGCCATGTTATCCAATGGGAGGTGGATAACATGGCTAAGAGCATTAGCTCGGTAATGCATGAATATCGCTGAGTTTTTAGCGATATTGATGCATTGCGGCCGTTTATTATCGCATTTGCGATAAACCTTGATAATAGCAAGGTTTATCTTCGATAATTTCTGACGATGCTTAGCGGTAAAAAATTCGATGGTAAGCATCGTTAGCGATAAATATCGCTTAACTTTGGTAATATGCCCCAACGTCTGTTAACGTTCGATTCGAAGGAAATGAGGAAGTGTTGAAAAACATTGTTTGCGCCATCTTGCCTTTTTTGAAATGCCACACTTTTGTGGTGCACGGCAGCCATTTTAGATGTCTTGACCAGACCCACTCTCTGCACGCTGTCAATTCGTAGCATGGCTCCTCACCCTCGCAAGCATCTTCCCCAGGCACTGGTCACCCCCGCTCTCTGTCTTATGCATGGGCAATAAACCTCCCCCCATCTGCGCTGCTCTTCCCTGAGAATCACACTCTGTGCCCGCCCGACACCTCCCTTTCGCCCTATTCACTACCGCACCCTCTGACACTCCTCTTCCTCTGTGTCCGATTGTCCAGGCTATCAGCTAGCCCTGCAGATGTAGTTTATGGCCCCAGCTGTAAAGAATCACCCCTCTTCAAAGGAGTTATAGTAGATCAAGGCCCACAACCGATGAGATCCGTCACACCACACGTGTTCCTACTATCTGAAAACCATCCTGTATTGTGATTGGGGAGGGGACCGAGCCTGAAGCGGAAGATTCCAGGAATGACTCTTGGTACATCAAAGTTTTTACAATTATGTGTCACATTAAAAATATGTAGCACTCCAACAAAGTAGTAGGAATATAAAACTTTAATAACATATAAATATATACAACAAAACAAAAACAGTAAAAACATTTAAACAACGAAGAGACCGTGGCAATTTCTTTTGAATTATCCAATAGATTTATTGAAATTGACAGCACCAATAATGAAATATTCTTGTCAGTAGCGGTCTGTTGTGCGAATAGTTCCAAGGCAGCAGAACGCGCTGAAATCTAGATGGCACGAAAGTGATGTCTAGTAAGTTGCCGCCCAGCAAATAACGGCGTGGGGCGCCGCGGGGGTGAGTGAGTCCAGTAGGCACCACAGCTATTCTTACCGGCATCGCAGAATTACTGCTGGGGACAATGCCTGTGCTGTAGCAGGGTCACAGCAGAAACAAAAAGGATTTTGTTGAAGATGTTGTTGGTTTTAAATTTGAAAACAGTTCTGGTGTCAACTGCTATGCTAATGTAGTGGTTAATGTTTTGTTTTCTCTAGAAAATGTAAAAGAGGGGGAGGCAGTCCAAAGTTCCGTTAAAAGGGCAAAGGAAAGGATCGGTGGTTTGAACTATCAGTGAAAAGGGGAGGGGGTGCAACAATTTTTCCTACCGGGTCACACTGTGCTTTCACCGGAACTGAGGTCTGCAGGATTCTAGTAATTCAAAGTGAGGCTGGCGCCAGCATGGGAGCGCCGACGTCCCGCGGATACAGTTTCGTCACTCCGCGGGCGATCATGGCAGTCATTCCCCATCGGGGGTCGGAGACTCCCGCGGCTCCTCTAGAATCTTCAAGGTCGTGGAAGACTACGGTGGTGGAGTCAAGCAGTGACCGGGCCATTTCTTTATGCTGGGCCCGCTCTTGCCAGGTCGACCGCCATTTTGAGAGTTCGGTAGCTACTGGCGATCGCGGGGTCAAATGAGCGGACGGGCTCCACCCTGCCGGGCGAGACGTTGCAGCATGGCCACAGTGGAAGAACCCTTTTCCGGGCGCCTGGAGCGCTGAGGGTGCAGCTGGGAAGCCTCCACCTGGGGAGGCGGGAGAGGCCTGTTCGCACCGTCTCTCCCTCCCAGTGCACCCCACGGCGTCTCGCTTGAGATTTGTTATGGCCGGACCAGGCGATGAGGACGAGGGGGGGGGGGGTCGGAGGCATGTGCAAGACATCCCCCCCAGTGTTGTCGCAGCCATTATTCAAGAAAGAAGAAGTGTCCCGTCCGTCTTCGGGCCGGGCTTCCGGTAGATGTCGGCCGGACGCCCCTGGCTCTGGCCCCATGAACGGGTTTCTTGGTTTATCGGCTGCAGCCGGATCCCGTCGTCCTCGGCCCCCCGACCGTTGGTGGCCGGACCGGAAGAGCATGTGGCGGGAGTACCTGCAACTCTAAAGGGCCACCGCGGCCGGACTGGGAGAGAGAGGGGAGGGTCGAGGAGACATTCCCCCCCCTGCAACTGTTCAGCGTTGTAAAGGCAATCCCCTGGCCGGGTCCCGCTGGCCTCGGCCTCTCCTCCGGCTACACCCTACGTTAGGATCTCCTGGCCGAGGCGTGGCAGCAGGACCTGCCTTATATGGGCTGCTCCCGGCTGGGCGTAGCCGCAACCCTGCCCCACCTTGGAAGTTTCCAGAGTGGGGGCGGATGTTCTACTGACTTGCATTTTCCCTAGTCTATCGATTTTTTTGGCGTGGCAGGCGGTGGGACAGCGAGGGGTGATTTGGTTTCTCTTACTGTTTTTCTGGTCTCTCACCACTGGCATATTTTAACGTTTTCTTGTTTCTAGGACATTAATAGGTTTTATCATTACGTTATGTTATCGTTTCTTTGTTCGTTGTTTAATAAAAGGTCATGTTCATCAGTGGCCTACTGATTTTCGTTTTCCTATTCTTTTCTTTCCAGGTTGTTTCATGCTAAAGTTTCTGTTAACAGGATACAGTGATCACTTCGTTATTATTGCATATGTCCTTTTCACTAGGGGTGCTCTCTGGTCGGGCCAGATGACGTATCTCTAGTAAATGGTCCGGGTGAAACAGGTGCATCAATCAGTGGGGAGTAGATAGGCATGACAGATTACAACGGGGGAGAAAGGTCCGCATTACGTACCCTTTCACTACTTGCAAAGATTTTCCTACGTTTATTTGCAAACAGGGAATACCTCCAAAAAGAACTAATTCCCAAACAGTCAATGTTCGGACAATCAATCAATCAATGAGGAATGAAATAGGTACGACGTGTTAAAGGCTTGCGTTACCTACCCTTCACTATCTGCAAAGGGAGAGAGAATATTCCTATTCTTCCTCGTTTGCAGGCAGAGAAGATCCTTAAGAGAACCAACTTCGAACAATTCAATGCTCGATTGAAACAATCAACAAGGGGTACTGTGAACACAAATGAACGCCGCTTATGTATATACGCATTGCTATTTTCAACAGGTTGTTCCTAATGTTTCTATTTTAGCGAGGTCAAAAAGAGATCCCATTAGTGGCCTACTGATTTTGTTCGATTCCTTTTGTTTTTTTACACGATTTTTCGCTATCTGCAAAGACTAAACAGAGTATTGCGACTCTGTGCTTGTTTGTAAATAGAGAATGAACCAAAGAGAACAATCAATCAAATGGAGAGAGAAGCAGGCACGACGGATTACAAAGGGGGCAAAGGGCTGCGTTAACTACCCTTCACTATCTGCAAAGAGAGAGTACTCCTAATAGAAATGAGGTGTGGGGGGCAGCATTCAAAGCAGATCAGTGTGCATAAACACGAAAATGTTTTTACTTACCACATACTTGACATTCGACAGCTTATGATATTTGCTATTAAAAAACCATTGAAATTCACTGAAAAAACCATAGGTTATAGACCATATATAGTTAGGAATTAGCATTTACAAAACCTTGAAAATTCACTGAAAAAACCATAGGTTATAGACCATATATAGTTAGGAATTAGCATTTACAAAACCTTGAAAATTCACTGCAAAAACCATAGGTTAGAGACCATATATAGTTAGCTGGACATTTTATTGACATAAAACCAATGAAATTCCATATATAGTTAGTTGCACTAACTATATATCGCGCACCCGCAATCCACTGCTGATGATGTCACATATTACATCATTCATGACATGCTCAGTGACATCACTGATGACATCACTGATGACATCTCAAATGACATCACTGATGACATCACTGATGACATCTCATTTGACATCAATGACCACATCACTGATGATATCATTCATGTGACAATACAATGCATCTCCTCACATTTTAATATAACCTCTGTTTCACCCAGTGTTAAAAAGAGTATAATTTTTGAAACCATTGACACACCAATACTAGTTACTACATACGCACTCACTGATTGCTACGTCTACACACACCTTCACTCATTCACCCATACAATCATTCATACATACAATCACTCATCTTTACAACACTATCATATGCACTCATACACCTATACAGACACTCACAGTCTGCCACTCATCCATGGAGTTACTCACACACCTAGTCAGTCCTGTAAAGAATCAATGAGACTTCCATTTTCTTGTCTATACAGTTAAACATAGAGCACCTTACATTTTCAAACATATACTAACACATACTTACCTTCTTATACAATCATTGATACAAGTACAGATTGATCTGCACAGAGTCACACACCTCCCAGCTAGCCACACACACACTCAGTCTCCCATACAAATACTTGGGCAATCAATCAATAACCCATATAGTTACTCATATAGCTACTGATCAACACATGCAGCAGTTTACAGAACAACAGACATAATGATGCACAAATTAAGACAGTTTAGTCACTAACCCATGCACTCAGTGAGACACATTTAATCACTCACTCATACAGTCAGTCATGCACCTACTAAATCCTTCGTCCAGACACTTACACATCCACTCATTCTTCAATATGTAAGACATATTTAAACTTTATAGAAACAAAAAATCACAGGATGTTGTTATCAGTGATGTCATCAGTGATGTCATTTGAGATGTCATCAGTGATGTCATCAGTGATGTCACTGACCATGTCATGAATGATGTAATATGTGACATCATCAGCAGTGGATTGCGGGTGCGCGATATATAGTTAGTGCAACTAACTATATATGGAATTTCATTGGTTTTATGTCAATAAAATGTCCAGCTAACTATATATGGTCTCTAACCACCTATGGTTTTTGCAGTGAATTTTCAAGGTTTTGTAAATGCTAATTCCTAACTATATATGGTCTATAACCTATGGTTTTTTCAGTGAATTTTCAAGGTTTTGTAAATGCTAATTCCTAACTATATATGGTCTATAACCTATGGTTTTTTCAGTGAATATATATATATATATATTATATATATATTATATATTATATATATTTATATATATATATATTATATATTCACTGAAAAAACCATAGGTTATAGACCATATATAGTTAGGAATTAGCATTTACAAAACCTTGAAAATTCACTGAAAAAACCATAGGTTGTAGACCATATATCGTTAGGAATTAGCATTTAAAAAACCTTATTTTACTCACACAAAACCATTGAAATTCCATATATAGTTAATTGCACTAACTATATATCGCGCACCCGCAATCCACTGCTGATGATGTCACATATTACATCATTCATGACATGGTCAGTGACATCACTGATGACATCACTGATGACATCATCCATTGACTGTGTGTTTCTGTAAAGTTTAAATATGTTTTACATATTGAAGAATGAGTAGATGTATAAGTGTCTGGATGAAGGATTTAGGTGCGTGACTGACTGTATGAGTGAGTGATTAAATGTGTCTCACTGAGTGCATGGGTTAGTGACTAAACTGTCTTAATTTGTGCATCATTATGTCTGTTGTTCTGTAAACTGCTGCATGTGTTGATCAGTAGCTATATGAGTAACTATATGGGTTATTGATTGATTGTCCAAGTATTTGTATGGGAGACTGAGTGTGTGTGTGGCTGGCTGGGAGATGTGTGACTCTGTGCAGATCAATGTGTACTTGTATCAATGATTGTATAAGAGAGTAAGTATGTGTTAGTATATGTTTGAAAATGTAAGGTACTCTATGTTTAAATGGAAAATGGAAAAATAGAAAATGGAAGTGTGATTGATTCTTTACAGGACTGACTAGGTGTGTGAGTAACTCCATGGATGAGTGGCAGAGTGTGAGTGTCTGTATAGGTGTATGAGTGCATATGATAGTGTTGTAAAGATGAGTGATTGTATGTATGAATGATTGTATGGGTGAATGAGTGAATGTGTGTGTAGACGTAGGAATCAGTGAGTGCGTATGTAGTAACTAGTATTGGTGTGTCAATGGTTTCAAAAATTATACTCTGTATTTAACACTGGGTGTAACAGAGGTTATATTAAAGTGTGAGGAGATGCATTGTATTGTCACATGAATGATATCATCAGTGATGTGGTCATTGATGTCAAATGAGATGTCATCAGTGATGTCATCAGTGATGTCATTTGAGATGTCATCAGTGATGTCATCAGTGATGTCACTGACCATGTCATGAATGATGTAATATGTGACATCATCAGCAGTGGATTGCGGGTGCGCGATATATAGTTAGTGCAACTAACTATATATGGAATTTCAATGGTTTTGTGTGAGTAAAATAAGGTTTTTTAAATGCTAATTCCTAACGATATATGGTCTATAACCTATGGTTTTTTCAGTGAATTTTCAAGGTTTTGTAAATGCTAATTCCTAACTATATATGGTCTATAACCTATGGTTTTTTCAGTGAATTTCAATGGTTTTTTAATAGCAAATATCATAAGCTGTCGAATGTCAAGTACGTGGTAAGTAAAAACATTTTCGTGTTTATGCACACTGATCTGCTTTGAATGCTGGCCCCCCCCCCCCCGCTCATTTCTATTAGGAGTACTCTCTCTTTGCAGATAGTGAAGGGTAGTTAACGCAGGCCTTTGCCCCCGTTGTAATCCGTCGTGCCTGCTTCTCTCTCCATTTGATTGAATGTTCTCTTTGGTTCATTCTCTATTTACAAACAAGCACAGAGTCGCAATACTCTGTTTAGTCTTTGCAGATAGCGAAAAATCGTGTAAAAAAACAAAAGGAATCAAGCAAAATCAGTAGGCCACTAATGGGATCTCTTTTTGACCTCGCTAAAATAGAAACATTAAGAACAACCCCTCATGACAAATACGAAACTAGTGAGATGAACTGAACTCCACACCATGATGGCTGCAATACAGCTCGGCTCCGCCACCCACCCCGCCCAAAATAACGATAAAGAGCGGCTGCCATGATTGCTCGCGGAATGGCCACGACGGAGCTACGAAATGGTGGTGCTCTCATGCTAACGCCAGCTTCAGTCTGAAACATCCAGAAACACTGTAGACTACCAATTCGATCAGTTCCGGTAGCGCCCCAATGTAACCCGGTAGAGAAGAACTAGCCCTCCCCTCTTTGACTGATGGTTCTTGTTGCCTGTCCCTTCTGTTGTCATTTAACAGAACTATTTAGCCTGCTGAAAGGGGTTGTGTTCCGACCGCTAGTTGGTGGAGACATTTTGACTATATTCTGGACCTGCGTTGTCGTGTAATGCGTCATATGACGCGCCGCGTTAGCGCATCCGGAAGTCATCCCGGGCGCGACGCGCAGCGCGTAACGTAAGCATAACAGGTCATGTGACTTGTTAATAAAACTTTTCATTGGTTCATTTTACTTTTCTTATTTTAATGATGAAAGGCTTGGTCATATGACCTAAAAATTACGCTTTTTATTACTTCCGAACATTATTTTTTCTTAAATATATGTTATAATGTTCCAGGCTAATGTACTTTCCCGGAAAATTTACAACTGTCCTGCAAGTAAAATATATTCTTTTTTCGAGAAAAAGGGCGTTTCTTCGTCCCATGACGGAGCCGTTGAGCAAAAGAGGGTCGACCTGCTGTCTTAGTCGCCGATACGCCTGAATATGAGATTCTTATCGATCACTTTATGTTGCAGGAGTAGAAAACACAACAGCCCTTGACCATTTATCTTTACTGCGTTCCTGCGTATTATACCTTTTACCCTTCATGTAATTGGTCTGCTTTATTTCACTTGCCTTTTAATGATTCTAAAACAGTGACTATTATTAAAAACTTTACCAATGTATATACTACTACCATGTTTTCTTTTAAAAACCTTTATTGTGAAAATTTCATTATACAAATACGAGCCTATAACCACGTGGGCCGGCCACGGAGCAAACTGTAATCGTATATGATGAGTAGACATTTACACTGTAGAGGAACGTAACGGGCGGGCCATTAGGTTGCAAGAACTAAGGTGTCTAACAGTTGCGGAATCGGTGGACGTACATTTTATAATTAAAATACGACAGGGCCAGTTACAATAAAATTATCTAGATATACATTTGCGGGCAAGTACCATGCGCCACGTTAATTCGAACTTTCAATAGTACAGTAATCAATAACACATCAGAACTTAATATCAATAGGGATGTCGAAATACTCAATCAATTCTCGTCCCTGCCCGCCATGTGCTTCAAAACTGCATACGTATCTCGTGATTTCAAGGTTCTGCAACCAGTACACAACAAGGAGTTACGAGTTCCATTTATTCCGGCGCCATTTTGGGCGAGGACGGGCAGGTCCAGGATATAGTCAAAATGTCTGTACCAACCATCGACTATGATGATGTTCATATGCTGTATTTATAGAGTAACACTCATCTGTCCACATGAAATTAATTTGCCACAATCTAAACATGTCATTTTAATCTTTCCAAAGTTCTTCTAAATATTTGGGACCGTTTCCCTTGCCTCTGATGCTGTCAGTGCCACTTCTTTGATGAATGTACTGGCAGGTCGGGGGTTCTCCTCCAAATCTCTCTTTTATGCAGCACTATAATTAATTGGTGCCACCTCTCCATATGACGATGCATGGTATAGTTACCATAACTATATTTTTTTTCGGTTCCTCTGGAGAGTACATCGTGGCAGATGAAGCGTATAACGTACCGGGCATTTACCTTTTTTTGCATGTAGAGGAAAGGAAAAAAAAATCGAGCGTCCGAGTTCTAAGGTGTCCCAGGGCCATTTTAGTGGACCAGGCCCAAATCCAAAGAACAGGCCGCCATTTTGAGAGTCCTGTTGCAGCCGCCTGTCGCTGTAGCATCAAGAGCGGCCAAAACTCAGCTGAATGGCAACTGAAACGGTAAAGGGGCGCCCCACTACAGCAGACGAGCCTCCACCTAGGAAGGCCCGTTCACGCCGCCTCCCCCCCCCCCTTCGGGCACCCCACGCCGTTATTCGGAGCAGTATTGTAGGATGGCCACACCAGTGCAGCAACTTGCTAGACACCACCTCGGTGGTAACCGAATCTCAGCTCCTTGTGGTGTCTTCTATTCAGAAAACATTGTTGTGCTGCCTTCGACCTATTCGCCGCAAGTGCGCACGCAACTCAGCTGCATAGCTTGCTAGACACCACCTCGGTGCTAACCGAATCTCAGCGCCTTGTGGTGTCTTCTATTCCAAAAATATTGTTGCGCTGCCTTTGGCCCCATTCGCACATCGGTCCGCTACTGCCGCCATCTCACAAGCCAACGGGGCGCCCCATGCCGACTTTCAGCATTGTAGGATAGCCACACCAGTGCACCTTACTAGACACCACCTCGGTGCCATCCGGATCTTGGAATCTCAGCGCCTTGTGGTGTCTTCTATTCAGAAAATATTGTTGCGCTGCCTTTGGCCCCATTCGCACATCGGTCCGCTACTGACGCCATCTCACAGGCTAATGGGGCGCCCCACGCCGAGTTTCAGCATTGTAGGATGGCCACACCAGTACAGCAACTTGCTAGACATCACCTCGGTGCCATCCGGATCTTGGCATCTCAGCGCCTTGTGGTGTCTTCTAGTCAGAAAATATTGTTGCGCTGCCTTTGGCCCCATTCGCACATCGGTCCGCTACTGACACCATCTCACAGGCCAACAGGGCGCCCCACGCCGACTTTCAGCATTGTAGGATAGCCACACCAGTGCACCTTACTAGACACCACCTCGGTGCCATCCGGATCTTGGAATCTCAGCGCCTTGTGGTGTCTTCTATTCAGAAAATATTGTTGCGCTGCCTTTGGCCCCATTCGCACATCGGTCCGCTACTGACGCCATCTCACAGGCTAATGGGGCGCCCCACGCCGAGTTTCAGCATTGTAGGATGGCCACACCAGTACAGCAACTTGCTAGACATCACCTCGGTGCCATCCGGATCTTGGCATCTCAGCGCCTTGTGTTGTCTTCTAGTCAGAAAATATTGTTGCGCTGCCTTTGGCCCCATTCGCACATCGGTCTGCTACTGACACCATCTCACAGGCCAACAGGGCGCCCCTCGCCGACTTTTACCATTGTAGGATGGCCACACCAGTGCCACAACTTGCTAGACACCACCTCGGTGCCATCCGGATCTTGGCATCTCAGCGCCTTGTGGTGTCTTCTATTCCGAAAATATTGTTGCGCTGCCTTTGGCCCCATTCGCACATCGGTCCGCTACTGACGCCATCTCACAGGCCAACGGGGCGCCTCACGCCGACTTTCAACATTGTAGGATGGCCACACCAGTGCGGCAACTTACTAGACACCACATCGGTGCCATCCGGATTTTGGCGCGTTGTGCTGCCTTCGGCCTATTCGCACATCGGTCCGCTACTGACGCTAACTCAGAGGCCAACGGGGCGCCCCACGCCGACTTTCAGCATTGTAGGATGGCCACACCAGTGCTGCAACTTGCTGGACACCACCTCGGTGCCATCCGGATCTTGGCGCGTTGTGTTGCCTTCGGCCTATTCGCACATCGGTCCGCTACTGACGCCGCCTCACGTGCCAACGGATTTTCTACGCTTTTTATACCCTATGCCGCATAACAGGTCATGTGACTTGTTTATAAAACTTTTCATTGGTTCATTTTACTTTTGGTTTCCTAATGATGGAAGGCTTGATCATATGACCTAAAAATAACACTTTTCATTGGATGAAAACTTTTTTTTTTCCCAAACGATGAAAGCCCCACCTTGTTTCTGGATGTTTCACACTGAAGCTGGCGTCACCATGAAAGCACCACCATCTCGTGGCTCCGTCGTGGTCATTCCGCGAGCAATCATGGCAGCCGCTCCCCACCAGAAGCCTGCAGGAGTCGGGGGCCCCCAAAACTTTTGTTGAATCCTCAAGGCGGAAGGGACACTTTCGAGAATGGGGTCCAAGACCTAGCAGACAAGCGTCCGATTTGCAAGGTGTCCCAGGGCCATTTCAGTGGACCAGGCCCAAAAAGAAAAGAGACTGCCGCCATTTTGAGAGTCCTGTGGCAGCACCGCAAGAGTGGGCGCAACTCAGCTGAATTGCGGCTTTTGACACAGTGGACCAAAAGCGGACGGAATGGCAACTGAAACGGTAAAGGGGCGCCCCACTACAACAGACGAGACTCCACCTGGAGAGACCCGTTCACGCCGCCTCCCCCCCCCCCCGGGGCGCCCCACGCCGTTCTTCGGAGCAGCATTGTAGGATACCAAAACCAGTGCGGCAACTTACTGGACATCACCTTGGTGCCATCGTTCTGCTGCCTTGGAACTATTCGCACAACAGTTTGCTACTAATGACCCACCCCCCGCGACGCCCCACGCCGGATGCCGAAATCAGTGCGGCACCCAGGCAACATCACCTGGGTGCCGTCCAGAAATCTGGACGTTGTGCTGCGTTGGGACTATTCGCACAGCCGACCGCTACTTCGTTGTTTTTCCCTAAAAATGTTTATATGTTTTTACTGTTTTTGTTTTGTTGTATATATTTATAAGTTATTAAAGTTTTATAATCTTACTACTGTGTTGGAGTGCTATATATTTTTAATGTGACACATAATTGTAAAAACTTTGATGTACAAAGAGTCATCCCTGGAATCTTCCGCTTCAGGCTCGGTCTCCTCTCCAATCACAATACAGGATGGTTTTCAGATAGTAGGAACGCGTGTGCTGTGACGGATCTCATCGAGTGTGGGCCTTGATCTACTATAACTCCTTTGAAGAGGGGTGATTCTTTACAGCTGGGGCCATAAACTACATCTGCAGGGCTAGCTGATAGCCTAGGACCGGCCTGGACAATTGAACACAGAGGAAAAGGAGTGTCAGAGGGTGCGGTAGTGAATAGGGCGAAAGGGAGGTGTCGGGCGGGCACAGAGTGTGATTCTCAGGGAAGAGCAGCGCAGATGGGGGGAGGTTTATTGCCCATGCATAAGACAGAGAGCGGGGGTGAGCAGTGCCTGGGGAAGATGCTTGCGAGGGTGGGGAGCCATGCTACGAATCGACAGCGTGCAGAGAGTGGGTCTGGTCAAGGCATCTAAAATGGCTGCCGTGCACAACAAAAGTGTGGCATTTGAAAAAAGGCAAGATGGCGCAGACAATGTTTTTCAACACTTCCTGATTTCCTTCGAATCGAACGTTAACAGACGTTGGGGCATATTACCAAAGTTAAGCGATATTTATCCCTATCGATGCTTAGCAACTAATTTTTTACCGCTAAGCATCGTCAGAAATTATCGCAGATAAACCTTGCTATTATCAAGGTTTATCGCAAATGCCATAAAAAACGACCGCAATGCATTAATATCGCTGAAAACTCACCGATATTCATGCATTACCGAGCTAATGCTCTTAGCCATGTTATCCACCTCCCATTGGATAACATGGCTAAGAACTGCTCAGGGCAGGTGGTAGCTTTTGGAGATATTCACGCTTAGCGCGAATATCTCCAAAAGTTGGTAATAGGAGATAGCGATGTTAGCGACTGTTTCCAGTCGCTAACATCTTGGCATGCCCACTTTGCATGTCATTAGTGATAAATATCACTGACATGCAAAGTGGGGCCCAAGATGGTCACTATCTCCTACTAGCGGTTGCTAACTGGTGTTAGCAACAGCTAGGTAATACAGAGATAATTTTATCTCCGCGAAGCGGAGCGCTGTTACAGATATATATCTTTTTTTGAACGTTAATTTCTCAAAATCCACTGAAGCACATATATTGAGACCTAGCAAAGGCACATCGAGCTACCAGTCCCTACAATTTTGCCAAGTTTCGTGCAAATCCATTCAGCCGTTCGATTATTATTATTATTTTTTTTTTTTGCCCCGCGGGGCCCTTTTAAAACCTCCACATCAAACCTAGGGGGTCAGGGAGGATCTACTATGCCCCCTTATGGTCATTTGCCCCTTCGCTTTGGCCTCCTCTTGTCTCTCGATCCTACCGAGAGACAAGATGGCGGCCGCTACGGACTGTTTGGAATGTTTACAGACGCCGGAGAACCAATCAGCTTCGCAAAGCTCCGTTACGCGAAAAGTACGCGAAGCGGAGCGCTGTTACAGATATATATCTTTTTTTGAACGTTAATTTCTCAAAATCCACTGGAGCACATATATTGAGACCTAGCAAAGGCACATCGGGCTACCAGTCCCTACAATTTTGCCAAGTTTCGTGCAAATCCATTCAGCCATTCGATTATTAATATTTTTTTTTTTTTTGCCCCGCGGGGCCCTTTTAAAACCTCCACATCAAACCTAGAGGGTCAGGGAGGATCTACTATGCCCCCTTATGGTCATTTGCCCCTTCGCTTTGGCCTCCTCTTGTCTCTCGATCCTACCGAGAGACAAGATGGCGGCCGCTACGGACTGTTTGGAATGTTTACAGACGCCGGAGAACCAATCAGCTTCGCTTCACAAAGCTCCGTAACGCGTAAAGTCCGCGAACCGGAGCGCTGCCTGGTCCGCTGTTACAGATATATATCTTTTTTTGAACGTTAATTTCTCGAAATCCACTGGAGCACATATATTGAGACCTAGCAAAGGCACATCGGGCTATCAGTCCCTACAATTTTGCCAAGTTTCGTGCAAATCCATTCAGCCGTTCGGGCTAAAAGTGAGGCCAACCGCCCTATGGAAAACTCAATGTTAAAAACACGTTTTGGGACCCCCCTTTTTTCTCGGCCCCCCCTTGACGAACCCACCCCCAAATTTTCAGGGGCTGCTCAGAAACAAAATGTTCCATTTTCCTGAAAAGTTCAGCCAATTCCGTCCACAAACGCCAAAGTTATTAGACATAGAATTTTCAAAAATCCCATAGAGAAAAATCCTAACTATATATACCTACTGGCGACCGCCAGTAGGTAATATATATATATAATCAGCGCAAACTCCAAAAACAGCCACTACTGGTTCTTGTAAGAATCAGAACCCTCCAGGCAATAAGGAGACGGACCACGAACTGGATACACAGCTATTTTATTATTCAAGGGTTGAAAATAGCGAGGGCAAGACGCATTTCGGGCTACCAAAGCCCTTGTTCACATGTATCGATTCAACGTCATTTTTTCTTTTTTATAATGCAGTGCAAGCCCGCCTCCCCGCCATTTCTCTCATGGTCACATGGTCATAGACATAAACAAAAGAGTTTGCATATAATTAAATTATAATATAATAGTGCATTAACAATGTAGTCTAAATAAATTATTTTTGCTATTGGTTAATTGTTCACATATTTTTTTTTTTTTTTTTAATATATATATATTCAGCTAATGGAGCGCTCCTTCTGGCAACCTTTCGCCTTCAATAGGGGTGGCTCGTTTCTGGCGGAGCCACCGGCACAATATCCATCAAAAACGGCGTTCCTTTACGAGCACTCGGGCATCAAGGAAAAAACACAGTCCACGCAGTATGTCCAAATAAGTTAGGATTATTCCTTCATAAACCGAACGTGACGCGTTTCGCGCTCCACGGAGCACTTAATCACACACATTGTCACCAAAAGTGCAAACGTTTTAAACATCCTGACATTTGACATAGAAAGCGGACCAAGCCCTCTAATATTCCGCCATCTTGGATTAGTCAAAATCCATACAAATAATTATAATTGCATTCAGTTAATCCATAATACAATTGATTCTTATGTTCTGATGGACAATGTATCAAGGTACTTAATTGTACATGATTATTATTTGTATAAATGAAAATAAAAATTATAATCTTTTTTTCTCTCTTTCTTTCACTGGTTATACCTGTGCCTTAAATGATATGCAAAATATCTCAAGTTCATTGCGTAAATCATAGTATGAGTTTATGGTTCCCGTATGGTTATCCTTAGGAGTTCACAAACAGACCTGTGTTCTCACGTGTAAACGTCATTATGTAAACACGCGGATTACGTTTCTCGGAAACAGCGTTGCCAAGGTAACTGAGGTAACAGATTCATAACATTAATATTAAAGTTATTTGCCGACAGGTGCCGTATTATTAATGTTATTGAAAGCTCCGAAGGGACTCAGTTAAACCTTCTTAAGGGGGTTGGAGATACCAACACGATCAAGATCGTAGACCTCCGAATCAATGTTCAACAGAGTAACTTTATTGTCCATCTTGATGAACAATGATCAGGTGCAACCCAATTTAGATAAAAGTGCCTAGTTAGTGGATTATTCAACTTTTTTGAGCAGTAATGTAGGGAGACCTAGTTGGCTAGATGTTACCTAGTAGCAGATATAACAACTGATAATTTCAACAGGTAATAGGAACATAATTCATCATATATTCTTATATTAATCTCTGGTTAGTGAGATAATGAACGTGCATATCAATGGTCATACTTATACAATATATGTGAAGCCTGCCAGGAGGAAATTATGAATTTTTTAAACATAGTGACAAACACAATAAGTAAACTTATAACTAGTGCATAACTCGTTAATTTAAAATCAGATACTTTCGTTTTTGATGGTAGAAGATGACCACAGTGTAAGGATTAGGGTACTTGTGTCGTGAGCCAGAGACACCATCCCTCCCTTTACATCTGTGGAAAAGAAGAGAAAAGAAGAATGCAATCAGATCAGGCTTCGAGAAAGAAGAAATCGTTTCAGTTTTATATGACACTTAAATCATACATTTCTGTTCAATACATTAATATGCAGATGTTATTCTTCTTGTAAATGCACATTGTATTCCTCATCGATGTTATGGACTTTCGGATAGCGGGTACAAAGCCCTATAATGTGTCTAGATTCTTTTTGCCTTAGTTTCAGTACATCATTTCCTCCTCTTTGACCCAAGTTAACCTGTTCAATGATGTAATATGATAGTTTTTTGGGGTCAGAGAAATGATGACTTTCAAAGTGGCATGCTATGGGATATTGTTGGTCCAGGTTGCTAATAGCACGTGTGTGCTCCAGTACACGTTTCTTAGCCATATGTGTTGTGCTGCCGATGTATATTAAATCACATGGGCAGACCAACGCATATATAACAAAGGTAGTTGTACACGTTAAAAATTGGTTAATCTGTTGCATGGATTTGGTGCTTGGATTCCAATATTCCTTGACCATGTGACTGTTTGCGCGCGCTTTGCAATGACCACATGGATAGAAGCCAAGTAGATTAATACCCCTTGGAACTGTGCTCTTGCCTATGTCATTATGTACAAGTATATCTCTAAGAGTGCGTCCTCTTTTGTATGTAATGCTTGGTCGTGATGGAAGAGTATCACCTATGATGGGATCATTTCTCAGTAAATTCCAATTTTTAACCAAACTTTTCTTAACTTGATTAGAGTTCCCATTGTACGTTAGAATTACTCTAGTTGTGCCTAATTCCTCTTTGTCAGTATCATCTTTGTTTCTGATAGACAGTAAGTCTTCACGTTTAAACTGCGCCACTTTTTACTAGCTCTCTTGATGACCCACATGGGATAACCTCTTGTGAGGAATCTCTGTGTCATAGTTTTTTCTTCTAACAGGTAATCATCATTGTTACTGCAGTTTCTTTTGGCCCTAAGGAGTTCACCAAAAGGGATACTCCATTTAAGATTATCTGGATGGCTACTTTGAGCATGAAGAAGAGTATTCCCTGCTGTGCTTTTTCTAAATAGCACTGTATGGATGTTATTCTGCTTGATTTGGACCTTAATGTCCAGATATTCAACTTCTTTATCACTGATGTTACAAGTAAGAATAATGTTTCTGTTATTCATATTTAATATCTCTATGAATTTGAGTGAATGAGCTTTCTCCCTTTTCCAAATGACAAAAATATCGTCAATGTATCGTAGCCACACTTGGAATTTTTTAAAGTCCTCTTTGAACTCATCATCGTTAGCAATGTCAGCCTCCCATGCCCCCATGAACAGGTTTGCTAGACTCGGTCCAAAAGAAATACCCATCGCGGTACCAAGGGATTGCACAAAAATATCATTATTGAACAAGAAGAAATTGTTCTCTAGGCAATGTTTGATCATATCTAAGATCATTGTAAGTAGTTGATGTCTCTGCCCTTTAGGAATCTAGCACAAGCTTCCATGCCCTGTCTATGTTCAATAACTGTATATAAGGCAGTCACATCCATGGTTATCAAAAGACACTCTTTGTCAATTGTGACTTGGTTTATTTTGTCCAGGAAATCCTTTGTATCGCTCACATACGTGGGAAGTCCAACGACAAAATCTCGCAAAAAATGACCAATATAGCGTGAGACATTTTCCAATACACATCCTCTAGATGAAATAATTGGTCTTCCGGGGGGATTCGATTTACATTTATGTTTTTTTGGGAGAAGGTACAAGATGGGGAGAATAGGATGGTCTCTTTTACGGAAACAAAATTCCTCCCACTCTAGCCAACCTTTTTCCCTCCATTCTCTCAATTTGTCCCACAGTTCTTTGATACTTTGGTTGTATTCAGGACGGTTAGAAATCCTGTACGTTTTGCCGTCATAAAGCTGTCTTTCTGCCTCTTGTATATACATTTCCCTCTGCATGATAACAATATTACCTTTGTCAATATTGCCTTTGTCTGCGGGTCTTACTAGGATGCTTTCATCTTCAGCTAGTTCTTTCATCGCCCTTTTCTGTGTAGCTGTCATATTGTATTTTACCTCTTTCATGGTTTTCGTCCAATTTAGACTGCGAAGTTCTAGCAGTTCTTTACCTATCTGATCTTGAAAAGTGTCAATATTGTCATGGTTCATTTTGGGTGTAAATGTGGTCTTAGGCTTAAACGATGTACCTGCTGCCAGATCATGTTGTATTTCTAGCACATCCAAGATTCTTATGGCCTCACTGCTCAGGTTAAGATCTTCTTGTTCATTAGTCAGTTCATCAATTGCCACCATATTATCAATGTCACCTATATTCATACTATCATTAGATCCAGGTGGTTTTTTGTTCCATTGTTTTTTACTTTTACTAGGTTTCAACTTATGCAATGTTTTTTAACTTCAGTTTTCTGCAAAATTTGAAGATATCGATTTTTTCATCCACATAGTTCATAGGTACAGTAGGGCAAAACGACAAGCCTAGGAATAGGGTTCTTTTATCTTTTTGACTGATGGTTCTGTTTGATAAATTTATTATAGTTTGGTTTACCTGTGTGTCATCCATGATTATTTTCTCTTTTGGTATTGAGCCCTTTTGTTTCCCACTGGCTGCTGATTGCCTGCTCTGTTTGCACCTCTGTTTGCGTTTCTTCCTCCTCTTGATCTGGTACTTCTGGGTCTTCCTCTTGCATTTGGTGTTTGCAGATTGTTCTTCGCCTGAAGTCTTGAGGATGATCTGGTTGCTTGCCGGCTCTGTTTCATGAGCCGGTACTCGTCTAAAAAAGTCTTTCATTTAAGTATTGTTCCTTCGTTTGATTTGACACTCTCTGAACTTTTGGCCAGGTCTGAGATGTCTGTTAGCGAGTCACTTAGGTCATCTTCCTCAATTTCTGTTTCTTCATTAGCATTTGTAGATGTCATTGTTTGGGCATTCCTGTCATATAGATGATCATATTTTTTACTATGAGTAAGAATTCTGCCTGACTCATAGTCGCCGCAGTCTCTGTGCAATTTATATTGCTTTCTTTTCTTTATATCGTCTTCAAGAATTTGTTATCGTTTCTTCACTTCTTCTATACATTTTGTGATTATCTCTTGGTCTGGATGTTTGTTGAGTTCGTCAGTTATTTCTTCTATATCCTTCTTGATCTTAATTCTATCCGACCAGGCATATTTCACTAGGATTTGCATCATGACTCTCGAGCTGTTAGAAGAATTTTGCGACCAATCTTCTAACATTTGCGGATCTGGTGAGTCATATGATGGAGTTAAGTATATTCGTAATCCTCTTGGAGTCATATTTTTATCCAAGTAATCCTGTAGTGAAGTCGCCTCCCACCATTTTGAGACTTCTAATCTATGTAGTTTCTCATGTTTGCGTAAGCAATCCATGATTGATTTGTCTGCTCTAATGGGGGCAGGTAATGTCATGCCTTTTCCCGGGGCTCTAGCAAACAAAGCCATTGCAGCTTCATTTCTTTCTTTTTCTTCATCCATCTTGGTTCTGGGTAAAAGACTTCACCCTTGGACTACCTGTGTGATACTGTGTATATTGCCAATGTCCCTCTGTAAATACAGAGTTCCCCAATGTTTAAGGATTGCGTCACAATTTGAGGTTAAGTCTTATGGTGACGTTCTCGGTCTTACGTGTAAGTACTATTATTAGGTTCACATGGGTATTCGGATTGCTTACTTCTATGTAGATGCTATTCTCCACACAAGGAAGCTATCATCCACGTCCCCAGTTATGGACACTCCTCTGAACTCCAATCACGAAAACCACCTTAAATCGCGTAGGTTGCCTCAATCAATATTCAGCTAATGGATGCGCTCCTTCTGGCAACTCTTCGCCTTCAATAGGGGTGGATCATTTCCGGCGGAGCCACTGGCACAATATCCATCAAAAACGGCGTTCCTTTACGAGCACTCGGGCATCAAGGAAAAAACACAGTCCACGCAGTATGTCCAAATAAGTTAGGTTTATTCCTTCATAAACCGAACGTGACGCGTTTCGCGCGCCACGGAGCGCTTGATCACACAAATTGTCACCAAAAGTGCACATTTTAAACATCCTGACATTTGACATAGAAAGCGGATCAAGCCCTCTAATATTCCCCCATCTTTGATTAGTCAAAATCCATACAAATAATCATAATTGCATTCAGTTAATCCACAATACGATTGATTCCTATGTTCTGATGGACAATGTATCAAGGTACTTAATTGTACATGATTATTATTTGTAGAAATTAAAATAAAAATTATAATCTTTTTTTCTCTCTTTCTTTCACTGGTTTGTGGAAAAGTAAATTTTGCCATGTTCTGTGTCCCTACGCCTCATCCATCATATGTTATGTGTGCATGACCAATATGCATATGTTATTCCCCATGTCCGATTAATGACGCAATTCCAGCTGTGTCCACCTCTGATATGTCAGTTTCCAGTCCTCGTGAATACTACGAATATCAGGCCTATGTAAAGTAATGTTGCCACGTTTCTCAGTGTGCACGTTATTCCATAATAAAGTCCCCGTTTTCAGGCCTCAAAAGGGCCCAGATATCAGATTCAGCTCCTGTCTCCTGAAAGCCTCGCTGAGGAGCGATACAGCCCCCACCTGTATCCTCGACCCTTCACTTACTTCCTGCCTCGCAGTGCCCGGTGCAGCTTGGCTCTGCCTCTGAGTCTGCCAAAAGTATGTTATAGTTCCAGCTATCAGTTCAGTCCTCCTTCTCTGCATTCCTAAGCTACTGAACTGCATCAATAGTTTCCGTCATTGTCTAGCCTTCTCGTCTCCATGTTAGAGAAATACTGTATTTAATGGTCATTTAGTATTCTTCATCACGCACTACATGTAGAATAATGCATGGTCCAGTCTTAGAGTCAAGTTAGCTTTTCCCCTCATGACTTCTAGTTTATATCAACATGTTCCCTAAACACCAGATACCAGATAGGGTTTAGGTACATGTCGCTCCGACCCTCCAGACTCTAGTCTCTGCTCCTAGCACAGAGTTCATAGCCCCCAGCTTCCCCTAGTAACACGTCATTGCCAGTTTTCGCGCACCATTAGGTTAGAGGTCCCGGCTCCTTAGGTAGCCCCCTCCAATGTTTCCGCCCATTCATGACATATTCTGTTACGTTTGCATCACATGTCTATGTATACTCCCAGTTACACCTACTTTTACTGTTATCTCTCGCGACTGCTACGCGTCACGCCTTCTGCTCCACCCACTGTTACGCCTACTGCAATGTAATGCTATGTGTTTGCGCTATGTATATAAGTTGATGTATTGTTATTAAAAGTTAGCGCGCTCATCCCAGATCAAGCCCCGGCAGCTGCTGGGCCCCAGTTGTCCTGCTGGGCCCTGTCACCTCTGTTCCTATGCAGGTTGTCCTGATCCTGTCCTTATGCTGTAATAAACCTGCAGAAACTCCTACTACCTCGAATCTTGACTCTTATTTTATTGAGCTATCTGTTATTCATTCATTCATTCAAAAATAGATCCGGTATTATTTATTTATATACCACATAATGGCGCCCGAATAGGGACTTGCCCTTTCCCCACGCGTCGGTGAAGCCACGCCGACCCCCTGACCCTCTGCAGTCGTGACGGAACCATACCGTGCACTGGCAGATATTTCTGCTCCAAGTATCCCTCAGGCCCACGGAGGAGACGGAGGAGGCGGTCCAGCATCCGAACGAGACGGTGGAGGAACGCGGCGAGTCCCGACCAGAGCCCAAGCCGAGAGTCCAAGGTCCGAGGTATCCGGAGGCCCACCCGTAACTGAAGTCCGAAGTCCGAAGTCCGTCGTCGTAGCAGTCCAGTCCCGTCCGAGGCCTTCCGTTCCGTGCTGCCCGGTGAGTACCATTGCTGGGGTAGTATCTAGACAGGACCAATCTAAATTGACTCCTGGTCCGTGGGTTGGTGGTGCCCAGACTCACAAACGAAGTGTTCACCTAGGTGGATGCGGGTCTTGATGCGTCCCTTTATGGGACCGGTATGTTCCGTACTGTTACAGCAGTGCATCCAGTAATTCTAGTCTGTTCCGTTCTCGAGAAATTCTGTTCTGTTTCTGTTTTCAGTATTCCAGGTAATATTCTGTTCGAACTGTTATTTATAATGTTCTTTATGTATCTTAATGTTGTGGTATGAGTGTAATGTGATTTCGTGTTTTTATTGTATATTGTATTGTGTCCAGATTACAGTTCAGTCATGCCTATATTTTCCAAGTTACGTCAGTTAAAAACTAGAAAGGGTTTATTAGAAGAAGCAGTTCCTGTTCCGCCTAGGGACAGTCCAGGTCATTTTATGTATCAGAAACATGGCATAAGCGCCATAATGTATCTAGATTTATGGGTAGAGTATACCAAACAGTTAGAAGAAAAGTATAGATGGCCCGTATCGGGTACATGGGATGCCGAATGTATCATGCGAGTAGAAGAAGCATTATGGAAAAAGAAAGCCAGACAGTCACAGAAAGATGCCATCGAGTTATGGCGTAAAGAAGCGCATAGAAGAACCGAAAAGGAAGTCAGAAAGTCAGAGTTAAGTAGAGAATCCCAAGAACGAGTCCAAGAAAGAGAATTAATCGAGATAGGTGAACGAGTCAAAGCCGAACAGTCAGACAGACAGAGGCATGCCCTCATTAAGGGTATGTATCCTCTCCTTGCCGAAGGTTTGCCAAAAGCGACCCCAGAGGCATCCAGTAATTTCCCGCCACCATTAGTTCCGACCAAGCTACGTCACAAACCGACCGCAGCTGATATTTTTATTTCGTCCTATCTGGACGACACAGTCCCCGAATATGCAAATCCTGTTCGCGCTCCGCCAGTCCCTGTAAATCAGGCACTTCCTGCTCCTTCAGACACCGGGGTGCCCTTAACAGCTCCCCCGGCCCAGTCCGCCATACAAGTCCAGCCCACGTTACAATTACCGACCCTGCCAGGACGAAGAATGTCAGTCGACGATTCCAGTCTAGGGGCTGCAGGAGGAGGTCTTCCTCAAACCCCGCCGCCACACAAGCGTTTAACATTACTCGAATTACATGCTCAAGCGTTACAGCGCACGCCCAAACATCAGTCTGTTACAGAAATCAGGCAAACCCTTAACGAATGTGTCTATGATCCAGTTCCAGGCGAATATAATATGGTTTTATATTCCGTACGCGTAAGGAGGGTGACCGAGTATCTAGTCACCTTACCAAATATGAAAGAAGATCTAGACAGAATATATCGTTTCATCCGTACAGGGGATGATCCAGAAAGTATTGGCGAGATTATGTCTCAAAGGAAAGCCGAGATCCAGCTCATGATATTAAAGTTCCTGATCAATTGTCTAATAAGAGAACAAGATTACCCGTCTAAAGATCCCGCCGAAATGCGAATCCTGACAAGGTGGAGTGATAATATAGCCGAGGGTAAGCACAAGACCATTAGTGCTATGGAGAGTATGTACAAGAAAATTCGTAAAGAAATAATAAGGTTACACGAACAGCGTAAAGCAGCACAAGTAAGCGAGAAAGAAAGTATCTCTGATCCTGAAGAGGAAGACGAGAATTCCGCCAGAATAGCGTATGTAGGAAAATCTAGATTTCCAGATCGCCATTTACGTCTAGAATACAAGTCTATTTTTCATCATCCAGCACCAGAACAAGGTTCTCTAGAACAAGTATTTCAAGCTACCGATCACATTCTGAAATCACGAATCGGTTATAGTGAGTTAAGTACTATGCATGAACAAGAACTAGCCCGATCAGCAGTCCGATGGATTACTGATTCTACCACTTTTCCAGACGAAATAGTGGCACAAATGTTCCTGAAACTGCCCCCAGCCGAGCAACGACTGGTGGGTATGTATATGATCCAGCACCTCATTACTTTGTATGAGGGTCAACATTCTGATCCAGGTCCGTTGCATGATATCCTGAACGAGTTACTCCAGTACAAATGGAGAGGTCTAGGTACCGATTTAATTAGTGTCATTCTAGAACAGCGCCACAAATATAGAACGTTCCTGAACCCGCATTTTGTTCATGTCTCACCCCCAGAAAGTAAATCATTCTACATAGACAGACAGAATCCGTTACGAGAAGTCCACCCAGTCCAAGGGGCGGGTGGCGTAATGCAACGAGTGTTTGTATACACTCCAATATCAAAGATGGAACTTCTTGAAATGAAGAAATTAATTCCCTGTCATGACAAAGATCCAGCAGGGTTCCATAGAGAATTAAAAGACATGCTCCGTATGGGAGAATACACTTACCCAGATATCATTAAAATGTTAAAGGTTCTGTTGCCCGCAGGGGTGTATGAAAAGTAAAAGGAAAAGGAATGGGAGGTGGGAGAGAAAAAGATCGATTGGGCAGTTCTAGAAGCTGAAGACAAGGCACGAGTACCAGGTACCGGTCTTGGAGATAAATGTAAAGAATTACCAGAATTACTGATTCAAGTTTTACCCAGAATATTGACAACGAGAAAAGAAGACTGGGATGCAATCTCAGCCTGTAAACAGAAACAAGATGAAGATATTAGTGATTTTTATTCTAGATTTGAAAAATGTTTCAGTATTAACAGTGGTCTCAAGACAAGTAGTGAGTCATACCCTCACCTTTTTGTTACTAAATTAGTCGAGAATTCAAGCCCTCAAATTAAAAATCGAGTTTTGAAAGTCGAAAGCACCTGGCAAGCAAATACTCCGTCCCAGATGCTCCAGATGCTCCAGTACCACCAGAATAGAATCAGGGAAGAGCAAGAACACGAAAGAAAACGTATGAAAGACACGAAAATGAAAGTGCTAGTTGCACAATCTGTTCCTCAAGACAGTCAGAAGAGGGGTCCGAATCAAGCCAGTCATCCTGCAGCTCCCGTTAAAGGGAACTGCAATTATTGTAAACAGCCAGGTCATTTTATAAACGAGTGTGCAGTTCTGAAACATAACATAGCCACTGGTAAGACTAAAGAAAGACCACGTCCGCTTAGACAAGAACAAGTTTCACAGATTCCTCAGTCACAGAATGCACCACAGACAGTTACAGCTCCGCAGCCTATTGCTGCAACACAGCACGTTACATCGCAGATGTACCAGTATGCTCAGACCGAGTATCCAGAGTACCAGCCATATTCATGAAACAGCCTAGAGAGGGAGGTAGGCTTGCCTCTCATCGAGATACCTGTAGATCAAGAGGGTCCCTATGTTCACAGTCAAGTATTAGGGAAAGACAGAAAGTTTTTGATCGATACAGGGGCAAGTAGGACCACAATTAGTCATGCCGAAGTTCCAGGGGCTCCGCTCTCAGGCTCAAGAAATGTTTCCCTTGGATTTTCAGGAAAGCCAATAGTTAATGAGATATCTAAGCCAGTTACTCTAGAAGTAGGTCCATTGTCCCGTACTACTGATCTGTTACTTACTAAGTCATGTCCAGAAAATCTATTAGGCATTAAGACACTGAAAGAATTAGGTGCAGTTATTTGCTGCTCCCCAGAGGGAATACGTCTGTTCCTACGTGACTTTAAGGGTCACTATGTATTACGAGATTTTGATTCGAGATTGTCTAATGTTCCACAGCACTTATGGGCGCAAGGTCCAACTGATGTAGGTTACATGCAAATCACACCCCATCGTGTGACTCTCAAACCAGGTGTAGTGTTACCCCGAATCAGACAGTACAGATTGCCACCTGAGGCTGTAGCAGCCTTATCCAAAATTATTGACGAGCTCATGGCTCAAGGAGTAGTTGTAGAAACTGACTCCAATGTATGCAATTCTCCGATCATTCCAGTCATGAAACGTACTGATCCGAATGCACCCCCAGTATATCGATTAGTGATTGATTTACGAGAGCTTAACAAATGTATTATTCCGCAGTACCCAGTTGTCCCAGATATTTCTTCCCTGGCTGTTAACCGCTATTGATTCCGAAGCCATGTTCTTCACTGTCATAGACCTCAAGAATGCATTTTTTAGTGTCCCCATTCATCCAGACAGCCAGTTTCTTTTCGGATTTTGTTTAAATGGAAGGAGCTATATGTTCACACGCGCTCCTCAAGGTTTCACAGAAAGCCCTAGTATTTACAGTCAAGCACTCAAGAGACAACTAGACAACATTCACATGCCAACTGACACTGCCCTGCTCCAGTATGTCGATGATCTACTGATCACAGCCCGTTCTGAACGTGACTGCGAGCGAGCGTCACTTACAGTTTTGTATTTCCTAGCCGAGATGGGGCACAAGGTGTCACCTTCGAAGCTTCAATTCTGTGTCCAGCAAGTGGTATACTTAGGACACTTGCTGTCCAAGAGGGGTAGGCAGTTGACACCAGACCGTATCCAGTTAATAGCGAGTCTTCCCCAGCCCAGAACCCAGAAGGAGGTACGTGCCTTTATCGGCCTTACTTCTTATTGTAGACAATGGATTCCCCAGTATGCATTTCTAGCCAAGCCACTGATACAGTTAACGACACAGGAGGCAGCCGTATCGACTGTCCTCCCTTGGACATCTGAACATACACTTAGTTTCAATGAGTTAAAGAAAGCCCTATGTCAAGCTCCAGTTCTAGCTACACCGAACTACAGTAAGCCTTTTACACTTTTCGTTACTGAACGCGAAGGTACAGCATTATCTGTTCTCACACAAGATCAAGCAGGACAATACAAGCCCTGTGCTTATTTTTCGAGCACATTAGATCCAGTCGCCCAGGCGTTGCCTGCGTGCCTCAAGTCAGTTGCAGCCACAGCACTAGCAATCAGACAAAGTGATTCCATAGTTTTAGGGCATTCCCTGACAGTACAAGTCCCACATTCAGTAGAAGTTCTTTTAAACCGAACACAAACACAGCACTTGACAATTGCACGTTTAACGGGTTATGAATTGACACTGTTCCAGCCACACATAGAAATTAGACGCTGCAACGTCCTGAATCCTGCTACACTGTTACCATCAGTTAGTTCAAATTCTGACCCACATGACTGTGTGGAAGTAGTTAACATTACGACAAAGCCAAGACAAGACCTGACAGACATTCCGTTACCAGATCCTGACCTGACACTTTATGTGGATGGTTCATGTATGAGAACTAGTACAGGAGAACTAGTCGCCGCGTATGCAGTAACTACTGACACCGAAGTTATTGAGACACACCGTATTGACACCCTGTCCGCTCAAGCAGCAGAGCTAGTCGCTCTGACACAAGCCTGCATACACGCCAAGAACCAGACAGTTAATGTTTATACAGATTCACGTTACGCATTCGGAGTTGTACACGACTTCGGAGTGCTCTGGCAGGAGAGAGGTTTCATGACTTCTCATGGAACCAAGATTCAGCATGGTCTCCTTATTCAAGCCCTGTTAGATGCCATACATTTACCGACATCCATTGCTATCATGAAATGCAAAGCACATACGAAAGTTACTGACATTATTTCTCAAGGTAATGATCTAGCAGACCGCACAGCCAAGCTTACAGCACAGACTCCAGACATTCCAGTTAACATGACACATACTCCAGATCCGATTACATGCATGACAGTTAAGGACCCTACACAAGATGTCATAGATATCCAGTTACATGCTACTCCCGATGAAATCAAGAAATGGTCTGAACAAGGAGGGGTCCAGACAGATCAAGGATGGTTAACGAAGGGTAGAGCCACATGGTTTCTCCCCGATTCTATGGTTCAAGTCATTATTAATACCGCACATAGTCCAGCACATTTAGGAGAAAAAGCTATGTTAGACAGTATCCAGAACATTTGGTTCAACAAGCATTTACGAGCTGCAGCCAAGCAGAAAGTCCGTACCTGTATGATATGTTGTCAGTTTAATCCAGGTAAAAGTGTCCCGGTGGAACAAGGTGGTTTCCAGCCCCCTGACCACCCTTTTGAGGTCCTCCAGATGGATTATATTCAGATGGAGCGATGGCGAGGTTTCAAGTATGTCCTTGTAGTTGTATGCGCTTTGTCCAGGTGGACAGAAGCATATCCAGTCCCAGATTACACAGCCGCGACCACTGCCAAGCAGTTGGTTCGTGAATTTTTCCCTAGATATGGACTCCCTAGAGTCGTATATTCTGATAACGGTCAGCCATTCTCCTCAGAGTTAATGAAACACGTTTCCCTTTTGTTAGGGTACCAGTGGAAGTTCCATTGTGTACGCCATCCTGAAGCAGCCGGTCTAGTCGAGAGACATAATCAGACTCTGAAAATCCGCATAGCCAAAGTATGTAAAGACAAGGGTGTGGACTGGCTAGTAGCTCTGCCAGTCGCTTTGTTTTATATGCGCATGGTCGCACATTCTAGATCAGGTCTGTCCCCGTATGAGGTCGTATTCGGCCGCCCCCCTAACATGTGGGGTACTCCTAGACCCCGAAGTATTACCGATGTTTCATGTAATATGCTGACAGATTACCTAGCTTCCTTGATGTCTGCCCTCAACTCATGTCGTTCACAGGTTGCCGCCGCATTTCCAGACAATACCGAGGTGGCACCGCATGAAATCGTTCCAGGTTCCCTAGTGATGGTCCGGAATTTCGACAGATCAAGTCCGTTGGAGCCTCGTTGGAAGGAGCCACGTCAGGTCCTCTTGACCACCCGTACCGCCGTCAAGTTGGAAGGCAGAAAAGGATGGATCCACCTTTCTCATGTAAAACTTTTCAATGGATTGAAACCGGTTTCTAAAAACATTTCCCAGGATTCCCAGGATTTTAAAAACTGTCAAGACATTGTTTTAAAGGACTGTCCCGCAAAAGACATTATTACAACCCCTCCCTTGTTAGAGAAAACTCCGCAACAGGAGTATAAGTTAAAGCTCAGGTCTAGTAAAATAAGTCAGTCAGTTTGATTGTATAAGTCCTCCCCTAGGTGAAACGGTTAGACTGTTTCTGACATGTATAAAATAGACCCCCATAGTGAGAGAGTCAGTAATAACTCAATTCAATGTATCGTTTTTCTGAGTTTCGTATTATTCATCAGCATTTTGATTTCCTGCACCAGCTATGCGTTCTATCTGTATTTTCCAGTTCCTCATGCTAATATGTCTGCTAATGCTACAGTAGAGCACACGTTTAGTGATCTGCCTCCTCACGAATATTCTTACCGCCTTGCTATGCGCAACAACACATTTATCCGTATGTTACATTATTCACACCAGACCAGCAATGCCACTAATTGTTGGGTGTGTGGTCGACTCCCCCCTTTCCAGACACCGAAGGGAGTTCTGCCACTCTTTCCTTATCCATTTTCTCATAATGGTTCATGTGGAGCATGGTCCACGTTAACGTCATCCGCAACAGATATGTCTTTTCTTAACAGTACATGTTTTCCAGACAAGAAAGGTCTCCCCCACAGAACAGGTTTAGATCTAGAAAATGAAGTATATAATTTAGGTAATTATTCGTCGAATTTCATGGTCCTGAATGTTCAGTCTGATACTACTCCAGACTTACCTGCTATTTCAGTATTACCAGTCAAAGGTGAATTATGTGTCCGTAATTATGGTTCCGTACACGTAGGACATAGTGATTGTACTACTGTTATCAAGTATAGTGACAGTGGGAAATCTGTTTTCAAAGCTTCACGTCATTCTTATTTTATTTGTGGTCAAACTGCATATGTTCGTCTGCCCCTCGATTGGGAAGGAACCTGTTACATTGCTTTCCTACTGCCACCTGTTTTCCTAGCCCCATCTGATTATCACAGAAATACACATCTAGTACACATTAGACATAGAAGGGAGTCCCCAATTGTCGATTATACTGAAACTACTCTAGAACAGTATACAGATTTCAATAAAGGTTTCTTCTTCTTTGTAGGACCTGTCCAGAATAGTAAACTGATCCGTAGGTTAACAAGAACCCTTGAAGCTGTAGTAAATGAGACTGCCTCTGCTCTAGGTAACTTAACCGAAGAACAATCTGCTATGAGATTTGTCGTTTTGCAAAATCGTCTCGTCCTTGACGTCATACTGGCCGATAGGGGCGGGGCCTGTAGAGTCATCGGATCTAGTTGCTGCATTTTCATTCCAAATAACGCGCCGTCTGTCTATTCAGCTATAACCAGACTCCATAAAATTGCCCATCTGTTACACCAAGATCCAGGCACCTGGACATGGTCCGGTTGGTTCTGGAATATAATTTCCGCATGGGGATGGAAAGTCCTGTCCTTTTTAGGTATTGCAGTAACGATCATATTTAGCTGCTGCCTCTGTATACAATGTGGCCCTGCGATTTGCAGCATGTGCGCTACCTCTTGTATTCCTAGTCCCAAGCCCCGTTCTAAATCCCGTTCCAAGACAATTCGAGACGAGCAAATGGTACTGTATGAAATGATAGATGGTATCATGAAAATTGATGTTTCCTGATGGAAACGTAGTGACAAGGAGGGAATGTGGAAAAGTAAATTTTGCCATGTTCTGTGTCCCTACGCCTCATCCATCATATGTTATGTGTGCATGACCAATATGCATATGTTATTCCCCATGTCCGATTAATGACGCAATTCCAGCTGTGTCCACCTCTGATATGTCAGTTTCCAGTCCTCGTGAATACTACGAATATCAGGCCTATGTAAAGTAATGTTGCCACGTTTCTCAGTGTGCACGTTATTCCATAATAAAGTCCCCGTTTTCAGGCCTCAAAAGGGCCCAGATATCAGATTCAGCTCCTGTCTCCTGAAAGCCTCGCTGAGGAGCGATACAGCCCCCACCTGTATCCTCGACCCTTCACTTACTTCCTGCCTCGCAGTGCCCGGTGCAGCTTGGCTCTGCCTCTGAGTCTGCCAAAAGTATGTTATAGTTCCAGCTATCAGTTCAGTCCTCCTTCTCTGCATTCCTAAGCTACTGAACTGCATCAATAGTTTCCGTCATTGTCTAGCCTTCTCGTCTCCATGTTAGAGAAATACTGTATTTAATGGTCATTTAGTATTCTTCATCACGCACTACATGTAGAATAATGCATGGTCCAGTCTTAGAGTCAAGTTAGCTTTTCCCCTCATGACTTCTAGTTTATATCAACATGTTCCCTAAACACCAGATACCAGATAGGGTTTAGGTACATGTCGCTTCGACCCTCCAGACTCTAGTCTCTGCTCCTAGCACAGAGTTCATAGCCCCCAGCTTCCCCTAGTAACACGTCATTGCCAGTTTTCGCGCACCATTAGGTTAGAGGTCCCGGCTCCTTAGGTAGCCCCCTCCAATGTTTCCGCCCATTCATGACATATTCTGTTACGTTTGCATCACATGTCTATGTATACTCCCAGTTACACCTACTTTTACTGTTATCTCTCGCGACTGCTACGCGTCACGCCTTCTGCTCCACCCACTGTTACGCCTACTGCAATGTAATGCTATGTGTTTGCGCTATGTATATAAGTTGATGTATTGTTATTAAAAGTTAGCGCGCTCATCCCAGATCAAGCCCCGGCAGCTGCTGGGCCCCAGTTGTCCTGCTGGGCCCTGTCACCTCTGTTCCTATGCAGGTTGTCCTGATCCTGTCCTTATGCTGTAATAAACCTGCAGAAACTCCTACTACCTCGAATCTTGACTCTTATTTTATTGAGCTATCTGTTATTCATTCATTCATTCAAAAATAGATCCGGTATTATTTATTTATATACCACAGGTTATACATGTGCCTTAAATGATCCGCAAAATATCTCAAGTTCATTGCGTAAATCATAGTATGAGTTTATGGTTCCCATATGGTTATCCTTAGGAGTTCACAAACAGACCTGTGTTCTCACGTGTAAACGTCATTACGTAAACACGCGGATTACGTTTCTCGGATAATATATATATCCAACATCACAGGTAGCCCCAAGGAGTAAGGCCTCTAGCAGATGGTAGATTCGCATGAATTTATTGGGCAAACTTGCAAGCAGGCAAAACCACAGGAAACTGACAACAAGTAAGTTTGTATGCCAGACGCATTTCGGGAACGTCTTTTCCCTTCATCAATGGCTCCCAAATTGCCAATTAGCAAAACAGTATCGCTGCACAGTTTTATAAATCCAGGGTCCCGTCCTAGTGGGCATTGCCTTCACGGCATTCTGGTTCCTGAAGTGCAGAGGGTGTTCCCCAGTGGGTCCATCCTGCAAGGCAGTGAAAATTAAAAACATTAATACCCAAGTGGGTTGAGGCAGAATTCCAGCGACAGCCTGCCCCGCTTTACAGCAGTCCGAAAACGAACATCATCCTAGCTCCGTCCTCCTAGGGAGCCAGCATGCCTGATTTCCGTTGTTGCTGGCTCCACGTGGGGACAGCACGGACGCGCTCCGCGGTGGACCTTACTCCACGGCTGGGCAACAGCCGTTATACATCCAACATCACAGGTAGCCCCAAGGAGTAAGGCCTCTAGCAGATGGTTGATTCGCATGAATTTATTGGGCAAACTTGCAAGCAGGCAAAACCACAGGAAACTGACAACAAGTAAGTTCATATGCCAGACGCGTTTCGGGAACGTCTTTTCTCTTCATCAATGGCTCCCAAACTGCCATTTTGCAAAACAGTAAAGCTGCACAGTTTTTTAAATCCAGGATCCCGCCCCAGTGGGCGTTGCCTTCACGGCATTCTGGTTCCTGTAGTGCAGAGGGTATTCCCCAGTGGGTATATATATATATATATATATATATATATATATATATATATATATATTCACTGAAAAAACCATAGGTTATAGACCATATATAGTTAGGAATTAGCATTTAAAAAACCTTATTTTACTCACACAAAACCATTGAAATTCCATATATAGTTAGTTGCACTAACTATATATCGCGCACCCGCAATCCACTGCTGATCATGTCACATATTACATCATTCATGACATGGTCAGTGACATCACTGATGACATCAGTGATGACATCTCAAATGACATCACTGATGACATCACTGATGACAACATCCAGTGACTGTATGTTTCTGTAAAGTTAAAATATGTCTTACATATTGAAGAATGAGTGGATGTATAAGTGTCTGGATGAAGGATTTAGTAGGTGCGTGACTGACTGTATGAGTGAGTGATTAAATGTGTCTCACTGAATGCATGGGTTAGTGACTAAACTGTCTTAATTTGTGCATCATTATGTCTGTTGTTCTGTAAACTGCTGCATGTGTTGATCAGTAGCTATACGAGAGGCTATATGTGTTATTAATTGGTGGCCCAAGTATTTCTATGGGAGATTTAGTTTGTGTGGGGGTGGCTGGAAGGTGTGTGACTCTATGCATAGATGTGTGAGCAGTTTATTCACTAGGTGTATGAGTTCAAGAGTGCATGTGGAAACAGCTACATGGGCAGTTGACTGTGTGCATGAGTGTATTGATGAGTGAATGGATATCTCAATGCTACATGTCATAGTAAGTACATATGTAAAACACAGTACATGTGAGAGTTGGCATATATAAATAACTGTGCATGAGAGCCACTGAATGAGTGAGTGGTTGTATCGATCATTGTGAACTTGTATCAGGGATTGTATAAGAGAGTAAATATGTGTTAGTATATGTTTCAATAAGTAAGGTGTGTTTAACTGTATAGTTGAAGAAATGGAGGTGAGATTGTTTCTTTGCATGACTGACTGGGTGTGTGAGTAACTCCATGGATGAGTGGCAGTGTGTGAGTGTCTGTATACACTGAGTGTATCTAAGGTTATATTAGAGTCTGAAGAGATTTATCGTATTAGCACAAGAATGATGTCAAATGAGATGTCATCAGTGATGTCATCAGTGATGTCATTTGAGATGTCATCAGTGATGTCATCAGTGATGTCACTGACCATGTCATGAATGATGTAATATGTGACATGATCAGCAGTGGATTGCGGGTGCGCGATATATAGTTAGTGCAACTAACTATATATGGAATTTCAATGGTTTTGTGTGAGTAGAATAAGGTTTTTTAAATGCTAATTCCTAACTATATATGGTCTATAACCTATGGTTTTTTCAGTGAATTTTCAAGGTTTTGTAAATGCTAATTCCTAACTATATATGGTCTATAACCTATGGTTTTTTCAGTGAATTTCAATGGTTTTTTAATAGCAAATATCATAAGCTGTCGAATGTCAAGTACGTGGTAAGTGAAAACATTTTCGTGTTTATGCACACTGATCTGCTTTGAATGGTGCCCCCCCCCCTCATTTCTATTAGGAGTACTCTCTCTTTGCAGATAGTGAAAGGTAGTTAACACAGGCCTTTGCCCCCGTTGTAATCCGTCGTGCCTGCTTCTCTCTCCATTTGATTGATTGTTATCCAAGTATTTACTGTTTTAGAATTAGTTCTCTTTGGTTCATTCTCTATTTACAAACAAACACAGAGTCGCAATACTCTGTTTAGTCTTTGCAGATAACGAAAAATCGTGTAAAAAAAAAGAAAAGGAATCGAGCAAAATCAGTAGGCCACTAATGGGATCTCTTTTTGACCTCGCTAAAATAGAAACATTAGGAACAACCCCTCATTACAAATACAAAACTAGTGAGATGAACTGAACTCCACACAATGATGGCTGCAAAACAGCTCGGCTCTGCCACCCACCCCGCCCAAAATAACGATAAAGAACGGCTGCCATGATTGGTTGCGGAATGACCACGACGGAGCTACGAAATGGTGCTGCTCTCATGCTAACCCCAGCTTCAGTCTGAAACATCCAGAAACACTGTAGACTACCAATTCGATCAGTTCCGGTAGCGCCCCAATGTAACCCGGTAGAGAAGAACTAGCCCTCCCCTCTTTGACTGATGGTTCTTGTTGCCTGTCCCTTCTGTTGTCATTTAACAGAACTATTTAACCTGCTGAAAGGGGTTGTGTTCCGACCGCTGGTTGGTGGAGACATTTTGACTATATTCTGTACCTGCGTTGTCGCGTAATGCGTCATATGACGCGCCGCGTTAGCGCATCCGGAAGTCATCCGGGGCGCGCAGCGCGTAACGTAAGCATAACAAATCATGTGACTTGTTAATAAAACTTTTCATTGGTTCATTTTACTTTTCTTATTGTAATGATGAAAGGCTTGGTCATATGACCTAAAAATTACGCTTTTCATTACTTCCGAACATTATTTTTTCTTAAATATATGTTATAATGTTCCAGGCTAATGTACTTTCCCGGAAATTTTACAACTGTCCTGCAAGTAAAATATATTCTTTTTTCGAGAAAAAGAGCGTTTCTTCGTCCCATGACGGAGCCGTTGAGCAAAAGAGGGTCGACCTGCTGTCTTAGTCGCCGATACGCCTGAATATGAGATTCTTATCGATCACTTTATGTTGCAGGAATAGAAAACACAACAGCCCTTGACCATTTATCTTTACTGCGTTCCTTCGTATTATACCTTTTACCCTTCATGCAATTGGTCTGCTTTATTTCACTTGCCTTTTAATGATTCTAAAACAGTCACTATTATTAAAAACTTTACCAATGTATATACTACTACCATGTTTTCTTTTAAAAACCTTAATTGTGAAAATTTCATTATACAAATACGAGCCTATAACCACGTGGGCCTGCCACAGAGCAAACTGTAATCGTATATGATGAGTAGACATTTACACTGTAGAGGAACGTAACGGGCGGGCCATTAGGTTGCAAGAACTAAGGTGTCTAACAGTTACGGAATCGGTGGACGTACATTTTATAATTAAAATACGACAGGGCCAGTTACAATAAAATTATCTAGATATACATTTGCGGGCAAGTACCATGGGTGACGTTAATTCGAACTTTCAATAGTACAGTAATCAATAACACATCAGAACTTAATATCAATAGGGATGTCGAAATATTCAATCAATTCTCGTCCCCGCCCGCCATGTGCTTCAAAACTGCATACGTATCTCGTGATTTCAAGGTTCTGCAACCAGTACACAACAAGGAGTTACGAGTCCCATTTATTCCGGCGCCATTTTGGGCGAGGACGGGCAGGTCCAGGATATAGTCAAAATGTCTCTACCAACCATCGACCATGATGATGTTCATATGCTGTATTTATTAGAGTAACACTCATCTGTCCACATGAAATTAATTTGCCACAATCTAAACATGTCATTTTAATCTTTCCAAAGTTCTTCTAAATATTTGGGACCGTTTCCCTTGCCTCTGAAGCTCTCAGTGCCACTTCTTTGATGAATGTACTAGCAGGTCAGGGGTTCTCCTCCAAATCTCTCTTTTATGCAGCACTATAATTAATTGGTGCCACCTCTCCATATGACGATGCATGGTATAGTTACCACAACTATATTTTTTTTCGGTTCCTCTGGAGAGTTCATCGTGGCAGATGAAGCGTGTAACGTACCGGGCATTTACCTTTTTTTGCATGTACAGGAAAGGAAAAAAAATCGAGCGTCCGAGTTCTAAGGTGTCCCAGGGCCATTTTAGTGGACCAGGCCCAAATCCAAAGAACAGCCATCTCACAGGCTAATGGGGCGACCCACGCCGACTTTCAGCATTGTAGAATGACCACACCAGTACAGCAACTTGCTAGACATCACCTCGGTGCCATCCGGATCTCGGCGCCCCACTGCAGATGAAGTGCCTCTCAACTATGAAACCACCACGGTGACATCCGGATCTTGGCGCGTTGTGCTGCCTTCGGCCTATTCGCACATCGGTCCGCTACTGACGCCATCTCACAGGCTAATGGGGCGACCCACGCCGAGTTTCAGCATTGTAGGATGACCACACCAGTACAGCAACTTGCTAGACATCACCTCGGTGCCATCCGAATCTTGGCATCTCAACGCCTAGTGGTATCTTCCATACAAAAAATATTGTTACGCTGCCTTTGGCCCCATTCGCACATCAGTCCGCAACTTAGACATCACCTCGGTGCCATCCGGATCTTGGCATCTCAGCGCCTTGTGGTGTCAGTCAGAAAATATTGTTGCGCTGCCTTTGGCCCCATTCGCACATCGGTCCGCTACTGACGCCATCTCACAGGCCAACGGGGCGCCCCACGCCGACTTTCAACATTGTAGGATGGCCACAGAAGTGCGACAACTTACTAGACACCACCTCGGTGCCATCCGGATCTTGGCGCGTTGTGCTGCCTTCGGCCTATTCGCACATCGGTCCGCTACTGACGCCATCTCACAGGCCAACGGGGCGCCCCACGCCGACTTTCAGCATTGTTGGATGGCCACACCAGTGCGGCAACTTACTAGACACCACCTCGGTGCCATCCGGATCTTGGCGCGTAGTGAAGCTGCAGCAGCTGCAAATAAGCTTCAGACAGTGTTACAACCGCTGCTCAGAACTCTCAACTATGACACCACCTCGGTGCCATCCGGATCTTGGCGCGTTGTGCTGCCTTCGGCCTATTCGCACATCGGTCCGCTACTGACGCCATCTCACAGGCCAACGGGGCGCCCCACGCCGACTTTCAGCATTGTTGGATGGCCACACCAGTGCCGCAACTTACTAGACACCACCTCGGTGCCATCCGGATCTTGGCGCGTTGTGCTGCCTTCGGCCTATTCGCACATCGGTCCGCTACTGACGCAAACTCACAGGCCAACGGGGCACCCCACGCCGACTTTCAGCATTGTAGGATGGCCACACCAGTGCTGCAACTTGCTGGACACCACCTCGGTGCCATCCGGATCTTGGCGCGTTGTATTGCCTTCGGCCTATTCGCACATCGGTCCGCTACTGACGCCGCCTCACGTGCCAATGTATTTTCTCCGCATTTTATACCCTATGCCGCATAACAGGCCATGTGACTTGTTTATAAAACTTTTCATTGGTTCATTTTACTTTTGGTTTCCTAATGATGGAAGGCTTGATCATATGACCTAAAAACAACACTTTTCATTGGATGAAAACTTTTTTTTTTTCCCAAACGATGAAAGCCCCACCTTGTTTCTGGATGTTTCAGACTAAACTGGCGTCAGCATGAGAGCACCACCATCTCGTAGCTCCATCGTGGTCATTCCGCAAGCAATCATGGCAGCCGCTCCCCACCAGAAGCCTGCAGGAGTCGGGGCCCCCAAAACTTTTGATGAATTCTCAAGGCGGAGGGGACGCTTTCGAGAATGGGGTCCAAGACCTAGCAGACAAGCGTCCGATTTCCAAGGTGTCCCAGGGCCATTTCAGTGGACCAGGCCCAAAAAGGAAAGAGCCTGCCGCCATTTTGAGAGTCCTGTGACAGCCGCCTATCGCTGCACGCAAGAGTGGGCGCAACTCAGCTGAATTGCGGCTTTTGACACAGTGGACCAAAAACGGACGGAATGGCAACTGAAACGGTAAAGGGGTGCCCCACTACAACAGATGACACTCCACCTGGAGAGGCCCGTTCACGCCGCCTCCCCCGGGGCGCCCCACGCCGTTATTCGGAGCAGCATTGTAGGATACCAAAACCAGTGCGGCAACTTACTGGACATCACCTTGGTGCCATCGTTCTGCTGCCTTGGAACTATTCGCACAACAGTTTGCTACTGATGACCCACCCCCCGCGACGCCCCACGCCGTTATTTGCTGGGTGGCAACTTACTAGACATCACTTTCGTGTCATCTAGATTTCGGCGCGTTCTGCTGCCTTGGAACTATTCGCACAACAGTTTGCTACTGATGACCCACCCCCCGCGACGCCCCACGCCGGAAATCAGGACGTTGTGCTGCGTTGGGACTATTCGCACAGCCGACCGCTACTTCGTTGTTTTTCCCTAAAAATGTTTATATGTTATTACTATTTTTGTTTTCTTGTATATATTTATAAATTATTAAAGTTTTATAATCTTACTACTTTGTCGGAGTGCTATATATTTTTAATGTGACACATAATTGTAAAAACTTTGATGTACAAAGAGTCATCCCTGGAATCTTCCGCTTCACGCTCGGTCCCCTCCCCAATCACAATACAGGATGGTTTTCAGATAATAGCAACGCTTCTGCTGTGACGGATCTCATCGAGTGTGGGCCTTGATCTACTATAACTCCTTTGAAGAGGGGTGATTCTTTACAGCTGTGGCCATAAACTACATCTGCAGGGCTAACTGATAGCCTAGGACCGGCCTGGACAATCGGACACAGAGGAAAAGGAGTGTCAGAGGGTGCGGTAGTGAATAGGGCGAAAGGGAGGTGTCGGGCGGGCACAGGGTGTGATTCTCAGGGAAGAGCAGCGCAGATGGGGGGAGGTTTATTACCCATGCATAAGACAGAGAGCGGGGGTGACCACTGCCTGGGTGAGATGCTTGCGAGGGTGGGGAGCCATGCTAAGGATCGACAGCGTGCACAGAGTGGGTCTGGTCAAGGCATCTAAAATGGCTGCCGTGCACGACAAAAGTGTGGCATTTGAAAAAAGACAAGATGGCGCAGACAATGTTTTTCAACACTTCCTGATTTCCTTCGAATCGAACGTTAACAGACGTTGGGGCATATTACCAAAGTTAAGCGATATTTATCCCTAACGATGCATTGCAAAGATTTTTTTACCGTCAGAAATTATCGCAGATAAACCTTGCTATTATCAAGGTTTATCGCAAATACGATAAAAAACGACCGCAATGCATTAATATCGCTGAAAACTCAGCGATATTCATGCATTACCGAGCTAATGCTCTTAGCCATGTTATCCACCTCCCATTGGATAACATGGCTAAGAACTGCTCAGGGCAGCTGTTACTTTTTGGAGATATTCGCGCTTATCTCGAATATTTCCAAAAGTTGATAATAGGAGATAGCGATGTTAGCGACTGTTTCCAGTCGCTAACATCTTGGCATGCCCACTTTGCATGTCATTAGTGATAAATATCACTCACATGCAAAGTGGGGCCCAAGATGGTCGCTATCTCCTACTAGCCGTCGCTAACTGGTGTTAGCAACAGCTAGGTAATACAGATATAATTTTATCTCCGCGAAGCGGAGCGCTGTTACAGATATATATCTTGTTTTTGAACGTTAATTTCTCAAAATGCACTGAAGCACATATATTGAGACCTAGCAAAGGCACATCGGGCTACCAGTCCCTAATATTTTACCAAGTTTCGTGCAAATCCATTCAGCCGTTCGATTATTATTATTATTTTTTTTTTTTTGCCCCGCGGGGCCCTTTTAAAACCTCCACATCAAACCTAGGGGGTCAGCGAGGATCTACTATGCCCCCTTATGGTCATTTGCCCCTTCGCTTTGGCCTCCTCTTGTCTCTCGATCCTACCGACAGACAAGATGGCGGCCGCTACGTACTGTTTGGAATGTTTACAGACACCGGAGAGCCAATCAGCTTCGCTTCGCAAAGCTCCGTAACGCGAAAAGTACGCGAAGCGGAGCGCTGTTACAGATATATATCTTTTTTTGAACGTTAATTTCTCAAAATCCACTGGAGCACATATATTGAGACCTAGCAAAGGCACATCGGGCTACCAGTCCCTAATATTTTGCCAAGTTTCGTGCAAATCCATTCAGCCGTTCGATTATTATTATTATTTTTTTTTTTTGCCCTGCGGGGCCCTTTTAAAACCTCCACATCAAACCTAGGGGGTCAGCGAGGATCTACTATTCCCCCTTATGGTCATTTGCCCCTTCGCTTTGGCCTCCTCTTGTCTCTCGATCCTACCGAGAGACAAGATGGCGGCCGCTACGGACTGTTTGGAATGTTGACAGACGCCGGAGAACCAATCAGCTTCGCTTCACAAAGCTCCGTTGCGCGAAAAGTACGCGTCCTGGAGCGCTGCCCGGTCCGCTGTTACAGATATATATCTTTTTTTAAACGTTAATTTCTCAAAATCCACTGTAGCACATATATTGAGACCTACAAAAGGCACATCGGGCTACCAGTCCCTACAATTTTGCCAAGTTTCGTGCAAATCCATTCAGCCGTTCGGGCTAAAAGTGAGGCCAACCGCCCTATGGAAAACTCAATGTTAAAAACACGTTTTGGGACCCCCCTTTTTTCTCGGCCCCCCCTGGACGAACCCCCCCCCAATTTTCAGGGGCTGCTCAGAAACAAAATGTGCCATTTTCCTGAAAATTTCAGCCAATTCCGTCCACAAACGCCAAAGTTATTAGACATAGAATTTTCAAAAAACCCATAGAGAAAAAATCCTAACTATATATACCTACTGGCGACCGCCAGTAGGTAATATATATATATATATATATATATATATATATATATAAAAAATGTTATCCATTTATTTTACATCTATATTTTTTACATCAATATTTATGTACTTGCCTGCTTAGGCATGGGAGTCAATATTTTTGTAATCTATATTTTTTATTCAATATTTTGAACATCAATATTTGTGAACCATTTTTTACCATTAACCGGAATCCTAAAGTTTTGCATTATTAATTTGCACCAATTTATTTTTCCTTCTAAAATCCATAACTCCGGTTATACTTATCCAATTGTATTTGTTGTGGAGCCTAAATGTATATATAAAATCCGCTTTATTTCCATAAATTGCTGTTGGATTGTTTTACAGTTGTGTCAATTACTTATTGTCCATGTTGATACTCTAAAATGCTTAACCCATGGTTCTCTAGTAAAGCCTGAGTACTCTGCTGTACTACCAGGACTGAGCTAGGGATTTTTTAATGTGAATCTAAAGGACCTATTTTGGAGTATTGTGAGAGTATTACATAGAAAAGATATAAAGATATAAAGAATAACTGGCATCGCTGCATAATACTCCACTTACCTACAGAGAACAGGAAGAGCAGAGCTATGTCTGTGATTTTGCGTATGCCTCTAAAAATCTTAGTATGATAGTGTTGTGTAGTTCCTACAAATCTATGTAGGATCGGCACATTAAGATGACATAAACTAAGGGATTGGTGTCCAGACTGATTCCAGACACCCCCAGCTAGCTCACAATGCCACCATAAGCCGCACAACCTTACAGAAGAGTTTCTGGCAACTATTGAACATTACAACCCTGACACTGGAGGCATCTTAGAAACAGTACAGTACTTTCCATTCAGTCACTTGTGCTCACTCAGTCTCGGAGAGATATACAGAATAAACGATGGGGATGTCTTCAATAAGCATTTATTGTACTAGCAGCATTCTAGTTTAATATATGTGTGCTGCAACAATCATTAGATAGAAACAGATGTATTCGGTTATAAGCACTAAAAGAATAAATGAATGGTAGAATCCTACCATGGTGCTAAAACAGTGACTATATGCAGGCATATGGCAGGTATATGGCAGTAATCATGAGTACTCTTAAGATGCAAACCCTAATTAAATGTTCCTAAATGTACCTAGCATGTATATGTGTATGTATATAGCCAAGAATTCCCCTAGGAAAGAGCCAACCCATTACCTGATGGGAGAGAATGAAAGACCCCATCTTGGTGTCAAGTTGGACACCCCGCGAGGGATGTCATACCACTGGGTGCTGGAGTGTCTGTGTTCAGGGAATTCTGTGTCTCGTGTCAGCAAGGAAGCTTCTACTCTGGTTTGCTCAGCCGAGATGTGGTACTTATATACCTGAAAGGTAACGTCAGGGGTTCTACCTAGATGTGTCATGGTACTGTGGGTCTGTCGGCCAAGGATGAAGATAGTGGTGACTTTTGTACAAAGGTATTATGCAGAAGATATTAATTCTGCTGTGATACTAAGAATCCTCATGCATAATAAATAAGGATTGTTTTAGAAGAAGACCACACAACATTAATTTGGCACCTAACAAGGTAAAAGATCAGCACCAGACCCAGTATGTAGAGCAAAGTAGGATAAAGTAGGTAAAAGGTCATGAAACTACCTAGTCCTATATTGGGGTACATTGGGGATCATAACAACCACTCCTCTTCCGACTGCACGACAAAATTAAAAAATGCTAGAATATGCCTCTTTAAAAAAGCATAAAATATATTGCTAAGATATGAGTATCAAGGGGGGACGTGGCTTAATTTAATGGCCACGTGGACGTCTTTCTGTTGGGCTCCTCTCTGCTGCCTGTGAAACTGAAGCATCCTGATAGATCCTGCCCTTAACAAAAGTCACAACCGAAGTATGAAGCAGCGGTGACCAACACCCTTACCAAACCAGAAAGAGGATTGGGGAAGCAGTGTTAAGCCATCGTGATGTAGACGAACCCTCTGGAAAACGGATGCATCATCTTGGGTCTGTGAAAGCCGAAGGGCGGGGAGCATTGTCGAGGCCGGGATTCAACAGCAGGGAAGGCAGGTGGCCCAGTGAGAGGCCCAATTCTGTCAAGGAGACCCAGAGCCACGGATGAGAAAGGAGTGGGGAGATTGCCCCAACATATGAAATTCTGGTGTTGCTAGAGAACGGCAGTGCACCAAGCAGCTACCTGGAAAGGGAGGAGAAAACAGCAACTCTAAAGGTGAGAGCGAGACCATGAGGAACCCCTAAGGCATGGTCGAAGGGGGGATATAGGAGCCGGGGGTGCGGCGGGCCTGGTGACTGTAATAATTTTACTCTAAGCCCAATTGAAGGCATAAGGGGTGGGTCGCTGAACTCGGCTTTTCTATCCCTGCGAAGATTAAAAAGGTTGCTGCGGAACCACAGCGTAGTGGCACGGCTACAGCGAAGGGGGGAAAATAGAGGCCTACAAGAAGATACTAGCCGCATTGGCACTGCTGGCTCAGAGGCTACGAAGAATGATAAGCCACAGTACGAACTATGCGGAAACAAGCATGGCTGCAATACTGGGGAAACCTGGGTCCGAGTTTGAGTCAATAGGGAAACAGATCAAGTCACATCGCAGCAACGGCCAATAGTCAACTCCACCAAGAAACCAAGTGTTGTGAAACTTATCCTACCCCAAATTCGAACAACAGAACCTTCTTATTGCTCAAGGAAGCATGCTGGGATCAGGATCCCTATAGCTAGGGCAAGAGATACCAGCAATAAGTGAAGAGCAGATAGAGAAACTGATGGCCCATATGGGGGAAGGACATGGCTCCCAAGGCACAGATGAATAAAATCTCGAATTATGTCCAGCCATTGGTGCATGGACTGATGCAGAGGGAGGACAATATCAATGGTGATCAGGCACCAAAGTAGAGGAGCAAGGAGTCCCATACACTGGCGGATGTGATCCAAGCCATTCAAACGATTAGAGGCGATAAGGTCAACAGAACAGATGCAGTGGCCATAGAAGTCAACCTATTGAGAACTGATCTGAGGAAAGTTACAGATAGGGTGGTCACCACCGAAAAAGAAGTGGACACTCTGCAGAGAGAAATAAAGTCTCTCAGAACCATGGTGGTTGAACGAAATAAGCAGGTAATAAAATTGGATGAGAGAGCCGAGGACTCTGAGGGCAGATTGAGAATAAACAATTTAAGATTTGTTGGATTTCCCGAAAAAGCAGAAGGCTCCTCCATGGAGCTATTCCTCAAAGTTTTCTTGCATTGAACCCACACACAGGGCACTGGTCCCGCCTCCCAGCCCTGGGGAATTGCCTCGGACCATCATTGCAAAACCTTTTAATTACAGGGATAGCGACCTCAACCTACAACTGTTGCACAACTGGGGTCAGTTCTTTTTTGAGGGACACCCCATTTCAATATATCCAGATTACACCCAGAGAGTACAGGAACAAAGGGAATCCTACATTGTGGTCAAACGAAGATTAAGCAATATGAATCTGAAATACAGTCTCATGTTTTCAGTGAAAATAAGAGTTGAAAATGAAGGACGCATGTTATTCTTCTTCTCGTCAGAGGATGCAAGTGAGTGGCAGGAAACCAGGGGAGCAGGGGGGCAACACCTGGCCTTATCCACTGAGTCTTCAGGAAAACAAACTGCAACAAACATGATGCAAGAAGGCAGTCCAAAAGGCAACATCGGATTGACTCAACAAGGGGCCTAGGCCGGATCAAAGTCTTCCTAGACGGCACACTACAAGCATCTGACACAGAGACAGTGCCAAAGTCAATAGAGGTGACACAAGACTCAGAGACAGATATCAGAGATAAGGGAAGTGGACATGAATGAAGATGACCTGAATCCTAAGGGGCGGTTGTACAGATAAGTGACACTAAATGCAAACACACGCTGGTGTGGAATTTTATAAACATGGAGTGAGTGATAAGGGCTTTGTATACCAGAAATATTAGTAAGATCTTTCTTCACTTTAAAAAGTAGGGACAAGAGCTGGCAGCTGCGGGGCAGCAACACCGACCACCAGAATCTTTGGCCCCTTCTTGTGTGTCCAGATCTCTCCCACAGCACCAGTTTCAATATAACTAACAACAGTTTAATATGAGGACAGAATAGTACCTAGGCCACAGACATTCATGTTATGGTCTCAGAGGATATTCTAGAGGCAGGTGGAGGGTGGCATAGGGCGGTATGTGTTGAACTTTGCACTGGATGTAATACTAGCAGCGAAATTCACATAACTGCCCAAGGGAAGGGGCGGAACATGGGACAGTTCAGTTATAAAAGTTTTATTGGTTATGGGGGTCTGCACTAGGTCATGAGGGAAATATGTTATTTGGCTATGTACAGTGGTGCTGGAAGGAAGAGTTGGACGAGGTCTGAAAGATCTGGAAATCTCTGAAAATACTTAATTGGAACATTAGAGGTATGGCGGGTCCGGAAAAGTGAGGCAGAGTACATGCGTTTCGAAAAATACACAAATTGCAGTAACAGGGTTACAAGAAACGTACATATGGGGGTACTATCACTAGCATATGCAAAAAATGGAGAGGGCAGGTATACGCTACTTCATATTCAGGATTCACATATGGAGCCCTATTGTGGATGGCTCCAGGAGTCCCCTTTCAATACTTGAATCATGTCCTGGACCCCAAGGGGAGATACGTAATTAGGGATGGGCGGAATTTGTGTAATCGTTATGCAAATCTCTGCGAAACAGTAAAAAATCTCTGCGAACACGCAGAAATTCCGCGAACACGCTGAATTGCTTGTTCGTGATGCTTTTTTACTGTTCACAACTGCTGTTTGCGTGCTCGGGGGAATATCTCGCGAACACGCATTTGAGAATGCAGAATTTTGGGCAATTTCACGTTCTCCGCTGAAACCAAAATTACCCAAATTCTGCAAATTCCGCTAGCGGAGAGGAAGTTAACGCCCAGGCCAATACGTAATCCTACATGGGAAATGGGAGGGTAAAGAGTTAAGTATTATTAATGTTTACAATTTTTTTCCTGCCATCCTGAAAGCAGCAACACCTTACTAGGTGCAGTGATTATCCTCTTGGGGGACTTCAACTGCATATTTGATGCAATTTTAGATAGAGAGCCCCCGACAGCCAACACCAAACCCTACATGCTGCGATCAATAGGAACACTAATGCAGAGTATGCAACTCAGAGATAAGTGGAGGGCTGGGAACCCATTGAAGAGAGTGTTTTCCTGCTATACCCGAGTGGCAAATACATTCAGTCACATTGATCATTGCTGCCTAGGTTATCCGCGGACACAGAGGGAATTTCATACCTCCCACGCTACATATCTGCTGCTAACCTTGAAGAGCGTAGAGCAGGCCGCCCGGCCATACCGCTTTGGAGGCTCAGGGTTGAAGTGCTAACGGACCCCCTTATGCAAATACACTTTCAGAGGCCCTGCAACACTACTTCAACGAGACTTGGGGGTCGGCAGCGCAGACCGACGGAATGAGAAGCCATGAAGGTGGTTATAAGAGGGGTATGTATAAAGACCACTTACGGGGTAAAATAACAGCTGAGTGGGGATATTTCAGCACTAGAGGGCCAACTGCAAAAGTTAGCACATGATACCGGCACACATGACGGAATGGACTCGGGTAGGAGGAGAGCTTCTAGAGGCTTGGGCCAGACTAGAAAAATATACATTCACTTCATATAGACAAAGGTTACATATGCAGGGGAACAGGTCTGGGGCACTGCTCGCGAGTTTAATTAGAACAGAAAAGGAACAGATACCAACATTACAACTTCAAAATAGTAAAGGGGTCATATAACAAACACAAAGGGCGATCCTGAGGAAATTTGCATCACACTTGGTATCTACATGTTTGAGTGTCCATCAGGTTCACCTGCAGAGTTGCAGGAATTCCTGGATGGTACGGTACTCACTTTACTAGAAGAAACAGAAGCGTAAGCCCTAGAGGCACAAATCACAGAAGAGGAAATTCTTGCATCTTTCCAGAAATTGAAAACGGAGAAATGCCCAGGGGGAGATAGGCTCCCAGTGGAGTTTTACCAGAAATATTCTCCGTTATTAATGGATCACCTACTAGAGATGTTTAATATAGGCCGATCTCACTCTTAAGCATAGATGCCAAATTACTGCCTGGGATTTTAGCATCCTATCTATTACCGTATATGCCTCAACTAATTCACCGAGACCAAGCTGGGTTTATCTCTAAATGGAATACAACACACAATTTGTGGCATCTAGCACATTTATGGCATGCTCCCTCCAAGCTTAGAAAAAGAAAATTGAGCTCTGGGTCTGTTAGATATACCAAAGGCTTTTGAATTGGTCAAATGGGATTACATGTGGGTGGTGCTAGAAGGGATTTAAGTAGGAAGGGAATTTATACAATGGATGGAAATAATATACAACAGACCGGCAGCAGGGTAGGGTGCATCTACAAGGTCAGTTTTGGAAAAGCTTTGTACTACAAACGGGTACTCGACAGGGGAGGCCCTTGTCCCCAGCTTCCAATCGCCATCAGCACGGAGCCCCTGGCAATTACCCTAAGAACCACAATGGAGAGATGGGGAGTTCGACTGGGGCATCAGCATCACGTAGTTTCCATGTATGCCGACAACACGTTGGTATACTAGCGCCGCCCGAGGAGGCGTTCCCAGTGCTCACCACAGAACTGGAGAGGTTTGGGGAGTGGTCCGTCCAGTGTCTCAATCTGGAGAAATCCATACTATTCCCCATGGGGAACCTAATAGGGAAAAATGAGAATGAGCGGCCCAACGTGGGGATGAGGTGGGTATTAGATGGAGTGAGGTACTTAGTTAGTAGATTAACAAACACAAACACAGCATTCCTGGACAATAACATCGGAAGGCATTAAAAAATTGGTTGCCATCTCGAAGGAGGTCCCACTGTCTCTAATGGGTAGAGTAGCATTGACAAAAATGGTCATCCTACCCCGATGTCTATATACCCTATAAAACTGCATATATAGAATGACGCACAAGTAGTTTTTCTCAACTTGAAAGTTTGATAGTGGAATTGATGTGGGGACAAAAAAGGAAAAGGATAAAGCTGAGCACCTTGCAGGTAGGGTGGGAGCAGGAGGGTCTGGAGGTCCTGCGATTAGAATTTTACTATATGGCCACACAACTTCAACATGCGGTTCACTGGTTTGATGAATAGGACAATTGGGAGAAGTGGCTACTGGCGGGCACGTATGAAGGGATTCACCTCCCAGAGCTTTTCATGATGGGAATCAGAGTACCTGAATCTTTTCCATATATAATAAGACATGTTGCTTTGCTTTGGGAACTAGCGGTACAGAGGGTAGTTAAGAGAGCGCTCTATTCCCAAGAGACTCACTATGGGTAGTTAAAACCTTCAAACTGTTAGGGCAAACAATGAACATTAATAAGTGGAAGGAGAGCGGCTGCCACACGATAGGGGATTTATACATCGCTGAGCGGTTTATAACGAGAGAGCAAGCAGAGAACACATTTCAACTAGGCAGGAGGCGATTCCTGCAATATGCAAAGATTTCTGCAGTGGCCTGGGAATTGTGGCCAGCATTCCTGCAGGAACCACCAGTAACAACAGTACTGCAGATGATAACCGCTTTGGCAGGAGGACGAAGACTAGTCTCACATATATACCCTTGCTCACTTTGCCACTGGATTCAAGCAAGCCGGGCCGAAGACGGCTGCAATGCCAGAAACCGGTCATTGGAAGCTTGTTTCCAGTCCAGGGAAGGCATGGCTTGGCAGCTCGGGCTGGACTGTTCCCATGAGGCACAGGGTCAAACTGATTTGCATATGGCCATGTCTGAACTGGGGTGGCAGAGTGGGCTAAAGAACGGTGATGGATTAAACCCAGATCAGTTGACTGGGGGTGAGTGCTTGTATTGTCAACGCTCCGTTTATCACCACCTTTGGTTTTGCTTTGTTTGCCATAAGTTGGCAGGGTATGCTCAGACGTGAGTCCCTTGCTCACTTTGCCACTGGATTCAAGCAAGCCGGGCTGAAGACGGCTGCAATGCCAGAAACTGGTCATCGGAAGCTTGTTTCCGGTCCAGGGAAGGCATGGCTTGGCAGTTCGGGCTGGACTGTTCCCATGAGGCACAGGGTCAGACTGATTTGCATATGGCCATGTCTGAACTGGGGTGGCAGTGATGGATTAAACCCAGATCAGTTGACTGGGGTTGAGTGCTTGTATTGTCAACGCTCCGCCCATCACCACCTTTGGTTTCACATGTATACAGAGCACTCTGGGAGGATCACCCTATTAATCCCCTCCCAATACACACAAAATGGGACGTGTACTGGATGAGCCCCTCCCAGTAACAGAATGGAAGAAAGTACATGAAGGGGTCAAACAGATAAGCTCCAACACAAGGTTCAAACTAACATAATATAATGTAATACATCAGGCATATTTGAACCCCGGAGTGCTCCATAAATTATACCCAGAATGTGCCGACCTTTGTACAGATGTAGGTACTAAGATGCACACTTTGTTCAAATGGTATGGGAATGTGCTGAATTATTATACTATTGGGGGAAAGTGATAGCCAACCTGCAGACTGTCCCAGGAACGGACAATACCAGCCACTATCAGAGGGGTGGTGCTGGGGCTTTTAAACATGCCAAAAACCAAAAAACTCACGAGAAAATTCATTCAACAGGGCTTAGTATTACCACGGTTGAGAGGTAGACCAGGGACAAGCTGGAGTGGGCCACTGTTGAATTAGTTTGTATGAAAAAAGTCGGTAGTGACGACAAACTTGAAGAAGATGCGAGGGCCTGGTATTTAATGATAACAAACATACCCAAGGGGAAATACCCCCGAGAGGGAGAAGTAGACCCAATGCAGTCTACTCAGGAATGACGTGATACAGTGGCAATGGTGAACACCCTAAATATCGATTCCAAAATATAGACTGCCCAAAATATCGAATCAAAAATATGGACAGCTCTGAATATCGAATTACTAAAATATAGACAGCCCAGAATATCTAATTTAGGGTATGAAATATCGAATTCCATAATATCTAATTTAAAATATCGAGTCCCATAATATCATTTTTTTTAGTGTTATGTGTGGTAGTATATGTTCCCTAGCGGTATGAGTACAGCGCCAGGACACTCCGGAGTATCAGTGCGCTTTACAAATACGCCTACATTTACATATGTATTAAAATTATGTTTTAATTTAGTAATGTATGTTTAATTTTTTTAAATTAAGGAATGTTTTTTAATTTAATTTTTGCATAATTTAATTCCGTAGTGGGTTGTGGGTTTATAGGGGAATAGGGTGGGAAGTAATTGAATTATAATAAATTACAAATACATTTTTATGTATAATTAATTGATTGATAATTTAATTTTTAATTGGTAATTAGTTATTAATTGGTAATACATTTTTATTAATTGGTAAATAATTTGTATTAATTGAATAATTGATAATTATGTTAATTGCATTTATTTGGAATGGGTTGTGAGTTTATAGGGCAATAGGGTGGGAAGTGATTTAATTGTAATAAAGTAAAATATTATTTGTATTTATATGTATTGATAATTAATTAATAATTAACTATCAATTGGTAATCAATTTTATTAATTAGTAATTGATGTTTTAATTGGTAATTCATTTTAATTAATTGCTCATTATTTGTTTTTGTTTTTTATTGGTATTGATAATTAATTTACTTTTATATTAATATTAAATCATTACTTTCCCTACTGTTGCACTCTCTGGAGAGGGATTAGTAATTTTTACCCATACGCTATCCAACGCTTTCCCTACTGTTGCACTCACTGGAGTGGGAATATTAATTTTTACCCTCCCGCTATCCAACATTTTCCCAACTGTTGCTCTCTCTGGAGTGGGAATAGTAATTGTTACCCCTACGCTATCCAATGCTTTCCCTACTGTTGCACTCTTTAGAGTGGGAATAGTAATTTTTACCCTCTCGCTATCCAAAAAATTCTCTACTTTTTTTACATTACATTTATTATTTTTATATTTTTCAAGATTTTTTACATTATTTTAAGTATGTTTTATTTCATTGTTTTTAATATTTAAATAATTTTAATATATTTAAAAAATTCGATATTTTAGTTAACTATATTTTTAACAATATATATTTTGGATTCAATGTTTTTGTACTTACCTGCTTGTAATTAGGTATTTGTTATTTTGTCCTTCGATATTTTGGAGTCAATATTTTGGGCATTCTCTATTATGTCCCTTGATATTAAGTCACTGAACCAGGGGAGATGTCCGAGGTCTCTCCTGTACCAGATAACAGCATAGAAGGGTGAGGTATATAACAAGGAGATAGCTCTCTAGTTCCCAGTAAAGCATAGCATCTCATGACCTGTTGGGAGGGAGAGGGGATACGTTAAAAGGTATTGTTATTGACAGTTGAAAAATATGACAGTGACAAATGCAATTTGTGATCAGAGGAAGATTCAAAAAGCATACCAACCACCTGCTGATCAGTAATTCTACGGCTAGCCATAATCTTTACTAATAAAGGTAAATTGCAAACATGTCAACAAAAACAAAGACTTTGTAAAATAAGTAATAAACAAAATGTGGCTTTCTCACAAAGACCTGTATACTCCCAAACTCTACCACTCGCTAGCCAGAAGCAGCTAAACTCACCACCACCTACTCTGCACAGACAAAGTAAGGACCAACAATATCCCACCAAAAAGCAAAAGAAAAGTAAATTACACATGAGACAACGCAAAACACATCGCAAAGAATGTCATGCTCAAAACACTAACTAAATATGCTGCTATTATGATGCCACTTACAAAAAAATCATTCGTGCATGACAATAAAGAGTAAACATGACAAAAATGTTCTTCTTAACAAATAAATACAACTACGCAAAACTACATATCAACCACTGCCGAAACAGCAAAGAAGAATCAAAAGCTTTGCACTAGATTAAAAAGGAGAAATAAAACATTACCATCACATATGCAAATAATGCACTGGTCCAAACACACTCCACAAGCCAAACACGGGCGGTAGGTGGGCCTAAAAGCATAAGGCCGATCTGCCCATACGGGAGCAGAAACAGCCCAAAAATTCACCCTCATAAAAGGGGAGTGACCTTTGCCCAAGGAGTCACTCCCCAACACCAACATTTAAATACCCTGGTATCTAGTGGCCTCTGCTCCCCTTGGGGACAGATTTGGCTGAAAACATAAGGCCGCTCTGCCCCAAACGGCGAAAATATTCACCCCATATAAGGGAGCGACCCTTAACACTAAAAAAATCCCTGGTGTCTAATGAATTCTACCCGCCTTGGTGGCAGATGGGCCGAGCATAACAAGGTCAATCTGCCCTCCAAGGGGGGCAGAAACTGCCCAAATAAATGATCCCCAAAGGCAGCAACCTTTGCTTAAGGGGCCAGTCACCAAAAAATATATATAAAAAAAATCCCTGGTAGTCTAGTGGGCACAGAGCTATTTTTTTAATTTAAATATATCCAATCAGCCCCCCGAAGGGGGCAGAACCGGCCAAACAAATTGCTCTCCCAAGGGTAGCGACCCTTGCTCAAGGGGCTGCTCTCCAAAACACAAAAGGAATAATAAAAAAAAATCTTGGGTATTCCTGCTGCACGATTGCGCCTCTTGAGCGATCATTCTGCAGGAATGCTTAAAGAGACATCAGAGGAAAGGAAAACCCTTTCATTTCCTCAGATGCCTTTTTTTAAATCCCCCCCACCCTTCCCGAGGAGAAACTTACCTCCTGTCATGCCGACACGCTGGAAGCAAATGGCTTTCAGCACATCCGGTATCCTCTAATGACATCAGCGTACAAGTTATTAGATGACTTGGAGGAGAGCGGGGCAGCGGAAGGGCTTCCCCTGCCTTCCAAGAAGGGCACAGCATTAAGGGCGGCCCACGGGGGGAGTGCACACGCTTCCCCGTTGGTGTATGCTAGGACTGCCGGGAGCCATCTGATGTTCACGCCCACGAGACGCTGTCTGGCGCATGGAAAGGGTTATGTCTCATATTATTAAAAGGCAGGTATTTGACTATACTAAAATTAAATATAGTATTGTCCATCATCAAAGTCCCTTGTGCATCGGCACCTAAACAAGGGTGGGGGGAACCGCGCCGGTTGCCCGTGCCCCGACAGGAACACAATAAAGTCCTACAAATTACCCACTCTGTTCATAGTATATCTAGGCACCAAAGAGTATCTGAGTGAATCAAAGCAACCAATTACAGAACATCCAATATCTTCATTTTATCCCGTTCATCTCATACAATAAATTGGCATTCTGGTACGCCCAAAATTCGTAACCACCTAGTACCATAACAGTATTTAGTACAATCTATGTTAAAATAGTGGGCAACCCTCATACCTGAATCCAAGTAAATTCAAAGTCCCGGAGTAATAACAAAGCAACAAAATTGAAAGGAGATGATAAGGAGAGTACTCCTTAACAGCGTGTAATCAGCGTGGGCCATCAGCGCCATATTGGAGTCAAGATTTATACATATCTGGATCCCGACACGCGTAATAACTTCCATAGTGTGGCTGCCATCTTTAAATAGCAAAAGTATTCTTGTTCAATATATATTACAAGCAAAAGTAACCCCAATAATCAAATATATTCTAAGGTGAGACAACCCAATTTCAAAACGTTAGTCTGTCCATTTTGCATTTAAAAAAAAAGGATTGCTTTATTTAAAAGCAATCACAAAAATAGTGGCCTGTTGGCTCCACTAGGTCAGCATCCCTGTGATGGCAGCGAATCATAGGTTGTTGAAAACTGTGACCTACTTCATTAATGTGCATGAGATAGGTCTACTTGCGACCCACTAGGAATTACTAATGAAACTCAAAAGAGTTTTATACATAAGGAAAAATTCCAATCAGAAAAAAGCTATTCCTGATGAACTTCGTAAATCCGGCCTATTGTCTTTTCTCTTTTATCATTTCTTGACAATTTTCTAGTTCACTATTTGTTTATTAGCTGGCTAATAGTTGCTATTTGCTGCCATCTGGGGACACGAGTCAATATTAGCGGCCATTATTTGTATAATTGCTTTTAATCCAGTGTATTCTGTTTTCTCATTAGCTCCTGACACATTGTTTTCTTCTTCTCTCCTCAGACTCATTCTGAGATGTTCTGACCCAATCTGTCTCATCTTATTTATAAGTGGGAGCTTGAAACAGGACAGAGGAGTGGGTAGGATGCCACAGCAGGGGTGTAGCTTGGGCACTGAGATTAGGGGGTTGGGGGGGGGTGAGCTTCATATTTTATGGCAAAACAGGAGGTTAACATTATTGCAGTCTCCTTTAATGCCATCACAAACAGCAGCCCTTCAAAGAACATTGAACATGCCAACGTTCCAACATTATATAACAGCAGAACACAAGGGGCCTTATCTATGAAAAGAGGTGCATTGCTGCATGAAAACACAGATGCGTCACTTTTCAGTGCGACTTCCTTGCGACGTTCTGGATGCGTTATATTTACATTATGACGCATCATGTCGCAAGGAGTTCCAAATACGTCAGTAGTTCTGATGTATCTGTAGGTGCAAAAATTACGCCTTGCTAGAGTGTGTCACAAAAGTGACTCAACTCCATCAATGGGTCATTTCACATGGGCAAGTCCCATATCAAATGTGCTTGCGTCATTTGAGTCCTTGAAGAGACACAGAGGAATCTCATAGATTTCGCTGCATCACTTCTACGAGGCTTACTTTCGTTGAAACACCCACCCTGCATACAATAAACCTGGTGCAGGTATAATGTAACGCAAGGGTTTACAAAGTGACTCATCAGCCTAGATGCGTCACAGTGTAAATATGACGCAACATGGCGTATTTCTTACCCTGCTGGTGCGTCACAGAAAGTGACGCAAGGGCTCATAAATAAGCCCCCCCAATCTTCATCCTACTTTTTTAAACTGCATTGACAGTCAAGTGCTTAGCAGCTCTGGGTGCAGATGTATGCTCAATGCTTCATATTTAGTAACTGGCATAATTGTTGAGGTTTGTGATAGTGAGTTATTAACAGAAAAGTATTCTGAAGGGTAAGAATTGTTAACATTTCGGTCGAACCTTTTTGGATTTAACCTGCCGAATGTTGAAATATGGGGCCCAATTAGGATGGCGGGCGAACTTTGTCCGCCCGCCATCTCAACGTACAACTGGACCGCCCGCCAAAAGGGCGGCGGTCCCGTGGGGGCCATTAGGATGTGCCGGTTTACAACCATTACAACGCAACTTTTACCATGCAGTGCTGTTACAATGCAGGTTTTACTACGCATACCATTACAACGCATTACACTGGGGGGCGCTCTAGGATAGGGAATAAGTTTAATTTACTATCCAACACCTTCCCTAGTGTCCACGGGGACTGGAGTTGGAATAGTAAATTAAACTATTCACTATCCAGCACCCCCAAGTGTAATGCGTTGTAATGGTATGCGTAGTAAAACCTGCATTGTAACAGCATGCGTGGTAAAAGCATGCGTTGTAACGTCATACATTCGAATGTGCCTGCTACACTGGCGGGTGCATCCCGCATTTTTAACTTTGCGGCAGCACCGCCCACCGCAATGCTAAAAATGCAAATTGCGCACCTCAATGCACAATGTGACTGGCACCGTGAGGTGCCTGCCACGTAGTACAGTGAAGTGCAGGGGGGTACCATAGGTACCCCCCCATGTGCACCCCCATCCCCCAGAGTCCCTGAGGGCCCGTAACGGGCCCCTACAAGACATTCCCGCATGCCGTTGCCACCAGGGAACAGATGTTCCCGCACACACCCTAATATGGATGGCGGTGTCTAACAGACACCGCCACCTTATGAAACCTTTTTCCGCCCAGAAAAACGGCGAACGGTCTTTCCGTCCGCCGCGGTCCCCCGTGCCATAGTAATATGGCAGGGGGGAAATGGGTGGCGATCCGCCCGACATCCTAATGGGGCCCATGGTGTTTCTTTTAATTAATGTAAAGGGTTATTCATAGCTAAGGAACGATCCCAGATCGTTTTTCAGGTGAGTTGCTGTTATCTTTTCATTACTTGTTTAGTTTTGATCAGCTCCTAGCAACAAGGTTCTTCCGTTGGAATCCGGTATGTGGAGTCCAGCAGAGAAGCTTGCCTGTGGAGCTGAGAGGGTGGCTCTGGGGGTCGTTGTACTCATCAATAAATCTTCATTTTAACCACAAATGTCTCCTGTAATCACAAAAATGGCGAGGAGGATGGGATACAGTGATTGAAAAGGAGCATCAGAAGAAGATTTGGATAATTATACTGGGGAATTTTTTTTCACGTTATTCTGGATTTAGCGGAAAAGACCCTTAGATTGATCAACAACAATCACAAAGGTCAGTGTATGGATTTCTAGCAATTTGAGGAAATAATTCTTTAAAAAAACCTTTGTTAAAGTGTCATCGGAGGAAGACGAGAGTTTCATGTGTGGCGTGTGACCTAAGTGGAGCGTCACTGGTATCCTAGCAACTGATCAAGCACAGTGAATACGTGCAACGAGGAGACGGGAAATGTGCATATTTTCTTCAAGTGAATGTGCTCCATTTTAAGGAAGTATTAGAGTTATAAAGACTCACTGACATCAGTTGGAATTTTTTTAAGAGGAAATCATTTTACAGTGGTAAGACTTGGAAGTGCCTAAACATTTCGTACTACCAACTAACGAAGTTGGAGGGCCAAAAAATATACTGTGAAGCCATTATTATTACAAAATAATCCATAAACTGAAAATAAAAGCGGAGTAAATTATTTTTTATTTTTAAGTGTACAAACATTAGCAGTATGATATAAATGTGGCATATATTGTATTGTTTAAGTAAACTGCTATTCATATATTGAAACATTACAGAATACCCACATAATAACAAGGTTTTTAAATTTTCTCTACAGTATTTACATATCACATAGTTATGGCCATACAATCTTCTATTCTCACTCCAGCTACATTTCTTCCTGAACCTATCAATCAAGCATGGTCTCATGCATATCAATCAACCTGGTTCTCCATGTATGGATTGGGAGGATTGGAAAGGAATATTTTACTACTTACTTATAAAGCAATAGGTGGTGATGTGTTCATTTCTAAAAGGAAATGAGCAATTTTAAAAGTGTGTTTAGGTTTTGAAGGTAGAAATGTTTTGAATACCTTGCCAAATTTCCAACCTAATGCTATGAATGTTGATAATTCTTCTGACGAAGAAGAAGAAGATGTTTATGAAATGGCTTTGACAGCATTAGCTGACAACTTTGGTAAAAAACTTGAGTATAGTTGTGGAAAGGCATACATTTTTTTCTCGTTCACAAAAGCAAGGAGAGAACATTGAACAGTATGTAGCAGCATTAAGTTAATTATCTATTCCATGTAAATTTAAAGACTTGAGGGATGCCATTATTAAAGATCAACTCATCAACAGAACCAATAATAAGAGAATTCAATAAAAATTATTGAATCTAAAGGACCCATCTTTAGATAAATCTATTGAGATTGCTAGACGTATTGAGAATACATCCGATATGTGAAAGAATTATCTGAAAATATTTCTAAAGGTGAAGCAGAGTCCAACAAGGTATGCATGTTGAATTCAAATAAAAATAAATTGTTCAAACAAATAGTGATGATAGCGTGGGAAAGAAAGTAGAAGAAAATGACAAAAAAAACTGCTACAGGTGTGGCAGTTATAGACACAGTGCAGATGCCATACAGTGTCCTGCAACAAAAAGTCATTGTTACAAGTGCAAGAGAATTGGCAATTTTTCTCGATTGTGCAAAATGAATGAGATTTCTAATGTAAGGAAAACTGTAAACACTGTAAGTGGATTTAAAACAGATTACACTAGAGACAAGGTGGATGATAAGATTGAGAGTGACATCGAAGTAATGGTAATAGAAAGTGTAAACTCCTTGTAAAACAATTCAAAGGATGCTTATCCTCCTCCTAAATGTGTAGTATACATTAACAATTTTGAAATGCACATGTGGGCGGATTCATGGTCCCCTTTTACGTTAATAGATAAAAACAATTGGAAAAATTTAGGATCCATTATTTTGATTCCCACAGATGTAGAACCACTTGGATATTGTGGTGTTAAATTACCAGTTTTGGGATATTTTAATGTCAAAATACAATGTAAGAATCATTCCACGGTAGCTAAAATGTATGTTGTGGAGTCCGGTAGAAATGTATTAGGGTGGAGGGAGCAGAAAGGATTGGGCATTATTTTGAATCCCAACCATCCTCTACAAGTGTTATTAACAGATGTTGATAAGAATAACAAATGGGTGAAAGATTTCCCCAATTTATTCAAGGATGAATTGGGATGTCTAAAAGGTTTTGAACACCAGCTAATAGTCAAAAAAGATGCCAAACTGAAAGTGCACAAAGTGCGCAATGTGCCCATGGCCTTGAGAGGAAAATTGAAGGAGGAACTGCAAAGACTATGTAAAGAAAACATCATTGAACCAATAGAAGCATCTGATTGGTTAAGTCCATTTGTGATTGCACACAACCCCAACGGCAAGATCCGCATGTGTGTGGATTTGAGGGATTTAAATGATTGTATTTGGGTAGATAGATACCCTTTACCCCGTATAAATGAAGTGCTATCATGTGTCGAGGGTGGAAAGTTTTTGACTATGTTAGACTTATCAAGTGCTTATCATCAAGTACGTTTGCAAACAAATTCAAAACATCTAACATCCTTCATTACGCCCAAAGGTGCGTTTCAATTTATCAGAATGCCATTCGGTTTGGCCTCGGCGTCTGCTGTTTTTCAAAGGATAATGCAGAAGATATTGAAGGATGTTAAGAATGCATTGGTTTTCCAAGATGATGTGTTAATTTGGGGTAAGGATGAATTTCAACATGAAGAAGTTCTGAGAATAGTGTTGATGAAACTTGAGGCTGCTGGTCTTACTATAAGTTTTAACAAATGTAAATTTTGGCACCAATAGGTAGAATACCTGGGACATTCGTTATCCCAGAGAGGAATAAAACCAAAATTAAATTTGGTGGAAGACTTGGAGAAGGTTCCATCACCTGTGGATAAAGATCAGTTAAGATCATTCCTTGGCTTAGCTGAATATTATGAAAAATGTGTTCACCATTTTTCTGATATTGTAAAACCTTTGTCTAATATAATAAAAAAAGGTGTTAATTTTAAATGGTTGGACGAATGCCAAAATCCTTTTTACACTGTAAAAAAAGCTGTAGCTAATGCCACTACTTTAAAATCTTTCAATCCACAATATAAGTCCATCATTGTAACCGATGCCAGTGGGTATGGTTTAGCAGCTGTATTGATGTGATGTTAAAGAAAATGTAATAGCATTTGCATCACACATATTGAAAGGTGCTGAATCATCGTACTCCACTATTGAAAAGGGAGCATTAGCTTGTTGATGGTGAGTGCAACATTTCCTTGTTTTTGTTTGGGGCACTAAATTTGAACTTCGCAGGAAGAGCTACCCCGTGAATAGCAAAGTGGTTATATAGATTGCAGGAATACTCGTTTGAGTTGAAATATGTAACATCAATGCTGACTGTTTGTCACTGTTACCTGTTTATTGTAAACATGATGAAAGCAATGAGGATGATGATTTATTGATTGCAAACGTTGAAGAGTGTCATCGAACCATTAGTGAACGGTGAATGGAAGGAAGCTTTTGCTGATGATAAATCTTTAGTAAACGTGACAAGACATTTGCCTTTGGTTGTGAGTGGTAAAATGGATGAAGATATTGTAATGTATAAAGATGTTTGGGAAGAATTATCAGTTGAGAATGGAATCATAAGACGAAGTAACAAATTGGTAGCACCAATATCATCGAGGGAAAAGTTGATGGATTTGATACATGAGGGTCATGGAGGAATGTCTGCAGTCAAGAGGAAAGCCAGGATGGATTTTTGGTGGCCTAATATGGATAGAGACATTGAAAGATTTGTGAGGGAGTGTATATCATGTACTTGCAGTGACAAGTCTCATATCTTAAGAGATTCTCCTATTACACCTATGAGTTTACCTGAGAAAGCGTGGGAAAGACTTGGTATTGATATCTTTAGACCGTTTGAAGATATGGGTTCAGTCGATAAGTATGCTTTAGTGATCATGGATTATTATTCAAAGTGGCCTGAGGTGGCTTTTGTGACTGATGTTAAAACTAGTAGTATCATTGCTTTTTGTGAATACATTTTTTGTAGAGAGGGATGCCCAGCAGAAATGTTATCAGACAATGGTCCACAATGTATTTCCCACAAATTTAGTGAGTTCTTGTACAAATGGGGTGTCAAACATTTGAGGACACCTGTGTACCATCCAAGGGGAAATGGTTTGGTTGAGCGCTTCAACCGTGTGTTGGATGAACATATTCAATTGGCAACTCAGATTAAAAAAAAATTTGTGGAATTACAGAACTACACCAAATTCTGTAACTGGAGAAACGCCATTGTTTCTTCTCAAGGGCAGAATTTCTTGTACAGCAGCTGTACCTGCATGGATGGCCAGAAGTGGAAAGAAAGTTGTGAAGGATAATGAAATACGTGACAAAGTTGTCAAATATCAAAAAGGTTATCAAATAAGATAATGTTAGCAAGATTAAGAGAGTCATAGCAGAAGGAGATTTCGTTAGAGAGTGTCCTGACATTTTTGTGAAGAAGGCCAATCCCAAGAAGGTTTTAAAGGTTAGAGGTAATCTAATTAAAACATTGGATGGGAGGTGTTGGAACATGTGCAAGGTTGTGAAATGTAATGATGCTGAGTTAAGATTCTGGTTAAAAGAAAATTCAGAAAGCATTGAGAATTCCAGCGACAATTGCGTGAGAGTTCCCAGTGCACGTCCCAAGGTGAGACCTAAGAAATTTGATGATTATGTTTGTTCCTAATTATTTTGTTTATTTTACAAAGGGAGATGTGTTATGTTTTTCATCACTTGTTTAGTTTTGTTCAGGTCCTCGCAACACGGTTCTTATGTTGGAATCCGGTATGTGAAGTCCAGCAGAGAAGCTTGGCTGTGGAGCTGAGAAGTTGGCTCTGGGGGTCATTGTAGATACTCATCAATACATCTTCACTTTAACAACAAAGTCTCCTGTAATCACAAAAGTTGCGAGTGTCGGTATTTCAAAATGAATCATTTGAATTAGGCGTACCATCTGGGATTCACATTGCGGGTATTGGTTGCTGGCTCATCTCGTTCTGAGACGTATGTGGCTCAAAGTCAGATCGTGTTTGTGGCTCAGAAACATTGTGCGCATGTGGGTCAGCAAACACATATTGTTTGATGCCATGTGCAAAGCACAGCCACCCTAGCTTTACGGATTGCGCAGGATTGCTGATTAGGTTGTGCAAGGTCTGTCTGAGTTTCGAGCAGGCTGACTGAAGAATGCGTTTTGTCATTGACGTACCGCCGACATGTAAATGTCAACAGCCCGAGATGTTATAGACTGTTTATTTAAGGACAATGAAGAAGGACTACATGTTGCATTCAAGACATGGGCAGCCATTGTAAATGGTTGGCAAGCTTTGTAACTTTTCAAAGAGTTTTCTACCATGACCGTATCTTCATAACCAAGTGGAGGAGTGTGGCTCACTGATTAGAGCGGCAGACCCTGATGCAGAGGTCTGGCCCGGGACCAGGATTCAATTCCCGTCGCGGCAGGGTCTTTAGCTCAAATGTCCGCGGACCCAATATTTCTCGACACGGTGCCTACTCTAATCATGGGGTCCCACGCTGCAACTCTGGGCAATAGCTTGCTTATTCTCCACACCGGCCCTAATCGCTAAGGATGCCTGGCTTCACCAGGGGGTGCCCAGGAGTTGGACGCCTCACAGGAACAGGCCAGGAAGGGTTCCTCAGCAGTTTATTCAGCGCGGGGACACACTGGTAAGTGTAACCATGCGCTTTATAAGCTTCAGAATTACAATTACAATTATAACAGCTGACTGCTTTGTGGCATCGGACCTGTCAGGGGGCTGATTGAGTGGTAAAGCACAGGAGTTTATTGGGCGTTTTTGGCGGTTGTTTAGAATATTTAGAATATTTAGTGGATTTTGAGATGAGAGAGCCAAGTACCTTGAGCAACATGGACAGAACTATGGCACAGAGAATTATGGATATGCTGTCTGAATTCTCCATGGACGTTAATACAAAGATGGAGGGAAAGTTGGATGATTGATTCAGAACAAGGGATCAGCCATTCAGGATGAGAGATTTTATTCAGCCGGGGAGGGTCTGGCAGAAAGGAAGAGTGGGAAAGTGAGTAGAAAGAGGAAGCAACTTGTTGAGGTACATACTCGGGCAGATTTAAGGTCGCTTAAAACATGAAGGTGTCAAGGACACTGGACCAGAAAAATTGTCCAGAGTACTCAGTAAGAAGGCTATCTGAGATTCATAAACATTCCACAGTGCTGTGTGATGAGTCCTCTGGCCGCGGACGCAATGCCTGCGGAAACAGGCCCAACCTCCGCCAGGCCTGCGAGGGACCGCCCGCCCGATTAGGATAACCCCGCCATCCGAACGGAACTCCCCACCGTCCACGACCGCCTCGGGAAAAAAGCAACGACAAACGGAGCTTGGCCGCGGAAGGACCAAACGAACATCACCCCTACCGTCAAACTGAAACAAAAATGGCGGACGGAAGTAAATAGTAAACCAAAAAAAAGGACACACACCTACCTGGAACACCCACCCCGAACAACTACACGCCCCAATGACACCCCCCGTCACAAAAAAGAGCATCTAAGTCTCCACACCCACAGAACACCTGATTGAAAAAAAACACTGAGACACAACTGCCACACAGAGTATAAAAGGAATTTTTCCCATTTCCACAGTCCTTTGCATCACAGCACAGCTGCAAGAAAGAGGCACACATCACACACAACAGACACACACAAACACACATGCAACCTGCACACCAACACACCTACCACACCAAACCACGCAACACCATCCCTACATACCACACACCTGCACGCCCAACACCCCAATACCTTGCACATCACAAACCATGGCCCCCAAGAAAAACCCCAAGTTCACAGAGAGTGAGTTGAAGGTCATGGTGGATGAAATCATCCGTGTAGAACCACATCTGTTCAGTACCCTAGTCCAGCAGAACACCTTGGCAAATAAAACCACAATGTGGAGCAGGATATTGACCAGAGTGAATGCTTCAAGGACCGTGCCACGCACCAAACACGATATCCAGAGGCGGTGCACGACCTCAAGGCAAGGGTCAAAGGCATCAGGGCCAAGAACCACCGGCGGGCACACCAAACTGGCGGTGGCCCTACCATGGATCCAATCCTATACACCCAATGGGAGGAGAAAGTGCTAACCACACTGCACCCTGAGAGCCTTGAAGGAATAGATGAGGGAGTGGAGGGTGGTAAGTACAAATCAATGACAATAATCACACTGGTATGTCCTGCCTTGCACAACTGCGAAGACACATCTCCCAGGCTCCAATCCATGCATGTGGACCACACAGTCTCCCAAAATGGAACCCCAGGGCTCAAATGCACCCAGCATGATCAACCACAAATGTAGCCTCCTACGTTCCGAGGCTTGCATGTGGTCAAGCAGCTAACACAACAACTCCCAACAGACCCCCATGTCCACAGGGAGGGTGGGTGTGGGTGAGAGGCCAGCACCAAAACTCCCAACAGGCCCCCATGTCTAGAGGGATGGCGGGTGTGGGTGAGAGGTCAGCACTACAACTCCCAACAGGCCCCCCATGTCTACAGGGAGGGTGGGTGTGGGTGAGAGGCCAGCACCACAACAACTCCCAACAGGCCCCCATGTCTACAGAGAGAGTGGGTGTGAGTGAGAGACCAGCACTACAACTCTAACCCTGGGCTTAAAACTACACTACGCAGTACAGTACCAAAACTTAGCATAGCATCTAATCAATGATATTCTCAGATGCTTTGAAAAAGCAATTTTACATGCTTAACAGCTTCTAACCAATTCACAAAAATGAACTTTTACAATGAAAACATTAGGTAATGCGAGAGCTGATGATTTTGGGGTCCCCCCTAACCTAGGGGGAGCACCAAGCAGATGCCTTGAACACAAAGAGCATAAACAAAAAGCACATTTTGTTGAACTTCAGTGGTGATCCCATCATTTTAGGACCACCCCAAGCACAGTTATTGGCAAAAAAACAATCCCAACCAAAAGCCCTGCAAAGCATTATGGGACAAGATTAGCAGTGGGCAGTGAATATTGTAGTATCCAATTTCAAAATATTTCTACAAAGAGCTGCAGTTCACCTAGTTGTTACTAGATGTCCCTCACGAGTCAAATGCAAAGCATTGAAATTATTCTCACATCAAGCTGCAGTCCCACTGGTCGTACCTAGATGTCCCTCACGAGTCAAATGCAAAACCATTGAAACCCTTTCATCAAGCATTTGCATTTGACTCGTGAGGGACATCTAGTAACCACCAGATGAACTGCAGCTCTTTGTAGAATTCTTTTGATATTGTATACTATATAATATTCACTGCCCACTGCTAATCTCATCCCATAATGCTTTGCAGGGCCTTTGGTTGGGAATGTTTTTTTGCCAATAACTAATGTTTGGGTTTGTCCTAAGACCACAACTAAATCGTCAATAAAATGCGCTTTTTTGTTTTCAAGGCATCTGTTTGGTACTCTCCCTCGGTTAGGGAGGATCCCAAAATCATCACATCTCCCACTGCTTGCTAATTTTTCAGTTTCACCATTGTGAAAGTACTATATGCAATTTAGCATATAAATATAGATTTACTTATTTTATCATATCTGGTCATGTACAGGAAGCTTATTGCAATTATTTAGCAATTTTTGCAGAGTACAGACAAGTACACAGTGTCATCAGCTATGCTACGCTACACAGACTACGTGTACTACGTGAAGTTTAAAGTGTACTCCGTGAAGCTACGTGTAGTGCTGCTACGCAAACTACGCCCAGGCTTATACAACTCCCAACAGGCCCCCCATGTCTACAGGGCGGGTGGGTGTGGGTGAGAGGCCATCTCTACAACTCCCAACAGGCCCCCCATGTCTAAGGGAGGGTGGGTGTGGGTGAGAGGCCAGCACCACAACTCCCAACAGGCCCCCATGTCTACAGGGAGGGTGGGTGTGGGTGAGAGGCCAGCACCATAACTCCCAACAGGCCCCCATGTCCACAGGGAGAGGTGGGTGTGGGTGAGAGGCCAGCCCTACAACTCCCAACAGGCCCCCATGTCCACAGGGAGGGTGGGTTTTGGTCAAAGGCCAGCACTACAACTCCCAACAGGCCCCCATGTCTACAGGGAGGGTGGGTGTGGGTGGGAGGCCGGCACTACAATTCCCAACAGGCCCCCATGTCTACTGGGAGGGTGGGTGTGGGTGAGAAGCCAGCACCACAACTCCCAACAGGCCCCCGTGTCTACAGGGAGGGTGGGTGTGGGTGAAAGGCCAGCACTACAACTCCCAACAGGCCCCCCATGTCTACATGGAGGGTGGGTGAGGGTATGAGGCCAGCACCACAACTCCCAACAGGCACCCTTGTCCCACCCCAGACAAGATGGAGTCCCCCCACCATGTGCTGACCAGTGCACCTCCCTCTTCAAATTTACAGGTAGGTAGCCATCTTCACAGGGAGGGGTGGGTGTGAGGGGGAAGTCTGTATTCCAAAAGCAATGTACACCCTCCACCCTCATGATTGCAGCGAGGAGCAACACAACACATGGCTTCATAGTAACTCCATGGTTAAATTGTGAAATTAAACATGGGACAGGTGAGTAAGCAGTGCCTGCATACTGCATTCGTCGAACAACAAATAAGTACCATATGTCCACAGAAGGACCCACACATAACAGACCTTTGGACACATGGAAGAGAAGCGTCACATCTGCACACATCAAAGAACCTGCAAGGGGAAACTTGGACATGGTGGCAGTCCACACAATCCATGTAGTAGGCAGTCTGTGCATGATGTGAGACTTGACATACCCACAACAGCAAGTACAATGTGTTTCCTGACACACGGCACATGAATGCAATGTCCAAACCCTGTCCCTAACACAAGGTAGATCATCCACATGAAAGACCAACATATGCCTCTTTTTGACAATGGCGAGACCAGGTACAGTAGCAAGGTAGGTTGTCCACAGCTCTGGTGAACATGCCCTAGTCCGCATTGCTGAGCCACAGCAACAATGTCAAAATGACTACAAAAATACACAGAGTCCAGGGGTACCATCCAACAGCAGAACAGCACAACACATATCCCAGTATTGTTTCCCCACCTCCACACCACCATAATGCCCAGTACTGTGTACCAAACAAATGTGATGACATCAACAACCATCTCCTGAATACCTAGATATTTGCAATGTAACAACAACAAACCTGTCATGTCCACAGCATTGATTCTTAAATTCTTGTCCCTCAGGTGACCGAGAACTGGCAGGAGAACCCAGCAACCGCCAGCACCAGCCGCCCCAGTCACAGCATGGACTCTCCGGTGATGATTCCCTGGACACCTCGGATGCGGAGGGCGATGCCTGTCCGCCTACACTCCCAGGGCCATCAGGCTCCCAGGACATCCCTGCCCCCACCACCTTGGCCAGTGGAACCACAGCAACTTCTGCCATTGGGACCTGCGCAGCTACCACCACCACCACCACCACCACCACCAGTCCTGCCTGTGCCACCCTCCCTGACATATTGGATGATGGCGGACCATCAACATCACCGGTTAGCAGTCAGAGTGGACGGGTGAGGACACAGGTGAGGACACAGCTTCCGGACAGGAGGGCAGGTGCAAGGCCAGGTGGCGAACAAGACCCACACAATCCTAGAATGGAGACCCTGGATCCCATTTCAAGAGTGCAAGTGTTGTACGAGCGGTCGCAGGCACAGGAGGATCGGGCACGCCAAGACTCACTTGACACCCGCCAGCTGTTGAGGTCCATGGACAACCGTATGGGACAAATGGTGGACCTCATGGGGTAGCAAACATCTGTTTGGAGGGAGTGGTTATCCCTCAACACACCACCTCCCCCATGTGGTCAGCGGGACAGGACACCACCACCATCACCTGAGGCCACTGACAGGGAGGTGTCCCCCGAACAAGCTGCCCCCACAGCTGGGTCCTCTCCGGCTCGAAGACGGAGGGGCCATTCGAGGCTGGATCCAGGATAGAGCAGTGGCAATGCACCAGCCAACCGCCCGAAGAGGAGCCAGCACTGACTTCACCCTTCATTGAGCCTGGCATTCACTCTGTGTACGATCTTGCCCCACAATGCCAAGCATTGGCACACATCTGTTGGACTAGGTTTACACCACACAATGTGGTGTCTACACGATGGGATCATCTGACATGACCTTCAACTCACTCTTCCCCTCCATCAACATTTTGTAAATATGTACACAAATCCACCCCCTGTAAATAAACACCACGGAAACACTCAAGGCTGTGTGACCTCCATGTATTAAACACAGGTTTGTCTTAGTTGTTGTCATTACCAGGTGCAGGGATCAATGTTGTTCGGAATAATGGCTCTGTGGGAGTTACCTAGGGAGAATGAGAGAACAACAAGTGTCAGGGCACGCCGTCCGCCATCACAGAAAAAGATCCTTGCTACTGCAATTGTGCGTACCATTGGCTGCATGGGCAAGGTCCATCACGGTCACACACCGCCAACAGCATGTGCGCGCTACCGCAATGGTGCATCATTTGAAAATCATCACTCGCTGGCATCGCAATGGTGGAGCACGCATTCCGCTGGGGCGGGGCAGGCTAACAGATACATTAGAATGTGCAAGTGGAAATGGCAATTGGTATCCCCCCATTCAGTCACATAGCGGCACCGACCGCCGGGTCCGGGCGGTGGGTGCTGCCATGTGTATTGATGCACCATCGCGGTAGCACGCACATGCGGTTGGCGGTGTGTAATGCAGCTGCCCTCTCATGTGCTGCCTAAGATGGACCTGCTCTGTTCTGTACCATGGACTGTTGATGCACTTTGCCCCTCTCATGTGCTGCCTCAGTTGTACCTGCTCTGTTCTGTACCATGGACTGTTGATGCACTTTTCCCCTCTCATGTACTGCCTTAGATGGACCTGCTCTGTTCTGTACCATGGACTGTTGATGCACTTTGCCCCTCTCGTGTGCTGCCTCAGATGTACCTGCTCTGGTCTGTCCCATGGCTGTTGATGCACTTTGCCCCTCTCATGTGCTGCCTCAGATGTACCTGCTCTGTTCTGTACCATGGACTGTTGATGCACTTTGCCCCTCTCATGTGCTGCCTCAGATGGGCCTGCTCTGTTCTGTACCATGGACTGTTGATGAACTTTGCCCCTCTTGTGTGCTGCCTCAGATGGACCTGCTCTGTTCTGTACCATGGACTGTTGATGCACTTTGCCCCTCTCATATGCTGCCTCAGATGTAGCTGCTCTGTTGTGAACACTGCCCTGTTGCTGTTCTGATACTGCATTGTGTCCTCTCATGTGCTGCCTCAGATGTAGCTGCTCTGTTGTGAACACTGCCCTGTTGCTGTTCTGATACTGCATTGTGCCCTCTCATGTGCTGCCTCAGATGAAGCTGCTCTGTTGTGAACACTGCCCTGTTGCTGTTCTGATACTGCATTGGGCCCTCTCATGTGCTGCCTCAGATAGACCTTTTCTGTTCTGTACCATGGACTGTTGATGCACTTTGCCCCTCTCAGGTGCTGCCTCAGATGTAGCTGCTCTGTTGTGAACACTGCCCTGTTGCTTTTCTGATGCTGCATTGTGCCCTCTCATGTGCTGCCTCAGATGGACCTGCTCTGTTCTGTACCATGGACTGTTGATGCACTTTGCCCCTCTCATGTGCTGCCTCAGATATACCTGCTCTGTTCTGTACCATGGACTGTTGATGCACTTTGTCCCTCTCATGTGCTGCCTCAGATGTAGCTGCTCTGTTGTGAACACTGCCCTGTTGCTGTTCCGATACTGCATTGTGCCCTCTCATGTGCTGCCTCAAATGGACCTGCTCTGCTCCGTACCATGAACTGTTGATGCACTTTGCCCCTCTCATGTGCTGCCTCAGATGGACCTGCTCTGTTCTATCCAGTGTGCATGCTCCTGGCTACTTACAATTGCAACCTCTGAGCTGTGCAATAAAGCAAGTTAATCCTGTGTTGTGGTTTATCTGTGTAATTCCTGGTTGTCTCCTTGCATTGTTAATATGTTGCTGCTGTCGTACATGCTGTGTCTACCACTTTCACATAACCATTGCCCAGCACTGTTTCCTTATGTTTGGCAGGGGTGACAGTCATTACTATGTGGCTGTGGACTGTGTAAGGGTGGGGGGGGAGCACTCTGAAGCTTATTTTGGGATAACAGTGGCTTCCCAGGCACTGCAGGTTATGTGGATGTTTTTCATATGGTGCATGTGTCACACTCATGAATTGTGGCTACCCAGTAGGTTGTTCAGTCTCGACTTTGTCAGTCAATATGTCAGGGCTCATCGTGTGTGTTAGTTGTTGATGTGTGTGCAGCAAGGTTGTTTTTTTGTGGTGTGTGGTGTATGGGCCACTGTCTGTTAGTGGGGTAGGTGTGGGGTTGGCCTGAGGGTGGGCCAGCATGTCTCCTCATGTGTGGTATGCCTTGTGTGTTGGTGTGTGTATGTGGGCCTGTGAGCTGTGTGGCCTAGCCATTCCTGCCTGGGCATGGTTTCCGTCGTCTGCTCCGCTACGTTGCATTGTCTGTGTTGTGGCTGTTTGTTCGCGGTGCATGTGTGTTCTGGGTGAGTGTGGTCAGTTGTGCCCGGGTTGTTTTGCTGGGGGTGCATGTCTGTGTGTTCCTGTGCAGACCTGGGGTTCTGTTGTGGGCAGGGGCTTCGACACGCACGTGGTGTGTGTGTTTGCGTACCTGCGTTGTCGTCGGCGACGGTCCATGACTTGCTGGTGGTGGAGCACGAAGAGTACCGGGAATGCATGTAGAGCTGGCTCCAAGACGGTGGTCTGGCTGTGGTGGGTCTCTCTGCAATGTTTTGCCTCTCAGCTGTGGTGGTTCCACCGTGTTCGGGCAGGTGTTTTTTCCGCAGTGTGGTTTCCGCCATCATGATTTTGAGGGCAGTCGAGACTTCATTCCGTACGGCGGTGTCTCTGGATTGGTTACGTCCGCCGCGGGGTCGGGTGTATTTACGCGGCGGATCACGTTCTTCCACGGCGTACTGAATTCGGCAGTGCTTCTCATCCTAATATGGCGGACGGACTATCCGTGGCTTGCGGACTGTAAAAAGCATTTTCGGCCTACTCCAGGCCGGAGGTCGTCCTTCCGTCCGCCATCGTAATCGACGTCTTGGTTAGGGAGACAGATACCTAAGGATGTTAGACTGCATTTGAGGTCGGAGTAGCCCAGACCTAGCTAGGCAAAATAATATTATGGTGACTCCTGTTCTTAATGTAAAGATAATGTTCTTCATAGGCAAAGGAGTTTGGGACCGCAGAAAAGAACTTGATAAAGGTCTTTAAATGTACCAGGATCAGCTGTTGGGCCTGACTGATCCGATTACAAAGCATTCTATATGGCTGGACAGGCTTATCCTGCAAAAACATCTTTGAATGTGACAGAGCTAAGGCAGTGGATTCAAAGGGTCGTGTGCCTTTTAGGAAATGCAAACACTGCATTATCAGTAGAATGCAGGAAGAATCATTTACAAAAGTTCACCCTAAGTTGATTGAGTTAGCTAACAACGAGGCAGGTCACTCCGCCTGTGGGCTGTTGTTTAGGAATGACTGAATTAAAGAAATGTTCAAATACCTTGGGGCATTTAGTTCATTCAAGAAATCACAGCGGGATATAAAACAGTGTTTGATAAACCTGTTTTTGGAGGGGCCCTGAGAAAGAGGGATCGGTTCCCCGGCCGAGGTCAGGGCACTACAAGTCCATCTTTTAGGCCCAGCTCTTACCAGACCTCATAGTAGTCAGGAGGATTCTATCTTCAGAGACAAAGAAGTAGAGGCAGAGGAAGGTGTGGTGACCAGCGCGCCAGGGGAACAGGTAAAACAAGACCCTACTGTTTCCACATTAAATTTGGGAAACAGACATGCTAAGTTTTATGGAAATTGGATTTGGGTAACAGGAGATCCTTGAGTCTTACAAAAAGTTCAAGGATTTCAAAAATATTTTATAGAAGTACCAGTTCAGAAGGTATGATAAGGTTAAATGTAGAACTTACGGCATTGGTGAGCAAAAAAGTTCAGGATGTGAAGACAAAGGATCATGTAAAGAGGTTCAAAAGCAATATTTTACTAGTAGAGAAAAAAGAGAAAGGGATGAGACCTGTGATAAACGTGAGAGGTCTGAACAACTGGGTGGAGTATCACCATTTGAAAATGGAAGGGAAACATATGTTGAGAGATGTATTGCAGACAGGGGACTAGTAGACACAGCTAGACTTAAAGGACACTTATATGATGATTCCAATTAGGGAGCCCCATCGTAAGTATTTGCAATTTGGCCGAGCTGGGAAGACGTGGAAGTTTTTTTGTCTTCCATTCGGGGTCTCATCAGCGCCCTGGTGTTTCACAAATGTCCTTAGACCAATTTTGGCTTATGTGTGAAAGATACTGGTAAGGCTAGTTATCTATTTTGATGACAAAGGTGGCAGTGTGTTTATTAGAGGAACAAGGGTTTGTGGTAAACAGAAGTGATGTCTTATTCCGAAAAAGTGCTGAGTTTTATGGTGAATACAGTGGAGGGGCAATTAATACCGTAGAATACGTTAAAAAGGATAAGGATAGAGATTTACAAAGTCTTGGGTTTAGTCAGAATTTCCTTGAGGATGTTAGTGAGCGTTATCGGAATGCTATCTCTTACGATCCAAGCTATTTTCCCAGGTCCTTTGAACTATCAAGCTTTCCAGAGGTTAACTCCTTGGATGCTCATGACGAGCTCAGCTCGTCATGAGCGACGGCGCTCCTGTGCTCATGAAGAGCTGAGCTCGTCATGACAGCGCCTGTTCTGTGGAACACTCGCACGCTGGGCTGATTCCCCTGCTGTTCTGAATGTTCCATTGGAACGGGCGCGGTCGTGATGAGCTCAGCTCGTCATGAGCACCGGAGCGCCGTGGCTCATGATGAGCTGACCTCGTCATGAGCATGGGGGCGCTGTACGCGCCCCCTGCCCCCCTGCACAGTGGGGAAATATCACGAGCGGCGAAGGGGTTAAAAGCCAGGCAATTAAGGAGTGGTCTGAGGTATTCAGAGGAGACTGTGCTCACACGGGAGGTGAAAAAGGTATTAGTTTGGTGGTTAAGGAGTATGGAGGCATGAAATATAAGAGCAATCCTTAAGCAGTGTCCCAAGATAGTTATAGAATTGGATGTGATTTTGAAAGGTAGGGGAATTTATTGTGGTTTCCTCACAACTGGTGGAGTATGGTCACAGGAGGAGAAAAAGCTTCAATTAAATAGTGGAGTGGATGGCAGGGTCCTCCGCGATAATGAGTTTCATGAAGGACAAGGCAATGTGCTTGGTCTTGTTCAAGATGAGCAATCACTCAGCGTATGTGAACAAGTTGAGCAGTCTGAGATTAAAGTTTCTTGCAAACTTGGGAAATGTTTCTTGGAGTATTGTCTTTGTCAGATATTGTAGTACAAGCAACGCATATCCCAGGGTTGGGCAATGTGGCGAAAGATTGTTGTTCAAAACGTTACAGGGATTACAGTGACTGGATGCTGAACAGGCAAGTGTTTCAGAGGTTAATGTGTCTCAGGGGTCCATCCCAAGTGGATTTATTTGCAAACAGGCTGAATGCTTAGCTGACAAAGTTTTTTAGTTGCTGTCCAGATCTGGAGTCTGTGGGGATGGATGCATTCCGACAGAATTGGAAGAGGCTCAAACCTTATGCTTTTCTCTCATTTTCTACGATTGCTTGTGTGACTGGGTTGTTAAGCAAACAGAAGGAGGTTATAGGTGCTGCATCCAGTACTTCTGGAGGTGTCTGTGGAGTTACCTTATTACCAGTTTTCACAACATTATTCTGAGTCCAGGGGGAGAGAGACATCAAGGCAATTGAGTCTGGTGGCTTGGAAAATTTGAGGCGTCTTTAAGAGGTGCCCGGACTTTCACAGGAGGTTTTGAATCTTACTAAGGACCCTTCGGCTCCAGCAACTAGAAAGATGTATAGTATAGATAGTATGGCAGAAATTGGTTTGCTGATGCATGGAGAGGGAATTTGATCCAGTTTCAGTGGATGTAGTGGAAGTAGTAAATTATTTGACAGAATTATTTGAAAAGGGTTCGTACTACAGAACAATAAATGTGTATAGTTTGGTAATTGCGTCAGGGCATGTCTTGCATAATGGGAATACAATTGGTCAGGATGCATTGGTAAGAAGGTTGTTGAGGAGTAAAAGGAATTTGAAACTATCAGTGGCTAGGTACAATTCAGTTTGGGATGTGACTATGGTTTTTAGATTATTTAGAAGGTTTGATGGGTTAAGACACTTTGGGCTCCATTAGGATGCCAGGAAGACGTTGTCCGCCCGCCATTCTTGTGGGAAACGAGATCACCCGCGATATGTGCGGGGGTCCTGCCGTGCACATTATGATGCGCCCACCACACTGGTGGTCGCATCATGCATATTTAAAATAGCAGTGGGCAGTGCTTTAAGCAGCACCTGCAGCAATGTTAAAAATGCATATTTTGCATTTGCATTCACAAAGCGGCAGGCACCACGCGGTGCCTGCCACATTGTGCATGTAAATGCAGGGGGGTACCATAGGTACCCCCCATGTGCAACCCCCCACCCCCTTCACCTTGGGGGCCCGCAACGGGCCCCCACAGCATAGACCGCATGCCTTTACACTGCGGCATAGGACCGCAAGCATTGTAATATGGTTGGCGGTGTCTCGCAGACACTGCCACCATATGTACGCATTTTTTCCACCGGTCGCAAAGGCGACCAGTGGAAAAGCGGCAGACGGTCTTATCGTCCGCCGCGGACCCCCCAGCCATCCTAATGTGGCGGGGGCTCATTTCAGTGAAGAGCTCGGGCGGATAGCCCCAGCCGGGATGGCGGTGGCTACCGCCAGCCCGGCGGGGGCAATCTGCCCGCCATCCTAATGGGGCTCTTTGTTTTTGATAGTGTTGTCCCAGAAGGTGACTGTTTTGTTGAGTCTAGCTTCTTTTGGGAGGGTTTTGGATGGGAGGGCTTTGGACGTTACAAGTAGGAGTTTTATTCCAGAGTGAGTTTGTTTTCATTTAAACAAAAGAACTAAGATTAATTCTATTTCCATATTTTTTTTTAAAATGTTCATGAGCATGAGGATTTGGGTGTGGTACTAGGAGTGAAGGAGTATGAGAGGAGGACAGCTATGTTAAGGGCTTGCTCAGAGAAACAGCTGCTTATTTCTTTATTTCTTTTAAAAGTCAAAATAAAGTGTCTTCACCTACTCTTGCTCATTGGGTGAAAGAGGTTCTGAGGAGTTCTGGTGTGAATGTAAGTGTGTTTGGGGGACCTTATGTGGGAGGTGATTCTGCATGGAACGGTTTTATACTTGGAGGTGCAGTACAAGACATCACACGATGTGATGATTGGTCTAATGATGCAGTTTTGATGACAATTTTATTTTCAGACTGTCAAAACTGTGGTTACTTGTTTTTTAAAATAGCTTTAAGCTTGCAATAATGTTAGCCTGTGGCACAGAAACCCTGGATTTTATTAAAGACATGGAGGCTATTATTATTCCTCCCTGGGACACAAGCCAGATTTAATAGTTTTGTTCATGTTACAGCTTGAGGACAAGAGTAAAGAGCATGAGGAGCTACAGAGGTCGTTGACATAGTTGGAGGAAAATAGTGGATGCTCTGGAGGACTTTTCTCAAACTTAAGTTTATTGCAGACTTGTTAGCAATATTAAAAGTGGGATTGGTATTTTATCTAGTTAAATGCAGACTGCAAAACGAAGGTTTAAGATTGGGAGTTCTGCTGTTTTATAATGTTGGAACTTCTTAGTTTTCCTTGATTTCTTAAGCGCTGCTGTTTGTGGTGGCATTTAAGGAGACTGCAATATTATTCGCACCATGTCTTTAATAAAATTCAGACTTTCTGTCCACCATAGCTGAGGAAAAGCTATATTTTCCAACAATCGCGCTGGCATATAATGTTAAAATACATTATTCGACAAGCAGGGCACGGGAGAGGAGCTTAAGGACTAGGTTAAGTGGAGAGAAATGTGGATTGGAGGAAAAACAAAATGAAGGAAAACACAAAGATTTATAAAATAACTTACATTTTTGACAACTTTAAAAACAGAGAGAGTGTGTGTGCATTTTTGTCTGTATGCAAAATTCTCAGGTGAAATTCGATAGACACCTTACCATAGCCGACTGAAAGCGCCTGTACCCAATCATTCAGCAGACAATACATATCTTAATGTTATGCCAGAGGTTACGCCTCGTGGATCCAACCACCGCTATCAATGCCCTCTCCAACCCCATTCTCATTTATTGCCTACAGGTTGCCTTGCATGAAGGGACCATTGCTCCACTGGATCTACTCTTTTCTCAGAGGGCACACATTGTCTGTCAACCTGACTTGCTGCACCTTGGTACCACATAACTCAAAAAGCAAGATTAATTATGAACCTATGTCCTAAAGGGCCATCTGTAGGCAGACCCACAACAAACCATATGACTCACACCCATTTGACCTAGTCAACAAAACTGAAAATAGTCTCACCTGTACTTGTGTGCAGTGTTTCCCTTTGGTATCCATCCAATAAGCGGCTTGTTATCAAGTTCAAATTGCAGATAAAGCCAATTATCTCTTAACCCTGATTTAAGACCTGCTGTTTTAAATAAAAACAGGTACTGATCCTTTAATTCCCATGACACCAGCAACAGTAGTAATCCTAGAGATCTGCCAGCTGCAACAAATTAGAAATAAAACTCCTTACTAAATTATTCATGGATCATTGTTATCATAAATGCACCCGGGTTGACATGTAAGGATCCTTTGAAGGTACAGTAAGTAACCTAGTCTGGTTTAGAGATAAGGTGGAATTGTGTGTCTTCAGGTTTAAAAATGGTTAAAAGACTACATATCCCAGAATGATACAAAATTATTGTATTGTCATTAGTTGTAGGGGTAAACCACAAGAAGGTACTAAATTTACACGTGCTTAACCTTCTGGTAGCTTAACTTAGAGACAACGTGTAAAGTATTTATGCAGCCCACAAACAGCAATAAAGTGAAAACACAACATAAAAGAATCCTGTACACATTTAGAAAGAATTGAGTAAATTGAATACATTATTTGACAAAAATTCAATCAGTAAAACCAGAGCTATGCAATTTTAAAGTTTCAGGTTATTAATCAAACAAATCACCACTTTTGAGTATCTGGTCATGCAAGACCAGGTGAAAGTCGGAAGGTCAGGTTGATTGATCATAGGCTGAATATAGGGACAATATTAGTCCAGCTGAAAAAGTTACCTTCTTAAGTCTAGTGAAGAGTTCTATTCGCAGTGGAGGAGGCTGCGGGGAGCAGGGAGAGCACCACAGATGGTTGTCACTGTAGCACAAAGAGGAGGCTGATTTGAGGTTCCCCTTGCTAAACCTGGTGCCACCTTGGAAGTGGAAGAAGATTCTTGAGTTTTCCCCCCTACTGAGGTGTCTGACATTTCCTGCTCTCCTGTTCCAATCTGTCTGGGGACATAATAGGCTAGTGTGAAGTCATTTGTGTGTCAGCTGGGCTAGTGCCCTTGAAGTGCACATGTTTGTAGGTGACAGCTCCCCCCATCAAACCAGGATAGCCAATCCTGTCAACACCCTCGACCCTCTATTGTGATACTGTCTATGAGGACTATACAGAGGCCAACTGACTACTATTTCTAGTCATGTGACCCAGGAGCAGGCTGCAAGCACCAAATGATTAAGACAAGAAAAATTGGACTTTCTAAAATTGTGACTTGAAGTCCGACTTTGCCATTAAAGAGGGGTTTAATTTCCAAGTCCAGAGGCACCAAGTATATTATTCTTTCCTGCTTCCAATCAAATGTTATCACTTATTAAATGTAATAAGGTAACCAAATGTTGTCATATGGGAGAGATAGACCTTGAAATAGGTAAAAAACGAATTTGTTGTTTTTTCAGTACCAGAACATGTAGAACTACGAAGTGCATATCTAACTTTTTAAATACAATGCACCCTGCCTTATGGGCTGTTTAAGGCCTACTCTGCGATTACTTATAGGTACTAAAATGGAGGGTGTGGGCCTGACATAAGATTTACTTTGCCAGGTCAAAATGGCAGTTAAAAACTGCACATACAGGCTGAGCTGGCAGGCCTGAGACAGCTTTTTTCAGGGCGAATTAAGTAGTGGCACAATAAGTGTTGCAGACACATTAATAATTTTGAATTTACCTGCCCTTCACAAACGGTATACCCTGTTATTAGTGTCTTACAAGTAAATATGCCAATTGGGTGTACGTCAATTTTATCATGTTTGCAGGAGAGAGCACAAGCACTTTAGCACTGGTTAGCAATTATAGCCAACAAAAACAAATTTAGCCAAAACAGGAGTGAAGGCAAAGTGTTTAGGGAAAAACATCCCAAGGATGTCAGGTCTAACTGCAACTTACTACATTTTTACATCAGACAAAATGGGGAGGAGGAGCTTTGACCGCAAAAATGGTTTTGATATGTTTTCATGCTCTCCTTCTCACTTGTCGAGCCTGTTGATCGGAGGTATATAAATCTTCAACACACATTTGAGAACTATTGTACTCTTCAGTTTGTTGTGTGGTCTTGGGTTGAGAGGTGGTTTCAAGCATCTTTTCTTCAATTATCTGATCATAAATGCTTCTATAGTATGGAATACCAATTATTTTCTACAATTAGTATGAATCCTTGTTCTTATACTTTTACTAAATATTTTATTTCGGGTGTTCCAATTCATGTTTTATAAATACATTTATATTTCTTTGCTGGTCACAGATGCCTCTTCAAGCCAAAAGTGCTTGAATACATTCACATTAAGTACATTTTTAGAAGATCTATCAAAGGTTATCACAGTGAAAATCTTCATCGCTCAGCGATTATCTGATTCAACAACCCACACTAAAACCCCTGTCAGCTATGGTAATCTGAGAGAATCCATATAACAGAAACATGCCTTCAGGCTTTTATAAGGTATTATGACAATTCACCATTAAAGAACTGTTAGCTTTTCATTGTAAGAAAGTCAAGCCTACTGCCTTTGTTGTAAATGTTCATAATGAAAAGATCAGATCTGGAACATTTTACCTAACTTTTTCATTGAAAATGTAGCCTTTATTATTGGTTTATCACCATAACTAACTCTGACCTACTGTAATGTTTATAATATTTTTGACAAGGTTAAGACCTACAGACATAGAGTTACAAATATGTGCAAAATGAAAGTTGGAAAATGAAATAAATTCCTCATAGAAGGCTGACTTGGGGGTAACCACAGGGCAAAACTTCTCATCTTAGAATTTGTGGAATGTGGTCACCAAAACACAAGCCAATGTTTCCTAAAGTAAACTGTGAGAATCCCTGTAACATATTAGATGTCTACAGGCTGTAATACTGTGTAATACCAATCTGCTTTTGAAGACCTATTGCCTATCTACCTAGTAGTCAAATCCACACACTGTAGGGGCCGATTCCGATTTCGGTCGGACGGGCTCCGAACGATGGTCGGCGCCCTTCCGACAGAACCGGAATGTGTCGCCCGGATTCCTTTCTGACCGAGCCATTCTGATGGGGTCAGTCGGAAATGAATCCGACTTGGATTTCTGGATTGTGGACGACAGGCTCGGAGTGCCCGTCCGCCATCCGTAAATCCCTCAGTACTCCCCCGGCCACCTCTTTGCGACCAAGGGAGTACGATGAGAGTTTTTCACTGCCTTTTCGTGCCGGTTTTTCTGGCACAAAAAGGCAGTTGTAAACTGTCTTTGGGGGCCCCCAGTAGGGCCCCCATGGGTGCGAGGCTGCCAAATGGCAGCATGGGGGCACCTATGATGCCCCTCTGTGGATCCCTGCACCCGGTGGCAGGCACCTTGGGATGCCAGTCACAGGGTGCAGGGATGAACTTTATCCCTGCTTTTCACAATGCAAGCATCCTTTCCGCTCAGAATGCATGCTTGCATTGTGAAGAATACGAGTGCAAGCAAACCCTGTTTGGTCACATCGTACTAGCAGGGCCGTAACCAATGTCAGCAGATCGGTCGGTTAGGGCTCCTGACCAATGCCGGACGGACCTGAGTCCATCCGACATCAGAATCGGCCCCTAAATTGTAACTTTTTATCAAAAGCAGATCAGACTGATGGCCTTTAACATAACTTTAATCAACAAACCCTTTATCATTGGTTAATCACCATAACCACCTATATAAGAATTCTTACAAGGCAACCTTGTGACTTACAGTCCTACAAGTACAAATATGTACAAACTTACAACTGGCAAACCAATGTACAACCACATGTAAGACAACCAAACAGGGATTTTCACAATGCAAATCTTCTACCCCATGATTTGTCAAAGGGGTTAACCAACACCCAACCCTTCATCTACAACCAATTGGACCAAGTGAGTGTTCTCTTCCTTGTTCCAGAAGAGAATAATACAACTCTATTGTACCTGTGATGAATCCCGATTTTGTCTATTTAGTAATCCACCCCGACATTCTTGTTGGTAGATTTCCTTGGTATTTAGAAACACAGGAGAAAATTGTGCGACCTGGCCATCGTCCATGAGTTCAATACTTCAATAGGAGGTAAACAGCTAAGAGTATAGTAGACTGTGTAAATCTCACACATACAAATATTCAAAAGCAGTAAAACAGGCTGTGCATGGCATTTTTTCTCTTTGATAGCATCCAGTTGTTCTAAGACGAAGGAGAACCCCTAAGAATTATGAGGTTTGAAATGCGTCGGCAGTGTTTAATACCAGAGAGCCCGTTGTAGAGATGGGACTGGTACACAGGAATACAAATAATTGACTGTGAGAGCCACTCTGGTTAAAGCCCAACAAGGAGGAGCGAGTTAAATGAGAAGAATTGTTGTCGCTCCCTGTGGGTTATCAAATGTTCTTTTGTTCACAAACAATTTGAAATGCATTTTGTGTGTAGATATATATGTAGCAGTTATAATTTATGTCAAATGTATTGTGGGTTACCAGCATTGATGTATTCTTTTTTTTTATTTATTTATTTATTTATTTTTTATTGGAGTTTATGGTGCAGTAAGGAAATACATAAGTACATAGCCATAAGCAAGGTTTAAAAACATCTGATACATATATGAACAATTAAAGAACACAGTATTTTATATGGGGGTGAGAAAATATATAAAGATCTGTCAATAAATATAGCACTACAGTACATTTCAAATTCTTATTCTATCGTCCATCCATTTCTTAACTGGGGCCCATAATCGTCTACCCATTTCTCGTTTTTTAACACCTTTAAGTTCATAAAGGCCAGACTCAATATTGTAAATGGCCAAGAATCTGGACTTCCACATCTGAAAAGACGGGGCTGTTACATCCTTCCAACCAGCAGAAATAATGATTCTAAGCACGGCGACCGACATAAAAACCAAGGCAGCCTCGTCGTCTGTTAAAACCAATTTAACACTTTAGTGGAGTAGTGTGGCTCACTGGTTAGAGGCGGCAGACCTGAGAGCAGAAGTCAGCCCGGGACCAGGGTTCAATTCCCGACGCGGCAGGGTCGTGGACCTTGGTCAGCAGACTTGATAATTCTCGCTTCGGTGCTTACTCTAATCAGGGGTTCCACTCGGCAACTCTGGGCATTAGCTTGCCTAATCTCCACACTGGCCCCACCAATTCCGGGGATGCCTGGCTCCACCTTGGGGACTCCCAGCAGGGACCATCCCACAGGGAAAGCCAGGACGGGTTCCCCAGAGTTATACAGCGCCGGGACGCCCCGTTGCTGGGGCAGCTGTGCGCTTTACAAGTATACTACATTTACAAGTATACTACAATTTAGAATCTGAGCCAAATAACAGTGTAGGGGATAGATCGATCTTATGACCTAGCAGCCCCTCCCAGAATTTTGTAATTCCATCCAGGGCGGGGGTCAATCGTTCACAAGTATGTATTCTAGGTAATTTCCTTCTTGTATGTTGGTTGAATGTTTAGGATTTTGTTATGATTTAAATAACCCAAAAAGTTCTGGAATACAAAGTAAATTGATGGTGGTTGCAGGAATTTATTTGTGCAACCACCTTTAATTTTCTTTAAAAAACTGTTAAAGGATTGTCAGTATTGCCAATTGCAGTTGTGGTTTAGTTTGTAGTTGCTTAGCCTTGCTGACGTAGTATTGACCTAACCCCTGTTACTGAATGCAACGTTATAATGGTGCCATTTTAAGAATAGTAACTTAAAATCCAAATTTACCATTACCTAGGCTTTTTAATTGCAATTTATTGGTGGAAGATGTATTTCTCTATCTTCCCCCAATCTGAAATGAAACGTTATTAAGTGTAATAGGGTATCCCAGTGTTAGTCTATGGGAGAGGGAGCCTTGCGGCAGTGAGAGATGGCTTTGGGAGTTTGCCCCTGCCAGGGCATGTAAAACTAAAGTGCATAAATCCCACTTTTTGAATGCCATATCTCTTATCCAGAAGCCTTTGTGGCCTACCTTAGAGGTGACGTATAAGTACTAACAAGGAAGTAGTGTATTTTTCCAGGTCAAAATGATAGTTTAGAACTGCACTACAGACTGCAGTGGCAGGCCCGAGACATGTTGTATAGTGCTACTTTAATAGGTGGCACAATAGGTGCTGCAGCCCACTTCTAGACATTCAATTTCAGGCACTGGGTACAGGTATTAAAATATAATATTGTCCTATAAGTAAATGAAATGTTCCATTTAGGTGCATACCAATATTAGCATGTGTGAAGAAGAGAGCACAAGCACTTTACCACTGGTTAGCAGGGATACAGTATACAGAGGCCCCTGCCAACAAAAGCCAGTTCAGCTACAGAAGGCACAAATCTGGGGCAATACCATGCAAAAGATGGTTGTTTCAAGGCCTATATCCGTTATCAGTAGCTTATCACAGTTACCAACTCAGGCATGCTGTATCGAGTGTACATTTTCCAACATAGCAAAAACTGTAATGTAGGCACTCTTTTTCAGTGGAGGGACACAATATCAATCAAATCAATCGAAGGCTGTACTTAGAAAAATTGAGATGGGTAGAACAAATCCCCCTCTCTCAATAGTGAGTCTTAAAGATCTGTGCTGTTGATCACATAAGGCCATGCTACAGTTGTGTTGTTAAGCCCCAACTAGACAATATTGTGGTGGGTATGCAGTAGGGAGATTTCTAGTTGTACACTGTCAGGCATGAGAGGTTTATCTGGTGCTTTGGCATGATGTAGGTATTTTACATTTCTATTCCTCTAGCTCAACTATCTTGCCTTGTATGTGCATGCTTATAGTCTCAACCCTTATTCTGTGTTAAACCATACTGGGGGCACAATAAAATTGTATTAGAGTGTACCATTACCATGTCCTTACAAGAAAAGACACATGGAATAAGAAATATGGGGCCCATTAGGATAGAGGGCGGAAAACCACCCCGGCCGCCATGGAGGCGGAAAACAACCGTCCGCCATGGAGGCGGTGAAACCGGCGGTCAAATTAGGATCGACCGCCACTACAGACCGACCGCGGCGGTAGCGGTGAAAATGAAACCTCCCGACGTGTGCGGTGATGCCAAAACTCCGACCGCGGCGGTCGGAAAAGCAGCGGAAAAGACAAAACCGCCCACAGGGAAAGCAGAGACACCGCACGGGAAATTACGATATCCCCGAGGGTGGCGGGCCGGAACCGCAGACACCAACCAACCGCCGCGGTCGCAGCCAGGATTGAATGTGAGAAATGGCGGACAAGCAGCAGCAAAGTCACCGCAGCGGACGAACATGAAATACATGGCGGTCGATGTGAAAGCACCGCTGTGATGCCAAATACTGCATAAACAAAGTAGCCCTGCCCCCAATAGATACAACACACACACACACACAGATACATAAATGACTCAAAGAAATATACAATAACAACATAACCACACCCACAACACACCTGACAACCACAATCCGATTGGCCACACCCACATAGCTGAGTACAAAGCCACCCCCTCCACTCACCACAGTCCTTTGCATCTTTCCAGAACAGAAGGCCACACACCACATCTGAGAGGAGAGGCAAAATAGCACACTACACCCACCCACCCCCCACCACCATCAACACCACCATCACACCATCACAAACAAACCCCCAGCACACAACACACCTCATCACCACACCCCTGCACCCACACACCCCTGCACCCACAAACACCTCAACCCCCACACACCATGACCACAAAAAATGCCAAAATTCACCGAGAGTGAGTTGACAGTCATGGTCAACGAGATTGTGAGAGTAGAGCCACAACTATTTGGTAACCTAGTCCAACAGACACCATTAGCCACCAGGACACAAATGTGGGAAAGGATAGTCCAAAGGGTGAATGCAGTTGGGGCCACCCCAAGATCCAAGAAGGAGATCATGAAGCGGTGGCATGATCTCAAGAGGAGGAGCAAGAACTGGATGCTGGCAAACGCGACTGGCAGTGGCCCTCCCATCCCATCGAAGACATTCACACCATGGGAGGAGAAGGTGCTTGCTATCCTGCTTCCTGAGAGTTTCACAGGAGTAGCTGGGGGAGCGGAGGCTGGTAAGTACAGACAAATGTCAACCACCACAATGAGAATTACCTCCTTGCAATACCCAAACACCATTACACTGTCCATCCCCACCCAACATGTAGCCAGCCACCCTGCTTAGGAAGCCTGTATGGGGGAGGGAGGTCTGTACAACAACTCACACCATAGCCCCTGTACCACAGCTGAGAAGCATGGAGGCCTCCCCCACCAAGGAGCATGTGTCAGCCATTGCATTGTTTAACAAACAGACTTACAGGTAGGTAGCCATCCTGTATAGGAGCACTGTTTGGGGGTGGGAGGGTTGTATCACAACTCCCAGCATACCCCCTGTACCACACCCCAGCTGCATGGAGGCCTCCCCCACCCAGGAGCAAGTGTCATCCATTGCAATGTTTAACAAACAGACTTACAGGTTGGTAGGCATCTTGTATTGTAGCACTGTTTTGGGGTGGGAGGCCAGTCTCACTGCTCCCACCATTCCCCCTGGCCCACACCACAGCAGCATGGAGACCTCCCCCACCCAGGAGCAAGTGTCAGCCATTGCACTGTTTAACAAACAAACCTACAGGTAGTTAGCCATCTTCACTTGGAGGGTGTTTGTGGATGGTAGGCCTGTACCACTACTCCCAGCATGTCCCCTGTCCCACAGCCCAGCAGCATGGAGGCCTCCCCCACCCAGGAGCAAGTGTCAGCCATTGCACCCTGCACACTCACCTTACAGGTATGTAACTACCGTATTTCTTCATGAAGTGTGTGTGTGTAGAAATCAAATAACTATTGGACGCAATGCATAGACATTCAACCCTTATGACTCCATGATGTCACTCTGCACTATGAAATGTAACACGGTGTTGCCAAGAATTGTACAACTGATGACAGCATATTGAACTAGTGTACAGACAGATGATGATACGCAGATGACACAAACACTGACCACTCCCCATCTACTCCACAGGTGATGAAGAACTCACTGCTGGGGGCCACACCAACGACCAGCAGAGCCAGTCTCCACCTCTGGCACATGGACTCACAGATGCGGACTCCCAGGACACTTCGGATGATGAGCTCCAGCCTGGCCAATCTGGTGTGCCACAGACCCAGAGGTCCCAGGCCCCCATCCTCCCCACCACCACCTCTGCTGCAACAGCAATGCAGCAGACCCCTGCTGTCAGGGCCTCTGCCTCTACCGCAACCACCACCGCAGCCACTGCCACCAACACCACCACTACCACCAGTACCACCTGCAGCACCCTCCCTGTCCCTAGGGATGACCAGCCCACAGCAACACCTGTGGAGGGCAGGGAACCAGTGCATGGCGCACCAGTGGCGAGGGAAGAGGTCCGTGGCAGCAGAGCAGGTGGGAGGGCCAGGGTAAACACCAGACCTCGGGAGGAGTGGACACCATCCCTGGACTACTTCACCAGAGTTGTGGAGGCATACCAAGAGGTCCAGGGACAAAGTGGCCGGTCGGATGAACTATTAAGGGAGCTCATCCTGCTGATGAGGTCCATCGATAACCGCATGGGACAGATGGTGGACCTCATGGGCCAGCAAGTGGCGTTGCAGAGGGACAGGCCTGTGTCCCAACCACCACCTCCGTCCCCTCCTGTTGTGCAGCAGGATGACAGTCCACCATCCTCCCCTGCGCCAACAGAGAGGGGCGAGTCCTCTGACGCCGCTGGCCATTAAGCAGACCCCCCCACCGCCAAAAAGATCTAGGGGGTGTCCGAAGAAGAGCCTGGGAGTCTCTGGAGGCAAAGCACCTGCCACACGCCAGTCACGGATCCAGCCGTGAAGACAACCCTCTCCCCAACTGCATTCACTGTTTGGACTGTCTTTCCCCACATTGCCTTGGCAATGGCACCTGTCTATTGGACTGGGTCACCACATCCATGTGGTGTCTACTCTTGCATCTCTGCGACCATGACTGTCAACTCACTGCTCATTCCCCATCTTCCTGTAAATATTCCCGCACAATTCACATGTCCACTCTGAAAATAAAATACCTGACACTCCAGATTTTGTGTATTGAATTCTTTAGTGCAGTATTAACACTGTTGATATGTCCATGATGTGTAAACATGATGTACAGTATGCAGGGCAGGAACACTCTGGAGCACCTAGAGAGACACAACAGAACTACAGTCACTGGTCTCATCGTGGCAACACACACAGATCACTGCTCCACAAATATCCAAATTATCACAGGTACACTACACATTGTCTAGCAGATACGCACAAATACGGTCCACAATACATCTCCGTACGTAACGTCAATTCCAACAATACCATACATAGGTGACAGAACATGTGGCTATCGGGAACATCTGCGCATATCCATTCACAACAAAAGCTACCACACCAGACTATGTACACGTTGTAACTCGTCACACACCTTCAAGTGAAGTAGCGTTGGATTAGCTGCTGGCGTAGGTCAACTCCTTCCTCCTCTCCACTGTCCTCATCACTGGATTCAGGTCCCTGAGCAGGTTGTGGCCTTGGTTCCTCACCATCGTCCAGGTGCAGGGGGACCCCCTTGTGGATGGCCAGCTTGTGCAGCATACAGCATGCCACAACGATCTTGCACACCTTCCCAGGCGAGTATGCGAGTGCGCCTCCGGTCCTGTCAAGGCACCGGAACCTTGACTTCAGCAGGCCGAAAGTCCGTTCGATTACCCGTCGTGTCCTGCCATGGGCCTCATTGTAGCGGATGTCTGCTGGTGTCCGGGGATTCCGGAGTGGGCTTAACAGCCATGGCCTACTGGGATATGCAGAGTCACCTGTGAATGATAAACACCCATTGCAATGTTGTACGGCCACAGTAAAGCCAGTGACACATAGCACGTGATAGCAGTAGTGTAACTCACCCACAATCCAGGCACGTTCGGGATGCAGATTCTCCATCATCCGTGGCACCATGCTGTTCCTCATAATGTACGAATCACGGGCCGAACCGGGATACTTTGCACACACATGTGATATTGTCATGTCCGCAAGGCACACCACTTGCACATTCATGGAGTGGTAGTGTTTGCGGTTTCGATAAATGTGCTCCGTCGCCTGCGGTGCCACCAGAGCTACATGGGTGCAATCTATGGCACCGACTACATGTGGGATGCGCCCAAGTGGATAGAAGTCCCCCTTAACGGCAGTCAATTCACGTCCCCTGGGGAAATGTATGTAGCGATTGCGATATATCATCATGGCCTCAAGTACATCCCTCAGCACCATGCTGAACATGGGCTGCGACATCCCCCCAGCGTTTGCCATGGTCTCTTGGAAGGAACCAGTCGCAAAGAAGTGTAGTGCTGCCATTACCTTGTAGGTGGGTGTGAATGCCGTAGGATAGTGACGGCGAGGCTGCAGGTGGGGCTCCAATAGATCACACACGATCTTCAATGTTAGTCTGTTCAGCCTGAATTTCCTGATGATTGCCTCATTCTCCATGTCCTCAAGCACAATCAACTGACGTAGGAGATTCAGCCTCCTCCTAGTTGAGGAGTAAAATGAATAGGTCAATGACAAGCATCATGAGATGGCCATAGCACAAAGCATCAATGATGTAATGGGAAAACAACAAGGGCCAGAGAGATGCATGGCACATCTGGTTACATGGCTGGCCAACAGCTACACACAGAGGGCAGGCCTCTCCAGTGACAATACCCAAGTGACAGTAACACATCGGGGAATGTGAATGCGGATATAATGGTTGAACATTTGACATGTGCAGACATGGTGCAACAAGAGCCGCAAATGTAATGTGACTCAACATGTCTGTCATACCCATCTGCTGTACCTGCCACACCTCAATGCATCATGTACATTCTGCAACCATTCATTAACACAATGATCACAGTAGCAGGGACACTTCTGGTTGTGTGCATGATCAGTTGTGAATGCACAAGTCAGGTACGATACAATGCAGTGGCACCAGCCCGGTCAAGGTCTGCACTGACCAACAACACATGAAACGTCACGACATCTATGTAGAGCACCTGACATCTGTCAATCACCATCAGTCATCAAAACCCTTATAAAAATGGCAGAAACGCAGGCAAAAGTGGCTCACACTGAACGTGCGTCCTCCTGTGGATGACATGGCTGTGTGGCATCATGTGTACAATGATGTGCCTTACACCATGTAGCTGCAGGGTGCTGATACATTGTCCAGGATTGACATGCACATTAATTTGTACGAAAATGGCAGTACCTACCGCCGGTCCCCGGCGGTGTGACCCCAGCACCACCATCTACCCAGCCAAGGTAGCCATTGGCACATGGACTTGTGTACATGCCGGTGGCTATGCTCCGCCGCATGAGTCGCGGTACCTACCGCCGGTCCCCGGCGGTGTGACCCCAGCACCACCATCTACCCAGCCAAGGTAGCCATTGGCACATGGACTTGTGTACATGCCGGTGGCTATGCTCCGCCGCATGAGTCGCGGTACCTACCGCCGGTCCCCGGCGGTGTGACCCCAGCACCACCATCTACCCAGCCAAGGTAGCCATTGGCACATGGACTTGTGTACATGCCGGTGGCTATGCTCCGCCGCATGAGTCGCGGTACCTACCGCCGGTCCCCGGTGGTGTGACCCCAGCACCACCATCTACCCAGCCAAGGAAGCCATTGGCACATGGACTTGTGTACATGCCGGTGGCTATGCTCCGCCGCATGAGTCGCGGTACCTACCGCCGGTCCCCGGCGGTGTGACCCCAGCACCACCATCTACCCAGCCAAGGTAGCCATTGGCACATGGACTTGTGTACATGCCGGTGGCTATGCTCCGCCGCATGAGTCGCGGTACCTACCGCATGGCCCCGGCGGTGCATTACCGCCATGGTGCATTGCATTCAGCCAATGGCAGAGATGATCGCGGTGGCATGATGCAGATTTGAAAATTGCGTAAGCTGTGCTCCGCTGCCGCGGGGGCGGTCATTGGATGCTTTTGAATGATGCACCATCGCGGTAGCGCACCCCGGGCACTTGCGGTGCGTCACCGCCGTGGAGCATTGCATACAGCCAATGGCATGGGTGGTCGCGGTGGCATGATGCAGATTTGAAAATTGTGGAAGCTGTGCTCAGCTGCTGCGGAGGCGGTCATTGGATGCTTTTGAATAAGGCAGACCCAGACAACCAATTGAAGCAGCTTATTAGCTTCCAAACGACCCCAGGGGGCTATAAATCTGTGGGAGTGAGCCACACATTCCCACTGCTCGCAGAGCCTGCTGCCTAGGACCCTCTCCTGCTGCTGCCTGGGACCCTCTCCTGCTGCTGCCTGGGACCCTCTCCTGCTGCTGCCTGGGACCCTCTCCTGCTGCTGCCTGGGACCCTGTCCTGCTGCTGCCTGGGACCCTGTCCTGCTGCTCACAGAGCCTGCTGCCTGGGACACCTCACAACTCACTTCTGCCACAGGTCTGCCATATCCATAGGGATGTCAAGAACAGATAAGATCCGTGCCAGTCCATTCACGAGTGAGGAGCTGGATGTCCTTGTGAACGAGGTGCTGGCACAGTAGCCACGCCTGTTTGGTGGCCCCAATGTCGTGGTAAGTCAACATGAAGGGAGCAGTAGGGCAGGGTGGTATCAGACGTGTAGTCATGATGCTGCAGTATGTGCTTTTGGATGTGGGGTGCTCACAAACACTGACAGACACGATGTTTCCAGGTCGTGGGAGTGTGTGTGTTGCATTGTGACACTGTCCTAGGCCAGTACTTGTATGTGTGAGTGGGATTTGCTACTTTTTCGGGCAGACATAACCAACGGTTGTTTGCCTTGTAGATGCCAGGACAGTGTACGCTTGTGATGAAATTTCAGGGTGCCCCTGTAGTCATAGTCAGTGTGACCCACAGAGTAGGTTCAGTGGCTGCACAGCCGAACATTGAACATCAGCCAACTTACATGCTACAGTTGCTTCACACTGATTAGTGGATATGCCCCATCAGTGCCCTGTACAATTTCTGAATTACACAGTGCTGTCGATGCATTTGTGTTGAAGCATCATGCTTTAGTGCGATTATCATGGAGACTAGGAACCTCAATGTGTGCATCCATTCACTAATGTTCATGCCATGCAGAGTGGCCTTGTGAGGGTACCCCCAGTTCTGGAGGGAGGGAGGTTACTGTCAGTCCCGAGTCAGTGTCTGACTGCTGTACTGATAGATGCTGACATATGCCATTGTGTATTTGTACATTTGTCCTTCTTTACTCTCATACCTGCAGCTCAAGGTACACCAACGTAAGGCTGTCTGGAGGGCCATAGCAGCAAAGGTGCGAGCCCTGGGGGTATCAAACAGATGACACACACACTGTCACAAGAGGTGGGACGACATCAGCCGGCTGGCTAAGCAAGTGGCAGAGATGACCTTGGGGATGGTACCACGCACAGGGCGTTTGGCACGGCGCACCATGACTCCGCTGATGGGACGCATACTGGCAGTGACCAATCCAGACCTGGATGCACGTCTGAAGGGGCTTCAGCAGCAAGACAGACATGGTGAGTATCCGGGGAGGGAGAGGTTGTCTCGGAGTGGATGCATGTGTACAGTGCCTGTGGCAGCGGTGACACATGTGATGTGCGTGTGCTGCCATGCTGTGATATGTGATGTGAGTGGCAACTGTGATGTGTGTCTGTATGAGGCATTGGACCACCATGGCCTTACTGTGCTGCTCCTGCCTGCAGTTTTCAGTCCTTGACAGAATTTTTTGTGTCCACATGGTCACTCTTCTTTGTGATGGTGGGTGGAGTCCATATTCTGCTGTACAGCTGTGTCCACTTAATGAGTGTGACACCATGTCTGTCTACTTTGCATGCACCTTCATGGTAGAGGCCCACACATCTGACGACAATGTGAACCCTGATTGGCACATGTTGATTGTAATGGCCTATTTGACAATGTGGCATGTGTAGTCAATACAGGTGTGTGTATTTCCCTCTGGATCCCTTTTGGGCTGTAAGTGGTGATGTGTGTTGTGGCTACATCATGTCCATGGGGCAGGTCAATGTGGGCTGGGGGAACACCATCCATGGGCAGGGTGTAGTGCTGTGTGTCATCGACATTGCTCCACTCCTGCCTGTTTGTCCGCATGACAGGCACTGTTGTGGTCTATATGGTGTGTAGCTGCACAGTGATTGGAGGGTGTGGTGGTTACCATGTAGCTCTAGGCCTCTCATGTGCTGCATTGATCTGATATTGTGTGACCAGATGATGACACTTATACAACCATGTTTCTGTCACTAATGCAGATTCGCAAGACACCACGGCGGAACATGATCCTGAAAGTGGTGGCGAGACCAGCACGACAGCGGCAGCAGAGCAAAGTTAGACGTAGCCAAGTGACACTGACCACGCCAGCGCTACTGAGGGTGACAGGAGTATGCATGAGGATTCTGTGGCTGAGACACAGAGTACCACTTCATCTGATGGCAGGGGGGATGCGTCCCTGTTAGCAGCCACAGGGGATGGGGAGTCTGCTGCAGCATCTGACAACCAGCGGCCACTGCCCAGCCTCCCATCCACTTCCTCTGGGGCTGGCCGTATCCGTGTCACTAAGAGGGGACATGTAACATTCACACATGGTACCGCTGCCCCTGCACCTGTCCCCCCTGCTGCCCTCAGTGCAGAGTGCGTAGAGCTCCTGCGGCAACTTTGCGTGGGCCAGACCGCCCTGCTCAATGCCTTCAGTGCCCACGATAACAAATTAGGCCAGGTTCTGGCATTCATGGAGGGCATACACTCTGACGTGGGTGGCCTACATCGTACACTCCAGTCATTGTCAGGAACAGTCACGTCAGCCCTCCAACAGGCACATGCCCCCATTGCAGCTCAGGTGCCTGTGACGTCCACCCAGTCAGTGGCCACATCAGATGACAGTGACCACTTGGGACCTTCATCAACTAAACGATACAACACTAGGAGCACAGGTCAGACCCAAAGCAAACAATCCCGTCCACAGACTCCATCCCCAAAGAAGAGCAGGGCCCCCCCAATATGCACAGACAAGGTGAAGTCACAGAAGAGCAAGGCCAGAAGAGCATTGTGTCAGACATCAGGCTCACATGCTACAGAGGCATCACCTGAAATTGACTCAGCTATGCCCACAGAGGATGTGTGGGATGTCGTGGCTACACCTGGGGAGAGCACAGGGACACAACCACCCACCACATCAACCCCAGAACAAAGTACATCGAGGCAGGTGGAGGGAAGCCCTGTTGTGACCAGCCCAGTCATTGTGGCAGAGGAGACCCCTGTTGTGACCAGCCCAGTCATTAAGGCAAAGGAGGGCAGTGTTGTGTCCAGGCCAGTGTCTCAGGTAGAGGAGGGCAGTGTTGTGGCCATCCCTGGCAAGAAGGGACAGGAGGGCACTGTAGACACCACCCCTGGGGTAAGTGGGAAGGTGGTCACTGTAGGGGGTACACCTTCCAGAGAGGGTAAGGTGGTCCGGAGGCGTAGCCAGCCCAAGCGTTCTGCAGGATCAAGCACTTCTCCAGAGGGAGTGCCAGTTTCTGCCCCTGATGTGGGACAGTTGGGGTGTGTGCCGGTGGTGTCAACGCCACTTCCCATCAACCCCATGACAGGGAAGCAATTTCATATTCCGAAGAAGTGGAAGGGCACCCCTCCAACCTCTCCCACCCACACTGTGTCAAGGGCGTGCATGACTCCACCTCCACGTGCCACGGTGCCACCTGGTCCGCACAGCCCTCCACCTTGCAGGCCCTCTGTTATAACCACATCACATGTCCCTCTGTCACACCAGTCAAGTGGACCTGCAGTCCCTGACACACAGCCAGGTCCCACTCCACATGACAGCCAGGAGTGAGTTGTCAACACCCTCATACACCTGTACCACACAGAGGTGTGCTAGTCTAGACCATTGTTAGCGATCTGGGTGTGTTGCTGGCCTCGTTGCTCTGATGTGCTGTACTCACCCCTGCCCTGCCAAGGACTCTGGGCCTGTTGCTCTGATGTGCTGTACTCACCCCTGCCAAGGACTCTGGGCCTGTTGCTCTGATGTGCTGTACTCACCCCTGCCCTGCCAAGGACTCTGGGCCTGTTGCTCTGATGTGCTGTACTCACCCCTGCCCTGCCAAGGACTCTGGGCCTGTTGCTCTGATGTGCTGTACTCTCCCCTGCCCTGCCAAGGACTCTGGGCCTGTTGCTCTGATGTGCTGTACTCACCCCTGCCCTGCCAAGGACTCTGGGCCTGTTGCTCTGATGTGCTGTACTCTCCCCTGCCCTGCCAAGGACTCTGGACCTGTTGCTCTGATGTGCTGTACTCACCCCTGCCAAGGACTCTGGGCCTGTTGCTCTGATGTGCTGTACTCACCCCTGCCAAGGACTCTGGGCCTGTTGCTCTGATGTGCTGTACTCACCCCTGCCAAGGACTCTGGGCCTGTTGCTCTGATGTGCTGTACTCACCCTGCCCTGCCAAGGACTCTGGGCCTGTTGCTCTGATGTGCTGTACTCACCCTGCCCTGCCAAGGACTCTGGGCCTGTTGCTCTGATGTGCTGTACTCTCCCCTGCCCTGCCAAGGACTCTGGGCCTGTTGCTCTGATGTGCTGTACTCACCCCTGCCAAGGACTCTGGGCCTGTTGCTCTGATGTGCTGTACTCACCCCTGCCCTGCCAAGGACTCTGGGCCTGTTGCTCTGATGTGCTGTACTCACCCCTGCCCTGCCAAGGACTCTGGGCCTGTTGCTCTGATGTGCTGTACTCACCCCTGCCAAGGACTCTGGGCCTGTTGCTCTGATGTGCTGTACTCACCCCTGCCCTGCCAAGGACTCTGGGCCTGTTGCTCTGATGTGCTGTACTCTCCCCTGCCCTGCCAAGGACTCTGGGCCTGTTGCTCTGATGTGCTGTAGTCACCCCTGCCATGGACTCTGCACTTCCTGTTTGTGTTTGACCTGTGCATGGTCTGTGCCATTTGTACATGATTTTGTGACTTGCTGTTGTCTAATAATGTTGTATTGCTACATCTGTGCAATATGTGAATAAATACAGTTACTTCTGGTGTGTTTTCTCAGTCTCCTTGCTGATTAAAGTCCTTTTCTTGTTTTCATTTGCTTGACTGAGTACCATGCTCTATTTTAAAGTTCACCATTGCAAGGCTCTTTGTGTCCATATGATTTTTAGACAGGGGGGACATGGTCTTCAGTCCATTGTGGCCCTGATGATGTTGTACTCTGTGATGGATATTTTACAGGCCATGCCGTTTTCGTGTTGGTGAATTGCTATTGCTGCATACACTGTTCACAGGTCACCTTGGGGGACACTGGCAGAACAGGGTGTGCAGCTGTTCAGTGGTTTTGTAGCTGTCTGTGATGTCATGAGGTGTGTGTGTTTTCCTTTCTGTGTGCCCAGGCGTGTATGTGTATGGTCGTCTTGTGTTGGCCCTTAGTCCTGGTGGCATGGCTTACATGGCATGTGTGGTGTTGGGTGTGGCAGAGGTGTGCAGTGTGAAGGGCGTCAGTTTGTAGTGTATGTATGTGTGCCCCTGTATGGTGTGAGACACACATGTGTCAGCCAGGAGTTGTATGCCTGTTGTTCATTTTGTCTTGCCCTGTGTGGATGATTGTCTGCAATTGTGTGGGCTGTGGGGAGTGCACTGGTGTGTGTTCCTTGTCAGCCAATCCTGCAGTGCCTGTGTCCCTGGTTGTGTGTTGCAGTGTGTGTGTAGTGTGCTTGTTGTGACAGTGCTTGTTGGTGTGCATGGGGGTGCACAGGATAGGCACCTGGCCTGTGACTAGCTCGGGTGGGGTGCAGTGTTGTTTGGGGTGGTGTGTCACTGTGAAGTTTGGGACCTGCCCATGCCTTGGTGTGGCCCTGCCTTCTGCATAGTGGGCATGTGTTGACTGCGGCGGTGACGTGTCCGTGACGTTGCTGCAGGTTGGCGGACGTTGTGTGTTCCGGATGCCGTGGGGTGCCTTGTTGTGAGGTTGGTGATGTGTGGGTGCCCATGTGGATGTGTTGTGCCCCCCAGCAGGTTGCCAGTGTTGTGCTTGGGCCCTGTGTCGGCATGTGTGTTGTGTGGTGCATATGTGTAGTGGCGTACCTGCGGCGGCCCATCTGGCGATAGTGTTGCAGCAGGTACATGACCGGATGCATGTGGAGGGCTGGGTCCATGGGGTTCATGCCGGGTCTCGGCGTTCGTGCTCCGCTGTCGACTTTCCGCCTGCTTCAGCTGTGCGGTGTCTCCGCTGCCGTGCGTCTGCTTGTTTGGGCCATCCTAATTTGTCGAGCGGGGCGGACGTCATCGGGCGCGGCGGAGGGTCTCGATTGGCTGCAGCCGCCGCGGTGGCGGGCGCACTTTGATGGCGGAGCGCGGCGCTCCGCGGCGGACGGGAAATGACCTGTGTTTAACTATCCTAATGTGGCGGACTTGAGTTCCGCTGCTCGCGGGCTAGAAAAGCTGTTTTTCCGCCCCGCCACCACCGCGGTGGTGCTACCGCCCGACATCCTAATGGACCCGTTAGTGTGTGGAACCAAGGTTTCCACTCAGAAAACCACACAATTCAGAGTTCTTTGGGGTTTAACACAAACATTTACCAACTGACATGGACAGATGGTAACCGTATGGGAGGACCTCTGAGTTGAAATATTTAACATGTCATCAGTTATGTCATCAACAAATTTGTTTAACATGTCATGAGTGATCATTTTAAAAAACTAAAAAGATTGACATTCGCCAATTATAGTTCAGCAGGCTAACTACAACTTGCGCTCCCATGCACTGTGTGTGACCTCGTGTAATCATTTACTCAGACATGTTAAATTAAATCATTGATGACATCACTGATTACATCTCAAATGACATCATTGAAGACATCACTTAAAACAAAATCCACGCTAGTCATCCTTAAATTGCTCTATAAGCATGCTAGATATTTTAAGAAAACAAAGTGGGTAATAATAATAATAAATCGCCCACAATCATAGGGGCATAGCTACCAGTGGTGCTGCTGGTGCAATGCACTAGGGCCTAGAGGTAAAGTGGGGCTCAACTACAACAGCCACTTGAGCCCTAAGAGGGCACCTAAATAACCATGCTGTAGTTGCGAATGTCAGTAAGCATTGAAAAAAGACTTAAAATGTTGCTCTTGCCACATTTTCTGTGCGTTCAGCCTAGTCTTCTGAAAAATTGCTGCTTATTCTTTTAACAGAGAGCCTGCTGTTTACTTTTTTTCTCTTACTGCAAAGTTTGAGGATTTCTTAAAGTGAACTGTGCTAAAATGTTGCTAGTGGCAAAGGAAAGGCGGAAGGATGTTGTTTTTTATTCTAACACACAACAAACTTTAAATACCAATAAATGAATTGTACAAATATTTCAAAACAAATAAACATAAAAGCACAAATTACGTTTTTTTTGTTCTAATTCTGAAATGTGATGGAAACAAAGGGGTCCATTAGGATGTAGGGTGGATCGCCACCACCCGCATGGCGATAGCGATCCACCCTACATTCTAGCCCACCCGCCACCCATTTCCCCCGCCACATTAGTATCCGCCGCTTTTCCACCCGGTCAATGAGTTGCACTGCCTGCCACAATGCCAGGAATGCAGGATGCGCCTACCACTGTGGCGGACTCATCCTAATTGCCCACACGGGACCCCCACCCTTATGGTGGGTGGTCCCAATCCCCGAAAGGATGACGGGCGGACAAAGTCCGCCCGCCATCCTAATGACCCCCAAAGATTCTAACGGGGCCAAGATAAATCAAGACACTTCAGTTGGTTATACAAAAATGACAAATATTTGCTAAAATCCTATTTCCTCACATTATCATTTGTTTAGCAGTAACATTGTATTTTAGTGTAAATGTAGTGAACTTTTCGATAGAAATGTCCCGACTGTAAATGACAGTGGCTAGCACACAGTGCCTTAGTTATATTTGTGACAGTCCGATCCTAGATGCAACACTAGCCACATACTTTACTTTTATCACTCTCCTGGAGTTGCTTAATAGGAGTTACTCATTTGCAACACTTTTTCTTTGTGGATTACGTGGATTTTTCATAATCCCTAAGAGTTTGGAAAATTGTTCCATCACTGGGAGCTAGCTTTTCATTCCTTTTAATTCTCTCAGCTGCAAGAGTCTGACAGCAGAATCTACTGAAGCACCTGCAGAGGGCACTGGAAAGGCTACATTGAGCATGCAATGAATGACCGATCAGTGCACATTGAGCATGCAATGAATGACCGATCAGTGCACATTCACAGTGCATTGGCTGCATGATGCCAGCCGATGGCAAAGAAGAAGTTAAGCCCATGCTGCTGGATGACTTCTGAAGACAAGACAGTCACAGTAATCACTGCATTCAGCCTGAACGGTGGAGGGTACACAATGACAGTAAATCAACAATGTCTTACTTAAAACAGAGTGCTGACACTGGGGAAATTTGTGATTTGAGTGTTGTTTATTGCTTTTTCTTTAAAAAAAATGCAGAAGGAATTTTAAAAAATATTATTGGGGTGGCATATACACAATTCTTCCTTATTAAAATCAGAAGTAGATATAGTTATCCTTGTGAGACCAGTGGAAAGCAGCCATAATCTCAAAAAACAAGTGGTCCGATTCACAGAATTAATCTGAGATAAAATCCTAAACTTACTACTTTTGTTATTGACAGAAGGCATTTAGTGTTAGTAAAGTTAGGACTTGTAATTTTACTACTACTAAAGTGAGACAAAATCCTAACTTTAGGACTTTTGGTATTCACAAAAGGCATTTATTAGTAGTAAAGTTAGGAGTCCTAACTTTACTACTACTAAATACCTTCTGTAAATACCAAAAGTAGTAAGTTTAGGATTTTATCTCAGATTAGTTCGGCCCCAACATGTTGCTCCACAGAGAAAGATACTGAGAGAGGGGGGAACTCAAGTAACTTTCTAGTATTGGTGGTGGCCAAGACAACAAATTCACAGGGATAGCAGAATTAAGGTTCTGTTGTGGCTTTAAAAGCCCTACTTGGCTCTAAGAGCCCAGGAGCAAGCTGAGACATGGAATCATTTGGCATTGAAATCAGGTAACGAATATTGTGTTAAAAAATGATAAAGTGTATTCAAAATTCAGAAAAGTCTATTTCTTGACAGTAACTGGTCACAATATTGAATTTTTAATATCGACATACAATACTATTGTGTTGACTATATCGATAATACTAAAATATCGATGTTAAAAATATATTTTTTTTATTAAAATATCGTCGTATTAAATATCAAATAAAAAATATCGTCATTAAATAATATTGTTTTTAGTGTTGATAAAAATATCGTAAAAAAATATTGTGTGTAAAAAATATCTTTTTTTTTTAATATTGACATAGTATTATTTTATATTAACATATTGTTGTTTTTTATGTTAGTTGTATATTGTTAAAAAAAATGTAATATATATTTTAGGAGCAGCATGTTGGGTTTTTAGGGGATAAGGGTGGGGAGTGTTTTAAAAATATGTTTTTAAAAAATTTCAATATTTTTTTTAATTTTATTATTTCAATTATGAAATGTTGTTTTAGGAGTGGGCTGTTGGTTTATAGGGATAAGTATGGGCAGTGTTTCAAAAATATTTTTAAGTAATTTAAATATTTAAAAAAAAGTTAAATTACAAATATGAAATGTTGTTTTAGGAGCGGGATGTTGGGTTTTTAGGGAATAAGGTTGTAGAGTGTTTTAAAAAAATTTACAAAATGTTGAAACTTTTTTAATTTTATAATTCCAAATCTGAAATGTTGTTTTAGGAACGTGATGTTGTGTTTTTAAGGGATGAGGGTGGGGATTTTTTTTTTTATATTTGAAATTAAATTTTGCAAATTTCAAGTGAATTTATGGACAATAATAATACGTTTTGGATTTGGAATTTTGTGTTTTTAGGGGTTAATGGTGGGGAGTTAATTTAAAAAAATAATATAAATATAAATAATAAAAAATACCATTTGGAGTTATTTGCAATGGGATGTTGTGTTTATAGTGGTTGATGTTGGTGAGAAATGAAATTTAAAAAAATAAAAATAAATAGCAAATTAAATAATTTTTTCCATAATTTTGAATTTATAATTGCAAATGTGTGTTCATAGGGATGAGAAATGGTGAGTGTTTAGAAATATAATGTAACATTTTATTTTATTTAAATTTTGAAAAATAATTATGAAAAAAATAAATAGCTATTTGTAATTAATAATTAATCATTGTAATTTTTTTAAATGTATTGGATTTTTTTTAAATGTTAATATTTTTAGATGGTTAAGTAATCAGAATGTTATAAATATTGGTGAAAATAATTAATTTAAATGTTGATTAATGCATTATATATAGTGTATGACTTGTAAAAGTATACATTTTTATGTAAGTTATATAATATAAAGTTTCTTGTCTAGCACCTTCCTTGAGTTAATATTTACTGGAGTGGGAATAGTACATTATATATTGTTAGTGTCCAGCATCTTCCCTGACTTAATACTAACTGGAATAGGAATAGTAAGTTATGTAAGTTCACTGTCCATCCCCTTCCCTTAATTAATAATAACTGGAGTGGCAATAGCTAATTATATTTCTTTAGTGTCCAGCACCTTCCCTGAGATAATTCTAACTGAAGTGGGAATAGTAAATTATATATGTTTACTGTCCAGCACCATCCCTGGCTTAATAGTAACTAGAGTGGGAATAGTAAATTATATATATTTAGTTTCCAGCACCTTTCCTGACAATACTAACTGGAGTGGGAATAGTAACTTATATACGTTTGCTGGCCAGTACCTTCCCTAAGTTAATAGTAACTGGAGTGGAATAGTAAATTGTATAAGTTTACTGTCCAGCACCTTCCATGACTTAATATTAACTGGGGTGGGAACAGTAAATTATATATTTTTGGTGTCCAGCACCTACTGTGACTTAATACTAACTGTGCTGAGAGGACCGCCCGCCACAATGATAAAAATGCAGGATGTGCCCGCCACTGTGGCGGGCACATCCTAATACCCCCCACGGGACCCCCGCCCTTATGGCGGGCGATCCCGATTTCTGATAGGATGGCGGGCGGGCAAAGTCCGCCCGCCATCCTAATGACCCCCTTAATATTAATTTGAGTGGACTTAGTAAAAAAGATATATATTTAGGGGTCCATTAGGATTGCGGGCATCTCGCCACCGCCCATATGGCGGTAGCGAACCGCCTGCGAAAAACCTCTGCCCGCTCTGCATTTACGCCCGCCACATTACCATGGCGGGGGGGGGCCTGGCGGACGGAAAGACCATCTGCCCGTTTTCCACCCGGCTGCAGAGTGGACCGGGCAGAAAAGCTGCTAACATGGTGGCGGTGTCTGGGAGACACCGCCATCCATATTAGCATGTCTGCACGGTTGTGGCTTTCCGTGATGGCAACGCAGCCATGGAAAGGCAGGCGGTTTTCGCAATTGGGGGCCCGTAGTGGCGTGGGGGGTGCACATGGGTGGTACCTATGGTCCCCCTACAGTTCCACGCACAACATGGCAGGCACCGCACGGTGCCTGCCATGTTCTGCATGGAACTGCACAACATGCCTTCCAGGCATTGTGGCGGGTGGTGCTGAGTGCACCGCTCGCCACAATGTCAGGAATGCAGGATGCGCCCACGACTGTGGCGGACGCATCCTAATGACAACGACGGGACCCCCGCAGCATCGGCGGGCGGTCCCAATCCCCAAAAGGTTGGCGGGCAGAGTTAATGACCCCTAAATGTCTAGCAACTTCTTTCTGTGTATACTAATTGTAGTTGAAATAGTAACATTTTTGGGTGTAGTGTAGAGCATATAAATTTGCTTTATACTAATTGGTGTAGGAATATTACATTATGTTTGTTTATTTGTGTGCGAGTTTCAAATGATTTTATAATTTTTAGCAGTTATAGAAATGTGTAATATTTTATATTATATTTACTATTATAATAATTATAAAAATATGTTGAGATGATATATATATATATGTGAATAAATTGTACATTACATTAAAATATACGTTTAAGGAGAATAATTAATGACAATAAATTAAGAGAAAAAGTATAACCCTTTTCATTTTTTAAATGATCTTTATTTTTTAGTAATAAAATACTTAGGGTAAAAAAAAACATATTTTATGAAGGCAATATTATACAAAGGAGGAAATATACAAAATAAATATACATTTTTCTTCTTGAAAAAAATAATTAATTTGCATATATGTTTATTCACATATATTATATTTTTGAACATAAATGTTTTTAACATTTTTATATTTTAGAAGACAGGTAGTTATCTTTGTAGCAGAATTAGTTTTTTAAAATTTTAGTTTATAACTTTTTTGTAATATACATTATTTTTTCCATATATTTTTACAGTTTTGGTTTTGCATTTTTAACAGATATATGTATATTTTAATTTCATTATACAATATTACATTATACATATTTTGCAAGCAAATAATCACATTGTCACTTGTTAATTATTTCTGAACATGTGATATATATTTTGTAATAATATTATCAATATATAATATATTAATAATATCAATTATGACATTGTTGATTTTTATACAAACATGTTTTTGAAAGGTACGTTTTTATACATTTTTAGGCATTTTTGGATAAGCATTTTAAATGATACAAATAAATAATTACAATCATTATTAATATATTTTATATTAATTATTAGTATTATAATTTTACAATGTAGAAAACATGTTAATTCATTTTTAACTTATTAGTGCACTATTCTAATATTTTCAAAAATATATAAGTTGCTTATTCCTGACTGTATTATATGTTTTGAATCTATTTTCTATGTGATTTAATATTTAAGCAGCCATTTTTGTTTTGCGGGTACTATTTTGTAACCGCTTACTGTTGTTTTGGGTCATTTCACAGGGGAGAAGCTCTTAGTTAGATGCTGCGTTGCAACGGCGAAGGTAAGTGTAATTTTCTTTATTTAAATTAAGTTTGTAGTTAGGTGGTAGGTAGTATGTATGGTGTTAAGGCGGTTATGTGTAGTGTTAGGTCATGTTAGGTCGTAGGGTTTTTGGTGTGTTTTAGTTGTTAGTTACATTTTAGCGAGATGTCAAGAATGTGTGTTTGAGCTAGGGGCCCATTACGACTTTGTCCGCCCGCCACTGTATCTGAAAACGGGAGCACCCGCCATTGTCGCGGTGGTCCCGCAAATGACATTATGCTGCGCCCGCTAGACTGGCAGGCGCATCCGGCATTTTAAACATTACGGCGGGCGGTGTTGCAAGCAGCACCCGCTGCAATGTGTAAAATGCATGTTGTGCATTTGCATGCCACCTTGTGCATGCAAATGCAGGGTGGTACCATAGGTACCCCCTACCCCCACGAACTCCCTGGGGGCCTGCAATGGGCCCCAAAGACAAAACAGCATGGCGAAGTCTCCGCCATGGAAAGGCATTTCACCTCCATGATGAAAATATGGATGGCAGTGCCTGCAAGACACCGCCACCATATTCCTGGGCTTTTCAACCCGGTAGACAATCGGGAGGATTGCCTACAGGCAGAAAACCAGCGGACGGTCTTCCGTCTGCCGCTGTCCCCCCGCCATTGTAATGTGGTGAGGGGAAAAGTCATGCAGGCAGTAGATTTTAGCGGGCGGATTGCCACCACCATACGGGAGATGGTGATCGCCCGCTATCATAATGACCCCCCTAGTGTAGAGATGGTAGGATATGTATAGAGATGTGTGTATATGATAGATAAGTGTTTTTACATTTTATTTATTATAGTGTATCTGTATGTTTGTATGGGTGGGTATGTTTATTTCTATTTTTACAGGTTTCATTATCGGAATCGCGTTTTGGGAGGATAGCATTTCTTTTTTCAAGAAATATATTTGGGGTTTTTATGGTTTTATCCCGTTGGATTTATCGATTCTAGATTTACATTTTGGAACAGTTGTATTTTTACATTTTCTTTTGGGTTAATTTTAACTTTTTTCTTTTTTATTGAGAGATACCTGGATGGATTAACAATGTTTGGATTATGTTTTCTTCAGCTACAGAAACCGTAAGTAATTTAATTCATAATTGTGGGAGGGCAATGTTGAGTATATTATTTTATATATCTTTTTTTGTAAAATGTAATTAGGATGTCCATATATATTTATATTATTAAATTAAATATATATGACAAATTATTTATATTTTACAAAGTTAAGAACAATTATATGTACAGTTAAAATGTGTGTTTTGTAAGAAAGGTATTTTAGATTATGCTAGATTAATAATGTAAAGTATTGTTTTAGCTATTAGTGATAGGTATTCCAGGCCTCTTGTGGTTGGGTATAGTGTTACCTGACTTTGTAGTAATTCATAATTTTTTTTAGCTTGTTTGGTGAGTGTAGGGCCTTTTTGAGTTGCAGATTGTTCCATTCTAAGTTCCTTATAACTTTGTTCTTTTTTGGAGGGCTTGGAGTAGTTTATGTAGGGCAGGTATCCTTCTTCCTGTTGTTGATTGGAAGGCATTATGCCATCCTTCAACAGCATTGTTGATTGGTTTTGGCTTGTTTGTTTAGTGTGCTCAAGTATACATTCCGCCATGGAATGTGGAATTTGGGTTGTCTTCTGTGGCCTGATCTGTGGAGTCTTCCCATCCAGGTATCTTCGAAGTAATCTAAAAGTGGGCTTAGGTTTTCTTCATTTATTTTATGGTTTCTATTAGGAGGTTAAAATGTTCTGCTACCTAACGGGACTATTTCGATGGCTGGCAGACAGTCTACTGGCCATCACATCGTGAAATGGGACCGCCCGCTATGTGTGTGATGTGGTCCCGCATATACAATTAGGATGCACCTGTCACACTGGCGGGCTGTCAGCAGCCCCCGTTCAATGCAAAAAAGGCATTTGTGCATTTGCATGCACAATGTGGCTGGCACCGCACAGTGCCTGCCACGTTGTGCATGCAATTGCAGGGGGTACCTATGTGCCCCCCACCCCCCAACATCCTGGGGACCTGCAACAGGCCCCCAACTGTGAAAACTGCATGCCTCTCTGTGGCCGCCATGGAAAGGCTGCTTCCCGCATGCATTGTAATATAGATGGTGGTGTCTAGCAGACACCGCCACCATATTCAACCCTTTTCGCCCAGTCGACTCATCGACATTGCTAAGTTAGCATGAGCTCTGCTGCCATGATACTGCTTTTGCGCACGTTACTCCATGACTTTATTTTGCAAGACTTTGTGCCTTTAACATGTGAACTGTCTGATTTCTGCGTTCTCTGCCTATTCCTGGAGTTTAGTCTGAACTCGAGGTCAATAAACAATGCCCCTTTGTATTCTGTTCTGGTCAGTGTCTAGCACCTAGACAAAACATGCTAACACAGCTGCGCTGCTGGAAATTCGTGCTGATATTATGGGGATGCATGTTAACACACCAACTTGGAGATAAACCTTTCCAGGGAGAGGAGTTATGCGCTTCCTATGATGTAAAACTTACATCTAGGCACTAAGGTATGGGCTCTGCTGACAAAGCCCAGAGATCTTCCTTTATATAAAAAATGTCACCATACCAAAAAGAGGAAGTTTAGGCATTATGGTCCTTTTTCCACTGTCAGTATATGATGACATCCCCCTTTCTATTCTATGAAATTGTAACATTGCTAATTGTTTTAGGTTTGCGCATTTCGCTGCTGGTTTGGCTTGTAACTTCATGATAGAGCACAATAGTTAAAATAAAAATCTTATTGTGGACAATTATGAGTGAGTGAGCGAAAGTGTATGTCTTGCTACTGTGATTCCTGAGAGAGTCGGGAGTGTTGTGTTCTGGGTTGTCTAATCATCTGTAGCTTCGTGGTTATGTAGGAGAACGAATGAGACACTATAGCTAGTCGGTTTTGGGATTTTGGGTACTGAGGTGGTAGGAAGGTTCAACCTGTATACACTGGGGTTCTGTTTTCCTGTGCATAGCTATTTGTATGTGCAGAATCCCCGCAACACCTTCCCCATTGTGAATGGGTTACACCAGTTTTAAACTGCTTTGTCACTGGAATTTAAAACATTAATACATGCCATCTTTTTCAGCATTTGAAAAGTATGCCCCTATCAAATACTGAATCAGTATTTGGTGGCAAATGCAAATTGTGGTTCAGTGATAAGTTACCGAATCACAATTTGCCTTTTGTACATTGTAAAAAGCTTATTGGCGGTGGCTAAAGGACCAATTCTGAGAATTGGGCCATTTGCAACTGCTAAAATAGCTTTTCATGTCTGGCCCTATGAGGCAAGTCAATTGTTATGTGCATCGTATGTGTGGCCTATATCCTTATTTTACAATGAGCAACATTAGAGCCCATTATGTCAAACACAATATATTTTCATACAGTATTCATCCTCACATATTTCAAGGTTTTCTCAAATACAATAATATAAACCAGGAGTCATGATAAAACAAAGTAACTGACTAGAATCACACAATTTGATCACGTGGACAAGCTGGGACTGATCCGAGGTTTTCCGATCTCACATTGCGTAATTCATCCAGTAAATTCGGATCTCTATTTCGTTTTAGTTTGACATGAAAGTGTAATGCTTTATCTTTTGTTCTTGGTTCATGAGGTTAGAGTGTGGGTAGCAGGCAGAGGACACAAGAATTTTGGGCTCGAGGGCTCAAGAGGACCTTGGACTGAACCAGAGCCTAGCATTGTGCTCATCCACCTCTATCTTTTCTCTGGGTGTTTTATGCCTAAAATAAGCTTAGATGCTGTGGCTAGTGTGATACCTGTTTTGTATGCTATCTTGCATTGTTGATGACTATCTCACGTCTGTGCTGCATGTGAGGAGACCTTACACTACTGCCAAATTCTGCACAATGGATGTGGGTGGGTGTATTTACACACAAGCTTGGACTGTTGATGCAGATTTTATCCATGTTCTGTGCATGCAATGTAGTATTGCATTGTTTCTGACCAGATCATTATCTGTCCTATGGGTGTGAGAGAAGTGTGTAACTCAGCCTGGTGCTTTTCCTGTTTTGTGTGTGGAAATCTTGCTATCCGTGTGAGTCAACCTTGCACTCACAAACCCCCAGTGTTGTTCCATATACTTGAACCAAATATGAAATGCTGCTTGTTTATTGTATCTAAGGGATGTGTTAAATACTGCTGCTCAGTTCCGCACTTAATCCATGTCTTTGAATTAAGCTTTAAGTGGCCCTGAAATGCCGCATTTGTTGCATGTCTATGAAGGAAAACTGGTTTCCTCCCACACAGCTCCTCCACCCACAGGCTATTGCCTGTGTCTCATCCCTGATGGTCCAGTGGGAGAGCATTTTGATTTCTGCTGTTTTGCCCTCTGTCTTTCTTCTCTGGCTTTTTTCCTTCTGCTTGTTTTCCTTCTCTTTGCCTATGTTCTGTTTTAGCCTGCTTTCCTTTTTTTACTGTTTGCTTTTTCTGTTCCTCCTTTTCTTTTCCCCCGCACCTCACTCAGCCTTTTCCCACCCCTGCGACCCTTCCCCCTCCATTGCACCATTCCCTGCTTACCGCTTCCCAGTTGACCTGCCCTCCCCCTCACCCTACTTAATGGTGGCTGCTGTGTGGCAAAAAGAGCACGCCCAATGACCTAGTCAGTGAAACTGCTCTTCTGTCGTGTAGTTCTTATATATCCTCTACAGGACCTGCACATTCTGGATAACATAAACTGTGGGTTTGGTGGCAGACTGGTTCTGAGCATTCCCACCGGATACGTTAGCCTGCTTGCATTAGCTAGTTCACAGTGCCAGTAGAATCTTCTCTTATTGGGGAGGGAATAGTTTCTGGCAACTTCAGAGCATGACAATCCTGATCCCCCAGGATCATGGAAACAATATACTACTTTTCGCTCAGTCACTCGTGCTCACTTATGGGCCCCATTAGGGTGGCGGGCAGAAAACCACCCCGATCGCCATGGATGCGGAAAACAACCATCCGCCGGGACCGTGGAAAAACCGGAAGTCCAATTAGGATCAACCGCCAAAAACGTCTGACCGCGGTGGTAGCGGGCAATTAAAAAACGCCCGACACGGGCGGTGACGATCTAAAACCGACCGCGGCAGTCGGAAACGCAGCAGAGAAGCTACAACACGCCGCAAGCATAGCGGAGACACCGCATGGGAAATTAGGATATCTTTGATGGTCCCGTGGTAAGATCTGGCATTTCCGACCGCCGCAGTCGCACACTGGAGTGAATGGGAGTGCAAGCTGAAGAGCTGAAGCATAGCCACCGCAGTGGACGATCCATACAAAACATGACGGACGATGGAAAAACACCACAACAATGGCAAACTTTGCACAAATAAAGTAGCCATGCCCCCAAATACACAAAACACATCTCAATGAAACAAATAAATGCCAAACAGAAACATACAATTTCAAGGACAACTCCCACAACACACTTGACAGCCAAACCCCATTGGGACACACCCACATAGCTGAGTATAAAACCAGCCCCTTCACTGACCACAATTCTTTGCAACACTCCAGAAGAGAAGGGCATACACCAGACCTGACAGGAGAGGCAAGAGAACACAGCACACTCACCACCACCACTGCCACCATCACACCAGCACCAACTATCCTCATCAGGGGGGCGCTAGAGGGCGCGCTTGCGGAATGGCTGCCTAGCTCTGCAGCTCCCGCTCCTTGGTCATTGATCCTACATAGATCCTACGCCACGGGGTGCCGTGTTGCCACCAAAAGACCGGATCCTGCATCTAGAGACTGATACCCACACTCGTACAAAGTTTGAGGCGGCTGTGACCCTCAGGGCCGGAGATACGGGCTCTTGAAATCTACCCGACGCCTGCCCTGGATCTAACTGAGGTGGGCGCCCGGCCGCTGCAGCTACGAGACCCCGGGGCTTGCCACGAGGTGCCCAGGCCACACTGCGGCCTTGCCTGCTTTGCCTCATTTACCTCTCCAGACCGGAGTGCGGCGGAGGCGGAGAGGGTGAGCGGACGCGGCGGCCCAGCGTTAGTTCACTACCCGGGCGAAGCCTTGCCGGTGCAGAGTGAGAACTGCTCCTGCCGGGGCGTCTGCTGCCGTGCCTGCTCCTGGTGGCGCTGCGGGCCCGGACCTGCGCGGCGCTGCCCGCCGGCTTCATCGTCCGGGGGACGGAGCGACCACAACTTGGCGGACTCCCCTTGTCGCCTCCCACACTACCTGCCTGCACGGTGCCACGAGGCCTACAAGCGCTGGAGGCGCCGTAGGCTACAACCGTGATTCCGGACTGCCATATCTCAACAACGCTACCCGGTGAGTCGCATCGCGCCTGGTGGTGTCTGGTGGGGCGCGCTTCCCTGGGTCTGGCCCTGCGGCGCAGCAGGGGGACCGGTGCCTCGACGTCCCCGCTACCTGACCGGTGCCTGGGACTACTGCTGGGGGCCCAGGACAGGGCGGACGGCTGCTGCCTCTACACGTTCATTGGACACTTGGCGCTGCTGGTGGCACAAGCTGCGTGATACTACAGGGCCTCGAACCTGTGGCCCTCCTGACGTGCAGCTGACGTGCAGCTGGCTGTTTATCGCCTGCTTGGATCTCTCTACCTTCCCTGTTCTAGCTGGCCACTCGCCTACCTCGAGGCGCCGCCATGGGGCGACCTGACACTCGCCAGCCCAAACTGAGCTTCGATAACTCCCGCAAGGGCAATACATCAACGCAGACGCGCCCGGGGCCTAGCGAGGCGCCCCCGCAGCCTGCCCCACCTGTTGCCCCTGCTACGGACATTACCAATCTGCTACAGGAAATGCGGCAAGGATTTGCTACCGTGGTGGAGAAGGTGGACGGCGTCACGGCCCGACTGGATGCCTTGGTCCACAAAGTGGACCGCCATGAAGAACGCCTCACGGCTGCGGAACAAAGAATCTCCGACAATACTGACGCCGCCGCGTCCCACACGACTCAGTTGGCAAGAATGGATAACCTCCTCCGCATAATTGCGGCTAAGAACGAGGACTTGGAAGCGCGAAGCCGCCGAAACAACATTCGCATTATTAACGTGCCGGAATCCACTGCCACAGGCAGAATGGAGCTCTATGTGGAGAAATTGCTTAAGAGCTCAATCGGAGAGGAAGCTTTCTCATCCCAGTTCATAGTGGAGAGGGCCCATCGCTCGCTGGCGCCTATGCCCCAACCTGGCCTACCACCGAGGCCCATAATTGCTCGACTATTGAATTATCGAGATCGCGACGCGGCCCTCCGAGCAGCCCGGACGCATAGGTCGCTGAGGTTTGAAGGCATCACGTTTTCCATCTACCCTGACTTCACACCGATGGTTCAGGATGAGCGGCGCAAATTCCTTCCAGTGAAAAAGAAACTACGAGAGGCCCAAATAGACTATGCACTCTTGTACCCGGCGAAGCTGAGAATTACTCACCAGGGCAAGCAACGCTTCTTCACCAACCCGCAGAAGGCCGAGGATTACCTTAAATCGATCCGGAGAGCACGCAGGGATGACCGGGCGCCTGAGGACGAACTAGAGGATGATGATCTACCTCTAGAACGCCAAGGAGACTAATGGCCTTCATGAACTTTGGACTATGATGGCATTGTACCTATCTGCTGGTTGGCGCTGAGACACCATTTGGACGATGAAGAGGTACACGAGTGAGGACCTTTACTGGACATCGCACCCCAGTGGTAACGTATACCAAGGACCGCTCTCTCGGCCCTAGCCTCCACCGAGGGCGGTACAGATTGGAGCTATGGGCCGGTTAGTGGCAGCGCGCACCTTCAGATGTTCCCCTATCGGGTATTCCCCATTGACTTATTGCTTGTTTGGCTGATTGCCACCCAGGAGTTGGGGGGGAGGGGAATGTGGGGGGGTTGTTTTGGGGGATCTTATGGCTGCTGGCATGATTGGGATGCTGGGGTGGGTGGGGGGGGATTGAACTTCGTAAGGTTACTGTTGCTTAAACTGTGCATATCTATACTGGCTTGGTGTTGGACTTGGCTCTCCGGACGCAGGTGTGGCTTCATGGCTTGGCCTAATTGGGCCCCTTCTATTTTACTGTCATTATTCCCATGGCTGCTGTAAACTTGGCTGCGCGATTGACATGTCTTTCTTGGAATGTTCGGGGGTTGAACGATGCTCGGAAATGCAGGAATGTTATTGCCTATTTAACTAGACATCATATACAAGTAGCTATGCTGCAGGAGACACACATGCCCATACGCAAGAGCACCCCGTTTGGACTGAAATGGGCAGGGGCCCGTGCATTCTCCTCCTATTCGTCCTATGCAAGAGGTGTGGCAATACTTGTGGCCCGCGGAGTACCTTTCCACCACGTTGGGGAGGAGGCGGATAGGGAGGGGAGATACGTTTTGCTGTGGGGGAGGGTGGGACATGACATCTATTTATTTGTCTCAATGTATGCACCGAATGTGGATTCACCTGCCTTTTTTCTACACTGTGGGGCAGGATTGTTTCGATTGGGGCGCGACATGTCATCTGGGGTGGTGATTTCAATCTGGCGCTGGCGCCCTCCCTGGATAGGGCGGATGGGGTTAGCTCCTACAAGCCCCGAGCTAGGGAGGTTTTAGAGGGGGTGGTGGAGGAGGGTGGTCTGTTTGATGCCTGGCGACAGCTACATCCCCACGGTCGGGAGGGCACACACTTTACATCTCACACCGGGACTTGGGCGCGCTTGGATTACTTTTTGGTGACCCGGAGCATCACTAAGGAACTGTTGGGAGTCGATCATTTGCCTAGAACCTACTCAGATCATAGCCCTGTTAGACTGCAGTTCCGGACTCCTGGGTGGGACAATCCGAGGCCGCAGTGGAGGCTAAGCCCGGATACACTTCTTGATGAGCTTTTCCGCACAGAGCTAGGCGAGGAGATTAGGGATTTCTTCCCTAGGAACAAGGGCTCAGTAGAATCAGTGGAACACATATGGGAAGCTTTCAAGGTCACCATAAGGGGTTTCTGCATATCTAAAAGCCATGGGGTTCTGCGGGATATTCTACGTACCATCACCACATTAGAGGGAGAGCTACGAGCACTAGAGCTTCAAATGGCGGCAGGGGACGACCCACACCTACAGATAACCTTTAGGGACACACTATCCAAATTTGAGGAGGAAGCTGCCAGGGAGGCGAAATACCGGAGCAAACATTGGGTGGCCCGGAGGTACTGCGAAGGGGATAGGCCTGGTAAAGTACTGGCCTCACTCACGCGCCCCCCGTGAGCACACAACATCATATTAGAGCTCGCAGATGAAACTGGCGCTGTCACTAGAGACTCAGATGAGATACTTGCTGCATTCACGACGCACTATTCAACACTTTACACTTCCAAGGCGGAGGTGGATGCTCCGTACGCAGACTATATGAAGGACGTGGCGCTATGCTGGCTCAGCGATGGCGATAGAGAGTTCCTTGCGGCACCTTTCGAGCTCGAGGAGGTGCGCGAAGCCATTATGTCCCTCCAGAACGGGAAGGCCCCGGGACTCGATGGCATCCCAGCCGAATTCTACAAAACTTATATTGATATTATGGCACCCGTGCTGAGCGAAGTCTTCACCGAATCGTTAGCTGATGGGGTGTTACCCCGCTCTATGCGCGAGGTGGTTATCACCTCTCTCCTGAAGCCTGGTAAGGACCCCGCCTCTTGTGACTCTTACCGTCCACTCTCCCTTCTAAACTGTGATGTGAACATCCTTGCCAAAGCTCTCGCCACGAGACTCTCCCTGCTCATGACTAGAATTGTCCTGCCCGACCAATCTGGCTTCGTGGCGGGTAGATCCACTTCCCATAATCTCCGCACCCTTTTCTCCCTGCTTCGCTCAGTTCACCCTGATATACCAGTGGCGGCTGTTTTCTTAGATGCCACCAAAGCATTCGACTCTGTCGAATGGTCCTACCTCTTCTCGGTCCTGACCCGCATGGGTTTCCCTAAACTGTTCCTAGCCTGGGTGCGCCTCCTCTACACAGACCCCACGGCGAGAGTGCTGATAAATGGGAAGTTGTCGTCATCCATCAGCCTCACGAGAGGTACCCGCCAGGGTTGCCCGCTATCGCCCCTATTATTTGCTATTGCGGTCGAACCATTGGCATGCCGCCTGCGCCAATTGCACCGAGAGGGGGCGATACAATGCTTGCAGCGGCAAATCGATGTGTCCCTCTATGCGGATGACATCACATTATATGTCAAGTTCCCGGATCTGCACCTTAACCCCCTGCTTCGTGAGTTCGTCCTTTTCGGGGGTCTGTCGGGTGTTCACATCAACTGGGCGAAATCACAATTTTTTCCCCTAACGGATGCGGTCCGTGACTTCCCACTGGATTACCCGTTAGTGTGGTGCCGAGATGATCTTCGCTATTTGGGGATCCGTGTGGCGCGAGATAAAGATGAGACACTCCGCTCCAACTATGGAGTAGCCATAACCAAATTGGCTGCCTCCGTCGACAGGTGGATCACATTGCCACTCTCCATGGCTGGCAGGGCCTCCCTCATAAAAATGGTTATATTGCCCCGTTTCCTGTACTTCTTCCTCAATATCCCCTACTACCCTGGCGCTTTTTTCTTCAAGACACTCCGTGCTGAACTGCGCAGACTTTTCTGGGGTGGCAAAACTCCCCGACTAAAATGGTCCACATTGATCCTTCCCTATGACCAGGGCGGTTTCGACATCCCTGATTTTGAAGCGTACTACCTGTGGCACAAGCGCATTTTGCTTACCACTGGTTGGCTCCTACCCCTTTCATGCAGCACATAGCGGTGGAAGACTGGATAGCACACCCGCTTCCACTGAACGGCCTGATACACTGTCCCGAGACTTCCATCTCTACATCGAATACCTCGGTGTCATGCACGCTAGATGCGGCTGCTCTGCACACTGCCCTACTCCCCTAAACTACCTCTTGCCTATCACCCAAGGCTTGCCTTGTTATCGGAACTGGGGTTCAGACAGCTCTGTGATAAACTTCACGTTACCTGCTGGGGAGATCTATTTCACAACGGACTTTTCAAATCGGCGGATCTTTTCTTCCAGAGGCAGACACACACGCCCCTTGAACTTTTTTACTATATTCGTTTACGGGCTGGGATGCGGGACATCCTTCCCGATTACCCTACTGAACCTGCGACCTTGCCACCGCTGCATCACCTTTTGGAGTCGCAAGATGGGGCCCATTTGGTCTCTGGGCTCTACCGCCGATATCGCGGAGCTGCTCCTTTGCCAGTCTCAGCCGCCCGTCTGCGCTGGTCAGCGGAACTTGATACTGAGGTCTCAGACGACCAATGGCAGTACTGCTGTACATTGACTTCCCACATTTCTGCCAGCTGCAGGTTGAAGATTATACATTATAAATACCTGCAGAGGGTTTACTACACACCGGTCCGGAAATATAAATTCGGACTGGCCGATAGCGACCGCTGTGAACGGTGTCGAGCTGAGCATGCTGACTTTCTTCACTTGGCATGGTCCTGCCCCCAGATTGCTGATTACTGGCGACAGGTCATTGAGGCTGTTGCACAGATGGTGGATGAGGAGATTCCTGAGGACCCTCTGGTAGCCATCCTTGGGTATACAAAGCACTTATCTAAGGGATGCAGAAAATTCGCCGACATAGCATTCCTCCTGGCCAAGCGACGTGTCGCTTGCCGTTGGAGCAGAGGCAGAGCGCCTAAGTTCAAAGATTGGCTAACTGATCTAACATATTGCCAGGATCAACATACCACTTTCTCTGAATTATTGCCTCGCGTGAGTAGACCTAGGGACATTTGGGACCCGCTGGTACACTACCTGCTTCAACGCTCGGCCGAGGATGCGCGATCGGGTGATGAGCCCACCCTTTCTCAATCACAATAGTACTGTCCACTACATTCTGACTCTTGGCTGTGTAGACAGCGTGCGGATTTCCTCCGCTTAAAGATCCTCAGTGCCCCTGTTGCCTCCTTGTGAAGCATGAAGCTCCAGCCTCCATGGTGCTACCCCCCCACGCCCCTTGCTATGCCCACATTCCCTCCCGACCGTGTAGACGAGGGCCCCCCTTACCCCCCCCCCCTTCCGGGAACCACTATCCTATATGTCCCCCCTAGATTTGCGTTCTCACCCCACGAACTGCCGCTCATCTAGACAGTTAGACCTGGGACACTCATCACCCCACACAAAGACGCCTGGCAGAGCCACCACATTACACCACCACCGTACACTAATGTCGCACAGTAATGCACTACCGCCTTAAAGTAACCTTGTTGGGTTGTTTGTTTTTCCTATCTCTTTTCTCTCTCTTGGATCTTGTTTCTCCAAATTAAAAAAATAGAGTGGGGATCTCTCCTCACTCACAAAAAACCTGTTCGACTGTGGCACATCCTTCCCTGACCTACCCCACCGGCCTATGCTGAGACGTTATTTATTTCTGTGATACGCCGCCGGGCCCCCGGGATGCCGGCTACAAGGCTGTGTAAAGTTACTTCTCTATTTGCTGCCGGCCTCCGGGTTGTGGGCACCTCAGGCTGTGTATCCTTACTGTGCTTGTATCAATAAAGCAGTTTTGAACACCCAAAAAAAAAAAAAAAAAAACTATCCTCATCACATAACACACCTCACACACAAACACCACATCCACCACCCACACCCTTGCACCCCAAACACTACACACCATGGCATCAAAGAATATGCCCACATTCACAGAGAGTGAGTTGACAGTCATAGTCAATGAGATAGTCAGAGTGGAACCACAACTGTTTGGTAGCCTGGTCCAATAGACACCATTAGCCACAAGGACTCAAATGTGGCAAAGGATAGTCAAAATTGTCAATGCAGTAGGTGAACACACCGTGATCGAAGAAGGAGATCATGAAGCGGTGGCATGATCTCAAGAGGGTTGTGAAAGAGAGGAGGAGCAAGAACTGGGAGCTGGCTAACCGGACTGGCAGTGGCCCTCCTATCCCAAACATTCACACCATGGGAGGAGAAGGTGCTTGCCATACTGCATCCTGAGAGACTCACAGGAGTATCCAGGGGAGTGGAGGCTGGTAAGTACAATGTTAACCAACACACTGAATTGTATTGTTTTGCACACCCAAAAACACACACCACGCAAGAAAATAACATCCATCTGCACCACACACCCACAAAAACATGTCTCACTAATCCAACAGTCACTCACTCCCATTTACCCTAAACGTAGCTAGCAAAATTACAAAGGGAGCCTGAGCACAGTCACCCTGCACTACTACTCCTACCATGCCCCCTGTCCAGCACCCCAGCAGGATGGAGCCCTCCTTCACATCACCCACAAGCATGTGACAGCCATGGCATCACCCTCATCAAACTTACAGGTAGGTAGCCATCTTCCTTGGGAGGCCTGTTCGGGCGAGGGAGGCCTGTACCACTACTCCCACCATGCCCCCGCCACACACCCCAGCAGAATGGATCACTCCCCCACCCCACCCAGAAGCATGTGGCAGCCATTGCATCACCCTTATCAAACTTACAGATAGGTAGGCATCTTCCCTGGGAGGCCTGTTTGGGGGAGGGAAGCCTGTATCACTACTCCCACCATGCCCCCTGTCCCACACCCCAGCAGGATGGAGCCCTCCCCCACCCCACCCACAAGCATGTGGCAACCATTGCATTGTTCTGCTTCACCTAACAGGTAGGTAGCATGTACGTGCAGCCACACATCTGTTACCAATTAAATGGTGCCATATGGCAACACCATCCCTTTCCCTGCACAAATATGCACTCCGACCCCGCTTGACACACACAGTGTGCACACGGTTAAGCAAAGGGAACTGTCACAGATAACAGAGAGTCACACACCAATGGACATGCACAAGGAAGACCGTGCACAATAATGCACAGCACACACAGTGCATTGCCATGTGCCACACTCAGCAAGGACCATGTAAAATTTCAGAAAGCATGTGTGGGCTCATAAATCCAAATATGTACATTACAGGACAAAGTCATACAGTACAATACAATGGCCACTCAACAATGAGAAAACTATGAATCTCATTTGTGCTGGTCCCTACATGGCAACTGGTCCCTGTGAACATGATCACAGCATGATTTTCATGCTATGCATCAACACCTGACAACATGTACCAGTAATGTATGTCCCTCTGCATCATGTTATGAGGCACAGTATTGCACATAGCAAAAGACGTGAAGATCAATCAATTGTGTAGTGTACAGACACTGGATAATACACAGCTAACATAATTCTTGCTGAGTGCACAACACTGACCATTCCCCATCTAATCCACAGGTGACCAAGAACTCACTGCTGAGGACAACATCAATAACCAGCAGAGCCATTCTCCACCCCCGGTGCATGGACTCTCGGATGTAGACTCCCAGGATTTTGCCAGGGAGCACCCTGTCCCAGGACCCCATCCTCCCCACCACAACATCTGCTGCAACAATAACAGCACAGCAGAGCCCTGCTGTTACGGCCTGTGCGTCTACCAACATCACCACCACCACCACCAGTGCCACCTGCAACACCCTCCCTGTCCCAGGGGATGACCAGCCCACACCAACAACTGTGGATGGAAGGGAGAGTGTACGTGGACCCACAGTGGCAAGGCAACAGGTCTGTGGCAGCTGGGCAGGAGGGAGGGCCAGGGTCAACCCCAGACATTAGGAGGTTGGGACCCCATCCCTGGACCACTTCACCAGAACCATTGGGCCTACGAACAGGTCCAGGGACAGAGTGGACGGTCTGACAAACTCTTACGTGAGCTCATCCTGCTGATGAGGTCCAGCGACACCCGCAACGGGCAAATGGTGGACCTCATGGGCCAGCAAATGGCGTTACTGAGGGACATGCCTGCGTCTCAAACAATACCTCCACCACCCTCTGTTGTGCTGCAGGATGACAGTTCACCATCCTCCTCTGTGGCCACTGAGAGGGGTGAGTCCTCAGATGCCGCTGGCCTCACAGCAGGGCCTACCTCAGCGAAGCGACCAAGGGGCCGTCCAAAGAAGAGCCTGGGAGTCTCTGGAGGCAAAGCACCAGCCAAACGCCCGTCATGGAACCAGCCCCGATGGCAACCTTCTTACCCACTGCATTGACTGTTTGGACTGTCCTTCCCCACACTGCCTTGTGAATGGCACCTGTCTGTTGGACTGGGTCACCACATCGATGTGGTGTCTACTCATTCATCTCATTTACCATGACTGTCAACTCACTGCTCCATCACCACCTTTATGTTAATCTGCCCCCCCCCTAACATGTCAACTTTGTAAATAAAATACCTTACACACTTTCATTGTGTCAGCTTTGTCTTTAGTGCAAGATATACAGTCTTCAAAATGTCCATAATGTATCAGAAAGATGTACTGTATGTAGGAATGGATAATCTTGAGGCACCAACGGAAACACAACAGAAAAACATTCACTGGTGTGAGTGTGACATCACGGACATTACACTACACAAACCATCTACATAACCCAACATGCAGACAACACAATGGGCAACAATGTTCAACAAACACGTCCCGTATACATTCACAGATTACATGTCACTGTCACATATCCAAACACAGGTGACTTTATATCTGGCTGGCTGTACCATTCGCACTTAGCCCTTCACGACACCAGCAATCAAACCAGACAATGTACATGTTGTACATTGTCACCCACCTTCAAGTGAAGTAGGGGGTGATGAGCTGTTGACGCATGTCACCTCCTTCCTCCTCTCAACTGTCCTCATCACTAGACTCAGGTTCTTGTGCAGGTGGGGGCCTTGGGACCTCATCATCATCCAGGAGCAGGGGAATATCCTTGCAACTGTCCAGGTTGTGGAGCATGCAGCATGTCACTCTGATCTTACACACCTTCCAGGCAAGTATGACAGTGCACCTCCAGTTTTGTCAAAGCAGCGGAAACGTGATTTGAGCAAGCCAAAAGTATGCTCAACCACACAACGTGTCCTGCCATGGGCTTCACTGTATCTGATATCAGCCGGGGTCCTGGGATTACGCAGTGGGCTCAGCAGCCATGGACGGCTGGGATATGCAGAGTCACCTAGGAATGACAAACACACATTGCAATGTTGCACAGGAAGAGGGCAGCAGGTCACACACCCAGCAAGCCATATGACTAGGCATACTCACCCACAATCCAAGCACGCTCGGGAAGCAGATTAGCCATCAGCCGGGGAATAATTCTGTTCCTCAGGACGTATGAGTCATGGGCAGAGCTGGGGAATCTGGCACACACATGCGAGATGGTCGTATCTGCCCGGCACAACACCTGCACATTGATCGAGTGATAATGTTTTATATTGCAAAAAATGAGCTCACTTGCCTGTGGTGGCACAAGACCGACATGTGTGCAATCTATGGCCTCAACAACATGTGGGATGTGCCAAGGGGATTGAAGTCTCTCTTCACACCTGCCAATTCTGCACACCTTGGGAAATGTACATATCTGTCCTTGTAGATGATCATGGTGGACAGAACATCCCGCAGCACCATGCTGAACATGGGTTGAGACATCCCTGCAGTGCCGGCGATGGTCTTCTGGAACGATCCAGTGGCAAAAACATGGAGGGCTACCATCACTTTGTAAGTTGGGGTAAAAGCTGTTGGGTATTTGCGGCGAGGCTGCAGGTGGGGCTCCAACAGATCACAAAGGGTCTTCAGGGTGGCTCTATGGAGACGGAATTTGCGAATGATCGCCACATCCTCTGTGTCCTCCAGCAGTGTCAAGTGACATATCAGATTAGGCCTCCTCCTACTTGAGATGAAAGTGGACACATGTCAATAACATCCATCAAGAGATGGCGACAGCATATCCCATTCAGGATGAAACAGGAAAAACAAAGACTGACTTGAGGAATGTGTGACACACCAGGTTACATGGGTGGATGTTCGAGCCACACAGAGGGCACACCTCTCCATTTACAATACACCAATGCCTCAAACACCACATAGTTCAATATGAATGCACATATTCTCACACACACATTCCATATGTGCATGCCTGGGAGCGTGGCATCCAGTCATTGTGCGACAAATCAGCACAACTGTCTCATACTCATCTGCTGTACCTGTCACACCTCAGTGCATCATTCAAACTTGGCACACAACACAATGATCACAGTTGGCGGTGAACTGACAATTGCATGTATGACCACACAGAAAAGCACTAGTAAGTAACAACATCATACAGTCAGACGAGCCTTGCCGAGGTCATCACTGCCCCACAACACATTCATATGTGTACACATTGTTGAGTCCACTACCACACTGTCTTGCCTCAACAACCATCTGATGGATTTGTGACCAATGTATGTCACACATACACAGCCATGGCACGTGTAAGCATCTGTGGAGTCAATGGGACATTGGCATTGTGTGCACAATGACGTGCCCTTCAGCATGTGGGTCCTGTGTACTGCTGAGGTGTGTTCAATGGACATTGCCATCATATGTGCCCCAAATCGCGGTAGCTACCACCTGGCCCCAGCGGTGTGTCATCAGCACCGCCCCCGACACAAGTGAGGTAGTCATTGGCATGGAGACATGCCCAAATGGCGGTGGGCATGCTCCACGACCCAAATCATGGTAGCTACCACCTGGCCCCGGCTGTGTGTCACCAGCACCCACCCGACACAAGTGCGGTAGTCATTGGCATCAAGAGATACCCAAATGGTGCATCACCGCCATGGAGCATTATCTACAGCCAATGGGAACGATGTTTGGGGTGGCATGATGCAATTTTGAAAATCGCGGTCGGCGTGCTCGGCCACCGCAGAGGCAGTCATTGGATGCTTTTGAAAGATGCAGCAACCCTGAAGCACACCCCGGCCCCTGCGGTGCATCACCACAATGGAGCATTGCCTACAGTCAATAGGAACGATGATTGTGGTGGCATGATGCAATTTTGAAAATCGCCGTCAGCGTGCTCTGCCACCGCAGAGGCGGTCATTGGATGCTTTTGAAAGATGCACCTTCGTGATAGTTTACCCAGGGCCCCTGCGGTGCATCATCGCCATGGAGCATTGCCTACAGCCAATGGGAACGATGATTGTGGTGGCATGATGCAATTTTGAAAATCACGGTAGGCGTGCTCCGCCTCCGCGGAGGCAGTCATTGGATGCTTTTGAATGAGGCAAACCTGGACAACCAATTGTTGCAGCTTGGCACCTTTTGTAATGACCCCAGGGGGCTATATATGTGTGGGAGTGAACCTCACATTTCCACTGCTCACAGAGCCTGCTTCCTGAGACCCTCATCTGCTGCTGCCTCCAGAGCCTGCTGCCAGGGACCCTCATCTGCTGCTGCCTCCAGAGCCTGCTGCCTGAGACCCTCATCTGCTGCTGCCTCCTGAGCCTGCTGCCTGGGACCCTCATCTGCTGCTGCCTCCAGAGTCTGCTGCCTGACACCCTCATCTGCTGCTGCCTCCAGAGCATGCTGCCTGAGACCCCTCACCACCGAATTCCACCACAGGTATTCCATGTCCACAGGGATGGCAAGGACAGAGAAAATCTGTGCCAGTCCATTCCCAAGCGAGGATCTGGAGGCCCTAGTGGATGAGATGCTCGCACAGTACCCAAGGCTGTATGGTGCCCCAAATGTCGTGGTAAGTCATCAAAAAGGAGACGTAGGGCAGGGTGGACATACATGTAGTTGGTCTGCTGCAGTATATGCCTGAGGGTGTGGGGTTGTGTCATGCACTGACAAACATGCTGTCTCCAGGGGGAAGGAGTGTGTCTCCCAATGTCACAGGTTATCCTGCCTGCAATTGTATGTCATCGTTACATCGTCAGCCATACAGAGACACAGTATGTTGGACATGCAGGGGCCAGGACAGTGATTGCTTTGCAGAATGTCTGTGTGTGCCCCTGTTGTCTGACTCAGTGTGAACCCAGATGCTCTGTACAGTGCCCGCCCACCAAGACGAGATCACATCACTTCACTTACTATGTCCTTACTCTTGTTCATTCACACTGAAATCCAAAAGCCAGCCCTGTATAATTACACACGACCACACTTCAGTAGATTTATATTTTGTTGGTGAGTCCATGTCCCCCGATGGCACACACATGACATACAGATATGTTCACTAGACATGCTCATTGAATGCTTCCCAGTCATGCACACAGTGCGTTTACCCACAGACCAGGTCGATATGTGATGTATGTAGTGGCCAGACATGCATAGGACTGGATATGTGTGCAAGCCACAGAGGGGTTTCAGTGCGGTCATCCTGAATGTGTGTGAGATTAGCAGGGACCCTCTATGCCCTCATAAATGCATGCAATCACATCAGCTTATCCCATGCAGAGTGCCCATGTGAGATGTACCCCAGGGTGGGAAGGCCAGAGTTTACATTTGGCAATGAGTCTATGTCTTGCTACTGTACTGATAGATGTTGGTATATGACACTGTTTCACTGATCATTTCACACTCTTTTCTCCCATGCCTGCAGCTCAAGGTACACCAGTGTAAGGCCGTGTGGAGGGCCATTGCAGCAAAGGTGCAAGCTCTGGGGGTATCTAACCGACGAAGCACCCACTGCCACAGGAGGTGGGATGAAATCAGCCGGCTGGCAAAGAAAGTGGCAGAAATTACCTTGGGGCTGCTTCCACACACTGGGTGTTTGGCATGGTGCAGCATGACACACTGATGGGCCGCATCCTGGCAGTGACTCATCCTGAGCTGGATGCACGTCTGAAGGAGCATCGGCAGCAAGGCAGGGATGAGTATTTGGGGAGAGTGACTTTGGCTGGGAGCGGATGCATGTGTACAGGGCCTGTGGCAGTGGTGGCCTTTGTGATGTTTGTGGGATGGTGCAGTGCTGTGTCATTTAAGTGGCTGCTGTAATGGGTGTCAGTGTCATACATTAGCCCAAACTGGCCTTACAAAGGTGACCTTCCTGCTGTGCATTCCCATAGCCGTATGTGTTATGATCTTCATGGTTATTCAGCATTGGGATTGTGTGGGCAATCTATTTGGGAGTGAACAGCAGTGTTCACAATCTGAGTGTGACTTCATCTATGCCTACATTGCATGCACCATGAATGTTGAGGCCCACACATCTGACAACAATGTGCCCTAGAGTACAACACAGTGTTTGGCATGGGTATTTGCGATTGTGGACTGTCATGTTCTAATAGGTGTCTGTCTTGTCCCCTCCTGTTCCCTCAAGGTCTGTCAGTGGCAATAAGTGGTGTGCCCATATCATGTCCCTAGGTGTGGTCAGAGCAAGTTGTGTGTCTGGAAGACTTCATCCACAGGCAGGGTGTTGTGCTGTGTGGTCTTAACATGGCTCATTCATGGCAGACAATCAGGGTTACAGGCACTGTTGTGGTCTACATAGTGAGTTGCTGCACTGTGATTGCAGAGTGTGGTGGGCAACAGGTAGATTTGGGCATCTTTTGTACTGAATTGATTGCATTGCTTTGTCCTGTTGATGACACTAACCTGACCCTGCATCTCTCTCTCATACAGATTCGCCAGTGGACACGGAGGGACAGGAGCCGGACACCAGAGGTGGCGAGACTAGCACTACAACTGCACAGCAGCCCAATGACACAGAGGTCACCAGCGCCTCAGAGGGGGACCGGACTGTGCACGAGGAATCTCTGCCTGAGACACAAAGTACAACATCATCTGATGCCAGTGGGGATGCATCCATGTTGGCAGGCACAGGAAATGGGGACTCTGCATCTTCTTCTACCACACAGCCGCCAGTGTCCTCCCTCCCATCCACTTTTTCTGGTGCTGTCCATGTCAGTAAGAGGGGATGAGTTACATACACTCCTGGCACCGCTGAACCTGCACCTGTCCCCCCTGCTGCCCTCAGTGCTGAGTCTGTTGAGCTCCTGTGCCAGCTTTGTGTGGGCCAGACAGCCCTGCTCAATGCCATCAGTGACCATGACAACAAATTAGGCCAGGTGGTTGCCTACATGGAGGGCATACACTTGGACGTGGGTGGGTTGCACCGTACTGTCCAGGCTTTATCATCCACTACGCCATGCCCACTGGCCTTCCTGTTCTGCCCTTGCCTGTGCAGATTCTCATGTACTCACTCTGCACTACGCCATGCCCACTGGCCTTGTCATTCACTGCTGTTCTGCCCTTGCCTGTGCAGATTCTCATATCCTGACTCTGCACTTTGCCATGCCCACTGGCCTTGTCATTCACTGCTCTTCTGCCCTTGCCTGTAATGACATCCCCTATGTGTGCCACTTATGCCTACCCATTGTGAGTCTGCACTCTCTCTATTTGTGTATGGTACACCCCTTATATGTCTACTACTGACATGCAAAACAGTTAACCTTGATGACAGCTGTACCCTTGGTTTACATGTGTGTGTGATTCCCTATTACTTCATTTATGACACTGTGCTTTGTGGTGCAGTTCTTGTGCCAAGAGAATTGTTCCACTCTGGACTTTGCCCCAATGGCTTATATGTGATGTTCTTGCGCTATTTACCAGTCAGAATTGCTCATGTGCACTTCAGCTGTGTGTGCTGCCCAGTGCTCTGGTCAAGATGGTTGTGCTCTTGTATCCCAGAGTGGTGCATCTGTTGTTGTTGTGTTGGATGTATGAGTGTTGGCTGTGATATTGCTTCACTTCCTGGGTGTGCTGTTGTGTTTGTGCTGTGCTGATTTGTGTTCTGTGTGTTGAGGTTGTGTCAGTCATGTCTGTGTGTGACTGTTATGCTTGGTGTGCACACACCACTTGTTGTGCATACAATGCTGTGTGTATATGGCCTTGGCATTGCCTGATGTGCATCCCCTGATGTCCTGCAGTGTTTGTTCAGTTTTTATTTCATGTGCATCTGTGGTTGGTTTGATGTGGCTGTGATGTTCTGTGATGGTGCACTTCTTGTGTGATTTATGGTATATTGTGTGTGTTCTGGGCCTGGGTGATGGGGTTGTGCACTCCTGTTGTGTCTGTGCTCTCATTGCCTTTCCACAGTTTGGCTGACAGGGTATGTCTGTTTCTGATGGGGTTCCCTGTGTGTTTCGGTTGTGTTTTGTATTTGTGTGTTGGTTTTGGGCAGACATCTGTTCTGGCATTCCTGTGTGTGTGTTATGTTTGTGGCTATACCCAGGGTGTGTTTTTGTTTGTGTGTGTATGTATTGGCAAGTATTTGTAGCCTTCAGTGTGTGTGTGGCACTGGTGTTTTTGGTGCTGCTGTTGTGAAGGAGGTATGTGTGTAAATCCCTCCTGGTGTTGTCAGTAATGGAGTATGTATATGGGCCCTGTGTGTTGTCCTGCAGGCGTACTCCTGTGGGGTTGTTGTATGCATGTGTGGCTGTTCCCAGTCAGACTTCCAGGCCTTCCTTCCTACCTTGTGCCTTTAGTTGGTATGCCTTGCTGTCTCCCTGTGTTGTTGCCCTGTGTTGGCTGTGGTTTGCCTTAACTGACTGTAGCAGCTATGTGTGGTTTGATGGGCTGAGGGGGGTGTTCTGTGTTCCTGGTCTTGGATGACATGTGCCCATGCTTGCTGTGTGTCTCCTGACATTTTGGGTGTCTGTGTGTGAGTGTGTGGTATGTATGTGTGAGTATGCAGGCTGTGTGTCCATTTGTATGTTTGTTCCTTGTATGTGTTGCTTTGGTGCGTGTATTCATGTTTGTTTCCATGGGTGTGGTGGTGTTGTGGTGTGTTTGTTTCCTGGCACTGTGCTGTGTGTTGTGTGTTCATGTGCAGCAACTCCTGCAACGGCTGCCCCCCTGGATTGTTGTTGTGTAGTGCAAGGTGTGGATAGATCTGGCTTGTTGCTGTGCATGGAAGTGCACAGGATGGGCACCTGGCCTGTGCCTTCATGGGGTGTGTTGATGTGTGGCGGGGGGAGGTGTGTCCCTGGGGTCTTTGTGCCCTGCCCATGCCTTAGACTAGCCCTACCTTCTGTATTGCGCGCATGTATTCACCACTGCGGTGACGTGACCGGGGTATTGCTGCATTTTAGCGGTGGATGTGTGTCCAGGATGCAGAGGGGTGACCTGGTGGCAGGTGGGTCATGTGTGGGTGCCCTTGTGGATGTGTTATTGCCCCCAGCAGGGTGTCTGTTGTAGATTTGACCCTGTGTCAGCCCGTGTGTTGTATTTGTGTAGTTGCATACCTGCGGCAGTGTCCGCGGTGGCCCATGATTTGGTAGTGATGTAGCAGGTACAGCACTGGGAATACATGTAGAGCTGGGTCCATGGAGGTCGTGACCGGGTGGTGTGGACCGGGACTCTGGTGTCGTGCTCTGCTGTCGAGGTTCCGCCGTCTCTGGTTCACTGGTGTCTCCGCTGCGGTGCGTCTGCTTGTTTGGGCCATCCTAATTTGTGGAGCGGGGCGGACGTCATTCCGCACGGCGGTGAGTCTCGATTGGCTGACACCGCCGCGGTGGCGGGCGAACTTTGATGGCGGGGTGTGTCGCACCGCGGCGGACGGTAATTGACCTATGTTTTGCAATACTGATATGGCGGTTGTCTTTCCCGCTGCTCGCGGGTGGAAAATGCATTTTTCCGCCCCGCCAGCACTGTGGTGGTGCAACCGCCCAACATCCTAATAGACCCCTTAGTTTGTCTCAGGGATACACAGAATAAACAGTCTAGGCGTTTCAATAAGGATTTATTGAACTGTCGTTATTCTAGTGTAGAATATATGAGCTGCAACAAACATTAGACAGTAGCGGAGATATAGGTCAGCAATATTATAAAAGTAAAGGGATGTAATAGTTCTACCCTTTTGCAGAAATCATGAATACATACAAGTATATAAAACACATGATAAAAAGGTGCATACTCCTACAAAGCCTCCCTAACTAGATGTACCTAAATGTACCTAACATCAGTGTAGGTGTTGGTTTTGTCTTTCAAATTGAGCTTGTTATAAAAAAGTGCAAATTTCTTCCAGCACATGACGAGCCAAAATGAGTCAATTCTTTATGTGTCCTGGCTGATAGACGCAACATTTTCGTTGCTTGCTCATGCAGTAGACGGCCCCTATAACACCACGCAGAGTATGTAATTTGAGCACAGATGATGTTCCACACTGTTCACAGCCGGTGCTGGGACTGCCTGTGTACCGTCCAAAGCATGGGTGTCAGTGGAAGAGCCGGTGTCCATACCTACAGGTGCTGTTACTACCTGCGGTGGCTCAAGGAATGCCACCATCAACATAGGAATACGCTGAGGACATTGCAGAACATGGGCCGTTATCGGGTCCAGTAGAGCATTCCCGTCCCTTTGCTCACATGATGGGAGTAACAAACAACGGTGTAACACGGTATACAACCAATACCACGCAACTTTTACAACAACCTACCTTTACCACGCAATTTTTACAACGCAGGATCCATTACAACGAAGTACCATTACAACGCATGTATTTACAATGCAGGTACCTTTACAACGCATACCATTACAACGTAAGTATTGGTAAGTATATAATTTTATCAAAAATATTATAAGTTTGGTTTTTTGGGTAAAAGGGTATTTTTAGGGTTAAGGGTCTGTTTTGGGTTTTTGGGTAAAGGGGTATTTTTAGGGTTCAGGGTCAGTTTTGAGTTTTTGGGTAAAGGGGTATTTTTAGGGTTCAGGGTCGTTTTGGGTTTTTGGGTAAAGGGGTATTTTTAGGGTTCAGGGTCAGTTTTGAGTTTTTGGGTAAAGGGGTATTTTTAGGGTTCAGGGTCAGTTTTGGGTTTTTGGGTAAAGGGGTATTTTTAGGGTTCAGGGTCAGTTTTGGGTTTTTGGGTAAAGGGGTATTTTTAGGGTTCAGGGTCAGTTTTGGGTTTTTTGGGTAAAGGGGTATTTTTAGGGTTCAGGGTCAGTTTTGGTTTTTTGGGTAAAGGGGTATTTTTAGGGTTCAGGGTCAGTTTTGGTTTTTTTGGGTAAAGGGGTATTTTTAGGGTTCAGGGTCAGTTTTGGGTTTTTGGGTAAAGGGGTATTTTTAGGGTTCAAGGTCAGTTTTGGGTTTTTGGGTAAAGGGGTACAGGGTAAAAATAAGTAAAATTAAATTTAAATTAAATTAAATTAAATTGATTAAATTAAATTAAATTAAATTAATTAAATTACATTAAATTAAATTAAATTAATTAAATCAAATTATATTAAATTAAATTATATTAATTTTAATTAATTTACATTTAAAAAAATATTATAAACTTACCAATACTTACATTGTAATGGTATGCGTTGTAAAGGTATCTGCATTGTAAATACATGCGTTGTAATGGTACTTCGTTGTAATGGATCCTGCGTTGTAAAAATTGCGTGGTAAAGGTAGGAGTGGTAAAAGTATGCGTTGTAACGTCATACATCCGTGTAACACACATTCTTCTTCACAAAACAGGCATTGGAGGACAGGTAAGATGCAGGCCATCCAGACTGGTTGAAATGACAAGAACCAAAATTCACTTAGTTCTCTCAGGCGATGCGTGCCTAGATGTTGTACCATTCGGTCATGGTATTTCCGCTCCAGGAGCGCTTTTTCCATGTCCTTGGTGACGGGACATCCATTGCGTAGTAGGTAGAAGACAATCAGGATACCTGCTAATAAAAACAGGATTAGCAGAAGTCCTCCAAAGATGCTTCAGAATATGGAGTGTATAAAGTTTGTATAACTCAATGTACCGTCTGAAAGGTGCTTAGAAGTCTAGAAGTCCAGAGCCTATGGTCTTAAATCAGTGGACAATGCCAGTCGTATCAGACATGTTAAAGATACGATTCACCATTTCTACAAAATGGAAGGTGCTGTTTGTGTTAATAAATGCCTGTATCTCAGCTGAAGCCCTTGCGATCTTGAGTTCAAAAGTCTCTCGAGCGTAGGTTAAGGGCACAGACTTCTGTAAAAGCATGGCTTTCATTATGCCTAGAGTAGCAAACCGCATTAAAGAAAGATTCAGTGAAGGCTATAACGGCGCCTCCCTGACTGTATGTGTTAGTGGAAACAATGCTTGCATACAACAAGTAACCCTGGAGAATACAGTTCCCAGATATGCAATGCATATGAACATTCCACAGCAGCCTTGACTGTTCAGCATCAAGTAACTCCCATATGAAAGTATCCCAAATGCTGGATTATTCACAGCAGCTGGGGCACCCCTCTGATGACAGGACCATTACAGGCCCCGGGCAATAGAATGTCCTGACATAGGAGCGATACACTTATTAAAATGCTCTCACAGTTTGTACCACAGAGAAACACTTCTCGATCTCCACTCCCGCATCAAAATCTGTATTGCAATTCCAAAGATTCCTTAATGTACTCCTTACCCATGTTTACATATTTTCCTGCCTGCTTTTGTTCAAGGCACTATTGAAACTGAAAAGTAGTAACCGGTAGAGTTATGTGGCCATGGATTAGCCATTCTGTGTGTGGTTATTCTGCCACGGTGAATGGTAACATATCAAGTTTTTTGATACGCAGCATTGTATACTTTGCTCCCCTTTGTGCCATTTTTATATGTTTGTCTGTTAGATTGTATTCAGAAAACAGAGATGTACTGTTGATGAAACGCCAAGGCACATATCCTGCACGCAAAGATTGCAGTGTCCAGCTCAATAACATAATAGAACGTAACCGAGATTGCCCGTTTTGTAATATGGCTAAATCTTGTTCTTGAATGTCTATCGCAGAAGATCCAATTTCGCCTAAGGAATATATCCTGGAGGTCAGTGTTGTCAACCCATTGTCTACCACTGCTGGAGATTTATCCAAGTTAATACGGTCTATTACCTGTATTCTTTCGGCTGCCTCTTTTGGGATATTTTCCAATTTTCATTGTTGGCAGCATAAATGCCAACATATATGAAACGTTTTTGGTGTGGTTTCCTGGGACCTAGTAAAACAAATCCCTGAGATCCATGTCTTTTGTGAGTAAGGATAAGTGTTGTTTCTCTTCTATGAGTGTTAAGGTTTCTAGCCATTTAAGGCACAACTTCCCAACACTGTATGGCGTCACTACCCCTGGATGTTGTGTCTGTACATAGCACGGATCTGGCCTATGGATTGTGAACCCTTCGGTTTTACCCATGTATCTTCCCTGACAACCATTGGTGTCTGTGGGCCAAATCAACCATTTCTTCCAATTGGGATCTGATCTATTGTATTGTATGATGTCATCTAACGTAGTCCCTGTTTGTAATGTTTCGTTTACCACAGTGTTTGATGGAGTCGGCAATGAAGGTGTTTTCAAGTCTTTGTTCTTGGCTAGTCCATGGCAAGACCTCAGTTGCACTGTCTCGTTCAATAACATAATTTGTTGAGGGATGAGACATGCTCTAAATTAAGCTTCCAACCTCTACACCTGTCATTCTCTAGTACCGCAGATCGATTTTAAGTCGATGGTGTCTTTCTCTAAGTCATAACCTTGTTCATACATTTGGGCAACAAAGGAAACAGAGTAAATCTGTTGGATGTTTGTCAACATATTTTTCCGTGCTGATATTGGTGCAACCATATAATAATATGAGGCTGGGACAGACATATTAAACTCTGAAAAATATGGAAACTTCGGTGCAACTGGTTTTGAACTGCATTTTGGCAGTGTTGGGCTATGTTCCCACTGGTGGTATGTGAACACATTTCTAGGATTAGCATATTTATACAATAAATGATGACCATAATGCTGAAAACAATATATTGTTTCATAGTCTGATGTGCCTTCCAATGTTTCACTACTGGAAAACGCAGCAGATTTTTCCAAATCAGACAACATGTTATCAACAGTTTCAAAATCTCAATCATTGGAAAATGTACTTGAGGTAATGATATCACTTAATGATATTTTGAACAAATGTAGAATTTTTAAAATTACCGTCTGGCAAAATATATCACAATCAACCTTGTCCCACTGATAACAAGTCTCTTTGTTCTCTATGAGATGATTGGCGTGGTTTTAAAATTATATTCATCTTTTGGACTACCGAGTTTTGCTGAATGTAATGTCCACTAATAAGCATGTTAAAAAATATAACTAGGCCTAACCAGAAAAGAAAGAAAAGAATCCCAGAAGTTACCCATACTTCTACCTATGGTGATACCTGGTAAGACTTTCTAAGAAAGTTCATAATGGCTTTTACTTGCTGCTTGCGCAATTTTTGGGCTGGCGTTGTTTCAGGTTCACTTGGATCCAATAAAAATGCATGAAAGTTTATGACGTATCCAGAAGCAGTTTGATCAATTGTTGGAATTGCATCGGGATTTGTTGAAATTGTTTTTTGCTCTTGTCGAGGCACGTTAACATAGGCATCTGTATTTGGTCTAACAGCTATTTGTCTGACATTTTGAGTTTGATTTTGAAGTTGTGCTTCAGGTTCACGGGGAACGAGTTCCATGGCATTTTTGCATAGTCCATCATTCCGTATAGGTGACACTTCGAACACAATGAGTCTTTCAGTTTGAACTACTTGAATTGTAGCGAGAGGAGGGCATCCGCTACTTTGGAGTCCAAGTGGCCTACTGCTTAGTATCTGCCACATAGTGTGATTTGATTAAGTCAACTGAGACAAATCTTTTCTCCTTTTTTCCGGCAAGATGCAGTAGAAGTACAGTTCTTGTTCCTTCAAATGCTAGGACTGGTAAAGTCTATCTTCTCTCTGACCAGATCCCCAACTTTTTGGATCCTGACAGTTCTTGCTGTGACTGATCTAACTTCCCCGGTGGCGGTCTGTTTCAGGTGGCCGTTACTTTGTTTTGTCCTGATTTCATTTAGTTCATATAAAACATTCAAAAGGTTCTACATCCACCACTGCACCTTCACAATCAAGTTCAGGTACCCACATTCTTGTCCCAAATAGGACTTCATAAGGAGTGACAACCCCTAGAGAACTTCTTGGCATATTGTTAGGGGCCCGCTGGACCCCATAAAGAAGTTTTACCCAACGTTCACCAATGCCTAATACTCTAGCTGTTAAAGATTTCCATAAGTCTTGGTTTTTTCTCTCCATGACTAAATTTTCCTCAGGATGGTACGGTGTTGAGTACTGCAATGCTACACCCAAAATTTCCATTGCCTTCTTGTAAGCCAAGAGCTAAATGCAGGGCCCTGGTCAGAATTTAGTGAGACAATTGCGTATGTCCCTATGAAGACTCGCAACTCTTTCATAACAGTTCGAGGGTCAGCTGAGTGCTCGGGACACACCTATAGGAATAGTGAGCAGGAGTCCGCTGCTACCATTAATATCTTTTGGCCCCATCTCTTTTGAAGGGGCCACAGTGGTCTAGGTAGACACACACTAGTGGTTTGTGAGATATTAACAACGGTGTCTGTGCAGGACGTGTTACGGTGGAACCCTTCATCTGCTGACAAGATGTTGCATTTCAAGAAATAGGGGCCGATTAGGATTGCGGTTTTTCCGCATCCTCCAGGCCGGCAGAAGTGTCCGCCGGCCCGGAAGATGTGGAAAAACCGCAGCGGAGCCTTCAAAGACCCCCCGCCAGATTAGGATGGCTGGGGGGTCAGGAAGACCACCCGCAGCTTTTCCGCCGCGGTCGCCTTCCGACCGCGGCGGAAAAGCTCTAACATGTCTGGCGATGTCTATCAGACACCGCCAGGCATATTAGGATGTTGGTGGTCCTATGCCTTTCCACGGCTTGAAGCTGCACCCGCCGCAATGTTAAAGATAGAGGATGTGACCGCCACACTGGCGGTCACATCCTAATCTGCTTGGAGGGAACGCCGCAGCCCATGCGGACGTTCCCTCCTCCTCAGGGGTCGCGGTCGGACTCAAGTCCGTCCGCGATCCTAATGGGCCCCTTTGTCTTTAGTCTGCTTTGTTAAACCAGGCCACCAGTAGCGTTGTCTCAACAAGGAAACAGTCTCTGTAACTCCTGCATGAGCAAAACGTATTCCTTTGTGTGCTGCTAGTATTAAACCTAACCTATGATCTACGTTTGGGATTACTTTATCCCTCACTCCAGGAATCTGAGCAAATGGAATGTCATTGGCATCTAACTTGTAGGAGTACTTGAGTGGAAATCATTTTGGTACTGCACCGCTGTTTTTGCTTAAAGCAATAACAGCCACCATAATCTCACTGTCTATTCTCATTTTGGAATGAGTGATTGCAGCTATGGAAGACGTGCGTACAGCCCCCTTTGCTGCTTAATCAGCCAATGAATTCCTTTCAACTAGAATGCCATCACGCTGATGACTCAGTGTGAATCACATGAGTCATTGGTAGTTCGGATTTCAACCTCACTACCTGTTCCCATAGCATTTTATGCTTAATTGTGCCAGCTTTGGTGTCTTTGAATCCGTTTTGTATCCAGTATTGCAAGTATTAATTGTAAGATTGCACATAGTATAAGGAATCGCACAAAAATCTCAATCCGTATTTACGAGTGCCAGTATTAGTGCTTTTAATTCTGCCAACTGTGCCGTGCATTCTCCAAGAGAATGCGTTTTAGTGCAACTCGAATAGAACTTTCCATCCCGCATGCAACCGCTAACGATTGCACATGCTGCGCTATATTGTTGCCTACTCCCTATGGCAGGTTGAGCAGTTCCGTCAGTGTAAATGATATATTCATTCTGATCCAGTAGCATTATTTCATTAGGTAGATGATATTCTTGTTCGTTCATAAGTATGCTTGTGTCTTTAAATTTGGGTCGTACCTGTATTCTACATCTGTTGCAGTGAGAGAATTTGCCCATTGTATCCATCTTGAATGTAAGGCTTTAGCATTAGAATGCATGCTTTTGTCACAGCTTTTAAGGCTCGGACTAGAGTCACTACTATTATTCACTCCCACTGAGCCAGGGTTTGTTCTCTCACTACAGCAGTCTGTAGCTCAGTCAGAATCTTTTCAGTGTATGCAAAGCGCATCTCAGCATTGGTGTACAAATGTGATTTGTATTCAATTAGTACTGCTTCACCTTTATTATATGTTAGATAGGTTTACCCTGATTGACCCGCGATTATATGGATCACCTGGTTGCGTATGTTTAAACGTGTCTGTAATTGTTTTAAAGCTATCATGTCAGCTTGTAAGGAGCATAGTGTATCTGTGTGTTACTATGTCCAATTTCTGATTGAGAAATCAGGTTTAATTAAGTTGTAGAAAGGTTTTACTCTGACTTCATAATCCAACATGTATGATCAACCAAAATTTAGGAATACTAGTATTGATTTTTCAATAATTTTGGAGGTTGGAGAAGCAGCACACATTTTTCTAAAATATTGGCTGCCAGGCTCTTTCCATTACTTGAAAGCTTGTATCCTAAAAACAGGATACTAAGATGTGCAATTTTTGATTTTTTAAAGTTAAATTTGTAGCCCTCAGATACAATTACCCAAATTACTCTCTTCACTCTGTTCAAGTGTTCCTCCAGGTCATCGTCCATCAGATAAATATCATCCACATAGTACAATGCTTCTTCATCTAATTTTTGAAGTAACTCAGTTTCTCTGGCCAAAAACAACCCCAGGCTTTTCTAATACCCTTTGGAGAGTTGCTGAAACTGCCGTTATGACCCTAGAGCTGAGAAGGCTGTTAGATATTTGCTTTCAGGCGCTATATTTTGTCAAAAAAATCCATTTGAGATATCAAGTGTTGCTTTATATTTTTTCTGCATAATGTTATTCATTGATGCGGCACTGTATGCATTCTGAAAAGCAAATGTTTTAGTGCAAGTGCTTAAATGTCTGTAATCTAAAACTAGATGATATGTTTTGTCAGGTTTTATGACAGGAGAGAAAGGATTGTTCATTTGAGATGTGCCCCTTGGTATTCAAGTTGAGCTAAGATCTCCCTCACCTGTTTTTTAGCTTCTTGCTTTATTGGATACTGCGTCTCTGCAGTTGGAGTATTTTTTAAAGGAATTATGTGGTGAGTTGAATCCTCATCCCATCCAACATGGTTCTTATATAATGCTGGAGCTTGGGCTACTGTGCACTCCTGCGCATAACTGTGTTGCAAATACCTGGGAATATCATGAGGATGCTGGCATAATTACTGCTTCTACTTTAGGACAGCCCATGATAAATGTTGGCGGCCAATCTTGTTCAGCTAATAAAATTTCATAGCCAAACATTATGTTCTTCAAAAAGAGACCTCTCACTCTCCTACTTTTGTCCCCATCGATTTGGAGTGTTATTTCATATACTTTAAGTGGGACACTTACTCTAGTATCAGGTGTTTCCACAGTTATATCTTCATTCAAGTCCGCTGTCACCAGAAATTACATCAGGTTCCGGCGAGCTATTGTTATTTCTGCCGCACTGTCTAGCATCGTCAGAGCCCATTCTCCGCTCAGTAGTCGAGTCCTCAGAATTCTGGGCAGGTCTGACCTTTAGACCTGCAACTTTCTTCTTTTTGAACTGTGGCTTTTGCTTTGGTTTTTCTTCTTTTTTAGAAGTTTATTCTTGAGCATGCTGCTTGCCTTTGGACTTTGTATGCTCTTCTTGTCTTTCTGACCGTCCTTCAATCTCGAGTTTTTAATGGACCCTAAAAGGAATGAGAGTAAAGTGTATCAGTATCCTGATACCTGTCAGGTTTCCTAATATTATCCCTATTCCTAAGGTTATACCTCTTTTCACAGGGCTCCTGTGGAGGAGATTTACTGAGGGATTGAGATTAACCCTGGGCATAGTGGGGCTACTCAAAGCACCACGAAGTCGGGAGAAATCTATGCCCACCCACACACTTCGCATAGCCCCACTACGCGCCGCCCGCCTCCCTCCCGCCCTCTTGTAAATGCCCTCCAAATGATTTAAAACATGGTAAAATTAATTGAAATGACTTACCTGACATGCGGCGTCCCGGGGCTCCCTCCGATGAACAAAACCAAAATTGTGATTCAGTAATCTGTTAACGAATCGCAATTTGGATTTAGAAAGTGTATTTGGAAGGGGCATGTTTGGGGCATCACTTCCAAATACCAATTTGCAATGGTATGTACAAATGTTTTGCAATCGAAATATGGTTCCCCTATATTCACACTTTATCGCCAACTTAAAGTTGATAGTAACCCATTCACTAATGGGAAGAGGTCCCCTTGGGACTTCTTCCCCTTTGAGAATGGCTGAATTCATATATTTTATGAGCAGGCAGTGGACTAATGGGCACTGCCTACTTCTAAAAATAAAAATAAACCTTTTAATTTTTTTATTTTTAAATGCATCCCGTTTTTCTTTAAGGAAAATGGGCTGTGTTTAAAAAAAAACGATTGCTTAGTTTAAAAGCAATCACAGATATAGTGGTCTGTTGATTCCTTCAAGCCACCATTCCAGTGATGGCAGCGAATTGTTGTAGGTAACAAATTACAACCTATCTCATTAATATCCATGAAGTAGGTCTATTTCTGATCCACTACGAATCGCTACTTAAGGAATAGGGGCTAAATAACCCCTTTGAACATTAATATTAGCAATTCCCAAATAGCTATTCAGAAAAACTGATTATATGGTGGTGCTAAGTTCTTTGGCCTCTTAACTCATGCACAGGGATTCCCTTAGCATGTTTCTCCTATAATAGATGATAGGTGTCATCCACAACATTGTGAGAATAACTGCTCCTTTTCTTATTATGATCTCCTCTCAGTTACAAACTGATTATTTCCTCTGGAGCATACACACTATCATGAATAGTCTATTGTTATTTTGTTTAGTATCTTCCTATTGCCTTCCTATTTTTCAATATACTGTATATGCGTTGTTTTTCTGGTTTTGTCTTCTCTTGGCATTACCCGGTTGCGGTCAAGTATTAAATCACACTTCCTTCCAACCAGCCCCAGTCTACAGCTTCAGCCAGTCGAGCTCCTTCCAAAATTCAGGCAATTCTCCATTGTATGCACAGAACCCGTACACCGAGTCCAACTGCCCCTACAGAGAGCAAGGTCTTCATTTAGCTAAGTCCCATCCGAGGAGTGGGTTAACCCCTTCGACACTGACGACGGAGCAGTTCCGTCATCAGCGTCGGTTGGGCTGTGCTGATGACGGAACCACCCCGTCATCAGTACAGCCCTGGGGGGGAGAGCTGGCGCTCCCCGCCTGGGGCATCGATCATGGCGCTTTTCCCTGGGCTGGCAGCGGAAGACTTTCCGCTGCCACCCCCTGGCCCCCCACGCTTCCTGGTGACATCAGCGCGCACAGCGCGCACCGACGTCATCAGGAAGCGCTGGACGCGCTGGAAGCCATTTGTTTCCAGCGCGTCTAGCAGCTAAGGTGAGTCTTTGTGCTCCGGTGGGGCCGGGGGGGCAGTTTCTTGGTGCCTTGAGGCATCGGGGGGGAGGAACCAGTGTTTCCTCTCCCCTGATGTCCCAATGCAGGGCATTCCTGGTGCACGATCGCGCACAGCGTCGCGATCGTGCACCAGGAATGCCCCACTAGACACCAGGGATTGTTTGTGTAAATTTATTTTGTGTGTAGGAAGCGACCCCTTGGGCAAGGGTCGCTTCCTTAGGGGGACAAATTATTTTTTAGACTTTTCTGCCCCCCTGGGGCAGATCGGCTGATTTGTTGGCCGATCTGCCCCCAGGGGGGGGCAGAAAAGCCCACTAGACACCAGGGAGTTTATTATAATTATAAAGGAAGCAACCCCTTGGGGAAGGGTCGCTTCCTAGTGGCCCATAATTTTTTTTAGACTTTTCTGCCCCCCCTGGGGGCAGATCGGCCGTTTTTTGGGCTGCATCTGGACCCAGGGGGGGGCAGAAAAGCCCACTAGACACCAGGGATAGTGTTTTATTTATGAAGGAAGTGACCCCTTGGGTAAGGGTCGCTTCCTAGGGGCCAAACATTTTTTGGGGACTTTTCTGCCCCCCCTGGGGGCAGATGCCATTTTTTGGGCCTAATATGGACCCAGGGGGGGGGTAGAAAAGCCCACTAGACACCAGGGATTTGTTTTTTTTTAATAAAGGATGCGACCCCTTAGGCAAGGGTCGCTTCCAGGGGACAATATAAATATTGTAGACTGTTCTGCCCCCCCCCTCCCCCTGGGGGCAGATCGGCTTTTTTTTTTACTATTTCTGGACCCAGGGGGATAGAAACGCCCACTAGACTCCAGGGATTGTTTTTTTTATAGGGAGCGACCCCTTGGCCAAGGGTTGCTTCCTTGGGCCCATTTGTTTTCAAAAGTATGTTCTGCTGTGTCTTTATTTGGCCTCTCTGCCCTCCGTAGGGTTGCTTCCAGGGGGCCCACGTTTATAATGATTTATATTCTGCCCCCCATGGGGACAGACACCCCATTTCTGACATACCCTGTGACATAGCCTGTTGTAATGTGTGTTGTTTTTGTTTCTTCTAATGTGTATTGTTTTTTTTTCTCTTTAGATTGTTGCAGTGTGCGGTTCCGTTACTGGTGGTTCTGTTGTTCTGCTGTTTCTGTAGTTGCATGTGTTTGGTAAGAGACCTTTTTTGTTCAATTGTAATGTCATTGTTTATTTTGCAAAGTGTGTAGTAATATGAGCATGTTTGGTTTCTGTTTTTAGTGATTGTAAAACATGTTTTGCATTTGTTTTTGATATGTACTTCAGTAGATGTAAGTTTTTTTTTTCTTCTTTCTAGTGGGATATCGTTGCCTATTTGCTGTGTCTTTTCAGAGTAGGTGCTGGTGAGTGTAGTTGTCTCTTGTAAGTGAATTGTATATTTTTTCTAAATTTAGATATTTGTGATAAAGGCTTACATTTTTTAACTTACTTTGCACAGTGTTGGGGTTGTTGAGTTCTTTGTGCAGACTCCTTTATTTGTAAGGATAATGGCTAGCCGCCGGATTACTGCTCAGCAAGTTGTTGGAATGCTTTTTGATTCTTCCTCTGACCATGGTCCAGAGACTGACTCTGATTCTGAGCCAGAGGTGGGAGGTGAAGATTCAGGTAGTGAGTTTTCTCTACACATGGCTTCATCTGATGATGAAGACACTCTGAGTGCTGATGAAGTTACTTTTGGTGTGGATGAAGTGCCTGTGGTTGCGGAGGACATTGCTGTGCCAATAGTGCGGCAAGAGACATCTGGGCTGCAGCCTGGGGCTGCTAGACTTCCAGTTGGTGTAGTGAGACAAGAGGCAGCTGGGCGGCAGCCTGCGGCTGCAAGACTTGACGTTGAAAGTTCTGACCTCTGGGTTGCACCAGGCATGGTGCAGCCGGCATTGCCTGAATTTACTGGTGTTCCAGGGTGTAGGGTGAACACTGAAAACTTTTTGCCTATTGATTTTTTCAATTTGTTTATGGATGATGTGTTTTTGGGCGAGATTGTAGAGCAGACTAATTTGTATGCTGAAAATATTTTGAGGGTGAACAGTGCCAGCCTTAAGCCCCACGCTAGAGCTACCCGGTGGACTCCCACAAATTTGGAGGAGTTGAAAAGTTTTTGGGTTTAACTTTTTTGATGGGCTTGCTTAGGAAACCATCAATGGCTTCATATTGGTCTACTAGTCCCTTGATGGCAACAGCTATATTTCCGGCAGTCATGAGTCGTGATAGTTATTTGCTCCTGCTTCGGATGATGCATTTTGTTGACAATAGTTCTGCTTTGGCACGAGATCACCCTGATTGTGACCGTCTTTTCACGATTCGGTCTGTCATTGATCATTTCGTTGATCGATTTCCTGAGATCTTTTATCCTGGGAAAGAAATTGCAGTGGATGAGTCTTTGCTGTTGTTCGAGGGCCGCTTGGTTTTTCGGCAATACATTCCTAGTAAGAGGGCACGCAATGGAATTAAGCTTTATATGCTGTGTGACAGTCAGACTGGATATGTCTCTAATTTCAGGGTGTAAACTGGTAAGGAATCCAGGATTAACCCCCCTGGTTGTCCGTCGACTTTTGAGAAAATTGTGTGGGAACTTGATTGTGGATTTTTTAACAAAGGCCATCATTTGTATGCCGATAACTTCTACACTGGTGTGCGGTTGTTCAGGGAATTAGCCAAAGTGGACACTGTTGCTTGTGGCACAATCCGCTCAAACTGTAAAGGTTTCCCAAAAGAACTTGTTTGTCAAAAGCTTACTCGGGGACAGTGCAGTGCATTGCATTGTGAGGAGCTTCTAGCTGTGAAGTTTTCAGACAGGAGAGATGTCTACATGTTGACTTCCATACATGATGAAAGCACTGAACTGGTGACTGTTTGGGGTCAGGTTGCAGAAGCGCGCAAACCTGTGTGCATAATGGACTAAAATAGGTACATGGGTGGTGTTGACAGAGTAGATCAGAGGTTGGAACCGTATGCTGCTCTTCGTAAGGCTAACATTTGGTACAAGAAGTTGGCTATCCATCTTTTCCACTTGGCAACCTTTAATGCTTTTGTTCTGTTCCAGAAATCTTGTCCCCAGTCAAAGATGACTTTTGTAAAGTTTCAGGAGTCTGTAATAGACAGCCTTGTTTTAGTGGAACAGGCAAGTGTTCCTAGAGTTGGAGTGGTGGAGGATGTTGCCAGATTGAAAGATTGCCACTTTCCTGATCAAATTCCTCCTACAACCTCAAAAGACTTTCCCAGTTGGAGATGTAGAGTCTGTTGGCGAAGAGGTTTGCGGAAGGAGGTTCATATGTACTGCCCCGACTGCCCTTCAAACCCCGAGCTGTGTGTACCTACTTGTTTTAGATTGTACCACACGCAAAATTATTTTTGGGAGCATCCATGAGTGGTAAAGTGAACTGGTTGGTCTTTATTCTTTAAAACTTATTGTTCAGTTTCAAAGTTGGCATTTGTGTAGTCTTTTTAGATTTAGTTGTTGTGTTAGTAGATTTGTATCAATTTGCAATTTGTTTTTGTTTTTCTTTTATTTTCAAAAAAACTAAAGTATGATGTTGGTTTGCATGTAGTGTCCATTGTCTGACGGTGTGCATGGTTTGGCGCTTGGCTGGCGGTGTCTGTGGACTGGTGCTTGTCTGGCGGTGTCTGTGGACTGGTGCTTGTCTGGCGGTGTGCGTGGTCTGTTGTTTGGTTGGCGGTGTGCGTGGTCTTGCGCTTGCCTGGTGGTGTGTTGGGATTGGTGCTTGCATGGGGGTGTGCCTGGGCTGGAGCTTGGCTGGCGGTGTGTGTGGAGTGGCGCTTGCCTGGTGGTCTTTGTGGACTGGTGTTTGGCTGGTGGTGTGTGTCGTCTGGTGTTTGGTTGGCGGTGTGCATGGTCTTGCGCTTGCCTGTTGGTGTGTTTGGATGTGTGCTTGGCTGGTGGTGTGCCTGGACTGGTGCTTGGCTGGCTATGTGTGTGGAGTGGAGCTGTCCTGGCAGTGTGTGTGGACTGGTGCTTGCCTGGCGGTGTGAGTGGTCTGGTGTTTGGTTGGCAGTGTGCGTGCTCTTGCGCTTGCCTGGTGTTGTGTTTGGATTGGTGCTTGGCTGGTGGTGTGCGTGGAGTGGTGCTTGGCTGGTGGTGTGTGTGGAGTGGTACTTGGCTGTCTGTGCACGGAGTGGTGCTTGGCTGGCGGTCTGTGTGGAGTGGCGCTTGGCTTGCGGTGTGCGTGGAGTGGTGCTTGGCTGGTGGTGTGTGTGGAGTGGTACTTGGCTGTCGGTGTGCATGGTCTGGAGCTTGGATGGTGGTGTGGGTGGACTGGCGCTTGGCTGGCGGTGTGCGTGGAGTGGTGCTTGGCTGGTGGTGTGTGTGGAGTGGTGTTTGGCTGGCGGTGTGCATGGTCTGGTGCTTGGATGGTGGTGTGGGTGGACTGGCGCTCGGCTGGCGGTGTGTGAGTAGTTACTTTCTGTTGGTCACTACACACACTGCTAGTTGAGTGACACTCCACGCAGTCCATCATTTTGTGTAGTTGCAGTGTCAGAAATGTGGGCGTGTGAAAGTGATGGGCCCTTGAATGGCGCTGTCTGCTGGTGTGAGTGTTGTAATGTGATGGGTCCGTAGCAGGCGGTGTGAATGTTTTGTATGTGTCACACATATGAAAGGTGTATGAATGGCCTGTAAAGACGTTCGTGCCATGACGTGGCTTTACAGCTCACGAGCTGTGACTCATTGGTTCAGTTGATCATACTTTCAATTATACGCAGTGTATTTCATTTTTGTGAAATTACTTGCGAATACAATTGTATGTACTGAATCATCACTCACCCTCGTGCCAAATCCAACCAGTATGTGTGTGCGCTTGCGGATTAGATGGCTGTGCAGTAATATTTGTCTTTTTTCTCTTTCTGAAGTAGGGTGTACCTTGTCCCTTTTTGTGAATGTTGTAATGTGTTGCTTTTCCTTCCGGATGGTGTCAATGGTCTGGTGTGTATCAGGTATGAAAGGTGCGTGAATGGCCTGTAAAACGGTTGGTGCCTTGTCGTGGCTTTACAGCTCACGAGTTGCGAGTCACTGGTTTGGTTTTTATGCATTTATTTATTGACAGAGCATTTCATTTTGAAATATCTTGTTAATAAAATGTTATGTACTGAACCATCACTCGCCCTCGTGCCAAATCCAACCTGTATGTGTGTGTCTTTGAGGAATAGATAGCAGTGCTTGAATGTTTGACTTTTGAGTAACTCTGTTAAGGTGTACATTATAGCTATAAATAACTTACTAAATTTAGATGTTATTGTTAAACCATGGGAGTATATGGTCATGTCTTTCTGGTGAATTCTATTGTTTTTTTTTATCCACAATCTCCTGCAAACTTGAAAATGTCTGTCACAATTTCCATGCAATATTTACCCAAGAATCGCACGCTCTCAAATTGAAAACTTAATTCATTCAAAACAATTTGGTTTTGCAAGGGGGTTCCCATGAGTTTTTGGCCCGGGGCTCGGCGGGCATCTTTGGAAACTACCAAACCCAAACAGTTCTGAAAACTAGACACCTGGGGGAGTCCAGGGAGGTATGGCATGCGTGGATCCCCCAATGTTTTCCTTCCCTGCAAACCTTAAATTAAGGTTAAAAAAAACACTTTTCCATACATTTTTGCGTGGGATCTCCGTGCCGGCACAAATGTCCTACCACCCAGCGTTCCCCTTGATCTCCCGAGTAAAATGATACCTCACTTGTGTGGGTGGGCCAAAGGCCTGTGACTAAGGTGAGGTGCTTATGTGTCAATCCTAAACACTACAATTTTTAAAAATTCATGTTTAGCCTGTTCTGCTTTGGGGCACCCACACAAGTGAGGTATCATTTTACTCGGGAGAACAAGGGGTGGTAGGACATTTTTGCCGGCACCGAGATCCCACGCAAAAAAGTTTGGAAAAGTGATTTTTTTACCTAATTTTAAGGTTTGCAAGGAATTCTGGGTAGGAAGACATTGGGGGACTCACGCATGCCATACCTCCCTGGACTGCCCCGGGTGTCTACTTTTCAGAAATGTGTGGGTTTGGTAGGTTTCCCTAGATCGCCGTCTAGCACGGGGCCAAAAACCCAGGTAACCCCTCTTGCAAAAGCTGGTGGTTTTGACATTGACATGATACCTCACTGCCGGCAGAGCTAGGATTCAAAAACAAAAGGTAGGCTCTTTGCCAAAAAAAGGGCACGATTTCACTGCGAAATTGAGGTGCAAACATGTTACGTTTTGCGCTGTTTCCTGTCGCAGGCACTATGCAGACCCAGGCAAGTGAGGTACCATTTTTTTCGGGAAACCTGGGGTAACGCTGGGTGGGGGGAAATTTGTTGATCCACGCAGATTCCAGAACTTTACACCACAGAAATGTCAGGAAAATGCGTTTTTTTGTCAATTTCTTAGCTTTGCAAGGGATTCTGGGTAACAGACCCTGGTGGTAGGCAGTCGAGTCAACCCATCCTGAATTCCCCTGGGTGTCTACTTTTCAAAAATGAATAGGTTTGCTAGGTTTCCCTAGGTGCCGGCAGAGCTAGGGTTCAAAAACGAAAGATAGGCTCTTTGCCAAAAAAGGGCACATTTTCACTGCGAAATTGCAGTGTGACCATGTTGCGTTTTGTGCTGTTTCCTGTCGCAGGCACTAGGCAGACCCAGGCAAGTGAGGTACCATTTTTTTTGGGAGACCTGGGGGAACGCTGGGTGGTTAGAAATTTGTTGATCCACGCAGATTCCAGAACTTTGCATCACAGAAATGTGAGGAAAATGCATTTTTTTGTCAATTTTTTAACTTTGCAAGGAATTCTGGGTAACAGAACCTGGTGGGAGGCAGTCGAGTCGCCCCATCCTGAATTCCCGTGGGTGTCTAGTTTTCAAAAATGTATAGGTTTTCTAGGTTTCCCTAGGTGCCGGCAGAGCTAGGGTTCGAAAATAAAAGGTAGGCTGTTTGCCAAAAAAGAGCACGTTTTCACTGCAAAATTGCAGTGCAACCACGTTGCGTTTTGCGCTGTTTCCTGTCGCAGGCACTAGGCAGACCCAGGCAAGTGAGGTACCATTTTTTTCGGGAAACACGGGGGAACGCTGGGTGGGTGGAAATGTGTTGATCCACGCAGATTCTAGAACTTTCCACCACAGAAATGAAAGGAAAATGCGTTTTTGTCCATTTCTTAGCTTTGCAAGGGATTCTGGGTAACAGAACCTGGTGGTAGGCAGTCCAGTCACCCCATCCTGAATTCCCCAGGGTGTCTACTTTTCAGAAATGTATAGGTTTGCTAGGTTTCCCTAGGTGCTGGCAGAGCTAGGGTACAAAAACTACAGCTAGGCACTTTGCCATAAAAGGGTCAATTTTTAACTGCAAAATTGAGGTGTGACCACGTTGCATTTGGCGCCGTTTCCTGTCGCAGGCACAAGTAAGTAATATTTTATTTGTATATGATTAATTAAAATTTTTACAAAATTGTAAAACGTCCAATAGTCGTTGTTACTTAAACTTAACAAAATTAGAATGCATAAAATTACAGTATTGGTAAAAACAGTTTCATGATTATCCTCAAGGGATTTTAAAAAGTTCATCCGGCATGATTAAGTCTCTTTCTTATTAGGTCGAAGAACTTCACAACTTGGCAGTTCAATTTGATGTCGCTAGTAGAGAAGCACAGTTTGGCTGCCTGTCTACAGGTCCGAACGGCATGTAGATTGAAGAAGGGACGTAGGAGATTGTACCTCAAGTCCTTTAAGCTAGGGCAGATGCAAATCACATGAACTATGTCCTCCTTGCCGGTTTTGCACATGCGACACTGTTGTGAAAAGTTGTTTCTCTCCCAAGGCGGAAGATGTGGGAGTATTGGAATTACCCCAAGGCGTAATTTTAAGAATTTTTCTTTAACATTTATTTTCATGCCGATGTTGAGGTACGCTTGTGACCGCAGTTTTTCATAATCGCCCACCGTTAGCCATCCATGTGCTCTATATGCTAGGTCCTTCTTGTCCTCTATCGCTGAAATGATACTTGCTGATTTTTTGGCTATTTTTTTAAAAGACACAAGATCTATTGATGTTTCCCAGGTGTCAGTCAGGCCTAGAACTTTGAGTGATTTGTATAAATAGGCTCTCGGCGCAAAATTGCGGTGCCGAAGTAATTCTTCCCATATATTTGCACATAAAGATCCAGCCTCTGCATTGCGAATCTTGTGCCAGTTTGTCGCGTACACACTCCGCCTTTCTAAGGCTTGTTTCAGGATTCCGAATTCTAATCGAATCTGAGCCGGGGAGACATATTTGGGAAGATTAAAAGTAGCCCTGTATGAATTAGCTATGAGTGTGTCCAGCAACGCCGCGTCCTTACCGTGGTGTGATTCACTCCCATAGGTGAGAGTCGGTTTTAATTTGGCACGCAGGACTTCAAGAAGAGGTTTAAGTGTAAGGTCAGGTAGTTTGACCTTCAATGATTTTAGTGCCAAATAGGTCATTGTGGCCTTCCCTCGCAAGGACTTGAACTGCGCCCTGGAGGTATTATTTGAGTCCAGGATTACTCCCAGGTACTTACACGTGGTGACCTGGTCAAGCTTTTCGCCATTCAAGTGCCAGCAAGGATTCTTTTTTTTCCTATAGTTCACAGCCATTACCTTTGACTTATTGAAGTTTATTTGTAGGGCATTCTTTACTGAAAAAGCATGAGTTGTGTTCAAAAGATGTTGGAGGCCCTTTGGAGTCCGACTTATCAACAGCAGATCATCCGCATATAACAGGTTGGAGAGGGGAATTTTCCCTAATCTCGGTGCATGATTGGGACATTTGTCAAGTTGCCCAGGTAGATCGGCTAGAAAAAGATTGAATAGGATGGGTGCAAGTAGGCACCCCTGTTTTAATCCTTTTGTTGTCCTAATGGGCTTTGAAAGGTGTGTTGCAGCCCCAAGTTTGATTTTAATCCAGGTGTTTGAGTGGAGCAGTATTAGGACGCCTAATAGGCATTTAGGTATTCCCAAATTGTCCAGTTTCAGCCAAAGTTTGTTGCGGTCCACATGGTCAAATGCAGCAGTGTAGTCAATAAATGAAAAGAATAAAGATGACTTAGTTTCTTTTGCTGCTTCCATCAGCAGTGATAGTGCCATGAGATTAGTTGTGGTCCCTTGGCCTTTACAGAAACCCGTTTGGTTGATTGGGATGATGGAGTTTTCAGTTGCCCATGATGTTACCTCCTCCAAAATAAGGCCAGCAAAGTATTTTGCCTCCACATCTAGGAGAGCAATAAGGCGATAGTTGTTTGGAAGCCTCTTGCTACCTTGTTTATATATCGGGCTGATGATTGAACCGTGCCAGGACTCAGGAAGTGTCTGAGAGAGTCTTATACTGTTAAACACTGGTGCTAAAGATGCGCTCCAAAATTCAACATCTGATTTGTAGAGCATAGATGGTAGGCCGTTCGGCCCTGGAGCACCGGTTGGTCTCCCCCTTGATATTTGTCGTTGGATATCAGATGGAAAAATTGTCTTTGGCCCTGGCTCAAGTACCTTTGATGGATTTTTTCCCGTATTTAATTTGTCAGGTTTTGGTGTATTCGTGGCCATGTGCTCCCCCGTTTCAAGGGGATTTGTGGCAGTGTAGTAGTTGAAGTTTACCTCTTTTTTGTGCTTTGTAGCTTTTAGGCGAGGTTTGTTTGTAACGGCCTCGTCTGTAGTCCCATCGTCAATAGGTATTTCGACCAAACCTCCTCGGTTATGTGCGAATTTTGACCTGGAAGGTCAGGATTCTGTATTCTTTTAACCATTTGCCAGAATCTGGAGCTGTTTTTCTGCTTCCCTTCGTAGACTAGCTTTACCCATAGCTCTTCGTTATTTCGCTTCTGATTGCACCATTTTGTCCGCTTCAGCTGTGTTTTAGCTTCCCGTAGGGCGGGTTGCAGGCTATAATTTGTTGGATCCTTTCGCAACTGTCTCAGTATTTGGTTTACTAGTCTTTTTTGTAGTTTCATTTCCGGGCATGAGTGATTCCCTTTAGCCATAGTTATTCCATGTTTAATCCATTTTATTTCCAAACTGAATTTTTTTATATCGTAGATACCCCTGACGAAGCGTAAAGCGAAATGCATTGGGTGTGATGTAATGTTTGCACAATTCAGAGGACTCGAGATTCAGTACATGTTCATGTTTAAGCCTGGATAGGCAATCATGTAACACTTACACGCAGAAACTGAAATGAATTTCGTATCCCTGGCGTGACAATGAAGTTTGGATAAAGTTTGGAAATAAAATGGATTAAACATGGAATAACTATGGCTAAAGTGAATAATTTGGAACACTACGTGTATACGGCTGTGCAACTCGTATATGACCAGCACAGAGCGGGTCATTGTTTAAATATGGGAACGTTTTTTACCATTTTCTCCCTAATTTTTTTGACGAAAATATCCCAGACTTCCGGCGCCTTGGTTGCGTAGCTGGCAACTTGGGAGAAAAGGCTTTTCGCCATGGAACTAATGGAGTCAATGTTCCTGGCGTTACAACGCAGCCGCCTTAAATTTGGGACAATGTCTCTATCGAAGCCTATAAAGGTTTCAGTTTCCAGATGGGAGGTAGATCTTATTATGGCCTCTTGTGGCAGGTGGTCACTGAGGTCGCTCATACCGATTCTAAAAGAATTTACCCAACAGAACAAGTTCAAGGATGTAAACATGTAGTCAAGATGGGAGGATTGTTTATTCGCGTGGAAGGTGGCAGCTGGTGGATCATCGTCAACGTAGCGGCCGTTCAGGGCCCTTAGGTTAAGTTGTTCCAGATGTTGAAGTAGGATTTTTGAATGCTTCGTTGGATTCTTGTTTTTTATATGGCCTTGTGTCGGCACGCCCCATGCTTCGTTCAAATCTTGGGTAAGGTCGCTAAGTTGCTCTTTATTGATTAGAAGCATATTAAAATCGCCTGCCAAGATGAATGAATCAGATACGCTTTCTTCCATTATTTTTTTCACCAGTTTGGCCAGGTCTTTCGCACCTTTTTGTTTATCTTTGGAATGAATTATATATTAATTATAGTCACAGCCTGGAACTGCTTCTTTAACCGGAGGGAGATCTTTGCTACCTGGATGACGTTTGGGAGTGGAATATGTAGGTCCAGTGCCTCAATTTCGCCTATTGTCGATATCAATGCGAAAAGCATCAGACCGCCTGATCTTCGGCCAAAGGTTGAGTTTTTATTTGCCGGAATACAGCAAGACGTGAACCCTTGGAGCTCAAATGCTTTTTCTTCCCAAGTCTCTTGAAGCAGGATAAGGTCAAATGTAGTCAGATAGTCTAGAAATTCGGGATCATTTCTTTTGCTCGCCAAACCGTTGATGTTCCAGGAGCAAATTCTAATGTCCATGTATCCTTCTGAGGGGTTGGTGAGTTCTTTCCCTGTTTGTCAGTTATTGACAGGTGAACTGACGAATGTGCGTTGAATTGACTTCCAAGTGTGAGCAGCTTTTGGTGAAGAACAGCTGCTAAGCTTTTGATATTGTTCAAAATTGGGGGTTTTTAAGTCTCGGGGGCACGGCCCGGGCGAGCTGCTTCTCGCTCCTTTTAATATTGAGATAGTACTTTTTTGTGCTAGAGGTCTGGCTAGAGGAAGAAAAGGAGTAGGATAACGAGGTCGCTCTTCGAGTCTCAGCTCTATCCCCCATTGCTGAAACGTCGCTACTTCTTCCATGATTTTATGTGCTGTCTCAAGTGAGTGCCAAGTTGCTTTTGTAATGTCTGGGCAATGGGGTTCGGTGTTTGACTGAAACTCTATTTCCAAGAGGTCAGATGAACTGATGTTTGATAAATTTGATAGTGAATGCAAGAGCCTTAATGTTTCCCCTATTCAGTATATCATTTCTGCCACGGGATGTGTATTCTGGTATAAAAAGGATTGATGTTGGACTGTTCGAGTGCTGTGGTATGGTTGGGTCCGGCGAAGGTCTCCTGTCACCCTGTTGAATAGGTTGAGGAGAGCGGCTTGGGCCTGCTGTGACTGGGGAATTTGGCTGCTCACGTTGGTTGGTGGCTATCCGCAGGTTCCGGATGGTATTAGTCGGTATACGTGTCAAATGTGGAGTGGACTCCGTGTTGATAGCCGTGGTGGTGTCCACTCTTCCTCTTATTGGAGCAAGTTCAATTGGTGTTGATTCGATGTTAATAGAATTTTGTGCCGCTTGAGTTTTTGTAAATTGTAAAACTTTCTGCTTGAGTTTTTTTTGTGCAGGTTTCTTAGTAACGATACTTGTCAGTTTTAAATGTTGCGATGAAGATGCTGATGATGCAGTTTCAGAGACCTTATATCGGGGAGATTGTTCCTCATTGGCTGGTGGAGACCCAGTGACGGTTGCTGCTAAAGGAGGGGAGTTAGAATATATTTCTATCTTCTTACTTGACCCTATTGGGGCCCGATTCCTTCCTTTCCTTTTGTTCTTTCTCCGAGTCTTAGAAGATTCCTGAGTGTTTGTTGAGGAAGATGTGACTGTAGTTGCAGTTGTGACGGTAAACTCAGATGCCAATGATCTGGGCGGTGATATTTCGGTTGAGGATGCAATGATATCTGACCTCTGCTCGATCGGGTGCTCGATCAATAAGCCCGTTGGTATCACTGGAGCATCTGAGGGTGGGTAGAAAGTTTGCGAGGTTTGGGTTTGTAGAACTGCTGATTTTAAGTCAGTTATCAGTGCCCCCAACATTGTTGGTAAGGATGATAATTTATCTAAAATTGGGTCACAAGGTAGTGGTTGTACTAAAGGTGGTTGGGCCGCAACGGCATCTTGACCCCTCCTTATGAGGCCATTTAGTTCCGAGATTTTCCAGCCAATTCCTGAGATTGAGTCAGCCATTGTCTGCAAAACACAAATTTGCATGTCCATTTTTTGAGATTGGAATTCCAGGGCTGTAGCAGAGTGTTGCAGTGTGTTTAGGATTGTTACCCAAATCGATTCGGGAACTGCTTTTCCTGGGCTGTAACTTCTCTCATGTCTTGGTGAGGCGTGGACAGTGGGCTTCCATTCAGATGGATGGCGGTTATAAGTAGCAACTAGTTCTTCCCACTCCTGTGCTGCTATAGAGGACATGTCGTTGTCATTGTCTGAAAAGTTGTTTGTGGGCAGGGAAACATTGTTCAGTAATAAAGTACCGCCCTGGGCAGCCCCTTGCACTGCTGTCTTGTTCGTCGCTGTTATTTGTTCGGTGGTGCTACTGAAGTTTAGCTGATGTGACTTGGTTAGGGTCGGTGGGGTATTTAGTAGTGGCGGTGGTTTGATGCCACTTCCTTGCTCTTCAGTTACTGGGGATGGTTTTGCTCGAACGTCTCTGATTTCTTTTGTTGAGTTTGGAGAGCTGCTAGCTAATTGGGGAGGTGGTAGATCTTCCCTTTCCTGCTCTTTGTGAATCAAAGCCTTAGTTTCCAGTGTCGCGTCTTGTTTACCGAGATGTCGAGGACTGAATTTGCTAGGGTGAGTCTCACCCTGCTGTACTAGATGTGGGTCGATCGCTATATCTGGAGACTTGGCCTCGATCGGTATACTCCAGTCGTTTTTGGAAGTTTTACTGGAAGACGCCAGTTCCCAAGTATTGCGGTTGGTTGGTTCATGTTCTACCGAGAAGATGGGTGCTGCCGCTCTTCTTGCTTTAGGCGAAGTTAGTGTAGGGATGACAGTCGCTGCCTCAGGAGTGGGTGGACGCAGAGTTTCCACTGGGCTGGGTAAGCCTACTTGGCTGCTATTCATGCTGCTGCAGTCATGCTCGTCTTTTAAAAGCGGAGATTGAAGACCTCTAATATTCCCAGTCTTTGAGAATATAGCTGTTCCAGGGTCTTTAAGAAAGGAGAACTTTGTATAAATCTTAGGTTGGTGTGAACATATCCTTTTCTTTGCTGGCGTTCCATCGATGGTTACAAGATTATCTGAATCCGTTGGTGGAAGTTTTTTTACTGGAGGTACTGGAGGTAGTACGGGCTGTACAAGTCTTTGTGGCTGCTGTGATAGCTCGAGGGCAGTGATTAGGGATGGTGAGGCAGCAAGTACCTTGACTTGGTCGTTTTTGTTTGGCGGTTGAGTTGAGGGTAATTTATATTTACTGTTGCAGTTGATGTTTCCATAACTGTAGGGGGTGAGGCCTCTGAATTATTTATATTTTTATTACATGCGCTTGAACCGAATTCCTTGGGATTATTTGAGTTTGTTGGAGAGTTTGTTGGAGATATTGACTCTGGTTTCCCCAGTTTTCTTTTCCTTGATCTCAATGTAGAGTTGGGTTTTGGTTGTTGCCTGATCATGCCAGATCTCATTGCGCTTTTTTTTTTTTTTGTAGCCTTAGTGCGTTTTTCTTATTTCAATAGGCTAACAAGTTTGCGGAGTGGACAAACGAGGGTCGTGCCTCTCCCCCTGTGTCCAATCTCTAATGATGGCTTGTGGAAAAAGTTGCTATAACTTTCAGTTCTGCAAGGGGTTGGTTTGGTGGTTTTCCGTTTGTGTTTGAAGTTCCAATTAATGGTGATGGTCTGATATGTTAGGCCTATTTAAAACGTAGCTGATGAATGGCTGAGTAGCTGAATGGCTGGATGTCTTGAAGGCTGGCTGAATTGCTGGTTGCTGGTTGCTGTTCACAAGGTAGTTGCGCCTGCCTTCTAAGGTCAGACTGTTGGATTTAGGGCTTCGAGTTATACCGAAGGTGGCAAGGAGGGCACGGGAAGGGAGTGGTGGTCTAGGGAGCGGCAAGCGGGGCTCGCAGGTAGGACCTCGGGTCAGCAAGACCTAGTCCGGCTGCCTCACAGTCACCCCCGGGCTCTTACTCAGCGGCTGCCTCAATCGGCAACTGCGCTCGCACACACCCTGGGTAGCCCTGTGTGTCCCTGTTTTGCCCTGTTGCCCTGCTCCTCCCTCCAGTCCTAGGTATGGTGCCCCAGTCTCACCTCCGGGTGTGTGAGCGAGGAGGCCGCTCTGGATTTCGGCCAAAGCTGGGTGCTCTGAACTACAACAGAACAGCGGTCCAGGAGGTCCCGGCGATTTTCTGGGTCAGCACTGTTCGCAAAACGCTGACCACAACAGCCTCCACCTGTGCTCCGCCCTACACCACGCCACAGCTCCCTTCCTCCCTTTAGCTCATGGCTTACTCCCCCAGCTGCCTCCTGGGCCTCCACCCCACAGCGAGGGTGGTGGCATTGATGGCGGGTTACAATTCAATTGCAGTTGCAAGTTCGACCAGGATTGAGGCTGGGTAGAGGCTGATAACGGGGGTGATAACGGGAGCAGGAGCAGGGGGGCGGGGGGGAGGTGGCTTACTCACTCGCCATCTGTTGCACTTCCGCCACCGCTCCTTAGGTCCTCAGCTTGCTCGACTTGCTCGGACTGATGCGAGGAAGTTTCGTGCCGCCCGCTGATGCCTTTTCCTGTATCGGCGTGCCGGGTTGGAGTGCACCCTCTGCTTTCGGGACCCAACTCGAGGCTATTGGGGAACCAGCAGCGGAGGAAGCCGTGTGTGAACAGCTGGGACAGTTCAGTTCAGTTCAGGGCAGGGCGGTTCGGGCATTTGCGGCGTGGAGTGGAGAACTCCTTCAGCGTCTCCCGCTCTGTGTCTACTGCTGCTGCTGCGGTTTCTGCGGTTCGGGAATCTGTGTGTAGCTGGGTGTGGTCTATCCAAACTAGAAGTCGCAGGCACAAGGCTGACCTACACAAGTGAGGTACCATTTTTATTGGGAGACTTAGGGTAATTCAGATTTGTAAATCAACTGTTATTACCTATTGAGTTTTCATGCATTTCTCCCTTCCCAATGAAAGACATTGTATAAAAAAAAATCTTGTTGAAAAATGACCAATAATTCTCATGCTAGTATGAGTATTCCCAATTTTGAAAATGTGCAAATATATACTGTTTCTAAACTCTATCATTTGTACCCAATTCAGTAATACATAGGTGTCTTTCATACAGATATTTCCATGTACCATGTATACATTTTCCAAGAATAAGTGCTCTATACCCAGTAAATAATAAAATACCATTGCAAGTTGCTGCTCAGTTTTTGGATCTGGGTTCGTCGGGTTCTTGGTGAAACTACAAGTCCTATATATCCCCACAACCAAGAAGCTCTAACGGATGTAACAGTATATTGCTTTCCAAGAGCTGTCAAAATTACAAGAAGTTATAGGTGAAAACGTTGAGACAAAAGGCTGTTTTTTTCAACAAATTTTCAATTATTCCAAAATGTAACTGTTAGTTTCTATAAAGAAACCTTCATGTATTTAGACAAACGATCCCTTTCTGAATTCAGACTTTTGTCTACTTTTCGAAAATGTATAGCTTTCCAGGATCCATTATTGCTTTCAAACTCATTTCTACCATTAACTGGAAGGAAATTGAAAGCTCTAAAAATAGCAAAAATAGGCAATATCCCAGAAAAATGCCAAAACTGTGTGAAAAGTGTTGGTTCTCTGACAAAAGACTGTCATTCCCTAAAAGCTGAGCAAATGGAGATTTCAGCCCAACAAACCCTTTTTTGATAACATTTGCAGGGAAAAACCCAGAGGCTTTCATTTGCAGCCTGTTTTTCCAATTTTTCTGAAAAAAACTAAAATTTCACTGTATTTTGCTTAATTTCTGGGACTCCTCCAAGGGAATCCACAAACCCTGGGCACCTTTAGAATCCACATGATGTTGGAAGAAAAGGACGCAAATTTGGCGTGGATACCTTATGTGGTCAAAAAGTTACAGGGGCCTAAGCGCGCACTACCCCAAATCGCCCAAAAAAGGCTCAGCACAGGAGGGGAAAAGGCCTAGCAGCGAAGGGGTTAAACACCAGCACTGCACAACATAATGACAGAAATACATGAAATAATAAATAAAAACAATGCTGCTGGTTGTTATCACACCTTCCTCACTTTAATGCTGTAATAAGGCCCTACAGTGAATCTAAATGAGTTGTCCATATGCATGTGGGTGAGGAGTCCTTCTTGCAAGCCCTTTGTATTCTTGGCCTGCGCTGAGAGGTTAGCATGGAAGGTAATCTTCCTACCATGAACTGCTGAGTAGAGGTACTTACTTACAACTATGCGTCCCTTGGTGCTCTAAGGGTTGCACCAAGCTGGATAAATTTTAAGCAAATTCATAATTCATATATATCCTGCAGGGTTCTATGACTATTACAGATTTATAACTTTTTTTCTGAGAAATGTTGATCACTCCACGAGATACAGAACCTTACATGGCAGGGCACAGGTAAACATCCTTTACCCCGCGATCCTTACAGCAACCAGCATCAACAACTAAGTCACTACTGCACCTGTAATGTTTCCACGCATTACTTTACCAGGAAAATCATTACAACGACTTGCTGTAGGGAACATATTTTTTGACTCTTGTTCGATTAGTAATTTATACTATTCAAAGTCCAGCACCCCTGACTCAAGTGGTTGTAATGACTTGCCTGCTAAAGTACCATGTGGTAACATCGCAGGCGGGTAACTGACTGTGTTGTAAAGGGTATACAACCATTACCACGCAACTTTTACAACGACCTACCATTACCACGCATTTTTTACAACGCAGGATCCATTACAACGAAATACCATTACAACGCATGTATTTACAACGCAGGTACCTTTACAACGCATACCATTACAACGTAAGTATTGGTAAGTATATAATTTTATTAAAAATATTATAAGTTTGGGTTTTTGGGTAAAGGGGTATTTTTAGGGTTTAGGGTCAGTTTGGGGTTTTTGGGTAAAGGGGTATTTTTAGGGTTTAGGGTCAGTTTTGGATTTTTGGTTAAAGGGGTATTTTTAGGGTTTAGGGTCAGTTTTGGGTTTTTGGGTAAAGGGGTATTTTTAGGGTTCAGGGTCAGTTTTGGGTTTTTGGGTAAAGGGGTATTTTTAGGGTTCAGGGTTAGTTTTGGGTTTTTGGGTAAAGGGGTATTTTTAGGGTTTATGGTCAGTTTTGGGTTTTTGGGTAAAGGGGTATTTTTAGGGTTCAGGGTCAGTTTTGGGTTTTTGGGTAAAGGGGTATTTTTAGGGTTCAGGGTCAGTTTTGGGTTTTTGGGTAAAGGGGTATTTTTAGCGTTCAGGGTCAGTTTTGGGTTTTTGGGTAAAGGGGTATTTTTAGGGTTTAGGGTCAGTTTTGGGTTTTTGGGTAAAGGGGTATTTTTAGGGTTCAGGGTCAGTTTTTAGTTTTTGGGTAAAGGGGTATTTTTAGGGTTCAGGGTCAGTTTTTAGTTTTTGGGTAAAGGGGTATTTTTAGGGTTCAGGGTCAGTTTTTAGTTTTTGGGTAAAGGGTATTTTTAGGGTTCAGGGTCAGTGTTTAGTTTTTGGGTAAAGGGGTATTTTTAGGGTTCAGGGTCAATTTTGGGTTTTTGGGTAAAGGGGTATTTTTAGGGTTCAGGGTCAATTTTGGGTTTTTGGGTAAAGGGGTATTTTTAGGGTTCAGGGTCAGTTTTGGGTTTTTGGGTAAAGGGGTATTTTTAGGGTTTAGGGTCAGTTTTGGGTTTTTGGGTAAAGGGGTATTTTTAAGATTAAGGGTCAGTTTTGGGTTTTTGGGTAAAGGGGTACAGGGTAAAAATTAAATACAATTAAATTTAAATTACATTAAAATAAAGTAATTACATTAAATTAAATTTAATTAATTAAATTCAAAAAAAATTAAATTAAATTAAATTAAATTATATTAATTTTAATTAATTTACATTAAAAAAATTTTTTAAACTTACCAATACTTACGATGTAATTGTATGCGTTGTAAAGGTACCAGCGTTGTAAATACATGCGTTGTAATGGTACTGCGTTGTAATGGATCCTGCGCTGTAAAAATTGCGTGGTAATGGTAGTCGTGGTAAAAGTATGCGTTGTAACGTCATACATCCGTTGTAAAGGCATGCAGAGTAAATGCATGCAGCATTCTGTCAAGCAACCCAGGGCACAGCATGTAATTACAAATGTTATAATTCAGCATAACTTGGACAATAACACAAGCATAATCATCCATCATCAAACGGAGAACAAGGAAGCTCTTATTGCCTAGAACCTCAGCCTCCTCCTCTCCCAAGGCAGACCAGACACCATTATTAGCAAAAGCTTTATTTCTGCTTCAGTTTCACATGAGAGAGTGTTAATGGTTAAAACAGTCACAAACATCTCAGCAAACAGAACAGTCAACATGATGTTTGGGCATCACATGTTTTCCATGTCGTTGAATGATCAATCTGGCCATGAGTGCTGGCCTCTGCAGGCAGAGACGCTTCAGGGAGTGACACAGCCGAGGCGGTGCAGGTGCCCTCTGTATGTCTGCTCAATCGGGGAAGCCCTGATGAATTCCAGGTGGTCAAGTCTCTCCAGGGTGCCCATGGGAAATGGAGGGAAATCCTGGGTGCGCTCAATGGTAATACAGCCCCGGTAGGAGATTGCCACGGGATCCACTGTGAAGAAACCATAGACAACTCATTAGGTGGATGTGGGGGCGGGGCTGGACTCTAAAGTGCCTCGTGCATGCCAGAAAGTCATGAGCCACGAATTCAATTCACAATTATTAAGATTTCTTACAATTACTAAGATTTGCTAAATGCATGAGTGAAACTGTCAATTTTATGTGCCATCTTCAATCTTGTGTGGACATTTCTCCACTTCCTTAGAGGGCAGGAAGTGACAATAAGGACTGAATCATCCGTCTTGTGATGGTGCAGGAGTCCTAGGCATGGAAGTGAATCTTTGCAATGCAAATCTGGGACGAAGTGCTGGGGATAGAAAAGCAGTCTGTTTTGCACAGGTTGAGAAAACAATCTTATTGAAGATCTAAGGTGCGCAGAGAACGCCTTCATTCCACAACTTCGGAATATCTCGGTCTGGAGCGTGCACACTAACTCAGAAACTCCATGTTTTAGTGTATGAGCTGCAGTCACTGCAACATCCTAAACACAAAGCGGCCATAACTGCCATGTTTGCGAGCTATGTTCTCTGTTTGCTAGGAACACAAAAACAATGTGGAAAGAGTAATAAATATAGAAATACAGTTAGATCTATATTGTGCTGTACAGCTGGACAGAAAAGCTTTAAAGTAGCAAATATTTGTGAAGACAAACAATTATTGTCTGGAGTGGGACACGAGCAAAACCAAAAAAGGCTCAGGCACTACTCTTACATGCCTCTCGTGAATACCGAAATTCGTAAAATGTTAGGATTTTGTCTCAGATTACTTCTTTGAATTGGGCCCCCTGTGAATTTCTGGAACAAAATGAGAAATTACAAGGGAAATCAGACCCGGAATTTCTAATTCCCAGGTAAGTCCAATTTCTTCAGGCATAATCAGGGTTGCACCTCATCAGTATCTCCCTTCCGAGCCCCAAAAGTTACATTACCCCTTATATCAGTAGACCTGAGGGGCAGAGTTAATGATCCCAAAACCCAGGACCTCATAATGAGGTCCACAGTGAGCTAAAATGCACTTCATCTGGGGTTTCTGGAATCTCAATAACCTCTTTCAAGTCTTAGATGGAGTGGGAGGGTTTTCCAGAGGGCAGAGCCATTGGCTCCTAGTTTCTGAGCATGGGTTGCCCAATGGTGATCCAGACTCCAAGTCATGCAGAGTATAGGTCAATAGATGCAGCAGGTGATATCTTTTGTCGAAAAATAAACGTGGTACCCATGTCTAGTCATTTTAAGGTTACTTTTGGGGGACAGGACTTACTTTCAAATCAAATCTAACTTATTTGCATAGAAAATAATATATTATTCTGCAATGGTGTTAAAAGTCGCACTCTAATCGGGTCTTAAACTGCATTTCTTAAAATTGCCCTTCGAGGAACTCCATTCATAGATGCTAGTGAAGCTTGGGTATGAAAACAGCTTTATTTACACAAGTATATTCTACTTTGAGATTCACAAAACTGGAATTTCACTCCTATGTGGATATAATTAAATTATTGATAATGTTCATCTATGCGAAGTTGTAAATAAAAAGCAGAACTCTGTAATTGTGTGGGCGCCCGAAGATCCTGCAAAGGATACAAATCTCATTCAATTGATCAGTAGTGAGGTCGGGGGTGACAGCAGCCACATGTAGGCCCTTCTTTTATTAATGTGACCCAACTAAAGAAATAAGGGGCATATTATCAAGGACGGGCGATACTTTATCGCCGCTTTTATCGGCACGAAACTGCCGATAAAGCGGCGATAATGGGCTTGATAATATGCTCTATGAATTCCTATCGAAGCCCATGTTAGATGTCATCTAACATGGGCTTCGATAGGAATTCATAGAGCATATTATCAAGCCCATTATCGCCGCTTTATCGGCAGTTTCCTGCCGATAAAAGCGGCGATAATGTATCGCCCGTCCTTGATAATATGCCCCTAAACTGCCACGGAGAAACACCATTTAATGCACAATGTCTCAGCCGGTCACAATTATTTGCGATTACGCCACGTCACTCAGGGAATATATGGGGTATATTATCAAGGGGTTTTATCTCCGCTTTTTTGGCTTTAAAAGCCAAGAAAGCGGAGATAAAATTATCTCCCTATTACCAAGCTGTCGCTAACACCAGTTAGCGACAGCTAATAGGAGATAGCGACCATCATGGGCCCCACTTTGCATGTCAGTGATATTTATCACTAATGATATGCAAAGTGGGCGTGCCAAGATGTTAGCGACTGGAAACAGTCGCTAACATCGCTATCTCCTATTACCAACTTTTGGAGATATTTGCGCTAAGGGCGAATATCTCCAAAAGCTAACACCTGCCCTGAGCAGTTCTTAGCCATGTTATCCAATGGGAGGTGGATAACATGGCTAAGAGCATTTGCTCGATAATGCATGAATATCGCTGACTTTTCAGCGATATTCATGCATTGCGGGCGTTTTTTATCGCATTTGCGATAAACCTTGCTAATAGCAAGGTTTATCTGCGATAAAAATCGCCGATGTGCGGCGATAATTTTTGTCTCTAAACAAGTTAGAGACAAAAATTATCGCTAGTTGTTGATAATATACCCCTCATGACCTTAACCCAAGGTTAGTTGTTAAGTAGCTTAAAAGTTGAGGTAGAAATTGCACAACGCTCAGCAGGTGAAGATCCTATGGTTTTAGTGTTCCACTCCTCCCCGGACAGGAGCGTTATAATTTATAGTATAAGTATGTTCAATGCTTTCTAGCAGAGTAAAGATGAAATTAAACTGCACTTTGCAGCTGAACAACAGCACAACTTTATTTTAGTAGAGAGACTGCATAAGATCTGATATATGTATTGCCGCTCCTGTTTGTTATTCCGTTGTTCCTACAGTAGATAGCGCTAGAGTCTTTGATGGGCATCCTACTTTTGGGAAGTAATAGTTAAAGGGGCCGACCACTGAACAATGTCAGAATAGTTATTAACCCCTTGCGTGGCACGAATTTCCCCTCCGTGCGGGCGACTTAATGAGCGGGTGGGGTTCAGATGTCCCCCGGTCCTCATCCGCACATGCCCACTGTGATGTCGGCCGGTCGGGGGCCATCCGCAGCATTGCAAGGGGTTAAAACCTAAGCAGACATCATCAAACAAGGGAACATTCCAGAACTTATTGTTAGTGTTGCAGAACTAGCTAAAGATGCTGCCTTTAAATTGACTTTTGTGCCGAGATGCTGAGACAGATATGTCTATTATATGATACGACGTATTCAACTTCAATAATTGTACGGAATAACCTCTTTTTGCATGTTCATCCCCACAGTTTTTGGACTGATGGTGCTGTGTTTTTGACTCTGAGAGTGCACTGAGGCCTTCTAACAAGACCTCAGTGCCAGTGTTCTTACCCTTACAAAGTGTATGTTGAATTGGCTATACTCAATTGGAAAGTACTGATTTACTTATAAGCGCCTAGTACAGTGACTCAACATTTTGAGTTATGGGGACCCACCCCCACTTAATCATTACTGGGATCTTGGGACCCCACTGAAACACTATTAGAATCCTGGGATCTCCCACAGTCTCATTGCTGAAAACAGGGACCTCAGTCTCAGCATCGTCGATGATTTGAACCACAGAATAAAACACAAAAATACAGAAAAAAACATTAATCAAACAAATACACAAATGATGATACAATTTATTTAATTTGCAAAATATATATCTTTTTTAAATTGTTATTTTTAATAGAGAGGTCGGAGCGTTTTCCTAAATTCAAAAGAGGCCACTTCTCATCTATACTATATTCTGTTTCATGCATCTCTGCACTACGTCCATGAATCAATTTGAGGATACTAATTACATTTTTAGCCTCCAATTTCAACTTCCTTCACATTTACAGTACGTTTTAAAATTTTCAATTGTATATTTAGTGTATTATTTACATACACTTTAATATTCCGTTAATATTATTTAATTTTCTAAATAGTCGCGGACCCCTGAGGAGGCTTTGCGTACCCCCAGGGGTCCCGGGACCACAGATGGGAAACCTCTGGCCTAGTATATGGTATCCAGGTTAAATAGGACATGTAAGATTGAGGGTCCACCCAGGGCTGCGGCACTGGTTGTGCCATCCTGGGAGGGACAAAGGACAAAATGGCTCCCAGCCTGCCACCGCAGACTGGAAGACCAGCATTTACACTTTTGAACGCTCCTTAGCACTCGTTACAGTATTTCACATTGATTTGTACATGTGCATTTCAATTATACATTAGTCATGCAATATTCAAAAATTGAGGTCCTCGTAATTCAGGGTGTTCCGCAGGTGTTGCTTTATTTCAGTAGATGATACAGCCAACACGTGTTTCGTCAATAGGGAATGTAACCCTTGACTTTTTCAAGGCTGTTAAGTGAAAAAAATGTGACATTTGTAACATTCAGGGTTTAGTCTAAGTACGTTGTTATTATAACTCACTGTATATTACATAGGTAGGTGGTGGTAGGGTCTGCTTACAGTGCACATATACATTTGTGGGTGTTATCTTAAAGAAAGTTGTGTTCAGATGTCATCATCATTTGTACATGATTTGCCTTCGGGATATTAGGGGTTTAGGTGTACCCATTAAGATATGCAGAAACCAGTGATTCGTTGTGTCATGCTTCCCAATGGTAATTGTGCATAGTGAGACCATTTTTTTGGTGAAGTTTTAGGTCAGGTAATAGTGAGTTGATCCGTAGTGGCATGCATAATATCAAGTATAGTAAAGGCTCGGGGTACCTATTTTCCGCGAGTGTTCCTTTTGCTGTATAAAAAATGGATCAAGAGGATATATTTTCAATACGTTTGCAATTCCTTTCAGGGGTTTTTGGCATTATTACATTTTATCTAGACCGTTCATTCACGATTACTCACCTTCCTTGAGGTGATAATTCCAACCCTCAAAGGGGTTTCCGTTTGGGGACTTTGGTTCGTTGATGGTATATTCTTCAGCTATTAACCATAGTGTCGGTTAATGTTCAGGCAGCTGTAAATTAATATGAAGCTTATTAGGAGTCCATTTCTATGGATTGCCTGGTAGTTTGTCTAAAAGCTTCTCTTGTATTATTTATCGCCATTCTTTAGGGTGGGAGAAGACCCTTGTTTCGTAACTTAAATGTCCTGTCTGCCCGTGACAAGTTCACATTTAGTTGGGCTCAAGTGATGTTCAGACAGGCTACAGATTGGGTACACAGAGTTTTATATTTTTCTATTTTTGTGTATTTGTCATTAATACCGTAATCCAACATATGCTATTATTTATTTTAGAATCCCTTTTAATAAATTATGCGAGCTGAGTACATCGCGTCTGCGTGGTCCGTCTACGCGTTAGTCGTTGTGCGCCTGCGATAAAGGAAGTGCCGTGATAGCGTAGTTAAGCTACCGGTTGCCTCTTAGCTGCTATCGCCTATGCGTTAATCGTTATGCCCCTGCAGTGAAGGAAGTGCCATGATAGCGTAGTTAAGCTACCGGTTGCCTCGTGGCTGCTATCCCTATCTTTTCTTTTTGGCTTACCTTTCGCCGCTGGTAATCGGGCTTCTCCTAACGTCCCCGCTGCTCCGCGTATGGTGCAGTGATGAGTCTCCTGGTTTTTGCGCTAGTTATTTTCTGCTGGGAATGTTCCGTGTCACGTGATCCGTGACCATTTCCGGTTTAGCCAGTGTTGTTATGGTCCGTGTTTGTAGGTCAATCACCAGTAAACACGGCGGCCATCTTGTCCTTTCTGTATTGGCAGGTGTAGACTAGCCCTAATGTATATATATATTCGGGTTGCCACTACGTTACCTTGAAGGGTCGTGGTTACAGATTCTTCATCAATTTATTTTCTGTTTATCAATTATTCCTATTGACGAAACACGTGTTGGCTGTATCATCTACTGAAATAAAGCAACACCTGCGGAACACCCTGAATTACGAGGACCTCAATTTTTGAATATTGCATGACTAATGTATAATTGAAATACACATGTACAAATCAATGTGAAATACTGTAACGAGTGCTAAGGAGCGTTCAAATGTTTAAAGGCTCTAGCCTATGTTAGAGGAGGAAGTGTGGTTCTCTTCTCCTTATAGCACCGTTTCTAATAGAGAACTAGATATTGAAAGGTGTACAGTCCCCTGAGGTGCCTTATCCTAGTACAATACCACCAATTCAGCCCTAACAGCATTTACACTGCTAGTTCGTCTTTGCCATTTAAAATCAATTGCAAAGCCACCACTGCCCTAACTCTATATGTAAGTCTCCCCTGTGAAAGGAAATGGAGCCCTATGGCAGGGAGCTATATATTGGTAGTAAGACATATTATTTTTGATGTCATCAACACTTCAAAATAGTCATTTTGCTGCGAAAAATTAGGAGCTCATTGGCTAACACAGGGTTATTGGCTGGCACCCCAGCCTTGACTTACTTCTGAATGGGACTACCTAACTGGGTGCTGTAAATTATCAAAATAGTCATGGCAGTAGACCCGAACAGATGCCCAGGTTGAGGTTATTGTCACAAATAAAGTCAATCAAGTTTTAGAAAGTTGTCACTCTGTGCCCAGCAAGTCCAGTGGCCTCACAAATGCCTTGGTATAAGACAGCTTTCTGCCCATGTGGAGAGACGTGTGAACTACTCCCAGGCTAAGGAACAAAGGCAGTTAAAGCAGAGTGAGGTGTTACCTTCTCACCCAGGAAGGGTGTTAGCTCTAACGATGAGATTTAAAGGGACAGCTGCCTTTTAAGAGCCGCCTGTGACAAAACTCTCGAGCAGGAACCCCTTTAGTTCCTGTAGACAAGTTAGAGATAGGTTTAGAGAGGGGAAAACTCCTTACCAGACCAGTTTTCTATTAGGCGTGTAGCCCCCAGGTAGCCACACCACAGCTGCCTTTGAAGAGCCAACTGTGACAATACTACTGAGCAGAATCTCTTTTGTTAATGCAGACAAATTGAAGACAGGGACATTGAGGGAAAACCTCTGGCGTGTAGCCCACTGGTAGCCACATATCTGGGTGGGCTACAAAGCTCCTGACAATGGAGGAAGGGTCCACACGTGATGCCACACATTGCAAGAAACAAGTAACAAGAAGGGAAGGGACCCAATAGACCATTGGCTATTGACTACGTGGTCCCCTCAAGGCACTTTCCTGGGACAAATGTGGCACCGCTGGCACCCTGCTCATCAGATCAAATTGGACTTCAAGAAAGGACCAAAGAAGGACTGTCCTGCTGCCCTTGAAACTGCAAAAAGAGAGGCTGCACCATTGGATTACTGCACCTGCTGAACTTTGGGCTAGTTAAGTTTGGATTGTGCCCTCCTGCGGCTCCTGACAGGAGGAAAAGTTGATTCCCGGATCCAGATCAAAGTCATGACTTCAAGGAGTAGGTAGCAGATCCCCTAGAACCAAGCAGCAGGGACATAAGAGCTGAAGAAGCCCAAACCGGCAAGTTGGTAGCCTCAGCAAAAGTCTTGCCACAACCTGCCGCTGGGCATACAAGTGACCAATCTTCGAAGGCCAAAAGTACTAGACCAGGGAATGCAGTCAAAATCTGGGTTTGTCAACCAAGAAGGACACCATCCCCCACCAAATAATTTTTCCCAACCACTGTGCACGGAGACCAGTAGCCCAGCATTGGCTATCCAGCTACTGCAACAAAGAGGACTTCAAAAGACACCAATCTCTGTGGCCATAGTCGCTCCACACTACTCATGAACTGAGGACTCACCACAAAGAAACCTCTGTCAACCGCACCTTATCCAGAGCATCCTTTAACATCTTTTCACCTGAATCCTCAGCATTGGGACCAGTCAAATATAGACTATGGCAATAATCCTGTAAAGGTTGGAACTTGCATTAAAAATGCTCTGGTGGTCCGGTAATCATCCAAAGTATCCTCTCTGGCCATAGACCTCCATCCTATTAGAAGTTGGTCACACAAGCCTGGCCAGAGTTGTCGAACTAACAACTTTCAAACTTTTCAAAAGTAAACAAACTTTTTCTTGACCAATGCTTATTTGTGCATGCATTCAAAACGAATGAATCAAATATGGGAGAGAATGTGGCCTAGCTGCTAGGGAAGTCGCCCTCAGAGATGGGGAACCGGGTTCGAGACTCGGCAGGGACGCTCAACATTCTGTGATTCCTGGGCAAATCACTTAATATCCCCGTGCCTAAGAAAAATGAATGCATCCGTATGTAACATAACTGGTGCTCATGTAAAGCGCTCTGATAGTTAGCGATATATAAAACTCCACAAAAAAAAGTATATTCATCCTCAAAAATCTGTATCTCTGGAACCCTCTGGTGGATTTTGATTATCAAGGTCTCTGAAAATTCATAAAAATACACTGTATTTTTATAAAGTGTTTTCTTTCTTTCTTGCTTTGTGGCTTTCATATTTCCTTGTTTGGTGCTGTTAAATGCTTGACACTAACTTCCTTTGTCAAACCTTGCTGCACAAAGTCATTGCTACTCAGTGTTGGGCAAAGGTGAAACAAATGAGCCGGACAGGACCGAAGACCGTTTTTTCAAGTGTATTCCAAAATAAGGCCCCACAGCCATATCATCTAATATACCCCAAATCTTCAGAAAAATTGAATCTAAAGGGAAGCAGTAAAATGCGTACTACACCTTCATATGCAGAACCATATCTCACCCACATTATGGACCTTTAACCAGCTACCAATAGCCAGACACTCATCTAACAAGGGTCTATGCACCCCCTTAGAGCCATCTGTTGCAAGGGACCCCCTCCATCCATGCTAATCTTCAGGTATTAATAGAAGGGAAAGGTCTGCTCTTGACTAGATCCCTAGTATCTGATGATACACACTGCTGTAAACCCATTTTCTCCACAGGCAGCAAACCTTTCATTTCTCTCACTACAAAGATAAGAAACATCATGAGGCATAGCCTGACAAGAGCATGAAGCAGATGTGAGCCTCCGCACCTGTCTTGGCTAGCACTGGCCTCCATAGGCATCCTGGAACTTCCATGGTAATAGCTGCCACAGCAAAGGAGGCTTGGGCTGAGCTTGATGGTCTATGATGAAGCACAAGCAACCAGCCTGGCGCTGCAACTGGCATCTTGGACTCCTCCTCTGCATGAAACTTCATGCTGAGATTGGAGAACACAAGCTAGCGGGAGTGGCAGGATTGAGGCTGGAACTCACCCAATAGCAGGATATAGAGCAGACAACCTAGTTGATGTGACATGCTCCTGACATCTGCTAGACAACCAAAGAAAGTGGATCGAGATAGGTCACCACCAGTTAATATCAGAGGCTCTGGCGTCCAATTAGAAACTAACACAGCAATAAAGGGGATACTGTTGGAAAGGTCTGAGATTTTTAACTCTTGCTTCGGATCTCAAACTTCACTACACATAAAGAGTACTCCCTGTTAGGACAAGTAAGTCTCTCACCACTACATTTTCCTCAGACAAGTATGGTAGGCTAGTGATGTAGCCAGTGATTAAGCATACCATCCAGGGAGGTGTGCGAGGCCCAGTCTTACAATTTTGTAAAAATCCTTCATCCTTACATACATGGAGACACACATGCCATTGGGTTCCACCACACCTAGATAAGATTTCCATTGTTGGATACCCTCGGTTTTCTTTATACACTAGTCCTGTCTGCTTTTTTGCTTATTTATATAGTGGTTTGGGATGACATAGACAAGGTGCATCCATATTTCCTCTCATTCCCACGATTCCAGAAACTTCACTAAATCTACAAAGAAATGGTGCAGTCTGGTCTCTTAATGCGCTACGGCACTTTATGCATCCATGCGCCATTGCAGACACCCTTTCCGCCATAATGCAATGAGGTCTGTATTGTGGTCTACAAAAAACGTTGCTTGAAGGCTATTATGGGTAAAATGGGGTTCGGACCTCAATTCCTATCCGCCTTACAAATTATGTATAAACGACCAAGGGCTAAGATTTGTACGATGGGACAGGAGTCATCATTAGTTAATATTACCCGAGGTACGCGGCAGGGATGCCCATGCTCGCCCGTTATTGTTCGCTATTTATATCGAACCACTGTTGCAGATGTTGGCGTCCTCTCAGCGTATACAATCAATGGCTGTTGGGGATAGCTATGTACGTGTGTTAGCGTATGCTGACGATATTGCGGTCATTACTGAGGTTCCGTGACGATTTTACTCGTGTTTGTAACATTGTCGTAAATACATAATTTCGGTATCAGTGAACCGCAAATGATCCATTTAGTATATCCTGGTGTTTTCGCTATGCTACGAGCAAGAGCACTCCTGTTACAAACACATTTCTGTTCTACCCATGGCATCCATCTTAGACACGGAAGCCATTTTGTACTCCTTGCCCTCACATAGTCAATGGACACGCAATGACCTCTTTTTATTTAAGGACACGTAGGCTTTAGCCGGCGATTCATCTTGCGAGTGACACGTGCACCTTAGGCCAGCAACGCTGTGGCAGCATGACTCGGCAAGAGCTGCCTCCCCAGCCTGAGGCCAGTCCTGCTATACTGGTTCTTGTGTTCGTTGGCCTGATCATGATTAGGCGGCCGAAGCTGGTAACCGTGCCCATTTACGACCCACAAACATCTCTTATCCTGTCTTTCTATCTTCCACACCTGGCTCTGCTCCTTTCCTTCTGGGCCTTTATTAGGGGGAGGTAACGAAATTTACGATGAGGCGGTCCGGGTCTTGAATGAAGAATTGACATGGGATTATGATGGACTAGTGGGAACCCCTCATTCGTAATGTTTTGACATCAGATACTGTTGACGATTCCTGTGCAACGCCAAATATTTATTGTTTAAGACACGAATGTTTAGAACTGTGGTAACATGTAAAGAATTTGCCCCGAGCAGAATATTTAGTATATAAGGAACAACCCTCTTTGTACAAATTGAACAGGCTCCTAGACACTGCCCGTGTGCAGTTTCTGTGACTTCTGTGTCCCTGCAGTAATAAACCTTTGGTCTTTGACGCCACCATCGAGAAGCCCGTGTTTCTGTTTGTTTGTGCACCGAGACAGGTTGAACTCCGGGGTCTTCGGGTGTTTTCCCTGACACCTCTGGACGGAACCAAAAAGTCCAGAACTCCAATTGGCGCCCAATGTGGGGCGACGTCATTCGGTACCGGTCCAAAAGCCTGAAGAGTTCGAGGAGCTTCGTGTGAAGATTTCAGAGGGAGGCGCCCCACTTCATCGATCCCGGCATATCGCAAAAGTGGCCCCGACGTTCTCTTCCGCGAGGGTTCCCGTTCAGACGGCTGCAGTGGTCCGTTGCCTTGACCGTCGCCCTGTCTTGGACCCGAGGTGCAGTCCTTAGTACGGCGAGACGTGACGGGTTTCTCCTTGGTGACGTCTTCAGTACCTCAGTTAAGTATTTTGTGAGGGTTGCTCCTGTTTGGATAATCCTTTTAGTTCTCAGTTCAGTTCAGTTCTGTAAGATTATCACTGGTTATTCTGGTTACGATAATCATTCTGTTCAGTTCAGGTATCGATACGTTTATCAGTTCTGGTAGGCCTAAGTTCTTGGTTCGAGTGCGCATCTTTTCTGTTTGTGTCTTGTTTGTTTTGTGTTCCGGATTATAAAATGGTAAGTCGGAAAAATTGTATGTTGTCTTGTTTTAGTTGCAACAGTGATTCCCAGTTGGAGGACTCGTGTTTGGTTCCTCCGATTGGAACTCCCCTTTATGATCTATATTGCAAATTTGGTGTGGGCCCTATCTCTTATAACGAGGTATGGATCCGCTTCACAGAGAAAGATGGTGTCCTTAGTTGGCCACTACATGGTAGTTTTGAACCTGACGTTCTCGATAATCTAGAAAGAAGGTTGTTTAAGAAGAAAGCCCGGCGGGCAATGTTTGATTCTTTCCGTTATTGGCGAAAAGAATCTAAACAGAGAGAAATTAAAAAGTTGAAGAAAGAACAGAAAGAGCAAGAGTTGACTTTAGAACAGTCTGCTAGGCAGCTGCAACTCAACGAGTCTGAGAAAGCGATGGAGGTGGCCAATAGAGAACGTAATTTAGCGATAGACAAGTGCTATCCTGCTTTACCATCGAGTACGGCTAAGATAGTAGAGGACCCTGAAAAGGATCCCCTGTTGTCTTACTTGTTACGATCACCCCCACCGTATGCACAGGGTGCTACGGCTCCACCTATACCGAATGTTCAATTACCGGTTGCTGGACAACACGGTGTCCCTGTTCCCGCTCCCCTGAATCAAGTTCCTGTACCTCCTGTGGTCAATATTAATGTTCCTTCGACAACCCCTCTTCCAGGGTTGCCGGCTTCTTTACCTATGCCTGTGTCGCTCACACCTGCTACTTCACAAGCTATTTTTCCTGCTACTCCTACTGTTCCTAATCTATCTGTTCCAACTGCTACTCTATTTACTGCTTCTGCTAATATTATGACTCCGCTTTCTGTTCGTCGGAGAATCACTGATTCTGTCTCCAATATTCTATCTCCCTTCTATAAAACTCTGATTAAGACTCCTACCTCTGACTCTGTACAGAGGCGTAGTCAGCTTCCCAGTACTGAAGAAAGAGGAATATTAGATTCCACTGCTCTTAGATGGGTTTCGAAAGTTGGAAGATATAATGTACAAGATGTATTAGATACATTTATGCAATGGAATGAACCGACACAACGATATGTGTTCGATGAAATGTGTTTCCTTCTACGTGAGGAATTGGAAGAGGATGACCCTGAATCAAATCTAGGAGAATTGATTAATGTTCAGAAAGAGTTTGCTGCAGGTATGATAGTCGGTCAAAATATAAAAGAAGCGATGGAACTGGTTCTAAGTTATAGGACCGACTCATCCCTTCGTTCACCGAGAGAGTTAGAGAAACGCAGTACGAAACAAAATCGTCAATACCCAATGAGAGAGGTTCCACCAATTTGGCGTGAAGCTGTGCAAGCTAATGCAAACCTTGGTATTGCAGCCGCTCCGGCCCAATTCCAGAGAGTATGGATACATATTCCATGGAAGCGAGCTGAAGTATTAGCAGTGAAACAGGCCTTGCCAGATCCGCGTAAAAATCCTGCAGGGTACTACAAACAGTTGGCTCAAACAGTTGACGCTTGTGTATTGAATCTTGCTGACATAGATCTGCTATTTGGTAATGTAGTACCGCAACCAATTTGGGCTAAAATTCGTAAAGAGAATCATCCAGTTGCCCTAGGTGGTGACTGGGCAGCTATAATTGCAGCGGATGGTCAACAAATAGGTGGTTCTAAACCTGAACCCTTAATTGCTAATTTGCCTGGTAGGATAATCGATTTAATGAAAACTTTGATGCCAGCATTGCGCGTTAACTGGGACAAATTGTCCGCGTGCAAACAAAAGAAAGACGAAAGCGTCTCCGACTTTTTCACAAGATTCGAGGAGACTTTCGTGGATCATAGTGGTCAGGATATGAGCACAGAAGGAGGCCAGAGATTATTTGTTGATAAATTTGTGCACAATCTGTTGCCAGAACTTAGTGGTAAATTAAAGAATTCTGAAAGTGCGTGGGCTGTCTCTACGACTGCGCAAATACTTGCGACTGCCCAGTACTATGAAAATAGGGATAAAGAAGAGAAGGAAAAATCAGATAAAAAGACGAAAGATTTAAAAACTAAAGTACTTTTACAGCAAGCTTATCCGCCTCGCACTAATCAGACTAATATGCAGCAAGGGTCATATCAAAGAACGGAATATAATTTTCAAAGACCACAATACCAATGGAATCAATGTGCTTATTGCAAAGTGGAGGGTCATTACAAAAATGAGTGTCCAGTTCGGGCACAAAATAATGCTGCGGCAGCTCAGAGAGGTCGTGGTAGTTCCATGCAAAACTCTAGAGGTCGAGGACGAGGTGCTATGCCTCCGCAGACGAGTGATCGCCCTTCTAATTATTTCGACCAGCGAAATGGACAATCTGCCCAACAGAATAGGTCTCCACAATATCATGTTGAAGACTATTATGAAGCTAGTGAGGAAGTTCAGCAAAGTGAGTACTAGGACAGCCATGGACAAAGAGAGGGAGTAGTATCAGTTCCAGTAGATCAGAGTGGGCCTTATGTCGCAGTAGCAACATCAGGTATAGTCGAACCGTTTCTGTTGGATACTGGTGCAGCAAAAAGTTCTATCATACATGCGAAACTCCCTGGCGCACCTTTGTCTGGCTCAACAAACGTTTCAGTAGGTTTTTCGGGCGCCCCTGTTCATAACCCTGTTTCTGGTCCTTTGTCTATTTCTGTTGGACCCTGCCACTTGAAAGCACCCCTGATTTTGACGACAGGTTGTAACGAAAATCTGCTTGGTTTAGACTTGTTAAAACGCCTGTACGCGACATTGTACTGTTCTCCAGCAGGAGTACAGCTTACGTTGGGTAAAAGAATAATCTCTCCGATGTACTTGTCGATGGATGCGCTCCCACCAGAGCTGCGTTCACTCCCTGATACTCTTTGGGCGACTGGTCCTAATGATGTAGGTCTATTGGAAATTCCACCCTATGTAGTAACTTTGAAAGCAAATGTCAAACTTCCACGAATTCCACAATACAGAATCTCTAGTGAAGGTGAGCGTGCGCTCCTACTGATAGTGCATGATCTGATTGAGAAAGACGTTATAGAAGAAACTAGAGGTAATGTCTGTAATAGTCCTGTACTGCCTATTTTGAAACGAACTGACCCTACAAAACCTCCAGTATATAGGTTTGTAATTGATCTCAGAGAGGTTAATAAAATTGTGATTCCACAGTTTCCTGTGGTTCCAGACATTACTGCATTGTTAACGTTGATTCCTGCCACAGCAGCATGGTTTTCGGTTGTCGACTTGAAAAATGCCTTTTTCAGCATTCCGATAGCCGAAGAAAGCAGAGATATCTTCGGTTTCTCTCTAGGAGGACGAAGCTTCAGGTTTAAACGCGCTCCACAAGGCTATTGTGAAAGCCCATCCATTTACAGTCAAGCATTAAAAAGCCAGTTAGATTCCTTCGTACTTCCTCCTGGTTCTGCTTTAATACAATATGTTGATGATCTTCTAGTGGCTGCTGATGACAAGGAAACTTGCAAAACAGCTACGATTTCTTTATTGCATCATTTGTCAAATTTGAATCACAAGGTGTCACCTTCAAAAATGCAATACTGCTGCCAAGAAGTGACCTACTTAGGTCATCTCTTGTCAAAGGAGGGAAGGAAGTTGACCCCAGAAAGAATAAAAGCAATTACGCAGATGAATGTTCCTAGCACGCAGAGAGAAGTACGTGCCTTTTTAGGTATTACCTCATATTGTAGGCAATGGATCCCAAATTTTTCTCTTTTAGCAAAACCATTGGTAGCCTTGACTGGGAAAGGTGTTCCGAGTCCGGTACCATGGTCTGCAGAATGTCAACAGAGTTTTTCTGAATTGCGAAATGCACTGTGTTCAGCACCTGTATTGGGTACACCCGACTACAGTAAGCCATTCACGCTCTATGTCCACGAGAGAGAAGGTTGTGCATTGAGTGTGTTGACGCAGAAATTTGGTGATAAACAACGCCCTTGTGCGTATTTTTCATCAACATTAGATCCAGTAGCTAGAGCGTTGCCTAGTTGCTTGAGAGCTACAGCCGCAGCTGCAGCTTCCATTCGACAATCTGCTGGTTTAGTAATGAACAACATGCTAGTGGTTATGGTTCCTCATGCGGTGGCTACACTCATGAACCGAACCAAGACGCAACACCTTACCAGTGCTAGATTATCAGGTTATGAACTGACACTGTTAGCTAGTCATATTCAGATCAAAAGATGCAATGTATTGAATCCAGCAACATTGTTGCCGACTAGCCAAGAGTCGAGTGATTCCGAACCACACGACTGTTATTTCAAAACTGAGGAAGAAACAAAAGGACGAATTGATCTAAAAGACACTCCGTTGTCAGATCCAGATGGCACGCTGTATGTTGATGGGTCTTGCTTCAAATTGGAGAATGGTGATGTGACTGCTGCTTATGCAGTAACGACCTTGAGTACGATTGTGGAGACTGCAAGAGTGAGTCAGAATTCTGCCCAGGCTGCAGAATTGATCGCGCTAACAAGAGCGTGCGTTTTAGCTAAGGGAAAGAGAGTGAATGTGTTCACAGATAGTCAGTACGCGTTCGGCGTGGCCCATAGTTTTGGCCGTTTGTGGAAAGAGAGAGGTTTCATTACGTCCCATGGGACTAAGATTCAACATGGCCAGCTAGTTAATGACTTGTTGGAATCTCTAACCTTGCCGACTGAAGTTGCGATTGTGAAATGCAGTGCTCATAAAGCAATCACGGATGATGTTGGTCGTGGGAATGCTTTTGCCGATGAGACTGCAAAACAGACAGCTAGAAATATGATGAGTAGAATGTATGTTGCAACATCTGCAAGATGGATTTCTGAGTCTGGAATGTGTGAAGACACAGTAGAAAGCGTGAAAGAAATTCAGAAAGAGGCGACTGAGGAGGAAAAACTTGCATGGAGAGAGAGCACGGGTAAATTGGACTCGAGTGGGTGTTGGATTGACTTGTCGGAACAACAGCGTTGGATGTTGCCTGATGCGTATGTGCTTGCAGTAGTGACAATGGCACACGGAACAGCGCACATCAGCTCAAAAGGGATTTGTAAGATGTTGGCTCCGGTCTGGAAGAATGATGGGATTAGTAAGTGTGCAGAGAGAGTGGTGAGAAATTGTATGGTATGCTTGATGCATAATCCTGGCAAGGGAATCCCCACACCTGCAGGTCACTTCGCTCCTCCTTCCTGCCCCTTTGAAGTGATCCAGCTAGACTTCATTCACATGGATCGTTGTAATAATCTAAAGTACGTCCTAGTGGTAGTTTGTGCTTTCTCCAGATGGATCGAAGCATACCCGCTAAAGGACAATACTGCCTTATCCACTGCCAAAATTCTTCTTAAAGAATACTTCCCCAGATACGGAATGCCACGGATTGTATGGTCAGATAACGGAAGTGAGTTCGTAGGGAAAGTTATGCAGAGTGTGTGTGCCGGCCTAGGGATTAGACAGAAGTTTCATAGTGCGAATCATCCCCAGTCCGCGGGTTTAGTCGAGGGTTACAATGGCACCCTTAAACTGAAACTTGCTAAGATACAAGCATCCACGGGTTTGTCCTGGCCAGACGCATTGCCTTTGGCTTTGCTATCAACAAGAGCAACTGTACATTCTAGAGTAGGGCTTAGTCCTTATGAAATAGTTTTTGGTCGTCCTGCAAATGTTTGGGGGGTACCTAGACCAAAAGAATTCAAGCAGCTGGAATACCCAATGTTAATTGATTACCTTTTCGACTTGACTGCTAAATTGAGTCTTATTCACCAACAGGTTTTCGATGCATTGCCAAAGCCACCGGAGAGTCCAGGCCATCAGCTGAAACCGGGTGATCAGGTGGTCATTAGAAATTTTGCAAGAACGAAAAATCTTCAGCCCAGATTCATTGGCCCTTTCCAAGTCCTACTAGCAACGAGAACTGCTATTCGTGTGGCCGGAAGGAAGAACTGGATCCATACGACACATGTCAAACGTGTGCCTTTGCCACTTCCTTACGACAACTGGGTAAAGAAAGGAATCGGTGCCTCTGAAACGGAACAAGTCCCCAGGTTCATACCTTTCAGCGATGCAGAACTGATCACTGATTCACCAAATTCTGACTCTCCTCTTGAAACTGCTCTTTTGAACCCTGAACATTTGTCATCCACACCCAACGAACATTTGCCATCTGCACCAAAAGAACATTTGTCATCTGAAAACGTGAACATTGCAACGTCGGCTGAAAATACATTGTTTCCAGACCAGACAGCTCCTGCAAAACTGAGATACAACTTACGTTCTCGCAATATGGACAAATAAAGCAGGAAACTGCCTATTTTCAGATTTGAATTTCCTATACACTGCCTCCAGCCAGGAAGTTTGCTAAAACTTTGTATTGTTTCTTTTTGTTTTAACAATTGCCTTGCCGTCTGGGTAGCCGTAGGGTCGTGGCTGTGTGCCTAGTTGAATCTGCGGGGGTCAGACACAAGGTCGATCTTTCTGTTAGTTCTGGGAACTCCCAGGGCTGATAGAGGCATTTTCATCTACGTACACATCATCAGTGGTCGCGAACGGTCGTAGAAGATGGAGCTTCCTGGGCTGCAACGAGAAAATGTAATTTATGTACGCAGAAATAGACTGTACAGAATACTTCACAGCAAATGCTTTCTAATGCAATGTGCAGTTACATTTTTAATTGTTTTGATAACGTTGGTGGGTGGAATCGTCTTTGGTGTACATTTGATTTTTATGCCAGTAACTACAGTACCTCCCCTTGATCCTACTACTTCTACGGTTTCTTCTATGCATTCTTTTCACTCATTTCCTGAACACGAACAAGCTCGACGCTCAGAATGTATTAACAATACATTTGTACAGCTCTTGCATCAACACCAACTGGTAGTTAATACTACAGACTGCTGGGTGTGTGGCCTGATACCTCACACTATGGATAAAGGCATTCCCTATCTAGTCTTGCCTTTTAGCTACAATGGATCATTTCAGGCCTTTCAGACCATTTTTTCATATGCCCTTGAGACCTATCCTCCGCGTCCACCACGGTCCACTAAATACAACTCAGCCAACAAAGCTTTAGTCCAGGGAATTATTGACATGATTAAAGACGTCAATAATACTCCATCTTACCCTAGAGATGAATTACGGGTGTATTTGAGTTGGAACTCTACAGAGTATCGCCTTAGTTTGGGAGAAAGCAAGCGTAAAAGCTCCACTTCAGTTTGGGTCGTGCCTCACCGAGGTCAGGTCTGTTTGCAAGGAAATGGGAGAAATCTGAGAGCTCAGCTAGGGAGGAGTGAGTGCGTTGAGACTTACGTATTTCCGTCTAACTCCTCCCCTGCCTTCCTGACTGCTAGGGGTACCTACTTCATCTGTCAGGACAGAGCATATACATGGCTGCCTGCTGACTTTTCAGGTTCATGTTATATTGCTCGATTGTTACCTCCGACATACACTGCTTCTTCAGATTATCACAAGACCAGAGTAGCAAGAGGTGTCTTCAGCAAGGAAGATACCGCTGGTCAAGAAGCTGGAGACTTTTTCAAAGGTTTCCTTCCGTTTTGGGGGCCTATGGCCAATAGTAGAAATCTACGTCAACTAACACGGGTAGTTGAATCTACTATTACAGAAACTGCTGGTGCCCTTAGTAACTTAACAGTTGAGCTTCAGGCGGATCGTCTCATGACGTTGCAGAACCGTATGGTTCTAGACGTAATACTTGCAGATCGAGGTGGGGTATGCAGAATGATCCAATCGAGCTGCTGTGTCTTTATTCCAAATAATGCTCCAACAGTCTATGAAGCGATCTCTAAGCTTCACAAGATTTCCGACTCTATACACGTAGATAAGGGAAACTGGTCCTTCATGGAGTGGTTTTGGACTCTGGTATCAGCGTGGGGATGGAAGGTTCTGATGGTCATTGGTGTCATCCTAGTATTTCTGTTCTCGTGCTGTCTTATTATCCAATGTGGTCCCGCTCTGTGTAGTCTCTGTGCTGCAACCTGTTTCAGAAAACCACCTGCATTAGGAGAAAAGGCACGAGACAGGATGATGATACAACAACATGTCACTGACCTAATGAGCATAGAATTAGACTCTGACTCTGATATAGACTGAGTAATTGCCTATGTAAGGGCAAAAGGAGGGTCTGAGGTTCCGTGACGATTTTACTCGTGTTTGTAACATTGTCGTAAATACATAATTTCGGTATCAGTGAACCGCAAATGATCCATTTAGTATATCCTGGTGTTTTCGCTATGCTACGAGCAAGAGCACTCCTGTTACAAACACATTTCTGTTCTACCCATGGCATCCATCTTAGACACGGAAGCCATTTTGTACTCCTTGCCCTCACATAGTCAATGGACACGCAATGACCTCTTTTTATTTAAGGACACGTAGGCTTTAGCCGGCGATTCACCTTGCGAGTGACACGTGCACCTTAGGCCAGCAACGCTGTGGCAGCATGACTCGGCAAGAGCTGCCTCCCCAGCCTGAGGCCAGTCCTGCTATACTGGTTCTTGTGTTCGTTGGCCTGATCATGATTAGGCGGCCGAAGCTGGTAACCGTGCCCATTTACGACCCACAAACATCTCTTATCCTGTCTTTCTATCTTCCACACCTGGCTCTGCTCCTTTCCTTCTGGGCCTTTATTAGGGGGAGGTAACGAAATTTACGATGAGGCGGTCCGGGTCTTGAATGAAGAATTGACATGGGATTATGATGGACTAGTGGGAACCCCTCATTCGTAATGTTTTGACATCAGATACTGTTGACGATTCCTGTGCAACGCCAAATATTTATTGTTTAAGACACGAATGTTTAGAACTGTGGTAACATGTAAAGAATTTGCCCCGAGCAGAATATTTAGTATATAAGGAACAACCCTCTTTGTACAAATTGAACAGGCTCCTAGACACTGCCCGTGTGCAGTTTCTGTGACTTCTGTGTCCCTGCAGTAATAAACCTTTGGTCTTTGACGCCACCATCGAGAAGCCCGTGTTTCTGTTTGTTTGTGCACCGAGACAGGTTGAACTCCGGGGTCTTCGGGTGTTTTCCCTGACACCTCTGGACGGAACCAAAAAGTCCAGAACTCCATTACATCTGACCCACAACAGGCTTTATGTGAAATTGAAAATATAACAAGAATTTGGCAGAGTGTCTGGATATAAATTGAATATCACCAAAACCCAGGTAGTATGCACAGCTGGGTTATGCCCCAATGACGTACGTGTTACCCATCAGGCTAAATATCTAGGCATTAAAATTAGGATGTCGCTCCAAGAGTTAGTTACCGTAAACTGGACTGATATACTACAATCAGTTAAGCATCAGCTAGAAAAGCTGGAATGTCTTCACTTAACATTGGTGGGGCGACGAAATGTTTTAAAGATGGTTATTTTGCCTAAGGTACTCTATTATTTCCGGACGGTACCGTTGGAGTTGTCACGCATACAACTGACGAAGCTCTAATCTATCATTGATAGGTTTTTATGGGGCTGGAAATCCCCTCGTCGGGCCTCCAAATTCATGACACTCCCGCCTTTAAGAGGTGGATGCGGTGTCCCAAATTTCGCTTTTTATTATTTAGCTTCTCTTCTCCAGAATATTAAAATGCTGGTGATTGGTGATGACCCACCGATATTTGAAAGCCAATCAATCAATCAATCATTGACACTTATAAAGCGCGCTACCTACCCGTAGGGTCTCAAGGCGCTGGGGGGGGTGGGTGCCGCTACTGCTCGAACAGCCAGGTCTTCAGCTTCTTCCTGAAGGAGAGGTGGTCTTGGGTCAGGCGCAGGTCGGTCGGGAGGGAGTTCCAGGTCTTGGCGGCCAGGTAGGAGAAGGACCTTCCTCCTGTAGTCGCTCTTCGGATGCGGGGGACGGCGGCGAGGGCGTGGTTGGCTGATCGGAGGTGGCGTTTGGGAGCGTAGAAGTTGACTCGGCTGTTGAGGTAGCTCGGGCCTTGGTCGTGTAGGGCTTTGTGTGCGTGGGTGAGGAGGCGGAAGGTGATTCTTTTGTTGATGGGGAGCCAGTGAAGGTCTCTCAGGTGTCCGGAGATGTGGCTGGTTCGTGGGATGTCGAGGATGAGTCTGGCTGAGGCGTTCTGGATCCGCTGGAGTCTCTTCTGGAGCTTGGCGGTGGTACCGGCGTAGAGGGCGTTGCCGTAGTCCAGTCGGCTGGTGACGAGGGCCTGGGTGACGGTCTTCCTGGTCTCGGTGGGGATCCACCAGAAGATCTTCCGTAGCATGCGTAGGATGTTGAAGCACGCCGAGGAGACGTTGTTGACTTGCCTGGTCATGGAGAGGGAGGCGTCCAGGATGAAGCCCAGGTTGCGTGCGTGGTCTGTCGGTTTGGGTGCGGTGCCTAGGGCGGGGGGCCACCAGGAGTTGTCCCAGGCGGAGGGCGAGGAGCCCAGGATGAGGACCTCCGTCTTGTCCGAGTTCAGTTTCAGGCGGCTGGTCGTCATCCACTCGGCTACCTCTTTCATCCCTTCGTGCAGGTTGGCTCTGGCGGCGGCGGGGTCGTTGGTCAGGGAGAGGATCAGCTGGGTATCGTCGGCGTAGGAGATTATGCTGAGGTTGTGTTTGCGTACGATGGCCGCGAGGGGGCTCATGTAGACGTTGAAGAGGGTGGGGCTCAGAGATGATCCTTGGGGGACGCCGCAGATGACTTCGGAGGCCTCTGACTTGTACGGTGGTAGGCGAACTCTCTGTGTTCTTCCGTCGAGGAAGGAGATGATCCATTCCAGTGCCTTCCCCTGGATTCCGGCGTTGTTGAGACGCTGTACTAGGGTGCGGTGGCAGACCGTGTCGAAAGCCGCGGAGAGGTCTAGGAGGATGAGGGCCGCTGTTTCTCCCTTGTCCATCAGGGCTCGGATGTCATCGGTGGCGGCGATGAGGGCGGTCTCGGTGCTGTGATTGGCACGGAAGCCGGACTGTGAGGGGTCGAGGGATCCGTTCGTCTCGAGGAAGGCGGCCATCTGCTTGTTGACGGTCTTCTCGATGACCTTGGCTGGAAACGGGAGGAGCGAGATGGGTCGGTAATTCTTGAGGTCGGTGGGGTCCGCTGTTGGTTTCTTGAGTAGAGCGCTGAGTTCGGCGTGTTTCCAGCTCTCCGGGAAGATGGTGGTGTCGAAGGATGTGTTGATGATGTCTCGCAGGTGGGGTGCGATGACAGCGTCGGCCTTGTTGAAGACGTGGTGAGGGCAGGGGTCGGTCGGTGATCCGGAGTGGATGGAGTTCATCGTGCGGATGGTGTCTTCGGTGCTGATCGGGGTCCAGGCGTGGAGGGTGGTGGTGGGGGGTGGTTGTTCGGTCCTGGTGTGCGTTGGTTGGTTGTTGAAGCTGTTGTGTATGTCCGCGATCTTGTTGTGGAAGTATGAAGCGAGGGAGTTGCAGAGGTCTTGCGATGGGGTGATGTCGTTGTTACCTGCGCTGGGGTTGGAAAGCTCTTTCACGATGTTGAAGAGTTCCTTGCAGTTGTGTGCGTTGTTGTCCAACCGGTCCTTGAATGCTGTTTTCTTGGCGGCGCGGATCAGCTGGTGGTGTTTCCGGGTGGCAAGTTTGAAGGAGGTCCTGTTGTCTGGTGTCGGTTCCCTTCTCCAGACTTTCTCGAGGGCTCGGCAGTTCTTCTTGGAGCTCTTGAGTTCGTCGGTGAACCATGGGGCCTTCTTGCTGCCGGGTCTGCTAGGCGGGGTCCTCAGTGGGGCGAGTTCGTCCGCGCAGTTGCTGATCCACTTCGTGAGGTTGTCGGCGGCCTGGCTGGGGTTCGCTGAGCTGGCAGGAGGGTGCTGGCCCAGGGAGGTGGCGAGCTGGTCTGCCGTGATCTTGTTCCAGCTTCTGCGGGCGGCCTGTTGCTGGTGTTGGTGGCTCGTTGTTCTCTTGAAGGTGAAGTGGACGCAGCTGTGGTCCGTCCATTGAAGCTCTGTGGTGTGGCTGAAGGTGACGTCTTTGCTGGATGAGAAGACGGCGTCGAGTGTGTGTCCGGCGAGGTGGGTGGGGGTGGACACCAGTTGCTTGAGTCCCAGGTTGGCGAGGTTGTCGAGCAGGGTGCTGGTGTTGCGGTCGTTGTTGTTCTCCAGATGGAAGTTGAGGTCTCCCAGGAGGATGTAGTCGGCGGATGGGAGGGCATGCGGGCTGACGAAGTCGGCGATGTCCTCGCTGAATTGCGTGCGTGGTCCAGGGGGTCGGTAGATCAGGGTGCCTCTGAGGGTGGTGTTCGGGTTGGTGTGGATCTGGAAATGCAGGTGTTCGGCGCTGGTCGGAGTGTTGTCGGTGCTGGTCGTGAGACGGATGGTGCTCCTGTGGATGATGGCGATGCCTCCTCCCATCTGGTTGGCGTTTCGGTCCCTCCGGACGATCTTGTAGCCCTCTGGGATAGCGATGGCGATGTCAGGAGCTGACGAGGCGTTCATCCAGGTCTCCGTGAGGAAGGCAACGTCAGGGGCTGTGGCGTCTAGGAGGTTCCAGAGTTCGATGGCGTGTCTGTGGATGGAGCGGGTGTTGAGCAGGATGCACTTGAGGTGGGTGCTGCTGGTGTTTGACTTGGCGGGTGCCGGTGCGAGGCAGGTCCGGGTGCAGGTGAACTTGCAGGCGTGGCAGCTGAAAGGTCCGTGGGTACGTCGTGGAGTGGCCTGGTGGCAGTCTGGAAGTCGGCCGGTGTTGAGTGCGATGAGGGTAGCGGCGGAGTACGTCAGGCGGGTCGGTCGGGATCTTCGAGGTCCAGGGGTCCTGGCGCTGGTCGCGATCCGGTCGCGGACGGGCGCAGACGGGCTTACCTTTGGCGCGCCTTCGGCGCACAATCGGTGCGCCCGCTGCGCGTTCGCACGGTCGCCATTTAAGGCGAAGTGCGCGGGTGGGCGGAGCAGCTGGGAGGCGGGAGCGGGGAGGGTAACAGAAGGCAAAAAGGGGCGGGGCCAAGCGGCGGTGGCGGGAAGGGAGGGCGGGGGGCGTCGAGGTAGGCGGTAGGCGGTAGGCGGACAACAAGGAAGGATGGCAACACGGAGGAAAATACAATGCAGTACAAAACAGGCACAAATGAACGCAAAAGCAGGGAAAAACAAGTTTATCCCAGACAAGCACAAATAACCATCAAAACAATAGAAAAACCACTCGCAGCGGCGGGAGCCGGCAACGAGGCAGCAGCGAGGCAGAGGGCGGCAGGGGGCACACGCAGCGGCTGGTGGCCGTGCGGCGCGGGGGTGTCCCACAAGTGGGTCACACTCACCTGCGTCGCACGGTCGCCATTTAAGGCCAAGTGCGCGGGTGGGCGGAGCAGCTGGGAGGCGGGAGCGGGGAGGGTTACAGAAGGCAAAAAGGGGCGGGGCCAAGCGGCGGTGGCGGGAAGGGAGGGCGGGGGGCGTCGAGGTAGGCGGTAGGCGGTAGGCGGACAACAAGGAAGGATGGCAACACGGAGGAAAATACAATGCAGTACAAAACAGGCACAAATGAACGCAAAAGCAGGGAAAAACAAGTTTATCCCAGACAAGCACAAATAACCGTCAAAACAATAGAAAAACCACTCGCAGCGGCGGGAGCCGGCAACGAGGCAGCAGCGAGGCAGAGGGCGGCAGGGGGCACACGCAGCAGCTGGTGGCCGTGCGGCGCGGGGGTGTCCCACAAGTGGCCCAATATTTATTCGATGCTATTGGGAAGTCAATCGCGACAAATGCTGCTGCGCTTTCTTGAACCAAGATATTATAAAAGAACCAGATTCAAGGTCGTATTAGCAGCATTCAAAAGGTTGGCGGTGGGTACGGAAAATCATTTCTCTTAAACGTATTAATTTCTATACTCCTTGTGTTTCCACAGAACTACTCCCCTCTATATTTTGGGATAGCAAGATGCGGACATGGGCGGATAAGGGTATCGTTTGTCTAGGCAGTATGTTTGATACTGGTACCATGTCTACATTTGAAGATTTAAAAGTTAAATATGCGGTATCCCAGAATGATTTTTTAAAATATTTACAGCTAAGGGATTTTATTTTTAAACATCGAAATATACTACCCTTAGGTACCGAGTTCCTTGAAATCTTGAACAAACCGGCCAGGATTGGGATTCTATATAATAGTTTGCTGTGCACACAGTGTGACGACATTGAGGCACAACAGGAGAAATGGAGTACTAGACTTGGTATTCCTGACCTGTTCGTTCAAGAATCAATTAATATGGCTGCTAAGATTACGTTGACTGCCAATTTACGCTCTCAACACTATAAAACCGTATTTAATTTATACCACACACCGGTTAAGATGATGAAGTGGTGCAACATACATAATGGGAAGTGTTATAGGTGTCAAGCTGACATGGCGGATATTGTGCATATATTTTTTGATTGCTTTGTATTGAAACTTTTTTGCTATCTATCGCACAATTTCTCTCAAATATTCTCAATTCTGAAGTGGCGATATCTAGAGAGATGATGATGTTTGGATTATGTAAAGATATGGATACTCAGCCACTGTACTATCAAAATCGATAAATTTTTTTATGGCCATGTCAGTTGCCCGCTTATGTATCGCTTCTATGTGGTTGAACCCCGAAGCAACTTCATACGAGATGTGGAGGGCAACATTTTATAATGTGTTTTATTTAGAATATAACTTGTACCGCATTAAATCGTTGAAGAAAAAGCAACTTGGGATAAAAATTTGGCAGCTTATGATGGATCACATGGATAGCCTAGAATAGATGTTAGATTCATTGTTCAATCATTTCTATGTTCCGTTTTTTTCTTTCCCTCTGTGTGTTTTTTGGCAAATAAGCTTGCTCATATTGTTTTTCAGTGTATCTCTAATATGCTAGCTAACGGATTGATGTCCATATGTGTTTGTATTTGCCTTGATTATGCTATGAACTGAGTCATAATAAAAAAAAAAAAAAATGAAGGCTATTTCCTCTTAGTATGTGTGCTGTTGAATGCCGCACATATGAGGAAAATTAGGGTAAAAATAAAAATATTTCTCTTCATTATGCCTGCGTCAAGTAGGCACAGATTTTGTCATATAGCAATGTTAACAAGTCTTTGCAGGTATGGGTGGGTGGATGCACGGGAACGCCTATGTACCTCCCATGGAACGCCACCCTGGTGCAAAGTAACTCAAGGCAGTTGTGTTGCATTACTTTTTGTTACAAAGCAAAGCAAATTCCCATTTGTATTTGTTTGAAATGTAAACAGAAGGATTTTGGGTTGGGTCTACTTCAAAAGTAACACAAATCTGATGTGAAGCCTTTGTAAATCTGTCCCTGAGCCCTGATGATGAAGATGCGGGCAGGCTTTCCATAATGTTACCAAAAGCTTTATGGGGAGGATCCTGTCAAGGAACCACAAATTAAGTCCTACGGCCTTTTACCAGGAACAGAGGGTAACATAAGAAAAAACAGATACACTAGGCACTCCTATAATTACAGAGAAATTTGCTGCCAGTATGCTGGACAAATCCCCAGGTGACTATAGATCTTTATTTTAAAAAGCTGAGCCATTACCCTAATCCTAGTGAGACTCTTTATCTCCTGAGAAACATTGGAATAGTGATTGACTCAATGTTGACAGGGTCAATACTGAGTATTGCAATGCTACACAAAGATTGTTCATGATGGGAGTCCCATGATGCATGAAGAAATACACAAGGAGTAAGGCAGCTTCATTCTGGGATGCTCATGTAGAGACAATAGAAAACAAAATATAAAACAATGTACACATTGTAGAAAATTGCCAATGAACATCTGTAGATGCTGAAAAAGAGTTACCCAAGTCAGTTGTACATATATGAGGCAACTTTTAATTTCTATGGTTTTAATGTCTATCATAATTAGGGGCGGGCATAACTCGCAGAGTTTCACTAAATGGAATTCCGCGGAATTACATGAAAACACTGCGAGATTATGTGTAGTTCCACAACTGGGTGGAAATTGGTGCACCATGCTGCTAGTGCTGTTTTTCAGTGCTGGGAGCATGTTCCACTCTACAAGTCAGCACAAACATCAGCACACTTTGTGCCAGACAGTGCTGCATCTTTGCTCCAGTTGATTTTGTACTCAAGTTGCAGATTTCTCCCCACGAACTGTCACAACCGCCCATGACCGCCAGTGTTGAGAATCTCTCAATGGGTGTCTTCCTAGCACCCAAAAATGCCACTAGGGGACACCAACTCTCGCTCAAGAAAGAACTCCACCACGGAGCAGTTGGCGGAGTTTGGGCAGAACTCTATGTTACAACGCGGAGTGGCCAAAACTCTGTTAACTCTGAAGTAGGATTTATCCCACAACCCTATTCACAATCCAAGAATCAAAGGCAACTGATAATGAAACCACCCTCATTGGTCATTTAGTATATTCTTTCTAAAACTATTTTTAAGATTACTAGTATTTAATGCATATTTAGGTTAAAATCATCAACCACATTGACCTATGGTGGATGAGTTAAGCTGCTCCTTGAGAGTCCCATCTCCATTAGGTTTGCTATCGATGTACAGATTACTGACACAGGTGCCCAAATGGCAGCAGGAAAATGCAAAGCATAAAAAGCTGAGGCATGAGTGAAGCAAACCTGCCTTATGGTGCACTTGCAAATCACATCTCCAAGTACCGGTGTACTAGTCATAAGCCACTGCACCCTCAAACAGTCCACAGCACGCCAAACCTGTCACATAGCAAGTCATTGAAAACCTGTGGTAGCACCTCAGAACCTGACAGAACCTAGTTTCACAGTTTCTGCAATCAGACACTTCTCAACCATTCCTTGATACTATGTACCCCTTTACCTGTTGCAAGCAGACAGTGTATCTTTTTAGATTAGTAAAAAGCATGCTATCCTACAGCACCTACAACCCATGATCTGGAACTGCATGAAGCCTTGCCCTATGTACACAAACCCATTTTCAAGCATTTTTCAGGCTTAGGATCCAAGGATTCAGAGAGTGGCACCCATTACTCTGCACCCCAATAATCTTAACATTTAAATCCAGCATACTGACTCTTCTCTAGCCGCAATGCAACGCACAAGTCCACTGTAATCCAGATAATCATACACTACTTCACATTATTGTGACCACATTTTCCAAGCCAGAACCCAAGATATGTCAGGGGCACATTACACTAGTTTTTAGTGACCACTGACACTGAAGGCACACATAAAGACTACTGTGGCATGAAACAGCTCAAGCCTTTTTTAGCAGGATTCTCAAGATACAGAACCACACAGAAAAGCTATAGATTTAATATGACAGTCCATGCACTCCCAAACATTAATGCCATAACTTGAAGAAGATGGTACAAGTGCTTTTACAAATTGTGTATGCATCCTTAACAGAACAGTGGCAGAGTCTCCACATGGATGCATACATTTAGCATGTTTAGTTCACTCATAGTATTTTCAAATGTGCTATAAACTGCTATAAAATTTCACACAAAAAAATTAGAAGTTGGTAGTATGTTTAATTTTCTTTTGATATGTCATGTTTTAAGCAAACCATTCAATTTATGATACTACTGTTGACATTAGGATTAATTTTTCATATGAATTGAATGATGTATATACATGTCCAAATAATATTTAATGTGAGTAAAAGCTTTTTTTGAAATAGATTGTTTTGCATCCAGTGTTTTTGACAGTATTTTTTAAAAGTGAAAAATACATATTTATGAGTTATGTTTATCTGCCACATGAACAGGCATCTCTTATTGTGTTGTAAGAGTTGAATTGTAATGGTTGTAAAGTATAGGTTGCACTGTGTGTGATTATGTACTGAGTTACAGTATGGGTTTCTGAAACAACTTTCTTTTTGTGTCAGGATCTGAAACCCTAGTTAACTCTGCCTGCCTAGTTAGGGTAAACTACATGTCCCAGAATTCTCGGCGGCATGGAGGCGGGAGCTATTTGATCATTTTGAACCCGGAAGTCGGGTTGTATAGGATTTTGTTTATTCCTGATAGGGTAACGGTGCGGCTGCCCGTTAGCCTCTTGGGTGCTGTGGTGCTTCACTGATTTGGGTCGCAAAGACACGGACACCTTTTGGTTTGCCCGTCAGGGCTGGGATCTTGTGCGGTTGCTACACCGCCGGAGCGGAGGAGTGAGTGGGCGGACTCGCTACAAGTGTGCTGTGGGGCTTCGCAGAGTTTTATTCGCGAAGACACAGCCACCATCAGAGCTGGTGCCTTGAGGATAGAGGGGCGTGTCGACTGATACGCTTCTGTGGTGCTTCGCAGTGTTTGTTTCGCGAAGACACGGACGCCAGTCAGCAGCATTCCGCAACTCCAGGAGGAAATACCTTGGGGAGACTGCAGAGAAAGAGCGCTTCTATAGCAGACTACACAGTGGTCGTCCCATGCGGAAGGAATCGTTTAGCTTGTTTGGGGCAGAACAATCGACTGCTTATCGTGGAGGAGTTGTAGTACTTACTACGAGCCTGTACGCTATCAACAGAGGAGCCCAGTAGCGCTGTAGACTCCAAGGGTTGTTGGCGGTAAGGTGACGAGGCTTACCTCATTCTCGGAACCTCCTTGTTTTCCTTTTCTTTTGTTCTTTATTTCATTTCGGGCTCTGGTGCAAATACATTGGATAATATCCTTGCTTCTGTGACGAAACAGAAGGGGAGTGGTGGTGGACATACGATTGTATTTCTGAGAGAACCTGAGTACTGCGAAGCCCGACGTTATTCCTTGGGCCTCCATGGGGTGTGTCCCTGGTATGTACAAGGAAGGCATCTAGGGAACGAGAGGCATATGATATGAGAGAATAGGGGAGTAATCTGTGCTTGTGTTTTCGTAGGAAACTCCCAGGGGCTTCACGCAGGAGGAGAGCGTCCGGTGACAGCATCGTTATCTTCCACCGGTATTCTTAGCAAGGTACGGGTAACAATCAAAGGAGAATACGGAGGATAGACAGGTGTCCTAGATTATTTGTAACGGGTTATTCCTTTGTCTTTCAGATTGACACCACCAAGGCCGCACCATCCCGGCCATTCATATTTTCCCTCACCTGACCACCTCTAAGCTCTGGGTAACATCTTGAACAGAGCTTGGGGAGGTCTGGAGGTGGACCCCTTGAGCATCACCCGGATCCCGAAGAGCACTGAGGATCCTGACAGAATCCAATACCCACGAAATACTGCTCTTCTTGGTCTGGGTGATTCTCGACCATGGCGACCTTGGATGACGTGCTGCAAGCTCTAGTGCTGGTACAGCAAGAGCTAACAGCTTCTAAGGCTGAGACCGCAGCGTTGAGGGAAAGGGTGGATAGACAGGCTTGCAATTCTTTTGATGCTTCTCCATCCAACCCTCAGATACACGTCACGGTGCCCCCGCCAGTCCCATTAGCCACGCCGGAGAGGTATTCTGGGGACCCCCATAAAATACAAACCTTTCTCACACAAATAGCGTTACACTTTTCTCGCAGACCCGCGTCTTTCCCTACTAATCTGTCTAGGGTCACTTTTGCGATATCATATCTCACTGGGGATGCGGCCGATTGGGCGGTTCCGTTGGTACGGAACGATGACCCTCTGCTTTCTGACTGGGAAGAATTCAGCAAGGAGTTCAAGAGGGTGTTCAACCCACCTCCTGCATCGATCTCATCAATCTCACACTAAGGCTAGACCATCGCATGTCCGAAAGACACGGGGGAGGGTGAAGGGGTGAAAGGCCATCACCGGTAAAAGAACTGGATAACCAGGCCTCAGTCTACCCCTAAGGACGTAGGGCCAGAGCCGATGGACGTAGGGGCTGTTGGACCACCCTTATCCAGGACTGAAAGGGAGAACCGCCGAGCCCAGGGTCTATGTCTGTACTGCGAAAAAAAGGGTCACTATGTCCGAGATTGTCCGGTCAAACCTAAGAGAAGGAACACCTATTTCCCAGGGAAGAAAGTGGCTGTGAGTGTGGTGGGAGAAACCGACAAGAGTCTTTCGTCCTCTGCAGTTACAGAGGAGGAGGCACGGGGTCCAGGATGGCAGTTCCCCTCTTTGGCCATATCAGAACTAAAGAACACTGAATCACACATAATTTTGGACATGCAGTTTACAGTCCATCGAACGACGTATCCAGTCCGGTCCATGATTGACTCTGGAGCAACGGGAAATTTCATTAACCAGGGTCTGGTACAACGGCTAGGGCTGACACGTGTGCGCAGCGAGAAACCCGAACCAGTGTTGGCGGTGGATGGCACCCCTTTGAAGTCAGACCCTATAACTGAACACACTAAAGTATTAGAATTAACTCTTCCTGGGGTTCCACAAGACCATGTGGAAAACATTGTCCTCAATATCATCAAGGCTGCTCAGTATGAGCTTATACTGGGCATGCCGTGACTGTGGCGACATAGCCCTTCCATGGATTGGAGACAAAAAAACATATATTTCCAGTCTAGGGAGTGTTTGTCGCATTGCATGAAAGACCACCGATCCATAGCTTTGACTCTCGCCCTGGTCCAGCATGTGGCCCGGCGGCAGAGAAGGAGATCGTACTACCATTGGAGTATGCGGCATATCAAGATGTGTTCAGCGAGGTTAAAGCTGAATCATTACCGCCCCATCGCGAATATGACTGCAGGATTGACCTGGTGGATGGTGCAGTCATACCTTCCTGTACAGTTTATGCCGTATCCACACCGGAGAATAGACATCTACGCGAATACTTGGATCACTACAGCGCCTTAGGGTTTATTCGACCCTCCCGCTCCCCGGCTGCCTCTCCACTTTTCTTTACTGCAAAAGCCAATGGGGACCTGAGAGCCTGCATAGATTATCGCGTCTTGAACAAGAATACAGTGAGGAACCGGTATCCGCTTCCGCTCATCCCCGTGTTGTTGGACCAGGTGAGAGAAGCTACCATCTACACTCGCCTCGACCTTCGAGGGGCCTACCACCTGGTCCGTATACGGCAGGGAGACGAGTGGAAGACGCCGTTCAAGACGCGATATGGCCTGTACGAATATTTGGTAATGCCGTACGGGCTGTGCAATGCCCCAGCGGCATGCCAATATTTTTTAAATGATGTCCTGAAGGAATATCTGGACCGCATAGCGGTCGTATATATATAGATGATATACTCATATATTCATCTTCCCCTGCACAACACTCTAAGCATGTGTGTATGATCTTACAACGATTACATGAGAACAACCTATATTGCAAGTTGAGTAAGTGCGAGTTTAGTGTCCAACAGGTGGAATTCCTGGGTGTGATTCTGAGTCCCCAGGGGTTCAGTATGGCTGAAAGGAAAGTGGCAGCTGTGCAGGAGTGGCCTACCCCAAAGAACGTGCGAGAGGTACAATGTTTCCTTGGTTTCGCCAACTACTATAGGCATTTCATCTCGCACTTCTCACAGTTGACAGCCCCAATAACCAGGCTGTTGAGGAGAGGTGTTCCCTATGTCTGGACTCCGGAGTCTATGAAAGCGTTTGTACAGCTCAAGGAGGCTTTCTGTTCTACACCAATATTACGTCACCCTCAGGTCGATGTTCCTTTCATCGTTGAGGCAGACACGTCGGACGTGGCTATTGGCGCGGTCTAGTCACAAAGGGAATGGGAGACAGGACAGTTGCATCCGGTGGCATTCCTGTCCAAAAAGCTGAATCAGGCCGAGATCAATTATACCGTGGCAGAGAAAGAACTTCTGGTGATTAAAAGAGCCTTCCAGGAATGGAGACACTACCTGTGGGGGGCTCAACATCCTGTCACGGTATACACGGATCATCGCAATCTGCAGTATATGAAAACTGATAGACACCTATCACAGAGACAGATGCGATGGACCTTGTTCTTTGCTGGATACAACTTTGTGATAACCTTCCGTCCTGGCACCGACAACAGGAAAGCAGACTCACTATCAAGACAGAGTGAAGACGATACTACACGCCTGGTCGCCCCTGAGGCCATCGTATCCCCCGAAAGGGTTCTGTGTGTTGTCACCGTGGACAGATTCCTGGATCAGGTAAAGATTCATTATACCTTAGCGCAATGGCAGGAATGGGTCACGAAGGACCGACAACGCTCTCTGCAGCATGGCATACCTTTACATCGCAACCGACTGTATTTGTCACAACATGAGGTTTGCCAGAAAGAATTCAACTGGTGTCATAACGCAGTGTTAGCAGGACATCCCGAATGCAAGAAAACACTTTCAACCTTGCAGCGATCCTTCTGGTGGCAAAACATGGCGAGGGATGTGAAAACCTGGGTTTCCCAATGCGACACATGTGCTCGGGCCAAGGGAGAGAACTGTAAAGCGAAGGGGGTTCTGATGCCATTACCCACTCCTTCCAGCCCGTGGCAGACCATCAGTCTCGATTTTGTTGTGGGGTTACCAATGGATCAAGGGTATAACGCGATTCTGGTGGTGTTGGACAGTTTAACCAAAGCCGGACATTTCCTTCCATGTAAGAACTTGCCTACAGCCGCCCAGACAGCCCAAATGTTGCTACAATAGGTGGTCCGGTTGCATGGCCTTCCCAAGGATATTGTTTCAGACAGGGGACCGCAGTTTGTTGCTCGGTTTTGGAGAGCTTGGTGTAAGGCGTTACAGGTGGAGGTGGCCTTATCCACGAGTTTCCATCCGCTGGCTGTCGGCCAGACCGACAGACTGAATCAGACTCTTAATAAATACCTGAGATGCTATGCAAAGGAGGCCTCTGAATCTTGGGTATCGCTGTTGTGGTTGGCGGAACTCACGTATAACAACTCCTGGCACAGTTCCATCAAGGAAACCCCTTTCAGGGCGAACACCGGGTACCATGCCAACACGCTGCCGCTGACGGTACCGAGTGAAGTACTGAATCATCCATCGGTACATGCTCAAGTGACGGACTTATTGAAGGTACACAAGCGTATACACGCGGAGCTGGTTCGGGCTAAACTTACCTATAAGAAGTGGGCGGATCTCCATCGGCAAGCTGGACCTCAGTACCAAGTGGGGGACCGGGTGTGGTTATCCACCAAAAACATCAGATTGCGGTATCGCAGCGTGTTCCACCCTCGCTTTATCGGTCCGTATTTAGTCCTCCGCCAAGTTAATCCGGTTGCGTATCGGCAGAAGCTGCCTGCATCCCTGCGGATCCATCCGTTTTTTCACTGCAGCTTGCTGAAGCCGGCGATCGGTCGTTGACGCGTAGCGGTTCCCCCTGTGGTGAAGGATGGGCAGTTGGAGTATGAGGTGCGCAGGATCCTGGATTCCCGGTATCGTCGGGCCGGCTTTGGTACCTCGTTTCCTGGAAAAGGATATACCTCGGAGGAGGACTCCTGGGGAACCATGCACAGGGGTGCATGCTCCGAGAGCGGTGCGTCTGTTCCATGCTCGCAATCCGGGGTAACCCGGTTCTAGAAGGCGCTTGGGAATAGGACGTGCTGTCAGGATCTGAAACCCTAGTTAACTGCGCCTGCCTAGTAAGGGTAAACTATATGTCCCAGAATTCTCGGCTGCATGGAGGCGGGAGCTATTTAATCATTCTGAACCCGGAAGTCGGGTTGTATTGGATTTTGTTCATTCCTGATACGGTAACGGTGCGGCTGCCCGTTAGCCTCTTGTGTGCTGTGGTGCTTCGCTGATTTGGGTCGCGAAGACACGGACACCTTTTGCTTTGCCCTTCAGGGCTGGGATCTTGTGCGGTTGCTACACCGCCGGAGCGGAGGAGTGAGTGGGCGGACTCACTACAAGTGTGCTGTGGGGCTTCGCAGAGTTTTATTCGCGAAGACACAGCCACCATCAGAGCTGGTGCCTTGAGGATAGAGGGGCGTGTCGACTGATACGCTTCTGTGGCGCTGTGGTGCTTCGCAGTGTTTGTTTCGCGAAGACACGGACGCCAGTCAGCAGCATTCCGCAACTCCAGGAGGAAATACCTTGGGAGACTGCAGAGGAAGAGCGCTTCTATAGCAGACTACACAGCGGTCATCCCATGCGGAAGGAATCGTTTAGCTTGTTTGGGGCAGAACAATCGACTGCTTATCGTGGAGGAGTTGTAGTACTTACTACGAGCCTGTACGCCCAGTAGCGCTGTAGACTCCAAGGGTTGTTGGCGGTAAGGTGACGAGGCTTACCTCTTTCAAGGAACCTCCTTGTTTTCCTTTTCTTTTGTTCTTTATTTCATTTCGGGCTCTGGTGCAAATACATTGGATAATATCCTTGCTTCTGTGACGAAACAGAAGGGGAGTGGTGGTGGACCTACAATTGTATTGCTGAGAGAACCGGAGTACTGCGAAGCCCGACGTTATTCCTTGGGCCTCCATGGGGTGTGTCCCTGGTATGTACAAGGAAGGGATCTAGGGAACGAGAGGCATATGATATGAGAGAATAGGGGCGTAATCTGTGCTTGTGTTTTCGTAGGAAACTCCCAGGGGCTTCACGCAGGAGGAGAGCGTCCGGTGACAGCGTCGTTATCTCCCACCGGTATTCTTAGCAAGGTACGGGTAACCATAAAAGGAGAATAAGGATGATAGAGAGGTGTCCTAGATTATTTGTAATGGGTTATTCCTTTGTCTTTCAGACTGACACCACCAAGGCAGCACCATCCCAGCCATTCATATTTTCCCTCACATGACCACCTCTAAGCTCTGTGTAACATCTTGAACAGAGCTTGGGGAGGTCGGGAGTGGACCCCTTGAGCATCACCCGGATACCGAAGAGCACTGAGGATCCTGACATTTTGTATGCTCATTAGTTTACTAATGAATGCTACATGGTGATAGAGTGTATACTGCTTTTAATGTTCATGCTTGTGGAAGTCAAAGCGACTTTATGTTTACCTTTGCCTTCAGAAGTAGATACACTGTAGTAAGACACTTGTGGAATGTTTATTTTAAATTGGATTGAGTCTAATTCATGGTATGTATGTTGGACTATGATACTGAGAGTTTGGTTCAGAGCAGTGGTTTATATTTATGTTGTAATGGTATATTTGTGGGAGTGATTTAGTGGTTGTCTTATGCTACTATGTTTCTTTTATATTGGTTGAGAACAGTTGTGATCTGCTGCATGTGTTTTAACGTCTTTTATGAGATTGTAGTGGGTTAATGTGTAAATGAAAGTTGTGTCACTATAGTAGCTGTTGTAGCATTATTGCATGGTGAATTAATGACTCTGTAATTACTGTATCATTAGTTATAACAATGTTTTCTTCACTTGTACCCAGGACTATCAGAGTGATTTCAAAGGCAAGTTTGCTGGCCTCATGTTCTGAGTCACAGGAAAAAACAAGCACTCACCATCTTGACCAAGCCTGATTGAGACCTGAAACCCAAAGCAATGTCCCTCCAGCCCTTGACCCTTGGTTGTGGTGCTTAAGGTGCCCAGAAAGCTTATGCTTTAACCATGTTCTTCTCAGCAGCAGCAAATTCTGTTCATTGGTCCTTTTCCAAAAGGGTATCGGAACTCCTGGAACTTTCTTCGGCTACAGCCTCCTGACTCGTTCCACTGGAGATTTTTGGGTTACAAAAAAGTACCTATGGGCCTGATACAGATCTCGGTAAGGTGGGTTACTCTGTCACATTGGTGATGGATATCCTATCTGCCGAACTCATTGTGATGGAGTAACCCTTCCACCGAGATCTAAATCAGGCCCTGAGTCCAAATGGGCAAATCTTCGCTGCAGCTTAGTCCAGAGGCTCCTAGACAACCACACCCTCTCCACAGACACTGCCTGCAGCCTTTCCCCACTGAACTTAACCTTCTCTAAACATGTTTCTTCGAAGTTCTTCTAAGTTAAAAGCAATTAACGGGCTCAATCCACTTCTTGAACCTGAGCTGCACTCAATAGCAGGCGCACATATGTTTTGATTTTTGCTCGGTCTCGCACCACTAACTGTCGTCGGTTGGTGCTTTTAACTTTAGTCACAGTGTTCACTAAAACTTTAAAGATGAAATACTCTGGTTCTACTGAGTAGATTTCCGCCATATTGGTGTTAAATTATTTATTACATTTACTCATTTTTTATACATTTGAGTGGAATATTTCTTGTGTTGTGTTGGCACTTTAATATTTTCTGTGTGCTGTATAGATACTTTACATATTGCCTCTCAGTTAATCCTGATTGTTTTTTTGCTAACCTACCCTGGGTTAAGAGCAGGTAATTTAGTGACTGTTTGTGGTTCATTCTGGAGGGATTGTTGCTTGACTAGAGCTCACATGCCAGTCAACCAAGAACATCATTTCTCACAGTAACCGTGTTATAATTTTCAATATTGTCATCCAGGGGTTCAGGTGTCACCATTAGGATCATATACATCATAATAAATATTTACTTATTACACACTTATTTATTATATTAGATATTAACTTTATAGTAAGTGAAAGCCACACTATAAAGTTTGGTTGCAGTAAAAGTAAGAGTATGTGTCCCAATTATGTAGTAAACAATGTCAAATTGTAGAAAAAAACACCTTTTGATTTGTCAAAAAATACAATAGGGGCGATTCACAAAGTTACATTTGGTTGTAAATGTGTGTTTATACCAAAATTAACCTTCTTGGCCTCGCAGGCGTTAATGCTTTTAGAAGGGTCACGATCTTTGCCAAAGTGTGGTTATCTGTGAGGACTTCTTCACTAAGGAGATTTGGCAAATGTGATAAATCCATAATCAAGCATTTTCCAATCGGTATAGGCAATTATCTAGAAGAACATTTGATGGTGAACCCTCCGGTGAGGAAATAGGTATCTCCTTGGTACTGGGAGATCCAAGAAGACTGGCAGAAGGTCTGTGTGGTGATTGCTTGCAGGGAATGCAGTGGGAGCAAATCTGGCAAGTATCGATGAGCACTTTATTTCTAACTGTCAAGCTGGCTTGGTTAAGGAAAAATCATCTCTTTTCAATTCATAGAGACTATCCAACTCCACAAAGGCTGTCAATGATGTCAAAAGGAACAGGAGTGGGAGCACACCGCTTCACCTCCCAGCAAGGTTCGCCCCTGGCATTATGGTAAATGCAGTCTCATGTTACTTGCTTGCTAAAATATTAACGAGTGTATGAAGCACCCGGTTAAAGAACCAGAAACACATGTATAGAGATCAGCACCATCTGCGCCAACTCTGGTGAAACACTTGTTAATAATTGGGCCTATCCATTCAATAAACAAAAAAAAACGGTGCTGGCTCACTCATGGTTGGGGAATGAAGTCCACATGCCTCCTGAGGGTCCCTGGCGGCCAACTAGCCCTCCTGTTACCTCCAGTAAGCCCCCAAACAGCTGGATTGCTGAGAGTGGTCCGAAGTCACGTCCCCTTTTTAAACCACTCTGCGAACGTGCCACCTGGTGCAGTGCTGCTCGGGGATGAAGTCCACTTCAGTCCCGAGGTCCTCAAGACACAAGAGGACCTCATCGCCAAACCAGCCGTGCTCCAAGAGGCACGTTTGCAGAGTGGTGTAAAAAGGGGCATGGCCTCAGACCACCTCCCAGCAATCCCACTGTGTGGTGCTTACTGGAGGTACCTGGGGGGCTAGTTGACCCCTAAGAACCCGAAGGATTCAAGGGGACTTAATCCCCCAATCCAGAAAACGCCAGTAGGCGCATTTTCATAGTGGTGCAGGGAAGTGGCAGGACCTCTGGCGAGATGCCGGCTTCTGCTTTTTTCTTTATTAGAAGGCCTTTGTGGCACACCTTATCTTAATATTTTTGGGCCCTGGGGACCCTATCCCCAGAGCCTGATACAAAAAAAATGGGAAGACCCCATCCCCCGGAGCCTGGCCTTGTTTATCATTTTGATGAGCATGGCCCCCCTTCCCTGGGCCTCTTTTTGCCTCAGGTGCCCCATCCCCTGAGGCCTTGGGTAACCCATCCCCCGTGGCCTGCCCTGCTTTTTCATTATAACTTCTGGGGAGGGGCTGCGTGGTCCCCTCCTGTGACCAATTTTAGACCTTGGGACCCCATTCCCCGGGCCCAGCCTTATTTTAAAAAATGTATATATATTTAAAACAAGGAGGGTGCCATGTGGCCCCACTTACCGGGTCACTTCTGGCCCCAGAGACCCCATTCCCCCAGGGCCAGCCCTCACATTGTAGACCGCAGGGGGAGACTCAATGCCCCCGTGGCACCTGCGGGCTCCCCTCCTCCTGCCAGAGCCGGCATTGCTTTTGGACAAAGGGGGCTGCTAACATGCAGTTTCTCTTGTCCAAAAGCAATCTGCTTTTCTTTGTGGAAGTGTGAGAAGGTTTCCTGCTCTCACTTCCACGAAGCAAAAAATAAGTTTGCAATGACAGGGCGGGAGCAATGCTCCCGCCCTGTCATTGCAAACTGCAATGGCCCTGGTGGGCACCCTGAGACATTGCTGGAGCCGGCCCTGGGGGGTGGCGGTCCCCAGGGCCATATAGAGGTCGAGGAGGGGGCTGTGCGGCCCTCCTCCCAACGTGTATGTAGCGCCGGGGAGGTGGCAGTCCCCAGAGCTTGGTGGGGCCCACGAGTCTCCCCACACATAATTAAGCGAAGCCCCGGAGAGGTGGGCCGCATGATCCCGTGCATAATTAATTAAGCCGTGGGGTGGCCTGGGTGTCCTCACATATATTTTGCATATAGCCCCTGAGACCTGGCCCACCTGGGGCCTCATTAAAATGAAGCGCGGTAGATGGCACTTCATTTTTTAACATTTTTGGGCAGGATCCGCAAACCCAGCGCTACTACTGACGTTAAAAAAAATGCTTTTTGAGGCCCTGGGGATCAAGTTGTTTCGACCCTGACCCCCTTTTTTTATCATTTTATTCCCTTTTTTCTTGTGACTCGGCCAATCAAAATAAAGCTTGTGATCGGGAGGGTTCGCGAATCCACCAGATATCAATATTTCACATGTTTAGATTTCTCAGGAAATTCTGAACGGGTTTACAGCATTTGAATCAAAGAGTGCAATGTCTACCAAGAGCTGCCTCTCTGCCAATTTGGTGTGATTCCGTTCAGCAGTTCGGGCTGTAACCGTGACAAAAGTTCCTATGGAAATTAACATGGAGAAAATGCGTTTTGGGACCCTTCTTTTTTCTTGGCCCCCGCTTGATGAATCACCCTGAAACTTTCAAGACAGGAGCTGACCATAGCAGTCCATTCACTTAAAAAATTGGCAAAGATTCATCAAACATCACCAAAGATATTTGCAAATCAAAAAAAGCTTTTCATAAGGAAACTAGGTCCTAACTATAACTACCTACTGGTGACCACCAGTTGGTAATATAGATATATAGATAGATATCTGTATAAATGTCCCTTCAAGACAGCGGCAGAGCTCTTCATCCAGTATTCACTCCGTCACGCACAGAAGGACAGGACACCACCATGGAGGTAATTTTTCAGATAACCAGATAGAAAAAGACAGCACCAGGGTGAAATGGCCTACGCCTTTCAGTCATAGGCTTTGACAGGGCCATAGAGAGATTGTGTAGAATGAACTTTTTAAAGTGGCAGAAGCCCCTACCCACAAATCAACCAAAATGTTATTTACACAGTTGAGACACAAGCCAAAGAATCACTAACTTAATTGCTAATCCACATTATTTTATGCGGCAATCATTTCATACATCTCCCAAAAATGATCCCTTTATCATTTATATATATTTTTTGATTTTATCAAAGTAAAAACAAAAAAGACAGAGAGAGATATGAGAGGAGGAAAGACAGGAGTTGGTGAAGTACTTTGTTTATGCAGAGAACAACAGAAGTCATTATAGTCTGTTTAACTGTTTTATAATTTCTTCAACTTTTTCAATTTCTTCAATGAGTGATTATACCCACATATAATTACATATTTACATTTTTTTTTTTTATTCAAGATTACATTTTTCTTTTGTCCTGGTATGTTATTAAGAAGACATTTCATACATCTTAATTTAATAACAGGCCCTGTGGCGAGTTGTTTCCATTCATTTTCAAAGCAGATACTTGTTTGCCAATTTCTGGAATAGCTGTCCTTGATGTTTATAAAGTGCATTATGCAAAACTTTCTATAAAGTGAATGGTTCTCCAAACTTATTCAGACCATAAATAATCACCTCTCACAGTGATATCATTGCATATTGCCCAGGTTGAACTACATATATTTCCAAAGATCGAACTTTTTACATAAAGTGCATATCAAATATTAAATTCATATCATTGTACATTGCTCATATGGCGAAAAAAATATATATATATCGCACCAAAAATAGGCTGCAATTGGATGATATCACAATCCAATAAAGTGCTGTATCATAAATAGTTCTATTCTGCAAAATGGTAAGGAAGTAGACAGTACAGAAACTTTCTCAATCCTATTAAAGTGTATTAGTACCAGAAAGAACGGAAGGGGATATATATATCTCTCTCTCAAGAAGGTATTAAATTAATCATGGATTCCCAGAATTAGATCCTCCGTCGTCCTACATTGCACGAGTCTCACACTAGGTAGAAAATATTACACCAAATGTTGCTATATGCCACTGTTTGTATGAGACTCACCACCATTGGAATTTAATAAAGTGCTATGTGCCATCAACCAAAGTTGAAGGAAGAGAAAAGTGCAAGACATAGCAACTTCTAGAATTCATCAAAGTGCAATGTGCAGAGAATTTAAATTGTAGAATTTATATACAGGTAAAAAATGTGAAGCATGATACACAGTAACAAAAAAGGGTCACTTTGCGTTGTACCCAAGTTCTAAAAAATGACCATATTGCACAATAACCTAATTACTGCCAACATTTTCTTGTGGGGAACAAAATTCTCCTCTTATATGGACAAAAACATAGTCCCATTACGTCAAAATGTTGTTATAAATCCTTTGCTGTTCTCAAATTTATGGTGTATGTTGAGAAAGGGAAAGTGAAGAACATGATTCTCTGTATTGCACTGTATAATGTTCAATATAGCCACCTAAAATTCATTCAAGTTGTACATATAGCTATGCTTCTGTATTCAATCCCCCAGAGACTTTCAGTGCCCATAGATAGTATCCTTCTTTATTCTGCTCTCCGTAATTTCAAGTCCCTGTCACCCCCTCTGGGATTTACATACATACATCTTTTGGATTTCATAGTATAAAAATTTTCCAAAATTACCATTGTGATGCTCCCAAATGTGTTTTGCAATGACATATGTGTAATCTTTCTTTGTGAAAGCCTGGATGTGTTGCAATACTTGTAGCTTGAGTTTATTGATGGTGCTCCCTACAGATATCATGCCTCTGTCACACTCCAGTGCATACAGATCATGGGTGCTTTCACAGCGGATATGTTCTTTAATCTTCTTCAATCTTCCATCAACCAGTTAGTTTCACTTCTGTTCTGTTGGCTCCCCATTTCCAAGCTTTATTTTTTATGGAGTCTCCAACCACTAGATTTTTCTCGGTTAGGCATAAAACTTTGAACCAAGTAATCCGCAAGAGAGTGCATTTTTTGATAGGTTAGGCTTGGATGATTTAGTAAAATATCTTTTAAATCTCCATCTTGCATCAAGATCTACCAGTTATCTTTAATTAGTGTCTTTATTTCCTTTTCAGAACTACTAAAGTCCAGAATGTATCTAATTATGCACTCTTCATCGCCATCCACTAACTTTTTCCGCGTTAGCAACAAGAGGTCACTTATTTACTTTTCTTTGGTTCTCCTAGAGCATCCTTCAAGACTGATGCTGGATATCCTTGATTCAAAAACCTCTGTGTCATCTCGGATGCTTTTTCCTCAAAAACTCTTTCCTCTGAGCAGTTCCTTTTCGCCCTGAGGTGGAATACTCCATTTTGTGCATTTGGGTGTGCACTATTCCCGAACAATAAATTGTTGCCGCTGTTGGCTTACTAAAAACTTTAGTGCAAATGTTATCCTTAGATACGTAAACATGCACTGAAAAAACCATAGGTTTCAGGGACGTTATAGTTAGTTAGACATTTCACTCATACAAAACCATAACAATTCCGCCGTTATAGTTAGTTGAGCTAACTATAACTTGCGCCCCTGCAATGCACTGCTGATGACGTCACATATTTTCATCATTCATGACATGGTCAGTGACATCACTGATGACATCTTAAAGGAGATTACTGATACCATCACTAAATGACATCATCCAGTGAATGTGTTTTTCTTTAAAATGTAAATATGTAATATACATATACCAAGCCGTATTGAAAAATGAGTGGATATATAAGTGCTTGGATGGAGGACTTAGTAGGTGTGTTACTCACTGCTTAAGTGAGTGATTAAATGTGTCTTACGGAATACATGGGTTACTGACTAAACTGTATGAATGTCTATATCAGTCTGTGTGTTGTTATATAACCTGCTGCATCAGTTGGTCTGTAGCTCCACAGGTGTCTATATGGGTTATTGATTAGTTGCCTGAGTAATTGTATGGGAGAGGAGTGTGTGTGTGTGGTTGGTTGGGGGGGTATGTGACTGTGCATAGATGTGTGAGTGGTTGATTGACTGGGTGTATGACTTTAAGAGTGCATGTGGAAACAGTTGCATGGGTGAATGAGTGTGTGTATGGATGTGTTGGGTGAATGGATGTCTCAGTGGTAGATGTCCAAGTAAGTACAAAAGTAAAAGACAGTGTATGTGAGAGTTGGAGTATATAATGACTATATGTCAGAGTCAGTGATTGTGGGAGTGGTTGTATGTATGAGTGTATACTTGTATTAGTGATTGTATAAGAGAGTAAGTATGCGTTAGTAAATGTATAAATGAGGTGGTGTGTGTTTAACTGTGTAGGTGAGTAAATGGAACTGTGATTGATTCCTTTCATGACTGACTAGGATGAGTGTGTGACTGACTAGGGTGAGTGGTGGTGTGTGAGTGTCTGTGTAGAATGGTTGTATGGGTGAATGAGTGCATGTGTCTGTAGACCTAGGAATTAGTCAGTGCGTTTGTAGTAACTGGTATTGGTAGGTCGATGGTTTTGAAAATGGTAGTCTGTATTTTACAGGGGGTGTATCAAAGGTTATATTAGGGTGCGAGGAGGTGCATCAGATTGTCACATGGATGATGCCATCAGTGATGTCATTTCAGATGTCATCAGTGATGTCACTGACCATGTCATGAACGATGTAATGTGTGACGTCATCAGCAGTGCATTGTGAATTATAGTTAGCTCAACTAACTATAACAGTGGCATTTCTATGGTTTTGTCTGAGTGAAATGTCCAACTAACTATAACGTCCCTGACACTTATGGTTTTTTTCAGTGAATTTCAAAGGTTTTTTAAATGCTAATTTGCAACTATAATGTCCATGAAACCTATGGTTTATTCAGTGAATTTCAAAGCTTTTTAAATGCTAATTTGTAACTATAACCTCCCTGAAACCTATGGTTTTGTCAGTGAATTCCAAAGGTTTTTTAAATGCTAATTTCGAAAGGAGGACACCTTTAGAAAATTGATGTTGCTTTTGCCTCAAACTGTCTTTGTATATTCCAATAGATGCCAAAGACAGAAGTGGAAATGGTCAATCCAATTTTGTCCTCAGATTGAAAAATCTAGGAAAAATGTCAACAAAGCTGTGTCTGCATACCTCAGAGACCATCCAATGGGGTTGATCTACAACAAAAACATACTTTTTGATATTGCTGATATCTACAGAAGTGATGGAGTACACTTCACAGAGCAGGGAAATCAGGTTTCACACACAGTGGCTTCTACATGGAGAGATGTGAGCCGACGGACTAAGTCACAAAATGCCTGCCAACACTTCCTAGTTTCAACCGTTCACAGCCAATGAGCCGCGAGCTTGTGCTCGTAGCCCCTCAGCCAATCACATGTCAGAATTCTCAAATATCGATATCTGTAAAATTTGATATTTCGCAAAAACTACTGAACGGATGTACACCATTTCAACAAAAGTACCCTTTCTGAACCACAACGTTTCTCGCTGCCAAATGTGGCGTAATTCCGGTCAGCAGTTTGACCTGTAGCCTTCTCCAAAGTGTCCTATGGAAAATGCATTGAGAAAACACATTTCGGGACTCCCCTTTTTCTCAACCCCCTTGACCAATCAACACCAAACTTTCAGGATAGGAGATGAGCTAAAAAGAGAAACTTTTTGGTAAATTTCATAAAGATTCATCAAACAACGCCAAAGTTATAAGCACATGGATGGATTCAGGAGAGGCACAGCGGAACCCTCCTCCCAACATGAGTGAATTCCTAGGGCTGCGGGGACCCCCGCGGGCCCCCACAGCCCCCAGCGAGCCCCCGTTATTATTTTTTAAGAAATGCCCACCTAGCCCACCCGGGGACCTCAATAACATAAAAGGCAAGAACTTGCAACCCCAGCGCGAATTGCGGCGATTTTTTTTTTAATGCTTTTTTGGTCTAGGGGGTCAGGGTGTTTCTACCCTGCCCCCTTATCTTGTTTTATACCTTTGTTTCTCTGTTTTCTAGTGACTTGCTTCTACCGAGCCACAAGATGGCTGCCAACACTTCCCGGTTTGGAGTGTTGGCAGCCAATCACAGTGAAACTTGTGCACAGGACTTAGGCTCCGCCCAGATAACAAAACTTTTATTTTTCTAATTTCTCAGCAACTACTGCACGGATTTACACCATTTAATAAAAAGGTCGCTTTCTGAACCAAACTCTACCTTTCTGGCACATTTGGGGTTATTCCATTCAGCAGTTCGGGCTGTAGCTCGTTGCAAAATTTCCTATGGAAATTAACATGGGGAAAAAGCGTTTTGGAACCCCCCTTTTTTCTCACCCCCGCTTGAAGAATCACCCCCATAGTTTCTGGATAGGAGCTGACCTGGATAGACTTTTTGGGAGAAAATATTTATCAAACAAGTTATTAGCAAATAAAAAAATGCTTTTCCTATGGAAACTAGGATGTAACTATAACTTACCTACTGGCGACTGCCAGTAGGTAAGATATATATAGATATAGATATATAGATAGATATTTACTTGCATTTCTATCTATATACATAGATATTTACTTACATATCTATATATATTTGCAGTTACATGCGTGCAGAAAGAAGCTACAGGCTGACAGAGGAGAAGGATGGTGGGTGCATGCTTGTTCATATGTGTACATGTGGCTATCTGCATGTACATGTACCTGTATTATGCTGTTACAGATGCATATGAGAATTACTTAGATACAAAAGTTCAAAACAAATTCATGTTCAAAACTGTTCATGTGTGGGTGTGTGCATGTGTTTGGATATGTGCATTTGAACGTTGGATAGGTACTATAGTTCATAAGTAGCAAGTCTCATCCCTTCAATAGCTGATCTGACTAACCTTTGTACATTCTTCCTGCACTGTTCTGCATATGAGTGTGTGTGCATGCATGTGTGTGTGTGAGTGTGTGGGGATCTATAACCCATGCTGTGTGGACCAACTATGTCATCACAGCATGGGTTATTCTGGTAAGAACTAGACCAACACTATCTTGCAGGTTCTGTTGTGTCGTGAGGACCCGTCCGAGTAATCAGTTTAGGTACTTTCAATCAAGTGTTTCAAAAAACTTAAAGTGCAGTTCGTTTTGCCTTAGTCTGCTTTATAATCTACCCTACTTTAAAAGTGTTATGGAGTTAGAATAGTGTGTGTATGTGTGCATATGTGTTTGTTAATTTGTTTGTACAACTGTGAGGCTACATGGGTATGTGTGTGTGTTTGTCAGTGAATTCATGTAAATGAGTCTGCATAGATACATGTGTGTGTGTATTTATGCATTTGTGTGCGCTGAGGTGTGTGTCAGTGTCTGTGTGATCTTATATTTGGATTTCTAAATATATTCATGTGTGTGCGTGTGCGCAGGCATATTTAACAAAAATCTGAGATGACCATGCAAATCCTCAACAGTGTTTGGTAAACCCTGAGAAGCAAACAAAATCTCCACCTCATGTAGGATCAACATGCTAAGGAGACAGGTCCATGTAGTATTTAGGCAATTCTGCAAAAGCGCAGCAGTTACCTAAAAGCACAGTTCTACTTGCTTCCCAAGAATCAAGGGGCACTTAGAGATAGACTAGTAAATACACACTTGGTGATGGTCAATGAATGATCCTTATATATATATATACATATAAATGTATAGGTGTGTCATGGTGTGTGTGTGAGTCACACAGACATGATGGTAACCTACCAGAAAAACGACCAATTCCTCCAAAGTAGATACAGTTTGTCAACTTCCCTGTACATTTCACAGTTCCTGATGGCTGACAGCTGGTATTATTCAGATCAAGGCAGGCTTGGCAGTATAGTCCATTTTCAGTTGAATTTTGAACTGGAACTGTGAAAAGAGGAAAGGAGCAGTTCATTTTTGAAGTTGCTCATACAAATGTATGTGTACTACCAGATTGAGGTATGTGCAGTAAAAACTGCTGCAGGTAGGAAGACAAAAACGGAGGATTGATAATGAATCAAATAATGTTGTATGAATAGTGGGAGGGTAAATAAACATTCAACTCTAAACTGAAAGTGCGAGTTTGGTTATTTTAGTGCTAGATGAGTAATTAATGAATATATTAGAATTAGCAATGGATAACTGAATTGGTAGTGGAACTGGATTTACTGTACGTTGTTTGATTTGGGAAAATGTGACGAAAAAGGCTCTTGGAAGCATAATGTACCTTGTTTAATAAGAAAAGCTTTGCAGGCAGGGCCAGTGCTAGGCATGAGCAGTGTGGGTAGCTGCCCAGGGCCCCACAGTCAGCCCTCTTACTTTGGCCCGCACCACTGCCACAGTTGTCACCTTGCAATTGTGTTCCTGTAGGAGGCCCCTTTTCCCTTTCCTCACTGCTGTGGTGAAGCAAGGCAAACCCAAAGGGAGGAGGGCCCCCATTCCCAGTTGCCTGAAGACACGTTCCTCACGTTTGTCAGGCACTTAGGCCTCCACCCCACACCCACGCAGAGGCACAGCAGGAGGACTATTGCCCATCCTTTTGGCTCCCTGACAGTCTTAACTCTCTCTGGAGAGAAGCAACCATCACACCTACAGTCTTTGATGAGCGGTTAAGCAGTGCTTAAAGGTGGCTGAGAGAGATGGGCTGCAATTTCAGGAGCTGGGCACACATTCAGATGCAAACAGGCCTGAATGTGTCATCTCTATGCAATTTATAGGGACCTCACATGTTTTCTTTCTACCCAGGGCCCATAAAATACTAGAACCGGCCCTGTTTGCAGGCATTAACAAAATTCAGATAGCCGACTCCAACATGTGATTTACATGTTCTTAATTTAATATATTGAGTTCTAGGTGATTTCTTGTTCCAGGTGAATTTGAAGATAATTCTGTCTATGGACTTGATGACTGTAATGGGAAATTGAATAGGAAGCATTGAAAGTATATATGATATTTGTGGAACAATGGCCATTTTAATAGTGCCTCTCTTACCCTACCAATCTAAGTAAACATATGACCATCTATCAAGTTTCTCTTTGATTGCATTGATAATAAATGCACAATTTAATTTTATGCAGTTGTCTTACTGATTTAGAGGACACATTAACAAGATGTCTTAATTTGCCTTTGCACCATAAAATATTTAAAGGATATCTAGTGACCAAAAGACATTCAATGAGAAAATGTCTAGTTTACAAACAAAAGTAGAATAACCACATGTTACACTATAACTATTTATGTGTATTAATATAGTTGAAATAGAGCTACCAGTACTAAGAACAAATAATAGAAATTCATCAGCATATGTAGAAACCATACGGGTCACTTTTCTAATTTTTATTCCTCCGTTCTCATGAAACAAAGAAGAGGTTTAATAGCTAGCAATAATAAGAAGGGTGATAATGGGGAACCTTGTCTGGTGTCTCAATGTTATTGAAAAGAGGAGGAAAAGCATCCATTCAAAATTATTAGAGAAGGTAACGTCTATAAACAGCAACCATTTTTCTAAAGTTATCACAAAAGTGAAAACATCTCATAACAGAAAATAAGGGTTGGAAGTTAACTTTTCTGAAAACCTTTTCAACATCTGAAGCAAGAAGGTTCATTGGGTCCTATTAAGTAGGAATATTTTGCAATACGTGTCTTGTGCTATTAGCTGAATATCTTTCTTTCAAAAAACAGGTCTGCTCAATGTTGATGGTATGACTGAGCACTTTAACACAGCAGTGTGCTAGTATTTTGCAATCTTGGTTGAATAAGGTAATATAACAATAATTAGATATTCAAAGTCAAAGTCAAATTTCTTTATTTCGGCATAAATGCCATGAAAGAGTCAAGCACAAATCATTACATTAATTAAAACATTTTTGTATATAATGAAAAAAGATTTTTTTTAAAAACGTCAATAAATATACATATCTTACACAAATAAAACAAAACTAAGCACAACCTTTGGGGTATACCAAATATCCTCACTTAATTAATAGGTCACCTGCTAATTCTATTTTGGGGATATACTTCATTTATAACTGTTGTCCCTTTTTTTTCCTTAGGAAAAAGATTGAGTGTAAGAATCGACTAACACTAAATATTATTACTTGGTTTGTATTAGTTTTGAGTATTCTTAGGGCCTGGTTACATGATCTCAGACCTAACAGTAAGCATAGTGGTTTAATCCATCTTATTCTGGGTGATGCATAAGCGGGGCAGAAGAAAAATATGTGAGTCTCAGTTTCAATCTGGCTGCAGTCACACATGGCACAAAATTCATCAGCCTCCAAGGGTGGAGCATTCGGCCTCCTTGACCATCGTGCCAAAGTTGATTTGGTCAACAAATTACCATACCTAAGTTTTAGGAATAGGGTTTTGGCAAGGGGGGGCTCTATCTCATCAAGAAAGGTCTCAAATAATGGCTCATCCTTAAAGCTGAGAAAATTTGTTACCAGGGTTCCAGCAGCCGAAACATTTGTTGCCTTGTTAACCATGAAACTCCAAAATGCCCTTTTTAGTATTAATTTTGGATTAGATGGTAAATGTTCCGGATTCTCCAAGAAGTGATTTAAACCTATTTCAGTGAGCCAAGTTTTAACATGTTTTAATCATGGGATAGTTAGTGAATTGCCATACTCCATGATTTCCTTTAGGCCATCCCTGTAATCCTGCAGTTCGGGCACCCGCCACAATCTAACCCAAAGCATCAGTGGGCAGATTATGGTATAGTGGTCAGTTCTTTTGACATTTAGATCCAATTCAAGAGCAATTAGGGGGGTGCCTCTTGGGACCCTTACCAAACTCCTCATAAAATTGTTATCCAAAACGCGGAAAGAATCTTTTGACCCTGGCCCCCAAATTTCTGCGCCATACAGCGCTGCCGGTTGGACCTTGAATTTAAATAGCTCGACTACCAGGGACACCGCTTTACTGGTGCTCAAACTTTGTTTCCTAAGGATTGGCTTTGCATTCTGGATGAATGCCAGCTTACTTTTTTCCCTTTGAGCTCTCCAAGAGAAATTAGAGTCTAAAGTAACCCTCAAATAGGAAAAATGTGAGACCGATTCTAGTTTTACACCGTCCAGTGTTAAACATCCTTTGTCTGTTTTTGGTGGATTAAGAGTCATACATTTGGTCTTATTCCCATTTATCTCCAGACCGTTCTTGCTACAATAATCACTAAAAGAATTAAGTAGTGCCTGGAGACCTTTTTTAGTTTGGGAAATCAGGATAGTGTCATCAGCAAACAATAGTGATGTTACCCTTTCTCCATTCAGTTTTGGTTGAATCATTTATACATCCCTCTAGATGTTTAGGGATGTCGTTCACGAAAAGTGAAAAGAGTGTAGGGGCCAAAACGCAGCCTTGGCGAACGCCACGCTCGATAGGATTTTTTTGAGTCAATTCCCCGTTTGGGCCCCATCGGATTTTCGCAAAATTCCTTTCGTGCAGTTCTTTTATCTGGACCAATAGGCTATTTGGCAATCCTACAACATTCAATGTTTTCCATAGAAGATTGTGCGGCACTAAATCAAACGCTGCTCTCAAATCAACGAAAGCAACGTATAGATGTCCCTTTTTAATGTGTACATATTTCCAATAGAGACAGCAGAATCTGAATATCTGGTCGATTGTGCTTACTTTACAACGGAAGCCAGCTTGAAATTTTGTTAAGATTGCATTCTCCTCCATCCAGTCACTGACACGAGTTAATATGTGTCGTGAATACATTTTCTGGAGGATGTCCATCAGGCTGATTGGTTGGTAATTAGAGGGATCCATACGATCCCCTTTTTTATAGATTAAAACAATTTCAGCCCCCGCCAACTTTCAGGGAAATCTAGGCAAAGGGATAACATGTTGCACAAGTAGTTTATATATGGTGCCCAGACTGTTAGATCATGTTTATATAGATCACCAGGGATATTATCCAAGCCTGGAGCTTTGCCAGTCTTTACTAAGTTAATTGCCAACTCTGTTTCGGCTATTGTAAAGTCCAGGCAATCAGTGGGGTGTTCACGGCATGGAGCATCCACATCGGCTTCAACATCCTCATACTTTTTGTAGAGGTTAGTGAAATGGTTAACCCATGTTAGCTCGTCCAGATGGACGTCCTTGACCACTCTCCCTACATGGTTCCCATTGGCTACTAGCCTCCAAAAACCTGCGCTATGATTAGTTTTGACAGCCAGCAGCATATCAGCCCATAATTCTTCCTCCCAAGCTTTTCTGGAGGCCTTTTGTACTGACTTGTAGTTATTCCTTGCTATTTTTATATCAGGTAGAGTTTTAGATTTAATAGCTGATATAAGAGCCCTTTTGGATTCCCTACAGATTCTATCATACCATGGTTTGCTGTGGGACAGATTCTGAGTCTTTTGTTGGTTTTTCTTGGGCATTTTAGTGACAAGCATTTTGAAATCGTTAAAAAAAATGTTGTGCAATGACATAAAATAAATAGGATTTCCCTCTGTGACTTGGGGACCTATAAATGAGCCAAAGGACCCTGCAAATAGTGTGTATATATCAGCCAGGATCTCGCCATGGTCCAATATAAATGGCCATTTGAGGGCTCGTCTGTTGTTACTGACATGTGTCTCTGTGTTGTCGCCGTTAACTGCTAGCGATGTACCCACAGCACCCTGGAACAAGGAAGCTTCTATTAAAAGGCTCAGGGGAAAGTGATCACTTTCTGACCTGTCCTTTACCTCGAGGTCCGGGATACAATGCCAAATAGGGATAGAGACAATCACAAAGTCTAAATTGCTCCTGTAGTTATTTCTACTGAAAGTTGGTTTTTTCAGGATATCGGACGGAAGCCGTCCATTACAGGCCCTGAGACAATACTCCGCACATATTTTTGTTATTTGGACTGCCAAAATCGAGCATTTAACCGGTTTGGAGTTCTCTAGTGCAGGAATTTTATTCGCTTGATCCTCATCTTTAAAAATGTCACTGAGCCCCAGGATTGGTTCGTAGTTACAATTTAGATCTCCGGCCAAAATGACGTGATCGTCTTTGCTATCCAATCCACTTAGAAAAGAGTCTAATTTGGCTAGTGTAGGTGATTCTTTTGATAGAGGTATTGGTCTATTATAGACATTTATTAAGTGGGATTTTTTCCCTTCACGTGTGGTGATCTTTAGCGCTAATATATCAGGTGATTTTGCGTCTACCACCTCAATCTGTACCCTCAAATTGACTTTCACCCAAGTAAATTGGCCCCCCGATGGCCTTCCACTCCTAGATGGGGTGGCATCTATTCCAAAGGATTTATACCCTATTCTGTGGGGTGTTACCACCGCCCAGGTCTCCTGTAACAGACAGAAATCATAAGTGTCAATGAATCCTGCCCATTCTGGGTCCCTTAGGTGTTTTGAAACTCCAGCTATGTTTCAGGAGACTAACTTTAGAGGCTCCATCACATCGACCAGGGTCACAGATTGTGCCACCAATGTTATTGCCTCAGTTATTGGCGTACGTGTCAACAATTCTTCTACAGCTCCAGGAGCATTAGGACCTCTTCTGCACTCCCCCCTAACACTATCATCCCTCAATACTATATTTGTCACTGGTCTATTCGCTACAATTAGACACCCTGGGATAACTCCTGTTGCTTGATCTTGACGATATCCCAAGGATCCCAAATCTTCAAACTCCCTGGAAGATAGCGCTGCGGTCAAGTTATGTTGCAAGCAGCCATCCCCACGTATACGTATGGGGCCTGGGAGATCGTCGCGCCCCGTGGGTCGCTGGATATTATCAGTCGATCTCAGGACTGGCGTTTCCAAACTTACAGCCGGGTTACTTAGGAGTATTGTGGTGGTTGAAAGGTTAACCCCAGCAGTCCCCATCCCTTCTGCACCAGCATCAATACCATCCATTCTAATGGGGTTGTTTCCACTTCCATCATTCCCTACACTCACAGGGCGTCAATCGCAATCGTCTAGGCCATTAAAAATATCATACCTATTGATGGTCTCTAATGGCGTAAATGGATTTAAGTAGTCCATTCTCCTATTGGAAGAAAAATTGGACCTAGTTGGTACAAGGTTCCAACCATAGGGATCTGGGACCAGCAAGGGATATGGTGCATATGAAGTCTTCCTGGCGTCCTGTATGGTTGAAGAATGAGCTTGTATTTGCGTGAATTGAGGAGGATGGTACTGAGATGGGAAAACCACTGATCTTGGATAGAAATATGTCAGTGGTCGGGGAATAATACGATTGTTGGTATTGCCTGGGGGCCAGTTTAATATAAAGTGAACAGCATTAGAGTCCCTGAAGTTCACTACCACCACATCGCCCTCGATGTCCTTGGGTCTACCACCCAACCACTGAGTTCGGCGAACATGTATAATGTCGCCGTTGATACTCGTTGAGATTGGCCTATTTAGCCTAAGCCAATGAATGATCTTATTTTTCAGTTGGACATAACCTTCCCGCTTGTTTTCTTCCAGCACGGGGACCCCTGTGAGGACTACAACAAAAGGCACTGCTTCCGGTGGAAGTTCTGGGAGTGGGGCCCTATTTGATCTCCCCTGCGTGTGCCTAGTGCCTTCTGCTTCCCTTGTTGGTCTCCTCAGTAGTGTGTCTCCTATGCCCTTTGATGGTTTACTAACTATGGCAGCCGTGTTCTGGGCAGGTTTGGGTTTTGGCAGAGTAGGTGGTTGTCTATCATCTTTGTTGACAATTGGATTCATTATAGTTGTGGTCTTGTTTATGGCAGGAATAGGGGCAGATGTAGTGGGTTGGACAGACAATGTACTGGTTTGTGTAACGTTGTTTGCAGCTAATAAAGTAGAAACTTCCTTCTTCCCCAATTCCTGCTCCATTTTCCCAAGTTGTTCTTCCACCTTATTCAATCTCTCTATAATTGCTAGAGAATAGCTCCTTATTAAGCTTTCAATACTTTCCAATGTGACTGGGTTTTGGACTGCATGGGACATGATGGCATCTGGGCGAGTAATAGTGCAGGCCTCCCCATCTGTATGCAGAGTAGCTAATGGTGGGGACATTAAATTTGTGATCTCAGGTGCAGCTATTGGGGCCTTGTCACTCCCGGTAATGGTCTTTGCCTTTTTGCCAAAGTCTGAATGGCTTAGTTTTTGTTGTAGGAATTCCCCCCTTTTCCGCCTTTTTTTAGTAGGGGGTGGGCCATATTTCTAAATGGCGGAATAATTCTTTTTGCCCTGTTCCGTGTATTCATGCAGGGCGTGGGTACAGGAGTGATCAGTGCCTTGATTATTTTAGGAGTACTGTTGTGATTAGTGGGCGAGGGGCCATTTATGTTTAGTTTAGAGGAAGTACTAGGTGTAGATGGACAATCTCTAAATACTAAAGGCAGGTTATCCAGTAGTAATAGGCTTTCATTGCCATTTGGGCTTCCTTGATCAATAGGGGCAACAGGAATAGGTGACTGTGACACTAACCTAATCGTCATACTTTCTACAGAACGACGGCGTTCCGCTCGTCGTTCTGCTAAAGTAATTTCCTTGGGGACATCTCCCACTGACTTTGTAAAGTATTTGTCCAGAGTACCATTAGACGTGCTCCCAGCCTTATCCAACATGGCTATGCCTGTACTTAGAAGTGGAGATGACATTTGTAACAGACCGCCGAGTATAACTGAACAAGCAGGGTAGACTTACTTAGAACTTACACAAGAAAGATAAAATCAATCAAGGGGTTATGCCCAGTCCAGTCTCTTCAGGCCTCTGAGGGCCACAGAGGGCCCGCCCTTGTCCCGGGCTTCTCCCGGGACGCTCCCGCGCGCTCCCTCGCCGCGGGCCTGAGTAAGTGGCTTTAAGCTATACAATGTAAGGGGGGAGGAGCATGCAGGGAGAGCGGCCCAGGTGCTGCAAATTGGGTCTGGCGGGCGCTCCTGGGACTTGAAGTCCTGCACCCGCACTCGCTCGCAGCCCCACACACACAATCACCCACAGACGCTTCCTCAGGTGAAGGATGATGATAGTAATGGCAGTCCAACCTCGCTGGTAAAAGTTCGGCTCCCTCACGAAGCGGGACCCGTGAAGCGGGTTCCGCGAGCAGTAGGCTGAAAGAACACAGTTAATCCACAAACGCGATGACCCAGCGTGTGCGCTGCAAAACAGGGTCCCAACAAACAGCCAGGGAAGAGGGATTTTAAACAGCGCTGGTGGGGAGGAGCATGCAGGGAGAGCGGGCCAGGTGCTGCAAATTGGGTCTGGCGGGCACTCCTGGGACTTGAAGTCCTGCGCCCGCACTCGCTCGCAGCCCCACACACACAATAACCCACAGACGCTTCCTCAGGTGAAGGATGATGATAGTAATGGCAGTCCAACCTCGCTGGTGAAAGTTCGGCTCTCTCACGAAGCGGGACCCGCGAAGCGGTTTCCCGCGAGCAGTAGGCTGAAAGAACACAGTTAATCCACAAACGCGATGACCCAGCGTGTGCGCTGCAAAACAGGGTCCCAACAAACAGCCAGGGAAGAGGGATTTTAAACAGCGCTGGTGGGGAGGAGCATGCAGGGAGATCGGCCCAGGTGCTGCAAATTGGGTCTGGCGGGCGCTCCTGGGACTTGAAGTCCTGCGCCCGCACTCGCTCGCAGCCCCACACACACAATCACCCACAGACGCTTCCTCAGGTGAAGGATGATGATAGTAATGGCAGTCCAACCTCGCTGGTGAAAGTTCGGCTCTCTCACGAAGCGGGACCCGCGAAGCGGTTTCCCGCGAGCAGTAGGCTGAAAGAACACAGTTAATCCACAAACGCGATGACCCAGCGTGTGCGCTGCAAAACAGGGTCCCAACAAACAGCCAGGGAAGAGGGATTTTAAACAGCGCTGGTGGGGAGAAGCATGCAGGGAGAGCGGCCCAGGTGCTGCAAATTGGGTCTGGCGGGCGCTCCTGGGACTTGAAGTCCTGCGCCCGCACTCGCTCGCAGCCCCACACACACAATCACCCACAGACGCTTCCTCAGGTGAAGGATGATGATAGTAATGGCAGTCCAACCTCGCTGGTGAAAGTTCGGCTCCCTCACGAAGCGGGACCCGCGAAGCGGGTTCCGCGAGCAGTAGGCTGAAAGAACACAGTTAATCCACAAACGCGATGACCCAGCGTGTGCGCTGCAAAACAGGCTTAAATCGCATGCCCTCACTGCTTCTCAGGAAGGTACTTTGAAGGACAGTCACGCTTACTTGGAAAAACCTCCTTTTGGTGGCTAAGTGTAGATTAAACATTTGGGTACACTTCTGAATAGGAAGCTTTTCACTTTTGGTCTGTCGGTGGAGCCCCGGTACCTGTGGTGCAGACTGGCTATTATAGTGGGATCTTTGTCAGGTTTAGGTAATACAATTTTAAATAATCCAGAGATGTCACGTAGTTTACCAAATACTGTAAAAAGAGGTAGTAAGTACCATAGTAATTCCAGATTGTGGAAGAACTGGTAAGTTACACATTTTTCAAAACATATCAATTAAAATATTAAATTCCCGTTTATATATAGGGTTGAGTCGAATTTAACATTTTTTATAGATAATATGTAAGGCAGCTACTACAATGTTGCGATTGCTATCTTTTATGGCATGTATTTGAGATTTTTCATTTTTTATATGTATGTAATTAGCAAGTAATTGTCCTGCTTTACTTTAATTTACATAAAGCTTTGCGTTTCTGATTGTCATCCCGCATGCTTACTAATGGAAATAGTTGTATTTTTTTCAGTTTTAACAGAGGGTAAATACAGGAGGGAAATAAAAAAAAAGAAAGAAAAATAAAGAAGGAACAAAAAGCTTTAACCATATTCATAACCACAAAACGTCCAGTATATAAGCGAGAAGAAAAGCAAAGCATTAGTGTAGTAAAATTAAGTCAAAATCAGCATTTAGAGCAACAATATCAACGTTATACATATGAATACAGCAGTCGCATTAAGACACCCAGCATCCTTCTCATGGAGTTCTGTACTAATGCTCAAAATATTTCCAAATACGTGCAAATCTTAGCATTGAGTGTGTAGATCGAGATTTAGCGAGTGCACATTCTTTTTCATGAATATCCTTCATGAGGCCCAGCCAATCAAATAATGAGGGATAATTAGGAGAAATACACTCTCTCACAATACAGAGATGGGCTGTTACTGACAGAATAGACAAAAAGCATCCCATAGAAGAGTCATCACACTGTTTAAACCCCAGCATAACCTCTTTTACAGAAAATGTTGCATCAAGACCCACACGTTGTCCTACATACTGTATAACAATCCTCCAAAAATCCAAAAGCAGAGGACATAAACAAAACATATGAAGAATATCAGCAGATCTTAAACCGCACTTAGGACAACATGTTCTATCCATACCCCCATTAGCAGATACCTGTGGTGCCTGCTTCCACTTGGTTATTTTATCTGGAGTATGATATAACATAAACACCATGGGGTGCTGTTGCAGCTTTAAATTGCTTTACATTGGTAGATTGTACAGAGTTATTTAGTTTATCTAAGGCCAGTGTAATTTCCGATGTATCCATTTCCGTGTTAAGTATCCGACTCTACTTACTGGCTAGGTGGCTATGATCAGCACTACTGAAGCAGCTTAAGTGTGTATACATTAAGCTGGTCCAACCTTCAATGCTAACATTTATTGAATCCCAGTATACATGACGAGTTCACCTTGTCATTAGCACTGAACAGGTTAATAGCAGGGTTTAGATAACTTGTAAGAGCTACATGCGAGTGTAAAGGTTGCATTAGTTGCCGTTTAAAAAAATAATTCGAAATAATTTAAAAAATGACAAGAATTTCATTCCAAATGCGGACAATATCTCTAATAGTTTGGAACCTGACTTTTTTATAGTAGTGGGAATCATTAACCCTGTACAAGAACATGCAACTATCTATCCCCAAATGCTAAGATAAGCCCATAGTATGGCTGCTTTTCAAATAATAAACTTTGTATACGCCTTGTAAAGGCCGCAAGGTAATACAATTTAAAATCAGGCAAATGCAGACCACCAAACTTATAGGGAAACTTAAGACGTTTTATCGAACATCGTGCCTTCTTAGATTCCCAAAATATACCCTCTAGTTTGTCAAAATAATAATTAGGGACCCGTATAGGAATGGCACAAAATAAATATAAAAATGTAGGTAAGATTATCATTTTGATTGTATTAATCCGGCTGATAATAGTTATTGGGAGGTTATTCCAATTTTTGAACTTCTTAATTACTGTATGATGTATTATTTTATAATTGAGTGTCCATATTTGATCCACTTTTGAAGTGATTCTGAGACCCAAATAGGTTGCGACAGTACAGGTGCCCTCAATGGATCCCGTAGATTCTAGATTATGTAGTACTTGAGTTTTATGTATATTAAGTTTATAACCTGAAAATCGACCAAACACTTTAGCTTCCTCCTGAATAATACTAACTGCAGTTGCTGCTGCGTCTGAGGTGAAAAACGCGATATCATCCGGAGAAGCTATAGGCTTGAGTTGGTATCTGCCATTCAATCAATCAATCAATCAAGGCATTTGTATAGCGCGCTACTCACCCGGAGGGTCTCAAGGTGCTTGAGGGGGGGGGGGGGGGGTCCGCTACTGCTCGAACAGCCAGGTCTTGAGTTGCTTCCTGAAGAAGAGGTGGTCTTGGGTCAGGCGGAGGTGGATGGGGAGGGAGTTCCACGTCTTGGCCGCCAGGTAGGAGAAGGATCTTCCTCCCGTTGTGGCTCTACGGATGCGGGGAACGGCGGCGAGGGCGTGGCTGGTTGATCGTAGCTAGCGGGTTGGAGTGTAGAAGGTCAGGCGGTCGTTGAGGTATTTGGGGCCTTGGTTGTGGAGAGACGGTGAGCCAGTGCACGTCTCTCAGGTGTCCAGAGATGTGGCTGTGTCGGGGGATGTCCAGGATGAGTCGTGCTGAGGCGTTCTGAATGCGCGGGAGTCTTTTCTGAAGTTTGGCTGTGGTTCCGGCGTAGAGGGAGTTCCCGTAGTCCAGTCGGCTGGTGACGAGCGCCTGGGTGACCGTCTTCCTGGTTTTGGTGGGGATTCACCGGAAGATCTTCCGTAGCATGTGTAGGATGTTGAAGCATGACAAGGAGACGGCGTTGACTTGTCTGGTCATCGAGAGGGAGGAGTCCAGGATGAAGACCAGGTTGCGTGCGTGCGTGGTCTGTTGGTTTGGGTGCGCTGCCCAGGGCAGGGGGCCACCAGGAGTCATCCCAGGCGGAGGGTGATGATCCCAGGATGAGGACTTCCGTCTTATCTGAGTTCAGTTTCAGGCGGCTGTTCATCATCCACTCGGCTACGTCTTTCATCCCTTCGTGTAGGTTGTTTCTGGCGGTTGCTGGGTCGTTGGTGAGGGAGAGGATCAGCTGGGTGTCGTTGGCGTAGGAGATGATGTTGAGGTTGTGTTGGCGTGCGATGGCCGTGAGGGGGCTCATGTAGATGTTGAACAGCGTGGGGCTGAACGATGATCCTTGTGGTACGCCGCAGATGACTTTGGTGGCTTCTGATCTGAACGGGGGGAGGCGGACTCTCTGGGTTCTTCCGGCGAGGAAGGAGATGATCCACTCCAGTGCCTTCTCCTGGATTCAGATGTTGCTGAGGCGCTGCACTAGGTTGCGGTGGCAGACCGTGTCGAACGCTGCGGAGATGTCCAGGAGGATGAGTGCCGCTGTTTCCCCGTTGTCGAGCAGGGCTCGGATGTCGTCTGTGGCTGCGATGAGGGCGGTCTCGGTGCTGTGGTTGGCTCTGAAACCGGACTGCGAGTGGTGGAGGGATCCATTTGTCTCGAGGAAGGCGGCCAGCTGTCTGTTGATGGTCTTCTCGATGACTTTGGCAGGAAAAGGAAGGAGCGAGATGGGGCGGTAGTTTTTGAGGTCGGTGGGGTCCGCTGATCAGGCCCGGACTGGCCGTTGCAGGCACCGGGCAATCCCCCGGTCGGCCGCATGGGTGGGGGCCGGTTTTGGGCCCCAGGGGGCCGTTTTTGTTACAGGGCCGTTTTTGCAGCATATCAGCAAAAACGGCCCTGTAACAAAATCGGCCGAAAACCGGCCCTGGCAAAGAGTGCGGTCGCACCCCCAGGGTAGAGGGGGGGCCGGCTGAGCACTTTGCCAGGGCCGATTTCGGGTCCCAGTCCGGCCCTGCCGCTGATGGTTTCTTCAGTAGGGCACTGAGTTCGGTGTGCTTCCAGCTCTCTGGGAAGGCGGCGGTGTCGAAGGAGGTGTTGATGATGTCCCGGAGATGGGGTGCGATGATGGAGTCGGCCTTGTTGAAGACGTGGTGAGGGCAGGGGTCGGTTGGTGATCCGGAGTGGATGGAGTTCATCATGCGGATGGTGTCTTCGGTGTTGATCGGGGTCCAGGCGCGGAGGGTGGTGGTGGGGGGCGTTGGTGTGGTCGTAGGGTGCGTCAGTTGTGTACTGAAACTGTTGTGTATATCTGCGATCTTGCAGTGGAAGAACGAGGCAAATGAGTTGCAGAGGTCTTGCGATGGGGTGATGTTGTTGTTTCCGGCGCTAGGGTTCGAGAGCTCTTTGACGATGTTGAAGAGTTCCTTGCTGTTGTGGGCGTTGTTGTCTAGTCGTTTCTTGAATGTGGTTTTCTTGGTGGTGTGGATCAGCCGGTGGTATTTTCGAGTGGTGAGCTTGAGGGTGGTCATGTTGTCTGGTGTCGGGTCTCTGCGCCAGGCTTTCTCGAGGGCTCGGCAGTTCTTCTTAGAGCTCTTGAGTTCATTGGTGAACCAGGATGCTTTCTTGTTGCCGGGTCTGACGGGGGGGGGTCTTCAGTGGAGCGAGGTCGTCTGCGCAGTTGCTGATCCACCTTGTGAGGTTGTTGGCGGCTTGGTTGGGGTTCGCTGAGCTGGCAGGAGGGTTCTGGCTCAGGGATGTGTCGAGCTGGTCGGCTGTGATCTTGTTCCAGCTTCTGCGGGGAACCTGTTGCGGGTGGTGATGGAGCGTGGTCCTTCTGAAGCTGAAGTGGACGCAGCTGTGGTCTGTCCAGTGGAGTCCGGTGGCGTGGCTGAAGGAGATGTCCTTGCTGGAGGAGAAGACGGGGTCAAGCATGTGGCCAGCATAGTGGGTGGGGGTGGTCACCAGTTGCTTGAGTCCGAGGTTGGCGAGGTTGTCCAGCAGGGTGGTGGTGTTGCAGTCGCTGTGGTTCTCCAGGTGGAAGTTGAGGTCCCCTAGGAGGATGTAGTCAGCGGAGGGGAGGGCGTGCGGGCTGATGAAGTCGGCGTTGTCTTCGCTGAATTGTGTGCGTGGTCCCGGGGGTCTGTAGATGAGGGTGCCTCTGAGGGTGGTCTTGGGGTGGGTGTGTATCTGGAAGTGCAGGTGTTTGGCGGCTGTGAGGGTGTCCTCAGAGTTGGTTGTGATGCGGATGGTGTTCTTGTGGACGATGGCCATGCCTCCTCCTGTCTGGTTGACACGGTCCCTCCGGGTGATCTTGTAGCCGTCCGGGATGGAGATCGCGATGTCGGGCGCTGAGGAGGCGTTCATCCAGGTTTCCGTGAGGAAGGCGACGTCTGGGATGTGGAGTCGAGGAGGTTCCAGAGTTCGACGGCGTGTCTGTGGACGGAGCGGGTGTTGAGCAGGATGCATTTCAGGTGGTTGCTGCTGGTGCTCGGCTTGGCGGATGCGGTGCAGGTCCGGATGCAGGGGAACTTGCAGGATTGGCAGGTGAAGGGTCCGTGGGTGCGTCCTGGGGTGGCTCGGTGGCAGCCGGGGGTCCGGCCGGTGTTGAGTGCGTTGAGGGTGGCTGCGTCGTAGGTCTGGCGGGTGGGCTGGCATCTGCGGGAGCCAGGGGTTCTGGCACTGGGCGCGGTCCAGGTGCAGACGGGCGCAGACGGGCTTGCCTTTGGCGTGCCTTTGGCGCACAATCGGCGCACCTGCTGCGCGTGCACGCTGCGCGTACGTGCGGACTCTGCCATAAATGGAGAGTGGGGGGTCGGAGCAAGGGAGGAGCAGCTGGGAGGCGGGAGTGGGGTGGCGAGTGGGGAGGGGAGCGGTGATGCTGGAGGGGACGGGGGTGGGGCCACGGGGGTGCAGCGGCAGGGAGCGGGGTGGTGCAGCGGGAGAGAAAACGGCGGTGGGGTCACACAAAAGCAATCAGGGGCACAACAGAGGACGAGAGAAGGACAAATACTGGCACAATACAGTTACTGGCAATCCTACAATTACTGGCACAACGAGACAGAGGGTGAGAGAAATACAAGAGCTGGCACAATACAGAGGGCGAGACAGAGGGCGAGAGAAATACAAGAGCTGGCACAATACAGTTACTGGCAAACTACTACTATTACGGGCACAACGAGAACAGGGGCAACAGTGAGGCAGATACTTAACGGGCAGCGGCGGCAGCAAACGGAGACCGGGCACACTGAAGGTGGACCACGCGGCGGGTGGAGCGACCGGCACGGACCAGGTCAGGTCATTGCTGAATGGAATAATATTCATATTCTGATTTAAAGTTTGAATAAACAGCTCTAAATAAAAGGCAAAAGCAATGGGGAAAGTGGGCATCCCTGTCTAGTGCCACCTTGTATTGCAAATGTAGTTGAATATGAGTTGGCATATATTAGTTCAGCCTATGGATTGATATATAGAGCATGAATCCAATTCATAAATCAGTCTGGTAAACCATTGTTACTTAATATTCGCCATAGTGTGTCCCATACCACCCGGTCAAATGCTTTTTCAGCATCTAAAAAAATCATTTCTAGCTGTATTGATATGTGCGGGGGTACTCCTACCAATAATGAATCCATGCTGGTGTTCAGACACTAAGCCAGGCATTTAAGATGACAGGCGTTTGGAGAGTACTTTGGCAAATGTTTTAGCGTCTGAAAAGATGAGCGATATTGGATAATAAGATCCACATTCGTCAGCGCTCTTTACTTTCTTAAGAAAAAAAACAATATTAGTAATGTCCCAGGATTTAGGAGCTCGCTTGCACTCTCTGATTTGATGAATGACCAACCGAATATTACGTTTTTGAAAGTCTTTTAGAATTCTATAGTCAGCGTATCATCCCCAGCAGCCTTACCTAATGGTAGTGCTGCTATAGCGATTCAAATTTCCTCTTCTTTTATATCTAACTGGAGATAATCCGCAGCCTCTGAGTTAAGAACTTGTGAGGTCTATAATTGTAGATATTCCACAGCCAGCTTTGCATCTACATTATCAGACAAAGGATACAGCTCTGAATAGAAGTAATACAATCGATTTAAGATCAAATTAGTCGATTTATATAACCTCTCATCTCTACCCTTGATTGTATCAATCCTAGTTCTAGCTTTCTTGTCTGCAACCTGATAAGCCAATAGCCGCCCAAGCTGATCGCCATATTCATATTGATTCATTTGGTGTTTATGGAAAGCGGCTGCTGCCTTCTCCTTAAACTACTGAGTCATAAGGGCCCTTGTACTTATTAATGAAGAGCAGATAGCTCCAATGTTTGGCCCCTTAGACATAATTTCCTCTGAATGTGCTATTTCTAATTTCGTTAAATTATCACAAAGCTCATCCTGTTTTCTTTGATTATTCTTATTTAAGTAGTAAGTGTATTGCCGAGTAGAGCCACGTATAACAGCTTTCACCATATTCCATATAGTGAAAAGAGGGGCAGTACCCATATTATGTAGTGAAAATTCATTAAGAGCCCCTTGGATATGTGTAATAAAGTGTGTGTCGGACAACAAATGCCTTGGAAATGAAAAAGGACGTTTAATCTTCTCCACATTTACGAGTTGAAAACAAAATAGAGGGTTATGGTCAGATGTTATCCGAGGACATACCTCCATATGTGACTTTTCTAGTAGACAGCTACTTACTAATATTAAATCAATACTGGAATAATGTCGATGTGGCCCAGAATAGTATGTATAACCTGGTAGGGTGGGTTATAACGTGCATCATAAGTAAACCAGCCCATACAGACGGATCATTTCCGAAATCGCTTTTCGGACGCTATTGATTCTTGGAAGAGCATGTCGGTTTGTTGTGTCAACAGTATCATTTAAAGTACAATTAAAATCACCTAGTATAATAATTTCTCCCTACCAATTGAGAAGCTCCAAAAATAATTTATCAAAAAGAATAGGATCGTCTTGATTTAGTCCATTCAATGCGCACAAAACTAGTTTTCTTTTGTTAACTTCAAGCTGTATAATGACCCATCTGCCACCTAGGTCAGAAGCTGTTTTTATTTTCTTACAACCAAAAAGCTTGTCCCTAAGAACTGCCACCCCTCTAATTGCTGCCTCCTGTGAAGAGCATTCTAGCACCTCTAAACCAAACTGTTTGAGCAGACCCAAACTTTATAGATCAGATGTGTCTCTACTAAAACTACCAAGTGCTGTTTGTATATATTAAGCTCTTCTTTGACCAACCGCTGTTTGATAAATGAGTTTAACCCAGCCACATTCCAGCTTATACATCTAATAGTACCCATTTTGTAACCTTTGATTATTTGGATTTATTCTAAGTCTGTCTTTAAGAATATTCAATTGTAATGTAAACAAAAAACTTTTAAGTATCAGCAAGCAAATCATAAATAACTTTTCCTTGCTTATATATGTTTTGTAGCTTGTTTCACTATTAAACAGTAAAATAATCTATGCCCACTGTGTTTTACACCCCCATATCCAGTGCTCATCAGTACACAACCCTTCAATCAGCAGACCCCTTCCTCTACCACCCCCACCCCCATCGCCCCGAACCTTGGCGGGTTCCCCCCACACGTATCTAGGAAAGGAATCCACCCAGAAACCTGCTGGCCATCGATGACGATTATGAATCCGAAACCGGTCCCAGGATGCTTATTTCCGGTCCAGGGAAGACATGGCTTGGCAGTTCGGGCTGGACTGTTCCCATGAGGCACAGGGTCAGACTGATTTGCATATAGCCATGTCTGAACTGGGGTGGCTGAGTGAACTAAAGAATGGTGATGGATTAAACCCAGATCAGTTGACTGGGGGTGAGTGTTTGATTTGTTCAAACGCTCCGTCCATCATCCCCTTTTGTATCGCTTTGTTCGGCCATCGATGACAGCATTGAGAAGCAGGACCCTGCGAGATGCTCCTGGCATCGGCTAGTGAATACAACACTTGCAAACATATGTTGCAAAAGTATTAATAAATAAAAATAAAAAAATAGGCGAGAACCCTGGCCCAATAATCGCAGAATAAGAAAGAATGAAACCACCCTATCATCTAAGCAGTGCAGGACATACTTCTTCAATTATCCCAAAACCGCAAATATTTTTTCTAAATGTGTGCTTATTTTGGACTCTGTTGTAGTTTAGTGAGAGCCAGTTTTGCCTCTTGGTCATTATAATAGGTCTCCGTTTTGCCATCCCTAATAACCTTCAATCGAGCAGGTTCTTGAAGATACACCAATACTCCAAGAGCCTTCTAAGAATCAATCATTAGACTCATCCTCTACCGCTTATCCATTGTAATTTTACCTATATCAGATCTTGCAATGATCGAGAATGAATCAACTAAAACCGTTGTAGTAGGACGGGCTTTAATAGCAATGGCGCCTGCCATTGCAAAAAATTACCAACATAGATATGTATAGGCCGTGGCTGATGCGAGCTGCTCTGATCTGCTCGATACAGGCCACAAACTCAATACCGCGTTTTAGTACTTGATTATTTAAGCAATGAGAAGTAGGAACATTCTGAGCATTCTGAGCACTGTTCATAGACAGATTTTGCATTGATCCAGATAACCTTGAGACAATTACCTTTACCTCCCTTATAGAGGTAACCCACTTGTGCAGAGGGCTATCGTGAGTGTTTGATTTTTATTGTAAGTAGTCAGGGTTTTGCCTTGTTGTTGATGACTTAGAGCATCCTTCTTTTCTGTATGAACACTCCTTGTTAATTTAGTAAACTTCAGATTGTGTTTTTTTCTTTTTAGCAGAATGAGACTGAGAAGTTGTAGTCTCTATCATTGAATGACCAGACGAATCATCAATATTCCTTGGTGATATAAAAATCAATGATGCATTCAATGTATCTATGGATGAATCCCCCAACTTACTGCCTTTCAAATTCGGTAATTCAACTTCATCCATCTCTGCTTGCCCATGTGGTTGTGAGGATACAAGCCGGTCTATGTAATCCGCTGAAGAAAAGACAGTTTGTGAGGTATTTGGTAAGGCACTAGGAGTTGCCTATGAAGAATGCGGGCTATCTTTGCCAGTTTCCATTGTTTGACTAGAATAGCATGCAGCCAGTAATATATTTGGCACATACAGCGTAAAGTTAGACTTAAGTCTGGATTGCTCGATGTCAGTGTCAGTGTGTAGCTGATCCGAGAAGCCACTCATCTCAACGGGTGCATTACTAACATTGCCCCCATTTCTACCCGAGCAGCAGGAATACCAGCACAAACTGCAATTCGCACTGCACTCTGCCTTTCGCGGAACTTCGCTAAGTTTTTTTGTAACTTCGCGGAGATCCATGTAGCAAAACTCTGTGAACTTCACCCAGGCCTTATGTTGTCACACTTGATGATTTTATACTAACACTGTAATGGTTTTAGCTAACTACACAATACATTCTTATTACCAATTACCTAGCAGTGTAGTATTGTAAAGGTTGTGTACTTAAAGGTATGTGCAGAGACTTGCAGGTGCTGTATTCATGTAGGGAAGTCTAGAGGTGTGCAGGGGTGGATTCATGTAGGAATGAGTAGAGGCGTGTAAGTGGTGTATTCATGTAGGGATGTGTAAAGGCATGCAGGTGGTGTACTCATGTAGGGATGTGTAGAGGTGTGCAGGGGGTATATTTATGTAGGGATGCGTAAAGGCATGCAGGTGATGTATTCATGTTGAAATATGTAGAGGCGTGTACGTGGTGTATTCATGAAAGGATGTGTAGAGTTGTGCATGTTGTGTACTCAAAGGGATGTGCAGAGACTTGCAGTTGGTGTATTCATGTAACGATGTGGAGGGATTTTCTGATAATGTTCATGTAGGTATATGTAGAGGGATGCAGGTAGCTTACTCATGTCGGGATGTGTAAAGACCTGCAGGTACTTTTTTTTACCTAGTGCTGCGTAGAGGCGTGCAGATTGTGTATTCATGTTGTGATATGTAGAGGCTTGCAGGTGGTGTATTGATGTAGGGTTGTGTAGAGATTTGCAGAGGGTGTACTCATATAGTGATTTCTAGAGGCTTGCAGGCGGTGTGCTCATGTAGGGATGTGTAAAGGTGTGAAGGTGGTGTAATCCATGTAGTGGTGTGGAGAGGCTTGCAGCTGGTGTATTTATGTAGTGTTGAGAAGAGGTTTACAGGTGGTGTATTTATCTAGTGTGTGGAGAAGTGTGCAGGTGCTGTATTCATGTAGGAATGTGAAGAGGTGTGTGGGTAGTGTGTTCATGTAGGGATGTGTAGAGGCATGTAGGTGGTGTACTCATGTAGTAAAGTATATAGTCTGTTCTTGGGGTATTCATGTAGGGATGTGTAAAGGTGTGCAGGTTTATTCTTGCAGGGATGTGTAAAGACTTGCAGGCGTATTCATGTGGGGATGTGTAGAGGCATGCTCATGGTGTACTCATGTAGGGGCATGTAGAGACTTGCAGGCTGCTGTGAGCATGCCTACAGATACCCTCAGACTTCATAAAACAGGGTTAGGAGTAGAACCAGAGAGAGGGAGAGCGGTGACTGCAGAGAGACAAACAAGAATCAGTGATCAATGGTAAGGAGAGAAACTGCTGTAGAGAGGGTATCCTGGACCATAAGGCTATGGAAAATGGCACCCTACCTGCGTTGGTAAGAGAAGAAACCCTTAAGTGAGGGTACTGCGCCCCTCAGCCCCTGGGCCCATCCCAGCTGCTGTACTAATACTGGCTGTGCCCATGATGGCGGCTTGGTGAGTAGTCAGCACAAAGCTCACACTTACTCTCTATGTCTGAGTCATTCTTGTTGCACGCATCGGAGGAGCAGAAAGTCTGAACCAACTGGTAGGTGAAATTCTGGGTCCTCCACTGGTAGGCAGCGCTCTTGTGTTCCCCATCTGTAGTTGAACAGTTCTTGAAGATGTTATAAATTGGTTCCATGCCAACTTCAAGAAAACACAAAAAAGGGAATAATAAGAATTGGAGGCGGACAACACACACCATTAGCAAACCATTACCCATCACTACGTCATCGCAGCAGATTGCACATTACATGAAGTTTGGCCCTTGTGGGGCCTGTGCTGAAAAGGAGCCCATGAGGACAATATGTTGTCTCGCATAGTGACCTATGTGTGTGCAGAGAATGTGTCTGGCTTCCTGCTATGGCGCTTCCTTGGTGCCAGATTGTACCAGCTCGCGCCCACTGTTGTCATTAAAGAACTGGACCAATCATTGTCTCTGTTTTCCTCCTTCGTCCCTCCTTTTCTTCTGCACCCAATCCCTTTCTACTTCTCTCTCCCTCCTCACAGCCCTCGTCTCTTGCCTTCCCTTCTCTATCGCACTCTCACTCCTGGAGAGGTACCAATGCCTCCATCTCACTGTACAGGCCCGGGCTGGCCGTTGCGGGCACCGGCAATCCCCCGGTGCGCCGCAAGGGTGGGGGCCGGTTTTGGGTCCCTGGGGGCCGTTTTTGTTACAGGGCCGTTGCTGCAAAAACGGCCCTGTAACAAAATCGGCCAAAAACCGGCCCTGCCAACGAGCTCGGTCGCACCCCCAACCTCCCTGGGGGGGGGCGGCCGAGAACTCTGCCAGGGCCGGTTTTGTTTCTCAGTTCGGACCGGTCACTGTACCTCATGTCTTACTACGCTCTCTTCCTCCGATTCTCCCCTCTTCTGTCTCTCTCTCTCTCTCTCTCTCTCATCAGTTGCTGTCCCTCTCATTCTCTCTCCCCCTCTCTCTCTGCTCCATCTTTTGTCCTGCTCTTCCTGTCTCTTTATCTCAGCCTCTTCTCATCTCTCTCACTCCTTCTCTCTCTCTTTGTCTCCATCCTCCACTCTGTTTCGGTGCCTCTCTCTCTCATTCTGTTACTCTCCCTCCCTCCCTTTGTCCTCAGTATTTTTATATTTGTATTCTGGATGGCAGCAGGACTCCATGTGAGTCTCACTGCAGTTAATAGCTTGGATTGCAATGTTTTTGCATCCTCTGGAAGTATCTCTGTTTCTGGGGTCTGCATTAGGCTGGCCAGTGGCGGCTCGCATATGGCATGCTTGGGGGATGGTGAGGCGGGGTGGGGAGCGGTAGGGTGTGGGGTAGTAAACTCAGACATACAACAGAACAGAGGTAATAATTATTATCCTCCTTTCCGTCCGAGTTTACTACCCGCCACTCTGCCCCTCATCCGCCCCGCTGCCCCACAGCATGCCCTATGCGAGCCACCACTGAGGCTGGCTATGGATGTACGAGCGAAGGAGCATGTGTGCAGGGGCTCGTGTTATATTTAGTTATAGGGAGAGACACTCCAATCAATTGATGGAGAAAAATTTGAATTCATTGCAAAACTATGTATGCGTCAAGGAGCAATTAATGGTGCAAAGTTAAAATGCTGGTACTGTAAGAAAGTGCATGTTGCAATATACACCAGCGCTTGGAAATATAGAAGCAATTATTGGTGCAATATTATTCTTTTCAAGACATATTATATCTTAAGAATGTTTGATTAAATATATAATTAAATGTCATTAAGTACATTTAAATATGTCTATGTATGTAGATTTAAAGATTTATAGTTCAGTCACACTTTCCATTTCCATTCAGCATTCGAGACCTCTTGTATGTACATTAGTATACACTTATTATATACTTGTATGTGTAAGTACTGTTTGAAATATGCATGTCTTTTGAGCTGGTTGTCCTGTGACGGCCAGCCTCATTTGAGCACTTTAAACCTCTCACCCCAGGGTAGAAAGACAGTGCAGGCCTCCAGGGTGCTGTGGAGAGGCGAGTGAGGGAGCTCCTATCAATCCTGGAACTGCTGACATGCTGCATGTGAGCAGCTCCAGGATTGTGCAAGAGAGTTCCAGGATCCAGTTTCAGTATAAAAGAGGTCCAGAGTGAGGACGTCATGTCAGTTAAGTTTTATATAAATTTTTTATAATATTTTTGCCACGTGCGCCCCTGCTCCCCCCCCCGGTAGATGCCAGCCACCACTGAACATGACTGTAGTGTCCTCTGGCTGGGTAGCGGTGCAGTCTACCCGCACTCAGAGGACGCTGCCTAGCGCCCGCGTGTGTCACCACACGCCGGCTATAAAATAAAGGGCCGTGGCCCGGCTCCGGAGTCGGGACCAGGCGAGCAAAACGGAAAGCTGTGTCCCTTGCCTGATTGCGGCTGCGGCGCAAATCCTAACCACGTGCTAGCAGCCCATTACACTGGTGACAAGGCAGTAAAGAGCCCACGTGCACTGCTGAATGCACTCGGTCCCCAGCAGTGGTTTAGAGCCCTTGATGTGGGCCATATAACCACAGGGGTACTGTTTGATCAGTGGAGGCCTGCGGTGGTGCTCCTGTGAGACCTGCCCCGGGCTGTTGATGACCCCCCAGCTCCGAGGGGTGCCTGGAGAAGAGTGGAAGTGTCGCTGATTGCCCTGCCTGAGCGCTACCTCGAGAATTCCACACTCCTCTGGTGAAAGGAGGTCACGGTAAAGACTGCTACCCGGAGTGCAGAGGGAGGTTCTGGCTGCGTGTTTCGTCACCCTCGGCGAGGCAACGGCTACTGAGTCCAGGAGGTAGACCGAGCACGTGCTGCGGAGAGTGTCTGCGACTGCACGAAAATGGCATTGATCCTGGCCATTGAGCCGTTCACAGTTGATGGCGCCCATCTTTCCTCACCCCGCGATGGAGAGACTGGACTGACCGGCTCCAGATATACTTCGAAGGGGCATGCATAGCCAGAGACAGGCGCATGGCCCTGCTGCTCCATTTGGGAGGCAAAGACATCCACCGCATATACAAAACTTTAGTGGAGGCCACACCCAAAACCTACATGATGCTGCTGAACGCCCTAAATGCACATTTTGAACCGATGGCGAACAGAGACCACGAGAGATTGATTTTTCGCCAGGCCAAACAGGAAGCGGAGGAGTCGCTAGACGCATTCCACGGGCGGTTTAAGGAACTGGCAAGTACGTGTGGATTTAGAGATGAGCAGGAAGAAATCCGGGGGCAGATAATCTTAGGATGCTACTTGTCCAAACACAGTTTGAACATCCTTCAGGAAGATGGGCAACCACTGGTTGATATCCTCACCCTGGGCAGATCAAAGGAGCTATCACAAGCCAGAGCGTCCACATGGAGGCAGCCCTCCACTGACCCATCAAGACGGAGCAGGCAAATGCATTGGAAGCGGTAAATGTAGTGAAGCCCAAGGCGCGCCACGCCTCATGGAAGAGACCGCAAGAGAAAAAAAAGGAGTGCGGTTACTGTGGAGGCACGCCCCCACCGCATGCAAGATTGCCCAGCGAGAGGGAAGAGGTGCAGTTCCTGCGGATGTATGAACCACTTCGGGGCAGTATGTTGGTCCACGAAACCGCGGAAGGAAGCAGCACAGGCGGTAGCGGAAGAACACGACAGTGAGGACATGAATGACGACGCAGGAGACTACCCAGTCCACTACGTATTTGCAATAGACCAGCCACGACGGAAGAGACGATGACTTCCAAAGTGCAGGATCAAGATTCACCAGCAGGATGTGAGAGCCATCATAGACACTGGGGCCTCGATTGAACTAATGGCTGCGAATGTATACAATCAGTTAAGCCCACGCCCACCATTGCAGGAAGCCAGAATCAGGGTGTTCGCGTACGGACAAAAGAGCCCATCCCGCTCCGGGGATGTTTCAAGATTGAGCGAAAGCACCAGGACCTCAAGATCCTCACCACGGTGTATGTGACCCAGGAAGGAAGCGGAATGCTGCTGAGCTTGGCAGTTCGGGCTGGACTGTTCCCATGTGGCACAGGGTCAGACTGATTTGCATATAGCCATGTCTGAACTGGGTTGACAGAGTGGGCTAAAGAACGGTGATGGATCAAACCCAGATCTTTTGACTGGGTGTGAGAGTTTGATTGGTTCAGATGCTCCGTCCATCACCACCCCCTTTTTTACCACCCCCTTTTGTACCGCTCTGAGCGGGCAGTCAGCAGAGGAGCTGAAGCTAATTTTGTTCGCCATGGCAGTACAGGAAGAACTTGAGGTCATTATGGAGGAATTCGAAGACGTCTTCAAAGACATTGGATGCCTAAAAGGGAAGGAAGTCTCTCTCCACATTGACCCGTCAGTTCAACCAGTGGCGCTGAGACACCGGCGGATTGCGTTCCATGTGCGGAAGAAGGTCGAAGAAGAACTGGAGGTTCAACAAGGGATTATCGAAAAGGTCAGTGGGCACACCCCCTGGGTGTCCCCGATCCTAGTAGCACGGAAGCCGAAACAACCAGGACAGGTCCACATCTGCATCGATATGCGCCTTCCGAACGCCGCAGTGAAGAGAGAACGTCAATTAACCCCCACCATCGATCACATCTTGGGGGAGCTGAACGGAGCAAAATGGTTTTCGAAGATGGACCTACGGTCTGGTTACCACCAACTGCCAACAGACTCTCGATACATCACTACTTTCTTGATGCACGTCAATCTCGGAAGATACCGACCTTTGAACTTTGGAATCTTGAGTGCAGCGGAGGTGTTCCAAAACAAAGTTCTCAGTGGAATCACGGGAGTCCTGAACATGAGTGACGACCTGCTAATATATGCTTTGTTGATGGAAGAACACCACCACCGACTTCGCAAGATCCTACACAGGATCAGCATCAAGGAATCCGGGCTGACCCTGCACCGAGGAAAATGTCAGTTCTTGAGGAACAAGATCAGCTTCTTTGGCTACACCTTTTCCGATAAAGGACTGGCCCAGGACCCCGAGAAGGTGAAGGATGTCCAAGAAGCCCCAGCACCGTCTAACATCTCGGAAATCAGAAGCTTCCTATGAATGGTGAACTTCTGCGGGCGTTTCGTCCCAGACTTGTCCAACCTCACGAAGCCCCTCAGGGAACTGACAAAATCTACCACCACGTGGCAATGGGGCCCAGAACAGGAGGAAGCCTTTAAAGACACCAAAGCAGCCCTGTCGGCAGACACTACACTATCATACTTTGACCCAGCCCGACCCACAAATGTTGCTGTGGACGCCAGCCCCTACGGGCTAGGAGCAGTGCTCACTCAACTACAGAGCAACGGAGAATGGGCCCCGCTCGCCTACGCGAGTCGCTCACTGACGGACACGGAAAAGAGATACTCGCAGATCGAGCAAGAGGCGATTGTCATCCATTGGGCCTGCCGGCACTTTCACGTATACGTGTATGGCCATCCATTCACCGTATCCACAGACCACAAACCACTCATTCCCCTGTTCCAGGGGTCAATATCCAAGCCTCCCCTGAGGATTGAAAAATGGATCCTCCAGCTGCAAGGGTATGACTACCAAGTGGAATACAAGCCAGGGTCCTCCAATACAGCGGACTACTTGTCGCAACATCCCAGGGCAGAAGAGGAAGATGCCGAGGACACGGAAAAGTATGTCCTGCTTGTGTCCAAAAGGTTGCGGTCGCTCCCTATGAGCCTGGAAACCATTGTAGAAGCCACCCGGATAGACGAATGTCTGCAACTCGCTATCGGAGCAGTCCAATCGAACAACTGGCACCACATCCAATCCAGCATGACCAGGCGGACACCGCAAGCAAAAACTGTCCTGGAGGCCATCATGAAAGTGAGAGACGAACTGTCGGTGGACAGCGGTGGTTGTCTACTCACAGGCCCTCGACTGGTGATCCCCTCAAGTCTTGCTCAACAAGTGGTGGATCTCGCGCACCGAGGACACCAAGGCATGGTGAAGACTAATGGCAAAAGTGTGGTTCCCAGGAATGGACCCCCTGGTGGAACTCACGGTCAGGACGTGATCATGGTGCCAAGCTTCGGACCAGCCGGATCGGCCCCACCCCGTCATCAAGGAAGACAACCCGCAGCGGCCATGGGAATGTGTCAGCTTAGACTTCGGACACCTCCCAGATGGATGCTATGCCCTGGTGATCATTGATGACTACACAAAATATCCAGAGGTCGAGATCGTGGGGAACCAGACAGCCACGGAGGTGATCACCAAGCTGGAGAAAACCATTGCGACCCATGGCATCTTCGAAGTGGTGAAAACGGACAACGGCTCACCTTTCCACGGACAAGACTTTGCAGATTACCTCAAGGCATGGGGCATACAACACCGAAAAGTGACCCCTCGCTGGCCCCAAGCGAATGGGGAAGTAGAAAGGTTCATGCACACCCTCAACAAGGTAATACGCATTGCACATGCAGACGAAGCACCCCTTGAAAGAGCCATATACAGTTTCCTGCTAGAGTATTCGCTGACACCCCATGTCACGACTGAAGCAGCTCCGGGGCCGGCAAGCATGGGCCGAGTAGTACGAGACACCATCCCACATCACCCGAGCTGGACCCCGTCTCGGATTGACGCCGGCAAAGCATTAGCCAAAAGGACCAATTCCAATGACCATGCCAGCGCCAGCCGATGAGCCAGAGTGTCGGACAGTCAAAGGAGGGACAGAGTCTATGTCAAGGACCGGTACCCTGGGAGCAAGTTCCGGCTTCAATTCGAACACCAACCTTGGACAGTCACCCGCCGCACTGGCACCTTAATAACGGCCCGAATAGGAGCTGAAGAAATCACCCACAATATCTCCTTCTTCAAAAGGGTACATGCTGGAACTCGGGAGCCACCATCAGCGGACAACCTGGACGCCAGACCTAATCATCGACCGGAAGAAGCAGAACCGGATGGTGACCAGGGGATAACCCTCGAAGGGACTCCAGATGTGTCCGGCCAGAGTTCCTCTGAGCTGTTGGGGACACCAGACAGAACTCAGCCAAGACCTCCGGAGGGGGAAGACTCACAAGAAATGACTCCATCATTGCCCTCCTCCGGGGGAGAACACTCTGAGTATGACCTAAGACGCAACCCGGTCCCGTCCTCCCGCCTGGCAGGGTTCTTGGTGTGATGAACCAAGGTCTGGAATCTTCTAAGAACTGGTAACAGATATACTCTGTCATTCTATTGTTAATTGTTTATTGTTTGATAAAGGTTGGAAGGAATGTAGTGACCTCCAGCAGGGTAACGGTGCAGTCTACCCACGTTCGGAGGATGCTGCTAGCGCAGGCGTGTGTCATCACACGCCGGCTATAAAATAAAGGGGCGTGGCCCGGCTCCGGCAGTCGGGACCACACGAGTAAAACGGAAAGCTCGGTCCCTTGCCTGATTTCGGCTGCGGCGCAAATTGTAACCATGTGCTCGCAGCCCATTCAATGAGTAGGTGTGACTTACTCTAACAAAGTAGTTTTCTTGGTCAGTTCCTCCACCCCAGAGGTTAAGTTATGTTGATTTGTATAGTGTACTAATCACCCAAGAGGATATCTTGGCAGAGTTAGGTTTATCATGATTTAACATTGAAGGCTGTGTTTCCAGCATCTTTTGAGTCCTGTTTCCCACAGGTAAGCACACACAAGGCTATCACCTGACTACATACAGAATATCATCTGGGTGATGTCCGTCTGGCAATGCGTGGTCCCCTCATCGCAGGTTTTCATGACTCCCGAACAGGACTTGCTAGTCCTGTCGTAGCACACGACACACTCAATGGCGCATCCTGAAAAAAGCAAACTTTATTTATTTATCATGTATAATAGAAGGACGCAAAATACCATAGGTAACTGTTTATAACATCAGCAGCAGTCTGTAGTGATTTTCAAACATGGTACATTATCTAAAGCTTGCTGACAGCTATAATTGTCTGATACTTAAGTTTACTATTGATCCATTGTTATTAGCAGTACATTTTAATATCAGTAGCCATGTAGGTAATCAACAGTGATTCGCGGTGATGTACACAATCGATTGCAACTTGACCTCAGCAATGACACACATCTATCTATCTATCTATCTATCTGTCCATCTTAACGGTTCATCCACACTTTCCACTGAAAAGTCATTTTTTGATTTAGACATAACTTTTGACTCAGTAGACAGATTAGCATCAAACCTTGTAACACCATGTAATTCCCAAATGCATTCTCTTAGGAGCAGGCATGTCAATGTTGGTGCATTTGCATGAAGGGCAAAAAAAGTAAGATAATGTGGGGGAAAAAAAGATGTGCTTTCGCACTTTTGCGTGCATAGGAAATTTTGCTTGTACCTACAGCCCACCCGCTCATCGCACCTACACCTAACTTGGCCATGATAGTACAATTTCAGAAGGCATGCGTTTGTTGGTTTGGTGTAAAACTCTTGAGTAGTGTTTGTGATACAAGCAATTTACAAGTTGTTGAGTGGGCTTTAAAGTGTTACCACATGCAAGACCTCAGTTTAAGTGCTGGATCCAAAGACCATTTTGGGAATAATTGGTGAATCTGTTATCATTCAGAACTTCCATACAGTGAAAAGAAATACTGCAGACAAGGGAAGACATCACAAGTGTCTGACACCTAGGGATGTAGATCGATAATAATAATTAGGTAACCCAGTCACGTGCAGAACCTGGGGATAGATACGGTATACAAGCAGTGGTTCTGCCATGAAAGAAACTGTTAGGTACAGTACCATGTCCTTACAGGAGTAGGACCATCAATTAATGATTCAGCAAAACACACCACTGAGTATACAGACAATACTCAACTATTCAAAAGTGTTAAATCGATATATTAAAGAAAATCATATATGTTAGGAAATTGGTGATTAACGACAGGACTGATACACAATGTACATAACTACAATAAACAGATTCTACTATAATGGTGACAAAAAAAGGAAGTGACTGAGGTGGTATTTTACATGTATCAACTATACAAAATGAACATCTTCTTTAATGCATCGATTAACACTTTTCAATATAGTTGAGTTTTTTGTCTGTGTAATCAGTAGTGTGTTTTGTTGAATCATTAATTGATGGTCATACTCCTGTGAGGGTGTAGGGATGTGGAGCATGGAAGGCACAGGGCTGAAGTAACAGGTTGGGTAAAGGCCCTACACCCAACCACCCGCCACACAGTGGTTTGAATTTAAGTACATCATTAAAAAGCATTGAATTACACACAAAAAAGAATCTTAGTTAAATTCTGACTTATGGTTCCTACTTGAACAAGCAAAACTATTCAAATTAACTGTTATGGTTAATCATTCGCTCTAGGGCTATGCGACCGCTGTGACTGCACCGGGCGCAGACTTCCTTTGGGGGAGTCATGTTTGCAAGTATATTATGGTTTTAGAAGCACCCGCTGCCACACTCCTGGCCTCCAGCAATTTTCAGGCAACAATAAAAATGTCATAATAACTCCAGCGATTAATGTTTTTCCTAGAAAGAGATTAGAGGTTTGTCTAGTGGACATTTGACTCATAGTAAGGTAGTGCAGAGCATTAATATGCCTGCTGCAAAGAACTTCTACTATACAGATCACAAGTGCATGTAATGTAAAAGGTCACAGGGTCACTGCTTTTGTCTGAGAGATCCTTTTGTTACTTGCAGTTTATAAGTTAAATCCTGATATTGAAAAGTGAGCTATTAAACTATACTGTCAAATCATTATGGATGACACGTGTCTCCTAGACCATGTAGTCCTCTGTCTTATGTAACATTCCCTTACACACTGATGATTGATTGTCATTGTGTACTGTGTGTTATGTACAGTGCTCTGACACCCTACACTGGTATGAACATCGCTATAAAACGAATTAAATGCATTTGAGAGAGAGTGGTTATGGAGACTTCAAGGGTGGTAGTGAGGGATTCCATGGCAGAGGTGGTCGTTGGGGGGAACCATCAAACATTGTAGTACTGTGTACCACCAGCGCTAAAGCCAGCAATGCAATGCACACTAAACAGACCATAACTTGCACTGCCCGCCAGGATCAAAACACCAATTTGCAAACAGTACAGAATGAAAGAAAAGAGCTATCAAGGCGAAAACATGGTGAGTGGTAGGAATAATGGTGAGTGTTGTGTGCTCTAGCCATATTATACAGTTGCCCGTTCTAATGAATTGTCAATCGATAATTTTGCAATAGTGTTTTAAAGTATGTGCCATGCTGTGTCATGAAATTGAATTCAGTCCATTTATGAATTAAAAATCTTTACTGAATTATTTTAAAACCTTCATCATAATATTAGGCATTTACAACTGTAACATGTATAAACATATTTTGCAAAGACAGACTCAAAACACAGGTTACCACATTCTCAACACACTTACGGCCAGATGTATCAACATGAGGAATTGCGATTTCCAAATTGCAATTAGTACTGAATCGCAACTTAAAAATCGCAATTACTAATGAATGACAGTTTTATTTTTAAAATAGCGATTCCTAGTGGGCCTCACATCAACCTACCTCATGAATATTAATGAGGTAGGTCACAATTTGTGACCCAGTAGGAATCGCAGCCATCACAGGGTTAGTAGCCTGCAGAAGTCAGCAGATCACTATGTTCGTGATTGCTTTTTAATAATTCAAACTTTTCTTTTAAATGCAACTTTGTTTCTGCAAAGGAAAACCGAATGTTTTTAGGTTTCATTTTTTAAGAGTAGGGAGTGGTCCATTGGACCACTTCATACTCTAAAAGTATCTTGTTTAACATTTTCAATGGGGAACTGGTCCCATGGGAACCACTCCATATTTAATTTTGATTTAGTGGTAAAGTATTAATGTTTTGCAACTAAAATTCAGTGACAAAACACCAATGCATTCCATTACAATTCAGTATTTGGAAGAGAGAGTCTTTCAAACAACGTATCAGTATGTGGTACCCAACACAAATAAGTATTGAGTTACCGAATTGCAATTATATATATATATCTGCACACCAAGGAGCTTTTATGCAGTTGCAAACAACCCGATTCTGCAAATTGGAGAATTTGTGACCTTAAAAAAGATTTGTACATCTGGCCCATAGTTAAGTATTAATATATCGACCTGTATCTAATTCATTGATCCATAAAGAAAGCCTAACTAACGTTGCATATAGTTCAGGACTAGTTAGTTTATCTTTATGCCTCCAGACCTAGCATATTTCTGCGGCGTGACTTGGTAGTGGGTTTAGGTGAATGTTCACATTTCTTTTGCCAAATATTCTGTTTTCAGCTCTATGTTTTCATTAAAAAATGTTTTCACAGTGTACAATTTACATCCTACCCATTTCACAATAAACATTAGGCACAAATAACATCTATAGGCAACATATGCCTTGTAAGCAACAATCCTTATATTTTGAGATTTACACTGAAATGCATTTTCACTAGTTGTGATATTTTGGACCACCACTAGACAATCGTAGATGGCAAACAGTTAATGAATGTTTGGATAAATGTCAGTGCTCCACATAAAGTGTGACTCCTTTAAGTCATTATGGGCCTCATTACAATGGCGGTCAAACATGTATCGGGCAGGTGTCTTGCCGGCTACATGTCGGTGGTTACACCTGCTCAATTACTATGCGACTGCCATGCGGGCAGCCAAAAAACTGCTTTTTTGCATTGAGGGCTGTGCTGCGCCCTAGGAAAGGGCCTCAGCACGAGCCACAATGAAAAAAGAGCAGTTTTCAACATTCATGCACTGTGTGCCAGGTACCCTGTGGTGTCTTGCACACGGTGCGTGGATATTTCGGGGGGTATCACATGTGCTTCTTGGGCCCATAGCAAAGGCCCACAGGGGATGGGGTCCTGCGAGGGGCCAACCAAACACCAATTCCATCTGCCTTTACCTGGCGGTCGGACCACTATGTAAAGGCAGAGGAAAGAGAGCCATCGTAATCTCTATGGCGGTGCCTCTGCAGGACCGCCCCCGTTGTAGGAATTCCGGTTGGACCGATGCTCCGACGGGTTCATTGAGCGTTTTGGAGGCATAGGTTGGTCCCTCCGTCCGCTACGGTCTGACCGACTGCATCGCTATGTGGCGGTCCGACCACTATGGATGTCGGTAGGCCTGTCACCAATGGCATGGCCGTGGTAGATCGGCCAACCTGGTAATAAGGCCCTATGTGTGTGAGTAGAAGCCCCACACTAATGACAGGCAATTTCTCCAGCTCATTTAAAACATGTAAATGTCTTCCTTAAATTTACATTTATTTCATTTCAGAGTTGCATCCTTCTATCTTGTTTAAGATATTAAAGAGTAATATTGCGAGCCTGTAGTCCAAAATGGGTATTCAGGAAGAGACCACAAGGGCTATCACAAAAAAGTACAACTAGGGCCTAACAATGATTACTACTAAGAAATCAAAGCAACCCTCTCTGGGGTCTTTCTCTACACAGTACTTCCATAATTTGAAGATGTACCAAACAGTGGACAAAAAACTATGCAGATTGAGTAATTGTTGCAACACCTATATTTAGTTCAAAGAATCAGACAAACTGGACAATTTTAATAGTTTTTATACAGTACCTAATGAAATGCAACAAAATAAAAATGACAAACAGAATTAGAAACATATAACATTAAGTAACATATAATAATAAAAAATGACAACCAAAATGAAAAAAATACTATAAGGGGAGAAGATGTTTTGATTTTTCATTTTTTTAAGTAAAAATAGCACCAAGAAACTCTAATAATGGAGTCAATGGTCATGGTAGAGCAGGACTTAGGTACAAATTGACACTGACAGAATAGGAGCGCATTTTGGATACACCAATCAAGTTCATCCTGGTCAAAGATTTCACCTCCTGATTTTATTCCTTTAAGTCCGAAACCACCACAGACATAGACTTCTAAAGCCTAGCAAGACCTCAGGGGAGTCACTTAGAGACTCACAGAGTGTCAGACAGAGGGCAAACAGCAGTGTCTATTCCAGGTCGAGTCCTACTGAACAAATGGGAAGTTGTAAGAAAAGCCTGAATAGAATGCATTGCCACAGTCCAGCTTGCTGAGGATGAAGCCCTCTGGGATAGTTCTTTGTGTTGACAGTGAGTCATTTGATTTTCTTGGCTTCTTGAGTGCCTGGGAGCACAAAATGGAGACTGTGTTCTCTCAGGTGGTCAACGTGAGTTGGATGTTTATTACTATTCAGAGTTTCTTTACGTGAGTGGTCGGGAGGGTCGTCTTTGTCCAAGTTCAGCAGGCCACCAAGTGGAATCCAGAGCGAGGTGTCTTCGAAATCCTCTGTCCATCAGGTAAAAGGCCTCACAGATCTGTCTTAGCCTGTTGCAAAAGTGTGTTGTAAAGTAGAAAAATCACCCTGTTTTTACTGTCATCAGATAGATGATCTGAAAGACAGCATGCACTGGGCGGTCAGTAGTGCCAATCCTCCAGTGGAGGTGTATTGTGGCCCTAATGGAGACCCTTGCATAAACAAAAAGTAGCTTCCCGCTGCTCGGGGAGAGCCACTTTATCCTTGGAGATGGCCTCACGCCGCCACCTGTCTTCTGAGGTGGCCCCGTCCAAACCCGGACCCCTCTTGCCACACGTAATCTTCTAGCAGCTCAGGGAGCCCACCCCGACTGCTCCTGACGGCTTCTCTCTCGACCCGCACCTTTGTGTGCAGCTGTGGGAGCCAGCGCGTTTATTTTGGTCTGTCTGCTCCCCCAAGACTGCTGCTGGACCAGTGAGGCCTAGGGGAGTGCGACGGCACTCCCCCCTCCTTCCCGCTTCTCAAGGGAGTGCGGCGGAAATTTTCCCTCTCCAGCTTCACACTGGGGCCAGGAGTTGGGGATCCCAGGTCCCCTGGGGCAATATTCATGGGGAGTGCAATGGCGCTCCCCCACTGGTCTTCCTGACTTTGGGGATCAGAGTTGATATCCCGGGCCCCTGGACATTCTTTGCGGGGAGCGCAATGGCACTCCCGAAATTATCTTTTGCCTTGAGGATGGACCCTTGATAGCACGCACCCCTCCTCCTTGCCACGATCAACGGGGCACAGAGTTGGGGGTCCCGGGCCCCAGAGGTTTTCACAGGGAGTGCGACGGAGATCCTTGGCCTCATTTTTGGTGGGGCCTGTAGTTGGGGGTCCTGGGCCCCAGAGCTCTCTTTGAAGGGGGCCTGATGGGGATCTCCCTCCTCCGATGTCTTCAGGGGCCAGAGTGGGTTCCTGGGCACTTTCACAGGGAGTGTGATGGCGCTCCCGGCTTTACTTCTACTGGGGCCAGCCCCTGAGACCTGTCCCACCCGAGGGGGCCATGCAAGACCAGCTGCTGAGCCCACGCTCTTCGTCATGGTTAAGGCCAGGGATCAAAGGTTGTCTACCTTCTGGGGGGCATATCTCAGCCCCCAGGGGACCGATTCTCGCCATCTTAGCCTCATCTGGGTCCTAGTGGCGCGCCCCAGCTACTGGCAGCACATTCCGCTGCCCTTCTGGTCTCCAGGAGGGTGAACCCAGCAGGGAGCTGTCTTCACTGGCTCCCTGCTTTAGCCTTTCACCTGTCTCTCCTCCTGGGCCTCTCTATCTCTTGCGCAGAGACCCAGGCTTCTGCTCATTGGTCCTGAACTCCCCTTCTGGCACAATCCAGGGTCCTGGGACAGTCAGGATGTTCTTCCTTCAAACAGCTTATGGCACCAGGCTCCAGAACCAGTCTCCCTCAGCAGACCACACCCCAGAGAGAGCTCATCTTACTGTCAAAGACCTTTTAAAATAATTTGGAGGGGGCTGTCAGGACGGCTCCTCTGCCTTATCTGGCAGCGAAACATCACCTCTCTGCCCCCTGCTCCCTCCTTCCTGCACAGACCTCTGGGATGGTTCAAAATGGCAGCATCCAAGGGTCTCAAGCCACATGGTTTCTGAAAAGCCTTCTTTCTGCCTTCTCTTCAGAGCAGCTTGGTGCCTGGCACCAGGTAACATCGGCTGATGGATAATGTGCAGCTCCACCCACCATGAGACCTTCGCCCTTGTGGGGCCTGGAGGGCTTGCAGCACCGATTGTGCCACCCACCGGAGTCGCCTGTGAAGTATTACTCAAGCCTGCCACCGCAGAGCACCGTAAGCAGCCTGTGTCGCTGTGTGACTCGGCGAGTGCAACCACTTGCCGGTCTGTGACCCTTCCCGTTGTGACATGTTAGCCACCCCTACAGAAGACCTGTGGGCAGGGTGCATTGTATGTAGAAGGCAGGTCATAAATTGGAGTGTGTGGCATGACCTGGTAGTGAACAACACACAAGCACATTTTTAACTATTGCAAGGCTGCCTGTTCCCCATAGGCCAGGCACTTTTGAATATAGCATCCTATAATCCTAACTGGCTCAGGGAGCCAGGTAGCGAGTCGGGTTTAGTATGCCTGTACGCAGAATTGGAAGATGCATCTTTTAGGAAAGATGCTTTTAACATTCTGTGTTGGAAAATAACTCTTTTAGCAAGACAGTATTTTCTTGCCTAACCACTCAGCCTGCTTCTGCTAGAATGTGTATTGCATATCTGGGTTTGTGAGTGACAGGGCTGGGGGGACCCCAGGAGGTAGGGTGCGACGGCACTAGGCCGAGCATTGCGAGAATGGTGGGATGAGCAGGCACCTGGGTCTGAATAGAGCAGGGCCATCTCCTCCGGTGCTGGCTCCACTTGCTGTGGAGCATCTGAAGACCCTAGCCCGCCCCGACAAAAGAGAAGAGCACACCTGGTCAAAGGCACCCAAAACTGGTTTGGTCAGGGCACAGGACCCTCTGCCCTTGAGGATAAATGGATGTATGAGTATAAATATTGGGCCCCTGACCTCAGAACTTTAGGATCACTTTGGGAATGAACAAGACGACCGTCTGCTGAGGAAGAGCACCCAGAGACTGCAGGAGTTGTACTGCCCCTCTCCCAGAGCGCTGTAGTGGGTTGGCCTGTGGTGGTGTCTCTGGTGCCAAGGAGAGGTAGAAAGGATCAAGGAAGAAATTTTCATCATCTTGTCAAATATTCTCCAACGGCTAGAGTCAAGCTAGCCTCCTGTTTGAAGACGCAGGGATTCCAACGACTTCACCTCTTCAGTTTGAGTGAGGGCTGGAACTGGGGTAACAACTGCTACAGAGGAACTCTGCAACTCAAGCCGGCCAACAACGCTGCTTTCTGCAACGAGACTGTGAGCACCGCTCAGACTCTCCTCGTAGACCGACGCCTGCCGCTGAGCTGCACCGGCTCCAAGATCGCCATCTGAGCGGAGCCAACCATCGATAAGAGTGAACCAACATTTCACTAACTCAACGAAATCAGCAACGACCTGTGGTGTCACCACTGCCGTAACATCATCTCCTCTCCAGTCAGGACTGAAGCCGCTCCCAGCCTGCATCCACATTCAGGGCCCGACGCATCGCTTTCCCCTGAAGTAAGTAACGGATGCTACTACGTGACAAACAACTTCACAGCTCCCTGACGCCGAGAAGAGCTTTTGTCTGTTTTTCTGGAGGTACTGTCCTTAGAGAGTATTGTTGTGACTAGGGGCCGGACGCTGCCCTCTTCGCAGGCGGGCTGTACACTGAGAACTCTTTTGTGGTTGAGGTGATAACTCCCGTTGGTGTTATCTGTTGCAAGAGACACATGAAGCTAAAGTCTATTTTTGAGTAACTGTAAAGCATATTCGTACTTTGGAATCCTTTGCCGTTAAGGTTTTGTGTTAATTATATAAAGCTTACTTATTTTTGATCCATCCCTGTGTGGTGTCCATTTATAGTGGTTCATCTATGTTACTGTATTTGTTCACAAATGCTTAACACACTGCCTCTGAGATCAGCCTACCTGCTCATGCCAAGCTCCAAGGGGGTTATCTACAGCGTGTAACTCTCTTGACCTGACATAGACAAAGGGTCCCTACTTGACAAAGGTGCATACCGTTGCCAATTAGAGACTCTGGGCTCTAACATCACCCTTATGCCACTGTAAGCCACTTTACTCTATGCCACTCCACTCTACTTCACACCACTTAATGTCACTCCACTCCATACTACGTCACTTCATTATACTCTACTCCACAACACTCTATTCCACAACATTCTGCTCCCATCCAGTCTATGCTAATCCACTATTCAACTCTCTCCTCTAATCTGTGCACTCCACTTTATGATACTCGACTCTGACACTCTACTCCACTCTATGCCACTCCACTCCTCTCCATGCTACTTTACTGAACTCTACGACACTCCACTCCACTCTACTCTATGATGCTGTACTCCGTTCCACAACCCTCTACTCCACAACACTCTAAGCTACTCCACTCTACTCCACACTGCGCCACTCCACTAAACAACACTCCACTCTACGACAATCTACTCCACTTTACAGCATTCATGGTACTTTACTCTATGCCACTTTACTCTACTCTATGCCACTTTACACTACGCTACTCCATTCTACTCCACTGCAAGACACTCTGCTCTACTCCACTCTGCTCTTCTCCACTCAACTCTACTCCACTCTACACCATGACCCTCTACTCCTCTTTACTTCATTCTATGCCACTCCACTCTATTACACTCTATTCTGCTCTATTCTACTCCATTCTACTCAATGCTATGTTAAGCCACTTTACTCCACTGTATGCCACTTCACTCTACAACACTTTATTTCACTCTGCTTCACTCTACTCCACTCCACTTTAATGCACTTCACAGTGGCTCTCCTGCACCATGAGTCTAAGCATTTGATCAGATTACAAGTGAAAAGTAGTGCACTTCAGTACCGGGCATTCAGGGCAAATCTCTCCTTTAGTTTATTTGTATCTTTTTTTCATACTTTTATTTTCTTTTGCATAACGTTTGAAAGAAGGCTTGTTTTAAACCCAGTCATTTCAAAATAATGTGTTCAATACACAGCGTATCCTTTTGTCAGAGAACTCTATTTAATACATGCAAAAGAATACAATTTGGGAAAGTTAAAGCCAAACTATTCTTCAGAGGTTCTAATTCAGTCCTTTTGAACTACTTTGCACAACCCTAATAAAAATTTCAAGATAATGCTTGTGATTTATGTACCTGCTGGAGAAGCATCAGTAATTTTGTCTATTAGCATATTTAGCTCTTCTAAGGTAGCGCAGAGGGTTAACATGCCTGCAGCAAACAACGTTTTCAATGCAGACCACAGGACAGAATTTTATATAGGTAGCTAAGTGAGCTGCTGCTTTTTTCATAGATATGCTTTTGTTACTTCCAGTTCATAAGTAAGATTCGTAATATAGCACAGTGAGCTGTGAACGTCCATGAGGCAGAAACTATGGAGCCCTATCACATATTCTTCATGATATATCTTCCTATATGTCTGGGAGAATTGATGAATTGGCTCCCCACATATTGTTGATGACTCGCACTTCCGCTTTTGTATTATCTAAGAATAAATGTGGGACTTGTTTGGATAGTTTGTATATATATTTTGATGTGTTTGACAAATCTTTGTAATTTACTATTTTTGTTTAATTTTTTTATATCAGGATCTCAATGAATTTGTGGATTCTGTGATATTTACAATTCATTCAATGTTTTTATACTATTTTTTTGGGTCATTATGAAGGATTTTTTTTTGTTGTGCTTCCCAGAGTCTATGCTAAAATTATTCATGTGTGATATTAATTGCTTAAAGATATTGTCTCATGTGACTTGATAGTCATGTTAATATAGGTTAAACCCATTTTTCTTTTGAAGTCTGCCATCAAAGAGCTGCAATAAAACAGCATGGCACAGGTTAGAAAATTGTTTTTCCCAATCTTTCATTATCCTAATCATGCTAGGAGTTTGTTTGTCTAAAAATAAAGTAATACTAGTAAAGCCAACACTAACCGCTGTGTTACATTTTGAATCCTGTTTTGTTCTTCTCCAGACCACGCACTCTTAAAAAATGTCTACCAGTATGGATGACATATGAATCCTAAACCTTAATGTCACATTTGTCTTGTGTAACATTTTCTATTTACTGATTTATCTTTGTATGATTTATTGTCTCTGTATGTGTGTGTGTGATGTAAAGTGCTCCGACACCCCACACTGGTATGAGATGTTGCTGTCAAACGAATGAAATACATGTGAGAGAAGGGCTAGGGAGAGATGAGGAGCACTGATGACGAGTGATAGTGAGGGAGTCTGTGGAGGATCAGGTAATTGGAGGAGTGAAGCTTAACATATTGTCGCATCGGGTGCCACTAGCGCTAAAGCAGGCTCTGCTGTGCCGCTTATTGGGGTGAAGGATGCTATTATTCCTAGAGTCTTACATTGTGTTCCCAGCTTCTTGGTCGTTCTTAACAGTGAGTGTATGCACTTATGTCATATTTAAATTCATGTTTCATGCTTGATATCTTTTGTTGTGTTCTCCAAATGAATGTCTGGAGGTATCACTGGGTGTCCTTGTGTACTGTAATGTCATCATTTACTATGCATTAAAAGCTAATACAATTGAAGATATGATGAAACATTGGTTGTTGAATACACTTTTATATCTCTTCACAAATTTATTGGGGAACCCCATCCCATGGTCCTTGCTTGTAGTGGTCAGGATTGCTCTCTTGCTACACAGGTAGTCTGACAAACGTTGCGCCGGCTGCTTTCGTGTGGCCCTGTTTGTAATGAAACAAAGGTTAATTGGGAGAAAATGCTGTATCGACACTGATGCCCCGGAACCTACTGCACTAATTATAGTGAATCATAACTGTGCTTCTGCCACCTGTATTGCTCACACTTGAGTCCCTGAATTGCTACAATCTCTTCCTCTCTTCTTTATTCTATCAGCCGCTCATCTTTCACTCTCCCTCCCTCCCCCTTTGTTTGTCGTTTTGTCCGCTCTCTCTCAATTTTCCACTGATGTCCTGTAAAGTATGCCTGTCTTTTCTCTATCTTTTCTACTGAACTTCTTTTCCTACCTTCAATCTCTATCATCTGTCACCCATATACCTTCACTTTTCCCTACTCTTCTCTATTCATCCTGCCTTGTAAATCTTCACTTTCCTAATTTTTACTTCCTCTATGTCTCTTCCTTTCCAAACTTTGCACTCCATATTGCCACCTGTGTATCTCCACTTCCCCCACTTCATTCCCAACCAATACCTCCATTCTGCATCTAGCCCTTGCCCTCTATCTCTGTTGTCCTGCAACAATCTAGTCCTATTGTATTGCCTCTCCTTATTGTAGGTTTCACCTGAAATCTATTGTGTTTAAATAATAGATCTGAAAAGGGGCTTCTTACAGAGTTCCCGTCACCAAAGTACTGTGCCCATCCACTTTGTGTGGAACTTTTGTCCCCTGCTTCACTCCTGCCCTCCTCTTGCTGTTAATCCTCCCTCTTTTAGCACAAGATTGTGGTTATGGAGACTTGAAGGGTGGTAGTGAGGGATTCCATGGCAGAGGTGGTCGTTGGGGGGAACCATCAAACATTGTAATACTGTGCACCACCAGCGCTAAAGCCAGCAATGCAATGCACACTAAACAGACCATAACTTGCACTGCCCGCCAGGATCAAAACACCAATTTGCAAACAGTACAGAATGAAAGAAAAGAGCTATCAAGGCGAAAACATGGTGAGTGGTAGGAATAATGGTGAGTGTTGTGTGCACTAGCCATATTATACAGTTGCCCGTTCTAATGAATTGTCAATCGATAATTTTGCAATAGTGTTTTAAAGTATGTGCCATGCTGTGTCATGAAATTGAATTCAGTCCATTTATGAATTAAAAATCTTTACTGAATTATTTTAAAACCTTCATCATAATATTAGGCATTTACAACTGTAACATGTATAAACATATTTTGCAAAGACAAACTCAAAACACAGGTTACCACATTCTCAACACACTTACGGCCAGATGTATCAACATGAGGAATTGCGATTTCCAAATTGCAATTAGTACTGAATCGCAACTTAAAAATCGCAATTACTAATGAATGACAGTTTTATTTTTAAAATAGCGATTCCTAGTGGGCCTCACATCAACCTACCTCATGAATATTAATGAGGTAGGTCACAATTTGTGACCCAGTAGGAATCGCAGCCATCATAGGGTTAGTAGCCTGCAGAAGTCAGTAGATCACTATGTTCGTGATTGCTTTTTAATAATTCAAACTTTTCTTTTAAATGCAACTTTGTTTCTGCAAAGGAAAACAGAATGTTTTTAGGTTTCATTTTTTAAGAGTAGGGAGTGGTCCATTGGACCACTTCATACTCTAAAAGTATCTTGTTTAACATTTTCAATGGGGAACTGGTCCCATGGGAACCACTCCATATTTAATTTTGATTTAGTGGTAAAGTATTAATGTTTTGCAACTAAAATTCAGTGACAAAACACCAATGCATTGCATTACAATTCAGTATTTGGAAGAGAGAGTCTTTCAAACAACGTATCAGTATGTGGTACCCAACACAAATAAGTATTGAGTTACCGAATTGCAATTATATATATATCTGCACACCAAGGAGCTTTTATGCAGTTGCAAACAACCCGATTCTGCAAATTGGAGAATTTGTGACCTTAAAAAATATTTGTACATCTGGCCCATAGTTAAGTATTAATATATCGACCTGTATCTAATTCATTGATCCATAAAGAAAGCCTAACTAACGTTGCATATAGTTCAGGACTGGTTAGTTTATCTTTATGCCTCCAGACCTAGCATATTTCTGCGGCGTGACTTGGTAGTGGGTTTAGGTGAATGTTCACATTTCTTTTGCCAAATATTCTGTTTTCAGCTCTATGTTTTCATTAAAAAATGTTTTCACAGTGTACAATTTACATCCTACCCATTTCACAATAAACATTAGGCACAAATAACATCTATAGGCAACATATGCCTTGTAAGCAACAATCCTTATATTTTGAGATTTACACTGAAATGCATTTTCACTAGTTGTGATATTTTGGACCACCACTAGACAATCGTAGATGGCAAACAGTTAATGAATGTTTGGATAAATGTCAGTGCTCCACATAAAGTGTGACTCCTTTAAGTCATTATGGGCCTCATTACAATGGCGGTCAAACATGTATCGGGCAGGTGTCTTGCCGGCTACATGTCGGTGGTTACACCTGCTCAATTACTATGCGACTGCCATGCGGGCAGCCAAAAAACTGCTTTTTTGCATTGAGGGCTGTGCTGCGCCCTAGGAAAGGGCCTCAGCACGAGCCACAATGAAAAAAGAGCAGTTTTCAACATTCATGCACTGTGTGCCAGGTACCCTGTGGTGTCTTGCACACGGTGCGTGGATATTTCGGGGGGTATCACATGTGCTTCTTGGGCCCATAGCAAAGGCCCACAGGGGATGGGGTCCTGCGAGGGGCCAACCAAACACCAATTCCATCTGCCTTTACCTGGCGGTCGGACCACTATGTAAAGGCAGAGGAAAGAGAGCCATCGTAATCTCTATGGCGGTGCCTCTGCAGGACCGCCCCCGTTGTAGGAATTCCGGTTGGACCGATGCTCCGACGGGTTCATTGAGCGTTTTGGAGGCATAGGTTGGTCCCTCCGTCCGCTACGGTCTGACCGACTGCATCGCTATGTGGCAGTCCGACTACTATGGATGTCGGTAGGCCTGTCACCAATGGCATGGCCGTGGTAGACCGGCCAACCTGGTAATAAGGCCCTATGTGTGTGAGTAGAAGCCCCACACTAATGACAGGCAATTTCTCCAGCTCATTTAAAACATGTAAATGTCTTCCTTACATTTACATTTATTTCAGAGTTGCATCCTTCTATCTTGTTTAAGATATTAACGAGTAATATTACGAGCCTGTTGTCTAAAATGGGTATTCAGGAAGAGAACAGAAGGGCTATCACAAAAAATGTACAACTAGGGCCTAACAATGATTACTACTACGAAATCAAAGCAACCCTCTCTGGGTTCCTTCTCTACACAGTACTTCCATAATTTGAAGATGTAGCAAGCAGTGGACAAAAAACTATGCAGATTGAGTAATTGTTGCAACACCTACATTTAATTCACAGAATCAGACAAACTGGACAATTTTAATAGTTTTTATACAGTACCTAATGAAATGCAACAAAATAAATGACAAACAGAATTAGAAAGATTAAGTAACATATAATAATAAAAAATGACAACCAAAATGAAAAAAAAATACAATAAGGGGAAAAGAGATATGATTTTTAATTTATTTAAGTGAAAATAGCACCAATAAACTCTAATAATGGAGTCAATGGTCATGGTAGAGCAGGACTTAGGTGCACATTGACACTGAGAGAATAGCAGTGCATTTTGGATCCACCAATCAAGTTCATCCTGATCAAAGATTTCACCTCCTGGTTTTATTCCTTTAAGTACCAATCCACCACAGATATAGACTTCTAAAGCCTAGCAGGACCTCAGAGGAGGCACTTAGAGACTCACAGAGTGTCAGACAGAGGACAAACAGCAGTGTCTATTCCAGGTCCAGTTCTACTGAACAAATGGGAAGTTGTAGGAAATGCCTGAATAGAATGCATTGGCACAGTCCAGCTTGCTGAGGATGAGGCCCTCTGGGATAGTTCTGTGTGTTGACAGAACTATCCCAGAGGGCCATTTGATCTTCTTGGCATCTTGAGTGTGTGGGAGCACAAGATGGATACTGTGTTCTCTCGGGTGGTCAACGTGAGTTGGATGTTGATTACTATTCAGAGTTTCTTTACGTGAGTGGTCGGGAGGGTCGTCTTTGTCCAAGTTCAGCAGGCCACCAAGTGGAATCCAGAACAAGGTATCTTCAACATCCTCTGTCCATCAGGTAAAAGGCCTCAAAGATCTGTCTTAGCCTGTTGCAATAGTGTGTTGTAAAGTAGAAAAATCACCCTGTTTTTACTGTCATCAGATAGATAATCTGAAAGACAGCATGCACTGGGTTGTCAGTAGTGCCAAGTCTCCAGTGGAGGTGTATTGTGGCCCTAACGGAGACCCTTGCATAAAAGAAAAGTAGCTTCCCGCTGCTCAGGGAGAGCCACTTTATTCTTGGAGATGGCTTCATGCCGCCACCTCTCTTCTGAGGGGGCCCCGTCTCACCCGGACCCCTCTTGCCACACGTAATCTTCTAGCAGCTCAGGAAGCCCACCCCGACTGCTCCTGACGGCTTCTCTCTCGGCCTGCACCTTTGTGTGCAGCTGTGGGAGCCAGCGCATTTATTCTGGTCTGTCCACTCCGCCAAGACTGCTGCTGGACCAGTGAGGCCTAGGGGAGTGCGACGGCACTCCCCCTCCTTCCCCCTTCTCAAGGGAGTGCGGCGGCAATTCCTCCTCCAGCTTCACACTGGGGCCAGGAGTTGGGGATCCCAGGTCCCCTGGGGCAATCTTCATGGGGAGGGCAATGGCACTCCCCCACTGGTCTTCCTGGCTGGGGACCGGAGTTGGTGTTCTGGGCCCCAGGACATTCTTTGCAATTATCTTTTGCAATGAGGATGGACCCTTGATAGCAAGCACCCCTCCTCCTTACCACCATCAACGGGGCACAGAGTTGGGGTTCCCGGGCCCCAGAGGTTTACACAGGTAGTGCGATGGCGCTCCTTGGCCTAATTTTTGGTGGGGCCCGTAGTTGGGGGACCTGGGTCCCAGAGCTCTCTTTGAAGGGGGCCTGATGGCGATCTCTCTCCTCCGAGGACTTTGGGGGCCAGAGTGGGTTCCTGGGCACTTTCACAGAGAGTGCGATGGCGCTCCCGGCTTTACTTCTACTGGGGCCAGCCCCTGAGACCTGTCCCACTCCAGGGAGCCATGCAAGACCAGCTGCTGAGCCCCACGCTCTTTGTCATGTTTAAGGCCAGGGGTCAAAGGTTGTCTACCTTCTGGGGGGCATATCTCAGCCCCCAGGGGACCGATTCTCGCCATCTTGGCCTCTTCTGGCTCCTGGAGGCGTGCCCCAGCTACTGGGTGCACTTTCCGCTGCCCTTCTGGTCTTCAGGAGGGTTAACCCAGCAGGGAGCTGTCTTCACTGGCTCCCTGGTTAAGCCTTTCACCTGGCTCTCCTCCTGGGCCTCTCTTCTTCTTGTGCAGAGACCCAGGCTTCCGCTCATTGGTCCTGAACTCCCCTTCTGGCACAATCCAGGGTCCTGGGACAGTCAGGATGTTCTTCCTTCAAGCAAACTATGGCACTAGGCTCCAGCACCAGTCTCCCTGAGATGACCACACACCAGAGAGAGCTCATCTTCCTGTCAAAGACCTTTTAAAATAATTTGGAGGGGGCTGGCAGGACGGCTCCTCTGCCCTATCTGGCAGCGAAACATCACCTCTCTGCCCCCTGCTCCCTCCTTCCTGCACAGGCCTCTTGGATGGTTCAAAATGGTGGCATCCAGGGGTCTCATGCCACATGGTCTCTGAAAAGCCTTCATTTCTGCCTTCTCTTCAGAGCAGCTTGGTGCCTGGCACCAGGTAACATCGGCTGATGGATAATGTGCAGTTCCACCCACCACGAGACCTTCGCCCTTGTTGGGACTGGTGGCCTCGCAGCACCGATTGTGCCACCCACCGGAGTCGCCTGTAAAGTGTGACTCAGGCCTGCCACCGCAGAGCGAAGTAAGGAGCCTGTGTCGCTGTGTGACTCGGCGAGTGAAGCCACTTGCCGGTCTGTGACCCTTCTCGTTTTGACATGTTAGCCACCCCTACAGAGGCCTGTGGGCAGGGTGCATTGTATGTAGAAGGCAGGTCATACCTTGGAGTGTGTGGCATGAACTGGTAGTGAATGACCGACAAGTACATTTTTAACTATTGCAAGGCTGCCTGTTCCCCATAGGCCAGACTAGGCACTTTTGATTATAGCCTCCTATAATCCTAACTGGCTCAGGGAACCAGGTAGAGAGTCGAGTTTAGTATGCCTGAACGCAGAATTGGAAGATGCATATTTTAGGAAAGATGATTTTGACATTCTGTGTTGGAAAATGCGTCTTTTAGAAAGATATTATTTTCTTGCCTAACCACTCTGCCAGCTTCTGCTAGAATGTGTATTGTATATCTGGGTTTGTGAGTGACCGGGCTCGGGGGACCCCAGGAGGTATGATGCGACGGCACTAGGCTGATCGTTGCAAGAATGGTGATATGAGCAGGCACCTGGGTCTGAATAGTGCAGGGCCATCTCCGGTGCTGGCTCCACTTCCTGTGGAGAATCTGAAGACCCTAGCCTGCCCCGACAAAGGAGAAGAGCAGACCTGGTCAAAGGCACCCAAAACTGGTTTGGTCAGGGCACAGGATCCTCTGCCCTCGAGGACAAATGGATGTATGAGTATAAATATTGGGTCCCTGACCTCAGAACTTTAGGATCACTTTGGGAATAAACAAGACGACCGTCTGCTGAGGAAGAGCACCCGGAAACTGCAGGAGTTGTACTGCCCCTCTCCCAGAGCGCTGTAGTGGGTTAGCCTGTGGTGGTGTCTCTGGTCCCAAGGACAGGTAGAAAGGACCAAGGAAGAAATTTTCCTCATCTTGTCGAATATTCTCCAACAGCTAGAGTTGAGCTAGCCTCCTTTTTGAAGACGCAGGGATACCAACGACTTCACCTCTTCAGTTTGAGTGAGGGCTGGAACTGGGGTTTCAGCTGCTACGGAGGAACTCTGCAACTCAAGCCAGCCAACAAGGCTGCTTTCTGCAACGAGACTGTGAGCACCACTCAGACTCTCCTCGTACACCGACGCCTGCCACTGTGGTGCACTGGCTCCAAGATCGCCATCTGGGCAGTGCCGACCATCGATAAGAGTGAACCAACATTTTACTAACTCAACGACAACAGCAACAACCTATGGTGCCGGCACTGCCGTAACATCATTTCCTCTCCGGTAAGGACTGAATTCGCCCCCTGCTTGCATCCGCATTTAGGGCCCCGACGCAACGCTTTCCCCTGAAGTATGTCGCTGATGCTACTACGTGCCACACGACATCACAGCTCCCGGACGCCAAGAAGAGCCTTTGTCTGTTTTTCTGGAGGTACTGTCCTTAGAGAGTCTTGTTGTGACTCGGGGCCTGAAGCTGCCCTCTTCGCAGGCGGGCTGTACACTGAGAACTCTTTTGTGGTTGTAGTGATAACTCCCGTTGGGGTTATCTGTTGCAAAAGACACATGAATCTAAAGACTATTTTTGAGTAACTGTAAAGCAGATTCGTACTTTGGAATCCTTTGCCGTTAAGGTTTTGTGTTAATTATATAAAGCTTACTTATTTTGTATCCATCCCGGTGTGGTGTCCATTTGTAGTGGTTCATCTATATAACTGTATTTGTTCACAAATGCTTAACACACTGCCTATGAGATAAGCCTGCCTGCTCGTGCCAAGCTACCAAGGGAGTTATCTACAGCGTGTAACTCTCTTGACCTGACGTAGACAAAAGGTCCCTACTTGACAAAGGTGCATACCGTTGCAACTTAGAGACTCTGGGCTCTAACATCACCCTTATGCCACTCTAAGCCACTTTACTCTATGCCACTCCACTCTACTTCACACTACTCTATGTCACTCCACTCTATACTACGTCACTTTATTATACTCTACTCCACAACACTCTATTCCACAACATTCTGCTCCCGTCCAGTCTATACTAATACACAATTCAACTCTCTCCTCTAACCCGTGCACTCCACTTTATGACACTCGACTCTGACACTCTACTCCACTCTATGCCACTCCAATCCTCTCCATGCTACTTTACTGAACTCTACGACACTCCACTCCACTCTACACTATGATGCTGTACTCCATTCCACAACCCTCTACTCCACAACACTCTAAGCTACTCCACTCTACTCCACACTGCGCCACTCCACTAAACAACACTCCACTCTACGACAATCTACTCCACTTTACAGAATCCATGGTATTTTACTTTACTCTATGCCACTTTACTTTACTCTATGCCACTTTACTTTACGCTACTCCATTCTACTCCACTGCAAGACACTCTGCTCTTCTCCACTCAACTCTACTCCACTCTACAACACTCTACACCATGACCCTCTACACCTCTTTACTTCATTCTATGCCACTCCACTACGCTCCATTATACTCCAATCTACTCCATTCTACTCAATGCCATGTTAAGCCACTTTACTCCACCGTATGCCACTTCACTCTGCAAAACTCTATTTCACTCTGCTTCACTCTGCTCCACTCCGCTTTACTGCACTTCACAGTGGCTCTCCTGCACCATGAGTCTAAGCATTTGGTCAGATTACAAGTGAGAAGTAGTGCACTTCAGTACCGGAACTTCAGGGCAAATCTCTCCTTTAGTTTATTTTTATCATACTCTTATTTTCTTTTGCATAACTTTTGAAAGAATGCTTGTTTTAAACCCAGTCATTTCAAAATAATGTGTTCAATACACAGCGTATCCTTTTGTCAGAGAACTTTATTTAATACATGCAAAAGAATAGAATTTGGGAAAGTTAAAGCCAAACTATTCTTCAGGGGTGCTAATTCAGTCCTTTTGAACTACTTTACACAACCTTAATAAAAATTTCACGATAATGCTGGTGATTTATGTTCCTGCTGGAAAAGCATCAGTAGTTTTGTCTATTAGCATATTTATCTCTTCTAAGGTAGCGCAGAGGGTTAAGATGCCTGCAGAAAACAACGTTTTCAATGCAGATCACAGGACAGAATTTTATATAGGTAGCTAAGTGAGCTGCTGCTTTTTTCATAGATATGCTTTTGTTACTTCCATTTCATAAGTAAGATTCATAATATAGCACAGTGAGCTGTGAACGTCCATGAGGCAGAAACTATGGAGCCCTATCACATATTCTTTTTGATATATCTTCCTATATGTTTGGGAGAATTGAGGAATTGGCTCCCCACATATTGTTGATGACTCGCATTTCCGCTTTTGTATTATCTAAGAATGAATGTGGGACTTGTTTGGATAGTTTGTATATATATTTTGATGTGCTTGACAAATCTTGATAATTTACTATTTTTGTTTAATTTTTTTATATCAGGTCTCAATGAATTTGTGGATTCTGTGATATTTACAATTCATTCAATGTTTTTATACTAGATTTTTTGGTCGTTATGAAGGATTTTTTTTTTGTGCTTCCCAGAGTCTATGCTAAAATTATTCATGTGTGATATTAATTGCTTAAAGATATTGTCTCATGTGGCTTGATAGTCATGTTAATATAGGTTAAACCCATGTTTCTTTTGAAGTCTGCCATCAAAGAGCTGCATTAAAACAGCATGGCACAGGTTAGAAAGGTTTTTTTCCCAATCTTTCATTATTCTAATCATGCTAGGAGTTTGTTTGTCTAAAAATAAAGTAATACTAGTAAAGCAAATGTAACCGCTGTGTTACATTTTGAATCCTGTTTTGTTCTTCTCCAGACCACGCGCTCTTAAAAAATGTCTACCAGTATGGATGACATATGAATCCTAAACCTTAATGTCACATTTGTCTTATGTAACATTTTCTATTTACTGATTTCTATTTGTATGATTTATTGTCTCTGTATGTGTGTGTGTGTTGTAAAGTGCTCCGACACCCCACACTGGTATGAGATGTGCTGTCAAACGAATGAAATACATGTGGGAGAAGGGCTACAGAGAGATGAGGAGCACTGATGACGAGTGATAGTGAGGGAGTCTGTGGAGGATCAGGTAATTGGAGGAGTGAAGCTTAACATATTGTCGCATCGGGTGCCACTAGCGCTAAAGCAGGCTCTGCTGTGTCGCTTATTGGGGTGAAGGATGCTATTATTCCTAGAAATTGTCTTACATTGTGTTCCCAGCTTCTTGGTCGTTCTTAACAGTGAGTGTATGCACTTATGTCATATTTAAATTCATGTTTCATGCTTTATATCTTTTGTTGTGTTCTCCAAATGAATATCTGGAGGTATCACTGGGTGTCCTTGTGTACTGTAATGTCATCATTCACTATGCATTAAAAGCTAATACAATTGAAGATATGATGAAACATTTGTTGTTGAATACACTTTAATATCTTTTCACAAATTTATTGGGGAACCCCATGCCATGGTCCTTGCTTGTAGTGGTCAGGATTGCTCGCTTGCTACACAAAGTACAAGGTGTAGTCTGACAAACGTTGCGCCGGCTGCTTTAGTGTGGCCCTGTTTGTAATTAAACAAAGTTTAATTGGGAGAAAATGCTGTATCGGCACTGATGCCCCAGAACCTACTGCACTAATTATAGAGAATCATAACTGTGCTTCTGCCACCTCTATCGCTCACACCTTAGTCCCTGAATTGCTACAATCTCTTCCTCTCTTCTTTATTCTATCAGCCGCTCATCTTTGACTCTCTGTTGTAAGTAGATTAAGTAGGCAGCAGGACACGTCTTCAGTTACTAAGATGGATTTATTAAGTTACAAGATAAGATAAGACAGCAGAGCAGTAAAACCTCACAGCTGACCAGACCAACTGCCAAGGCTGGAATCCCGAACACACCAGATAGAACACACATAGATACTATGGGAGATAGAGAAGGTAGGAACACTAAGAAAGGACTACAGACACCAAGTAGCCATATTGAACCAAGTAAGAATATACAACACATCTTCTCCCCTTACAAACAAAACACAAATGAAAGACTCAAACACCTAGTAAGAGTTAAAGCATGGAGACACACAAAGACGGAAACATATAACACTTAGGAGGTCAGGGACCTCATGAACTTCCAGAACACGAAGAAAGAGAATCAGGATCAAGATGAGAATGATGATGAAGATCATGACCACCTTCTCCCCTTCGATTGACAAACAATGAAGAGCCAGTCCACTCTCTACGATCCATCGTTGTGGCCATCAAAAACGGAAATAGAGAGTTCACTTTCTCCAACAATATTTGTCCGTCGCAGCTTTAAGCTAATTTTGAATATAGAACAGTTCTGGAAGAATGTTACCAAAGATACATTTGGAGCCAGTTTTTCTTACAGTCCAAACTTGATCCGAATCAGGTGTCTAGATTCTGGATCTTTTCCTCGGGTTGTGAACCTCTGGTTGTTTTTCAGGCTACCGAATATTCTTTAAATTTCATTTCTCTTGTGGACAACTTGCCTCAGCACTGTGGGCTAAAAGTCTGGTTCAAAACGCAGAACATTTATGCCGGTTCAAAGAACCACCTCGTCACAACTTTGTCGTGGTACTGGAGCTGTTGTCCTTCACGAACCTCGGTCGTGAACTCTGCCGGTCCTGGGACTCCCTTTGTCCACTCCCGGTACTAATTGCGGGACTTTTGTCCTCCTCCGGTCCTGGGACGTCCTTTGTCCACTCCTGGTACTGATTGCAGGACTTTTGTCCCCCTCCGGTCCTGGGACATCCTTTGTCCACTCCCGGTACTGATTGTGGAACTTTTGTCCTCCTCCGGTCCCGGGACATCCTTTGTCCTCTCCCGGTTAAATTCTGGGATCTTTGTCCCCTTCCGGTCCTGGGACATTCTTCGTCCTCTCCCGGTAACAATTCTGGGAACTTAGTCCCCTCCCGGCCCTGGGACATTCTTAGTCCACTCTCGGTAACAATTCTGGGACCATACTTTGTCCCCCACTGGTTCTGACGGTCAATGGGCTTGTATTGACCTCCAGTTGATCTGATTAGTCAGTCCTTAGTTTTCCTGAGTTGAGTCGATAGTTTCTCGCAAGTGAATTTTGACATAGAAATTTCCACTTTTCAATTCTCCAATTAACATTTCATCGCTTGTAATCTACAGTCTTTAAATACTATTGACATCTCTTCTTTTGACATTAAGACTGATTCTTTTCCTCTGCAAGTAACTCTTCCACATTTGTCTTTGAGCTCCTCTCTGTCAAACGCTGGAATCATAATAGATACTGTTGTGATACTGAGCTAAGCGCACAAATCATGAAGGCTTTCCTACAGTACTGTACTTCCTTGTTACACTTCACTTGTACTGCATGAGATTTGTTCCGGCTTTGAAATGCAGATCAACAGTGTGACCTCCCAATTCCTCATGAAATGAAAAGGAACCACAGATAAAATACTATAAATATTCACAAGATGGCACTGTAAACAAAGGATTAACAAACTTAATTTTGTCTCGTTTGTGCTTCCCTGTGACACTTCAAGATTTGACAGGTCTCTGTGTCCAAAAGAAATTACTGTGCTCAGTGCGACAGAAACTGCCAACACTTGAGATTTCTTTGCTTGTCAACGGGCGTGTGAAATTTCCTTTGGAAAACATACGTGCTTAAGATCGGTACTGTTTGAGATTTAAATAAAAGTTCAAACCGCCACATGCGTGTAAATTGGAAAAAACAAAGCGAAATGTCCAAACAACAAACTTGCAGCTCATTAGTAGCGCTTGCGCTTCTCTCACCATATAATGTCCAGAAACGCAAATGTGTTTGTTCTCTTCATTAACCTCGCGCTGGCAGAGCAGGCTTGTAATGGCAAAGGGGAAGTTATACGTCATGCGCTTGGCGTCATGAGTGAAGACGTGCTGAAAGCTCATTACAGACCAAATGCTGGTAACTAGGCAACAAGGAGAAGCGCACTAGAAGAATGTGACCTGTGACATGGAACACACTGACTCTGCGCTAGCAAAAACGCACATTTTACTACGTCATCAGTATGAGGATGACTCCCTAGGAGAAGGATCTCCCGACTTGTAACAGGTTGAATGAGACACTCGGCAGACTCACGGTGAGTTGAGAAGGCACGAAGAGCACCAGAATACAATTCTATGGCAGGACGGAGGCTCCGATTATGCTTTCTCAATTTATTTACTGAAAAACATAGCAGCCAATCAGTAAGCAGTAAAGAAATAACAAACTACATTACCCATAAACCCTGGGTAACCATAGAGTACGTGAGAGTATATATAGGGTCATAGAGGTGAACACTTCCTCTTTCTTTGCTGCTTCGCAGCCAGTTAAGTGCCTTACATTACTGTTTATGCATTGTGATACTTGATATTTCCAACGCTTACTTGTCTCTGACTTGTACTTGTTTTTACGCTGTGTGCGCTCTTCTCTCGCCGCCCGGCGTGTTTGTTTTTGTGCCGCTTACTGGAGCGTGGGTCACCTCCTGTGTTTGTTTCAACGCGTTTTCCGCGTTGTCTTTGTGCCAGTGTGGAGCGGGAGTTGGAGCTGGCTGAGACGCGCTTCCTCGCGTGTCTCTCCCTATTCGGCATCGGTTTTTGCGCATGCGCGAAAGCTTTGTTTACACGCCCGACGAAGGCGTGTATTTTCCTCAGCCGTCAGCTTTGCCTCAGACGGAGGGAACATCTGGTGCTTTCTATCAAAGCCTGCCTGCTAGTGCTGCCGCTTGAGCTCCCTGACGCCCCCTTTCAATTTTATCTGAGGGTTGTATAAATTATTGCATAGGCTCTGCCTAGAGTGGCTGAATCTTGCTGATGTTCAGTGCGAGTCCTCCCTCCACTATATATTGAATTTTGTTTGGTCAGGTTTTTCCTGAGTTTTTGACTTGCACTAGGGGTACCACTCCCACAATTTGGCTTTGCCTTGTATAAGTTTCTAAAAACTTGTCTCTTTACCTTCCTGTGGGCATTATTTGGTGGTCTTTGTCACCATGGCGGATTATTATGATGAGGAAGGTGAGGATTATTATGAGGAGGATGAGCCTTCTGGGTCCCTTGATGACTATATGGGCCAGGCATTGTTTCAGGCAATTGCGCCACTGAAAAGGCATCTTTCTGATTATGCAGCCCAACAAGGTTGGGTGCCTCCTTCCTCTGGACGTAGCAAACAATCGCCAAAGAACCCTCACAAATCCAAATTTGCTAAATTGGCCAAAACCCTCTCTGCTCCTTCATCGAGGAAACGTGCTGTACCTGCCCGTTCGGACCCACCATCTGACACAGATGATGGGTCATCTTCTTCAACCACGTCCTCTGAGCTGGCTAAGCCTCCCCCATCCAAGAAATCTCGGAAGGAGCGCTATGTAGATGCGCCATCTTCACCTAAGGTATTGACATTTAATCCTGCAGACATAATTCATCCCAATTCCTCTGCTTGGTTGCCATCCCCCGAGGTGGCAGAATATGTCCAGTCCCACATCCGTACCCCTTTTGAAAAGGATGTGCGAGCTCGTTTACGCTCGGAATGCCCTCGCCCTGACCTTACCGACAAGCTAGCTTCCACGCCTGATGTAGACCCTACCATGGTCACATACATGCGCAAGTATTCTAAGGACCCTACTAAGGGTTTAGATAGGTCGTGGCGTTCGTGCCAGGACAAACTTCTTGATTTGTTGGGCCCACTCACAAAGGTGCTGGACTTGGGTTACTGGGCAAAGGAGTCTGGCGTTGTGATTGACCCAGATGAGTTAATTGGTTGGTCCCAGCGGGCTGTCTGTTTTCTGGGTAATGCTAATTGTGCCTTGTCGGCGGAGCGACGTCGCTCCATTTTGATGAAGCTCGATCCACGCCTCACTGATTTAGCAACTTCGGTATCCGGCCCCCAGGCTCAAGTTTTGCTCTTCGGAGCTCCTTTTCTCAAAGAACTTACTAAGTTTGTTTCGACCTTCAGCGGGCTCGATAAAGCTCAAGCGAACCTGAGACGGGCCTTCAGCCCGGTTTTCGGCAGGGCCGGACGAAGGGGACGTTCGTCCGGCCGTGGGTCAGACCAGCCCGCTCAACGGGGGAATAAGTCCCACAGAGGAGGACAAGGCTACTCCTCCAACAAATCTTCATTCTACCCTTCCAGAAAAGGCCGAGGGCAGCATGGCAAAGGCGGTTACAACGGTAACCAAGGAGGACTTCCAGAGTCTTCCGCATCAGGTGAGCTTGATTCTCGCTTCCAATGTGATTTTGGGGGAAGGATTCAATTTTTCTGCACAATTGGTGTTTGATCTCAAATGATGCCTGGGTGCTGGAGACGGTGCAAGGGTACAAGATAGAATTTTACTCTCGCCCTCACCAACATCTCCGGCCACGCCCTCTTGTTTTTTCCCGACCAGATCAGGAGGTTATCTCCACAGAAATCTCTTCCCTGTTGGCCAAAGGGGCCATCGTTCCGATGTCTCCTCATCCCCAGGGTTTCGTAAGCAACGTTTTTCTCGTGGAGAAAAAAGGGGGAGGGTCTCGTTTAGTAGTCAACTTAAAAGACTTCAACGGTGGCGTAGTCTATCGTCATTTCAAGATGGAGGGCATCCATCTTCTCAGAGACCTTCTTCAGGAGGGAGATTGCATAGTTCGACTGGATCTAAAGGATGCCTATCTCTCAGTTCCAGTTTATGCTCCTCATCATCGCTACCTTCAGTTCCAATTGATGGGCAGTTGGTACGAGTACAAGGTCCTTCCTTTCGGCCTTTCTTCCGCTCCGTGGTGCTTCACGAAGCTCCTTCGTCCTGTGATGGAATCTTTGAGATCACGCGGAGTTCGGTTAATTGTCTACCTAGACGATTTTCTCCTCTTGGCTCAGTGTCCTGTTCTTCTTCAATCACATTTGCAATGGTCCGTGGATCTTCTACAGTCTTTGGGTTTTCTAGTGAATCCCCTAAAGTCAAATTTTTCTCCATCTCAAACTATGGATTTTCTGGGCTTTCAAATAGATTCAATCTCATGTCAGTTACTTCTGCTAAGTCAGAAGATCAGATCCATCAAGAGGGACTTGAGGTTACTTCTTGCTCAAGAGACAGTCTCTTTGCGCTCAGTGGCTCGGATTGTGGGCCTTCTATCATCCTCCATCCAAGCGATATTTCCGGGTCCATTACATTATCGTGCGCTTCAGCGCCTCAAAATCCGTCATCTCCAGAAGGGTCTTCGGTACTCAGATCACGTCCCTCTTTCAGAGGAAGCCCGGACAGAGATGATGTGGTGGCTGGACCACATGGAATCCTGGAACGGCCGTGCGCTCTTCGGGAGGACTCCCGATGTTGTGATAGAGTCAGATGCCAGCCTCTGGGGTTGGGGAGCCCGCTGCGGTTCAGTGTCAACAGGGGGTCGTTGGTCTCCAGAGGAATTGTCTCTCCACATCAATTGCCTGGAGCTTCTGGCGGGCTCTATCGCGATTCGATGTCTCTCTCCTATCCAAACGAATTGTTGCATTCTTCTCAGAATGGACAATGTCTCGGCAGTTCGTTATGTGAACAAACTGGGGGGTACCAGATCCAGACTACTCTCAGGAATTGCGAAGGATTTCTGGCATCTTTGCTTGGACCGCAAGATCACGGTTATTGCCGAATACCTGCCGGGCTCTCGCAATCTAATTGCGGACTGGAACTCTCGCCATCTGCGAGATTACAGCGATTGGAGGCTTCATCCTCGGGTATTTCGCAGGTTGTCCCAATTTTGGGGAATTTGTCATCTGGACCTTTTTGCCTCCCGTCTCAACAACCAGGTTCCCCAGTTCTACAGTTGGAGGCCAGATCCGGAAGCTCTAGCCACGGATGCATTTCTACAGGTCTGGCCTCCTCTGCTATGCTATGCATTTCCGCCGTTCCTCATGATTCCCTGAGTTCTAGCCCGGGCCCGTCTATTCTCTTTGGAGCTCATTCTAATAACCCCTCTTTGGAGAGCTCAAGCGTGGTTTCCAGTTCTTCTGGAGATGAGTTGCTCGTCGCCGCTCCTCCTTCCACATGTATGGAACCTGTTGCTGGACCCTCTACGGGAACCACATCCTCTAGTAATGTCGGGCCAGCTCCTGCTAGTAGCGTGGAGAATTTCGGGGAGCGCTGGAAAATCCAAGGCTTATCGGGAGACGCTACAAGATTCATCAATGAGGCTTGGGCCCCCAACACACATAAGCGCTATAAATTAAGTTGCAAGCGTTGGTGTGATTGGTGCTCACAGCGGTCGGTGGATCCCGTTTCAGCGGATCTCACTTTGATCATTAACTTTTTGGCTTCGATGGCATCCTCTGGGCTAGCTTACAGAACAGTTAATAACTTTCGTTCTGCGATTTCTGCAGGGCATATTCCAGTGGATGGTAAACCAGCGGGAGAATCTCGAAATTGTTGCAGGGAATCCGGATGGTAAAACCTCCTTGCCCCAAGTATATTGCCCTTTGGGATGTTTCTATTGTTTTGCGTTTTCTGTCTGATTGGCCTTCCAATAATCTCTTATCCCGCAAACAACTCTCAGCTAAGCTGACTATGCTTCTGTGTTTGGTCTCTTGTAAAAGAGTGTCTGATGTGCGGGCTTTGGATCTCGCGGGTCGTACCTTCTCGCCTGAGGGTGTTTCTTTTGTCATTTCAAAGCGAACAAAATGTAATACAGCTGCGGTTTCTTATCCTTGCTTTCCTCACAACCCTCAGTTGTGTGTAGTCCAATGTCTAAAGGATTATGAGGTAAGCACTGCACCTTTTCGTTCTGATTCACAAGGTCAATTGCTTATCGCTTTACAGAAGCTTTTCAAGCCTGTTTCTCCAGCTACGTTGGCACGTTGGTTACGTTGGCTCATGCAGGAAGCGGGCATTGATAGCTCCCTCTTTGGGGCCCATTCTGCAAGAGGAGCTATGGCTTCCAAGGCTTTTTCCATGGGGGCTAGTCTTCATGATATCATGAGGGCTGCGGATTGGTCATCTGAGTCTGTTTTCAAAACATTTTATTTTAAACCAATTGTAGATGTTGCATCTGTTGTGGTGGCTAAGCTTTAAACAAGCATAATCGGAGCCTCCGTCCTGCCATAGAATTAAAAATTTGCTAACATTCGTGCCAAGAATTTGCAATTCTATTAAGGACAGGAGGCGAGGATTATCCCACCCTTTTTCATTTATTGTATTTATATTATGCTTACTGCATTTATGCTGTACCATACTGTTTACTGTTTATGAAATGTTTCCCACCCTGTCCTGAATCCTGTTTTCAAATCTTTTGGGGAACAGTTTTTACGGCTTCTGTTTCACTTCTTCCAGGCTCCGACCTTAAATGAAGTGTGCCACGACTTTCTTCTCCTGGTTTGTCTATTGTTGTTCCTGTGGCTCTGGGAGGTTCCTTCCCCTCTTCAGCCGGATGCTGACCTCTCCGGGGGACGCCATTGATGGATTGTGAGAGTTTTCCGTTTGATCTTTTACTAATTGACTATGGACAAAGAAAGAGGAAGTGTTCACCTCTATGACCCTATATATACTCTCACATACTCTATGGTTACCCAGGGTTTATGGGTAATGTAGTTTGTTATTTCTTTACTGCGTACTGATTGGCTGCTGTGTTTTTCAGTAAAGAAATTGAGAAAGCATAATCCTCGCCTCCTGTCCTTAATAGAATTGAAAATTCTTGGCACGAATGTTAGCAAATTTTTAATTGTTCCCCATTCTCCAAAATTCCACTAAAACTGTAAATCAGGAACATAGGATGGCAGCAGCTTGGGTAAATTATGGTGAGTTATTTTTTCAGACAGGAGTGCCCTTCACTTCCCTGCACTGGTTCCATTAAGTTTAACTCATACATGGGAAACAGCTTACTTAGTGGCAATATCTCTTCTTCCATGGTACTAGCTAACATATTACTTGTAAGACTTTTCTTTGCTTGATTTAAAAACATTTCTCTTCAAACTCGCACATTTCCAAAGGTTAAGCACTTGCTTTGTTTAAATAGCAATTTCATTAGCTCAGGATTATTGCCGCAGTGGCACAATGTCTACTTGAAATTTCTCTGTTACTTACAGTTGCTTTATATTCATATTCACGCGTTTCACAGTACTAACTTGCGGCTTGTTTTGATGATTTTCTCTTGTAGTATGCGTCAAATCTCATCAAACTTCCTAGAGTAACTCCGGTTTCTTCTTGTTACAGGCCGCAGTTGTAAATCTCCACTTTCCTCATTTTTACTTCCTCTATGTCTCTTCCTTTCCAAACTTTGCACTCCATATTGCCACCTGTGTATCTCCACTTCCCCCACTTCATTCCCAACCAATATCTCCATTCTGCAATGCATCTAGCCCTTGCCCTCTACCTCTGTTCTCCTGCATCACTCTAGTCCTATTGTATTGCCTCTCCTCATTTTAGGTTTCACCTGAAATCTATTGTGTTTAAATGATATATCTGAAAAGGGGCTTCTTATCAGTTCCCGTCACCAAAGTACTGTGCCCATCCACTTTGTGTGGAACTTTTGTACCCTGCTTCACCCCTGTCCTCCTCTTGCTGTTACTCTTCCCTCTTTTAGCACAAGATCGCTTTGCCTGACAGGTCACTGGCGGGTCCAGGTGAACTCTTCTCCAGCCCAGCCCTTATCCTAGAGCAGTGTTTCCCAAACTGTGGTCAGGGGTCCTTGACACATTCCCAGGGGGTCCACAGGCAGCAGTTTTAAAAGCACTGCAAAGTTTACGGTATCATTATCAGTTTTCGAGCAACAATAAATGTGTCAAGATAACACCAGTGATTAATGTAGCTGCAGGAGAGAGATGAGAGTTTTGTCCAGTGGCAGCTTTAACTTATCTAATGTAGCACAGAGGGTTAATATGCCTACTGCAAAGAACGTGTACCATGCATTTAAATAAAATGTATTTCATGTGCATAGGTCAGTGGGTTACTGCTTTTGTCAGTAACTTATTTTTCTTCCCAGATTGTTGTACCGTGGTGCATAGTACGGTTTTCATTTAATATTCTTTAAAAGCTAATAGAATTCAATACGTAATGATAAATGTGTTGTAGACTGCACCATTGTTTCCCAGAATCTTTTGGGGGAGAGCCTTACAAAGCCCCCTCTGTAGTGGCCAGACTCACTCACTGCACTTGGTATGCACCATATGGGGACTGGTCTCAAAACATTTTCTAGGGCTGCTTTTGGTTTCCAGTCTGGCCCTGGCAGTAGCAGTAGCCTCGTCACTGGGATGGAGCACCAATCTTCCGATTTTTTTTTTTTTGCAAATTCTTTCAATATAAAATATTAAGAGGGATATTTACAACAGAAGTGGAGGCGCGTGTCGTTAGCCTCCATGGCTTGACACGCTCCGCCACTTCTGAAATGTATGGCTGCACCATATTTACAAGAATATGGTGCAGCCCTGCATTTCCCCCTGCGCTGGTGCTACATTTAGCAGGGTAGCGCCAATGCAGGCACCCTTGCACCATAGTGCAAGGGCATCTGTGTGCAGGGGAAGATAGTTTATATACAGGAAGGTCCTCCTTCCTGCACATAAACAATCTTGAAATGCTGTTTTGTCACTTCTATGTGTTCTGCTTAATGCAGCACACATGGTAGTTACAAAATTTAATTTTTTAAAGATTGTTTATGTGCAGGAAGGTTCGCCTTCCTGAACATAAACAAACCAAGGTGTTTTGCTTTTTCCATATGTACAGCATAAGGCAGCACACATGGAAAAAGCAAAATCGAGGAGAAATAAAGCATTTCTCCTCGTTTCGCCAAGTTAAGGCCAGGTGTTTCCTGGTTTTTATTTTGGCGCAGTCTCCTTTTTACGCTGCCCTTGTAAATAGGAGGCAGCGTAAAAATCAAACGGTGTTGCTGTGGAACGCCCACCTCAACACCCACTGCCCACCTCTTTCATGCTAAGTATTGCATGAAAGGGGGCGTTATTTGCAAGGCAGCGTTAAGCCACAGTAAGTGCCTCAACACTGCCTTGTAATTAAGGCGAAGCCCCTATCGCCATGGGAACATCACAAAAAGTGACATTCCCTTAGGGATAGGGGCTTGTAAATATGTGTGTTTGCTTTGTTCGAAATAATGTTTGAAATTCAAATCCTACAAATTGCTTGGGGGTCCCCGGCTTCCAGTGGTTACTTAATGGGGGTCCACAGGCGTCAAAAGTTTGGGAACCACTGCCCTAAAGGGAGACTACAGCTTAAAATGGCTTCACAGTACTCTGAGCAGCCGCTTATCTGAACTTGAAACAAAAGGCAGCGAAAAATGTTAGTTTTGTTCATTAAGCGCTAAAAATATGCATTTCCAATATACTGGATCTGGTTCGGAGTCAATTACAATCACATGTCTTCCCAACTTGCAGTGCATCAGTCTTTCCATTTGAGAAAGTAGGTTTAATGGTGCAAAAACATGTAGTGCTGGCTTTAAATAATTTCTCCAATATTAGTCGCAATCTCTTTTGCTCTCCAAAAGAATACATTGAATTTAGACTGGCAGTGCCCTCAATCTGCAAGTTTTTTTTTTTTGATTGGCACGCACATTTTTAGGTTGAAGCATAACTCACCACCTTTAGAAAAGCATGCAAAATAAAATACTTCAAAGAATGTCTCACAAGCACACAGATTCCCGTTATTGTTTGGGGAAATCATTGATGTTCTGAAGAAAATCAAAATTATAGGCAATGTTTGTAACCATCAGAGGGGAACTGCAAGTGACATATTGCCATGCCTGCTGGAGACCTCAACACACACATCCACTTGACAACTCTGTGGGACGCTATATAGCTCCATGTCATCAGAATAGGAAATGTCTAGTCCCTGGATTTTCTTTAACAAGTTATCATTACAAGGCCCTTTAATTCATTTGGTTCAGGTGTCGTGCACTAAGACTACAACTACCATAATGCACTGGTTTCTTACTGCAGATCTTGTACGGAAAGGTGGCGTCCTCTTGAAGCGTTTCCAGTACTCATCCTCTCTACCATGTTAACTACACATGGCATGCACGCGACTCCCCTGGGCTCTTTGAAAAGCACTGACAGCAGGTCCCCCATTCCCTGCCCCTCGTAACATTAAATTGATATTAAACCTAATCTTCAGGCGCGGTGCGTCCATTAGGGCGTGAGGGGGTAGCCCCCCCGCCCGCAGCCGCCCGCAGCTCCGACGTTTCTGAACTTAAGTAAACTGAATAGTTTGCTTAAGTTCAAAGACCGACGCCGAGGGAGAACTGACAATGCATGCCAGCCAGCATGACGTCAGACCGCGCGTCATGTTGACTGACATGCATTGTCAGACATGGGGGCAGCAGCACAACACAAGTGCGCCTGAGTGGGGACAGAGGGTGAATTTTCGCACCGTGCCCACGCATGCGCACTTGTGTTTTAACTTGTTAGCGCATGCCCATTAGGTCTCCTAATGGGCGTGCTGCGGGCGAGGATTAACTGTGCCCTGGCGCTGCAGATTGGCTTAGGGGTTGCCACTCGGTGCTGCTGTTCCTGTTCCGGTTCCTGTTTGGAGATGAGGCACCAACGCGGACCAGGAGCAGAGGCGGTCAGGTAAGTTTTCTTAATGTTATCTCCCTTGACGCACCCCCCACCACGACCCCCTCCGCTCCTCGCAAGTACTGCATTGATTTGTCAGTTTGTTAAAGTGTTCATGCGTTCATCTCTTGACCTCTTCACATAGATAATGTATAGCTATAACACCATTGCTCTGTTTCCGACCTTGAAGTTGATACATGTCAAACAATTGTCATCAGTAGCAGAACAGAGCGAGAGTGTCTATTCTAGATTACTTCCAACTGGTAGGATAGTTCCATGGGATAAGCCTTTGCTGCAGCAATCCCAGGTTCGAACCCTAGCAGTCCTACGTCATCCATTCTGACGTAAACATCATCATCCATTTGACGAGTTGCTTTGTGAACATGATGAATATTATTCTCTTTAAGGGATAGATGAAACACAACGTTGTGTAACCGTGGACAGACAATTACCAATTATTGGTCAAAACGGTCACCTAAATCTAAGCAACAATGATTGTTAAAAAGTGAAACATATACATGCTCCGTGTTTTTTGCTCATCACAGTTGTATGTATATTGATGGGCTAGCCAGTTTTCAGTTCAGAATGTGTGCATTGTTCATTTTGTCATGCAGCAGTGCTTTAGTAGAGTTTTGCTACTGGGAGAGTGAACAAAATTGAGTCCTGGGTGAGTGATGTCTGTGTGAGTATAGGGTGAGCAGTGTGCCTGTGTGAGTCCTGGGTGAGTGATGTCTGTGACAGTGCAGGGTTGGTGATGTCTGTGTGAGCGCAGGGTGAGCAGTGTGCCTGTGTGAGTCCAGGGTGCTTAAGAATGCACCATTTTCCCACTCTTTTTTCAAAACTTTCAGAACCCCCGAATGCCCCATAGGTGGTTGGGCCTCGCTCGCTGCGCACGCTCGCCACAGTGCAGTATTTACGCCCTACCACTTTCAAATGTCACCAGCCGCCCCTGCTAATCTTGCTATTTTTACAGTATTTCATTCAGAGTGAGTAGTTGCATTTGTAGCTATAAGGATTAGACCTGGAGCGGGGCTCCAAAACATTTATCACATGAACAATTTAAACAGAAAAGACGTGTGTTTTTCCCAGCAAAGAACAGCATAGGCTGCAGTTGCCGGGTGCCTTTGCTGCGGTTTGGCATGCACTCTAGCCCATCCGAATATGAAGATATTAGCCTTTCTTTGGTATAATGCGGATGGTTGTTCGAAAGCAGCTAATCAACCTCTTTATCACCTTCTGTAAAGCTCAGCTGAAGGACCTGGTGCCGAATTCCGACGCTGCCTAATGGCACTGGAAATAAAATGTAATGGAATTATATTGCAGAACAGGGCAAGGCTTTTTGCTTAATTTCAGAAGCACTGTTAATTTTTTTGTCTGAAATCTTTCAGTTATTTATGGTTTCCACCCATTTCTTTTATTACTGGAAATGGTTATATAAATCCAAAATCTAGTAACACAATTAAAAATGCAAATTACTTTGAAACAACCTCGGTTCTGATAAGCAAAACACTCTAATATTTTATATCTTATATATAACTGCTCACCAAGCTACAACTGACAGCGAAAAAACAGCTTATTGTTAATCACATAGGCGAAACCTAATGCATTTGCCAATGCTTGTCTCCCTCGTCTTCACTCTCCAATACATTCCTCTTCATGCTCACCTCGTATCATTCTCCTCTTTTCTCTACATTCTCTTTTCCTTCCATCTGTCACCCTCCCTTCGTCCTCTGTTGTCACTCGCTCTGCTTCTCTCCTGCTCGTACCTTTCAATTCTGTGATTTCTCTTAGTTCTCCTTCTTCCACCATTTTCACCTATCTCTCCCCTCTCAGTCTCTACTTTCCCTCCCATGTCTATCTTCCTTTGTATTATACTGCTCTTTTTCTTGACTACTTGTATCACGTTACCCTCCCATTTGTTCCCTCTACTTTTCCCTGTATCTTTCTATTCTCTCCTCTATCGCCTTCCTCCCTGCACCTCCTTCCTTTCACTTATCTCTCCACCCCTTTAATCACTCTCCCCAATAGCCCTCCATTCAGTCCTGTATCCCGCCACCCCCTTTATTCGCTTCTCCTTGTACCGCTCCATCCTTTCCTATATCTCCTTATCTGTGGAGTTCCTCAAGGCTTAGCCTTAAGCCAGCTACTTTCCAATATTGACTTGACTCCACTGGCAGCTCTCATTGCTAGAAGAGGGGTCAAGGTTATCTCTAAGTAGATGACAAACAACTGGTGTTTTCCTTTAAAGATCACATTGTTGCGGCTTCTTTCAATTCTTTCAAAGAATGTTTTAAAGACATAGCGATCTGGATGAATGGAAACTTCTTAAAACTAAACGCTGATAAAACAGAGATCTTATTTTTTAATCAAGCTTCCCCCCCGCCGCAGGCCTATGGTGGGCTGGAAAACTCGGCTCCCTACCTGTGCCTAAGGACTCGGTCTAAAACCTTGGTGTGGTGTTACAAAGACCTAGTCCTTTCAGCCCAAGTCTTGGTTGCCTGTTTCAGAAAGATGAGAACCATCAGAAAATTCCTGGACTTGCCGTCAGAAGAAAGCCAAAGGACCACGCTTTCATGTCCTTGTGACCTCTAACCATGACTACGCTGACAGCCTCTAACTGGGCTTGCCTCTGTGACTGATCAGTCTGCAAATCGTGCTGAATGCTGCGGCGAGGCTTGTCCGGCATGTCCCATTGCGAGATCACATCTCCCCGCACCTCAAACAACTCCATTGGTTCCCAGTCACCACGAGGATTGAATACAAGGCTCTGATGATTACCTTTCATGCCAACACGGGCAGAAACCCTTGCTACCTCAGGAAGAGACTTTGCCCGTACCACCAAGAGCGGTCCTTCAGATCCAATCACCGATGCTACCGTACTGACACCCACTTCTCTAAAGCCAGGCAGAGGGGTAGGTCGTTCTCGGTGGGGACTGCCAAACTATGGAATGGCTTGCCTCCCCACTTACGTATGCTGACCTCTGAGCAGGAGTTCAGAAAGGCACTGAAAACCTGGCTCTTTAAGCAAAGGGATTAGCTGCCCAATTCTTCTACTCTGCTGTCTTTAGCGATAGCGCCGGGACAACTCGCTTGAAGTAGCTGTGCGTTTTATAAATGCTAGGGGTGGGCGGAATTTGCGTAGTCGTGCAACGCAAAGCTCCGCGAAATGCTAAAAAATCTCTGCGAGCACGTAGAAATTCCACGAACACGCGGAATTGCTTGTTTCGCTCATTCACAATGCTTTTTTCCTGTTTGCAAACGCTGTTTGCGTGTTCGGAGGAAATATCTTGCGAACACACATTTTGAAAGTGCGAACAAGCAAAAAATACTGCTAAACCTTGGATCGCAGAATTTTTGGCAATTCCATGTTCTCCGCGGAACACAAAATTACCCAAATTCCGCAAGTTCCATGAGCGGAATGGAGTTTACCACCCAGGCCTAATAAATGCCTATTGTTATTTTTATTATTATCTCTCTACTTCCTTTTCTTGCTATTTTCAGTACTTCTCCATCCTTTGTGTGGGTCTCTTCTCCCCCTTTTTAGTCAGGTTTTCAGGTTTTAAAGTCTTTATTTCGATTATTAACAATCATAAAAGACATATTAGAATACAAAAAAAAAAAAAAAGGTATAACTGGTTCAATTAAAATAGCCAAAGAAAATCAATATGCACAGATAATATGTAGACACTTCTAAAATACATAAGTGCTCAAACCAAAAAAAATTTCTTATCAAGTGAATAAAACAAGATTAAATTTCGAATGAATAAATAAAGAGACCTGAATATTTTATGTAAAATTTAAAAGAAGTAATATAACATTTTGAAAGGTTAAAGGTACCAGTCTAGAAGACGAAAAATGAGTGCAGTAAATGTTGCATAGTCATTGGGTGGTTTAACAATTGCATACTTAGACGAAACAGATTTCAGCAAATAACAAAACAGCTTTTATAATCGGCTCTAAGGTATACACTTTTTTAACCTAAGGAGCCAAGCCCAGCCCAAGTATTTTGCCAGGGCTACCACATAAACCTCTGAGGTGTTGGTCCTGAGCGCCTGTATGGCTTCTGTCGCTGTTTTGTATGGCAAATTTTTAAACAAAGGTTTTAGCCATTTTTTCCGAGGTGCTCCATATCTAGGACAGGCAAAGAGGAAGTGACCTTCAGACTCAGTATGACCTGAGCAGCACATACAATAGGGTGATATCCCTGTGGACCATTTGTTCAGAAAGGCGTTTAATGGTAAAGCGCCCACTCTAAACTGATGGTACAGTTTCTTATCTAGCGGTCGGGAAATAACATCCCAGTATGGCTCTCTCAATGGGTCAATTTTGAATGTTAGAAACCTGCCTGTGAGGTCATTTTTATTGGACAGCATCACTCTTTTTAGGCGGGTGGTGGTCAAATATAAAGATTTAAATTCATCTTTAGGTGGGAACGAATTTGATTGTGGGGATGACCAGAGATGTTCCAAGCCCATGTCTATCAGAATTGTTTTTACAGCAATGAGCCATGGTATCTTCCCTGACCCCCTGATAGACCTAACTTCCGACAATTCCTTTGCAAAAAGGAATAAGTCTGGGGATGTCCATATTCGTCTCCACAATGCCACTAACCTAAATCTTGCCATTTCATTAATAGGAGGGGAACCAAGGTCCAGGCAGAGAGGGAGCGAGGGTGTAGACTGTGGAAGGCCCACAAGATTTCGGAGGAATCTACATTGGATTTTATACAAATTAGACAAGTCCGTATGACCCCATAGATCAGCACCATATAGAATGGCTGTAGAAATTTTAACATCGTAGATCTTAAGGGCCGGCAGGACCCGTCTAGTAATTGATTCCTTCTGCTCTTTAACGAGACAACCAGTCAGCCTGGCAAGTTTGAGTTGTTGCATAATAATTTGGTCCTTCCATCTCAGGCGGCTGTCAAGGGTGACCCCTAGATAGGTCATGGTATCAACCTGTTCTAGATTTACTCCATTCATCTTCACTGAGCTTCGGACTAGATGGTTTTTTGTAAAAACCATAAATTTTGTTTTCCCCACGTTGACTGTCAGGTTGTTGATGGTACAAAACTCCTCAAAGCGGTCCAATGCCCGCTGTAGTCCGCTTCGTGTTTTGGAGAGGATTAGAGTATCATCTGCGAAGATGAGTAACGGAAACCTCATCCCTGCCAACATTGGGGCGTCAGTGGGAGTATCCAGAAAAAATTTAACAACTTGGTTAATAAAAAGGAGGAACAGGGTAGGGGCTAGGACGCACCCCTGGCGGACACCTCGGGTTACGGGGAATGTTTCTGTAACTTGTCCCTGACCCCCCCACCTCACCCTTGCAAAGTTGTCCTCGTGGAGTCTTATAATAAGGTCCAATAATTCGGGTGGGCATCCCAAAGTTACCAAGACACCCCACAGCCTATCCCTGGGCACCAGATCGAAAGCGGACTTCAGATCGATGAATGCAGCATAGATGTTACCACCACCTAACCAGACTTCCTTCCAATAGATCAGGCAGAATCTAAAAACCTGATCTATGGTGCTCATTCCCGATCTGAAGCCCACCTGCATGGGGGACAGGATGTTCTCCATTTCTATCCAACCCTGGACCCTTCCCAAGACCATACGCGCCACTATCTTTTGAATCGAATCGATTAAACTGATAGGGCGGTAGTTTGCTGGGATGGATTTATCGCCCTTTTTATAAACTGGAACTATTTCAGCTCCTTTCCAGGAGTTCGGGACTGTAGCTCCAAGTGCCAAAGTATTAGCTATTCTAGTGATGTACGGGAGCCACAGAGTGGGATTAGATTTAAAAAGATCCGCCGGGATTAGGTCCATACCAGGGGCTTTACCTCGGAGGGTAAGTGCTAATGCCAACTCAACCTCAGAAACCGTAAAAGTGAGTTTTCCGCTTTCTGGGGTCTGCACGAGTGGATTACTTAAGGGATTTAGGGTCTCATCGTCCCCAGCTCTAAATTGAGCCGAGTAAAAAGATACCCAGTCCTCAAGTGGGACATTATTTCCAGGTGTAGAAGAATCAATATTTTTACCCCATTTGACCAAATCCCAAAATCTTTTCTGGTTGTTAGAAGATGATGCTTCTAGAAGATCTAACCAGAACTCGTCCTCCCACTCCCGTTTGGCTTTGCTGATGATTTTTTTGTAATGGAGTCTAGCAGCTCTTACTGTAACCATGACCCGAGATTTAATGGCAGAGATAAGAGCTGTATGTGCCTCTCTACAGTCCTTGTTATACCATTTTTGGGGCAGAAGGTTAGTTTTAATAACAGCCTTCCCACATGGTTTGGATAACATTGTTTTTAAGCTGTCAAAGCACTCAATATGAACACCCATCACACTATTTACAGTTCCAGCCGCCGCCCCCGACATATCAATTTGCAACATTTCGTTAAGTGCATTTCCCACTACAACATTGATATTGTTTAGTAAGCACTCATCTTCCATAACCCGTGACCACTTCAATCTCCTCCTATCATTGGTAAGTATGACATCCCCTGTATAAGTAGTGGATGATACTTCCCTTCTATTTAAATCCGGCATCTTCAACGATAAGGACAGTGGGTTATGGTCGCTTTCCGGGCGCTCTAAAACTGCCATGTCAATTAGGAGAGCCCAATGCTCCATGTCCAGTAAAATATAATCAATGCGGCTTTGCCTCTGGCCATTATCAAAAGTGCATTTTCCCTTCGCATCAGAGGCGGAACGGCCATTACATGCTCGAAGCCCATTTTGTAAGCAAAAGGCCGTCCAGGACACCGCAGCCTCAGTAGCTTTAGCCATCTTCTCCACTTGCAATTCTAGAATACCCCATGCTGAATCATCTGCCATGGTCCATGTATCTCCCATATCCAGCACGGGTTCTATAGTGCAATTTAGGTCCCCAGCAATAATAGTGATAATACCTCCGTCCATTTTCGCTACCATGTGGTCAACAAAGTTCAACAGGGGTGAGCATCGACCGCCAGGAAGGCCTCTAGCATAGATGTTAATAATATTCATAACTTGTTTGTTCCCTTTATTTAATATAATGGACAACAGATCCTGATTCTCCACTGGGAACTCTGTTGGATAGAAGCCCAAGGATTGTTTCAACCAAATTAGCAAGCCACCTGCGGCCCGCCCTTTACCTCCTTTAGTTGCGGGTTTAAAAAAGTTAATATAGCCCAGCTTATGGACAGGCTCCGTTGCCCATGTTTCCTGCAACAAGATAATATCGTAAGTGTCCAAAAAACTTGACCAGTCTGCAGACACAAGGCGTGCCTTAATCCCCGCTATGTTCCAGGACAAAATTTTTAGATGGTTGTTCAAATTGCCTGGTAACAAAGGGTTTAAGGGCTGTACAGGTCCATGAGCAGCCACTATATCATCATTATCCACTAGGTACTTAGCACACTCTACCGGGGCAATGATTTTCTCCTCAATCCGAGTCCCCTGGGCAACTACCTGTGGTCTAGGGCTGTTTAGCAGATATATTTGGCTTCCTTCCCCGACAACTAGATTATTCAATTGGATTGGGCATGCCACGTTATAGTCACTCAGGGCTTGGGTTATCACACTACCAGTTGGGGTTCACTACAGGAACCACTAAGTCAATCTATAGCTTCCAAGCCAGAAAGGGGGCCAAAATGATTAAAGAGAAAGGGGCGCTGGCTGTCAATCGGGGTCAATACCATGGGATGTCTCGCAGCAGGACCTTTACGAAACAAAGGATAGGGATTGAAAAGGTATATGCCTGCGCGGGTAGAAATAGGATAAAGCCAAGGTTTGGACATCCCCCTGCCTTGCAAATCTGGGCACTCGTTTAATAGCGTCAACTACCCATGAGTCTTTGAATGATATAAGGATGCAATCTCCTTCCAAATCTTTTGCCTCAGGCCCCACCCAATCTACTCTCCTCACATACAATATCTCCGTAGGAGTGGAGGGGGGCAGCGGACGATTTTTATTCAACCAAAAGGTGACTTTATTACGAAGGTCACCATACGATTCCCTAGATCCTGGTTTCAATGGTGCTACGCCTGTTAAAACGATAGTGTGTAAGGCCGCTTCGGGGGGAAGATCAACACTGGGAATGTTTGGCCTTTTACGCCCCCCCTCCCTGTGACTAGTAAAAGCAGTATTTTGAGTTCTTGAGATACTAGCTGAAGGACGATTTGAGTTAGATTGTGTTAAGGAACCCATGTGTTGACGCCCAACCATATTTTGTTTAGCCTCTGTTTTCATTTGGTGCTTTGGTACCTGGGTCTGGGAGCTAGGTCCTGGTTTAGAAGAGGTGGTAGAAGAAGTATTAGTTTTTTGACCCCCTTTGGCTATGGTGTTATTTATTCCTAACGTTGTGTTAAGGGAATTTTTGCCGTTTTCCATATTCTTACTAGTGACCTTACTGGGTGCCTTACTTGAAGCTGGTGCATTAACTGTGCCCTTATCATTCAAGCCACACAATGCTTGTAGCCTTGCGTGGTTTGTTAGAATCAGACCCTCCATGCTATCGATCTTTGAGGTCATGAGCCTTGTCCGCTCCAGGACTGGCAAGAGTAGTGTTTTAATCATGGCCTCCATTTTTGCCAGCAGAGCCTCATCACTGTTGAGGCACATGGGACAAGTAGTGGAGGAACCCGAAGTCAAGAGTGAGGGGCATACCAAATTATTAGGCACCGGGGGTTTTAGCCGGTTTGGATGGGGCTTGGACCCTTGATGCCATTCTCCCTGGGCTGTATTGGCTTTTTTGAGATTCGTATTACTTTCCCCTGACATTGTAGAATCCCATTTTCTCTTTTTGGTATTAGGGGGAGAATTGGATATAGGTGGATTAGTATTTTCAACAGGATTAGAGATATTGGATTGATTAGAGAGAGGGGTTCCGGATAACTGACTAAGATCCTGCTCCTCACTAATCTCAGAATCATTGTCCTCCATCCCAGTCTCCTGCGTATCTTTAGAATCGTTAATACTAATTCTTCCTTCCATTATTTTGTCCCTTGTGGTAGGGCTACCTCCAATGCTTTCTATATGAACTATTGCGTCCGTAACGATACTATGGACACAATTGAATGCAGCATGGGGTACAAGTGGTACAGGGGAGACAGATGTAGCTAAAGCCCCCAGTGAGGATCGTCTACCACTAATCAGATCTATTGAGAGCCTTTTCTCGACCATGGCAATTTCCTTCTCTAAGATGCCAGTGGCCCGTGTAATAAATGCGTCCAAAGGGACAGAGACAACGCCATTAGGTGTGTTGATTTGGACAGTGCGTTCCTTCCCTGATCTTAAAGGCATTTTAAACCGGATTCTATTAGACCAGGGGGAGTGGGCCTAGGCCGGACTCTGCCGTACTCGAACGGCCTCAAACGGCCCGCTCTTTGCCCGGTCTTCGCCCCGGCCGTTGCCCCGCGCGCGTCCCGCGTGCGCGTTTCTGTGACTGCTTATCAAGCAAAAGGATAGGTAGAGGGGGCGGGAAGAGGACCAGCTGCGGCCGATCAGCGCCGCTGGGCACGCTGGTCCTTGCAGTCCCGCCTCGGTGCTTGTAGTCCTGTGGAGCAGTTCCTAACCTGGCGTTGGTGCTCCCAGCACGTCCTGGTCCGGGTCAAAATCCCCAGCAAAGTCTCTCGCCTTCGAGCGGCTCCCGCGGAGCGGGGGCCGCGAGCCGTGGCGGCGAAGTGGCAAGAAAGGCGCTGTGCACCCGGGCAGATAGGAGGAAGCAGCACTCCCGCAGGGTCAGAGATAAGTCCCAGGCAGCACTTGCACCGCGATGGTTTTACGGTGGAGGGGGCGGGAAGAAGACCAGCTGCGGCCGATCAGCGCCGCTGGGCACGCTGGTCCTCGCAGTCCCGCCTCGGTGCTTGTAGTCCTGTGGAGCAGTTCCTAACCTGGCGTTGGTGCTCCCAGCACGTCCTGGTCCGGGTCAAAATCCCCAGCAAAGTCTCTCGCCTTCGAGCGGCACCCGCGGAGCGGGGGCCGCGAGGCGTGGCGGCGAAGTGGCAAGAAAGGCGCTGTGCACCCGGGCAGATAGGAGGAAGCAGCACTCCTATATCTCTCCATATTTTCCTGTATCTCTCCATCCCCTTTATTTGCTGTCCTTTGTACCTCTCCATCCTGTGCTGTATCTCTCCATCCCCTTTATTTGCCCTCCTTTGTACCTCTCCATCATTTGCTGTATCTCTCTATTCATTTTATTTACTCTCTCTCCCCAGTACCTCCCTATCATTTGCTGTATCTTTCCACCCCCTTTATTAACTATCTACATTACCTCTCTATCCTTTGCCGTATCTGTACCTCCCTCCTTTTTTTGCTCTTTTCTGTGCTTCTCCATCCTTTCCTGACTCTCATCTCCCCCTTTTTCAGTCTCTCCTATATCTCTCCATACTTTCCTGCATCTCTCCATCCCCTTTATTCGCTCTTCCTTGTAGCCCTCCACCTTTGCTGTATCTCTCCACCCCCTTTATTCACTCTCCCCTGTACCTCTCCTGTATCTATTCTCCCCCATTGTGCGCTCCCCCTTGTCCCTTTCCATCCTTACCTGTATCTCTTCACCTCCTTTTTATGCACTTTTCTGTACTTCTCCATCCTTTCCTGGGTCTCTTCTCCCCATTTATACACTCTTCCCTATAGCTCACCATTCTGTCTTGTATCTCTCCACCCCCTTTATTCATACCCCCTTGTACCTCTCCAACATTCCTGCATCTCTACACCCCCTGTACTATCCCCTGCTTGTCTCCATCCTTTCCTGTATCTGTCCACCCTCTTTTTTTGCTCTTTTCTGAAATTCTTCATCCTTTTCTGGGTCTCTTCTCTCCCTTTTTCAGTCTCTCCTATGTCTCTCTATACTTCCCTGTATCTCTCCACCCCCTTTATTCACAATCCCCTTTACCTCTCCATCCTCTCTTGTATATCTCCACCCCCTTTATTCACTTTCCCTTGTACCTCTCCATCCTTTCCTGTATCTCTCCATCCCTTTGCTTTTGCTCTTTTCTGTACTTCTCCATCCTTTCCTGGGTCTCTTCTCCCCCTTTTTTCATTCTCTCATATATCTCTCCATTCGTTCCTGTATCTCTCAGCCCCTTTCTTCACTCTCCACTATAGCTCACCATCCTCTCTAGTATCTATCCACCCCTTTAATTCGCTCCCTCTTGTACGTCCCAACCTTTCCCGCATCATTCTGCCCCCTGTACTATCCCCTGCATGACTCCATCCTTTCCAGTATCTCTCCACCTTCTTTTGTTGCTCTTTTCTGTACTTCTTCAACCTTTTCTGGGTCTCTTCTCGCCCTTTTTCTCTCCTAATTTTCTCTATACTTCTCTGTATCGCTCCACCCCCTTTATTCACTCTCCCTTTTACCTCTCCATCCTCTCTTGTATCTCTCCACCCCCTTTATTCACTCTCCCCTTGTACCTCTCCATCCTTTCCTGTATCTCTCCATCCCTTTTTCTTGCTCTTTTCTGTACTTCTCCATTCTTTCCTGGGTCTCTTCTCCCCCTTTTTTCATTCTTGCATATGTCTCTCCATTCTTTCCTGTATCTCTCAACCCCTTTATTCACTCTCCCCTATAGCTCACCATCCTCTCTAGTATTTCTCCACCCCTTTTATTCGCTCTCCCGTGTACCTCCCCATCCTTTGGTGTATCTATCCATCCCCTTTATTAACTATTCCCTGTACCTATCATCCTCTCCTGTATCTCTTCTCCTCGTTTACCTTCCTTTAATAACTCTCCCTTGTACTGCTTTTTTGCTATATCCCTCCACCCCTTTAATAACTCTCCCGTGTAACTCTTTGACTTTACCTTTTTCTCTTCTACTCCTTTATCCTTGTTATTCACTCTCCCCAATACCCTTCCATACTTTCCTGAATCTCTCCATCCCTTGATTGTTCTCCCCTGTACCTCTCCATCCTTTCCTGTATCTCTCCACCCCTTTTATTAACTCTAATATGTACCTCTCCACCCATTGCCGTATGTCTTTGCCAAGTTTATTTGCTCTTTTCTGTATTTCTGCATCCTTTCCTGGATCTCTTCTCCATCTTTTTTGGGTCTCTCCTGTATCTCTTCACCCTTTCCTGTATTTCTCCACACCCTTTATTATCTCTTCCCTGTACCTCTCTTATCCTTTCCTCTACCTCTTCTCCCCCTTTATTCAATGTTCCCTATACCTCTCTATCCTTTCATGCATGGCTCAACCCCCTTTACCCGCTCTTCTCTATATTTCTTCATCCTATCTTGTATCTCTCATCACCTTGTTTTCATTGTCCCTGCACCTCTCTGTTGTTACCAGCCTGTCTCTATTCTCTCGTGCATCTTTCTATTAACACCTGCATAACTCTGTCCTCCTTTCTCCTTATCCTCCTTCTTCGCTTGTCCCCTATCCGCCCTCCTCTTCATCATCCATGCACTCCCCGCTATGTCTACATCCTCTTCTCTATCTTTCTTTTCTCAGCTTTTCTCTTCTTTCAACTTTCCTAACCCCTTTGACCATGAGCAGACCCTTGCCCTCCCCAATCCACCCCCTCCATGTAGAATATACAGTGACAGGGCATGGTTACTCAAACAAAGATATCTGTTAATTAGGCCAATGAAGTAATCTGCAACTGGTGCAGGGTAGCCCCCCCCCCCCCCAAACCATCTGGGCATCGGTGCCACTGCATCAGCTGCACCACTTTACCTTGGCCCATGCTCAGTGTAAGTGCTCCGAACATCACCGGTATTCGTGCACCCTCAAGGAGCCAGACACCAGCTAATTTCGGGAACAAACAGGAATGATTAAAGGTATCAGAGGGTGTCTTCCCCCTGAACCCCACAGGTGCTGGTGATGGTTTGCACGTGCGAAATGACCTTTCCAAGCTTAAAAGGAGTGAGCAATTCCAATTTTCAGGTTGGAGCATTTCTATGGTCTGGCTGTCACCTGACAATTGTCTGAGAATCCCCAGGAGAGGGGCTTTGGCTTCGCCCACATGTTGGGAGCCAAGAGTATATGTTTTTTTTAGCAGACATTGCGTGCTTCCACAAACAAATTGCACATTCTTCACACAACTTTGATGATTGTATTTATTTATCCAGCTGCCTGAGGTGGAACTTTCAAGGACACACACGACTTTAAATTGTCTTAGATAACTAGATAATTTATGGTGTTTTTCTCTGGCAGAAGCACAGATGGTAGGAGGGCAGTCATTAACCTACATGGATTTTTATGTCTGGCTTTACACTGCAACTGCCACTTGACCATTTAACCTACACCAATATTCTCTAAAGTAATTTGCTCCACCACAAATGCAAATGCATTCCCATGTGACAAGAGGATCACCTTCAAGCTCCTCACACACACACACAAGCACTCCACAACGCTGGACCAGCCTACTTGAACATGAGACTCAGCTTTCCACACCCCCACTCGCCAGCTCAAATCCTCCAGCTTCGCATTCGCGGCCGTCCCCCGCATCCATCACACTACCTCCGGTGGCAGATCCTTCTCCTACCTCACTGCAAAGACCTTGAACACCCTCCCTACCCACATACGACAGACCCAAGACCTACTCGCATTCAGAACACTCCTCAAGACCTGGCTCTTCGAACAATAGCAGCTTCCCCCCCTGCCCCTCCAGCGCCTTGAGATGCTCTCTGGTAAGTAGCGCACTCTACAAGTGCTCTGATTGATTGATTGATTGATTGATTGATGCTATCTACTTGTTATACTTAACATTACAATACAACATTCATTTAAAGTGGACTTACTGAAATTGCCAATTCTGTTTACTCATTTACAGACACATCCTGTTAGAATACGCAGCCACTGCCAGATGTGATAAGGAATGTAAAATATGTAGCCTTTGGGGGGTGAATGTATGCCTCATTCACCAACCTCTCCTGAGACATCCATGGCCCGATCCAAGTAGCGAGGATGGAACCACACAGCTGTCAGGAAGAATGTGTTGGTTATTTAAAGTCTATGGCGAGCAGGGACTCAGACGCATCATGGCGTTGCTTTGAATTCTGAGTATCAGAAGGGTAATGTCGAATCTGAGTTGAGGGAAGTGTGGTTTAGAAAGACCGTAAACTACCAGGAGCTGTATTACAAAAGTGCCCCCAGGGGGCGCAAAGGGCATTTGCACCCTGGACACTGGTGTTATAGAAGGGGCCACAAATGCTTGTGCATCCCCTTTTGTAATACCGATAGCGCTGATGCACATAAAGCACCAGCACTATCATCAGAGGGGTTTCTGTCAACAGCATGGGGGCGAGGCCCCAAGCAAATGAGGGAATCGTTTTGCCTCTGTGCTTGCGCCATAATACAGATGCGGGCGTAAGAGCAAAGAAGCTGTCAGGAGGTGCACTGAAAATGCACAACCTAAAAGGTGGTGCACCGTCAGTGTGTCCCTTGCTGACAGCGCTCGAGAGGGGGTAAAGGGGTCCCATGGACCCCCCCGGACATCCCCTTGCAGGTGGGTACAGTCACTCATGGCACCCGCCTGCAAGGGGATCTCTAATCCTCCTTATAAGTTCAGGTGGCTTGCCGCCTGCACTGTGAAACACAGAGAGGCTTCAAAGCAGCTGGTTCATATTTCACATGAATGCGCTGTTCTGGGGAAAGCGTGAGTTTGGGGTTGCCCTGGGGGCCGCACATTCATCCTAATGCTGTGCGTTTTCCTTGCTTGCGACAGGCACACATTTGAAGTGGTGCTGCTGGCACAGACTAGGAAAATGTGCCATATGTATGATATGGCCCCTGGTTTTCATTCCAAATATACATGTTCCAAAATGACAAGGATGTATTTTACCTGGAAAGAAAATTACTTTTTGTTAACATCTGCAGATGATGATGGATTATGTGGCACATGTGGCAGATTCCTAATTATTCAAAAAAACGCTGTTGCCACACAATCGAATAATTGCAGCGTACGGTGACTCAAGCTATCAATCCTTGCCATGGAAAAACAAGGTGTCAGAGAGAAAGAACCTAGGCCCAGATGCATCAAGTTAAAAACTGCTCGCAACGGGGTGGATTCTCAGAATCTGCCTCTTTGCGACCGGTATTTTTGCATTTGGGATGCATCATCCCAAATGCAAAAATCGCAATTTAAGAAATTTCAAAATTGCGATTACTTAAATTGCTATTGCATTTAAGGAATCTCAAATTGAGATTCCTTAAATGCAATGCATTAAAGTTAAAAAAATAGCAATTTCGCTAATAGGGGGCGCAAATTACCATGAAGTTGAACTACATGGTAATTTGCAAAAAAGTGCATTTTTCAAACTCCCATTTTATACACAGACATGCCCTTAGGGCATGTGTGTGTGCAAGATGTACCCATATGCAGATTTCAGGGGTGCAACAGGGTGTCCTTTTGACACCCTGTCACCCTTGAAATTGCAATCTCAATTTGCGATTCTCTAATTGAGAATCGCAAATTGAGATTGTCTTCACATTCAGGCCCATAGGTATGAATGGGGAGGTATTCCTTAATTGCGAGTCGTAATTAAGGAATTTTAAGAAATCGCTATTTTTTAAGCGCGTTCTTCATGCATGGCATTTTGCTATTCCTTATTAGCGAATCCTTATTTTTGGCTAATAAGGAATCGCAAAATGGATGCTCGATGCATCTGGGGGCTAGTCACCTTTCATCTTCTATATTTATGGGAGCCCAGTCTGCCTGCTCGAAGTTATCAACAAATTAAGAATATGTCTAGCCTTGCCAAAAATGAACGGGGTACATTTGAATGAGACCAATAACATCCACAAATGCAACAGAACCAATCATATGTTTTTAATACAGTTTTCATATTTGTAATTTTCTTGCATACCCCTGCACTCTGGTAATCTATGCAATAAAATCAATAAATAAAGTTTGGAACGAAAAGTCAGAGAGCACAGGGCTCACCTGCAGCCCTGAAAGCGCAGAGGAAGCTGAGGCAAGTGATGAAGGCGTTCATGGTGATGAAGAGGATGGAGCTGGATATACAGACCTCGGGATGTGAAGTTCTTGTGTCTGGGGAAGATGCTATTAATACACTTACCTACTCCTCGGAGGGCGTCTCCGATGAGGTCAGATATCTCAGACTCATTTCCATAATTGGTGGCATCTACCTATCCGGCTGCTGCTGCTATTGTTTGCAAAACAGATAATTGTGCCTACCAATCAGAGTGCTCTTGGGGGGAGGGGCTAGCCTCCCTTCTTTCCCATGTTCCAGATCTCTTCTAATAGTTCATCTTATGACACTCAGATACAGTCCACTCGCTGCATTGTTCACAGCAGCCGCTCACTGTTTCAGAGCACCCTTTAAACACACATCTGGTGCCATCATTGAAATAATAGAATGGAATTAAATGAAAAATACTTTTATAGTGAGCATTCTGGCAATCAGCCTTTAGGTGGTGTCCTGTCACTTTAAAAAAATCATATATGGAAAGGGGGTGCATGCAGAGCTCGGATTTACATCACAGTGCGAGCTGCCTGAAAACCTTAGAAAGTGTCTTCCTAGTGGGGGATGCTTGTGGCAAGACGCTGACACGGCTCTGTGCAATCCGCCTGAAGCCGGTAGCACCAGCTCCCTGTCCTGGGACCAACTGTGATTCTGGGGAAATCACGTATCCTCCCCGTGCCTGAATGTGTACAGTAAATACGTGCTCATGTAAAGCGCTCCAATACCTTCGGGTCCAGTTCGCGCTATAAAATATGCACACAAAAAAACAAACAAAAAAAAACATTAGTTAAGAGGGAACAAGCGCATGCGCATAGCCATTTGCTAGTGTAAACTTAATTTTCCCAAGAAAACATGTTTTCCGTATGTAGAAATAAAGTAAATAGGTTTGTTTAGACTGTTTTCTCTTGTTTCTCATGCGTAAGTACATGCTTACATATTTTTGAATGAGAAACGGATACGCTGAAAAATGTCCCGGATTCGACTTCGAAAGTGCATCTGGCCCACGTTTCCAGACCTAACCTAAATGTTTCCGAATTACAAAAACTCGTAAACCTGCACCCGTGAGCTGTCCTCGGCCTGTGTGAGCAGATTTCATATTTGTCTGGCAATCGCCTCCAGGTCCGGAATACAAAACTGGAGAATGTTGTGTACCTTTGGAGGTGTCATTTATATTTACATTATTGTGATATTGAAACTCCTCACATCTGACGTGTTTCTCCAAGTCGCTTTAGCCAGCCGCTCTCCGGGTCCCTTCAGAGGACAAACCTTCACTTCCTGCCCGTGGACCGGCTCCGAGCCAAGGCGCGAATAGTTTCTCAAGAGGAGTTTGTTCGTTCATAAACTTTATTTGGGTGCATAAAAAATACAACCATACATGTACACATCTAAAAATCATACAAATACATATAGTATACGTAGAATAAAATCCATATTGTGCATAAAATATTATATAAAAAGGGGTGGTTAAAACACATCTAAAAAAATATGTACAGATGATCGGAAAGATGGATATTATAAGGACATCAAAGTCTAACCTTTCGTAGACCTATTCGTACATCACTATTAGATATTCTTTCCTAATTTTAATAGCATTCATTATAAATAGTGCAACATTGTAACTCACATGTGGGCCGCCAGGTGACACCAAAAAAAGTCAGTGCATTTTTATGTGCTCAGATATTCTGAGTGATAAACATAGGTTTTAGAAAGAGGGTCCTCAAATTCTGGTACATTTTAAAGAATAATAAAAAGTGCAGACTGCTTTGTTTACTGTGGCCATCACAAGGGCACAAAATTGCATCATAGGGGCAAGACCTCATAGGCGGGAAAGCGACTGGGTAATGCACAAAACCGCATCTCAACCTGGTCAGCATAAAGCGAGGTAGTATGACATTTACGTATGTTAAATAATGGTTAGCCCCCAATTCCGTCCAGGGGCTTCATTTTTCCCCTCGTCCAGGTCTTGTTTGGCGGGCCTAGATGTGCCAAAAAAATGAAATGTTTGATCCTATTCTTGCTAAGTGATGTAAACTGGGTGATATCAGACCAAATTGACAAGTTACACAATTCACCCAAAAGGGTATTAATATATAATGGCCACAGTATGTTTAGGTCTTTATCCATAGTTAGACAATTAAGAATTATGTCTCTAGTAAAGCCAACCTCATGCTTAGCCCACAGTGATATATATGATAACAAGTTTAACCAGTAGGATGTCCTCTATAAATTGCAAGCCAGGCAGGCTCTTCACCTTCAGCGGAACTAGCGCTGTTAGGTGTCATACTTGGCTCACGAACGCCATCGCTTGAGACACGAGGCCACGCCCCCTGTCAGGCCACGCCCACAACCCCCGCCTATAAACAGCGCTGACAAATAGCGCGCTTTACTGGAAACAACACCCTCTGAGGCGGAAGCCGGAGGAGATACTCGATCTTTTTAAAAATTGTATTTTCTTGTTTCTCATGTTTTAAAACTTTGCACTTGATCAGAAGCCTTCTCTGGGCAAAACCGCCAGGAAGGCTCTTCACCTTCAGCGGAACTAGCGCTGTTAGGTGTCATACTTGGCTCACGAACGCCATCGCTTGAGACACGAGGCCACGCCCCCCGTCAGGCCACGCCCACAACCCCGCCTATAAACAGCGCTGACAAATAGCGCGCTTTACTGGAAACAACACCCTCTGAGGCGGAAGCCGGAGGAGATACTCGATCTTTTTAAAAATTGTATTTTCTTGTCTCTCATGTTTTAAAACTTTGCACTTGATCAGAAGCCTTCTCTGGGCAAAACCGCCAGGCAGGCTCTTCACCTTCAGCGGAACTAGCGCTGTTAGGTGTCATACTTGGCTCACGAACGCCATCGCTTGAGACACGAGGCCACGCCCCCTGTCAGGCCACGCCCACAACCCTTCTCCACAAATGTGCCACCAACGCAAGCGCAGCGGACGAGCGCAGCGGGAGCGCCGTTTGCGCGCCGAAGGCGCGCCTAAGGCAAGCCCGTCTGCGCCCGTCCGCTCCAAGACCGCGACAGGCACAGGAAACTCTGTACCCGGGCCCCCCACTATAAGTTACCAAGCCAACTCTCTAATAAACTTACGCAGTGGCACGAACTGTGCCTGCAGAGTCGACACCAACACCATCAGGGGGCCTTTTAGCTGCAGGCTACGCAGATGGACCTCCTCCCCTGTTAAGACTTCCGCTTCTCAAGTAAACTCTAGGGAAGACAACCCACCCTTTATCGGAGGGTTGATCAATGCACGATCCATGGCCTGCCATAACCAAGACATTAAAGACCTCATTCAGGAACTCAACCTTGACTGTCTTCTTATAACGGAGACCTGGCTTACGGACAACAGTAATCCTGACTTAGCCACTGCTCTTCCACAAGGATATTCCATATTTAGGCAAGACAGATTAAAGGGGCGAGGCGGAGGAGTAGCCCTGCTACTACGCAACTCCTTTAAATGCCACACCTTCATCCTGCCAGGCAGGCTCTTCACCTTCAGCGGAACTAGCGCTGTTAGGTGTCATACTTGGCTCACGAACGCCATCGCTTGAGACACGAGGCCACGCCCCCTGTCAGGCCACGCCCACAACCCCCGCCTATAAACAGCGCTGACAAATAGCGCGCTTTACTGGAAACAACACCCTCTGAGGCGGAAGCCGGAGGAGATACTCGAACTTTTTAAAATTGTATTTTCTTGTTTCTCATGTTTTAAAACTTTGCACTTGATCAGAAGCCTTCTCTGGGCAAAACCGCCGGGCAGGCTCTTCACCTTCAGCGGAACTAGCGCTGTTAGGTGTCATACTTGGCTCACGAACGCCATCGCTTGAGACACGAGGCCACGCCCCCTGTCAGGCCACGCCCACAACCCCGCCTATAAACAGCGCTGACAAATAGCGCGCTTTACTGGAAACAACACCCTCTGAGGCAGAAGCCGGAGGAGATACTCGATCTTTTTAAAAATTGTATTTTCTTGTCTCTCATGTTTTAAAACTTTGCACTTGATCAGAAGCCTTCTCTGGTCAAAACCGCCAGGCAGGCTCTTCACCTTCAGCGGAACTAGCGCTGTTAGGTGTCATACTTGGCTCACGAACGCCATCGCTTGAGACACGAGGCCACGCCCCCTGTCAGGCTACGCCCACAACCCTTCTCCACAAATGTGCCACCAACGCAAGCGCAGCGGACGAGCGCAGCGGGAGCGCCGTTTGCGCGCCTAAGGCAAGCCCGTCTGCGCCCGTCCGCTCCAAGACCGCGACAGGCACAGGAAACTCTGTACCCGGGCCCCCCACTATAAGTTACCAAGCCAACTCTCTAATAAACTTACGCAGTGGCACGAACTGTGCCTGCAGAGTCGACACCAACACCATCAGGGGGCCTTTTAGCTGCAGGCTACGCAGATGGGCCTCCTCCCCTGTTAAGACTTCCGCTTCTCAAGTAAACTCTAGGGAAGACAACCCACCCTTTATCGGAGGGTTGATCAATGCACGATCCATGGCCTGCCATAACCAAGACATTAAAGACCTCATTCAGGAACTCAACCTTGACTGTCTTCTTATAACGGAGACCTGGCTTACGGACAACAGTAATCCTGACTTAGCCACTGCTCTTCCACAAGGATATTCCATATTTAGGCAAGACAGATTAAAGGGGCGAGGCGGAGGAGTAGCCCTGCTACTACGCAACTCCTTTAAATGCCACACCTTCATCCTTGACTCACTAAAAGGAGCCGAATCCCTCGGATTCTCTATCAAACTTAATGAGTCCACCTCCTTCTCAGGAGGACTTGTCTATCGCCCCCCAGGTACCGCTACCAAATTCTTAGACTCTCTCAGTGACACCCTCGGTCAGCTCCTAATCAGATACCCGCATGTCACCCTGCTGGGTGACTTCAACCTGCACCTCGATTCCACAGAGGATGCGCAGACACTTAACTTTCACCAAACCTTGGAGATCTTCAACCTCCAACAAAGGGTCAAGCAACCTACCCACCTAGCGGGACATACTCTAGACGGGGTCTGTACCAACCTCCCCTCTCTAGAAACCCACACCCCATGCCCACAAATCTGGACAGACCACAATCTGATCCCATTCCTCATTAGAACCCCCCAGTATATAAACGCAATAAAACCTAGTTCATCTCCAGAGAACCAGGTTAACTGGAAAAAGATAGAAGATGCCTTTAAACTCAAACCTACCTTTGAGACTCAGATCCCCAGCATGACTGGAAACGTGGAACAAGACTCCCAATCCTTCCACAACTGGATATTACACGAAATTAAAGCCCGCGCCCCACCCAAACGCATTAGGAAAACGGATACTAAAAGCAAAACAAACGCCCCCTGGTTTACACCAGAAGTAGCCAAGGCCCATCTGCTTTGCAAAAAAGGTGAACGTAAATGGCGAAAAACATATGATAGTACGGACAGAAACTCCTATGTCCAACTAAGGAAAAGCTATCACTCCATTATAAAAAGCGCCAAAAAAGAATTTTACACCAAAGCCATTAATGAGGCTAAGCAAAAGCAAAAAACCGTGTTTGCAATAGTGAAGTCTTTCACTCATCCTAAAGCCTTACAGTCCAAAATACCTCCCTCTCAAGATCTCTGCGATCAAATAGCTGACTTCTTTGAAGAGAAAATCAACCTCATTCAGAAAGATTTTCCTCCATACCAACACTCCCAGTCCCACTTCACTCAGGAACAAGAAGGAAAAACTACTGGTTACCTAAAGACATTTTCACAGGTCACCCTAGCACAAACCAGGGAAGTCATTCTAGCATGCAAGTCAGGCGCCCCCTCCGATTCCTGCCCTCCCAGAATCCTTCATCAATTGATTGAAACTGTCAATCCCATCATAAATGAAATAGTAAATACCTCCCTCAGCACTGGCATTGTCCCGAGTGCATGGAAACATGGCATTGTTAAACCTCTAATGAAAAAACCGAACAAACCCCCTTCGGACCTGACCAACCTCCGCCCAATCTCCCTTCTCCCAGTTTTGGGAAAAATCACAGAACAAATAGTCTACAGGGAACTCAAAAACCATCTGGAAACGAACAATATCCTCCACCCCCAACAATCAGGCTTCCGCCCCCAGCACTCAACAGAAACAGCCTTGATCGAATTAACTGACTCCATAAAACTTCTTCAAGATCAAAGAAAAAACGCTGTATTGATCTTGTTGGACCTCACAGCAGCGTTCGACACCATCTCCCACCTTATACTCCTGGACAGACTTAGGGATATTGGCATCTCTGACCTGGCATTGGACTGGATAACATCTTTCCTAACTGAAAGATCCCAATCCATCAAACTAGGACCTTTCAGTTCTGCAGAGAAAAAGATTCGATCAGGAGTCCCACAAGGTTCCATCCTAAGCCCCTTGCTTTTTAACGTTTACCTCATACCCCTTATCTCCCTGATCGAATCATTCGGCATCACTGTTACATCTTACGCCGACGATACCCAACTCATAGTCCCGCTAGAGGAGAACTCTACGACTGCCGAACAAAATCTAACAAACTGCCTGAAAGATGTCTTCCTGTGGATGGAAACAAACCATCTCAAGTGTAACACAGGTAAGACAGAGATCCTCCCCATGGGGAAAAATGTCAACTTCTGTCCTCATCTTTGGTGGCCAGAGGATTCCACAGCCCCCCCCCAGACCGTCACAACTGCAAGAAACCTTGGAGTCACCTTCGATACTGACCTATCCTTCAACCAGCATGTCAGGAAAGTGGCAGGAAGCTGCTTCGGAATCATTAAATCCCTCAAAAAGTTTTTTGACTTCCTACCAATAGAAGCCAGAAAGGCGGTAACTGTGGCGCTAATTCTTTCGCGCATAGATTACTGTAACGGTCTAATGGCAGGTGTGAAAAAAGCCACACTCAAAAAACTGCAGAGCGTTCAGCATTCGGCTGCCAGGCTGGTGCTGAAACTCCCCAGGAGGTCTTCAGCCTCTACCGCTCTAAGAACCCTCCACTGGTTGCCCGTGCACAAAAGGATCCTTTTCAAGATCCTAATTGTCGCTTTTCGGGCATTTAACCACACTGGCCCCAAATACCTAATCAGACGCTATCCCCACTACAACCCCCAGAGGACTCTGAGATCCTCTAACAATAACCTTCTAAAACTAGCTAACTTCAACCTAAAAACTAAAGGGGGTAAAACTCTTACCCACCTATCCTCCAAAGCATGGAACTCTATGCCCCAACATCTGAGATCCCTGACCAAGGAAATCCACTTCAGGAAACAATTAAAAACATGGATCTTCAGCCTATCTGACGAGTATGTGCTGGACACCATCTAATCCTGCCTAAATTCAATTTCCTGTACACTTTCCAGTCAGCGCCAGGATGCTTCTTCCGGAGCGACAGTCGCGCTTTACAAATACCAAGACCAATACCAATACCAAGTTAACCTCATAATCAATCAATCAATGACACTTATAGAGCGCGCTACCTACCCGTAGGGTCTCAAGGCGCTTAGGGGAGGGGGGGGTGCCGCTACTGCTCGAACAGCCAGGTCTTCAGCTTCTTCCTGAAGGAGAGGTGGTCTTGGGTCAGGCGCAGGTCGGTCGGGAGGGAGTTCCAGGTCTTGGCGGCCAGGTAGGAGAAGGACCTTCCTCCTGTATTTGCTCTTCGGATGCGGGGGACGGCGGCGAGGGCGTGGTTGGCTGAACGGAGGTGGCGTTTGGGAGCGTAGAAGTTGATCCGGCTGTTGAGGTAGCTCGGGCCTTGGTCGTGTAGGGCTTTGTGTGCGTGGGTGAGGAGGCGGAAGGTGATTCTTTTGTTGACGGGGAGCCAGTGAAGGTCTCTCAGATGTCCGGAGATGTGGCTGTGTCGTGGGATGTCGAGGATGAGTCTGGCTGAGGCGTTCTGGATCCGCTGGAGTCTCTTCTGGAGCTTGGCGGTGGTACCGGCGTAGAGGGCGTTGCCGTAGTCCAGTCGGCTAGTGACGAGGGCCTGGGTGACGGTCTTCCTGGTCTCGGTGGGGATCCACCAGAAGATCTTCCGTAGCATGCGTAGGATGTTGAAGCACGCCGAGGAGACGTTGTTGACTTGCCTGGTCATGGAGAGGGAGGAGTCCAGGATGAAGCCCAGGTTGCGTGCATGGTCTGTCGGTTTGGGTGCGGTGCCCAGGGCGGGAGGCCACCAGGAGTCGTCCCAGGCGGAGGGTGAAGAGCCCAGGATGAGGACCTCCGTCTTGTCCGAGTTCAGTTTCAGGCGGCTGGTCGTCATCCACTCGGCTACCTCTCTCATCCCTTCGTGTAGGTTGGCTCTGGCGGTGGCGGGGTCGTTGGTCAGGGAGAGGATCAGCTGGGTGTCATCGGCGTAGGAGATTATGCTGAGGTTGTGTTGGCGTGCGATGGCCGCGAGGGGGCTCATGTAGACGTTGAAGAGGGTGGGGCTCAGAGAGGATCCTTGAGGGACGCCGCAGATGACTTCGGAGGCCTCTGACTTGTACGGTGGTAGGCGGACTCTCTGTGTTCTTCCATTGAGGAAGGAGATGATCCATTCCAGCGCTTTGTCCTGGATTCCGACGTTGCTGAGGCGCTGTACTAGGGTGCGGTGGCAGACAGTGTCGAATGCCGCGGAGAGGTCTAGGAGGATGAGGGCCGCTGTTTCTCCGTTGTCCATCAGGGCTCGGATGTCATCGGTGGCGGCGATGAGGGCGGTCTCGGTGCTGTGATTGGCTCGGAAGCCGGACTGTGAGGGGTCGAGGGATCCATTCGTCTCGAGGAAGGCGGCCAGCTGCTTGTTGACGGTCTTCTCGATGACTTTGGCTGGAAACGGGAGGAGCGAGATGGGGCGGTAGTTCTTGAGTTCGGTGGGGTCCGCTGTTGGTTTCTTGAGTAGAGCGCTGAGTTCGGCGTGCTTCCAGCTCTCAGGGAAGGTGGCGGTGTCGAAGGATGTGTTGATGATGTCTCGCAGGTGGGGTGCGATGATAGCGTCGGCCTTGTTGAAGACGTGGTGAGGGCAGGGGTCGGTCGGTGATCCGGAGTGGATGGAGTTCATCGTGCGGATGGTGTCTTCGGTGCTGATCGGGGTCCAGGCGTGGAGGGTGGTGGTGGGGGGTGGTTGTTCGGTCATGGTGTGCGTTGGTTGTTTGTTGAAGCTGTTGTGTATGTCTGCGATCTTGTTGTGGAAGTAAGAAGCGAGGGAGTCGCAGAGGTCTTGCGATGGGGTGATGTCATTGTTTCCTGCGCTGGGGTTGGATAGCTCTTTCACGATGTTGAAGAGTTCCTTGCTGTTGTGTGCGTTGTTGTCCAGCCGGTCCTTGAATGCAGTTTTCTTGGCGGCGCGGATCAGCTGGTGGTGCTTCCGAGTGGCCAGTTTGAGGGTGGTCCTGTTGTCCGGTGTAGGTTCCTTTCTCCAGATTTTCTCGAGGGCTCGGCAGTTCTTCTTGGATCTCTTGAGTTCGTCGGAGAACCACGGGGCTTTCTTGCTGCCGGGTCTGCTGGGCGGGGTCCTCAGCGGGGCGAGCTCGTCCGCGCAGATGCTGATCCACTTCGTGAGGTTGTCGGCGGCCTGGCTGGGGTTCGCTGAGCTGGCAGGAGGGTGCTGGCTCAGGGAGGTGGCGAGCTGGTCTGCTGTGATCTTGTTCCAGCTTCTGCGGGCGGCCTGTTGCTGGTGGTGGTGGGTCGTCGTTCTCTTGAAGGTGAAGTGGACACAGCTGTGGTCCGTCCAGTGGAGTTCTGTGGCGTGGCTGAAGGCGACGTCTTTGCTGGATGAGAAGACGGCGTCGAGTGTGTGTCCGGCGAGGTGGGTGGGGGTGGACACCAGCTGCTTGAGTCCAAGATTGGCGAGGTTGTCGAGCAGGGTGCTGGTGTTGCGGTCGTTGTTGTTCTACAGATGGAATTTGAGGTCCCCCAGGAGGATGTAGTCAGCGGAGGGGAGGGCATGCGGGCTGACGAAGTCGGCGATGTCCTCGCTGAATTGTGTGCGTGGTCCCGGAGGTCGGTAGATCAGGGTGCCTCTAAGGGTGGTGTTCGGGTTGGTGTGGATCTGGAAATGCAGGTGCTCGGCGCTGGTCAGGGTGTTGTCGGTGCTGGTCGTGAGACGGATGGTGTTCCTGTGGATGATGGCGATGCCTCCTCCCATCTGGTTGGCGTTGCGGTCCCTCCGGACGATCTTGTAGCCCTCTGGGATGGCGATGGCGATGTCGGGGGCTGAAGAGGCGTTCATCCAGGTCTCCGTGAGGAAGGCAACGTCAGGGGCTGTGGCGTCTAGGAGGTTCCAGAGTTCGATGGCGTGTCTGTGGACGGAGCGGGTGTTGAGCAGGATGCACTTGAGGTGGGTGCTGCTGGTGTTCGACTTGGCGGGTGCTGGTGCGAGGCAGGTCCGGATGCAGGTGAACTTGCAGGCGTGGCAGCTGAAAGGTCCGTGGGTGCGTCGTGGGGTGGCTTGGTGGCACTCTGGGAGTCGGCCGGTGTTGAGTGCGATGAGGGTGGCGGCGGAGTACGTCAGGCGGGTCGGTCGGGGTCTTCGTGGGCCAGGGGTCCTGGCGCTGGTCGCGATCCGGTCGCGGACGGGCGCAGACGGGCTTACCTCTGGCGCGCCTTCGGCGCACAATCGGCGCGCCCGCTGCACGTGACCGCTGCGCGTTCGCACGGTCGCCATATAAGGCGAAGTGCGCGGGTGGGCGGGGCAGCTGGGAGGCGGGAGCGGGGAGGGAGAGCGGGGTCGGCGAGGTAGGCGGGCAGACAGGAAGGAGAGCGCAAAAACACGGGCACAATTACAAAGAGAGACAGGCAAAAAAGGAGAAAGCACAAAGTCAAGGGAAATAATTTAAACAAACACTAAGAGCAACCGGCAGGCAGGCACGGACCGCGCCTCTCGGAGGAGGGGGCGTGGTCAGCGGCAGTGCGACAGGCAGCGAGGCAGCTAGGCAGGGCAGAGGGGCACACGCAGCAGCTGGTGGCCGTGCGGCGCGGGGGTGTCCCACAAGTGGGTCACACTCACCTGCGTCGCACGGTTGCCATATAAGGCCAAGTGCGCGGGTGGGCGGGGCAGCTGGGAGGCGGGAGCGGGGAGGGATACAGAAGGCAAAAGGGGCGGGGCTTAGCGGCGGTGGCGGGAAGCGGGGAGGGAGAGCGGGGTCGGCGAGGTAGGCGGGCAGACAGGAAGGAGAGCGCAAAAACACGGGCACAATTACAAAGAGAGACAGGCAAAAAAGGAGAAAGCACAAAGTCAAGGGAAATAATTTAAACAAACACTAAGAGCAACCGGCAGGCAGGCACGGACCGCGCCTCTCGGAGGAGGGGGCGTGGTCAGCGGCAGTGCGACAGGCAGCGAGGCAGCTAGGCAGGGCAGAGGGGCACACGCAGCAGCTGGTGGCCGTGCGGCGTGGGGGTGTCCCACAAGTGGGTCACACTCACCTGCGTCGCACGGTCGCCATATAAGGCCAAGTGCGTGGGTGGGCGGGGCAGCTGGGAGGCGGGAGCGGGGAGGGATACAGAAGGCAAAAGGGGCGGGGCTTAGCGGCGGTGGCGGGAAGCGGGGAGGGAGAGCGGGGTCGGCGAGGTAGGCGGGCAGACAGGAAGGAGAGCGCAAAAACACGGGCACAATTACAAAGAGAGACAGGCAAAAAAGGAGAAAGCACAAAGTCAAGGGAAATAATTTAAACAAACACTAAGAGCAACCGGCAGGCAGGCACGGACCGCGCCTCTCGGAGGAGGGGGCGTGGTCAGCGGCAGTGCGACAGGCAGCGAGGCAGCTAGGCAGGGCAGAGGGGCACACGCAGCAGCTGGTGGCCGTGCGGCGCGGGGGTGTCCCACAAGTGGGTCACACTCACCTGCGTCGCACGGTCGCCATATAAGGCCAAGTGCGCGGGTGGGCGGGGCAGCTGGGAGGCGGGAGCGGGGAGGGATACAGAAGGCAAAAGGGGCGTGGCTTAGCGGCGGTGGCGGGAAGCGGGGAGGGAGAGCGGGGTCGGCGAGGTAGGCGGGCAGACAGGAAGGAGAGCGCAAAAACACGGGCACAATTACAAAGAGAGACAGGCAAAAAAGGAGAAAGCACAAAGTCAAGGGAAATAATTTAAACAAACACTAAGAGCAACCGGCAGGCAGGCACGGACCGCGCCTCTCGGAGGAGGGGGCGTGGTCAGCGGCAGTGCGACAGGCAGCGAGGCAGCTAGGCAGGGCAGAGGGGCACACGCAGCAGCTGGTGGCCGTGCGGCGCGGGGGTGTCCCACAAGTGGAGTATATTGTTTGTAGCACAAGGTGGCTAATATATAAGCCTGTTTAAAAATGTATTTTCCTCAATTTGCAGGGCATGGGCATTGGCATGACCCCACAAACCGGCTCCATAAGTTGCTGGTGTCACGCCCTAACTTTATATATAGCCACCATTTCCTTGATAGGACGGCTACCCAGTTTCGACTCAAACTTGAAAATTCCCTGGGAAACCTTGCCAATTTTGGCTCTGGTATTTAATTCATGCTGGGTCCATGAGCCATTGCCCGCAAACAAAATCCCCAGATAACAAAATGATTTCACTGAAACAATTGCGGTACTATCAATAAAAAAAATTCTACATGGTTTGCGTTCTAGCTAGGAGTACAGTGTCATCTGCATAACGCAGTGCTGGTATTGAGAATCCTCCAGCCTTAGGTGCATCAGTTTGCATCGACTTAATAAAGAGTGAAAAAAGTAATTGAGCAAAAACACCCCCTGACGGATGCTGCGCCCTACTTTAAATTGTGGTGTGCATTCTCCTTGGGGACCAAAACGTACCTGACTCCCTAGCTTTTCATAAAGGTGTGAGAGGAACCCCAGAATGGGTCTTGGTGCACCTAGATTAATCATCAGTACCCACAATAGAATATGGTTGACCAAATCAAAAGCGCTGCTCAGATCAGCAAAACATAAATAAAGATTACCCATTTTAGCCTTGTGTATTTACCAATTAAGAGCTCCAGGTTAATGCATTGTTCAACCTTACCCATCTCCTTCCTGAAGCCATACTGGGCCGGGGACAGGATCGAGTTTTCTTGTACTCATTCCTACAGCCTTACCAGTAGTACTCTACTTGTGACCATTAATGAGAAGTCTAAAAGTGAGATTAGGTGATAATTTTTGGGGTCCGCTTTGTCCCCCTTCTTGAATATAGGTATAATAATCGATGTCTCCAGTGAAGGTGGGATGCAATTTGTCGGTGCTGCATTAAAGACCTAGGTCAGGATAGGCCCCCAAATGTCAGGAGCAGATTTAAATACATCAACTAGCACCCTATATGGACCAGGGGCCTGTCCCCCTGCACTAGTTATAATAGCCAACTTAACTTTGTTGAGGGAAATTTCCACGTTTTCTAGTTCCCCATTCCTTCCAGTCATTCTTATAGGCCTAACTACATTCTCACTATGCTCTTTAAATATTTCTGAAAAATGTGCCACCCAACTATCACAAGGGACAAGATTCATGAACTCAGGGTTATCATGATTTTTTAAAGAATGGAACATTCACTGTGTCCCAGAATAGCTTGGTGTTTTTATTCTCTGCTGCTATAGTAAGGTTGTCCCATGCTTCATTCTGGATTGAATTTATCCTATTATCCCTGGCCTGTTTATATTGTACGAGCAGAGTCTTGTTTGTCATGGTGTCCCGCGGTAACCTGTTCAGGGCACGTTTCAACACCAGAGTGTTTTGGTGCAAGCGGTGTCAAACCATCCTTTATTCTTCTTCCCTGCCCTAATGGGGTGGCGAGTAAGTAGTGGATTTATGGAGCTGGTAATTTGGCTAAATGTTTTAACTATCAAATTAGGAACAATATCCTCCTGGAGGTAGTAATCAATTTCCACAATACTTTTTTGTACTATTGTTTGCATCATAGTGGTGGGATCAACACCTTTCCATATAATTCTAATACCATTAGGCCTGCTTGCAGTGATGCTGTTTACAGCTGGGAAAATATGGTGCCTCTTACTCCAAAGATTTAGTGATATTGTGATCAAATTATGGTCACTTAGGGGTGCCATTATGGTGGTGGGCATACCACACAAAACATTTGCTGATGCTGATATCAGCAAATGGTCAATGATAGAGGTCGAATTCCTACCTGTAAAGGCTGGAACTGTTTCATCATTTATATCACAATCACACCTCAATAATTCAAGATCACATTTGGTAATAATAAAATTCAAAGCTTCACTATATTCATTATGGCACAAATGGTCATATCCCATCCAGATTAGTAGAACCACATGTCAGAGTATCACCTACAGCACAGGCATTTATGTTAAAAGCTCCTACCCATATTAACATATAATTAGTAGGATTAACATTTAGGAAGTGTGAGACCTGAAGGCCTTATGGGTGGTCCCTCCTTTTATTATTTATTTTGTCCCCTTTTTGCCCCTCATAACCTTCATTTTTTTTTATGTCCACTGGGAATTTTTCAAGTGTTGACCAGGGGGGTTAGGTGCTCCTTGACCCCATGGTTCCTCTCAGACCCAGAAATCCCTCCTTTTCTGAGGTACAGCCTAGATACCTAAAATGGTGGACAGTAACTGCCATAACGGTCTCCTCTGGAGAAAGACCCATAGGCTAGAATAGGGACCTTCCAGAACCTTCTGGACCCTGCTGGACCTTTGTAGGGGAGCCTATATAAGGCGGACTGTTAGGCAGCCATTTTGGAATTGACCCGTGAGAGCACAGAGTGGACCTTGCAAGGAGAGAGGCGACTCTGAGAGGGAGGACGGCGCTTTACAAGGAGTGGGATCGACCTGTGGGCTGGCTGATCACCTGTTTTGACCTGACCCCACTTGGGCTGACCAAATCCTGCCAGGGTAGTCCACACCTAAAATTCTCAAAAGACCCTCGTGACTCTCCAAATGCCCTGGGGACCCCATATTGAATCGTTACTGAGGAGCTGAGGAAATTTAACTCCGAGGGGTCATCCCTAGAGACTGCGGAACTCAACTTGCCCCTCGTATTGCCTGCGGGGAGTTATCTGGCCCATTCATCAAGGACTCACCGCGCGTGGATCTTGCGAGGCCAGCCGTCCTTCCTGTGGGGCAGAAGCACCCTATTCGGCGCGGACTCCTTCTGTTGTTGACGGAAGTCTGAGCAGCATCGGAAGGGGCGGACCAGCGTCGGAAGGGGCGGACCAGCGTCGGAAGAGGCGGACCAGCATCGGAAGAGGCGGACCAGCATCGGAAGAAGGGGGCGGGAAATTGACGAAGGCTGCCCGCATCGCATCCTCCCCCCTCTGACGAGAAAGGCGCGGGGCGGGATACGACGTCCTGAGGAACGCCGGGAGAGACGCAGCACAACCCCGGTCCCGTCAGCTGTTTGGAAGCCGGCAGCACGGGGGCCGGAGACACCACAGAGCTGGGGTGCGTGGCCGAGTGAACAGACGGGGACAAGTTAGCAGGAACCCGGTAAGGCCGTGAGTGAAGCCCGAGGCCCCAGGGGTGAACGGGCCCTGTTTCAGCCTACTAAGTGGTGGCGGGAGGGGAGAGACTGGCACCCGAGTTGTCATCTGGGTACCGAGTAACTGTGCATTAAGTGGGAAGTACCACTGTTTAAGTCAACAATCTCCGAGGAAAGGAGCTAACTGACTGCAATTCCGCTCCGCATTTAATAGCTGAGGTGTTAGGGCTGCACGAAGGTTAAGGGGGAACCGGATGAGAAGGGTGTTCCAATTGCACAAAGAATACCTAAAGCCTAAGGATGAGTCTGTAAGAAACGAACATTCCATTGTAGGTTAAGAGCAATCTATATGGTGATATGAAAAAGTAATGTACATTGCCTGTCGTTATCCAGATTTCCAGCTGCTTGCGCCATGATATTAGGGGCCTGTTAGTGGACTGTTGCTGAAAACCTGTACCCCTGCCTGTAGTAGCGCTGAAACATCGATGGTAATGTACAAAGTTGGCAAGTTGTAGGGCAATCTGATAACCTCTGTGTACCTTAACTGAAGTTGTGGAATGTACATTTCTTGCATGAGTTTCAGGAATTAAACCTGGGAACTTGCCTTGAAGAAAAGTGAAGAGTATAAATGCTGCTTTGTGAAATTGTGCTTAGACCATAAACTGACAACAGAGGGATGTACTGTATTGAAGGGAGACAGTGCTGAAAGTTAAAAGAAACTGCTAAAGATTATTTTATAAAAGAACAACCGTATTTTCCTAAAACTGGTGTAGTGTCCTTATTTTTGAGTGGATGGACGTTATGTTACTGAAGGGTGTGATGCAAACTTAACGCATGTGCCTTTGAATTAAGCCTTTCTGCTTAGTGCCAAGCTACCCTTTGTGACTTGGAGATCCCAGGTCCAACATAATTGGTGTCTAGCGGTGGGATCAGAACTGTGTTTGCGTCCACTCTGAAGTAACAAAGTGTACTCCACAGGCCTACACCTGGAGTTTTCTCCTTGCGGACTCCCTAATTATATTTTTGGTTTTCCAAATTTACTCCTGGTGGGTGGAGGTAGCTTCAAATTGCCCCTTTTGAACCAATTCCTTCCGAGTGGCTGTACCGATATCTCTCATTAGCAAAATGGAATTTGCTCTGGAGGAACTGGAGACCTATACTACAGCCCAGCTTAGAGACTTTTGCCAGAAGATGGGAGTGTTTTTTAAGCGTGGTGCTAAAAAGGGGGAACTCCAGACCAGTTTGAGGGCATGGGTGGCAGCGCACCCAGAGGGGAAGGAGAAGGAAGAGGGGGAGCGGGACACAGTCATAGGGGTAGATGGATTGTTCCAACCTGAGATGGGGAACATACTACCAGGACCTAGGACCTTTTCAAGGGAAGGCAGCAGTGTCTCCGGGAGAAGCTTAACCGAAGCTGAACTAGTGGACAGGAGGGAAAAGAGACAGCTAAAGTGGGAGTTAGCCAAGATGGAAAAGGAGAAAGAGGAACAGAGGATGGCTCACGAGTTGAAACTTAGGGAGCTAGAATTCAAGGCCCTACAGATAGGACCCTCCAATTCTCCAAATGGTGGCAGCGAAACAAAAGAACTGACCAGGGAATCCAGACCCTACCTACCTAAGGATATAGTTGCCAGCTACAGCCCAGGGGATGACATCGCCAAGTGGCTGGCTGCCTATGAGGTCTCCTTAAGAGCCCATGGGATCCAGGAAAAACACTGGGTGTGTGGCTTGTACAAGTACATGCCTCCTGCAGGACGGGATACACTATTGGCCCTAGAGCAGGATGAGCAGACCCACTACCACACCATGAAAGTGGCGCTGATCAACAAGTTTGGACTGACCCCAGAGAGGTACAGGCAAAAGTTCAGGGGTAGTCACAAATTAGGCACACAGAATTGGGTGGATTTCCTGGACTACGCAAGGAAGGCACTAGAGGGTTGGATACAAGGCAGCGAGGTGAGGGACTATGAGGGGTTGTACGACCTTATTCTCAAAGAGCACCTACTCGAGAAATGTTTTCCCGAGCTGCGTCAACACCTGGTGGACAGCAAGCTGACCAACCCCCGGAAGCTTGCAGAGGAGGCGGACATCTGGGCAAGTACCCGGGTGTCCTCAAAGGGGACTGGAGGGGATTCCCAAAGGGCCAGACAGGGCGCCCCCCAGAAGATGGAGGGGGGAGATAAAAAAAGGGAGTTCTCAAAAGGCCCCCAAAACAGTTTCCAGGGAAAGGGAACAGGATTCACCCCTAAGGCTAACCCGCCCAGAAACCATCATCCTGGCCAAAGGTTGTCCACTGCTTTGAGTGTGGTGGTGTTGGACATTATAAGGGAGATGTTAAGTGCCCAAAAAGACCACCCCCTCCCACCGGAGGAAAAGCCCCGGGAGTCGCTAGTGTAGTGCTTGGGGAGGAGTTGCCCTTAGATAAGGGGGGTGAGTGGGCGGATGTCACCTTAGTGTCCCTGGCAGATCGGGAGATGGTTCCTAAGATCCAGGTGCCCTCAAATACTGTAAAGTATGGGCAATGGGTCACCATCAATGGCCAAAGAGGGGAGGCTCTGAGAGACACAGGAGCCAGTATGACTATGGTAAGGAGTCAACTGGTGTCTCCAGAGCAGGTGATTCCACATATACTCCACCCCGCCGCGATGGCTGATGGCAGATTGGTCCACTACCCTGTGGCCGAGGTTCCCTTTGAGTGGGAAGGGGTTGCAGGTTCACTTCGAGTTGCCGTAAGCCCTGCCGTGCCAGTCGATTGTCTGTTGGCAAACGACATGGAGCACAATGCTTGGAAGGAGGTGGAATACCGGACTCATACGGAGATGCTGGGTACACCTGACTGGGCCTGTGCAAGCACAAGGTCTGCGACTACCCGGAGAGGGAGTTCGCCTGGGCTGGAGCCTGGAACAATGGCCCAGCCCGCTGCCAAAAAGGGAAAGAACCGAGGACAGGAGAAGCCTGCTTCGGCTTCCACGCCCCATGAGACAGATCGGCCACCTGCGGTGGTGGACCAGGAGTCTGTGGGGGAGGAAGTAGTCTCCCTGGAGAACCTACCTATCCCTGCTGAGTGGCACGTGGAAGGAGGGCCTACAAGGGAGGAGTTTTGTAAGGGCCAGAAGGAGTGCCCTACCCTTGAGGGACTGAGGCGACAGGCCGAAGCCCAGGCAGCAGGGAACGTTGCAGGGCACTACCATATTTACTTGGAGGACGGACTCCTCTACAGTGAACCCAAGGTACCTCTGCCCGGTTCATCACGGGCCTTGGTAGTCCCTCAACGATACCGAGCCTTTCTTCTAGAATTGGCTCATGAAATTCCCTTGGCAGGACACTTAGGACAGGACAAGACCTTTGTCCGGCTTGTCCCCCACTTTTACTGGCCTCAGATAAAAGTGGCATCTGACACATACTGTCGGACGTGCGTATCCTGCCAAGCCAGTGGGAAGACAGGGGTGAAGCTGAAAGCTCCCCTGGAACCACTTCCTGTCGTTAGCACCCCCTTTGAAAGGGTGGGCATTGACATTGTGGGGCCATTGGATCCACCAACTACAGCTGGTCACAGGTTTATCCTGGTTCTGGTGGATCACGCCACGCGGTACCCAGAGGCAATTCCTCTGAGGACTGTTACTGCACCTGTAGTGGCTAGGGCCCTGATGGGGATCTTTACCCGAGTGGGTTTCCCCAAGGAGGTTGTGTCCGACAGGGGGACCAACTTCATGTCAGCATATATGCGGGCTATGTGGAAGAAGTGTGGGGTTACCTACCGGTTCACCACTCCTTATCACCCCCAGACCAATGGTCTGGTGGAAAGGTTCAACAAGACCTTGAAAGGCATGATAAGAAGTCTGCCTGAGAGCCTGCGGAGGAAATGGGACGTCCTCCTGCCCTGTTTGCTGTTTTCCTACAGGGAAGTGGCACAGAAAGGAGTGGGCTTCAGCCCCTTCGAGCTTCTGTATGGGCACCCTGTGCGTGGACCTCTCAGCCTGGTGAAGGACGGATGGGAAAAGTCTCCCAGAAAGCCTCCCGGGATGTGGTGAGTTATATGCTGGCCTTCCAGAGCCAAATGGCAAAGTTGTGGAAGCAAGCTTCTCACAACTTGGAAGCCAGCCAAGCAGTGATGAAAGAGTGGTATGACCACAACGCTCACCCTGTGGAGTTGGAGCCTGGCCAGAAAGTGTGGGTGATGGAACCTGGAGAACTAAGTGCCCTCCAAGATCGCTGGACAGGCCCCTTTGAGGTGTTGGAAAAGAAGGGTAAGGCCACCTACCTGGTGGATCTTAAGACCCCTCGACAGCCCCTACGGGTGCTGCATGCCAATCGCCTCAAACCCCACCATGAGAGGCCCGAGGTCATCTTGATGATGGTGACTGATGGTGCAGAGGAAGCGGAAAGCGAGCCTCTCCCGGATCTTTTTTCGTCTCAGGAAAAGGATGGGTCGGTGGAGGGAGTGATTCTCTCCCCATCCCTAACTCCTGAGCAACGAGAGGACTGCCGCCAGGTCTTGGAGCAGTATTCCTCGTTGTTCTCCCTTGTCCCGGTAAAGACCCACCTGTGTACCCATGATGTGAACACAGGGGACAGCCCACCAGTGAAGTCTAAGACCTACCGGCTGTCAGACAAGGTGAAGACCAGCATCCACGGTGAGGTTACCAAGATGCTGGAGCTAGGAGTCATTGAACCTTCCAGTAGCCCCTGGTCCAGTCCGGTGGTTCTGGTACCAAAAGCTGCCCCACCGGGCACCACTCCAGAACTGAGGTTCTGTGTGGATTACCGGGGACTGAACTCAGTGACTAAGACTGATGCGCATCCGATCCCTAGAGCGGATGAATTGATTGACCGGCTGGGAGCTGCCCAATATCTGAGTACCTTTGACCTTACTTCCAGGTACTGGCAGATCTCCCTTACGGATGGAGCAAAGGAAAGGTCAGCCTTCTCCACGCCTGAGGGCCACTACCAGTTCTGTGTGATGCCCTTTGGGCTCAAGAACGCCCCTGCCACTTTTCAGCGGCTGGTGAACCAGGTCCTCTCTGGAATGGAGGCTTTCTCCGCTGCTTACCTGGATGACATTGCCGTCTTCAGCAGCAGTTGGGAGGACCATTTGCGTCACTTGCAAGCTGTTCTCTAGGCCCTGAAACAGGCTGGCTTGACAATCAAGGCCAGTAAATGTCAGATTGGGCAGGGGTCGGTTGTGTACCTAGGCCACTTGGTGGGTATTTATTTATTTATTTATTTATTTAGGAGATTTATAAAGCGCATGGTTACGCGCACCGGCGTGTCCCCGCGCTGAGAGTATACAGATGAGAAGAGAAGACAAGAGTTTACATCAATGCTTGACGGAAGAGATGGGTCTTAAGGGCTCTACGGAATTTGGTCTCAGAGGGTTCAAGCCGTAGTTCGGAGGGTAGCATATTCCAATTCTTGGCTGCAAGAAGCCGGAATGATCTGCCCCCCATTCGAGCTTTGTGTATTTTGGGGACAACAGCCAGACCCGTGCCAGAGGATCTGAGCATCCGCTCTGGTCTGTAAGGGGTGATAAGGCTGTTCAGAGGACTGGGTGCCCTACCTCCAAAGATGCGATGGCACGTGCATAGAGCTTTGAAAGTAATCCTTTCACGGATTGGAAGCCAGTGAAGGGACCTTAGCGCAGCTTTGGAGGGTGCTCTCCTGGGAAGCCTCAGCACCAGGCGGGCTGTGGCATTTTGCAGTACCTGGAGACGATTGAGATTTTTGGTTGTGATACCCAGGTAAAGTAGGTTGGCATAATCAAGTCTCGATGTGACCAAGGCATGCACAAGCGTTTGTCTGGCATCCACTGGAAGCATATCAAGCACTTTGCGTAGGCTTTTAAGTATCCCGAAACAGATTCCAACCACTCTGTTTACTTGAGGAGTAAAAGACAGGTCAGAATCAAATAGAACCCCCAGGTTTTTAGCCTGTTGACCTGGTACGGGATTAGGTCCGAGGCAGTCCGGCCACCATGCCGAGGTCCACACAGAAGGGCCCCCCCCCATCACAAGCACTTCCGTTTTGGAGCCGTTCAACTTCAGGCAGTTGTTAGACATCCAGGAGGCAAGCTCCTGCATGCAAGCACTGAAGTTGAGTGCCGCAATTTCGGGTGCCCGTGATAGAGAGATGACCAGTTGTGTGTCGTCGGCGTAAGATACCAGTTGGATGCCGTATCTTTCAACAATGGTGGCTACAGGGGAGGCGTAAAGGTTAAACAGGGTGGGGCTGAGGGCTGAGCCCTGAGGGACCCCTTGATCGAGATTGAACACCCGAGAGTAGTGTTCTCCCTGTTTAACCTGAAAACCCCTCTCAGTCAGAAAGGACTGCATCCAACTGAGTGCCATCCCCTTCACTCCACCACTGTTGAGACACTGTAGCAAGGTGGAATGTGCTACAGTGTCGAATGCGGCACTTAGGTCGAGTAGGACAAGAGCCATAGTATGCCCCTCATCTACCCCTTGCCTAATGGTTTCGGTGGCTAGGAGCATCGCAGACTCCGTAGAGTGTCGTGCCCGAAAACCAAATTGGGTGGGATGAAGAAGGTTGGCTTCCTCCACAAAAGTCATAAGTTGGCGATTGGCCACCTTTTCTGCCACCTTGGCCAAGTATGGAAGAAGGGAGATGGGCCGGAGATTGTCTAACCGCTCCCAGCTTAGATTAGGTTTTTTTTGGAGTGGGAGCACAATCGCTTGTTTCCATTTTTTGGGTACTGTGCCAGTTGAAAAAGAAAGATCCAGAACATCTCTGATGTAGGGCTCAAGAATTTCTAAACTTCCTCCCAGAAGTTTAGGAGAGGCCGGATCACGGGGGGAGCCTGACTTGATCGAGCGACAGATCTGCTGAAGCTCATTAGATGGAGGAGTGACAAAGTTGCTAAGACTGTTAGCGCCCTTAACTAGAGATGGATTTTCACAGAACTCCATTGCCTTCTCCTTTCCCCCTATGAAGGCAGAATAGATCGTGGCCACTTTATCCGAAAAATAGGTGGCAATTCGGTTACAGGATTCCTCCGAAACCAAGGAGGGATCAACAGAGGAGCTACAGAGGGAAATTTCTTTAGGGGAACAGTCCAGCCCCTCCAGGCAAAGATTGAGGCAATCATGGCCTGGGAACCCCCCAAGACCCAGACTGAGGTCCGAGCTTTCCTGGGCCTCACAGGTTACTACCGTCGCTTTGTGAAGGGGTATGGCACGATTGTAGCGCCCCTCACAGAGCTCACATCCAAGAAACAACCTCGACGGGTAGTCTGGACAGAGGCTTGTCAGCAAGCCTTTGTGAAATTGAAACAGGCAATGTGTGCAGCACCGGTCCTGAGGGCCCCAGATTTCTCCAAGGAGTTCATCGTCGAAACAGATGCATCAGAGCATGGCATTGGGGCAGTGTTATTGCAACTCAATGAAGAGGGTCTGGATCAACCTGTTGTCTTTCTATCTAGGAGACTGCTTCCCCGGGAACAGAAGTGGAGTGCAATTGAGCGGGAAGCTTTTGCAGTGGTATGGGCTCTGAAGAAGTTGCGGCCATACCTGTTTGGTTCGCACTTTCTGGTTCAGACCGACCACCGACCCCTTCGTTGGCTGATGCAAATGAAGGGGGAGAATCCCAAGCTGTTGAGATGGTCCATCTCCCTACAGGGAATGGACTTCCGGGTGGAACATCGGCCTGGAGTGGACCACGCCAATGCAGACGGTCTCTCTAGGTATTTCCGCCTTAGTGATGAGGACTCCCAAGGGGTTGGGTAGCTCTCCCCACTTTCAGCTGGGGGGGACGCGTGTGAGACCTGAAGGCCTTATGGGTGGTCGCTCCTTTTATTATTTATTTTGTCCCCTTTTTGCCCCTAATAACCTTCATTTTCTTTTATGTCCACTGGGAATTTTTCAAGTGTTGACCAGGGGGGTTAGGTGCTCCTTGACCCCATGGTTCCTCTCAGACCCAGAAATCCCTCCTTTTCTGAGGTACAGCCTAGATACCTAAAATGGTGGGCAGTAACTGCCATAACGGTCTCCTCTGGAGAAAGACCCATAGGCTAGAATAGGGACCTTCCAGAACCTTCTGGACCCTGCTGGACCTTTGTAGGGGAGCCTATATAAGGCGGACTGTTAGGCAGCCATTTTGGAATTGACCCGTGAGAGCACAGAGTGGACCTGGCAAGGAGAGAGGCGACTCTGAGAGGGAGGACAGCGCTTTACAAGGAGTGGGATCGGCCTGTGGGCCGGCTGATCACCTGTTTTGACCTGACCCCACTTGGGCTGACCAAACCCTGCCAGGGTAGTCCACACCTAAAATTCTCAAAAGACCCTTGTGACTCTCCAAATGCCCTGGGGACCCCATATTGAATCGTTACTGAGGAGCTGAGGAAATTTAACTCCGAGGGGTCATCCCTAGAGACTGCGGAACTCAACTTGCCCCTCGTATTGCCTGCGGGGAGTTATCTGGCCCATTCATCAAGGACTCACCGCACGTGGATCTTGCGAGGCCAGCCGTCCTTCCTGTGGGGCAGAAGCACCCTATTCGGCGCTGACTCCTTCTGTTGTTGATGGAAGTCTGAGCAGCATCGGAAGGGGCGGGCCAGCGTCGGAAGAGGCGGACCAGCGTCGGAAGAGGCGGACCAGCATCGGAAGAAGGGGGCGGGAAATTGACGAAGGCCGTCCGCATCGCCTCCTCGCCCCTCTGACCAGAAAGGCGGGGGCGGGATACGACGTCCTGAGGAACGCCGGGAGAGACGCAGCACAACCCCGGTCCCGTCAGCTGTTTGGAAGCCGGCAGCACGGGGGCCGGAGACACCACAGAGCTGGGGTGCGTGGCCAAGTGAACAGATAGGGACAAGTTAGCAGGAACCCGGTAAGGCCGTGAGTGAAGCGCGAGGCCCCAGGGGTGAACGGGCCCTGCTTCAGCCTACTAAATGGTGGCGGGAGGGGAGAGACTGGCACCCGAATTGTCATTGGGGTACCGAGTAACTGTGCATTAAGTGGGAAGTACCACTGTTTAAGTCAACAATCTCTGAGGAAAGGAGCTAACTGACTGCAATTCCGCTCCGCATTTAATAGCTGAGGTGTTAGGGCTGCACGAAGGTTAAGGGGGAACCGGATGAGAAGGGTGTTCCAATTGCACAAAGAATACCTAAAGCCTAAGGATGAGTCTGTAAGAAACGAATATTCCATTGTAGGTTAAGAGCAATCTATATGGTGATATGAAAAAGTAATGTAGATTGCCTGTCATTATCCAGATTTCCAGCTGCTTGCGCCATGATATTAGGGGCCTGTTAGTGGACTGTTGCTGAAAACCTGTACCCCCTGCCTGTAGTAGCGCTGAAACATCGAGGGTAATGTACAAAGTTGGCAAGTTGTAGGGCAATCTGATAACCTCTGTGTACCTTAATTGAAGTTGTGGAATGTACATTTCTTGCACGAGTTTCAGGAATTAAACCTGGGAACTTGCCTTGAAGAAAAGTGAAGAGTATAAATGCTGCTTTGTGAAATTGTGCTTAGACCATAAACTGACAACAGAGGGATGTACTGTATTGAAGGGAGACTGTGCTGAAAGTTAAAAGAAACTGCTAAGGATTATTTTATAAAAGAACAACCGTATTTTCCTAAAACTGGTGTAGTGTCCTTATTTTTGAGTGGATGGACGTTATGTTACTGAAGGGTGTGACGCAAACTTAACGCATGTGCCTTTGAATTAAGCCTTTCTGCTTAGTGCCAAGCTACCCTTTGTGACTTGGAGATCCCAGGTCCAACAGGAAGGTTTCCAAATGGTGATCTACAGCCGTCACCACCCTACTACGTGTTGCATTAAACACATTTTTATATTAGTTTATCATAACCAGGCCTTTCTCTCCAATTTTCTTCAGCCATAATAATTGAAAAAATCGATCGGGGTTCAAAATCTTCCTGAAGATGAGTTATGGGTAAAGTTTTGTCAGCATATTGCTAGTTTATGTAGCACTTGCTCTCGATTTTTTCTACTGTTGGCACTATACCACAAAAACGATGCTCTAGAATTACATACTTTACAGCAACTCCGGATTATGCAGTTTGTCCTTGTGCTGGTGCAATTTTGCATTTTATGTTTCAACCAATCGAAATCATGTTATTCACTGGTCAGCAGATGCAGACTCTATTTTGCAATTTTCATGAGCTGGAAATGTCAGTGAAAAATGATGCTTGTACAGATCTACCAAGGTAATCAGGCCCTGATAGTGAAAGGAAGGGGAAAATATTCAGCTTTTCAGCTTTGGTTTTAGTGGGATGAGGAACACCCCTTCTGACATATAATCCCATACTAATGTCAGTAGTACATTTTTTTCTTTCTCTGTATCACTTGTTTTTGATGCCTTGAGTGTGGAGGTATACATGGTTCTGGTACTCACTGTGCCACTAGAGTTAAGCTTACTTGGCTGATGTGCCCTAATACGGGCGGAGCTGGTCCTGGGTTGATTTTGTTCCGGTTCAGAGGACCTGGATTGGTTGTTCAGGCTGGGACTGTTTCCATTGGATCAGGGTCAAGAGTGATTTGTGTATAGCTAGCTCCAAGTTGAGGTGGCATGGTCGGCAAAAAATCATAGATTTGAATGTAGCCCCAAGCAATTGCCATTGGCTGAGAATAATTCAAGCATTCCATCCATCACCTTGTTTTTGATGCCCTAAGAGGAGTATTCATTAAGCACATGATTTACTGTGTTCATCCACCATTCAATTTTCACAACTGCACTCAGAGATAAGTATTCCTAAATATTAATATCAAACAAGGGGACCATTTGGAAGATAAAATGGCACATGCCCATAACAATATCTCATTTTAACATAGTGATTCATACTGTTCAGATACCCACTTAATTGGTACTCATAGTACTAATTTTGGGTGGATGGAGGGCTGAGTGGCCTTGCTAAAAGTCAGACTTATAACTTACAGATCACAGCAGACGTCAGTTATGAGCAATAAACTCACAGAGCCATTTTGGAGCAGGTAGCTTTAAACGTTAACTAATTGAATGGATTAACTCAGAGGGACACACAAGTTTTTGCTGATCTTTGTTTGGCATTGTCTATTGTTTTCCTCCCTCATGAGTCTCTTGATTTTTATTTATCCAGAGTAGTAAACATTGGGGTTGTTGGCATTCAGTATAACTATGTATTATAAATAGTGCAGTTCAAGAAAGTAGCAAGTTTCTAGAAAGTAGCAAGTTGACTTGCTGTGTTGTGCCAAATGTTAGTTAATTTGGTCCCAGAGCTGTAGGCCGGATGAAGTCCTGCCCATAGGCCTGAGTTACCCTGAACCAGGGCCGTACTGGCCATTGCGGGCACCGGGCAATCAACCTGTGCGCCGCAAGGGTGGGGGCCGGTTTTGTGCCCCTGGGGTTCATTTTTGTTTCAGAGACGTTTATGTAGCATAGCTTCAAAATCGGCCCTGCAACAAAATCGTCTGAAAACCGGCCCCGGCAAAGAACTCAGACCCACAGCCCCCCGCCAAGGGCCGGCCAAGCACTTAGCCGGGGCCGGTTTTGCTTCCCAGTCCGGCCCAGCCCTGAACATCTGTCTGGTGTACTGCTCTGGGGAAACCAGTCTTCCCTCCACTGGGGTATAACTGGCACAGGTATCCTTTAGGACAGTGACAGGTATCCCATTAACTGTGACCTGATGGACAGCAACTCCCACCTCGGGGATCACAGGTTACCCTTGAAACATTTAACTGTAAGTATTACATGGTGGAGAAGTGTGGCTCACTGGTTAGAAGTGGCAGACCCTGAAGCAGAGATCGGCACGGGACCAGGGTTTAATTCCCGACGCGGCAGGGTCTTGGGTCAATGTCTGCTGACTCTATAATTCTCGCAGAGGTGCCTACGCTAACCATGGGTCCCACTCTGCAACTCTGGGCAATAGCTTGCTTAATCTCCACAACGGCCCCATCAGCGCCGGGGATGCCTGGCTTCACCTTGGAGGTGCCCAGGAGGGACCATCTCACAGGGAAAGCCAGGACGGGTTCCCCAGTGGTATACAGCGCCAGGACACTCTGAGATGGAGTAACAGTGCACTTTACAAGTATACTTACTACTACTACTACATAAACACACTAGGACAGCCTCGACTTTTTGACTGTTAGAATGTTCTTCCTGAGGTCCAACCATCAGCTCACTGAGCCATCATTTCAGTCACCACACTACTGTAGATTATTTTCTCTATACTTAGGTAACAATGTAATTAGATGCAGCACATGTGGAAATTCAGAAATAAAATATAACATTAACAAAAATAAACATTAAAGGCTCATTAAGATGAAGTGTGTATCGATAAAGCACTCAGATGCCGGCAGAAAGTGTTACTTCATGTGCATCTTTGAAACGCTGACTTTCTAAATGTTCATCAACTGCATTTAATAAAAGCAGTAATGCTAAGCACTGACAGGGGCAGCTGATGGGCCAGCTCCTATGCCAGGTATGAGCAGAGATAAAGGAGACATTCGACCATGGGTGTGAGTTTGAGCAGTGCAAGAGGAAACAGTTCCTGGTAGGTACAAAATCTGTGTTTCAACCTTATGAACTGATGCTGCATTGTTTGTATTTTAGGACTGTCAGTTAGCATACTTTGTGCAAAGTTTAATCACCCATGGGAAGTTATCTTATGGTAACTTTGAGTAATTAATACAATCACATACTGGAAAGATTAATTACCCGTCTGTTCCAAAATAAATGTAGTTGCACAGTTAAAGTTGGAAATCAACATGAACTGATGTGTTTTTTTTCGTAACTGGTGTTCCTTTCTTTCCAATAATGACACCGGGGATCACAAAAGGATGGTTTCTCGAACATCTAAACCTGCTGCTTCTTGATTGGCTGCTGAATGTTCATGTAGGAACAAGTTTTGAAAAAGTCCATGACCCTTTAGACCAATGTAACTTGCTCACAGGGTTCGAAATGTAAGAACCAAGGGAATACATATTGTGCGTTTACCCCTGCCTGACCACAAAAACCTCCTCTGGACAGCGAGCACTTGTAATGGATTATGGCCGGGGTACAAGTCCTAAAATAAGTAGTGGGGTGACTAACCTAGTTAGACATCACGGCACGCAACATCACGGCATGTGACATCACAGGCATAACATCACACATGACATCACAGGAATTGACATCGTAGAAAGTGGCACCACAAGCCCGGACTTTACAGGAAATGGCATCACCAGAAGAGGCATCCGATCTAAAGCCTTCACATATCTGTTTAGCAGGTGTATCATGTGTACGTTTGAGCGCATTGCGAGGATAGTAGCACAGTGAGCTCTGGAAGATGAAGTGTGACTTCTACACCTTGTAGTCCCCCGGTTTTATTTCACACATTCTGTACATTCATTTACAAATGTATATCATTTATTGTATATGTAATATGCACGTCTGATGTAAAGCGCTCTGACACCCTGCTTTGGGATGAATAGGGCTTTACAAGAAAATATAGTGGTACTTCAATTATTTGAACGCCTCCTCGAGTGTAGTGAGTTCTATATAAATGCAACTTGCTGTGTGTAAATACTGGGAAAGACCAACACATCTGACATTCTTACAGTGCATGCATATCTCCTAAATAGGGACCGAACTAAGTGCAAACAAAGTGAAAAGCTGTCTTTCCTGAAATATGAGTGAAGTACTAACCTTTGCTTTCCCTTCTGCTGCATTTGCTTCTAGATGTGAGACTCCTGACTTCTCCCAGCCAGGAGACTCGAACAAAAGGATGCCTGATGACCCCTCAAATGCGGCCTTTGTTATGGGCCCAGCAGGAGTCTTAAATAAGAAAGCCCCATCCCCACCTGCACGTTGTTGCTTGTTGCAGATGAAAAGCAGACAACATGCAGGCTCTGCTGAAAGTGTCCCTTCTTGGCAGGGTGGACGGAGTTCACCCTGTGGAAATAATGGGTGGACACCGTTCACCTCAGTGTACCTCCTACTTGTGCCCTGATTATGGCCATCAGTTACAAGCAGCTGAGGAGAAATGGACTAGTTTCAATAATTTTTACCCTGAATAATTGCCGGAATCACTGTTATTACTGTTGGCTGTAGTTCATAAATAACGGCAGCAGGTGGCACTGCACTTATATCCTACTGAGTAACCTGTGCATTGTTCAACTGAAAGGCAATCATACTAAGTCACTGATGATAATGCCTTAATTCTTTAGTAAACAGGCTTTTAAGACAGGGAATATGTTAAGACTATGAAAAGTTCAAACTCTAAAAGGCTGTGGAAAGGCACAAGTGCTAATAAAGCCAAGAAATACAGTAGAAAGCTATTAAGGATTGTTTGATGGAATACACCTATGGTGCGTGTGTTGAATTTGTGTAATGCACTTACATTCTAAAATCAACTAGTGCTTAACAGGGTCAAGTGGACTGCATGCATGCAATCCCCCTTGGATTAGGTGAAAAAAGTGAGTCAAGTGCCAACAACATTATTACCCCCAAATGGCAGCGTGTTAACAGCAATTCCTGATCAACCAGATGTACCAGGAATACACAATACCAGAACCATTGCTGCTTCCACCAGTACAGCTTTCCTGAAGTACCTTGCATATGGGCAATTTTCAAGAGGTACTTCAACTCTGACGAGATCCTTATTGAACCAGGTGACCGCTTTGAGACGGGCGCTACATTCGCCAATACACTCTATTCAAATCATGAGCTTCTGAACTGACATAACTTATATGCTTAAATATACATAGTTTTTATGTCTATTGGGTTCTATACATTGGCAACAATTAAATGAATAAGTACCTTTTACGTTTCAAGCCCTGAAGAAGTCCGATTGAGGACGAAACGCGTTGGCGGTTTCTAATTTTAAAAGGATTTGAATAAAGAATTACTTTTAACAACGCAAGACCTTATCGACTTTTATCTCTTGGGAAAACAACTGTTCATTGTAAATTTCTCTTACTGTGAATTTGGTCTAATAATGACTTGCACATGCATATAGCATTTGGAAGTGTGCAGGGCTGTTGTGTTTAATTTGTGTAGTGTGTTTACATTCTAAAATCACCTAGTGCTTAACAAGGACAAGTGGACTGCATGCATGCAATCCCCCTAGGATTAGGTGAAAAAAGTGAGTCAAGTGCATCAAGTGCCAACAACATTATTACCCCCAAATGGCGGCATGTTAACAGCTATTCCTGATCACCCAGATGTACCTGGAATACACAATACCAGAACCATTACTGCTTCCAACAGTACAGCTTTCTTAAAGTATCCTTGCATATGGGCCACTTTCAAGAGGTACCTCAAGTCTGACGGTTTTCATCAATGAGGGCATGCTGATCGAGCACGAAGTAGCGTCACAGGGAGAGTCACTCTGCAAGGTGATGGCAGTCATTGTGATATCGAGTGAAACCCCCATGGCCTCAGCCGGATACTGCATGTGCCCTCTTATAGTCCCTTCCCAGGGGACGGTGAGTGATGGGGCTCTCACCACATCCAAGGATTTCCAGGGTTAGGTTACAAATAGTAGAACTGCCCCACAAAGGCGAGCTCTGCCCCAAGAGTCCACGCTCTGCCATACCTAGCAGGCTACTGACTGGTCATGCTAATGCACACAAATATCCAATCCTATAACTTCTCTCATGCTTTTTTCAGCTCGAGAGAAGCTACAGTATTGGATGGAGCAGGCTAACCCAGAGCTCCTTTTGCAACTGGGGGCTTGTGTCTCTAATCCCACTCCGGTTACACAGCTACTGGATTGGGGAGGCAGAAGTGCGAATGTCTGGCTGGCAGTAGCAACTACATGCGCACTCTGCACTTCTCATGTATTGTATTTTATAGAACTTTTGTATAGCGCAAAGCTGTCACCCTACGGGTATCCTGGAGCTTGAACTTCAGATGGTATGACACTTGAACAGATCCACCATGTCATCCCTGCTGCTGTCAATCATCAGAGTTCATCCCTGCCCTTACACTTGCCAGGAAGCACATCATAGAAATGATTGAGACCATTTTACTAAAGTATTCATAGTGATTTACTGATGCACTCTCAGCAGGCAGGATGATGCTCCTTCGCCATAAGAAAGAATCACATTTTTAAAAGTGGCATAGTAGAGGGTTCTGGTTAGCAAAGGTGACACACACCCCAGGATGTCGTCACTTTATTGGCAGATCAGCCGGGGCGCTAGCAGCCCTTTGCCTTCTTGCACCCACACACCTAAATCAATTATTTAAGGGGCACCCCTGTCACCAGAACCTCAGTTCTGATTCAAATAGCAAAAGAATACAAAGAAAGGACCCAAGTCAGCGACTACAGGACCAGCACAAAACAAAAGTGCGATACTCTGCACTTGTGGCAACTACCTTGCAATAGCGCAAATGCGACTCGTCCTGTACCAAAGACCGGTTCTTCCCGACATAGAGACCCCTTTGAGAGACAAAGCCATATCCAGAATCCCTTGGACTAGTTGCAAAAGTCCCCTGAAGTCCACAGGTAAAAACAATGTCCCAGGCCAAAGTACTGTTGGACATTGAGCCCTCAGAGGTATCGTCCAAAGTAGATGGTCCAGTGCATTGTGAGAAATGTAGTCCAGACCTCCAGCAAGCTTCAGGTGGCTACCATTTTCCTTCAGACTTCTGGACATCAAAACAATTTCTCCTGACCTTACCACTGCCAAGACTTGTTGGTGGTCAGCTAGGCAACCACTACCTTTATTCGATGCTGCAACATGAGGGCACTCCACAACATCTTCAACTGACCACATCAGAGGCCCGGTTTTTGACTTTTCGCATCAGTTTCCTCACTGGCAACATCCAAGCAGTAAAACCAGCTCCCTATGGCTCCCAATTCAGCCCTAGGGACAGCCAGAGCATCTCTGCACCTGTGCCCTACAAGCCAGATAAAATTCAACTGACTGTTGTGGCCTGGTCCTGGGAACCACATCACCTTAACTCCCCCCCCATTCTACTTGACCAGCAAGTTACTGATTGTCACTAGTGTTTTGTACAACTGATGGAAATGCCAAAGTTTTGAATCATTGATTTGCAATTATGTTTTTTCCTTTTAAAATCCATAACTTCAGTAATGCTTGTACGATTGTCTTTGTTTTGGTGTCTTAATGTATATTAAAATCTGCTTTATTTCCATAAATTTGTGTTGGGTTGCTCAGAGTCGTGTCAATTACTTATCATCCATGTTGATACTCTAAAATGCTTACCACATGTTCCTCTAGTAAAGCCTGACTGTTCTGTGCCCCATACCAGGACTGAGCTAGGGAATTATTAGTACAAATTTAAAGGATCTATTTTGGGACATTGTGAGAGTCTTACATAGTGAAATCTAACGAGCATCGCTGCACACTCCACTTTCCTACAGAGATATTTTATAGGGAAAGCCACGGCTTTGATTGGGTGTGTATACCTCTATCTTACAATCTTAGAATGATAGCTCAGTGGGGGTAAAGTGCCTGCTATAATGACCTTTATGTAACACAGTTATGGAAAATAAAAGAGCTGAGGGGCTGCACAAACTAGTGATTTGCCCAGGATCTTACAATTTGTTCAAGTGTGGAACTCTTCCCTATCACTTAAATGAGCTGTGCCTGGGACTGGGTCTTGGTCTCTGCTTGAGGGGTGAACTGTCTATTGAGCCGTTATGCAATTCATGGTGTTATGCTTGTTTGACTGGATAGTAGCAAGCAAGAATTGGATGGGAAAAATTAGTTGCCTGCCGGTCTGGACTGGCCGTAGCGGGCATCAGGCGTGTTCAGATGAGGCTGGAAGGGTTGCCGCTGGTTTTGCAGAAGTGGGGGCAGTTTTTTTGCTACTGGGGGCCTGTTTTACAACTTTGCTGCAATATTGCCCTAGAGCAACGAAAGCAGCAGTGCTTCACTCTTGCACCCCTTCTTGCCCCCTTCCCCCTGCGGTTTGAGTTCCCAGTCCGGCCCTGGTTGCCTGTGATCCATGACAAAGGCTTATGGGCAGTAAAGAATCAACATACCTTGAAGTTTTATTTTTCAGATAAAGGTGAGTTGTTTTGGTCAATAGAATAATCTTCAATGTAGTCACTTTTTAGCCTCTTTACTCCAGCACAGTAGATCAATCTAGCAATAATATTTTTTTCCATAGCACCTAATAACATTTTCCTTTCCTAAAGTCTGTACATCACAAGGGTGAATACTGAATTTTTAAGGTGAAGATTCACAGTGGCTGGGGGCTTTCCAACTTTGACCTGGTTCTGCGTCACAGTCCGGCCTGGCTGGGCAGGCCTCTTATTCCTGTCGGAAAATTGCATCCACATTGTCCCAATGATAAATGCAAGACCTTGTTATCGCCCATTATATGCGTACTATGAAAGGTTTGGCATATGCTCACTAGTAGCCGGCAGTGCATTGCACTACTGCTGTTACTGCCCAGAAGTGCATTGCACTAGTGCTGTTACTGCCCAGAAGTGCATTGCACTAGTGCTGTTACTGCCCAGAATTGCATTGCACTAGTGCTGTTACTGCCCAGAATTGCATTGCACTAGTGCTGTTACTGCCCAGAATTGCATTGCACTAGTGCTGTTACTGCCCAGAATTGCATTGCACTAGTGTTGTTACAGGCTTGAAGTGCATTGCACTAGTTTTGTTTCTGGCCGGGAAGTGCATTGCACTAGTGTTGTTACTGGTGAAAACACACATAGCACAGTGCTGGCGTGGAGGATGAGCTACAGCCATGACAACTGGCTCAGGGAACTGGTATATGGCAATGCGCAACTAGAGGTCAGCGCTCAGGTACCACCCCCACCTCTTTCCCTATGGATATTTGATGCCCACTGACGAGCTAATTACTAAACAATCCATTGTCGCAAGAGGCACACAGACAGTTATCACATAACATGACATTATTGCTGACGTGCTGTGGGCGGATCTTGATGTGTAATGTTAAATCAATGTTGATTACTGGAGTATTAGAAATAATTCATATGCAGAAAATAGGTTTACCTATATTTACCTATATGGACTTAGTGCCATATGTAAGATCCTTACATTTTGCGAGTCGCAAATTGCGACTTGCAAAATTCAGTTTACAACAGTGTCTCAGACACTGCTAGCGATTCCTAAAGGGGTCGCAAATTGCCTGTCTCATTAATATTCATGAGGCAGGTGCTATTTGCGACCCCATTTTAGAATAGCCAGCAATCACAGGGATGGTGGCCTTCTGGGGTCAACAGACCACAATCTCTGTGACTGCTTTTTTAATAAAGCAGTTTTTTGTGTTTTTTAATGCAACCCGTTTTCCTTAAAGGAAACAGGGATGCATTTAAAAAGAGAAAAATGAAACGTTTCTGTCTCATTAGGTCGAGCATTCAAGACCTCTTGTATATACTTAAGTATATACTTATATGTGTATGTATTTTGTGGGCTCTGGAGATCAGCCAGCCCTAGGACTTGTCTGGATTTTTTTTTCTGTTCAACTGCCTCTTTTTAACTGTAGAAAACGACCAGTGAAGGTCAGTAAAAACCAGCATTGCTTTCTGCTGGGAGACTTTCTTTTTAAAAAATGTCTGGCAACTGCCTCTATTTAACTTTCTTGATAGAAAACGAGCATCAGAGGTCAGTAAAATTCCAGAATTACTCTAGATTCCAGTCCATATAATTTGTCTATTTGTCTTCCACGAGCACCCGTGGACAATAATATTTTTTTTGATATCTTGTATTTTCAGTAAAATGACCACCGAACTCCCTGATTTTATATTAAAAACAGAGCTTGGACTATACCATTTTCCACAGAAAGGCAATATTTTCTCCATGTCTTCCCATACCTGGCGTGTCACGCAGTTTGGTGCTTACTTTCCCTCCATGTTAAAGGACAGTAGATGTTTCGGCAGCCAGGCTAATGTGCTGCATAGCCAAATACATAAAAGGTCCCAAAGGCGAGACTGATTGCATTGTAAATGCTTGTTTTTGAAGAGCAGGCAGTACACACTCATAAAGGGGGCGGGGTCCCCTGGGCAACCCTTCCCGTTTGCTAGTGGTTTGCCACCTATATTATCGCAAAACAATGTTACATTCTATTGTGACTCACTATTAGGAAGAGACGCCCCTTCCTAATAGCGAGAGTCGCAAACGCTATTTTGCAAGTAACCTACTCGCAAAATAGCATTTGTAAATTCCAGGACGCTTTTTGCGGTCGCAAAAGGGCCTGTTTCCCATTTGCAACTGCAAAAAACTGTTGTGTATCTGGCCCTTAATGTTTTTTTTTCAAAATGATGCATGACCGTATATTGCAAAACACCGAGTAGATGTACCGGCAAAATGTACTGTACTCAATTATAATCTGCACAATATTGTATATTAATAAAAAAAATACAAATTATATATAGACATCCAAGGGGTAGCACCGCTGGCACGGTGCCCTGCAATGACCTGAAACTTCTATAAACAGCTTCTTGAATGAGGAAGAAAAAAATTAGCTACATAGACATAATCGGCCATGGACAAAGCTTTGCAGGTTTAAGTTTGATTTACATAGGGAAACGTATTTACCCTGTGGAGAAACCATTAGAAAGTGTGTTTACGCTTCCATTTTCTTCTCATAAAACTATGCTTTTGTGCATTTTTTGTTGAGCACATGGAACAGTGAAAACTTGTCTCGGGTTCCGCTTGGAAAGGTGCAAGTGGGTCAGATTTCCAGGCCTAACTTGTAAGTGTTTTGAGAAAAGCAAAAAAGTGCAAAATCTGCTCCGATGGAAGGCACGCCTGTTTGTGCACACGTGAAACTTAGACCCCGACCCTGTAGATAAACCGAGGCGTGTTGTTTGAGGTTTGAGATGACACGTCTAGTAAAAAGGCAATGTCTTGGGAGTCGCTCGAGTCTGCCCCCCCTCCCTCCAGGAAGGCATGTCTTTGGTACACGCCGCTTCCCAGGTCTGCAGCGCCAGCACCATCCTGGAGGCGTTGAGTCGCGGCCATAAAAATGTTCCTTCTTGCTTCACAGTGCACGAGGCAACCTTTGATTATGTGACTGACTTTCCATTCCGTGTCGTTGGACAGGGCCCAAGGATGGAACGTGTTCCAAGGCGGACTCGTGCTCAAAGTGCTGCCAAGATATTGGCAATCGAGGTCTTCCTTTCCCACGTGCTCCTTACTACCAGTTAAAGCTGTACATGTATTGCCCTGGTAGCGCTTGCTCTCGGTTTTATCTAATTTTGGCACTATACCAGGAAAAACTATGCTCTAGAATTTCATACACTACAGCAATTCCGGGTTATTCAGCTTGCCATTTTGCATCTACATTTCACCCAGTCAAGATCACCTCATCCTCTGGTCAGCAAATGCAGATTCTATTTTTGTACTTTTCAGGAGTTGCCAAATTATAGTTGGAGCAGATCCATCAATCTAATCAGGCTCAGAGAGTGAAAGGAAGGGGACGCTATTCGGCTTTCTTTTTAGTAGTCTGACACCGGCCCTTTCTGACATGCAGTTAGCAGTTTTGTATAGAATGGTCAATAGCATAAAAGCCCCCAGCAACGGCACCCCCCCGTCTGGTCGCCCTCCCGGGATCCCAAAAACTCAGATCACATTAATTTCACATTTATGGAAGAATTGAGGCCGCAGATCATTAGCCAAGTTCAAACTTACAAGTGATCCATTAACCAACATATCTTACTTTATTCAACAAGTCTGTGCTCTCCTTACCATAGCTACAAGCACCGTGCCCTACATTCATTGCTAGATAGTCTGCCCAGGGGATCTGTCACCTTGGGTGTAACCATTCCCTTATATTCCAGGCAAGCACCTGCTTCTACCCAGCCGGATGACCCTTCACTTCCAGCGTAACCCTATGTAAAGATATATTTATTGTTTGATTAATGAAATGTATTATTTATTATTTATTTATTTATTTTAACATTTTATAGAGCGCAAACCAGACCCGTGAGGGTATCAGAGCGCATTACATGTTGAGGGTGGTATATAAAGCGTTAGGAAGGAAGGGAGGGAACAATTGGGTAAGATGGGGGATACATTATACAAGAAAAAGCACGCAGTCTAAGGTCCGGGCTACAAGAAGGATAAAAAGTTAAGAATGGGTAGAAACTTATAAAGAAGGCATGCAGTCTCAGCTATTGGGAGGGATGCCCAGGAGTGCAGTATTAGGTATCCTCCGTAGAGCCGTGGATGATGTCAAGGTGGAGGGTGGAAACATGTTGCTACGGTGATTGTGATGTAATCATAAGACGCAGTGGCGTAACGAAACTTGAGGGGGCCCTCCTGCAAAGCACATGGAGGGCCCCCCCGGCGGCTCAGCCCACCACCTACCACTTTGCCTACCACCCAGAAATCTAGTATATTTTGATTTGAAACCTCCAACATTTAAATGAAAATACTGTGCCTACTGTTTAAAGTCAATGGTCCTGAGTAGGCATAGATTAAAGTGTGCATGATGAGTGATGCAACAGTGTGAGTAGGTTAAGAGGAGCGACTGCAGGGTGAGTAAGCTGACCATATGTATGTGCAAAGTTGACCGAAAAAATGCATTGTTAGTGATGGGCTTATTTGAGTGAGATTGCAGATTGATCAGAGAGGGGGACAGGTGAGTGAAGTGTGGCATGAGTGCAGGGTGAGTATGTGCTTGTGTGACTGGAGGGTGAGGTACAGGGTGAACAGCACAAGTGCCCTGCGAGTGCAGATTGATGACTGAGTGCAGGGTGAGTGGGTTTATGGTGTTAGTGCATGGTGGTCAGTGTGAGTGCATTGTCATTACCGTGAGTGCAGGGTGAGCATATAAAGTGAAGGGCGAGAATGAGGAGTGAGTTGTCTGAATGCAGGGTGCATTCCCGGACACTTGAAGTAACTCAGCATGCTCTTGACGTCGGCGCAGGGTTTCAGGTATAAGTTAATCTATGGTTATTCTAGCAATAATAGGGATAGAGGGTGTAGAAAATAATGTGCTGATCGTGCAAAAAACTTCCAGTCTTATGATTAGGGTTGCCAGCTCATTATTTTGATGGCCCATCAGGACAAAAAAAAGCAGTCACCTAATGCTGTATTTTCAGCACTTATCTGAGCATACTTCGAACAGCAAACATAAATAGAAAAACCTTTTAATTACATTCTAGAGCTGCCTGAATGATCCATGATAATTAAAGGGAACAAAGACAGAAAAGTCACATTACAAATTAATACATACATTTTTATTTATAACCCTATTTAGTGTCAAGACTAGGTCTTTCAGTGTCATTAAACAACCCATGTCTGACATTTTTCTTTTGGCAACCCTACTTTATATTCCTTTTCATGAAAGGCATTCTCACACTACAGCAGTAAATGTAAATTTCAAATGTAAGGAATAGGGAGAGTGGGGGCCCAGGGCAGGTACTGGAACCAGAAAACAACGAAGCCTCTGTAACCAGTTTACAAAGGTATGTAACTATGCAAATGGTCTCTGGCCTCGAGGCAGTTGCCTTCAACCTTGCTTCTGTGACTGGAAGCTTAGGTCACTGATCTACACCCACCACACACACCTTTTATTTTATGGGGTAGGACTGTCATGTGGTTACTCACTGGTGTAACCAACCCCGGCGAGAGAGTGCAGTGCTGCCTGCGTGTACTACAGAGATGATGGGACCCCTGGAGGCTGAAAACGGGGGATGCTGGGGGCACAGCTGTCAAGGTTTCGGATTGTCATTTGTGACGGTTGTTGATGTATGTTAGATCCCCCTGTCAGTAATCTCTATGAAATACACAGATAATTCATTTTTCCAATAAAACTTTATGGACTTAATCGAAATGCGAAACAGAGTTTTCTTTGCCAGGAGGCAGTCACAGGAGCAATGTTAATTTTTGCAGACCCCTCAGTCAGAATACTGGAAATATGTTGGGGACTCATTTTCACTGCAACGAGAACCTTCACATTCTTCCACAGTCCCAGCTCTGATTGGGTCTAACAGTTCCTCCCCTTTGGTGGCCACAGAGCCTTTCCCTTCTCAAGTAAGATTGCCACCATGTCTTTCTCAACAAAGATGATTCCCATTTCACCTCTCTGGAAAATGGGTGTAGTCAAAAAATCCTTAATTCATGAAACCATGCTACAAATTCTCCCCTCTTACTCAATCAATGTGTTGTCAATAGCCAACAAAAAGGGGCCCTATATTCAAGTCCTTAACTGTGCCTGCAAAAACTTTGATCCAGTGTGTGCACAATGAATGAAAGTTCTGAAAGCAGGTGATGAGACAGGCCAACTCTCCATTTTTGCCCTCACTCTCAGAGGGAAAAAGAAATCTTAACTCTGCAGCAGTGCCACCCTTCGCTACCTTTAATGCAACTTCAGTGAGACTCGTTATAGTTCTTTCACAGTCTCATCATGTCAAAACTGGAGCATTTTCAATATTATATACAAGGAAGCAGTAGATCCTGCTTCTTTATCTTATGCAACTAATAACCACTGATAGAGCCAATAATACTGGCTTGTTCTATGTGCAATTTTACTTGTAATATTTATCTGGAGGCAATGACCGTTTTTTTTCGCCTTATGGTCAAGAGAGACGGGTTTTACTGTTGATTTTTATGATAATAAAGCAAACATTGCCTGCAGCAAACTCAAATCAGCGCTGTCCTTCCATTCCTTACAAAAAACGTATACAGCATGTGTTCACAAGTTGAAAATTGTGCTAGTTTGCAAACATGGGACACTACTCCAGCTTACTAACTCCCTAATGGGGGCCACTTTTATTTTCGTACGGAGGCCTATTTTCTGTCCCGGTCTGATGCTGCATGTTAGGCAAGGCCACTGGAATTATGTGATTGTTCTGTGGGTGCAATTTTTGCATAATTATGTATTTGATGCATTTGCCACATAATCCATCAGCTGCTGCATAATCTACAGATTTTAACAACAACATTTCTTTCTATCTCAAACGGTTCAAAAGTTACTGAAAATGCAGTGACACGTCTTGCCGCATGTGGGAAGGCCCTTTGAAAAGATGGTATAGTCAACTTTGTTTCCCACTGCTAATTTTGGGTGTTAAATTGGTACTAATAGGGTGCAGCCAGTGCCCAAACAGTGTTACCAAGTTTAAAAATGGCATAAAAATGAAGTTATACTATTTAAAAACGTGCCGAATTGTGCCACATAATTTGCCTTTTCTTGCCACATAATTTACTCCCCCTGCCACGCAATTTTTTAAACCTCTCCTGCCACATAATTCCAGTGGTCCTGCTGTTAGGGTAATCCATTAGCGGTACAAAAGGGGTGGTGATGGACGGAGCATCTGAATCAATCAAACACTCACACCCAGTCAAAAGATCTGGGTTTAATCCATCACCGTTCTTTAGCCCACTCTGCCACCCCAGTTCAGACATGGCTATATATGCAAATCAGTCTAACCCTGTGCCTCATGGGAACAGTCCAGCCCGAACTGCCAAGCCATGTCTTCCCTGGACCGGAAACAAGCTTCCGAGGACCGGTTTCTGGCATTCCAGCCGTCTTCAGCCCGGCTTGCTTGAATCCAGTGGCAAAGTGAGCATGGGACTCACGTCTGAGCATACCCTGCCACACTTATGGCGGCCAAAAGCGGTACAAAAGGGGGTGGTGATAGACGGAGCATCTGAATCAATCAAACACTCACACCCAGTCAAAAGATCTGGGTTTAATCCATCACCGTTCTTTAGCCCACTCTGCCACCCCAGTTCAGACATGGCTATATGCAAATCAGTCTGACCCTGTGCCTCATGGGAACATTGCAGCCCGAACTGCCAAGCCATGTCTTCCCTGGACCAGAAACAAGCTTCCGAGGACCGGTTTCTGGCATTCCAGCCGTCTTCAGCCCGGCTTGCTTGAATCCAGTGGCAAAGTGAGCAAGGGACTCACGTCTGAGCACACCCTGCCACACTTATGGCAGCCAAAAGCGGTACAAAAGGGGGTGGTGATGGACGGAGCATCTAAATGAATCAAACACTCACACCCAGTCAATAGATCTAGGTTTAATCCATCACCGTTCTTTAGCCCACTCTGCCACCCCAGTTCAGACATGGCTATATGCAAATCAGTGTGACCCTGTGCCTCATGGGAACAGTCCAGCCCGAACTGCCAAGCCATGTCTTCCCTGGGCAGGAAACAAGCTTCCGAGGACCGGTTTCTGGCATTACAGCCGTCTTCAGCCCGGCTTGCTTGAATCCAGTGGCAAAGTGAGCAAGGGACTCACGTCTGAGCATACCCTGCCACACTTATGGCGGCCAAAAGCGGTAGAAAAGGGGGTGGTGATGGACGGAGCATCTGAATCAATCAAACACTCACACCCAGTCAAAAGATCTGGGTTTAGTCCATCACCGTTCTTTAGCCCACTCTGCCACCCCAGTTCAGACATGGCTATATGCAAATCAGTCTGACCCTGTGCCTCATGGGAACTGTCTAGCCCGAACTGCCAAGCCATGTCTTCCCTGGACCGGAAACAAGCTTCCGAGGACCGGTTTCTGGCATTCCAGCCGTCTTCAGCCCGGCTTGCTTGAATCCAGTGGCAAAGTGAGCAAGGGACTCACGTCTGAGCATACCCTGCCACACTTATGGCGGCCAAAAGTGGTACAAAAGGGGGTGGTGATGGACGGAGCATCTAAATCAATAAAACACTCACACCCAGTCAAAAGATCTGGGTTTAATCCATCACCGTTCTTTAGCCCACTCTGCCACCACAGTTCAGACATGGCTATATGCAAATCAGTCTGACCCTGTGCCTCATGGGAACAGTCCAGCCCGAACTGCCAACCATGTCTTACCTGGACCGGAAACAAGCTTCCGAGGACCGGTTTCTGGCATTCTAGCCGTCTTCAGCCCGGCTTGCTTGAATCCAGTGGCAAAGTGAGCTAGGGACTCACTTCTGAGCATACCCTGCCACACTTATGGCGGCCAAAAGCGGTACAAAAGGGTGTGGTGATGGACGGAGCATCTGAATCAATCAAACACTCACACCCAGTCAAAAGATCTGGGTTTAATCCATCACCGTTCTTTAGCCCACTCTGCCACCACAGTTCAGACATGGCTATATGCAAATCAGTCTGACCCTGTGCCTCATGGGAACAGTCCAGCCCGAACTGCCAAGCCATGTCTTCCCTGGACCGGAAACAAGCTGAACCAATCAAACACTCACACCCAGATCTTTTGACTGGGTGTGAGTGTTTGATTGGTTCAGATGCTCCATCCATCACCACCCCCTTTTGTACCGCTTTGGCCGCCATAAGTGTGGCAGGGTATGCTCAGACGTGAGTCCCTTACTCACTTTGCCACTGGATTCAAGCAAGCCGGGCTGAAGACGGCTGTAATGCCAGAAACCGGTCCTCGGAAGCTTGTTTCCGGTCCAGGGAAGGCGTGGCTTGGCAGTTCGGGCTGGACTGTTCCCATGAGGCACAGGGTCAGACTGATTTGCATATAGCCATGTCTGAACTGGGGTGGCAGAGTGGGCTAAAGAACGGTGATGGATCAAACCCAGATCTTTTGACTGGGTGTGAGTGTTTGATTGGTTCACATGCTCCGTCCATCACCACCCCCTTTTGTACCGCTTTGGCTGCCAAGAGTGCATGATGAGTGATGCAACAGTGTGAGTAGGTTAAGAGGAGCGACTGCAGGGTGAGTAAGCTGACCATATGTATGTGCAGAGTTGACCGAAAAAATGCACTGTTAGTGATGGGCTTATTTGAGTGAGATTGCAGATTGATCAGAGAGGGGGACAGGTGAGTGAAGTGTGGCATGAGTGCAGGGTGAGTATGTGCTTGTGTGACTGCAGGGTGAGGTACAGGATGAACAGCACAAGTGCCCTGCGAGTGCAGATCGATGACTGAGTGCAGGGTGAGTGGGTTTATCGTGTTGGTGCATGGTGGTCAATGTGAGTGCATTGTCATTACCGTGAGTGCAGGGTGAGCATATAAAGTGAAGGGCGAGAATGAGGAGTGAGTTGTCTGAATGCAGGGTGCATTCCCGGACACTTGAAGTAACTCAGCATGCTCTTGACGTCGGCGCAGGGTTTCAGGTATAAGTTAATATATGGTTATTCTAGCAATAATAGGGATAGAGGGTGTAGAAAATAATGTGCTGATCGTGCAAAAAACTTCCAGTCTTATGATTAGGGTTGCCAGCTCATTATTTTGATGCCCCAACAGGACAAAAAAAGCAGTCACCTAAAGCTGTATTTTCAGCACTTATCTGAGCATACTTCGCACATGACTATATGCAAATCAGTGTGACCCTGTGCCGCATGGGAACAGTCCATCCCGTACTGCCAAGCCATGTCTTCCCTGGGCTGGAAACAAGCTTCCGAGGACCGGTTTCTGGCATTCCAGCCGTCTTCAGCCCGGCTTGCTTGAATCCAGTGGCAAAGTGAGCAAGGGACTCACGTCTGAGCATACCCTGCCACACTTATGGCGGCCAAAAGCGGTACAAAAGGGGGTGGTGATGGACGGAGCATCTGAATCAATCAAACACTCACACCCAGTCAAATGATCTGGGTTTAATCCATCACCGTTCTTTAGCCCACTCTGCCACCCCAGTTCAGACATGGCTATATGCAAATCAGTCTGACCCCGTGCCTCATGGGAACTGTCCAGCCCGAACTGCCAAGCCATGTCTTCCCTGGACCGGAAAGAAGCTTCCGAGGACCGGTTTCTGGCATTCCAGCCGTCTTCAGCCCGGCTTGCTTGAATCCAGTGGCAAAGTGAGCAAGGGACTCACGTCTGAGCATACCCTGCCACACTTATGGCGGCCAAAAGTGGTACAAAAGGGGGTGGTGATGGACGGAGCATCTAAATCAATAAAACACTCACACCCAGTCAAAAGATCTGGGTTTAATCCATCACCGTTCTTTAGCCCACTCTGCCACCACAGTTCAGACATGGCTATATGCAAATCAGTCTGACCCTGTGCCTCATGGGAACAGTCCAGCCGGAACTGCCAACCATGTCTTCCCTGGACCGGAAACAAGCTTCCGAGGACCGGTTTCTGGCATTCTAGCCGTCTTCAGCCCGGCTTGCTTGAATCCAGTGGCAAAGTGAGCAAGGGACTCACTTCTGAGCATACCCTACCACACTTATGGCGGCCAAAAGCAGTACAAAAGGGTGTGGTGATCGACAGAGCATCTGAATCAATCAAACACTCACACCCAGTCAAAAGATCTGGGTTTAATCCATCACCGTTCTTTAGCCCACTCTGCCACCCCAGTTCAGACATGGCTATATGCAAATCAGTCTGACCCTGTGCCTCATGGGAACAGTCCAGCCCGAACTGCCAAGCCATGTCTTCCCTGGACCGGAAACAAGCTTCCGAGGACCGGTTTCTGGCATTCCAGCCGTTTTCAGTCCGGCTTGCTTGAATCCAGTGGCAAAGTGAGCAAGGGACTCACGTCTGAGCACACCCTGCCACACTTATGGCGGCCAAAAGCGGTACAAAAGGGGATGGTGATGGACGGAGCATCTGAATCAATCAAACACTCACACCCAGTCAAAAGATCTGAGTTTAATCCATCACCGTTCTTTAGCCCACTCTGGCACCCCAGTACAGGCATGGCTATATGCAAATCAGTCTGACCCTGTGCCTCATGGGAACAGTCCAGCCCGAACTGCCAAGCCATGTCTTCCCTGGACCGGAAACAAGCTTCCGAGGACCGGTTTCTGGCATTCCAGTAGTCTTCAGCCCGGCTTGCTTGAATCCAGTGGCAAAGTGAGCAAGGGACTCACGTCTGAGCATACCCTGCCACACTTATGGCGGCCAAAAGCGGTACAAAAGGGGGTGGTGATGGACGGAGCATCTGAATCAATCAAACACTCACACCCAGTCAAAAGATCTGGGTTTAATCCATCACCGTTCTTTAGCCCACTCTGCCACCACAGTTCAGACATGGCTATATGCAAATCAGTCTGACCCTGTGCCTCACGGGAACAGTCCAGCCCGAACTGCCAAGCCATGTCTTCCCTGGACCGGAAACAAGCTGAACCAATCAAACACTCACACCCAGATCTTTTGACTGGGTGTGAGTGTTTGATTGGTTCAGATGCTCCATCCATCACCACCCCCCTTTTGTACCGCTTTGGCCGCCATAAGTGTGGCAGTGTATGCTCAGACGTGAGTCCCTTACTCACTTTGCCACTGGATTCAAGCAAGCCGGGCTGAAAACGGGTCGAATGCCAGAAACCGGTCCTCGGAAGCTTGTTTCCGGTCCAGGGAAGACATGGCTTGGCAGTTCGGGCTGGACTGTTCCCATGAGGCACAGGGTCAGACTGATTTGCATATAGCCATGTCTTAACTGGGGTGGCAGAGTGGGCTAAAGAACGGTGATGGATCAAACCCAGATCTTTTGACTGGGTGTGAGTGTTTGATTGGTTCAGATGCTCTGTCCATCACCACCCCCTTTTGTACCGTTAGGGTAATCCATGGCAGTAATTTTGTTCCTTTTTATCTTTGCCATGCTTTACTGAATCTTGCCTTCCCCAAGTGTGTTAGCTATTTCCAGCATGTGTCTTTCTGTATTTCATTTCACAGCAAAGTACTCTTGGATGATGCACCCTTTGTACTGTGTCACATCCAGGTTTTTATAACAGGCTACAATTGAGACTTTGGACTTGAGGCTGCAGGCAGTACAACTTTCACACTGTGCCTGCCTGTGAGTCAAAAAGGTGTTCAGATTACATGACCATTCAAAATATGGCCTCTCTGCAGAGCACAAAGAGCAATGGTTCTGCACTGCAGTTGTGATTCTGTGCAAGTGTGTGAAGGAGCTACTAATTGGTCAAAACAACAAAGTGAAAGTAAAATAATTTATTGTAGTTACTCATTTAGCTTAAACTGCCAACAATCACTGACAAAACCCAGTTGCAGCCGGTATGAGTCAGCCGCGGCTGCGTTTTGTCAATGGTTGTTGGCTGTTAACTGTGTGGGCGGGGGTAGTTTTAATTTAGAGTAAAAAAATGTACTTTCTTAGCCGGCCCGATCTGATTCCTCGTCGTATCTGCTTAGGGGCCTCACATGTTCCTATTCTGCCCGGGCCCCATGTATCCTAGGACCGGCCCTGCTCCTCGCCACCTCCCATGTGTCACAGATATTATTCTATCCATAGGCTTTAGGGAACGGGCCCACTCAAGAGTGACCCCTTTCTCTCGCACTGCAGGTGCTGCAATCATCCCCCTACTCCTAATGCATTTTCGTTGTTTACCAGCACATATTCATGAACTGTAACCAACAGGACAGAGAGAGTCAAAGTCATGGAAAGCACATGCTCCAAAAAACCTTTAAGACACAGGCCTACAGACCCCAAGGTGCTCCGCAGTCAAAACGTGCATTCACCCAGGGTAAGAGTTCTTTTGTGCAGTGTGCCGCCATGAGAATGATACACACACCATCCGGGAGGGTTTGTGAACTGCACCATTAGATTAGGGGCAGTGAGCACATTTTACATATGTATTTTGCACTTTTTCTTGCTAGTTTCTACCTTCAGCTGTTCCCCTGATTGAATAGTCTGCAGTCCAGCATCCCATGAAAATGGTTTAAAGAGCCCCAGCAAAGGGAACATATTTTATTTTCCAATTCAAGCTTACGTCGACATAGATGTTAATATTTAGGTGTGCTGTCTTTGGTGAATACACTCATTTATTTTAGTTACTGACCCTTCCATCAAAATTCTGCTCTACATATTTTCAAACTTCGGATGTGCATTTTTGTCCCTGATGCGAAACCGGCACTAATGGATATATTTTTTACGCATAAACCAATTTTCTTTCATCCAATAAGTAATTGTCAAATATACAAAATGGTGAAAAACTGAAAGCTTATTTTATACCCCCTTCCAATCGTTTGTGAATTGTGGATTTTGCTACTTTGAAAACCCAGCAGCTTAAAAAGAAGAGTATAACTTTGTCATGCCTCTTACGTTCAACAGTTGAAATGGTCACCATCCGGCCCGTACCACGAACACACTTACCCTTGAGAGAGCACAAGTCTGAAAAATGTATAAGTGCACCATATTTACAAGCACATAGTTAGTTTAAATATACTTTGCACAAGAGTGTCTTATATACAGTAGTGAAATGTATAGAGTGTTCAAGAAGGGTAACAATAATCATAGCAATGTGAAGACTAATGTAGAAATGCTGTAATGAATATGAAACCCTCACGTTCTCATGTTAAAATGATCATGTAAGAGGAAAAAAGAATCTTGCAAACCAGTTGAATGTGTAGGCCTCATGGCAACTCACAGTACATCTAAACGTGCTGCTAAAATAATGTGAGGTGGGGTTGACATTGTTCATTTAAAGGTGTTATTGAATTTAGTACTGAAATATATATTTTATAGATGTGAGGCATTATAGAAACGTGTGTTAGTTAGGAATACTGTTTAAATCAAGCTAAAGGTTTTCAGAGTGCAGGGACCCGCTTCATGTAAATCAAGTAGGCCCGAATAGATAATGTCGTTCTTTTGATCTGCAATGTGCTCGTTAGAGAAGAAGTCGAGAGGCGCCAAGTACTGTGCTTTCCATATGTTTTACGACCTATAGATATGGTGGAGTCTGGAATTTGAGGCCCACTGTAGGATGGCCTGTATGCAGGTGCAAGGGGTCTTAATCAGTTGAAATGAATGGGGCTTTGTTCAGTGGCGCTTGGCGCAGGCCTGTAGGAGTCTCCAGGAATTTCAGGGGGTACCGGCGCGTTGGAGAAGAAGCCTGGGAACCAAGGTCAACTTTAACGAGGGTCTTGAAGAGTACCATCATGGAGTCTACCGCCAAATTTGATACCACGTGAGGGGCGTCCCGAGGGGCGTTCCTATTGGAAATGTGATTTTGTATTAGGGAAAGCGACCCGGGAAGAGAGCAGAGCAGATGATTTTGGAAGCCTAAGAGAGCAGTGGGGTAGGCAGATAGGCTGATCACAAGAGACCTATTTACAGAAGAGACAAAGAGAAGTGCGTGATCTTCTTAGGAAGTCACCACCGCTGACACCTTTTGGGGTAAAGATCTTGTTAAGTAGGGATGTCACTTAGTCTAGTGTAGGGACAGACTAACCTGAATTTTCTTTTCTGTAATGACTCTTAAGTTGCAACTTGTATCCATTTTGGCAACACTAATGATTTTCGAACTTGTACTTATTATTCTGTTTTGTAGACTCAGACTATTCAAAGAATTTATGTTCATAGTGATACCAGTATACCTTCTAAACCTTATTTTGAGAAGTTTGTATCTTCAGTTATCTTTGGCTTTATATTAAATCTTTAAACTTTATCACTGGTCAGTGGTTATTTAGAGTGGTGTAAGTTCTTAATTGACTAACCTAGTAGTAGATTATCTTTTACTCAATGACAGGTACCAACGATTCAGTCGACTTGATTTGGGATCTGGTAAGATAACTAAAAACCAGAAACCCCGCGTTAACAGTTGGTAGCAGTTAGGATGGTTATCTTCTTGAGGAAGGTAATCTAGAGAGGTTAGTTTACCCCAAGGCCCCTAGACATCGAGAGACGAGCAGCGGAAGAATCGTGCGCCGAAGGTACAGACGGGGCGAGGAAAGCAGCAGTATCGGAGGAGAGTGAGTATAACAAGGGTCATGCGTGAACAGATTGCGGTTTTGTGTTGTATTTGTAGTGTAATGTCTTGCGGAGTTGAATGCCTGTAGCGTGATTGTGAGAAGGTTGTGAGCGCGCGCAACCTGGCGAACTGGTTACCTGGTAAACGGGTGAACCGGTAAAATCTTAAGTTCAGGCCAGAGCTTAAGTGGTTTTGGGTGTATCGAACATCCAGAGTAGTTGTCGACCATATTACGGAAGTCATGAGGTACCATTGACCGCCGTGGGACCGAGATAGGGGGAGTGTAAGAGTGAGCGTATGAGTAACGGACGAGGGTCGGAAGTTACTGTGTGTGAGTAACCTATCAGAGAAGGCGATTGTCTGGAAGTAAACGGAAAGACATTTCGCCAAGTTAAGGGGACAACTACAGAAAGACTGTGGGCGTACAGTCAAGAAAGGTGATCGCTTGGACAGAAGTAATCCTTTTTCAGAGTATGAATGGGATGCACGCATGACCGAGGAGACGAGCTGAAAAAGGAGGGGAACTGCTGCGAAGGGGGGCGAGTGACGTCAGAAAGAGCCGCGCTGAGATAGGGTGGCGAGTGAAGAGCCGCGACGCGATAGGACTGTTGGTGTGACGTCCGCAAGAGCCGCGACGCGATTGGGCGGCTGGTGCGACGTCAGTGAGAAGTCGCGCTCGGATAGGCCAGTTAGCGGGAACAGAGCCGTGATTGGTAGATTGTCATCAGGAAGTAAAAACAAACGCGGAGAAAAGAGAAATCATGAAGTGCTTTAAGTGTTTGAAAGGGATTTTTAAAAGAAAAAGAAGTGAACATTATTACGGGGAAGAGGCACCGCCGGAGGGTACACCAGATCATTATATGGCAGCGAATGTGGGGCTGCATACGATATTATGGATTGGGGCTTGGAATAAGCTCACGGAAGGAAATGAGGAAATGCAGTTCCCGAAGTACGGGACGTTTAAGTTAGAGGTGTTACATCGGCTAAAAGCAACCATGTCCTCATTGAAACCCTCACCTAGACCAACCCAGTTAGAGGCCCTTAATGCATGGATTAGGGCGGCACACGATAGAAATTTGAACAGGCGTCAACAAAGATTGACTCGATCGGTAAGAGCGGTGCGAGATTCTAAATGGGATGAGGAAGCAAAGAGATGGAGGGTACAGGCTATCGAGGTAGAGAAGTTGTATCCAATGAGGGAGGTGGTAGGTGGGAAGAACCTCATGGAAGAGGATGAGGAGAGCGAGTCGGAGGACAATGTGATAAACAGATTGTTGATAGACAGACCACCTCCGAGAGTTGGGGAAATTGAAGATAGAGGGCTCGCAAGGGAAGATGGGACTGCCATAGAGGGGTTTACACCACTCCCTATATCGGAATGGACACCTATTAAAGGCGAGGAGACACCTCAAAATAACACAGTACAGAGTGTAGTGGGAAGGTTTGTGGTACAAAAGACGCCAAACACCGAAAAGGTTGAGTCTTTTGGATTACCGGATGCTCTTCAAGTACCTGTTACCATAGGACCTATAGTGTCGATTTACAATCCAGATCATGGGAAAGGAGAAGAGCAGGCACGGTTAGATAGAGAAAGGATTGAGATGGAAAGGAGGAATAACACGACAAATGCATGGAAGCAATTGCCAGGATCGGTAACGTGGAACACCCCATTCGATACGACTGTGGGTCCCATCACAGGACAGGGAGGTCAGAGAGGACCGATGGACCTGAGGGGACCACGGCCGAAACCCTATACGGAATTAAGGGCAGACTTGAGAGAATGGGATGGGTCCGCAGTAACCCCGAGTACTAGGGTAGGAACAGAACCCGAGTGGGAAAGCCGAGGTAACGGGACTGTATCTCATTGCGGGGCTAGCGAAAGCAGTCAGGGCCGAGAAGGTCAAAGTCAGGAGAATAGAAGAGTTACATGTCCTATGAATGAGAGGGAACAACAGGAGCAGAATGGTAGGAGTATGGAGTGTGAGGAGATGTCTCGTCTCATGCAAACCGAGGGAGACCGAAGAACACAAGAGTACAGGGATAAGTTTAGGTGCACTCATCACGCACCTGGGGAAAGAGTACAGCACTGGCAAAGAGGGGACAGTGAAAGGTCACGTCATACATCGAGTGATCTGAGGTCACAGATGCATGAGGAAGAAGGAGGGAATAACGGAATACCTTACCATGTATCCCGTGAAACTAGACAGGATGGGGAACGCGGGGCTATGAGGCGTGAAGGAGTGTTTCACCATCCACCCCGAGAAGATGGAAGGGCATGGGACCTAGAGAGATGGGAGCATGGGAGGACTCCCCATAACTCACCAGTGCTTAGGCGCAGGGCTAGGAGCTGGGATGCGAGAGATGCGGAAGGAGCACCTGGAGCCGAAGTACTAAAAACTGCAATAAAGGTTAAAAGGCTTGATGTCTCCAGTCTAAAATCCGATCTAGATGAGATTATAGAAGGGACAGTGCCTTTAGAAAGGATTGATTTGTACGAACAAGATGAGCTGCTATTCATAGCGAAGGATACTACTAGGAAGGCTCGAGTGATTCATGAGAAACTGACTAATTTGGCAGACAGGTATGCCGTAGATTTATCTAGGACAAGGGCATTGCAGAGTAACCACAGATTGCAGTACTCAGACCAAGACCTAGATGAGAAGAGAACTACTGGATTAAAAACACACATAAGAGAGTTGGTATCAGGAATAAGAGTGTGGAGAGAACTGGACAAATGGGAGGAAAGGTGGTCGAAAAAGGGCACAGTTAGGCGAAGTACAAATGTGATGACCCCCGAGGGAAGGGTGATGCAGATGGAGGCATTCCCTTTGAGAGAAATATCAAATGGGAATTATGTACATGTGCCCTGGAGTAGAGGAGATTTGGCTGCATTTACCAACTCGTTTCCGAAACTGAGGGAAAACCCAGTAGAGTGGTATAAGCAGGTAGAAAGGTTTGTAAAGATCTCCAAAGTATTGTGGATTGATTTGAACACCTTGTTCGACATTGTGGTTCCAGGGGATTTGTGGGTAACGTGCAAGATTAATGTCCAGTGGCCAAATGCAGAGCCTGAGAGGAATGCTAGAACTAATGGACCATCGGACAGTGTCATGGAGAAGTACGAAAGGGTAATAGCCTGGTTAAAGGATAAAGTGCCTCCACAAGATATAGATTGGGTAAAAATAGACCGAACAAGGCAGGACCCCAAAGAGACAGTTCATGAGTTTTATGAGAGATTACTGAAAATATTCAAACAGTATAGTGGACTCGATGTAATGGATCCCAAAGACATAGGGCAGTTTGTGTCAAAGTTCGTTTTGGGAAGGGTGGACAACAGAAGCAGGGGATGGGACGAAAGCCAAATGGTCAGAACAAGGATAATGAAGAAGGCCAGAGACCTAGGGTAGACTTTGCCACTTTGAAGAAAACGACAAAGTGCCATTTGTGTCACCAGGTGGGACATTGGCGACGCGAGTGTCCCTTTAACCCTGAAAATGGAGAGCTGGAATTAGAGGAGCAAGTTCAAGAGGTTCCAGCTCAAAAGGCAACAGTCCCAGGAAGCAAGGGGGTTAAAGGGGGGACTTCGGCTCCGAGAGCTCAGTTCCCACAGGCTCCGAAAATAGCGTCAGGGGGAAAGGTCTTTAAACAAATGCCTCTCTTTATCGAGGAAGAAAAGTGTTATTATATTGACCCATTGACAGGACAGCATGTGAGTAGGGAAGAGGACTGTACCCTCGGGGCAGTCCTAGAGGTGGATCAAAGGGGGCCATTTGTTGAGGCTGAAGTGGCAGGATGTCCTACAACGTTCTTGGTGGATACTGGAGCTACTCGATCAACGTTGAGATCAGTGGTGGTTCCAGATTTACCGATGTCGGGGGAAACAATTCAAGTGGTAGGAGTTGCAAACAAAAGGATGACTAGTCCTCTGACTGAACCAGTGTCGGTAAAAATAGGAAACCATATGAATGAACATCAGTTTGTAGTATGTGATTCGAGTCCGGTATGTCTGTTAGGAAGGGATCTGTTGTGCAAACTGAACTGCACAATATACTGCACCCCGCAAGGGGTGGAGGTACAGACTACAGATGATGACGCTACCTTTAAGGTAGCCAATTCCAAATCTTGCATAGAACTATATCCTACTCTAACTGTAGAAGATCTTCCCCAGGACCTGCGAGATGCAGTGGCGTCAGAGGTATGGGATTTCACGGGAGAGGAAATAGGATTGATTAAAGGGGTAGAACCAGTAAAAATCATGGTAAAGCCAAGTGCCGAGTTTCCCAGAACACCGCAATACAAATTGTCCCAAGAAACGATTGCAGGAATAAAGCCTGTGATCGAGTCAATGATTCAGCAGGGAATACTAGAAGAAATCATGGGAAGTCCTTGTAACTCCCCGATTATGGGTTTGCAGAAACCTAGTGGGAAATTTAGAATAGTTCAGGACCTCCGGAAAATTAACAATATAGTCGTTTCATGTTGTCCAGTGGTACCGAATCCATCAGTGATACTGTTTCAGATACCATGCCAAGCAGAATGGTTCACAGTGATAGATCTTTGCCAGGCTTTCTTTTCAATCCCATTGGATGAAGAGAGCAGGTACCTTTTCGCTTTTAAAATGCAAGATCGCGTCTTAACATGGTGTCGAATCCCACAAGGATTCACAGATAGTCCATCAATCTTCAACCAGTTGTTGAAAAAGAATCTCGAAAATCTAGTACTGCCGCAGAATTCGGTTCTGGTCCAGTACATAGATGACCTACTTGTTGCGTCAGACACTGAGGAAGCTTGTAAAATAGATTCCATTGCCTTGTTGAACCATTTAGCTGAAAATGGACATAAGGTATCTCCGAGCAAGTTACAGTACTGTTTGACAGAAGTACAGTATTTGGGGCACCGATTAGAAAAGGGAAAGCGTAAGGTGTCTCCAGATAGGATTGAGGCGATAATGAAGATGAATGCGCCTACGACTCAGAGAGAAGTTAGGATGTTTCTAGGAATGGTTGGTTATTGTCGACAGTGGATAGTTAACTTTTCACTGAAAGCAAAGCCTTTACAGAAACTGACGCACAAGGAGGTGAGTGATCCGGTACCATGGGACGATGAATGCCTAGTGGCATTCTTGCAGCTGAGAGACGATTTGTGTCATGCTCCGGCTCTGGGGATGCCCGATTACGAGAAACCTTTTTCACTTTACTGCTGTGAGAGAGAGGGATGTGCTTTGTCAGTCTTGGCACAGACCCATGGAAATGCCCGTAGACCAGTTGCCTACTTTTCGGCTACATTAGATCCGGTAGCCGCAGCGTTGCCCGGATGTCTCAAATCCGTTGCTGCAACGGGTGTCAGCATTGAGAGGTGTGAAAGTATTGTGATGGGACACCAGTTAGTGGTGTATGTACCACATTCTGTAGAATTGTTAATGACTAGGACCAAGACGCAGCATCTCACCAATAGCAGGCTCACGCGCTACGAGCAAGTTATCCTTGCTGCGGAGAACGTGACCCTTAAGAGATGCTCTGTTTTGAATCCTGCTACATTGATGCCACTACCTACTGTAATAGAAGGCGAAGAATGTGAAGACCACGATTGCCTTGATGTGACTGAACTATGCACGAAGCCCAGACCAGATATTGTGGATGAGCCGTTGTCTGACCCTGATGAGATTTACTTTGTCGATGGCTCATGTTTAAGAGACGATACTGGTCGATTGAGAGCAGCTTATGCTGTTTGTACCATTACTGGAGTTGTGGAAGCCGCTTGCCTGGAAGGAGTACATTCCGCACAGGTAGCAGAAATCATTGCCCTAACTCGTGCCTGCATAGCAGGAAATGGAAAGAGAGTCACCATATACACTGACAGCCAATATGGTTTCGGTGTGGTTCACGATTTCGGGCAATTGTGGTCTCAGAGAGGTTACATGACCTCTTCTGGTTCGCCCATTCGAAATGGAGAATTTGTGCGACTGTTGTTGGAAGCATTGCAAGGTCCAGCCGCCATTGCGATTTTAAAGTGTGTAGCTCATACTAAGAATACAGATTTCGTGTCACAAGGTAACCGATATGCTGATGAAGTCGCCCGCTATTGTGCGGAGCAGGACTATTCCTTCTCAAAGGTGGAAATAGATGGGGCTGAAGAGAAGACAGAATTGAGTATGATGTTGGAAACTGTAGACACTTGGGAAGATTTAAGAGTGATGCAGGAGAACGCACCTGAAGCAGAGAAAAAGGCATGGGAAATAGCAGGTTGCGTGAGAAGCGAGATGGATTTTTGGATTTCAGCAGATGGGAGGGCTGTGTTACCTGAGGAACTAGCGAATCCCATGGCAAGGCAAATACATGGTCCAGTACACCTAGGAAGAGATGCTATGCTGAGAGTGTTTAGGCAGACTTGGTATTGCCCTAAATTTAGGATAGCAGCAGAATCAGTGTGCAAGCGATGTGTTACCTGCCAACAATTAAATATAGGGAAAAGAACACCAGTTACACTGAGTCACATTGGGAGGTCTGGGGGGCCTTTCAATAGAATGCAATTGGACTTTATTGAAATGCCAAAAATCAACCGCCTTCGGTATGTTTTGGTGGTTGTATGCATATTTTCCAGGTGGGTTGAAGCATACCCTACACGCAGGTGCGATACACTCACAGTAGCCAAACTGTTGCTCAGGGAGTTGATACCACGCTTCGGGGTGCCTGCCTCTCTGGAATCGGACAGAGGAAAACATTTTAACAGCGAAATTGTGAAGATGTTGTGCTCTGCATTAAAGATCGATCAAAAACTGCATTGTAGTTATCGACCAGAAGCCTCAGGGATTGTGGAACAAGTAAATGGCACTCTGAAGAGTCGAATAGCTAAAGTCTGTTCATCCACATCTCTGAGTTGGCCAGATGCTCTTCCTTTAGTGCTCATGAGCATGCGTAGCACACCTGACAGGAGGACAGGTCTCTCTCCACACGAGATTTTGATGGGGAGGGCCATGAGACTTCCTACAGTTCCAACTGCTGCCCTATTGAATATCATAGATGATCTGATCTTGGATTATTGTAAGGGACTGTCTGACGCCATCCATTCTGTGTCCCTTCAGGTGCAGGCGGCTGAAGTTCCATCATCAAGGAATCTGTGTCATGATCTGAGCCCAGGGGATTGGGTGCTGGTCAAGAAGCACGTCCAGAAGAACTGCCTAGATGTACGTTGGCGTGGGCCCTTCCAGGTAATCCTGATCACGAATACCGCGGTGAAGTGCGGAGGGCTGCCCAATTGGATCCATGCATCCCATACTCGAAGAGTTCCAGCACCTCTAGAAGAAACAGCTCCTCTCCCAGACGAAAGTCCAGCAGTGGAAGAAGAATCCCAAGGGGGGACCAGTCAAGCTGTGGGGGTGTCGGAAGAAGTTGGGAACGCATCTGATCCAGAAGAGGAAAGAAGGCAGGACGGCAGTGAGACCGAAGACGCAACTGAAGGAGAGAGCTGCAGTGAATACGACTCAGACACAGATCAGTACCAGAGCGAACAAGAATCGAGTGTGAGGACGAGGAATAGGAGAGCAAGGCGTGGAGCAGCCACCTGGCCAGAAGGAAAGAGGAGGTTGAGCTTGAGGTCTGCTCGAGAAGAAACGCTTGCTCCTATATCCGAAGACTCAGATCCGGAAGAAGATACTCAGGACCAAGCCCAGGAGGGTCCCAGAAGATCAAGGAGGGTGCGAGTGCCTAGCAGAAGGTACTCTACTCCTGATTGGACCTACCTCGTTGCAGATGTCCGTGGGACACAGAACCGGGAGGGTCAGGGAAGTGAACCTGATCAGAACTGATCCGATCATCACAGTGCAAATAAGGTTCCTGCTACCAGGAGCGGAGACCGAAAGGTTGCTGACACTCAACATCGTCTACCCTCCTCTCCTGAGCGGAATAAGAAAATTGATTTTAGAGACAGTTGATTTTCCGGTTTGCTGTTCACGATATCCAGTATTAGAGGGAACTCTTCTTCGACTGGAAATGCTTGAGCGAGTAGTGGAACTCCTTGGAACACTCCTAGTTTTAGATTAATAAAAGACTTTTGGAAAGGACTTTGTAAAATATCGCTGCAAGATAACCTAGCGCCGAGCGGAAGAAGAAAAATGGTAGGGACCTCCCTTTAGAGGACGGAGAAGGGCTAGGGTTGTCTATTTTTCAGGACTCTAATGTTGTTTGCGGAGTAAACTGTCAACTTCCAGGTGTTCAAAGGAGAGACATTTTCGGGAAAAAAGGAGACGTTGGAGATAGAAGAACACCAAAACTACACTGTTTGAGATCATGGAGGCTGGCAACCCGAACCGCAGGGCAAAATGTATAGTTGGCACACTTTTAGGGGTGGTGATTTCACTTATAGTTTTAGTGGTTACTGTCTCATACATAGTGGGACATGAGAGAGATGCAACTGCAGTCAAGGAAGTCAAGGGAGTGTCAACACAGAGAACAATGACTGTTAATAATAAGGGAAACATAAATGATAAAGACAAAGCTTTGTTAGACGCGGAAATTAAAAGGTTACATACAGATGAATCACAGGGGAACTTCAGGACAAATGCTTATGCCAAATTGCTTTACGAATACATTGATGTCATGGAGGCGAAGAATTGCTACGTTTGTATGCAGTTACCAGCTTCGGTGGAGGAGGGTATCAGATACCATCATCTTGCATTGACATATGGAATCACATGTAGTTTGTTGTTAAGTATATTCTATGGACGAGAGGGGTTCGAGTATTATTTCTCGAACTTTGACTCGAAATTGCCAGAGGTCCCAAATTACAAGCATCTGAACAAGTGGGACTATTACAAGAGCGAAGACAGACTACCCAAATGGTTAATTCCATGGAAAACGTTAGATACTTCACATGCCCGAAGAAATAATCGGACTTGTCAAGCGTCAGAAATTGAGAAAAAGTTTATAGGGCAGGTGGATACTAGATACAGGAGGCAGAAGATTCTAAAGGCTTCTGGACAATGGGAAACAGATTGGACCAAGGAAGAAAGGATACACCAAAGAAAGGGTAGCTTTGGTCCAATTGCTTTAGACAAGGAGAAATGGGGGAAACTGTGCATTCACAGGAGTTACTCCTATTATGAGAATCTGTATGTAGGTCAAGTCAGTTGTGAACATGCTTTTCAATTGGAGTACTACTCCAAAGGTTTTCTGAAAGAGATGCAAGCAATTCCAAATGTATATTTTGTATGTGGAAGAAATGCATATGTGAAGCTACCAGATAATTGGTACGGATCATGCTATCTAGCAATTGTCTTCCCCAAAATATATCATGTTGAGAATTTAGAAACGACAAAGAGAGGAATACCAACTAGAGGGAAGAGAGGGCTAGGTGCAGCAGAAGTAATTGGGGATGTATTTGGTGCTGCATTCCCTATCTTGGGAGTGATACTGAATGACATCAAAATTAGGAGATTGGCTACAGTCGTAGATAGGTTATCTGCCAGTACTGCTAGATCATTAATGCTGGTGGAGGGTGAGATGCAATCGATAAGGGCAATGGTTCTTCAGAACCGACTTGCTCTAGACGTTCTGTTAGCCAAAGAGGGCGGAGTCTGTAAGGCTTTGAAGGTCCAGGAATGCTGCACTTACATTCCGGACAATTCAAAACCTTTAGAAAAGTATATACGAAACATCACTGCAATTCACCACGAAATTGAGGATCTGACAAAGATAAACGTGTGGGAAAAAGTAGGTCATGGAATGGGTAAAGTTGGAGGTTGGTTTGCCAACCTAGGAAAGGGCATCGTTTGGTACATACTGAAACCCATCATCATAATTGTGATTTGTGTAATCACTTTGTGGGGCTTGGTGCGTTTGTATCAGTGGTATAAAGCAAACAGATTGCAGAGATCTATGAGAGAACAGGAGAAAAGGTTGACAGCGATGCAAGATACACAATTTAAGAGTCTGAAGGCATTGGAGACAATGAAAAGAAGTGGTACTGCCATGACTTCACTTTGAAGAATCCTACATTTTAGAGATGGTGTCTTGATGGTGATGACTCCTGAAAGTCATCAAAGGGGGGACTGAGAGAGCACAAGTCTGAAAAATGTATAAGTGCACCATATTTACAAGCACGTAGTTAGTTTAAATATACTTTGCACAAGAGTGTCTTATACCCAGTAGTGAAATGTATAGAGTGTTTAAATAGGGTAACAATAATCATAGCAATGTGAAGACTAATGTAGAAATGCTGTAATGAATATGAAACCCTCACGTTCTCATGTTAAAATGATGATGTAAGAGGAAAAAAGAATCTTGCAAACCAGTTGAATGTGTAGGCCTCATGGCAACTCACAGTACATCTAAACGTGCTGCTAAAATAATGTGAGGTGGGGTTGACATTGTTCATTTAAAGGTGTTATTGAATTTAGTACTGAAATATATATTTTATAGATGTGAGGCATTATAGAAACGTGTGTTAGTTAAGAATACTGTTTAAATCAAGCTAAAGGTTTTCAGAGTGCAGGGACCCGCTTCATGTAAATCAAGTAGGCCCGAATAGATAATGTCGTTCTTTTGATCTGCAATGTGCTCGTTAGAGAAGAAGTCGAGAGGCGCCAAGTACTGTGCTTTCCATATGTTTTACGACCTATAGATATGGTGGAGCCTGGAATTTGAGGCCCACTGTAGGATGGCCTGTATGCAGGTGCAAGGGGTCTTAATCAGTTGAAATGAATGGGGCTTTGTTCAGTGGCGCTTGGCGCAGGCCTGTAGGAGTCTCCAGGAATTTCAGGGGGTACCGGCGCGTTGGAGAAGAAGCCTGGGAACCAAGGTCAACTATAGCGAGGGTCTTGAAGAGTACCATCATGGAGTCTACCGCCAAATTTGATACCACGTGAGGGGCGTCCCGAGGGGCGTTCCTATTGGAAATGTGATTTTGTATTAGGGAAAGCGACCCGGGAAGAGAGCAGAGCAGATGATTTTGGAAGCCTAAGAGAGCGGTGGGGTAGGCAGATAGGCTGATCACAAGAGACCTATTTACAGAAGAGACAAAGAGAAGTGCGTGATCTTCTTAGGAAGTCACCACCGCTGACACCTTTTGGGGTAAAGATCTTGTTAAGTAGGGATGTCACTTAGTCTAGTGTAGGGACAGACTAACCTGAATTTTCTTTTCTGTAATGACTCTTAAGTTGCAACTTGTATCCATTTTGGCAACACTAATGATTTTCGAACTTGTACTTATTCTGTTCTGTAGACTCAGACTATTCAAAGAATTTATGTTCATAGTGATACCAGTATACCTTCTAAACCTTATTTTGAGAAGTTTGTATCTTCAGTTATCTTTGGCTTTATATTAAATCTTTAAACTTTATCACTGGTCAGTGGTTATTTAGAGTGGTGTAAGTTCTTAATTGACTAACCTAGTAGTAGATTATCTTTTACTCAATGACAGGTACCAACGATTCAGTCGACTTGATTTGGGATCTGATAAGATAACTAAAATCCAGAAACCCCGCGTTAACACCCTGACTGAGGCGAGGTCTGGCCTGCAGCTTCAGAGCAGGCAGGTGCCAGTGGGGAGCAGAAGAGGGCAAGGCTAGCCAGGCAGGGAGGCCCGGGCCAGCCCTGCGCAATAATGATTTATTACGAGGCCAGGGTCGGGTGTGCACACCTTAATAAATGAAGAAGATGCATGCACCACCATTTAGGCTGCTGGCTCCCTGAGACTAGTGAGGGGGCCCCTGGAGCGCTAGGGCCCCCCGCAACGCGGGAGCTGCGGGGGCCTGTGTTACGCCCCTGATAAGATGGGGTATTTGAAGGTTTTGGTTTTCCTTTTAAAGTGTGCCAAGGACGGAAGTCTTCTGATGGCGGGTGGGAGGGAGTTCCAGATTCTTGGAGCGACCCTAGAGAAGGCCAGATTGTAGGTTTTTTTCTTCCAGAAGCGGGCTGGTTGCAGCAATAGGTCTTTGGCAGATCGGGAGTTTCTGACTCCTCCTGATATCACGAGTTTATGGGCGAGAAAAGCAGGGGAATTGGAGTAGAGAGCTTTGTGAGTAATGCAGGCCAGTTTAAATTGCATTCTGGCCTCTAGGGGAAACCAGTTCAAAGTTCTAAGGTGGGGAGAAATGTGGTTGAATTTCTTCGAGCCAGTTAGGAGTCTTCTTGCAGTGTAGAGGCAGGCTTTCAGTGGGGCCAGGGAGTTCTGGGTAGCCCTGCGAGAGTGGAGCATCCATATTCTAGTCTGGAAATGACTGGATCCTGGATTGCCGTTTTAATGTTGGAAACCTCAGTGAAGGGTTTTAGGTTTCTAAAGTAGCTCAGGTGGAACCTTGCCATCTTGACCATCAAGTTTGTATGGCCTTTGCATGTTCAGCCTGCTGTCAAGGGTTATTCCAAGAGATTTCACAGAGTCAACAATGAAGGGAGGGCAGTTTAGTGCTGTGATGCTCTTGATCCATTCCTGGATGTCAGAGTTGGTTTTGAGTGGGGAGATTAGGAGAAATTCAGTTTTATTTGCGTTGAGTTTAAACTGTTTGGCGATGAGCCAATAAACTGTCAGCTTCAGTGCCTCATTCAAGGAGTGAATGTCCTCAGGGGAGGAGATTTTGATATAGACCCGTGTACCATCTGCGTACATAAGGTAGGAGATATTGGAAGCACGTAATACCTCGGTAAAGATTGAAGTGGGTAGGGGAGAGGGTTAATCCTTAGGGGACTACAACCGTGACCTGAGAGGGGGCGGAAATATTACCGTTGATGAGGACTCTCTGGGAGCGGTTTTGGAGGGAGGATCTAAACCATTCAAGAAGGGTGCCATCTAACCCCACCCTGAATTTGAGTCATTTAAGGAGGATTCCGTGGTTAACTGTATCAAAGGCAGGAGATAGGTCTAGGAGGATTAGGAGACAGGTTTTTCCTTGATTCTGGGCTTGAAGGGTGTCATCCACGATGTGGAGGAGGGTGATTTCCATGCTGTGTCCAGGTTTGAAACCGGATTGGAAGTCATCTAGCAGGTGGAAGTTATAAAGGTGTAGGCTCAGCTGCTGTTGCACACATTTTTCTAGAACTTTGGCATGAGTGGGATTTTGGAGATGGGTCTGTAATTCTCAGCTGAAGCAGGGTCTAAGGTAGGTTTTTAGGTCTCGCATAGACAGCGCAGCTGTCGCAAGACCTGTATTAAACAGAATATGGAGGGTCATTTCTCTTGCCGCTTGCCATTGGTTAAGTCTCAAAAGGAAAAGGTCCCAGTTACAGAAATGGACATCAGAGGATGTATCCAGAGTTCAGTAATGGTACTGAAAGTATCTAACTATAGACAGCATGCCAGTTTAATGGGCGGGAAAGGCAAAGATACAACAGAACATCGGGGACAATAATTCCACAATAGCAAATACTTATAGCTATAACAATATCTGAGACATATCGCAACACATGTTTGGTAAAAAACTCTTGTTTCAAATTTATTCACATAATCAAATAACACAATCAATAATCATTCATGTAAGTATTTAAAAGACAATTAAAAAAACATGTTCAAATTAGACAAATATACTTCATAAAAATTTTTTTTTAACTTTTATACACAATAATCTAAAAATGAAAAGAATCACAAAGGTCGACGCGGCGTTTCGGTTTTTCTTATAGAACACCTTCTTCAGGACTGATTCTAAACAGTTAAGAAACACAGAGTTACCATCCATTTGATATCTTAATGCATCATTTAACAACACTGTCTCTATTTTCCAGTTTTCTCACATTTCACATTTTTGATTGTTGCATATGTTTTTTATCAACCATGCTAGTTTTATATAATCTGCCCAAATCGATGAACACTTCATTTTTTACATCAAGGAATTGTTATTTACATGGTATCTTGTACTCATCCCCCTTAAATATTCGATATTGACTCTTTTTGCTGCGAAACTACACAGTTTAACTATGTTTGCCTTTCCCTTGGAATTCTCTATTCCAATGCTGTTACTTACATTAACATGCATTTTCAGCATTTTCTGATGTAAGCCTACCTTCTTCCAGAGGAGTAAAAGTGGCTCTGCTGGAGGGTAATGACTGGCCCCAAGTAATTTCCAAGGGTTTCTCGATGGATGAAAGATTTCACGATCTGCCGTATTCAATTAGCAAATGTGATTGATCTGGAACAAGATATTTATTTTTAGATGACCATCTTTTGGTGTTATTAATTTTTATATCTGGTTTTTAACATATCCCAGAAAGACATTCAACTAACTTCATACCTCTTTCATTTGGGTATTGCGCCAATATTTATTCCATAGCCATCTGTATTTATAGGCGGGCTTCAGGAAGTGTTATTCTAAGGGTTTCTTGATGAGAGAAAAAATTCACGATCTGCCGTATTCAATTAGCAAATGTGCTAGATCTAGAAAAAGATATTTCTTTTTAAATGACCGTCTTTTGGTATTATTAATTTTTATACCTAGTTTCTAACATCTCTAAGGGAGACATTCAACTGACTTCATACCTCTTTTATTTGGGTATTGGGCCAATATTCATTCCATAGCCATCTGTATTTCTAGGCGGACTTCAAGAAGTTTATGTGGACCTAGAGAGATAGATATTCTCCTTAATATGTATATTTCCAAGGACCATCCTACATTTAATGGTTATAGAAATTTGCGCAAATGACCTACTACCTTTTGGTCTGCTATATTCTTCCTGGGGGTTGCTGCCAGGAGGAGCCACCGTGATGATTGTTACTGGGATGGTTCTTTATCTGAAAGATTTAATTAATCACTCACTTATACACTCTTTACATAACTCATAATCGCTATGATCATATTGACACACATGATGTCCCTTACCCAATGTATAGGGATTCAGGCGCCGTCGTTTAACTTGATCCTCTTAGTTACCATTGAAGATCACCGGCCAACGTGTTGCTTAACTGGGATTAGTCACGTGAATATATAGTTTTCTGTAAATGTATAATTCAAATATTATTGGTAGGGTCTCTTTCTTTTTATCATCAGTTTATTTGTCATTTATCCTAATAGCTGTAGACTTAGTTTATGTATCCTTAGCGGTACTTTATTTGTCTTCATGTGTACATTTATAACAATAGGCACATTTTACTGTTAATTCTATTTCCTATTCACTCCTATTCCAATTACAAGTACCCTTATTACTAATTCCTAATATCCCTGAGTTAGGCTAGTCTTTTATCTCTCATTCTTACCTATTTCGTTTTAGTCGGCCTCCCTGCTCCTGTTTCCCGACAGCCCGTCGCCTCTGGTCGATTTCCAGAAAGTAAAATGAATTCCCGCTTTACTTCCTGGTTTAAATATCTGCCGCGCTCTGATAGTGCGTTTGTTTTGCCTCGCCCGATTGGTTGAAATGTTGACTATCATAGAGACTGTTACTAGGGTAGGCCTACGTCATTACTCTCACTCGCGTATTGGTTCATGACATTCCCATCGTTTGAACTCATTGGGGGAAAAAGCTAAATGCGTTTCTATGGTGATTTTCCTCCATGCCTTCGATGCGAGACTACGAGTTACACTCTCTACCGCGTATTGGTTCACGGTATTCCTGTGATTGTTGGTCATTGGATGAAGGACTTAATACGTTTCTATGGTGATTTTCGCTCGTGTCTTCTATGCGAGACTGCGAGTGATTCGATATATTTACAATATCGATTCTCATTGGTTAAGACTACCAATGCATTCCTATAGTAGTAAACGCTCGTATTTTGTTACTCATAAGCCTAATATTGTGTAAATAGGCGGGTAAAATGCCACCTTTTTTTTATCTCAACGTTTTATCTTAATAAATTGTTATAATGGTAAACTTTTTATCTTAACATATCCCATTGGATCTCATCATATTACTGCAGTAACAACCCTCTTTCTTATTGACATTATGGGACCACCCTACATCGTTGACACACAGGTTATGTCTTGCTGGGGTTGGTTGAAACTAATATATTTGTTAAGGTGACTAATGATAGACATCACCGTGTCATCAATAGGATGAGCAGTCTATTTAATCTCAGTGGGACTGTTATTCTATATTCTCTTCCCGGTATACTACATTATAAGCATTTATTAACAGATATCCTCGTGATCGCAGTTAGATTGTCACGACGGTAATTATGAGAATTATTCTATGTTTATTTTGTAGATTGCTTAAAATTATTTAGTACATACAGGTGACAATTTTTTTTTTAATATTATTAGTCTCGGGGGACTCACACGTTCAGATTCTGGTTTTCTCCAAGAGGCCTGGTCGGTTTACTTAATAATTTTCTCCCAGTCCTCTCTTGAATTTAGACCCCTTCTCACACTGTTGAGGGTAGACATATAAAATTGTTCTCTTTTCTTCCTTTTATCATTATAGTTACCTCCTCTTTTACTGACTGTTATCCTCTCTAGTCCACACCATTTCAGATCCTCAATCCCATGGCCGGCTGCCTTCCAATGTTCAGTGGGAGGTGCTCCAGTTTTGTTTGTTCTAAGGGCAGAACGGTGTTCATTTAAGCGAAGCCTGATTTCCCTTGATGTCTCTCCCACATAGGACTTCTGACAGGGACATTGGATCAAATAAATTACATTTTTGGTCCTACAGTTGATAAAACTTTTAATGTTTACAGATCTATCATTGACTGTGATTTTATTACCTTTGATGATACTTGCGCAGTTTACACAACCCATACACGGATGTGTCCCTGTGGGTAAAGGGTTGCCATCAATTGTTGTTTGTAAAGCTTTCGGAGTCTCCCTGTATGTATGAACAAGGGAGTTCCGAATGGTTTTGTTTCTCCTAAATGAGAACATAGGCTTTGGAATAGGGATCTCAGTTTTGTCTGCTATCAGTTGCCAATTTCTATTGATAATGTTTTTGACTTGATGACTGATCTGTGAGAAATTGGTGACAAACATAATTGGTTGTGGACCTTTTTGACTCTCCTCTTTTGGTTCGAAGAAGTTTTCTCTGTTAAAATATTTTGCACGTTTGTAGGCGTGCCTAACCATCCTTTTGGGATAGCCCCTCTCTAAGAATTTCTCTTTCAAGGTTGTTGCATGTCTATCATAGTCCGACATTGATGTACAGTTTCTTCTTAACCCAAGAAATTGTCCATAAGGAATATTGTTCTTCTGCGATGCTGGATGGTTGCTATCGAAGTGTAGCATACTGTTCCTATCAGTGGGCTTCGTGTATAATTCTACAGTTAAATGGCCCTTAGTTTCTTTGATTATGATGTCCAGAAATTCCACACAGTTTTTACTCATATGTGAGGTAAATTTAAGATTGACATCACCTAAATTGAGCCAGATTAGAAAATCATTCAGAGTCTCCATGTCTCCGGTCCATATGAAGAATATGTCGTCTATATACCGGCCCCATTCCGAGATGTTTTCATAGAATGGGGCGGTTCCGTTATAGATGTGCTTCTCTTCAAATTTAGAGACATATAAGCAGGCCAGGCTCGGCGCACAGGTAGCCCCCATGCTGGTCCCCTTGGTTTGCCTGAATAGTTCGTCCTTGTAAATAAAGATGTTATTTTTGAGTATCAAAGCTATACATTCCAGGATGAACACTTGATGGTCTGTCATATCTTGATGATTGCTACACAAAATTTCTTCCATGATTGCTATAGTATCATCTTGAGGAATATTAGTGTATAGCGCTTCGATGTCCAAAGTCACTAACACTTGGGTTTCTGGATTGAAACTCAATCCTTCGACCTTTTCAATCATGGAGGTTGTGTCCTTAATGTAAGCTTTTTGTTTCTGCACCAAGGGTTGTAGAAAAACTTCCACGTACTTGCTTAAGGGCTCAGTAAGTGATCCTATCCAGGATACTATGGGTCTCATGGGGGGGTCTAGAGTATCTTTATGGATCTTCGGGAGACCGTATAATGCTGGAATTAAGGGGTCCGTATTCAACATGAACGCAAACTCATCTTCACATATGATGTCTTCATCTTTTGCTAATGTAAGCATTCTTCGTATGTCATCCTTCAAGGTCTCCCACTCTTCCCTGTTTGATTTCTGATAATGTGACCTATTATTTAGAAGTTTAAACATTCTGTTGTCATAGTCTATACTATCCATAATGACTACACTCCCTCCTTTGTCTGCTGGTTTTATTGTTAAAGTTGCATTACTTTCAAGTGCTTTTAATGCCATTTTCTCTTCCTTGGTTAAATTAGAAGGTGTCCAGGTTTTTTGTTTTATTAGATTCTCTACACTTTTATCTACAGACCTTTCAAAAGCTTCCACATCTTTGTGCACCATATTGATTGATGGAGTCCAAATGGATTTGTTTTTCAAACCTGATTTGTTTTCTTTAGGGAGCTTATCTTTCCCATCAAAAAAGATTTGTAATCTTACTTTTCTGAAGAAGTGTTGTAAATCCCTTTCGAGGGCATATCTATCTACAGATGAGCAAACAGCGTATCCTAAGCCCCTTTCAAATAGTTTAGTCTCTATGGCTGATAGTTGATACTTAGAAAGATTCACTACTGCTCCTCTTTGGGAGTTCCTTAGTCCCATTGTTTCTGACTTCTGGTTCGTGGACGTTGAGGGTGTTGGGCTTGTACATATTGGGGTTGATGGTTGTAGTTGTTTCGACCTCTCCCTCTCCCTCGTTGTTGTCCAAATGTTTGGTTTCGTTTCTCTAAAAAAGACAAACCTTCTTTCAGAATTGGTTGTTGTTGTTGTTTACTCGTTTCCCCGTTTCTATTTTTTTCATTAGTAGATTCACCATCTGAGTCTGTACTTGTGTATGATGAATCAAAAAACCTAACCCTTTTTCTAGGTTGATTTCTGGGTTGGTTCTGCCACTGTCTACGGGATTGGAAATGCTCCCTAGGTCGCTCGTAAAAATCTTTTTGCAGAAAGGGATAAACGAATTCAGGGTTATAATTTTCAATATCCTTTTTCAGTTTATTGCTCTTCTTTTTAATCAGGTAGTCACTATATCCAGCTACATCGTTTTGAATCTCCTCTAGTTTGGCTCTCGCCTCCTCTAGTGCTGTACTCTGCTGTAATTGGCTCTCCAATTCTTCTATTTCTTTTCTTTCGATTACCAGGAATTCATTAGCTGTTTCTATTATTAGTAGAATCCAATCTCTACTGCACCGATTGGCTACCAGTGTCCATTTTTCTATGAATTTCCTATCCGTTATAAAAATCCCGGGTTCATTCGTGACCTGAAGGCCCTTGGGTATGATCCCGTTTTTACAATACTCTACTAAGAACTCCGCATGGAGTTCCGCCCTCACTGTTTTCTTTTTTAAGTTCCAAAGTTTCTCCCATTGTTCCTCATCAGATTTATCTAACCTAATTGTTGTGGTATTGCGGGATTTGCTATTTATCAGTTGGTTAAATTGATCTTCGGAAAAGCTGTATGTTTTAATTCCTTCCATTATTGTTACACACAATGATTGTGTTGTGGTGTTTTAAATTTTAACCACTCTGCTGATTTGCAGTATAATTACACACCTCCTCAGCTCACAAGCTGAGTGTAATATTATAAACAAAGGGAGGAGGACCCCGCACAGGCTGATTAGGGACTGGGGGGAAATATGAGTATCAAAAGGAAAAGGTCCCAGTTACAGAAATGGACATCAGAGGATGTATCCAGAGTTCAGTAATGGTACTGAAAGTATCTAACTATAGACAGCATGCCAGTTTAATGGGCGGGAAAGGCAAAGATACAACAGAACATCGGGGACAATAATTCCACAATAGCAAATACTTATAGCTATAACAATATCTGAGACATATCGCAACACATGTTTGGTAAAAAACTCTTGTTTCAAATTTATTCACATAATCAAATAACACAATCAATAATCATTCATGTAAGTATTTAAAAGACAATTAAAAAAACATGTTCAAATTAGACAAATATACTTCATAACATTTTTTTTTAAACTTTTATACACAATAATTTAAAAATGAAAAGAATCAATAAGGTCGACGCGCCGTTTCGGTTTTTCTTATAGAACACCTTCTTCAGGACTGATTCTAAACAGTTAAGAAACACAGAGTTACCATCCATTTGATATCTTAATGCATCATTTAACAACACTGTCTCTATTTTCCAGTTTTCTCACATTTCACATTTTTGATTGTTGCATATGTTTTTTATCAACCATGCTAGTTTTATATAATCTGCCCAAATCGATGAACACTTCATTTTTTACATCAAGGAATTGTTATTTACATGGTATCTTGTACTCATCCCCCTTAAATATTCGATATTGACTCTTTTTGCTGCGAAACTACACAGTTTAACTATGTTTGCCTTTCCCTTGGAATTCTCTATTCCAATGCTGTTACTTACATTAACATGCATTTTCTGCATTTTCTGATGTAAGCCTACCTTCTTCCAGAGGAGTAAAAGTGGCTCTGCTGGAGGGTAATGACTGGCCCCAAGTAATTTCCAAGGGTTTCTCGATGGATGAAAGATTTCACGATCTGCCGTATTCAATTAGCAATTTTCTCACACACGAGCACGTACTTTTACTCTTTCTCTGTGCACATATAACCGTGAAAAAATGAACTCTTGTTTGTAAATAATTGCCTTTTTTTATATATTGTAAATATCAAATGTTTTTTGCAATTTGCAGAGTAAAATACGATAAATTCTGATATATTGGACACATTTTGTTCTGTTTCAATTGTGTTTTTCTGCTTCAACAAAATTATCTTGGGCGCAAGATTGTTTACTCGGTGTTATATTCCCAAAGGATTCATTCAAATGGTAATCTACAGTGAAGAGATGAATTGATTTATGTTCTGACTAGAAAGACAGCTATGGCAAAATACAGCTGACTCACTATAGCTTGAAGAATGCAAGCTCTGACAAAAGCAATAGTTTTCACTTTAGTATGCTTGTATTGTGAGGTGATAGCATGCCACCATTTTAGAAAGAAAACTCCTGCTGCCTCTGATAACTTATGCACTATTGCAGGAAAAGGACGACATTTAGAGGCGCTTCCTGCTCAGGTTGGAAGAAGTTGGACACTGCGCTAAACAGAATGCTAACATTATTAACCACGGTTTTATTTCTTTTCAGCATGTATTGCGTTTAAATTCAAGCATCGGGAGATTTAGGTATGCGCGTACGTTTTTGTCCTTATTTAAAGATCTCCAATTAATTTGTTGTTTGTATTAAGATGCCCGGCAACACTCCAGCCCCATTTCGAGTAAAGGCAGCAATGTACCAATTGCCTTTTGTAGTTTCTGAAATAATTACGACACAAAATATAGGCTTAAGAGCTGAAGTAAAACTTATTGATGTAATTAGCTATTTATGTTGAAAACACATTCTTAAAACGAATTGCCATTTTTCTTCAATTTTTCTTTGCTTTTCATAAGCGCTGTTGCACATTCATTCATTCATAATGAGTAAGGGCTACCAATAATCCAGATTGGATTTGTTTTAGTGGGTTACATCAGAGAAGCGTTCACATTTGGTCTTTGAGGATCCCCAATGGCTGCAGACTGGCAATCTTAAACTAAAAGCCCTCTTCCCCTCCCCGCTCAGCCCCCACTCCCCCACTCCCAGTGCCAGGAACAGCTGCTTTCAGCTCAGCAGCAGTAGGCGCTGCTCCAGGTAGTACAATGATTTAGCATTGTCATGAGAGAATGCCTTTTGTTGTCTCGGACTGTGTTACAATGATAACAAGCAATTGCAATGCAATTGGTCCCGCATTCACGCGAGGTTAAGCTATTAGCATTGTAAAGGACAATGCCTTTTATTTATGTTTGGAGTTTTAAAACTTAAATAAAAGGCATTGTGAATCACAATACTAATCGCTCAAACTCGAGTGAATGCGAGATCTATTGCATTGCAAATGCTTGTTTAGGATAGGGACAACTTGGCCAGCCTTGAGTGAGTCAGGAATTGTGCCCTGTTGGAGGGAGGCGTTGATTACTGAGGTCCAGGAAGGAATGATGACATTACAATGTGTAAAAAAACATAAAACATTGATCAAACGTTTTGCCCTGAACTGCTCCTATCACAATCAATAAAAGTGAAACAGTAGAGTAATAGTCATTAAATGAAAGGTCTCTTTATGTGCTTGCACAAAGTGGGGTTATATTAATAATTAGAACTCCAAGGTCCCCTGCACACGCTAGTGGTTCATTGATTTAAGTTTGTACAGTAATGAGTGTAGGAAAGAAAGAAACAATGTTCATCCAATGCTCTTTGTGGTTCTGGGATTTATTGTCCTTGTTGTGCTTTGGTACAGAGTCTTATTCTAACTAACACGTGTTTTGCCGCTACCATGAAGTACACAGCGACTTCTTCGGGGCTACGAAATATATTAGATACACAATTGTATCAAAGTGGATGTAAGACAATTACCGCCATTGGCAGACACCCATTGTGATTGTGCCACAAAGGGTGAAGGTTTGTCTGTTAAGCCAGTCTGCATACGTGCACTCTCTGTTTAGTCCTACCTTCATGATTTTCTCTTGCGGCTGGAGCAGTTAAACATCGCCTAACCCGCCGGAGCCGCTGGGCAGTTTGAACGCGGCCGGAGCCGCCTAACATTTCCTTTTGCTGCCGGCGCCATTGTCAACGCGGCAGGAGCCTCTGGGCATCCTCCTCGCGGCCAGGAGCCGCTAAATATTTCTTTTCTGCCGGCGCCATTGGTAAACGCGGCCGTAGCCGCCAAACAATGTTTTTTTGGGCCAGAGCCATTGTTAAACGCGGCCGGAGCCGCCAAACATTTCTTTTTGCGCCGGAGCCATCGTTCATCGCGGCAGGAGCCGCTGGGCATTTTCAACGCGGCCAGAGCCGCCAAACATTTCCTTTTGCGGCTGGCACCATTATTCAATGCGGCAGGAGCCGCTGGGCATCTTCCTCGCGGCCAGGAGCCACCAAACATTTCCTTTTGCGGCCGGCGCCATTGTTCAACGCGGCAGGAGCTGCTAGGCATTTTCCTCGTGGCCAGGAGCCGCTAAACATTTCTTTTTGCGGCCAGAGCCACTAAACATTTCTTTTTGCGGCCAGAGCCGCTAAAACATTGCTCAACGCATAACTCTCAACGCACACGCAGCGGGGTAACGTGGCCGGAGTTGCCAAACTCCAAACACGGCTCGGAATCCGCTGATTGTGTGCAGGGAGAGCACGATCAAAAGCGGAGCTTGGGGGGAGCTGTAGGCAGTGTGTGAGCCGTGCTGAAGAAGCGCCGATAACCGCTGGGGAGAACGCAGGTGGGTGGCGTGTGGAGCCTCAGGGAGCACTGGACAGGCGACTGGAGACTGAAGCATGGCCTTGGAGCTGCTGGGACAGAGGCCAGGTGAACTGTGACGGTAAGCATCACGGGAGGAAGTGTTATTTCTTTTGGCCCCTGAGCCTCGTATAGTGGTAAAGGATTAGTGGAGAACAGAGAACAGAGTATAGAGGGGGGTGTATAGCCAGAGAACAGACTGGAGAGGCTAATAACCAACTGAACGGTCTGTGCAGACTACAAGCGGAATCACCCCAAATACTTTAAATAACCTCTACTAGGAGATCCTGGAGGGACTGAGAGCGGGGAAGCCAAAACCCAAAAAAATCCACAGTTAACTATCAAGGTACGAAAATAGGAAAAGGGACCAGCAGTACCCAGTAACTTGGAATAGAGGGGGCACTATGCGCTCAGGTAAAGAAAGGGCGTCAGGACCAATTACAAGACGTGCAAAGAAGATACAAATGCCGAAAGCGCAAAAAAAGGTAAAGGCTAAGGCCTTAGGAGTAAATCAGTCACTAATATCACCGATTGCAAGAATGTTTGAGAAATCGGGAAAAGTGCAGGATAAATTTCATTTTATGAAAGATCCAACCAGAGTTTTAATGACAATGCAAATTGATGCAGAACAAATTAAATTACAAACCCCAATCAAACCGATTAGTAGTGAAAAATCAAGTAACCAAGTCATACAACCCATTCAACAGGAAGAAGAATCTAACTCACAAATTAAGATTGGTGAAGTAAAGGATAACGAATTCCAACTTATAGATCAGGATGTTCTAAGCGTAAATTCACCTTACAATGGAAATCAAGAGGACAATCCAAAGGACATGAATGTATCAGGCGAATTACATGATGATATAAATCACTATACAAGTTATACGGATGTTAATCAGAGCGGTATTAATGAAGGAAAACTGCCACCTAGGCCAATGGTACCTATAGAAGTAAACTTAGAAATCACGAAAAGACATCGACCTACTACGGAGGAAAGAATGCCTAGTCAATTGACTAATCAAAACTGCAATATAAGGAGTGTCATTTATGAAAACGACTATCTTAACGGAACAAAGCAGTACAACCTAAACTGGGAGGATGGCTCAGGAAATAAAATAAAGGGAGGTACCGATTCAAAAATAAATGACATGACCATGAATGAATATTCAACTTCACTTACCAAAACGGAGAGCCAACACAAGTTAACCGAACATGGATAAAAGAACAAGATAAGGGGACGATTTATGATATTTTCTACCAAACCTCTACTCTGACTTTAGAAGCACTAGAGTACCAATCTAATAAAATGGATATACAAATGTGCCTCATGGGAACTCACTTTGCTACTGGAGTCAAGCAAGCCCGGCTGAAGACGGTTGTAATGCCAGAAACCGGTCCTGGGAAGCTTGATTCCGGTCCAGGGAAGACATGGCTTGGCAGTTCGGGCTGGACTGTTCTCATGAGGCACAGGGTCAGACTGATTTGTATATGGCCATGTCTGAACTGGGGTGGCGGAGTGAGCTAAAGAACGGTGATGGATTAAACCCAGATCAGTTGACTGGGGGTGAGTGTTTGTATTGTCAACGCTCCGTCCATCATCCCCTTTGGTTTTTCTATGTTCGCCCTAAGTTGGCAGGGTATGCTCAGACGTGAGTCCCTTGCTCACTTTGCCACTGGATTCAAGCAAGCCCGGCTGAAGACGGCTGTAATGCCAGAAACCGGTCCTGGGAAGCTTGATTCTGGTCCAGGGAAGACATGGCTTGGCAGTTCGGGCTGGACTGTTCCCATGAGGCACAGGGTCAGACTGATTTGCATATGGCCATGTCTGAACTGGGGTGGCGGAGTGAGCTAAAGAACGGTGATGGATTAAACTCAGATCAATTGACTGGGGGTGAGTGTTTGTATTGTCAACCCTCCGTCCATCACCACCTTTGGTTTTTCTTTGTTCGCACTAAGTTGGCAGGGTATGCTCAGACGTGAGTCCCTTGCTCACTTTGCCACTGGATTCAAGCAAGCCCGGCTGAAGACGGCTGTAATGCCAGAAACCGGTCCTGGGAAGCTTGATTCTGGTCCAGGGAAGACATGGCTTGGCAGTTCGGGCTGGACTGTTCCCATGAGGCACAGGGTCAGACTGATTTGCACATGGCCATGTCTGAACTGGGGTGGCGGAGTGAGCTAAAGAACGGTGATGGATTAAACCCAGATCAATTGACTGGGGGTGAGTGTTTGTATTGTCAACCCTCCGTCCATCACCACCTTTAATTTTTCTCTGATCTTTATAGGCAGCCACCGCAATCTGGGTGCTGTCAACATCAGACTGAATCCAAATTCCCAGATCAGTTCGGAAACATATATATTGAATAAAGAAGGACTTAAGGAGGAGCCCTATGGCACTCCGCACGAAAGGGTATAAGGCTCATTGTAATAACCATCAACCAACTCTGTTAGTCTCCTATCCTTGAGAAAAGAGGACAATAGGGCCAGTGCTGTGCCCCTGACCCCCAGACTATCCAGCCGCTGTTGCAGGAGAGAATGCTCAGCAGTGTCAAAAGCGGCTGGCAGATCGAGGAGCACCAGGTTAGCTGTGCCTCCTCCATCCATCACCGCTCCGATTTCCTCTGTTGCAAAGGTGGCCATTTGGGCAGGCCAGGCTCTGTGGCCAACCCCATAACCCCACAACCAAAGGCCACATACAGCATGGGATTGACTGCCCGGGGGAATTGAGTGCAGGGCCCGACCCCAGGCCAGGCCCTGTAGCCTACCCCATTCTGTTTGTAGCCAAAGAAATTGCACAGTTGAGGGTTGGCAAAGTTATGTATGTTAAAACAACTTAGAAATTCACTGTAAAATTGAGGTTTATAAAGACTTTATAGTAAGGTATGGTAATTCAATTTTACTTTACATTACCTTACCTTACAAACCTTGGAAATTCTCTGAAACGAAAACAGGTCAGAGTGGCGTTATAGTAAGTTGAGAAAGTCAGTTCAAATATAACATTTTAAATTAAAAAACACAAAGGGAAATACTACATTCAAAAACAACTACACAGTTTGCACCACCTAAGAGTCTGGAGGTTGTCTGCGGTTCCTCATTGCAGAGTAAGCATCTGAGCCCTCCCCTGAGGGCAGAGTGGGGTCTAAATGCGACAATCCTGAAGTGGGTCCCCCGCCTTGTTGAAGTACTCCCATGGCAGCCTCACTTTTCTGGTGCGGTGGTTGTCATGGCTGTTCGACCAGTAGCAATAGCACCCCCCTCTCCCTACCCTCAGCGGCTTGAAACTCTTGTGGGTATGTAGTGCGCTTTACAAATAATTTGATTGATTGATTGATTCACATCTTGCTGCTCCCAGTGACAGCCACAGGCATACAAGGTCACCTATCCTCTCTTTGCATGGCCTCTGGAATGTTCAGCACAGCCAGCAGGAAGACTGGCAGCCCTTGGCCCCCAATCCTGGTGACAGGCAGGATCCTTGCAGAGCTTCCCTTCTTCACACATTCTGGCTGGCTGCATGGCAGATACGTGTTTGAAGTGTATTTTGAGGTTCTGTTTCTTTTGAAGTGCTACCTGCTCTGCCCTCTCTTTCTCTTGAAGGCAGTTAGTCACAGCAGAAGCAACTCCAAAGCTATTCCAAACAACACAGTTCATGGGAGCTAGTAGAGTTCACAATTGAGTGTCAGTCATAGAGAAAGGTTAGCCCAGCTCTTCTCTTTATGATTTTCATATCAGCCCCATTTCCTTCCTGAGATATGCCCAGGCCACTTCCTTGTGACTTCTCACTGAATGAAAGAGAACTCTATGAAGTCTACAGGGGGAGCCTGGCTTTCCCCTCTCCAGTGTGTGTCCTGCCATGCATTCATGGATGAAGCAATACACAAATCTATCCCTGTATTGCACCCTTCCCAGGCACACATACACCCTTTGTAGATACTCCACTTGTGCTATTCAGCACTACACACCAAACGAATGTAGGCAAAGGGTGAGTTAATCACACAGAAGCTGAACTTTGGCTGGAACAAGCTGTAGGCCTCACTCCAGTGACACAGGTTAAAAAGGACCTGATGAATGCATGTTATGCTGCTACCTCAGCGCTCGTACTGCTTAACTTCTGGTGAATGCAGTAGCCTGCTGCCAGGCCCTGTGTCCAACTCCCCCAGGGGACTGCCAATGCTGTGCACAACCTTTGGCGTGTGCGGCATATGGTTGGCCTTTGGGCCCCATGGCCCGCATACCCTTGTGCCAGAATATATATAGTAAGGGGAGAGAGTTTGTAGTCACCCCATCTTCGAGCCTTGATAGCCCGCAGTGACCACATCCCCCAGAGCCAAATTCCAATACAAAGGAAAGGGAACCTAAGGGCCCCTAATCTTTAAACGAACATCCTTTGGGTCCAATGACAAATAAACAGGGGCGGGGGTGTGCGGCACCCTCCATGAGATTTCTTAGGACTTGATGCCCCCATTCCACAAACATAAATTCTAAGGAAAGGAGCACATACAATAAGAAAAGGAAGGGAGGCTGTGCAGCCCCCTTTGTTATTTGGTCCCTTGGATCCTACCCCCTGGGTCAGCATGTTATTATGCCCAATGCCCAGGGGCAAATGTTGTTATAGAGGGGAGAGGGCCAGGCATCCCCAGATCCCCAAGCATCTTTGGGTCCCGAGAACCCCATCTCAAGGCCTGCATTAATTATAGTGCCTTGGTGCCTACCTGGGGCACCCACCAACCACCAAGTTGGGGCTAGAGGGAGAGCCAGGCCCAGGGTCACTGCGGCCCCTGCCGGCTCCCCTCATGGTGCGGGAGCCAGCATTGCTCCAACCTGGTGGGAGATGCTGTTTTATTGCATGCTTCCTCAGGGTGGGAGAATTATGTGTTCTGTTTCCCTGACTACAGGCGTGCGTCAGGGAAACAGAACCCAAGTCTGATCCCAACTGTTGGAAGCATGTTTAAATCTCCTGCCGGCGGTTAGCAGACTAGCATGTTTGCTCTAGTTTGGTGAGAGATTTAAAAATACTTTTGTCAGAAGGCCAGGGAAAGCATGTTTCCCTGCCTGTGCTAGTGTAGACAAGAAAACTACTGTGTCCGGCGTGGGCTCTTCAGGAAAAAGTTAGTATGCCTGCCTCTGGGGATGGGCTCCCTGTGGCCCATAAAGACAAGGGAGGGGGCTGCTTTGCCTCTCCTTCCTTTAAACTTTATTTTGGCCCTGGGGATGGTGTTCCCGGGGCCAACAATGGCTCCTTGAGGGGGGCTACATGTCCCCCAATTTTCTTTTAGCAATCGACCCTGGGGAATGGAAAACTGGAGCCCTGAAAGGTTCGAGTAGGGGGTGCGTGCCCTATTCCCCTTGTTCAAAATTTTGGCCCAAAGGATGGGGTCTTCAAGGCCCAAAATGGGCTCATGGATGGAGGGGGTCTACTCATGCGCCCCCCCTATATAATTAATTTAAAAAATGGCAGTTGCCATTTCCTTTTTTTGTTTCTTTTGATACAATCTTACGGGATAGTGATTATTACTACATACATACAGGGAATTCCTTCAAAAACATCAGATTGTATAAAGGGTTATTTTATTCACAAAGCTTCTCATTGAAATTCACAACCTGGCAACGGACATACTACTAGTATTCTTAATTCATTTACCCGTAGTATATATATATATATCTGTCAGCTCCAATTTCCAAAAATACCCAGCCGGGTTTGTAGAAACAACAGCACTCACACGGGCAGCAGCAATACTTTTAGCAGGTCGGTTTATTTACAAAAAGGCAAACAGACGCGTTTCGGGATTAGAATCCCTTCGTCAGTGTTATCATTTTGAGCGCCAAACTTTTTCCCTTATCACTGTTCATGTCCGCTATTGACACAAACAAGGGACTAATGCAATTGCGTCTATAAGGCGCGCCATCTTTAAACGCCTCGAAACTCAAACATTTCGTCTATATGAGCTAATCAAAAGCAATATTTCTGTTGTGTGCAAAAAGCGTCAATGAAGACGTCAGTGTATTAACACTTAAAGCCATCTCGCCGTGTATCGGCAACATTTCATTTCTTTTTAGGACCGTATAATTCCCAAAACCAGCCATGTACCTGAGAAACAACGCATTACTAAGAATGCACAATTAAAGCAAAAAATCGCTATATTCAAAAACAGCGCTATATTAAGCAGATCTTGCCTTGGATCGGCATTTGCAACCCTAAAATCAGGTTGCAAAAAACTCAGGTCATTGACAAATAGAATCAACACAACAACATATATCATTTAGACGACAAAAATTACTTACACTATATACATTTTCAAAATTTCATCCCTGGTGCATAATCAAAAATACTCCAAAAACATTACAGAACAATATCATCTGATTAAACACATTTTATGTTATTTAGCCCAAGTGGGAGGAAAGTTCCTCTCCCATATTCAGTCCCTTCGGAGCCTTGGTCTCAAGATCAATAATAAATCTAGATTCTAATCTTCTCAGAACCTGCAACCGATTTCCTCCTCTAGGATTCTCAGTTACTTGATCTAAGCAGAAATATCTTAGTAGAGTCCTATCACTTTTATGTTTGATGGCAAAATGCCGTGCTACTGGGTAGCTAAAATCTTTATTGGCAATTGCCCGCATGTGTTCAAGTATCCGGAGTTTAACTGGATTAATGGTACTGCCCACATACCTCAATGAACACGGGCAGACCAGGCAGTAAACTGCATGGTCTGTGTGACATGACATGAATTTTGTGATTTTTCTTTCAGCTTGACGACCAGGCACCTCATATGCCAACGTCCTTTTGCTTGCTGAGCAGGCTTTACATTTCCCACACGGGAAAAACCCTTTTGCATCTTTCAAAGTTCCCAACTGTTTCTTTTCAATTGGCAGATAGCTATGGACTATCTCATCTCGCAGCGACCTTGCCCTTCTAAAGGTGATAGCCGGCACAGCTGGAATATCTGGTCCTACAATTGGGTCCGATTTAAGTATGTGCCAGTGTTTGGACAGGATTAATCTTAATCTGAAAGAGTTTGCAGCAAACGGTGTAATCATTCTAAATTGTACTTTTTCAGATGGAGTCAGTACCTTCTTTTCAAATACTTGGCTGCGAGGTATTTTTCTAACTTTCTTCAAAGTTTCATATAACTTGTTGGCATTATAGCCTCTGTTCCGGAACCTCTCTATACTGTCACTGGCTGCTTTTTCAAAATCTTCATTATGAGTGCAATTTCGTTTTAATCGTAACAATTCCCCATAAGGGATGTTGGAGATTAATTTACGGGAGTGGCTGCTTGAAGCGTGTAAAACGCTATTACCCGCAGTCGGCTTCCGATAGAGTTGGGTACTTATTTTGCCGTTCCTCACACTCACTTCTAAGTCGAGGTAGTTAACCCTGTCTCTACTAATATCCCCAGTGAATTTAAGATTGCACTTATTATTGTTGAGCACTGCAATGTACTCCTCAGCCTCTTCCATAGACCCGTTCCATACTAGGAGCAGGTCATCAATATACCTGCTCCATGCCACTATCTTTTCGTTCCATGCGGCATTGCTAGGGGCCCAGGCTACCTGCTCCTCCCACCAGCCCACGAATAAATTCTCGTAGCTGGGGGCGAAGCAGGAACCCATCGCCGTACCGGAACGCTGTTGATATATAGTCTCCTGAAAAAGAAAGATATTATTGTAGAGACAAAATCTTATAAGTTCCAACAACATTTTGTTGTGTAGAGCAAATCTCAGTTCTCTTCGATTCAGGAAAAATTCAACAGCTTTGATTCCTTGTTCGTGGTCTATGCAAGTGTAGAGGCTTGTTATGTCCAGTGTAATCAATATATAAGATGGTTGCCAGATGATAGACTCTATTTTTTCAATAAAATCTGTAGAGTCTCTTATATAAGATTTCAAAGATAGTACAAAGCCAAAAAGAAAGTGGTCAAGAAATTTAGAAAGGTTCTCAGTCAAACCTCCTATGGAGGAGATGATAGGTCTCCCAGGGGGGTTGTTAATACTCTTATGGACCTTGGGCAGGTGGTAAAAACAGGGTAAGATTGGGTTCATGATCTTAAGAAAGAGATATTCATCCAATTCGATAATTTGTCGATCGTGCCATTTCTTAAGCAAGTTGTGCAGTTCCTCAATACTAGTCAAGTAATCCTTTTTCGTGATGATATTATAACACGTCCGATCATCAAGCTGTCGTTTTGCTTCTGCAACATATTGCACTTTTGACATGATGACTATGTTGCCTCCTTTATCGGAGGGTTTGCAGATAATCTTTGGATCCTCCGTCAGGCTTCTCAGCGCCTGTTGTTGTTTTATAGTCATATTATAGTTCCTCTTTTGGGGATTGGATTCCATACTCATGGCAGCCAGATCCCTGGTTACCACTTCTGCAAAAACGTCAATTGCATCCGCTGCAGTCTGAGGGACAAATCGTGAGGCGAGTTTGAAGCTGGTCTTCGATGCTTCCTGTTCTACATTAACATTATCCAGTCTCTGTGTTAATGTATTATTCGTTGCAGTAATTTCCGTTTCGTTATCCGTTCTTAGATTCTGCAAAACTTCACAGGCTGTTAGGTCATTAACCGTGAGAAGATCGGTATCCTTGTTATTTCGAAGATGTTTGGATTCTTGCTTCGTAGGCTTAATCTTAAAAAACTTGTGCAACTTGATCTTTCGAGTGAACTTGTAAAGGTCTATGCGTGTCTGTGTATATTCCATATTCTTATTTGGACAGAATGTTAGTCCCAATTTTAGGACAGACTCTTCAGATGGTGTTAAGGTTCTTTCAGACAGATTGACAATAGTTAATTGATCTTGAGTGTTTACCACTTGCCCCTCCTTTGGCTCCTGGTCACTCGTGTTGTTGATCTTGGTTGTCCTCTGCCTTTTGGCTTTCCATCCTCCTCACCTTGTTTGCCTGCGTTTTCTGGGGGCTTGTTCTTGCCGCCCCAGCTCTCCCGAATGACTTTGAACTCCTGCTGAAAAGGAGTCTTCGTGGTTACTGTCGCAGGCATTGTGGTACGGCCAGGCATTTCATCACCCGAGTGTTCGCTCTGAGTAATGTCAGAGTCCGAGGTCTCCACTCTTGTTTCTGTTGATGTACTCAATGCCTGATTTTTCCTGGCCAGCTCCTTGCGAGGTTGATCGTATTTTCTATGGAAGGTCAGAACCCTTCCCATGGCATAGTCTCGCTCGTCCCGGTCAAATTTCTCTTGTTTCCTAAGTTTGATTTTGGTCTCATATTTTTGGAGTCTCTTTTTCATATTAGCCCTGAGTTCTTCCTGTTCCTCTTTGTTCGCATTCTTCGCGATCTGTTCTTCCAACTCTTCTATTTCTTTTACGACCTTGTCGCGGTCGCTCCACGCAAATTGGATAAGGATCTCCAGCATGCCTTTGCAAGAATTGGCAATATGTGATGCCCATGTTTCTAATAATTGGGGGTCTGGGTTCTCGTATGCGGGTACCGTAAAGATCCGAAGACCTCGAGGCACTCTCTGTACCTCTACGTATCCCTGCAATGATGTACCCTCCCACCACTTGCGGAGTTCCCGTTCATATAATTTCTCAAGTTTCTGGAACTGCGTGGCTAGGGTGTTGGAGACAGGAACGTTTATTACTGGTGGTGGTTTTGAAACATCGGGATTTTTGTTTTTGAAAATGTCTCCCACCGCATCGCGGCGCTCTGACATGTTGAACATTTTATTCTCTTGTTGCCACAGTTTTTGGTCTCCCGGTCCCGGGAGCCAAACCTTGTATCCGCCTGCTTGTTGCCAACTGCCCTTACGCCCAACCGTCAAAATGTAGGGTTACGCGGAAAAAGTGCATAAATGTACAGGCTTACCGTGTTTAAAGTCCGCCTGTTCTTACACTCTCCGTTTCACTCCGGACACTTGTCATTGACGCTTTTTGCACACAACAGAAATATTGCTTTTGATTAGCTCATATAGACGAAATGTTTGAGTTTCGAGGCGTTTAAAGATGGCGCGCCTTATAGACGCAATTGCATTAGTCCCTTGTTTGTGTCAATAGCGGACATGAACAGTGATAAGGGAAAAAGTTTGGCGCTCAAAATGATAACACTGACGAAGGGATTCTAATCCCGAAACGCGTCTGTTTGCCTTTTTGTAAATAAACCGACCTGCTAAAAGTATTGCTGCTGCCCGTGTGAGTGCTGTTGTTTCTACAAACCCGGCTGGGTATTTTTGGAAATTGGAGCTGACATATGGGACGCGAACACCATCGCGCTACGCGGCACCCGCCCTGAGAGTGACTCACGTTATGGTGTGTTGGAGCCTATATATATATATATATATATATATATATATATATATATATATATATATATATATATATATATATATATATATATATATATTCACTGAAAAAACCATAGGTTATAGACCATATATAGTTAGGAATTAGCATTTACAAAACCATGAAAATTCACTGAAAAAAACCATAGGTTATACACCATATATAGTTAGGAATTAGCATTTAAAAAACCTTATTTTACTCACACAAAACCAATGAAATTCCATATATAGTTAGTTGTACTAACTATATATCGCGCACCCGCAATCCACTGCTGATCATGTCACATATTACATCATTCATGACATGGTCAGTGACATCACTGATGACATCACTGATGACATCTCAAATGACATCACTGATGACATCACTGATGACATCTCAAATGACATCATTGATGACATCTCAAATGACATCACTGATGACATATCATTTGACATCAATGGTCACATCACTGATGATATCATTCATGTGACAATACAATGCATCTCCTCACACTTTAATATAACCTCTGTTACACCCAGTGTTAAATACAGAATATATTTTTTAAAACAATTGACACACCAATACTAGTTACTACATACGCACTCACTGATTCCTACGTCTACACACACATTCACTCATTCACCCATACAATCATTCATACATACAATCACTCATCTTTACAACACTATCATATGCACTCATACACCCTATACAGACACTCACACTCTGCCACTCATCCTTGGAGTTACTCACACACCTAGTCAGTCCTGTAAAGAATCAATCACACTTCCATTTTCTAATCTATACAGTTAAACATAGAGTACCTTACATTTTCAAACATATTCTAACACATACTTACTCTCTTATAAATCATTGATACAAGAACACATTGATCTGCACAGAGTCACACATCTCCCAGCTAGCCACACACACACTCAGTCTCCCATACAAATACTTGGACAATCAATCAATAACTCATATAGTTACTCATATAGCTACTGATCAACACATGCAGCAGTTTACAGAATACCAGACATAATGATGCACACATTAAGACAGTTTAGTCACTAACCTATGCATTCAGTGAGACACATTTAATCATTCACTCATACAGTCAGTCACGCACCTACTAAAACATTCATTCAGACACTTATACATCCACTCATTCAGTTGTGATGTGATGTCATCAGTGATGTCATTTGAGATGTCATCAGTGATGTCATCAGTGATGTCATTTGAGATGTCATCAGTGATGTCATCAGTGATGTCACTGACCATGTCATGAATGATGTAATATGTGACATGATCAGCAGTGGATTGCGGGTGCGCGATATATAGTTAGTACAACTAACTATATATGGAATTTCATTGGTTTTGTGTGAGTAAAATAAGGTTTTTTAAATGCTAATTCCTAACTATATATGGTGTATAACCTATGGTTTTTTTCAGTGAATTTTCATGGTTTTGTAAATGCTAATTCCTAACTATATATGGTCTATAACCTATGGTTTTTTCAGTGAATTTCATTGGTTTTTTAAAAGCTAATATCTATAGCTGTAAAATGTATTCTTCTTTAAATCCCAAAAAATATTTTATATGTTTATTAATAATTTTTTTAAAATATTTTTTTTGTTTCGCTCCCGGTCCGCGAACCGGGAAGCTTCCCGTTAGCTCAAATTAATGCCGCGACCCGGTCCGCGAACCGGTAAGAAATCAACATCGTGACGGTATCGCGTTGCCGCGTAATGCGTCTTGTGACGTTCCGCGTTAGCGCACCCGGAAGTGCCCCGGGGCGCGGACCGAGGCGCGAAACGCAGCTCCCCGGAAGCGATCCGCGGCGCGTCGCGAAAGCGCGACGTATCGCGTTGCCGCGTAATGCGTCTTGTGACGTACCGCGTTAGCGCACCCGGAAGTGCCCCGGGGCGCGGACCGAGGCGCGAAGCGCAGCGACCCGGAAGCTAACCGGGGCGCGTTCCGCAGCGCGTAACATGAGCGTGAGAGGTCATGTGACTTGTTAATAAAACTTTTCATTGGTTCATTTCACTTTTGGTTTCATAATGATGTAAGGCTAGGTCAGGTGACCTAAAAATAACACTTTTCATTGGTTTAGAACTATTTTTTTTCCCAAATGATGAAAGCCCCCACCTTTTTTCTCACTCTGACTTTCAACTTTGAGAAAGGAAGACCTGATCATTTGCTCTGATTAAAAAATGGCTTCAATAGTAGCTTCAGCTTCTGCACCCCCACCACCACCACCACCATCTCCTCATAGGAAGAGAGGACCATCTGCACAGTTTATTGGAGACACAGAGGAGGAAGAGGAAGAACAAGACGGAGAGGAAGAAGAGGGACCACGATTTGTCAAAGAGTTACCCCGGGTATCTCATCGCAAAGTTAGCTTTATCTGGCAATTTTTTTCCATTCCACCAGGAGAGAAAAAAGTCAATGCACGCTATGCTACGTGCCTTATCTGCCAAGAAAAGTTATCCCGGGGCACTAATAAAAAATACAGTTATGGAAATTACACGATGCACCGACATATGCAGAGGTGGCATCCAATCAACTATAGTCGTGCAGAGGTGCGTGAACTACAACAGAACCCCCCAACTTCGGTGACAAGAACATCACCCGATATGTCTCTCACATTTGGAGAGGCCAACGAAACAGCGCCAAATATCCCAAAAAATTTTGTCCATATGAAGGTGACATGCTTATATTGTGGCACTTTAATTTCATGCGCAAACATGAGTCTGAAATTAATTAATTTGGCTTTCACGAAAAAACACCGATGCTCCAAACGCAGCAAGTTTTAAATTTTTTTTTTGCTCCTGTTGAGCCTTTTTCAATGCCTCTTTCTGTTCCTTCCCTTTGAAAAAAAACAAAAAAAACAAATAAGTGTTCAAAAATACAAAAAAAACAAATAATGTTCAAAAAAGAAAAAAAAAATATAAAACAACAAAAATATAAACAAAAAAGTTCTTTTTAGAACTACCTCCCCGTTATTAAAAATTAGCTAGAATGTTTAGCACTCTGGCAAGCTCTATTTCTTTTGGTTCGCTTCCCGGTTAGCTTCCCGGTACGCGAACCGGGAGCTAACCCGAAATTTTTAAAAAAAAAAAAATAGAGTAAGTAAGGCCCTTTTAAAACCTCCACATTAAACCTATGGGGTCATGGAGGATCTAGTATGCCCCCTTATGGTTATTTCCCCCTTTTTTTTGTCCTCCTCTTGTCTCTCAATCCTACCGAGAGACAAGATGGCGGCCGCTCCGGACTGTTTAGAATGTTGACAGACACCGGAGGGCCAATCAGCTTCGCTTCGTGAAGTTCCGTTACGCGTAAGGTCCGCGAACCGGGGCGCTGCCCGGTCCGCTGTTACAGATATATATCTTTTTTTAAACGTTAATTTCTCAAAATCCACTGGAGCACATATATTGAGACCTACAAAAGGCACATCGGGCTACCAGTCCCTACAATTTTGCCAAGTTTCGTGCAAATCCATTCAGCCGTTCGGGCTAAAAGTGAGGCTAACCGCCCTATGGTAAACTCAATGTTAAAAACACGTTTTGGGACCCCCCTTTTTTCTCGGCCCCCCCTTGACGAACCCCCCCCAAATTTCCAGGGGCTGCTCAGAAACAAAATGTTCCATTTTCCAGAAAATTTCAGCCAATTCCGTCCACAAACGCCAAAGTTATTAGACATAGAATTTTCAAAAATCCCATAGGGAAAAAATCCTAACTATATATACCTACTGGCGACCGCCAGTAGGTATATATATATATATATATATATATATATATATATATATATATATATATATATATATATATATATATATATATATTACCTACTGGCGGTCGCCAGTAGGTAGTTATAGTTAGGACCTAGTTTCCATAGGAAATCCTCAACATTCTATTTGGATTAACTTTGGCCCTGGTGGATGAATCTTTGCGAATTTCTCAAAGAAGATGGCTCGGTCCGCTGCGCTCCTTCCCTGAAAGTTTGGGGGGATTGGTGAAGTGGGGGCTGAGATAAAAGGGGGTCCCAAAACGTGTTTTCTCCATGTTATTTTCCATAGGACGTTTAGACACGGCTACAGGTCGAACGGCTGAATGGATTTATAAGAAATTTGGCAAAACTGTAGAGTCCGGCTCGCAGATTACGCTTTTTTTGGAATGGTGTAAATCTGTTCAGTAGTTGCTGAGAAAATTAAAGTTAAAGTCAATTATATATCTATAAGCGCGCACGGGTGCGCGCACTCAAGCGGCTGCGCGCAAGTGGAATTTTTTTTGCTGCGTGACGTCTGTTAACGTTCGATTCGAAGGAAATCAGGAAGTGTTGACCGCCATTTTGTCACTGCGAGTAAATATATTGTCATTTCAAAGCGTTGGAACATGGAAAGGGGAGAAGGTAGAGATTGTTTTGCTGTGTAGGTTCTCTCAGGGTGTGCAGTAAGGCCCTTAAACGCGAAAATATATATATATTTTTTTCCAAAAAAAGTTGCGGGGTGCGCGCACTCGGGCGCGCACTCCTATTTACAAGAGTGTGAAAATGGAGATAAATCAGAAGTTTGAGTGCTTTGATATAAGGTGGCTCTGAAAAGAGCCCTTGTGTAATTGAGTTTTTTCTGCATTTATAAGTAAGTACCGATGCAGAGTCTGATGTTGCAGAGGAAGATTCTGTTACCCTCATCCGTGAAATGAACACCATCTGTCCTATAGATGTCTTGCATGTGGTAACGCAAGTGGTTGTGGTAAATAGAACCCATGCTATAATCTCTGAGGAAAGCAGAAACAGATTTATTTACATGTCTCCTTGCTTTCTCAATTTGTGCACAATGTTGATTGGACCAATTCCATTTCTGTCTTTGGCATATATGGGAATATACCAAGGCAGTTCGAGGAAAAAGTGTCATCAATTGTTGAAAGGTGTCTTTTAGAAGCATTTCCAGACCTACCCCAGTCAATGTGCCTAGATCGTTCCCACCACAGTGCACAATTATAAGGTCTGGTTCTGGGAGATGCATAAAAGTTTTCACCTATGGTATTAATTGGTGACATCTTAATCCTCTTTGCCCAATCCACGTTATCTGCACATTTGGTAAATCAAGGTTGGAAATTCGTCTGCTTGCTGCATATTTTCCACTCCAGTGAATATAGCTGTGTCCTAAAAGCCAAACCTTCATTTTCAAGGCAGATGCACTCGTACTCCAATGGGTTCTGAAAGTGGAATGGCAGTTAGAAGCTGAAAGTCAGGATAAAAAAATGGATGAAGCTTGGTGTGGTTGAAAAACAAAAAATGATTGGTTGATTCTAATACGTGAAGATTGAAGACTACGTTGCATGTTAATGTTATGTAAAAGAAAAAGTAGTATTGTGTGTGAAAAAAATGACATGTAACAGAGCTGTGGATAGGCAGGTGTTTCTGGAGGGAGAACAGTGTTGTTAGTTTGCTGTAGAACGTTGAGATATGAACTTTTGACCTGTGCCTTCAGCCAGGTGCAGAATGAGGTGTTACCATGGAAACAGCCAGAGATGGCAGTGGGTGATGGGTGACTTTTATGTGACATTGAAAATATTGTGAGGGACAACCAACTGAAATGTAAATTTGAATACAAAATTTTGCGGGAGGAAATATGATTGGCTGAAGAGACATATATGAGTCTGTATTGACTGGATATCTGTGCCATTGAATTTTGGTTGCAGTGATAGCAGCATAATTGAGACTTCCGTCAAACGAATATCTATTTTGTGACTGTCACTGTTGTACATCGTACAAAGCATTGGTAAAGGTAAGTCTGTAACTGTTTGTTTTGTCATGTACCGTAAAATATGGTTTACTCACAAACAATGATTGATTTTCCTCATAGTTTGAAACTAAACTCATTTTTGGCTGTCATAATGTGTTGTATTTGTAAAACTATTTTAAATTTAAATGTGAAATATGAAGTATAAAATATGTTTAATATAAAGAGTAATTATTTGTGTGATTTTGAAGCCTTTATATATAATGAGAGAACTTGTTTATGAAGTGAAAAAATGATATTAGCAGAGAGACAGATAATGCAGATAGAGAGAGAAATGGTAAATTACATGTGATACCGTCGTGAAAAAATGTTAATGGTTAATGAATTCGTAAACTTTCTGTCACACGACAAAATTAGAGTGCGGTTTCTGGACGCGGCCTGCATTGGTGGGTGTAGGGTGAGAGGGGCAGGTGGTTGAGTGAAATAAAATGAAAAGTTGGTATATTACATGTGATACCGTCTTGAAAAAGTGGTAATGTTTAATGAATTCTTAAAGTTTCTGTCAGACGATAAAATTATAGTGCGGTTTGTGGCCGCGGCCTGCATTGGTGGGCGTAGGGTGAGAAGGGCAGGTGGTCGAGTAAAATAAAATGAAAAGTTGGTACATTACATGTGATATCGTCTTGAAAAAGTGGTAATGCTTAATGAATTCTTAAACTTTCTGACAGACAACAAAATTACATTGTAGTTTGTGGCCGCGGCTTGCACTGGTGGGGTGAGAGGGGGAGGTGGTCGAGTAAAATAAAATGAAAAGTAAAATGCTAATGGTTAATGAATTCGTAAAGTTTCTGTCACACGACAAAATTAGAGTGCGGTTTCTGGACGCGGCCTGCATTGGTGGGTGTAGGGTGAGAGGGGCAGGTGGTTGAGTGAAATAAATGAAAAGTTGGTATATTACATGTGATACCGTCTTGAAAAAGTGGTAATGTTTAATGAATTCTTAAAGTTTCTGTCAGACGACAAAATTATAGTGCGGTTTGTGGCCGCGGCCTGCATTGGTGGGCGTAGGGTGAGAAGGGCAGGTGGTCGAGTAAAATAAAATGAAAGTTGGTACATTACATGTGATACCGTCTTGAAAAAGTGGTAATGGTTAATGAATTCTTAAACTTTCTGACAGACGACAAAATTACATTGTAGTTTGTGGCCGCGGCTTGCACTGGTGGGGTGAGAGGGGAGGTGGTCGAGTAAAATAAAATGAAAAGTAAAATGCTAATGGTTAATGAATTCGTAAAGTTTCTGTCACACGACAAAATTAGAGTGCGGTTTCTGGACGCGGCCTGCATTGGTGGGTGTAGGGTTAGAGGGGCAGGTGGTTGAGTGAAATAAAATGAAAAGTTGGTATATTACATGTGATACCGTCTTGAAAAAGTGGTAATGTTTAATGAATTCCTAAAGTTTCTGTCAGACGACAAAATTATAGTGCGGTTTGTGGCCGCGGCCTGCATTGGTGGGCGTAGGGTGAGAAGGGCAGGTGGTCGAGTAAAATAAAATGAAAAGTTGGTACATTACATGTGATACCGTCTTGAAAAAGTGGTAATGCTTAATGAATTCTTAAACTTTCTGACAGACGACAAAATTACATTGTAGTTTGTGGCCGCGGCTTGTACTGGTGGGGTGAGAGGGGGAGGTGGTCGAGTAAAATAAAATGAAAAGTTCTGACCATGAGGTTGTACAGAGATTTGTGCAGTAAATGTGTTCGTAAATTGAGGTACCAAACGGAGTATAAAAATATCTCTCTCACTCCTGCTGTTTGACTGCATCTTCATCTGCCTTCTGTTTTCCGTCTCCGTTGCCCTGTCTTATCTTATTGTGTGTGTGTCTGTCTGTGTCTGCCTTCAGTCCGGGCTGAGGAACTTTGCTGTGGAGGCACACACAGATAGTCGCATCAAAGTAGTTGGAACGTTTTCAAAAAACTATTTATATAATTGAAATGCTTTTTTGAAGCGCTAGTGAATGTTTTCTTTCAGAATTACCGCTCGGTTGTTTCCATAGAGCAGAGGGTATGTTGTATTTCACTACTTAGTGCCTCTGCATCTGCACTCTGTTCTCTGGTGGCTGGCGGAGAAGTGTTTGTTATTGTGGAGATTAAAGGGTGATAAGGAGTGAAATACGACATAGCGTCTGGTCTGTAGAAGCGTGGGAGCAGTGATTAACACTGAGTGGAGCGGAACTGCGACGGTGCTTGAGAAGAGTAATAAATTATTTTTTTACAGAGGTACAACTGTCTGCATGGTGCGCGACCTACTAAGAAAGGGTTCACGGGCTGTTATAGGCCTGTGGGTTCTAGTATGAGTAAATCAGGTCGACAAAAGAAAATATTAAGTTAGTACAGCTGAAGTTACGTGGAACACATGAATACTGTTTCAGTATACAATCATTTTAGTTGAGATTATGGGTTAAAAGAGAGAACGTGTATATTTGAAATGTTTATTCAGAAATGCACTGTTTTCAAGGCAAGTTTCTAATCTAATACGAGTAGAGACATTGCAAAAACAAAGTAATCGGTATAGTCAGTAGTACATAGAATACAAACGGTATAGTTGATGAAAAATGAATATGGTTTTGCAAAATTAATTATACACTCTTATGAGGAAGTATATTATATTTTAATAAATGGAAGAAGGTCTCTGGCCTTTCAGTTTAGGAACGATACATGAAAATGCTAGTGGTTAGACATTATGTCTTTATCAATCAGCTCTCTGTATGCGAAGCACTATCACGTTTCTGTTATGCTATTGTGTAAGGGAAAAAAACGCGCCAAAACGGACAAACTGGCGAGAGGTGCATGTATCTAATCAAAATATTTCAGTTTATGGAAAATTAAATGATCAGAGGTGTCTGAGGCGGAATTAAGCAGTTCAAATGCGAAATTGCGTTTACAGTTATAAAAAACTCATTCTATATTTACACATTAATTAGGGCACATGTAGCATATATTAGCGAGTTTTGGTTCGAGTACGTTTGAAATAACATAAGATAAGATATACAATAGAATTGTTGAGATTAGACTTTAATAAAAAATAAAGTTCAAAATCGAGTAGGTGAAGAAAAAAAATTTAGTCCACATAAAAGATCAAAATTTAACCAGTAGGAAATCATAATGTCCACTGTTAGTAAAGCCAATAGGTCTGTTCATGTTAAGAAAGTATCCAAGAAAACGTGAAAAATATAGGGAGGCAAAACGAAATGTGGACGTCAATGGCTTGCATAACAGTCAACCCAGGATTGTATAGGCAAAGTAGGCAGCAACTGCTTCTAACAAGAAGTCACTGTTATGATCCGAAAACATGTCAGCCATCCAATTGAATAGAGGAAAGCAGCATTCATGATCTGTTATTACCGGAGCCTCTAGTACCATCAGAGGACAGCTCGGTGGGTTTCAATGTAGCTGTCTGTCAGGAAATCTTGCGCCGCTGCGAATATATCCCAATGACCCAGAACTCCTTGTATTGCTGCAAAGGCCATAATCCCTCCGTTGCAACAAAGCTGTTCATGATCAATTAACGGATTCATGAGATGATTGTAATTCACTTCAGGAGGTACCAAGTTGCAGAGACATAAGTCCAGGGCCCACATGAAATCACAGCTCAGGTAATGAAATACAGGCTGCACACAGGTGAAATAGGAATATCGAAATGATAATTGATATGAAGTATTCAGAGTCGAGAGTGCTAAGATGCCGTAGTAGTCAAGCATCTTCTGGCGAAATAGTTCTAAGTGTTCTGGCTTGTTTGCGAAGACAGGAGGGACATCCATTTTGAAATAAACGAGATGGGAACACAAACGTCGCAGCACTGGCAGTTCAACAGGAAGTCCACAGAAATAGGTCGCAGAGCATGGAGTGAATAGTAGCAGAATGACTTGATATCATTTTTGGCAGTCTGGTCACTAAACCATTGGTTAGTAGTTATAAAAAAAATAGCCTGTCTTGAAGTGGAGGATGCGTTTAAAATTAAGGGAGTCACCTTAGTACATTGTAAAGGAAGGCCACTCTTTAATAAGGAATGGTGTTGTCTGTGAATATTAGCTAAGTGAAAGATATGTTAGCGAACAGATGCTACGCTAACTTGTTTTTGTGACAATAAGGCTGTTGTTCATGTCTTGTGATTCAAGGCCGGAATTCGCTGCCAGATGAAAACATCAAGGTTCACATGCGTGGGGTAGATAAACTACATTCTTAAAGGGAAGCAAATGCAGAGTGATTTTTACCACGTAAGCTTTGTCGTTTAAAAAGTCATAGTGATTTTCATTATATGTAAAAAATAATATCACTGATGAAGAATGAAAAAAAATCGTTATAATAATAGGCACTGGTGTATTTTTGGAAAGATATGCAACATTACAGGGATTCCACTTAAATAAGTCATGTAATTGAAAGTGCCTGCATGTGGAGGACTAAATATATGTTTAGGCGTTTAATATGCAGCTTTGAAAAAAACGTGCGTTTGTTTTAAAAATGAAATGTAAAGGTTTAGAGCAGGAGTTTCCAAAGCGGTCGTGGAGGGCTAGATGCATGGCAGATTAAAAAAATTACTACATGTTTTTCAATGGGGTTACCTTAAACATATGGGGGCATATTACCAAGCAATAGCGATAATTATCGCTATTGCTTGGTTAGAGACAAAAATGTACCGCTGCGCTGCGGTAATTTTTATCGCAGATAAACCTTGGTATTACCAAGGTTTATCGCAAATGCGATAAAAAACGGCCGCAATGCATGAATATCGCTGAAAAGTCAGCGATATTTATGCATTACCGAGCTAATGCTCTTAGCCATGTTATCCACCTCCCATTGGATAACATGGCTAAGAACTGCTCAGGGCAGGTGTTAGCTTTTGGAGATATTCGCGCCTAGCACGAATATCTTCAAAAGTTGGTAATAGGAGATAGCGATGTTAGCGACTGTTTCCAGTCGCTAACATCTTGGCACGCCCACTTTGCATGTCATTAGTGATAAATATCACTGACATGCAAAGTGGGGCCCAAGATGGACGCTATCTCCTACAAGCTGTCGCTAACTGGTGTTAGCGACAGCTAGGTAATGGGGAGATAATTTTATCTCCGCTTTCTTGGCTTTTAAAGCCAAACAAGCGGAGATAAACCCCCTTGATAATATGCCCCTCGTTTCTTTATCTACTGTGTAGTTTTTCTGCATGTTGCCTATTCTTTGATTTTTACTGTTGCTGTGTCTTACACATTTTCCAAGGGCGGGTATAGGGTCATGGCAGCCCTGGGCAGGGAGCGTAGGTAGGGGGCTCTGTAACAGGGGGTTTGGGCGGGGCGGAGCGTGCAGTCCACTGAAGAGGGGGGGTGGATCAAGGTGTTTGGAAGTGGAACAGAGGCAGAGCACGCCAAATTCCTGCCATGGTCCGCTACGCAAATATGTATGCATCCTTAGAGGATTATTATATTAAGGATATATATTAATATGGTGGCTCCTGGGGTTTGGTGGTTCTGTGCAGGTGTACTGCTTGCATATGCCCATGGTTGGCCCTGTATTTTCTGTCTATGCACTTGTTCTCCGTCACATGGGCTTTTAGTTATGAAAGCCTTGTGTCGCTGGTGCATGAGTTTTAACATTGGAAAAAGTGATATATCTGTGGCGCAATGGTTTCATAAATGAGACATTTTGTATCTTATTGTAATGATAGAGAATCTTGGGGAATTTATCTGTTATGCTTGTTCTTTGCTATAATGGCTCTATGTTGTGTAAGAAATAAGTCTGTAATAAGTTAATTCAATTTTATTATTTTCTTTTTTACAGTGTTTGGTGCTGAAAAGCAACAACGTGCCTTCTGAATTACAGAATTTGAGGAATTATATTCTTTTTTTCAGGTGAGTTGGTATTTTTGCATAGGCAATTTTTTTGGGTGCACATGAAAATAATAAAGAAGATTTTTTTAAATGTTTGTAAAATTTCATTTTGGAATATGATTTTATCTTGAATTATTCACATGGGTTGTATCTGCTTATACTAGATATGTATTTTGAGATATTCTCCACTGACAGTTGAAATTATCTTTTAATGGGCTTGGTGCATCTGTTCTTTTTGATGGAGTTCAGATTTACGGATCATTGGAGTATAATTCTTTCATGTTTCCATTACTTAAATCTTGTGAAGTGCTCATGATTTTTGAAATCTTGTTGCATTATGTTTGGCAGTTTTTCTCCTTTATTTACAAAGAGGTATTATGATATGGTTCTAGGTGTGATGGGTATCTTTCCTGCATATCTGTGATTATACTATGTATAGGCATTGTTTTACATAATTATGCAGAGGTTTATTATGAGGTTGTTCTTCATGCTTAGTATGACATTTTGTATATGCTATGACTTTTACATGGTGAGTATGCTGTTGAAACATAAAAGGAACTGTCTCTGTGGGAAGTAGTAATCTGTTAAGTGAATGCTATGGTTTGTATAGTGTGAGCCTTCTCTTCAGAGTGCATATAGTTTACATAGCTCTTTGTACTGGTGAACTGAAAAAATGGGTCTCTAAAAATTAATTCTACAGATTATCAATATTTGTGATATCTAGAAAATCTAAAAAGAAATTTTACAGTAAAATGTCTTTTAACAACAGTAATTATTTAATGGAAAAAAAAGATCAGTGTTAATGTTTAGGGTTATATTGCCAATTTCTTTTCAAAACAAGAGGAACGTGGTATCTTAAAATATATAGAGTTAATAAGTTAGAAATTATAAAAATATATGTAGTTTAAAAATTAGTAAAGGTACTTTTAAGTTATACATTTATGAAAAAAGATATAATTTAGTCTTTATATTTTTTTAAAAGGATTCAAAAGAATAAACTGAGTCTAGTTATGGAGAATTCCTCAGAAGAGAAACAAATTCATTTTGAAATCATTAACGAAGTGATGGAGGAAATTTTAGACGCAGTCTTTCAAGAGGAAATAGATGAAAAAAATTATTTTATGGACATGTCTTTAGACTCCGCTTACTTAGAGATGGTTGAAGGAGATGAGGACTTTGGACTTGAAGAAGTCCCTGATGATATAATGGTGGAAGTTCTACAAAATTATGAAGATTTCAATAAAAAAAAATTTTTTTGATAGTAAAGCATTCTTGAAGACAGTTTTCTTGTCCTATTCGTCGTTGATGTGCTTTAGGAGAGTGATAAGACATGTTCTCATGAAGTGTAAAAGAGATTGTAGTAAAAAAGATTAAAACATCTACGATGACCCATAGTTCTTGAAAAAAGTGTACTGTTTGTATGCTTTAAAAATTAGAATTAAAAACTGTCTATAATGTTAAAACAGATATGGAGTGTGATAAAATTAAGAACCAACATTCACTACAGGATTTCCTACTCTGTTCTGTGATGTATTCCTATAGGTTCTGTATCGATCCCCCTATTCCTGACCCTATTCTGGTTAACAAGTTAACTAGCAGCCATCCCATGAGGCAGAAAACCCCCATGATGCAGGAACCGTTATCTGATAAAGCATCACTACGGCACAGGAACGTGTTATCTGATTAGGTCATAACGCTTGCCATCTAATTAGACAAGCGATATTCCTCCAGCCCCTGATAAGGCATACGGAGTTCTCATAACAAATCAAACCTATGACAACCTGGGAAAAACCCTGCGGCCATTGTTTTGATTTCACCGAGAACTTCAGCAAAAGAATGTGCTAACGACCTGGTCGTATGACATCCTTATTGACGTATCTATGTCCATCCTTACGTCAATCTCGGCACCTTAAAGGTATAAATATTACCGATATTGCCCTATGCAAACACACGCGGTGGTGACGAGATCGGAGCAGCCAGACTTGCCGAAGCCCAGAGCAGAACAGACCCCGCTGGCGCAGCCCCGCCTTTCTGACGCGCTGAGAACGAGACGCTGCCTTTCTCCTGCCGAGAAATCCAGCTCCGGCGCTTCCGGGTAGCCCTCGCAGGCAGCCTGGAATATCGAGACCAGAGACGAGAGATACCATCCCTCATCCATCCTAGATTCCAGGTACAGAACTGAATAACCCCACACAGAGAATTCTTTAGTCAGTCACTTGGCAAAACAAACTTAACTTAAACTGTAACTTTCTATTCCCGCCCACGCATTAGACTTAGGTCAGGTACACGGGGTAGGCATAGTTAGAAACACCAGTTGAGTACGATTAGTCAAATGTATATGTGTATGTAATATATCTTATTCATTTTAAACCTTCATATGGCTTAGAAACCATATCAATGTTTTTACAGTATTATTTTATACTTCTGCTTTTAATGTATGCACTTTACTTAACCATAAGTATTGCAATAATATCGATCCATTTCTCTTGTATGAGAAAAGAGACTGATCAATAAATAACATCTTTTATTGAACACGCCCGTCTCTTCCTTTTCTCTACAATCTGATGAGACTAAGAATGCACGTACTGACTGAGTAAAATAAATTGCCTTTTGTTCACACGACTCTCGAGATACACTCTTGATTAGGGGAGAGCAAAGTTGTCATGTTCTATGGTTGTCAGAAACTAAATCCCTTCTTGTCTATCCAGGGAGGTTCAACTCCTCCTTGCCTATTCGAGAAAGTTTCTAGTGAACTCTGAGCTAGCTGGCAAACCCAAAACTTTAAGTCTAATATCGACAGTAGTAGACCTAGTTAACGTCTGGTCTAGGCCTATACTATTGAAGGTATTATTCCAATGCGCAGAGCCTATTGGGATAATAGAAACTACACTACATGGCGCCCAACGCGTTTGGAAGGGCGATAAAACTAACGTAAGACATTTAGAGTAACTCAGTCGTGCTTTCTCACTCAGACCCCTTTTTTCCCATAAATACTCCAAAGACGTCTGGAGTGGGTGAAAGGTAATATCCGCCAAACCTCGCAGGAGGAAACTCCTATGTATGGTACTTGGTTTAGTCAACGTTGAAGGATAAACCGTTCCAAAATATTGTGCATCTAATCTTTGTTTCCATAAGAAACCTGATCTGCAAACAAACAAAGTAACCATCCTGTCGGTAAAATGGTAGACAGTGATGATGAAAGAGAGGCAGTTAGATTAGCAACTGAACTCGCAGCAGCTGATAATGCACTGCAAGACGCAGACCAGGATATAATACTCATCCTGGTCATCAAAAGGAAATCTATAACCTTAAAACTTATAGAAAATGGACTGACACCTAGATGTGGCACAGTCATATTCGTGATTGAGGCACACGAATATCGGCAGACAGAGGTATATTATTCATGGATACATTTTCCAGCAGCAAATGCTGTAACAAAGTACTTCCACTATTACAAAACAGAGGACCCTCCTAATGAGTACACTCCTTTCGAGGAGGTGGAAGTACCACTTAAATTTCAAGAGCATCTGCTCTTATTTAATGGCGCCCTAAAACATAATAATCACATCACCAGGCTCGGTCCATTAGGTAGACCAGGAGCAACGTGGCCGGTCCTAGCCGGATACACACCACATCCAGACATCAATGGGATGTCTCAAGCAGAGCTTTTAACACAGCTAAAACAATTAATAAAATTACATAGACAATTAGTCCAATATGTGATGCGGACTTCAACAATTCAACCAGCAATTAAAATTCCACAGCTGACCCCTCACCAGGGGAACACAAATAAAATTACACCACAGAACATACAATCCTGCCTAGGTAAAGTACCAGCTAAACGGGAACAAATACCATTCTGGTTAGCACAAAAAATCACCCAAATAGAGGCTGTGTTTCTAGACACCACCCCGTTAGAAAAACACAGGATTCTGACTATCCGTCTTCCAATGGGAATCGCACCACACATTGAGGACTGTGACACTTGGGGTACAGTCTTTGCTTCCGTCTACACAAAAACGCACGGTGTTCCATCCATTTCGGTAATACCAGATGTGCTAAAACAAATTCAAGACGAATACGGTCCAGAACCCGCTTTAACTCTTGGTATGAAATTACTAAAAGACTTCAAGCAGGTCTCGGCTATATTATTAGCCAACATAAAGGGAGAAGCAGCAAACGTGGCGATCCGCCAGAGGTTAAAAGAGACAGATATAGCAGACCAACCAGCTGAAATTGCCAGAATCATTGAAAAATCCTAGGAGGAACTAGGTAGAGATAGTTTAGGTGGAATACCAGTAAAACCACAACTGATTGAAAGTCCTGAAAAAATATTTTTTAATAATAACTCAACATCACAAAAAAAGAGCTGGGATGGAAACAAATAATCCAATCCTAAAGAAAAGAAATTCCAGTCCAGAGGAAGGTCTCCTAGGCGAAGAGAAAAATCTCCGAACCAAAGACACAGGTCAGCCCAGAGTGACCCCTCTGGGAAAAGATATAACCTTAGAAATAGGGATAATATAAAGAAGCCTGATAGATATCAAGACATTGATACACGTCCCTCTCAATCTTTTCAGACTTCCTCGCAGAAATCGGAAAGAAGAGGACGATCAGAACAAAGAGAAGAGCACGCCAAGTCCAAAGACAAGGAACCTGCTCAGCTAAAAAAGAAATTACAATTTCCAAAAAAGAAGGTAGCCAGTATCAAGGTAGTTAACAATGCCGAGAATACTGAGGACACAACTGAAAAACTGAGAATGGGCTCAGACAATGCTAGACAGCGCAGCAGAAGTGAGCATAGCTCGCAAAGTCCTTATGAATCATCTGGAGACAGTGGACACGAATGAATATCTTCAAGTGGAAACTGCAGACACCAGAGTTAGCAAACCTCACAAAATATATGAAATAACTTTACGTATAGAGGGGGATAAGACTAGAAAAATAAGGGGACTATTTTGGGATAATCTCTCCAAGGGCTATGACATCCTTCTAGCTGAAAAAGACTGGCCACCAGAGTTTGTCAGGGAGTGCCCTCATGGCGAAGAAATAATTATGCCTGCCTTCTCAAATCATATCCCAATTCATAAAAAATACACACTTGCCAGAAAGTGGGCAGTAGCGCAAGCTCCTGCTTTATATAAAAATCATGTAGGATGGGATGAGGACTCTCCTCCTCACAAAATCCAGTTAAAATCACAACCTACTGCACAAAGGCAGTACCCAATTAAGCAAGAAGCTAAAAAGCAGGTAAAAGAAATCCTAGATCAGCTTGAATACCAGGGGGTGATTGAAACTTGCACCTCACAAATGAACAACCCTTTGTTTCCGGTCTCCAAACCAGACAATTCATATCGTCTAGTTTTGGATTACCGACATCTTAACTCATGTTGCAAAACATTTGCAGTGCAAAACTCGCATAGTGCTGCACTAATGAATAACATAGTGCGCAAAAAATACAAAACAACATTAGACATCTCTAATGGATTCTTTTGTCAAAACATAGCACCAGAGAGCAGATATTTGTCTGCATTCTCAATAAATGGCACTCAAAAACAATTCTGTCGGTTAGCCCAGGGGTACAAGAACAGCCCGGGAGTATTCTCAGCGAGAGTAACAGAATTACTACAAACATATGATGACGAAGCATTATCTTATGTCGACGACATATACTTAACAGATGATGACTTGGATACTCACTTGAAGAGAGTGAACACCATAATACTTGGGTTCGCAGCAGAGGGTTACAAATTCAACTTTAAAAAATCCAGAATTGCCCATCTAACAGTCCTGTTCTTAGGATACGAATTATCAAGTGAAGGCAAAAGCCTGGCTGACAATTTCCTAGAGAAATGTGCCGTACTCCAAGCACCTAGAACACTAAAAAACCTACAGTCAATTCTAGGCTTCCTAAATTTCGGAAGAACATACATTGCAAATTACGCAGAAAGGGTCAAACCCCTTTATGATCTAATAAAACCAGATTTTAAAAGAACCAATTGGACTCAAATACACACAGAAATTTTGAGATCCTTACAAACAGACATGTTAATTAAAGCAAAATTAGAAACACGTGATAACACACGCAATCTTGTGATTCGAGTCATCCCAGGAAGATGCGGATTCACATACCTGACCTCTAATGAGGGAGAAAAGGTACCAATTGCATTCAAATCACACTTGTACACAGAAGCTGAAAAGAAATTCAGCATTAAAGAAAACATTGTTCATGCAGTTCAAACCGCAATAGCTAGAGAAAAAGATCAAGCGGACGGTAGACACATCACAGTCAGAACAGCGGAATCAGCCTTCGAGGCATTAACAACACCGTGTAATTTACCAACAACAACATTGAATACGGAATGGATACAATGGGTGAATTCAATTACAACGGACAAAGTATACTACTACTTTGATCCAGAACTAAAGGAATTGAAAAATCTAGAATATGAAAGAACATTCCCTCTGCCTATCGACATTCTGCCCTTATGACAATACGCTTGTGTAATCTATACAGACGGACATGCTCAACCCTCCGTTTGGGGAGAACAAGCATACAACCCCACATGTGAGATTACAAAAGAAGTGTGGCGCGGAGGTAAACTAAGACCTCTATTAACAAAAACACACTCAGTAGAAACTAATTCAGAACAACAGACTGAAATAATAGCATTGAAAATGGCGCTAGATAATGCGGATCGCGAATTCCCGACACTTATAGTGTCCGATTCATATTACTGCGTCAAATCATATAACAACGATTTGCAGACATGGATTCAAAACGGTTACAAAGATGACACAGGTGCAACAATAAAGCCGAAACTGCTCTGGGAACAAATAGCTCTTTTACAAAAAGAACTACCAAAGACTCACGTGACACACTCACTGAGTCATCAGCGTGATGGCGTTCACGTTGCAGGGAATTCATTGGCTGAAACAGCCACAGCGGTAGCAACTAAATCGGCTTCCGTAGCTCGAAAAAAGCGTACAGTGAAGTATATTGATGGTGAAACAGTGCTGGCAGTGAAAACGTCATCAAAAGGCGACTCCTCAGCGCTACCGATCAACTATCCACTCAATTATACATACATAATCGATGCAAACTCCATCCCTTTTGCTCGAATCCCTGGAGTGGGGGATAGAGTGATTCCAAACATGGACAGGAGAAACTTGTTAATCGCAGACGCACATATGGGCGAGGGTCTCAGACACCTCAAACTAAAAGATTCTCTGGAAGAATTACAATCAAGGTACTGGTGGCCAGGCATGAGCCTGCATCACACCATGTTTGTAAAAAAGTGCCCAAACTGCAACAGGAATCGCAGTGGTGAGAGAAACGGTGTAATACCGTGTCGTTTCACTCCAGAAAAAATCAACAGTAAAAAGCAAGGCTTGCGATTAACATATACAGGCTAGTTTCCACTTATAATGTAGATCACCAGCACTCGGCTGACATCTGGACTGTTATACAAAGATTTGCGAGTCTAAATGGCATATACGCTAAGAGCATGCTACGTTTGACCATTGTTTTCACTCGAGCCCTCCAGCCTGAGGGGAAACATGGCCCAATGAGCATAGCACAGCGGGAATCTTCTCACTTCCTTCCTGAGGGATACGGGATGGTGTAAAGAAAAAACTAAGGCATAAAGCAATCTATACCGGGAAGGATATTAGGTTCGGGAGCTGGGTGGGTCAAACTTCTAATAAGTGTCCAACGTAGTCTAAATAACCTGCCAAGAAATTCTCTGAAGGGATTCAGTCCGTACGAATTATTATTTGGAACTAGGATGTTAATCTCTGACCTTGACAGTCAGACTTCAGTGGTAAAGGAAAAAAGCTTTGATATCAAAGATCGTTTGGCTATTTTACAGGACTTAAATGAAACAAGAAAAGACCTGAGCAACATAAAGTTGAAACAGCAGCCAACAACCACTGAAGAACCACCACCTGTCCCAGCAAGACCTGTCTGGATTCCAAAAGTCGGGGATCTAGTCAGAGAAAAGATCGCGGTAAAGAAGGAATTTGGGCCTTCTTACAGAAAAGCAGTTCCTGTCTTGTCTGTCAACGGGACAAGATCAGTAGTACTACCGCCGCTTGCTGGTAAAAAGGAGAACCGAGTTGTATCCATCGACCTGGTAAAACCACAACATGTGGCCGATAACAAATAGTAGGCCAAGTGGACTCCCCAGAAGTAGTAGAACACCAAGATTTGCTACTAACACAGAGGCTCAATCTAAGAGGCTAATCATATTCGAAACGCCTACAGAACTACAACAAGGACTATGCAACAATGCAATGGAACTTAGACCTCTGAACACCCAAATAAAAACATTTAGCAGAGACACACCAACCTATAATGAAGTAACAAACGACTATGCAAGAAACAGTAATCCTGAAGCAATTGGAACAATTGACAGAACTGCATCCGGCTACTTCATAAACTTCGATGATTCCTCTGAGGATTTCACTGAATCAAAAACACAGCCATCAACAAAAACCTTTAAAGATAAAGCTAAAGAACTTTTGAAACAACTGAAAGAAACATATCTGATTTCTCCATGGATTGAATTTTGGGTGGGTTTTGGTGCATTTATCCTCATACTTTGGCTCATCATGATACTAACTTTGGGACGCTTCATTGAGGGAAAATATGCTAAAATGGACACAGCAAGTCAGAAAATCAACTTGATCCTCAAACCACACACATCTTCACACGTCGAGAAAAGAGAACTTTCTTCAGTCAACTTCACAGCCAATCCTATACCGGGTGGGGTAGCATGGGATAACACTGACTATGAAATCTATGGTCCGGTTGAAATCCTGAAATATCCACACCAGATTAAAATCTCATCGAGTGACTTTGTAAAACCAAGCTCATTTGCTGATGATTGGGACTTTGAAAGTATAAATAATATGATGTCTGACTTCGTGATGTCTGCTAAATTTACCAAACATGATTATTTGCAGGGTTCGACAAATTGTGATAGTATGTACTGTTATAACCACTATGGTAACCATTTTCTACATAGATCTGCACAACCTAGAAATGTTTTAAATTATAATCAATGGGAACATTGTGCAACCCCTCCAAAAGAAAGCTCAAGAACCGTTTACGACAAATATTCATACTTTTCAGGTTTTAACATAAGTAATGCTGAAACATTTTATTTCAAATTGTCAAATAAGACAGGGACAAAGACCATGATAACCAACACAAAATTGATATATTCAGACTCATTCTTTGAACAAATGAATACCTTTGGTTTTGATTATTGGGACAAAAAATGTTGAATTGAAAAGTGTTTGGGGCACAAAAGAATGGCAAGTACAGGGTATAGAAGCTTTGTCTAGAGCCTGCATGATCCCAGAACAAATTATATTTTTAAATGACACTGTTCAACAAACTACCTGTCTTGGCTTAGCAAAAATCAAAGACTTAAATAAACCGTCTATTCCAAAACCAACAATGAACAGCAATAGCTCCACAGATGAAGAGATAGACGTAAATTATGTATTAAACCAAAACAGAACACATCCAGATTGGAAACAGTGGTTGATCTGGCCCACAGATACTAATAACTGTCAAAACAGATTCCTGAACAAAACACAGGGGTTCAAAATGACCAGGCCAGACCCTAGATATCCCCAAATACATCACCCAGGGATAATAACCACCTACAGTGTGGGCAAATTATGCCTTCAATGGCTACAAACTTCCACACTGGCAGAAATCAAGCAACACCTAACTTTACTTACTGATGGTGCTGACTTGCGTGATTTCACTATGGGACCACGCAAACAGCGTCAAAAGCGTTTCATAGCAGCCTCTGTATATGCAGCATACAATGAGGCCTGGAAGGTTACTCAAATTGAGACAGCAGAAAGGATACGGGAAATTGACCGTATTAATTTGGAAAAATCACTTTCTGTAGTGGACAATGGGTTAATGACTCTGTCCTCCAGAATTTTTTCTCTGGACAGCATTGTGTCTTCAGCAATCGACATAATATCGCAAGACTTACTGTTGTTACAACACGGTCAGTCTCAATTGCGTTCTATTGTACAGCTTGGCTGGACGTTACAAAATCTGCGTTCAGGCTATGTGCCTTGGCGTTTAATCAACACAACGTCACTTTTCAATATCTTTAACCTTACTGATAAACAAATCAGTATGGCCCAGAAGGGTGCTGATTATACAATCCTGAGCATTGAGAAACTAGAAAGATTACCAGTGACAATGTCAGAACGACCTGTCAGTGAATGGATAATACATGGGATAATTAATATTCCAATCTCAACCTTCAGGTTTCAATACTGCCAAAAACATATACAGGCTGGCATGTACAAAAAACTGGGAAAGGGGTACATTAAAACAACATGGAACTTGCCCTATTCACATGCATGTGTCAGTAATAAAGGACAGAAAGTGTTTCTTAGTGGCAATAATTGTGCAATGTCACTGAGCGGTACACTTCTGTGTAATGGAATTAGTTTGCATGGAGCCTGTGAAGGGAACTCAAATAACCTTTCATGTCACCAGCTAGGCGCACCTGCAACAGAGATAGAACCATTCTTTCAAAGACTCTATAATGGGAGTTACATTCTAATTGTGGACCGCAGATGCTGTAGTCTTATGCCCGGGACTCCTTTTCTCGTAACTACGACTGCGAAGGTCAAGTGCTGTGGACGCTTATTGTTCCCCAGCTCCCTTCCAGACAGGGAGGCAAGGGCATGGCCCAACTTGAAAATTACTTCTATTCGAATAGATACTTTAAGCAGAATGAAAACAGTGCTTCTTCAGACGCCGACAAGGCTCACGTTATCAAAAGAAACGTATGATCACCTAGTTGCAAGGACGACTGCAGAGATACATTCATTGTTATCGACTAATTCCCCCATACATTTCGCAGAAATCCTGAATGAAATCTTAAATATTTCTGATACCAGTGGAGTCTCAAAAGTATTTAGGACGGTATTTTCGATGGCATTAACACCATTCAAAGCCATACTGGGTATTTTTCCAGATTTCGTCCATTCGATTTTTGGCAGACTTCCCCTCATTTTAGGACTAATTGCAGGAATCCTATTCTTAGTCCTTATATTTCGTTATGGCAAACCATTTCACAGACAAAACACCTGCGACAAGGGAAGAAACAATCCTAGCCATTGGATACCGGGACCGGATATCAAAAATCCTGGGACTATCCCGGCTTAGAGACCTGAACATGACTTGGTTTCTATCATTTCGACCCATGTGGCATCGATGTGTTTTACCTGTATTAAGGTGCCTACTATGCGGAGAAGAATGCGTGTTAGACTCCTGTCTGACGCTACAATCGGATGCACCAATGGATGCAGAAACATTGTTGAGTCCGATAAAGGCTCATGCTTTGTGCTGCCCTCAAAGGCTACCAATCCTGATGACGGCATTCGTGGAAGCTTCACCACTACGATTAAGGGGTAGTGAAGTTCAGGATGAAAGCAGCATCGATCTGGTACGACCTTCTGTCAGCGACATTAATCAGAATGTCAATGGAGACAATCATGCGCACGAATGCATGGTTACACCTATTTCCGAGTTAGTGGAACTCTCCCAGGAAGCTGTTGACAACTTTTTCGAGAGTCTAAATGATATGATGTTCTCACCAGAGCAGAAATAGAGACTTTTGAGCAAGCTCGTACACGGCGTTCCCTGATTTTGGCCTTCAACTTGAAAAACAAAATACCATGAACAATTTTCCCTCCAGTTCACGGACAGCAACTTTTTTCAGCAGCCCTAAAATATTTTTGCATATTTTTCGAGACACTATCTTCTGCTTAAAGTAAGAACTATTCTTGGAGAACTAAAATTTCTAATTTTAGATAGCTTATAGACATTAGCAGCCCGCTGGTATGTTCATAATTATTTTTATTCTGTGATGAAATGGTCTCGAACCTTTTTTCTGTATTAAGAGCCATTTCATGTGTAAATTCTCATATACATGTTAGTTATAATGTATAGATATGCGTGATTACTTTAGCATTATTCTACAGCTTGTGTGCATACATTACATGTGACTGTTTTCCGTATATTTGATATTTTCAAAATGCATTTATGTATTTTGGGGTGGTAAGGTATACACGATACTCTACAGTATGTTTTACTATGCATAGATTCGTAAATATGTCCATAGTTAGCGTGGAGTGGGTGTGATGTATTCCTATAGGTTCTGTATCGATCCCCCTATTCCTGACCCTATTCTGGTTAACAAGTTAACTAGCAGCCATCCCATGAGGCAGAAAACCCCCATGATGCAGGAACCGTTATCTGATAAAGCCACACTACGGCACAGGAACGTGTTATCTGATTAGGTCATAACGCTTGCCATCTAATTAGACAAGCGATATTCCTCCAGCCCCTGATAAGGCATACGGAGTTCTCATAACAAATCAAACCTATGACAACCTGGGAAAAACCCTGCGGCCATTGTTTTGATTTCACCGAGAACTTCAGCAAAAGAATGTGCTAACGACCTGGTCGTATGACATCCTTATTGACGTATCTATGTCCATCCTTACGTCAATCTCGGCACCTTAAAGGTATAAATATTACCGATATTGCCCTATGCAAACACACGCGGTGGTGACGAGATCAGAGCAGCCAGACTTGCTGAAGCCCAGAGCAGAGCAGACCCCGCTGGCGCAGCCCCGCCTTTCTGACGCGCTGAGAACGAGACGCTGCCTTTCTCCTGCAGAGAAATCCAGCTCCGGCGCTTCCGGGTAGCCCTCGCAGGCAGCCTGGAATATCGAGACCAGAGACGAGAGATACCATCCCTCATCCATCCTAGATTCCAGGTACAGAACTGAATAACCCCTCACAGAGAATTCTTTAGTCAGTCACTTGGCAAAACAAACTTAACTTAAACTGTAACTTTCTATTCCCGCCCACGCATTAGACTTAGGTCAGGTACACGGGGTAGGCGTAGTTAGAAACACCAGTTGAGTACGATTAGTCAAATGTATATGTGTATGTAATATATCTTATTCATTTTAAACCTTCATATGGCTTAGAAACCAAATCAATGTTTTTACAGTATTATTTTATACTTCTGCTTTTAATGTATGCACTTTACTTAACCATAAGTATTGCAATAATATTGATCCATTTCTCTTGTATGAGAAAAGAGACTGATCAATAAATAACATCTTTTATTGAACACGCCCGTCTCTTCCTTTTCTCTACAATCTGATGAGACTAAGAATGCACGTACTGACTGAGTAAAATAAATTGCCTTTTGTTCACACGACTCTCGAGATACACTCTTGATTAGGGGAGAGCAAAGTTGTCATGTTCTATGGTTGTCAGAAACTAAATCCCTTCTTGGCTATCCAGGGAGGTTCAACTCCTCCTTGCCTATTCGAGAAAGTTTCTAGTGAACTCTGAGCTAGCTGGCAAACCCAAAACTTTAAGTCTAATATCGACAGTAGTAGACCTAGTTAACGTCTGGTCTAGGCCTATACTATTGAAGGTATTATTCCAATGCGCAGAGCCTATTGGGATAATAGGAACTACACTACAGTTCAGAGACTTTCTGTTATTTTCTTTATTCTACTTAAAAAATGAATCTGTGGTTTAAATTTGTACGTTATATGCTAGTAGTCAACTATAATATTTGTTATGTTTGTGTTTTACAGATTGAGAATTTCATCAAAATCTTAAATTAAGATGCCGACCAGAACTGAAAAAAGAAAGCTCTATAAACGGACTTACAATTTGAAGAAGAAAGGAATTGAAGAAGTATCAAAAGAACATAGGACAGATAAAAAGAAGAGTGCTCCTGGTAAGCAAACCAAAAAGTTTTTGAGAGCAATATGTGGAAGGAAAAATGTTAGTATTGAAGTGGACAAGGAAAAAAGTATACCAGTATCGAGAAGGAGACATGGAACCAAAGATAAAAATGTTTCTGGAATCAGGAGACAGGAAAATCTGTACAGTAAAACTCGGATGAATCAATTTAGCCAAATCAGGAAGCGTATGTTTTACAACAGAGTAGTTTCGAATTTATTACAAAAGGAGAAAGTTTCTAAAAGAAGATCTGCTTTTCTTAAGAAGAAACAATATATAGAGGGTATTGTTGAGCGCGCGTTTGAGACAAAAAGAAAATTATTTATTTTAGTACTTAATAGAATAAATACGCTAAATAAGGCAATACGAGTTTTAAAAGCTAAAAGTAAATGGAAGAGACACATAAATAGGAGTAATTTTTGTAAAGTGTTTTCTGTGAAGTGGATGCATACTTCAACGTCTGAACCATTTTTTAATGAAGAAAGTTACTTTCAAAGTAACGATTTGTTGCATGCAGTTGACACCAGTGGTCGAGGATACGAGGTGAAGGAGGGATGTGTAATTGAGAAAGAGAAAATTGTGGTTAGAAATGCAGAAGAGGTGATGGCTGGAGAAGCTTCAGGGGGACGTGCTAATGTTCCCGTTTACAGTTGGAATTGTAGTAGCATTTGTAGTGTACGACAGGATTCAATTGATTTCTTTCGCAATTTCTTACGTAAGTACACTAAAGAAAGTCTTAGAAAAAAATGTGTTATGTTGCAAGAATTAGATCATTGCAGAGTGCGAGAAAAAATAGGTCTGCAAGGTCATTCTCTGGCTTGTCTTTCTAAAAAAATATGCCAGAGTGTGTTTCATCACTTCAGGATGTTAGCAGTGCATCATACTAAAATGAGAAAATTGTTGAGAAAGTTGTATTATGCAAAAAGTCCAGCACTTAAACTTAAACAGTTAAATACTGCTCTTTTGTATGGATGTGAATTAGATGTTAAGAAGATTTGTGCAGAAATTGAGGTAAGTTATTTTGGTCCAGAGGAAGCTAATGCAGAAACTGATATAATTATAGAAGGAAATGTGTTAGAAAATGTTGGACATGTTAATATTGAAAATTTTGAACAGGAAATAATAAAGTTTAAGGTAATTGCAGGTGAGAAACCAAATTTTTCTTGTGTCTGTTGTCGACGCATTCATTACAAAAGTCAAACTAGGTTAGTTGATTTATATTTAAAAAGTGAAGATGAAAGTAATGGTCAATGGAAAGATTTTGCAACTTATTTGTTGGTGGAAAACTATTTTGATTTGGGTTTTGAGCAACGTATTTGTAAATATTGTTATAATAAATTAAATGAAAATGAAATGCCTGCTAGAGCTGTTCATAATAATCTAGAGTTGATAAATATTCCATCACAATTGATGGATTTAAATACTTATGAGACTATTCTGATCCAATGTGTACATCCTTTTCAGGCTATTGTTCGTATGGAGCCTAAGACTGGTAAATTAAATCCTTCAGATTTACAAAGAGGATTAAAGGGTAGAGTTGTATATTTGCCACTTGATTTAAAAAAAAATATGGAAACAATTGGTGTTGAAAATGTAGAAGAGGAACCTCTAGTTATTCTAGTTAATGGTGTACCTACAAAGAGTAAGAAAATCTGGCAAAATTTAGTGGATGTTAGAAAAGTCAAAAAGGCAACGTCGTATTTAGTTCAAAACAATAAGTACTATAAAGATGTATACGTAGAAGAAGAAGATGTAAGTGAAGAAGAGGAGAGTGATTTGTCTATTGGACAAATTGAAAAAGTTGACCTATCCAGAAGTGAAGAAATTTATGAACATTACAGTGTTCATCCACTGCATTCCAAAGAAGCAATAGGGAATGCTATTGAATTATTTCAGATGAAAAAGGCGAAAGGAAATCCTATTAGTGTGTGGGAAGAAAGTTTGGAAGGTCGTTGTTTCCCACAGTTATTCCCTACAGGTGAAGGTACACGATATGATGATCGACCTATGCAGATTCCTGCATCTGAATACCGGACAACAAGATTATATGCAGAAGATCCGAGGTTTCGCCAATGCATTCCATATTTGTTTCATCTTCTGTTTGAGAGTGACTTATCTGGTCTCTCTTATGCAGTAAATCATATCTTAAAAAGTGGAGTTCATCTGCATAATATTTCAGCAAAGGAATTTATGGATAAAGTGCAACAGAAAGATAGTGTTTTGGATTCACACCTAATTAATTTAATGGCTTGTCAGCGTGGTACTAATGAGTATTGGTACCGTCGTCATGGAGATTTGAAGTGCATGCTTAGAAACTTAGGAGCACCAACATGGTTTTTAACTCTAAGCTGTGCAGAGTATGCTTGGGAAGATTTACTTGAATTTCTTCAGGAGGTGAATGCAAACATAGAAAATATAAACTACAAGACACCCGGAGAACTGTGTTCGTTAGATCCGGTTAATGTTTGCAGATATTGTAATCATAGATTTGAAGCTATGATGTCTTTTCTTGCAAACAAGAAAAATCCGCCTCTTGGTGAAGTACTGGATTTCTTTTGGAGAAAAGAATACCAAGCAAGAGGTGCTCCTCATATTCATATGCTGTTATGAATCAAGGATGCTCCTAAATTTGGAAGAGACTCGGATGAGACTGTACTCTCTTTTATTGAACAGTATGCCACTTGTGACATACCTAATAGTACAACTGATAAGGACTTAAGAGGAAAAGTGTTACGCTTTCAAAGTCATCGTTGTGGAAAATATTGTCGGCGAAAATTCAAATCAAAGAGTAAATTCTACACCAAATGTCGTTTTGGATTTGCACGACCGGTACTTTCAAAAGGAAGAGTCAACAATTTGATGTCATCTTTGCGACATAACATCAGAAGAAGGTCACCTAAAAATACGTACAATTTAAGAAGAGGTGAAGAATCCAAATATATAAATGACTATAACCCATTCAGTTTGTCCATGTGGAATGCTAACATGGACATCCAATATGTTGCAGACAACTCTATTGCTGTGGCTCGATATGTAACGTCTTAGATCACAAAATCTGAAAAGACGGAACTGAAGGAGATGTGGGAAGACATTTCTCATGAAAAGAGCCTAAGCAAGAAATTGTATACGTACAGTTTGAAGATGTTGTCTCATCGAGAAATTGGAGCATATGAATGTTGTGACCGATTATCATCAGCAAGTCTTTATGCTAAATCAAGGACTATTCTCTGGGTGAGTTTGGGTCTTGCAGAAATACGAAACCGTGTTCTAAAACCTGTGCAAGAAATTGAATATTTAGCCCAGAAAGAACCAAACAGTACAGACATTCTGAAAACAAATATGTTGGATACATACTATCCAAATAGAAGTACTCTTTTAGAAAACATTTGTCTGTATGAAATACTTCAAAACTACACTTTTAAAAGGAATGTTACAGAGAACATTGATAAAGGTGTATATGCTGTAATTGGACAAGAAGGATGTCTGGTGAAGCAAAGAAAAGGACACTTGATTAATCATCGGAAACTGAGTTGCGAAACACCTGACAAAAGAGAATTTTACTATTTTGCTCTTTTGCAACTCTTTAAACCATGGCGTAGAGAAGAGGAACTACTTGGGGACTTTGATAGTTATGAAGATTCATTCAACGCATCTAAAAGTAGTATTGAATGTACTGTTTTTAGTAATTATCTGCAAATGTTGAATGATGAAATAGAGCAAGAAGTGACAATTGCAGCGGAGATTGCTAGAGATAGTCAAAGTTCGGCTTCATTAAGTCAAGATCCACTGGGACAATCAATTATCCAAAATGAAGCAGCCACTGCCATGGATGAGGTGGAAAGAGCAATGCAGCAAGGTCAAGAGGAAGTAATCAACTTAGAAGAATTAAAGAAGCAATTTAATATTGAGCAAAGACAGATATATGATGAAGTGACAGAGCACATTGAACATGGCTTTCGTCATGAGAGAAAAGATTGCTCATGTATGTCATTTGAACCTATTCGATTATATGTAAGTGGAGAAGCTGGAACTGGTAAAAGTTTCCTAATTAAAGGAATTACTACATATTTACAGCAAAGAACTCAGTCAACACTGTCGTGTGTTGTTACTGCTCCAACTGGATTGGCAGCACATAATATTAAAGGTATTACTTTACATCGTTTACTGATGCTGCCAGTTGAACATGAAAATAAATTACAATATCACAAGCTATCTGGAGAAGCTTGTTTTGAAGTTTCTAGAGTGCTTAAAAAAATGAAACTTCTTATTATTGATGAAGTAAGCATGGTATCTAATGTAATGCTTGCTTTTGTGCATTTAAGAATGCAACAAATACTTAAGACAGAGTATGATGTGTTATTTGGAGGTAAACATGTCATAGTTTTTGGAGATCTACTCCAACTAACTCCAGTGAAAGGACAACCTGTATTTGAAACTCTTACGCATGAGGAGACTAGAAAGTGCCTGGGCAGTATTGGAAATGTTAATATATGGTCACATTTCAAGTATACTGAACTGATTCAAAATATGCGACAGGCAAAGGATACTAAATATGGAAATATTCTTCAAGATATCAGGATTGGAAAACTAACTGAAGATGCGAAACACACTCTACGAACACGATTACTTTCCAAGCTGTTTCCTAATGAAGATAATGTACCTGAGAAAATATATAGTAAAGAGGTAGCTGATAAATCAGTGATATGCTTGATGCCAACTGTGAAAGAATGTTCAGTTTTTAATGAGAAAATGTTGAATTTAGAAAATCAACAAATTAGGAAACTGGAAACTAAAGATAGAATAGAGCATGAAGGTAGTACTATTGTTTTGTCTGAAAAGTTGAAGTTAAAATTGGATTCTCTTCAAAAAAGTATATCTAAAACTGCTGGTTTAGAGAAGAATCTGTATGTATGTTTAAATTGTCGGATAATTTTAAGGAGAAATTTACATGTAGAAAGAGGATTGGTAAATGGAGCAATGGGTAATGTTGTTGGTTTTGTTAATTATACAAATAGAGATGAGATTGAATTTTTAAGAATAAAATTTGATGGAATTGAGGAAGTTCAGCAAATTAGTCGCTGTTCAAATCGTTTTTTGCTTTTGAAAGACTTATATGTCCGTCGGAAGCAATTTCCAATTTGTTTGGCATATGCAGTGACTATTCACAAATCTCAAGGTTTAAGTGTAGATTGTGCTTTGGTAAATATTGGAAGCACTGTATTCAAAGAGGGTATGGCATATGTTGCTTTATCGCGAGTTAGAACTTCATGTGGACTTTATTTAATTGATTATGATGAGACAAAGATTAGTGCAGATTTAAATTGTGTGAAGGAGTATAATAGGTTAAGAAGAGAATATGCTCCAAGTTTACCTCAATATCCTTTAATTGAAAGGCGTATGGTTGGTCAGAAAAGGAAAAATGAGGAGAAATGTGCTGAAGTAGTTGAGAAACGACGAAAAAAAGATGTAGCTATTGTTGGTAGGCATAAGAAAACGGTTAGTATTGAAGAGATTGTTGGATTTGAGTTTGAAAACAGGTCTGGTGTCAACTGTTATGCAAATGTAGTAGTTAATGTTGTTTTTTTCTAAAAAATGTTAGGGAACAGATTGTAGAAAATCAGGAGCAAACATTTTGCTATTCCTTAAATTCTATATTTGAAAAATGTAGTAGTGGTGAAAGTGAAGTAGGAAGTGTTTCAGAACTAAGGAATGTTTTAGACATATGTGCAGGAGTAAATCAATTTTCACAGAATATTCAGCAAGATTGTCAGGAATTTATTATGTATATGTTTACAGTTTTGGAAGATGAAGGTGTAGATATTGATAATCTTTTTGGCCTTTCTTATAAATGGGAACATAACTGTGATAATTGCTCATTTTCAAGTAGTACTGATATACACAGTGAAAGATTTATATATTTAACATTACCAGACTGTAAAGAAGTGTCTTTTAATAAACTAGTTAAAGATGCGCATTAGAACATGGTCTGTTCTCAATGTAAGTCTGAAATGTTATCAACTTTATTTATACATAGATATGGACAATATGTAATATTAATGTTTCAACGATGCAGAGCTGATGGGAGTAAATTGTCAACTTTAATTAAAAATGTTCTAGCTACTCAAGTATCTATTTCTAGAAGAACATTTGTAACTGTAGCCATTATTTTTCATGAAGGGCCTTCCACATCATCAGGACATTATACAGCTTATTTGAAGTGTGGAAGTGGCTGGACGCTTTGCAATGATACCCAATTGACTTTTAAGAAACGTTTGCCTTTTGCCTTAACTAACTCCTATCTGCTATTTTTGGAACCCAAATTTCAGTAGAATCACTTGCTGTAGGAAGATTAATACTGTAAAGATATGAAACTTTCTTGTTTACAAATATCATGTGACTGAGGGTCTACAAATCTATAAATGAAATTTGTGTTTGGTATAGTGATAACATCAGGTAGAAATTTAGTTAATGTTTGGTGGTATAAAGCATGTTACACATTTTTACTGTAAAGGTTCACAAAAGAATAGATAAGATTAAGATTAAGAAATTTCAGAAAAAAACTACTTAACTCATAGTATTTGGCCATATGGAAAAATATGAGAGAAGAAAATGAGTACTTTAGATAATTATTTTAGAACATATATGGACGCAAGTTTTTGGGAGAGGTATTTAAAAGGTAATGAGTTAACTTATACAATTTGGCCATGCGGAAAGGTATGAGAGAAGAAAATGTATACTTAAGATAGATTTTTATAGGAGATACTTGCACGGTGTTTTTTTGAGATATATTTAAAAATAGCTCGTATAGTTTAATTAGTTTGTAACTGTGGAAGATGTAGTGTGCTTACTCAAGAAATTGCGAATTTGAGGAAAAACATTTAAGATATGTTTTTTTCAGGTATTTATAATATGTATGGAGATTTTGGATGGGTTTTTTAAACACAATCATTTTGATTGTGTTTTTTTTTCCCCGCTGTTATATGATGATTAATATTGAAATCACTGTTTATAGTGAAAATCAATGTATTTTGAGGACAGCAAAAATAAACCATTTAATATGTTGTTTGAGTTATTTTGTTACATTGAATTTAGAAATATGTATTAAAACATATTTTTTTACTGTCTTCCACAGATATTATATTTATAAGGTAAGTACAACTAATAACATCCGAGAGTTTTCTCTGCCTCTCTTTTATTGACTCCTACTTTTTTTTATTTTATGAAATGTACATTATAATCTTATTTTTACTTTTCTTCCACAGGTACTACGTTTTTAAAAGAAATTTACTTTACTTTTTTACTATTTTTTAGGTAAGTATAAAAAATAAAGAAACTTTTACATCACTGTGTCATTTCTTTGTCTATCCTGCTTAAAGCAATGTCATGTTTAATATAAGCACTTCCACATAGGATTGGGTGCATTGTTATAAGGCATGCTTTAAAAGTGATTTAATGAAATGAGCGACATTTTACTGAGTGAGTTCAGCAACACTGATATATGAAAACATTGGTGGGAAATGATATTAAATGTTACATGTTGTTCTTTCCAGGAGTTTAAGTCCTTTGCTGCAGTGGCAATTCTGCCTCAGCATTAGGGGGCCGGGGGGCTGAGTGGTACTTCTATGCTCATGATAGAGGTACTCCTTCATGAGCCACGGTTGAGATCTGTTCATGATACAGTGGTTCTCTCATGGCTCTGCTTAGTCAATAGAACGTGTCATGGAGGTACAATATTAGTGCTGTGCAAGCACAGCGGCAAGCCCATGACAAAACTGGTCTATTCTGGGGACAGCTGAGGCAATGCTCGTGATGGAGCGGCTCTGTCATGAGCATGGAAGGACTTAACAGGTGTTAAAAAAACATGAGGGGTCTCTTCAAAGAGAGTGTTGGTTGTAATTTAAAGGGCACTTTAAAACACATTGTAGCAGCTTTATGTTGACGTTGCGTCTCTTTGCGCCACAATTTCGTCAGTTTATTTAATACAATGACAGTGGAAATAATGTACCATATTTACAACGTTATGGATCTAGGAGATATGTCACATTCTAAAGCCCTGCACCATAAGGAAGTGTTCCTCTGAAGGAATGCGTCTTGAAAGTGGCTGACTGTAATGCATGATATTTCACTCAGTGACTTTCAGACCTATGCTGTTTCAAAACTGTGCATGTGCTTGAAGCAGGCGTAGGTATTGACGCAGTATTGTGAATATAGTGCATTGGTGAGCCTTGCTGGAGCTGCATCACAGTTGCGATGCAACTCTAGCAATGTATTACTTTTTGAGCACAGATGTGTTACGCATGTATGGTGTTTTTGTACCATGGTGCGCCACATTTCAAATGTGGCACACCATGGGTAACGGAGCACTAGCATACTGTGGTGCACATTACCTGGTGCATATCTGGGTTTGAAGTAGTTAACATAAATCTGCCCCATAGGTTACAAATCCGCGTTTTGTAGAGTGTTCGGCCTTTGTAGTGTTATGTTTTTTCTGTTATTCTATGTAGGTATGTAATATTGCAAGATTTTTGTCACGAAAAAGAAGCTATGAGTATTGGGTTTGTGAAAGATTGCAAGATTTTTAAAATTAAAAGCAAGAACCATGGCATTGTTTAATATAGCATTGTAGATACTTATCTTTAATAATGATGAGAGAGTAAAAAAAGGTTAACCTGATGTTTTAAAGTTATTCACAGGCTTCTTTAGAGGAAGTGTTCTATATGATTGTAGCGTGGGTGTTTGACTTTTTTATAGGTAATAGAATGCATTTTGTATGCTGTAGCAGGAGGAGTACTACATGCTTGAATATTCTTCAGTGCTTATTTTCATTTCGTAAGTGGTATTGAGACCGACACAGAACTTCAATGGATCGGAGGGGCTGTTCCTGTGCATCTGGAGGACTGCCAAGCCGTTGCAGCAGTGGGAGTGAGGCCTCTCACGACAGAGAACTTCAATGGATCGGAGGGGCTGTTCCTGTGCATCTGGAGGACTGCCAAGCCGTTGCAGCAGTGGGAGTGAGGCCTCTCACAGGGGCATAGCACAGCTCCTTTTGATGCTCACAATTGCAGATAACAGGGTAGAGATGTCTGTGGAATTTATAGATGGTTAGTCACACTAGAGTGTGGGCGGCGCCCCTAGCACTTCATTACGGCACACAGGGGAGCCGCGTTGCACAGTTTGAGAATCAGAGACTTAGGAGATAAACCTTCATAATAGGAAGGCTTCTAAGTGATAAAAAATCGCCGGTGCTCGGCGTTAAAAATATCACTGCTATCGGTGGAATTTTCCACGGTGTTAGTGCTTCAACAGAAATGGGAACACATATCTGATAGAAAATCCTGTAACAATCTCAGTATTTCACATTATCGCGTGAAAAGAAAGTCTTTCGAAAGATGTTGAACGTTGTTCTCTTTTGAGAGTAGAAAAGATAGTGAGAGAAGTGGGTGGAGTTCTCCGTGTAAATTGCAGAATAGAAACTACTAAGAACCAATTGGAAGTGTTGTTTTCAAGTCACATGACTTCACATGCGCGTCTCGGGACGTGTAGGCGGTGACAGTATCTGGTCACGTACGTCATTTGGAAGTAGCGGTCTAATTCAGCGAAGTTTCAAAACGTGAAAAGGAGTAAATCCAAACACATCCGGATTTAATATATCTTCTGAGCTCGATTCAAGCATACAATTGTTAAAGTATAAAACCTTTTATATATTTTTTTTAAAAATACCAAGGTGTGTACATTCGGTCACGCACGAAAGTTTAAAAAGACATTCGGCTCCATTTTATGAAAATTTTCCTAATAATAAAAAAGAAGCCTAGGTTTACTGTCTTTGACGTAGTATAAGTTCTTTAATGGGTCTATGAAGAAATTTAAGAAGTTGCAATTGCAAAGTTTTCACGAAATATATAGGCGGGTGCGCGCACACGGTCGCGCACAAACGAAAGCCAAAAAAGCGGAGATAAACCCCCTTTATAATATGCTCCTGGAGCTCTTTTTGGTAGAATGAGTTAGTTCTGAAAATAACTTTTTATTTTTTATTTTTTAAAACAAGTGTTATGTTGTTTTTGATTTTTTAAACTTGCAACAACATTTTCATGTGTGACACAGGATCAAAATGAAATGAAGAAATGTATCTTTTCCCGGGGCATTTATGACTCTCAATTTTTAGTTTAGTAAGAATGAGGCTCTGCTCTCCGTACAGAAGAATTTCTCCACACTCGTTGCATTTCATGTGCACCTTTGCAAGATATGGTCTCAAGTCCATCACAGCACTCGATGGTGATACAGGTCGTCCACCAGAAGATGTGCTGGCCACCTCTGATGGTAATAGCGTGGCCAGGGCTCTTGTCGATGCCTTTGCAAATTCCACAGGGTGCACTTGTTTGACATGCCGCACCATGGTATGTATGGAAAAGGAATATTTTTTTCTTGGATTTCCTCTTGAGAGAACCGAATTGCATATCGTGCAGGTAACTTTTGGCGCATTCACTTTCTTTTGTTCTTCAGGATAAGTGAAAAATTGCCAAATAAAAGATTCCTTTTTTCTTTTTAAAGGTAGTCGCTCATTTCCTTCAGATTCGGAAGATGAATGCGGGGCGGCAGCCATTTCAGCAAAGTCTTCCGAAGGGTGTTGAACGTTGTTCTCTTTTGAGAGTAGAAAAGATAGTGAGGGAAGTGGGTGGAGTCCTCCGTGTAAATTGCAGAATAGAAACTACTAAGAACCAATTGGAAGTGTTGTTTTCAAGTCACATGACTTCACATGCGCGTCTCAGGACGTGTACGCGGTGATAGTATCTGGTCACGTACGCCATTTGGAAGTAGCGGTCTAATTCAGCAAAGTTTCAAAACGTGAAAAGGAGTAAATCCAAACATATCCGGATTTAATATATCTTCTGAGCTCGATTCAAGCATACAATTGTTAAAGTATAAAACCTTTTATATTTTTTTTTAAAATACCAAGGTGTGTACATTCGGTCACACACGAAAGTTTAAAAAGACATTCGGCTCCATTTAATGAAAATTTTCATAATATTAAAAAAGAAGCCTAGGTTTAGTCTCTTTGACGTAGTATAAGTTCTTTGATGGGTCTATGAAGAAATTCAATACGTTCAGATTGCAAAGTTTTCACGAAATATATAGGCGGGTGCGCGCAGTCGGTCGCGCACGAAAGCCTGGAAATGCGCTATCCAGTTTATTGAGAACTGTTGCCGAGAGTGCGCACACCGGGTCGTGCACGAAAGTTTAGAAAGGCTATTTTTATTTACAGGCAAATTTTAATGCGTTGAAAAAAAGGTAAGGTACAGACTTTCTAATTCTGTATCGCTTTACAAGGAGTCTGTATGCAACTTGAACAGTGAAGAAAACGGCTTGTTTCTGAAAGAAATATTGCCAGAACTTTATTGACAAAAGTATAGGTTGTATACACGAGATATTTCTGAATTAGCATTTTAAAAACCAATGAAATTCACTGAAAAAACCATAGGTTTTACACACATTATAGTTAGGAAGTAGCATTTACAAAACCTATGAAATTCACTGAAAAAACCATAGGTTTGACACCAGTTATAGTTAGCTGGAAATGTTAGTGATATAAAACCAATGAAATTCCACGTTATAGTTAGTTGGACTCACTATAACTTGCGCGTGTAATGCACTGCTGATGACGTCACATATTACATCACTCATGACATCACTGATGACACCATCCAGTGAATGTGTGTCTTTCTGAAAAATAAATATGTGTTATATATGTATATATTATTGAATATCTTAGTGAATACATATATTAGTGAGTAATGCTTAAATATTTAAATATATGTATTAGTGTTTCACTTTGTGTATAAGTGGCTGCATGGGTTGATGAGTAGGTACATGTGTATGTATATAGGTGATTAGATGTTTTTCTTAGTATCAGTATGAGTGTTTGCATGCTTTGGTGGGAGTATTACTTAGTACATAGATGCAAGAATGACTGAGTCTCTGTTTGTATGTATTTTGAAGACAGCATATGTGCAGGACTGTATGGGTGGATGAGTGTGTATATGTCTGTGTTAGTGAGTGAATGACTGTCTTATTAGTGTCTTTATCAGTAATTACATATGTTTTAATCTAGTATATGTGAATATTGATGTATATAAGTGAGTATATGTGAGAGTGAGGGATTGTAAGAGTTCCTGTTTAAATTAGTATGTGTTTCTATAAGTGATTTTTTAAGAAAGTAAGTATGTGTAAGTTTCCTTAGAAGTAACGTGGTAGTGTGTGTATAGCTGTTTATGCAAATAAATGGATGTTCAATAGTTTATTTGCATGTGTGAGTATGTGTGTGAATAACTTTTGGATGACTGTCGGTGTGTAACAGGATGTGTAGGTGTATCACTACATATGATTAGTGAATATATGTATGAGTGAGTTTAAATGGCAGGTCCTGCACCTCCAACTTGTGGCGAACAAAGGACCAACGAATCCCAAAGTAAGGCAGACAGATTTTATTTCACCAAATTTTGAAGCAGCAGCAGTATGAGTGACTATATAGAACTGTTGGTGAATTAGTGCATGTGTATATAGATGGTGGAATTATTGAATTGGTTGTTGTAACTGGTATGGGTATCTCCATTTTTTTGAAAATTTTAGTTTCTATTTTTGAATATGTGTTTCAAGGGTTAGATTACAGTGAAAGGAGGTCTGTCACTGTGTCACAAGGATGGTGTCATGAGTGATGTCACTGACCATGTCATGAGTGATGTAATATGTGACGTCATCAGCAGTGCATTACACGCGCAAGTTATAGTGAGTCCAACTAACTATAACGTGGAATTTCATTGGTTTTATATCAGTAAAATTTCCAGCTAACTATAACTGGTGTCAAACCTATGGTTTTTTCAGTGATATATATATATATATATATATATATATATATATATATATATATATATATATATATATATATATATATATATATATATATATATATATTCACTGAAAAAAACCATAGGTTAGAGACCATATATAGTTAGGAATTAGCATTTACAAAACCTTGAAAATTCACTGAAAAAACCATAGGTTATAGACCATATATAGTTAGGAATTAGCATTTAAAAAACCTTTTTTTACTGACACAAAACCATTGAAATTCCATATATAGTTAGTTGTACTAACTATATATCGCGCACCCGCAATCCACTGCTGATCATGTCACATATTACATCATTCATGACATGGTTAGTGACATCACTGATGACATCACTGATGACATCTCAAATGACATCACTGATGACAACATCCAGTGACTGTATGTTTCTGTAAAGTTAAAATATGTCTTACATATTGAAGAATGAGTGGATTTATAAGTGTCTGGATGAAGGATTTATTACGTGCATGACTGACTGTATGAGTGACTGATTAAATGTGTCTCACTGAGTGCATGGGTTAGTGACTAAACTGTCTTAATTTGTGCATCATTATGTCTGTTGTTCTGTAAACTGCTGCATGTGTTGATCAGTAGCTATATGAGTAACTATATGGGTTATTGGTTGATTGCCTAAGTATTTGTATGGGAGACTGAGTGTGTGTGTGGGTGGCTGGGAGGTGTATAACTCTGTGCATAGATGTGTGAGCAGTTGATTCACTAGATGTATGGGTTCAAAAGTGCATGTGGAAACACCTGTATGGGCGGTTGACTGTGTGCATGAGTGTATTGGTGAGTGAATGGATATCTAAGTGCTACATGTCAAAGTAAGTACATATGTAAAACACAGTACATGTGAGAGTTGACATATATAAATAACTGTGCATAAGAGCCAGTGAATGTGTGAGTGGCTGTATGGATCATTGTGAACTTGTATCAGGGATTGTATAAGAGAGTAAATATGTGTTAGTATATGTTTGAATAAGTAAGGTGTGTATAACTGTATAGTTGAGGAAATGGAGGTGTGATTGATTCTTTGCATGACTGACTAGGTGTGTGAGTAACTCCATGGATGAGTGACAGTCTGTGAGTGTCTGTTTACACTGAGTGTATCTAAGGTTATATTAGAGCCTGAAGAGGTTCATCGTATTATCACATGAATGATGTCATCAGTGATGTAATCAGTAATGTCAAATGAGATGTCATCAGTGATGTCATCAGTGATGTCATTTGAGATGTCATCAGTGATGTCATCAGTGATGTCACTGACCATGTCATGAATGATGTAATATGTGACATGATCAGCAGTGGATTGCGGGTGCGCGATATATAGTTAGTACAACTAACTATATATGGAATTTCAATGGTTTTGTGTCAGTAAAAAAAGGTTTTTTAAATGCTAATTCCTAACTATATATGGTCTATAACCTATGGTTTTTTCAGTGAATTTTCAAGGTTTTGTAAATGCTAATTCCTAACTATATATGGTCTCTAACCTATGGTTTTTTCAGTGAATTTCAATGTTTTTTTAATAGCAAATATCATAAGCTGTCGAATGTCAAGTACGTGGTAAGTAAAAACATTTTCGTGTTTATGCACACTGATCTGCTTTGAATGCTGCCCCCCCCCCCCTCATTTCTATTAGGAGTACTCTCTCTTTGCAGATAGTGAAGGGTAGTTAACGCAGGCCTTTGCCCCCGTTGTAATCCGTCGTGCCTGCTTCTCTCTCCATTTGATTGATTGTTATCCAAGCATTTACTGTTTTAGAATTGGTTCTCTTTGGTTCATTCTCTATTTACAAACAAGCACAGAGTCGCAATACTCTGTTTAGTCTTTGCAGATAGTGAAAAATCGTGTAAAAAAACAAAAGGAATCGAGCAAAATCAGTAGGCCACTAATGGGATCTCTTTTTGACCTCGCTAAAATAGAAACATTAGGAACAACCCCTCATGAGAAATACGAAACTAGTGAGATGAACTGAGCTCCACACCATGATGGCTGCAAGACAGCTCGGCTCCGCCACCCACCCGGCCCAAAATAACGATAAACTCTATGCAAATATTACAAATATATACAACACACCAGCAAAGTAACAGGGTAAAACATTTTATTAAATAACTATTTACATAACTATTTTATACTTTTTGTTGCCCGATCCGGCTAGCTCAATCGATCGAGCATGAAACTCATGCACTCTGATAGTTCAAAGTTTTGAGGAGTGCTTGTTAGACTGTCTGAAGCTTATTTGCACCTGCTACAGTTTCACTATTCTCAATGTAAGTGGGGGCTGTTTGAGGACGTGACTGCATTTGAAAACAATGTGATGCGGTACCTCCCTGAACCGCTTTACGGAGGCCCCCGAGGGACGGTGTGATGGCGCGGACTCGGAGGGGGCGCTTGGCTCCGGCCCCCTCCCCAAGTCGTGTTGCCCTGGTGTGGCCTGAGATCGTCCCCGACATAGGTGGCCGGCTCCCGGGGTCAAGCGGAACTTTTTGCCTTTTGGTGACTCTTCCATTCTTGACCTTGTCCCACAATCCGTTTGACCTAAAGACACGCTGTAGTGGGGCGCCCCTTTACCCTTTCAGTTGCCATTCCGCCCGCTTTTGCTACACTGTGCCTCTTCCGCTATTCAGCTGTTTCCCGCCCGCTCTTGCGACTACAGCGTCTCGCTCACCATGTAGTTGAGTTGCTCCCGCTCTTGAGGTGCAGCGATAGGCGGCTGCCACAGGACTCTCAAAATGGCGGCCGGCTCTTCAGATTTGGGCGTGGTCCACTAAAATGGCCCTGCGACACCTTGGAACTCGGACGCTTGTCTGCTAGGGCTTGGGCTCCTTTCTCGAAAGCGTCCCCTCAGCCTTGAAGATTCTACAAAAGTCTTGTGGGCCCCCGACTCCCGCAGGCTTCTGGTGGGGAGCGGCTGCCATGATTGCTCGTGGAATGGCCACGACGGAGCTACGAGATGGTGGTGCTCTCATGCTGACGCCAGCTTCAGTCTGAAACATCCAGAAACACTGTAGACTACCAATTCGATCAGTTCCGGTAGTGCCCCAACGTGACCCGGTAGAGAAGAACTTGCCCTCCCCTCTTTGACTGATGGTTCTTGTTGCCTGTCCCTTCTGTTGTCATTTAACAGAACTATTTAGCCTGCTGAAAGGGGTTGTGTTCCGACCGCTGGTTGGTGGAGACATTTTGACTATATTCTGGACCTGCGTTGTCGCGTAATGCGTCATATGACGCGCGGCGTTAGCGCATCCGGAAGTGCTCCGGTGCACGAAGCGCAGTTTCCCGGAAGCGATCCGGGGCGCGGCGCGCAGCGCGTAACGTAAGCATAACAGGTCATGTGACTTGTTAATAAAACTTTTCATTGGTTCATTTTACTTTTCTTATTCTAATGATGAAAGGCTTGGTCATATGACCTAAAAATTACACTTTTTATTACTTTCAAACATTATTTTTTCTTAAACATATATGTTATAATGTTCCAGGCTAATGTACTTTTCCGGAAAATTTACAACTGTCCTGCAAGTAAAATATATTCCTTTTTAGAGAAAAAGGGCGTTTCTTCGTCCCATGACGGAGCCGTTGAGCAAAAGAGGCTCGGCCTGCTGTCTTAGTCGCCGATACGCCTGAATATCAGATTCTTATCGATCACTTTATGTTGCAGGAGTAGAAAACACAACAGCCCTTGACCATTTATCTTTACTGCGTTCCTGCGTATTATACCTTTTACCCTTCATGTAATTGGACTGCTTTATTTCACTTGCCTTTTACTGATTCGAAAACAGTGACTATTATTAAAAACTTTACCAATGTAAATACTACTACCATGTTTTCTTTTAAAAACCTTTATTGTGAAAATGTCAGTATACAAATACGGGCCTATAACCACGTGGGCCGGCCACGGAGCAAACTGTAATCGTATATGATGAGGAGACATTTACACTGTAGAGGAACGTAACGGGCGGGCCATTAGGTTGCAAGAACTAAGGTGTCTAACAGTTGCGGAATCGGTGGACGTACATTTTATAATTAAAATACGACAGGGCCAGTTACAATAAAATAATATAGATATACATTTGCGGGCAAGTACCATGGGTGACGTTAATTCGAACTTTCAATAGTACAGTAATCAATAACACATCAGAACTTAATATCAATAGGGATGTCGAAATATTCAATCAATTCTCGTCCCCGCCCGCCATGTGCTTCAAAACTGCATACGTATCTCGTGATATCAAGGTTGTGCAACCAGTACACAACAAGGAGTTACGAGTCCCATTTATTCCGGCGCCATTTTGGGCGAGGACGGGCAGGTCCAGGATATAGTCAAAATGTCTCCACCAACCATCGACTATGATGATGTTCATATGCTGTATTTATTAGAGTAACACTCATCTGTCCACATGAAATTAATTTGCCACAATCTAAACATGTCATTTTAATCTTTCCAAAGTTCTTCTGAATATTTGGGACCGTTTCCCTTGCCTCTGATGCTGTCAGTGCCACTTCTTTGGTGAATGTACTGGCAGGTCGGGGGTTGTCCTCCAAATCTCTCTTTTGTGCAGCACTATAATTAATCGGTGCCACCTCTCCATATGACGATGCATGGTATAATTACCATAACTATCTTTTTTTTCGGTTCCTCTGGAGAGTACATCGTGGCAGATGAGGCAGGTAACGTACCGGGCATTTACCTTTTTTGCATGTAGAGGAAAGGAAAAAAAATTCGAGCGTCCGAGTTCTAAGGTGTCCCAGGGCCATTTTAGTGGACCAGGCCCAAATCCAAAGAACAGGCCGCCATTTTGAGAGTCCTGTTGCAGCCGCCTGTCGCTGTAGCAGCAAGAGCGGGCGAAACTCAGCTAGACGGCGCTCCACTGCAGATGAAGTGCCTCAACCTGGAGAGGCGGGAGAGGCTCGTTTGCGCCGCCTCCCCCCCCCTTCGGGCACCCCACGCCGTCTTTCGGCGCAGCATTGTAGGATGGCCACACCAGTGCGGCAACTTGCTAGACACCACCTCGGTGCCATCCGGATCTCGGCGCCCCACTGCAGATGAAGTGCCTCCACATGGAGAAGCGGGAAAGGCTCGTTTGCGCCGCCTCCCCCCCCCCCCTTCGGGCACCCCACGCCGACTTTCGGCGCAGCATTGTAGGATGGCCACACCAGTGCGGCAACTTGCTGGACACCACCTCGGTGCCAACCGAATCTCAGCGCCTTGTGGTGTCTTCCATTCCGAAAATATTGTTGGCAGCATTTTGAAAGGAAAGATAAACAGCCGTTTGTGGCCCTCACTACACCGTTCTCCTAGTGAGTCTCACATTGTTACATTTAGGAAGAATGTTGAAGAGTAGTATGTTGAAAATCTGAAGCCATTGTTCTACAAACTCTCAACCAGCCTTGTATGGAAAAATCCTGAAGAATGTACAAACTGAAAACCAGTTTTTGTCTGTATAGCATCAGCAGCAACGCTTGAGTCAGCTTTGTGTGAAGCCGCCATTTTGATTCAATCAATAGCGTCCCCCTGCACACATTCAGGGACCTGGTCGTGTCTTCAGGTCAAACGGATTGTGGGACAAGATGCACAAAGGAAAAGGAAAAAAGTTCCGCCGGACCCCGGGAGGCGGCCGCCTATGTCATGGGCGATCTTAGGCCACACCAGGGCAATAGTGAAGCTGCAGCAGGTGCAAATAAGCTTCAGACAGTGTTACAAGCGCTGCTCAGAACTCTCAACTATGACACCACCTCGGTGCCATCCGGATCTTGGCGCCTTGTGCTGGTTCTGGCCTATTCACACACCGGTCCGCTACTGACGCCACCTCACAGGCCAACGGGGCACCCCACGCCGACTTTCGGCGCAGCATTGTAGGATGGCCACACCAGTGCGGCAACTTGCTGGACACCACCTCGGTGCCATCCAGATCTCGGCGCGTTGTGCTGCCTTCGGCCTATTCGCCACAAGTGCACACGCAACTCAGCTGCATAGCGAGTGAAACACCAAGGGGCGCCCCACTGCAGCCGAGGAACCTCCATCTTGGGGGCGACGCACAGCATCACATTGCTTTCCAATGCAGTCAGATCCTCAAACAGCCCCCACTGACTGACGCGAACTCACAGGCCAACGGGGCGCCCCACGCCGACTTTCGGCGCAGCATTGTAGGATGGCCACACCAGTGCGGCAACTTGCTGGACACCACCTCGGTGCCATCCGGATCTTGGCGCGTTGTGCTGCCTTCGGCCTATTCGCACATCGGTCCGCTACTGACGCCGCCTCACATGCCAACTGATTTTCTACGCTTTTTATAGCCCTATGCCGCATAACAGGTCATGTGACTTGTTTATAAAACTTTTCATTGGTTCATTTTACTTTTGGTTTCCTAATGATGGAAGGCTTGATCATATGACCTAAAAATAACACTTTTCATTGGATTAGAATTTTTTTTTTTCCCAAACGATGAAAGCCCCACCTTGTTTCTGGATGTTTCAGACTGAAGCTGGCGTCAGCATGAAAGCACCACCATCTCGTGGCTCCGTCGTGGTCATTCCGCGATCAATCATGGCAGCCGCTCCCCACCGGAAGCCTGCAGGAGTCGGGGGCCCCCAAGACTTTTGTAGAATCTTCAAGGCTGAGGGGACGCTTTCGAGAATGGGGTCCAAGACCTAGCAGACAAGCGTCCGAATTCCAAGGTGTCCCAGGGCCATTTCAGTGGACCAGGCCCAAAAAGGAAAGAGCCTGCCGCCATTTTGAGAGTCCTGTGGCAGCCGCCTATCGCTGCACCGCAAGAGTGGGCACAACTCAGCTGAATGGCGGATTTTGGCACAGTGTACCAAAAGTGGGCGGAATGGCAACTGAAACGGTAAAGGGGCGCCCCACTACAGCAGACGAGCCTCCACCTGGGGAGGCCCGTTCACGCCGCCTCACCCCCCCCCCCGGGGCGCCCCACGCCGTTATTCGGAGCAGCATTGTAGGATACCAAAACCAGTGCGGCAACTTACTGGACATCACCTGGGTGCCATCCACATCTCAGCGCGTTCTGCTGCCTTGGGACTATTCGCACAACAGACCGCTACTGACGAGGCCTCCCCCCGCACCCCCCGGGACGCCCCACACCATTTTTCGGACAAAGGGGCGCCCCACTACAGCAGACGAGCCTCCACCTGGGGAGGCCCGTTCACGCCGCCTCACCCCCCCCCCCCGGGGCGCCCCACGCCGTTATTCGGAGCAGCATTGTAGGATACCAAAACCAGTGCGGCAACTTACTGGACATCACCTGGGTGCCATCCACATCTCAGCGCGTTCTGCTGCCTTAGGACTATTCGCACAACAGACCGCTACTGACGAGGCCTCCCCCCGCACCCCCCGGGACGCCCCACGCCATTTTTCGGAGCTGCATTGTAGGATACCAAAAACCAGTGCGGCACCCAGGTAACATCACCTGGGTGCCGTTCAGAACTCAGCACGTTGTGCTGCCTTGGGACTATTCGCACAAAACACAGCTACTGACCATTGTTGCTTCTTTTTTCAAAAAAATGTTTAAATGTATTTACTGTTTTTGTTGCGTTGTATATATTTATAAGTTATTAAAGTTTTATAATCCTACTACTTTGTTGGAGTGCTATATATTTTTAATGTGACACATAATTGTAAAAACTTTGATGTACAAAGAGGCATCCCTGGAATCTTCCGCTTCAGGCTTGGTCCCCTCCCCAATCACAATACAGGATGGTTTTCAGATAGTAGGAACGCGTGTGGTGTGACGGATCTCATCGGGTGGGGGCCTTGATCTACTGTAACTCCTTTGAAGAGGGGTGATTCTTTACAGCTGGGGCCATAAACTACATCTGCAGGGCTAGGTGATAGCCTGGGACCGGCCTGGACAATCGGACACAGAGGAAGAGGAGTGTCAGAGGGTGCGGTAGTGAATAGGGCGAAAGGGAGGTGTCGGGCGGGCACAGGGTGTGATTCTCAAGGAAGAGCAGCGCAGATGGGGGGAGGTTTATTGCCCATGCATAAGACAGAGAGCGGGGGTGACCAGTGCCTGGGGGAGATGCTTGCGAGGGTGGGGAGCCATGCTAAGGATCGACAACGTGCAGAGAGTGGGTCTGGTCAAGGCATCTAAAATGGCTGCCGTGCACGACAAAAGTGTGGCATTTGAAAAAAGGCAAGATGGCGCAGACAATGTTTATCAACACTTCCTGATTTCCTTCGAATCGAACGTTAACAGACGTTATCTCTCCCACACTACCGGTCCCCCTGGGCTTAAACGCCGAGATGGTAGGGACTGCATCCCGTGGAGATAGGCCGAGACGTCACTCAGCAGAAAAAAATAAATAAATAAATCTATAAACATACAATAGGTTAAAAGTCAATCATTCTTGTTTCCTTGCAGTACGCTCCCCAGTCCGCTTTCCGTTACGCGTACCGGGCGCACCCCACGAAAAAAAACGAATTATTTTTTTATTTTATTTTTTGCCCCGCGGGGCCCTTTTAAAGCCTCCACATCAAACCTAGGGGGTCAGGGAGGATCTACTATACCCCCTTATGATCATTTCCCCCTTTGTTTTGGCCTCCTCTTGTCTCTCGATCCTACCGAGAGACAAGATGGCGGCCGCTCCGGACTGTTTAGAATGTTGACAGACACCGGAGAGCCAATCAGCTTTGCTTCGCGAAGTTCCGTTACGCGTCAAGTACGCGAACCGGAGCGCTACCCGGAGCGCTGTCACAGATATATATCTTTTTTTGAACGTTAATTTCTCAAAATCCACTAGAGCACATATATTGAGACCTAGCAAAGGCACATCGGGCTAACAGTCCCTACAATTTTGCCAAGTTTCGTGCAAATCCATTCAGCCGTTCGGGCTAAAAGTGAGGCCAACCGCCCTATGGAAATTAACATGGGAAAAACGCGTTTTGGGACCCCCCTTTTTTCTCGGCCCCCCCTTGACGAACCCCCCCCAAATTTTCAGTGGCTGCTCAGAAACAAGATGTTCCATTTTCCTGAAAATTTCAGCCAATTCCGTCCACAAACGCCAAAGTTATTAGACATAGAATTTTCAAAAATCCCATAGAGAAAAAATCCTAACTATATATACCTACTGGCGACCGCCAGTAGGTAATATACATATATATATATATATATATATATATATATATATATATATATATATATATATATGGAAATCAAAAAACATATTAAGTGAGATCAAACAGAACATTTCATCTGGTTTGCATTCTGTACTATCTGTATATACAAATAAGCAAAACGGTGTTTGTGCGTCGACGTTTCAGTCCCTTATTGGTCTATAAGATCCCAGAGACCATCTTCAGGATGGTGTTTTTGCACATCCAAATTTCTCAAAATACTTCCAACGAATGTCCCAAATGAGACTTCCCCTTCCCCCGCTTGGTCCTCGTATACTCGACTCAAAGTAACTTGGTCCTTTGAATCGAGAATACGATGACCAAGCGGGGCTCACCACCTGTCAATCAGCTCATTTTCTACCATTGATTTTCTAGGTACTGATTAGCCACTATTTGTGGCGAGGAGACTGAGGATAGTTGCTACCATAATATTTGCTTGTTTGATGATTCCTTGTGTATAAACAAATGCTGGCAATAATGCAAGACATCTGGCTTGGTAACAAGGCAGTAGATAGGTAATGGTTTTTAAACTACCAGTAGTGTGAAAAATGTATTGCTTTAATTAGGACTTCACAATCCCTACCTGTGCCTACACCATTTCTGCAAAATCTAGGTTAACCCTCCATGGGATGAGAAGTCTGTAAAGAAACCTTAGAGAATTATTTGGAGGCTATGGGGGGTGAATTTACTGCAAAAAGAAAACTAGCAATGCTCAAACACAGTTTAGGTGTGGAACGGAGAAAAGTCTTAAAAACCTTGCCCACTCTGAGTGTGGAAAGAAGGACTGTAGACCCAGTGTCAGATAATCAAGAAGAGGACGAATATAAATGTTCTCTTAAAGCATTAGAAGAGTATTATGGGAAATAGGTATGCATTGTCGTTAATACAATTTATTTTTTCCAGCCCAAATACAAAGGGAGACAATAGAACAATAAGTAGCAGCTTTGAGAAGGCTTACAGTTATATGTAGATTCAGGGATATCAGGGACGAAATATTTGGGATCAAATGTTTATTTATTTATTTATTTATTATTTATTTTTATTTATTTATTCAGTTAAATTTATGTGTCCGTGCAACAGCTACCCAAAAAGGGTTTCCTCACGCCGTAAGGGGACAGCAAAAAGAAGGGAGAGAACTACTGACTAAAAAGCCAAGTCTTAAGAGACTTGCGGAACAAAAGGAGAATGGATTGAGTGCAGAGAGATAAAGGTAGAGCATTCCATAAAACAGGACCCAACAGGACCCAAGTATGCAAACAAGCGTCCTCCCATATGGGACAGTCTGACCTTAGGGACTTGGAATTTAGCTTGTATGGAAGACCGAAGAGTACACGAGGGGACATAGAGGCAGGCTAGGCGTTGTAGGTAGAGGGGAGACACTGCATGCTTGATGTGAAACATGTAGGTAAGGGCCTTGAACACAACCGGTTTATCCACCGAAAGCCAGTGTAGGTGCCCCAGCAGCCTGGAGCCCGATGCAGTTCTGGAAGCCCGGCAAAGTAATTTGGCAGCAGAGTTTTGCACTTTCTGCAGTTTACGTGTTACATCTTTATTGACTCCCAGATAGAGGATGTTCCTGTAATCCACCCTAGATGTAACGAGGGCCTGGACTACGGTACGCTGGGTATGGGCTGGAAGCATCCACACAATCTTCCTCAACAATTTCAAAATGGTAAAACGGGTGGCGGCAACCTTGGTAACTTGCTGACGCATGGATAGTGAATCGGCGATGATAAAGCCAAGTGTGAGTACCTCGGTAGAGGGTTGAGGTAACATACCCATTTCTGAGGGCCAATTCTGGGGGCCCCAGAGATCTCTATCTTTGCCCAGAACCAACACCTCTGATTTTTTACCACTACATTTTAAAAGGTTGGCGTTCATCCAGGCCATAATTTTGCTGAGACCTGTCCTGAGCGCAGAAGACTCGGAGGTCTTACCTGAAAGGGGTCAAACATAAATGTTAAAAAACAGGGGGGTAAGAATTGAACCCTGTGGGACCCCATAAGGTGAAGAATATGGCTTGGAATTAGCGGTGGATGAAAAAACCTGGAAGGTGCAATTAGAAAGATAGGACTCAAGCCAATTCAGGGCTGCCCCAGTGACCCCAGAAGATTGCAGGGCTTTTATGAGTATGGTATGAGAGACCGTATCAAAGGCCGCGCTTATATGAAGCAGTACAAGGGCCATTGTTTTACCTGCATCCAGGTTCTGTCGGAGCATTTCAGTAACACCTAAGAGCGTGGACTCAGTGGAATAACCGGTCCTAAAACCGCATTGGGAAGGATGTAAGAACCCATTGGTTTTGATGAACCTGGATAGATGGCCATTTATGTGTCTCTCCAAAATTTTAGAGAGAACAGGAAGTAGCAAAATCAGACGGTAATATGAGGGAAGCGCAGGGTCAGAGTTGTTTTTTTTTAATAGTGGGGTGACCATTGCATGTTTTCAGTCAGGAGGGACAAGGGACTCCATAAGGGATGCATTAAGAAGATTAAGGATGTAACAAATTGATGGTTGTTCAATCTGCTGTAGTACCGTGATGGAAAGTAAATCGCAGGGGGATCCTGATTTCATTTTATTGAGATGTTGTATAAATGTCTAAACAAAAGGAAGGTACCCCTATATGGTATACATACTAAAACCCTGTGGTGACAAAGGGCCTATTTGGCACAAGGGAATGTGTTTTTTACCCAAAACTAATGAATATTATTAACTGTTAAGTCATAAATGCATTTACAATTCGTAGGTATTGACAAGAGTCACAGTGTTCTAGAAAGTACATACAAGTTTGTAGAAGAAGAGTATATTTTATTTAATTCAAAGCCTCCCTGCGGGTTACACTCTAAAAAAGCAACGATTACACCTGTAATCAGTTAAAAAAGATAAAAATGCATAAACAATACAATATTATAAACAATCAATAAGTTAAAAAACAGTCGACGCGGCGTTTTGGTGTGCAATTGTCTTTTCCACCTTCATCAGGACCAACAATGATGCGTGTTCTTCTGTTAATCTTTTGTGGAATGTGATTCATCAAGTTCACGATTCCAAAATTCCAAGATAAAGCCTTTTCTTCTATAGCACTATTGTGGGTAGCTGATTGTTATAGTTCCTATTTGATCGTTTTTCCCATGTTTTGTACCAACTCGGCACGTTGGAGCCACCGTTCAATACCTCTGGTGCTCTTTTATATAGCCCTCGCATATGGGTTGGCAAAGCACTTATTCAATTGCATATGTGCTTTCTAGACTTAAATCGTCGTTTTGTCACTTCAATACGTGTTTGATTACGATTTCTGATTTGCTTGTGGCGGCCTCCCTGCTCCAACGTGCATCACCGGATGTTTTTCTGATAAAAAGATTAACAGAAGAACAAGTATCATTGTTTGTCCTGATGAAGGTGGAAAAGACAATTGCACACCGAAACGCCGCGTCAGCGAAACTATTGTCTGCCTTGGGTATTTTGTACCAGAGTTTACATTCCAACCAGAAAGGCATAAGGAAAAGCTTACGTAGTTAAGAAGGGAAGGTCTTTATTGGGATGGAAGGAGCAATACTCATTGGGGATGATTTTAAATCAGAGCCACCCTAAGCAAGTGTTGTTAACAGAATCACTGGGTACAAATGAATGGGTCACTACGTTTCCAAATTTGTTCAAGAAACTAATTAGGGTGTTTAAAGAAATTTTAACACTGAATTGTACTTAAGGAAGAACTAGTGCTGAAAGTTCACAAAGTGAGGAACGTACCACTTTTTTAAAGATGATTGTTAAAAAAGGAGTTACAGAGGCTTTGTAAAGAAACATTGATTAAATAGTTTGAGGCCTCAGAATGGTTAAGTCTGATTGTTATCGCAAGGAAGCCTAGTGGAAATATTTACATGTGTGTGGACCTCCGAGACCTTAATATTTGTTTTTGGATTGTCCATAATCTCCATCCTCACATAAATGAGATGGTGGCGAGTATGAAACGGGGTTAAATGCATCCAATGCTTATCATCAAGTTTGGCTGCAATAGGGATCCAGACATTTGGCGTCATTCATTACACCTGAGGGAGCATGCCAATTTATTTGCATGCCCTTTGGTCTGGTCTCTGCGTCAGCGGTATTTCAAAGGGTAATAATGCAAGGTGTATTGAAGGACATGTCAAATGTGCTGGTTTTTCAGGACAATGTGCTAGTTTGAGGAGGAAGCAAAAATCAACATGAGGAGATTTTGAAGGAGGTGTTGCAGAGATTAGAAAAAGCTGCTCAACAGAGGGCTAGTATAATGCAAATTTAGCACGAGGGAGGTGGAGTACTTGGGGCACATTCTGACGCATGGTGGGGATAATTCCAAACTCAGCTGAGTAGGGGCAATAGAAAAATCTCCTCCTCCACGAGATAAAGATCAGCTAGTATGCTAAGTTTGTACACAATTTGATTGAGGAAGGTGCGTGCTTTCCGAGATTTAATGAAAAAAGGGGTAAAATATCAATGGTCTGAAGAATGCCAACATGCACTTTTTTTAAATGTTTAAATTTAATGTAGCATAATCCATAAACTATTCTTTTTCATTGTAAAAATTCTTTTTTTCTTAGACAATTACATAAAGTGCATATACACTTCTAAATTCATGAAAGCAGGAGATCTAGAAACGTATAAAGTGCATACAAAGTTCACAATAGGTAGTAACATGCTTAGATCATCTTATCTAATTCATAAATCATTTAACCCACCACTGATGTAATCCAAATCCAATTCTTCCATATTCTGTTCAGCTTCACTACTGAACCCACCCTTTTTGCATATAAAGTTTCCTGCATTTTAATCAACCATTGGGAAATTTGCTTGTATGGTCTCAGATTTCCAACTAGCAAGAATTAGTGATCTTCCTACCACGGTGGCAATAAAGATGAACTGTCCCTGGCCAGTAGTGAGCTTGTCCTGTACCTACATTCTGCCTAAAAGGGTGACTAAAACATCAGGAGAGAGATCAAGCGACACAGACTTCTTCCCAATTTTAACAAAAACATTCTGCCAAAAATTCATTAGTCCCGAATTGCTTGTCTGTGTCTACAACACCTATAGATTTTATGGAGTCTGGCAGGAGTATAGTAAATCATCAATTTACTAAAAATGCCAACCTTCCTAAAATAGTCGCTCTTACTGCTTTACAGCTGATACTGTTAAATTCCTGCCTATGTTGGAAGTTAAGGCGCAATCCAGTAGATGTATATATTCTTTCTAAGTGATCTGAAACTATTTGTTTATTTTCTACAGATGTAAATAACCTATACAAGTTGCCCAGCCCTTTGGTTCTAAGTATTGAATGGACTTTTCCAAAATGAGAACCATCACAGTTTTCTGAGGATATTAAGCCTAAGCAAAATTTCTCTATCTGGAAGTAAGTGAAGAGGAAGACCATGTTTGTATAGTGTTCTGTTCCCTGATTTACTGCCTGGATAAGAAATTGTCATTTTTTTTAAAAAGTCTTGTATTTTATGGAATCTAAGTTTAGCCCCCATCTTCAACATCCAATTGTAATGTTTGTAGTTTTAATCTAGGTTTTTTTGCTTGCTATATGAAATGCCTTATTTTTTAATATTTCAGATCAAAGAAAAATTGGGGGACCTTAACCATTATATTAGAAAATAGGAATAGGAACAAGGGGAAAATATTCATGTTAATAAGAGCCACTCCTCCCACACATGTTAAGGGAAGATCCTCCTATTGCCTAAAAGGATACCGCATCTGATTATGCGTAGAGTTAAAAATTATGGGAAAATAAGTCCTCCAAACGAGAGGTTATATATATCCCTAAATACCTTGTGGGCTGAGTCGTTGAATGATGTCCCTGCATTGAAAGGGGTAATATATTGGGAGAGCAGTTAAAAAGTAGTGCCTCTGACTTTGCATGATTTATTTTATACCTCACAATTGCCATAAATTCACTTATTTTACAGAAAGTTCTGGATATGTTGTCTACATCAGCAGCCAAATACAGGGCTATGTCATCCTCTAACAAGTTGAGTTTTGCGAATCTAGGGACAGAGGCTAGGATGGCACGGGCCTGCCTGACGACACAAGCCAATGGTTTAATGAATTGTGAAAAGAGAGTCGGAGATAGGGAACAGCCTTATAGCGTCCCCTGGCTAATAGAAATTAACTAATTAACTAATTAACCCATTAACTATTAAAGTATCCAGGGCATCGCAGTATAGATTCTTCACTACTTGGCAGAATTTAGATGAAATCAAGAATGTATTCATAATAGCGAAAAGTAGACACCACTGTTCTCTGCCAAAAGCTTTTTCAGCATCTAGCATTATAATTGCTGCTTTGATTTTTTATTAGGGGTGAAATAGTCAATTGATTGAAGTAAGTAGTGAGTATTAGAAGGCAAAAGCCTACCTAGCACAAAGCCATAATATGGGGCAGTTAATCCAATTTAGCCAGTTTATAGATTCCTCTGAAGAGGTGCTGTGGGACTCTGAATGAATCTCCCTATAATGATTAAGTAAAATTGAAGCAATTTCAAGAGTCTGAGATGTGGTTCTCAGAGTGGAGAGGTCTTTTTTTTTTTAATGCTATTATTGTCCCTACGCTTAGCTAACCAAGCCAGGTATGTACCGATATAATCATTTTCAATCATTGGATAAAATCTCTTTGGGTGTAAAAAAATCTTATAATTTATATTTTGCTTGACCTAGCTTGTTTTCACCTTCGTGGGAAGGTAGGGTTAGATAGTTTGCCATAGCTCTAATTAGTTCTTTTTCTAACTCTTATCTTTATTCGTTCTCTTTCTTCCTCTTGTTGGCTTTATAGGAGATTACTTCCCATCTAAAGGTGGCTTTAAGAACACCCCATACTGCAACTTCTGAAGCTGTGTTTCAAGGCTCACCTGACGTTTCCACGGTAATGAGAGACAGGAGACTGAGGAATACATCCCAACTTCCCTCGACCACTAATCCGCCCAACTGTGTAAAAGCAGAACCAGTGTGCAGGGGGAAGAAGGGAGACAAGGGGAGGAGAAAGCTGAAGAAAGTACCTCTGCACGGCCTAGGATCAAGGTTACGTCACTGGAGACTTCTGCGTTCCTGCAAACAAAGTGTTCGTCAATACACTACTCTGATAAGATTTTAAGGCAAGACAATAAAACGGTTACAATAACAACACATGGCAACTACCGGATTTGTTCCCCTCTTCCATTTGTATCCACTAAACCGTGTTACAGGAATCAACAATCAATTCTGTCTGGACAAATATAAAACAGAGAGAAAGACTCACCAGGGGGGCTTACTATTCTGTATGCAATGGCCTTTATGTATTGGTGCTTACCAGTGTTTTTAACCAAGAAAAAGTAAAACTGTAGCCCAAAAAGAAATATAACCAAGGCAGACTCTCCATACAGCCAGAGTGGTGAACAAAATATGCAAAAAGTGCAAGCCACAACAACCGTGTCTCCATTATACTCAGGAGAGAATAAGTCTGCCTGCTGCGGAGAAATGCAGCCAAGATGGATAGCGGGTAAGTTAACTCCTTACATCAGGAGTATTATAATGCTGAAGACCTTCGTTTATATGACCAGAAATGCACTGATATCATGTGTCCCCTTAACTATAGGAGCAGCTCTGAACTATAAGCAGAAACTTTAAATACATAAGGAATTTGCCAACACAGAAAAATGCAGATACTCATGTGCGCCACAAGAACCCTTTCATACAAATGCTTTAGGTGCTATAGCAGGCGTGTTACATTCAAACAAGTGCAAGGGCGTTACCGCCTTAATCGGTGGTTATGCAGCGAGATGGGCGTGGCCCACCGAGTGAATGCGGATGAAGGCAACAGGGCAGAGGAGTGACCCCCACCCAGAAAGGAAGAGCAGAGGCTTCTGGGTGGTGATGAGGGTCTGACGTGAAGAGACCGGGAACTGGGTGTGTGAGTGCTGGGAGCAGTGACCCAGAAGTGAAGCAAATTCCCAGACGGGAAGGGAAACACTTGCAAGAACTAGAACGCAAAGCGTGCTTTCTGTCCACACAGGGCGACTTATGTGGGCGAAGCTCCATCCTTACAGCTGACTGCAGCAGGGATGGAACATTTTCAACAGTACACCCCCTCCACGGTGCCTCCCACCGGTTTGGGTTTCCAGGGATATCTGCAGTGAAAAACACGAATCAAACGAGGAGCATGAACATGCCCCACAGGTTGCCAAGTACGATGTGCAGTCCCATACCCCTTCCAGTGTATTAGATATTGGAGCTTACCCCAAACCCTTCTAGAATCCACAATAGCCCCAACTTTGTATTCATGTTTGTCTTCCACCTCGACAGGATTGGGTTGAATGGGCAACATTGTTCCTGGTGCCAAAGGTTTCAGCAATGACACATGAAAGACAGGGTGTATCTTCAGGGATGCAGGGAGTTCCAGTTTCATGGCCACTGGGTTCATCACTTTTAGGATCTTGTACGGGCCTACATAGCTGCCAAGGTTTCAGATTGCTTATGTGTGACATTTTCATAATTTTACTGTAAATATGAGTGACATTCAATGACTATGAGTGACACTTTCTCGGGAGCAAATTCAAGCAATGACCAAAAGGAACACATATAAACATCAGATATTACACCAATTTGAGCAACAAGAAACTTTCGGAATATCTTAAAACTGCTGCAAACCACTAGAAATGGAAGGGCACAAACTAAGTAAAAAGCAGTAACTCACAGCTAATCCTCATAAAATAGAGTTTTGAGAATAAGCGTGGTTCATATTCTTTTGGGATAACTGTCACTCAACAAAAGCTGCTCTTGCCCCAGCACTCCATCATTCACCAGAGCTATCTTGGCATTTGTATTAATTGCATGAAAACTCCTGGGCATACGAAGAATTCAGCTCCACTAACGTTGGTTTTAACTTCATGTAATGTAAACGGACCTCATGATAGATGTGCTTCTCTAATCACTGCAGCAAGGCTGACACAGAAAGTGTTTTTGGCCGGGCCAGTCTGTGTGTGGGGGGGAAGAGGGGGACATGGGCTGCAGCTACAGTGTGGTGATAGGGGTCTGACGCGCCGGCCTGGGCAGGCCTGCTTGTGATTTTCTTGGTGATCGATTTTCCGCATCATCCACCCTGATTTCTAGACTGACCAGCTCAGATTGTAATTTGTTCTGTCTGCCAAAGCACATAGTCTTCAAGATTGGATATGCATTGTTCTGCTTCTGCAACCCCTGCTGAAAGTTGTTGAATGTGAGATTGAATTGAGCATGACTGTGATTCAGTTCTCTTTTGGGCTTCCTCCTGTGAAAGTTTCATATTTTTCAATTCTACGAGAATACGTATAGTAAAGTTTGTGTGGAGTCCTCTGATCCGGCCACATTCTTTGCATTTGGGAGTGCTGAAAACATCTGTGATGTGGGAGCCATGATGAACAAGGCAGTGTCAGCAATTAAACCAGTCCCAGTCTTATCTGAGGAGCACTTGTCATGGGTATCAAGACTTGCATTGGACGGCAATGTCATATAACTTGTTGATTTGGATTGGTTCTTCAGATTAAGTCCAGAGAATAAGGGGTAAGCTGTTTGCTGCTTGTTGGATGAGGGGTCCACTGCTGTTGGTAATTCAGTTGGCACCGAGAGGTTTGCTTCTAGCCTTCAGGGTGAGACATGATTAATTGTGTTAAGAGTGAATTCTATGAGGCTATTAGAGCCCTTAGAGTCCTTCACTGGCAGTGAGCCCCATATCCTCTTCGATGCTCATGACGGCTCCCGGCCGTCATGAGTCACGGTGGGCGTGTGCTGATGACGGCGGGGAGCCGTCATGACGACGCCCGCGATTGGAATGTCAGCACTGCGGCTGAATCTTTAGGTCCCTGTTGAGCGTCTGACTTTCTGAGACCCAATTGTCCAGATGTCTCATTAGGGGAGTCCCTCCTGGATTCACCCCGAAATAGTCCGAATTCCATCTCTTTAGCGGGATGGCTCCTACGCCGATTTTTTGAGCTCCTAGTGGAGCTAGCCGCCAGTCGGGATTGACAGTAGTGTCTCTGAAAATTCTTTTTATGATCCTTATTTTGTGACTATTGTGACCAACCATCCGTTAATTTCACGGACAGTCCGTAATTTCGGCCATCTGTCCGTTGTCCGTGAAGGATCTTTTAACGGACGCCATTTGTCCGTAATTTTAACTGGGCACCGGTCGCAACTCCCTGAAGCCGGCGCAGCTTCCACCCACCTCCCTTCTTGACTCCGATTCTGAGGTCGGGTGTAACAGACTCCAAGGCAGTACAAACGCTCACATACCCGGCAGCATTTGACAGGCACAGCGGGGTGGCAATCCTCACACCTCCAGCCCTTGATGAGCTGTTAAGAGGTGCTTGCTTGAAGGTAACTGAGAGGGGGGGGCGGCAGCTTCAGGAGCAGGGGCATCTATTCAGATGCAAACAGCCCTGAATGCGCCATGTCTCCGCAATTTAGAGGGGCCTCACACATTCCATTTCTGCCCAGAGCCCCAAGTAATAACGTGGCAAAGAAGATGTCTCTGAGGTGATAATATTAAGCCATACGCGTCATTACTTCTAAGATTTCCACTAATCAGTGAGAAGTAAAATAAAGTAGCAGCGTGCAAATTGGTCCGATCACATCTCAGGCAATCCCTTTTTGCTGTAGTCGGGCTGGGGCAGAGTCAGTCAATTGCCAACAGGGCTGGAACTGAGGCAAGGGAGGGGGTGGCGGCTGAAATGGGGCGAGTGAGTCACCATAGAGAGCACTGCAAGGAGGAATAAAGCAGGTGACACTGTGACAGTCCGCCTTTGGTCTGGCAGTACTTATAGATTCATTTTACAAACACTGTCCACAAAATAATTTGACATTGAGAAAAATGCGATAGTAAAACTGTTCTGCCTGGCCTGCCTTAATTTTCCAAAACCACAATTTAAGATTCCTTAGAGGGTTTAAGGCAACTGCTGCAGGCATCTCTCGGCATCAGGCAAGTCGCATGATATGCCAGTAATACAGCTTAGGTGGTTAATACAGCTCAGGTGGTTAATGCACTTGCTGGAGAGGTCTGTGTTCACTCTGATCATAGGTTTGAATTATAAAATAACTTAGAGGGTCAAGAGTACCTACTGCAGAAAGTTGCATGTAAGTTGTAGTAGGTCACTTATTTGAATTAACGGTAAGATTGCTCAGTGAGTTGTTGCATGTGTTCAGAGATGCATGTATAACCGGCAGATAACACGTGACAAAAGTGTAAAAGTAGCTGTATGAGGTATTCACCCACTGCAAAACCCGTAAGGCAACTGAAACTTTTATTATTTTAAGGTTTGTTAAAGTGGTTATTTTTGACAAGTATCAATCCTTATTATAAAGTGCCAAAAACCAATTCAGTGTGCAGTGGTACAATGAATGACTCAGTGAGTTGAACACTTGCTGATTGACCCTTCCATACCTTATAGCTCACAAGTGCAAATCTGAGCCTTCAAACTTCCACACACTTCAGTTGACAATTGGCTGAGTTGCTATAGATGATGTTTTGAACGCTCTGTGTGTTCATGCCATATTTAGAGCGCCTAGAGCGTGGCCACATAGTCCTCCAAGCGCTGTCTTGTTTACAGTCGGAGATGCCAATCCTAGGGAAAAGGGGATCCCATGTCCCAGGCCTTTCCCTCCTGTGCCTGATCGTTCAACTGTTGCTCGTTTAAAATTCCAGTCGCAACCCTTGCTTTTAATAAAGTTATTAAAGCAGTGGCGAAGCTATTACTAATTAAAGGGTCGAGTTTTTCTGGTGAGGAGGAAATTTAAAGAAAGGGCGCAAAACGAAGTGGCATGTCCAAGATCACACAGTTCTTGTCACCCGGGGAGGCGAAGGCTGAATGTTGGTTCCCTGGCTCTGCCGTCATCGTTTTAGACCATTGTTGTTAGAACCGGGGTCTCTAGTTGGCAGGGGTATGCACCCTAGTCCAAGTAGGGACCACCGCTTCCGACCTGGTAGCTTGGCACAGAGCAGCAAAGGCGTAATTTCAGAGGTAATGTGTAAAGTATTTGTGCAACACACAACGACGATGACACAGTAAAAAGACTCACAAGCGGAACACCACACCAGTTTGGTATAAGAATAAGAATTTCTTTATCTAAAAACTATGCGAGAACCAAAAGCAGGTAAATCCAGCTCCAGACAAGATCAATAATAAAAAGGATTCCAATTTCCAAGCAAGATCAATAATCAATAAAAATGAATCCAGTTCCCAGGCCTGATCAATAATAAAAAGGATTCCAGTTTCCAAGCAAGATCAATATTCAATAAGAATGAATCCAGTTCCCAGGCCTGATCAAATCACCAAAAGCTCATGTGTCCCAAGGGCTCCTGCTGGTAATGTCTTTCTCACAGTGTCCTTGGATGGCAAAAGTTCACTTGAGGTAGGTTCATATGGTCAAAATTCTCTGTGGGAAGGTTCTTAGGCCAAAGTTCCCTTGTAGCGTAATAAGTGTGCCTCTCATAGAAATGATGCTCCCAGCGTAGGAAGTGCTCTGCCCAGGTGCTGCTGGTAATGCTAAAAAATGCCCCAGTGTCAATTACCAAGTAATTATGCCCCCGTAGGCCGGTCAGTGAAGGACGGTTCCCAGCCAAGCACAAAGCTCACACTCCAGCTACCCGGCCAACCCGCACCCCGCCCCCTGGCAGCAGCCTGGTTGCACCGAGGCGTTACCTGGGGTGGTGGTTGCGGGAGCGGGTTCGAGGCTCCTCTCCCCCTGGGGCCTTGGGCTCAGCAGGCGCTGCACGGGTGGGGGTCACAGCCACCCAGCGCTCCTTTAGCACAGCGCTTAACAGTGCCTCCAAGTCCTGGGCAACGACGGAGCCTCCTGCCACACAGCGCTTCGCTTCTCAGCGCTACACAGCGCGCTCCGGTCCCAGTGGCGGTGACCTCAGGGCCAGTTTCAGTCGGCTTGCGCCAGAAGCAGAGTCAATCACAGAGCCCTCGGGAGGATCACGGGGCAAGCAGTGCTGAGGGCAGGCACAGCGTTGCAGGGCAAATCTTGAGAGTGTTGTTGCTGTTCCAAAGGGCAGTCTTTAAAACGCTGTGGTCCAAGGACAGGTAGTTTCCTTTAGCTTAAAAAGGGTGCAGTCCCAAAAAGGCAATATTTAAAAGGTTGAAGATTCTTTAAAATGTGGTTCAAAGAAAAGTAGTTCCTTTGGGATGTTGTGGAGACACTCTGGTGGTGATGTCGCAGTCTCCCATGCAGGGCAGGATCAGCAGACAGTAGAGCAGCTCAGCAGGTTGTGGGGCAGCAGTTCCTTGGAGCAGTCAGCCTCCTTCCCAGTGTCAATCCTCTTGCGCAGCAGTCCTCACTCCAGCAGGGATTCTTCCAGGTCCAGCAGTGTAACAAGAATGTGAGGCCAGGACCCTCCCTTATATATCTTTTTAGTCTAGGGGCTAGAAAGTGGTGGAAGTCTCTGGAAGGGTCTGGGGGGCAGGGGCTTCTGGAAGAGTCCAGGGAGTTCTGGTATGTTCCCTGCCTTCCCTGACCTAGCTGTCACAGTGACGAGAGACAGGCCGTTAAGGCTACAGTGGGCAGCCGATCACAGCTCATCCTAGGGAAGAAGGTGTGAATCACCACTCCCACCTCCCAACCCAGGAAGGCTATCAGTATGCAGAGGGGAGGGGGCAGTCTGCAGCCTAATCTAAGTGTAGGCAGGAAAAGGTCCCCTGTATAAAAGTGGAATCCCTAGCGAAGGAATGCCCAAACCCTATATATCATTGGAAAGGGTTCCCCGCCCCGAGTCCAACAAGACCAAACATGATAGACTTATTATGTCCCTGTCAGAAGTTAGTCCATGAGGGGAGGTTCCCAATGTTAGCCTATGGAGGATTAAGCCTTACTGCGTTAGCAGTGGCTTGTGGCAGATATGCCAGCCTCACAAGGTTTTAGGGGAGAGCACCTGCACCTCAGCACTGTTTAGCAGTGGTGAGGCGCCCAGAGTCCTAAGTCCAACAAAATATAGGATAAAACTGGGAGGCAAAAAGGGCAAAAATGTAGGGGAGACCACCCTAAGGCTGACAGGTCTAACAATTGTGTATATCCGGTATGACGATGAACCACCGATATACAATGCTATTTGTTGTTATGTGGTATCTAAAAGATTAATACCAGCAATAATACCATTTACGTATGAAATTTACTGCTCCGATTTAGACTCCCTGGTGTAAATAGTATTTTAACTGTGACAATTGTTTTTGCTGTGTCCAGCTAGTGGGGTCTGTGAGAGCAGAGACAGACAGGAGTGATATGCAAGGGCACAAGAAGAGGAAAACAAACAGGAGTGATATGTAATGACACGGGGAGTGCAAAAACAAACAGTAGTGATATGTAAGGGCACATGGAGAGGCAAAGGCACAGATGAGAGATATGTAAGGACACAGACAAAGGAAAGACACACAGGAGTGATATGTAAGGGCACTGGGAGAGCAAAGACACAGAGGAGTGATATGTAAGGGCACAGGGAGAGCAAAGACACACATACTGAATAAGCAGCTACCTATGTTATATGACATCTCTTTATTAATGTAATAACTGCACTTTCACAATTGCTTTATTAACCTTCCTGCTTTCTCAAATTTGCTTGAAAATGCACCATTTGTCCACTCTTCTTTTCAAAATGTTCTCCCCCGAACCCTCCGTAAGTTGTTCCGGCTGCGGTGCATTAGGACAATATAGTTACGCCTCACCACTTTCAAATGTCACCAGCCGCCACTGGCCCCAAGCATCCTAGAACTGGCCCTGATTACACCGAGGCAGCACGTGGTTCTCTTCACAGAGTGTAATTACTGTCACTAGATTGTAAGCAAACCTCAGTTCGTCAAACATGCAGTCTATAATGTAAGAAAATAAAGAAATGGCACAATCGCACACACACTGATTAACAAAGTATGGAGGACAATCAGTTAAATCAGTTCTCTTGGAGTATCTCCTTTAAGTACTGTACATCAGTGTGTGGGGGGGGCAAAACTAACATTTTGGAAAGAGAGCCTGTCTTCTCATTGTCTTGTCCAGGAGGGGGTGAGGAGCCCTACCCCACCCTGGAAGAGACCAAGATGATACTAGAATACTGCATGCCTACCCCTGTGCCCACCCTGGTGGATCCTGTTCCCCCTCCTGTGATGGCTCCTGTCCCCTCCACCCCCAGTCATGGCTCCTGTCCCCCCCGGCCTGTGATGGCTCCTGTCCCCCCCTGTGTTGGATCCTGTCTCTGCCCTGGGTGGCTTCTGTCCCAGTCCTGGAATGGCTCCTGCAGCGAGGGTGAAGTTCTTGATGGGCCTCTTCTCAAAAAGGCTCAGCTCAAAATTAATATGAAAAAGGTGGGCGAGTGAGCAAGTGAAGGGATGGCTGGTTGGCTGGATGAATTAGTGAAAGGGTGAATGGATGAATGAAAGATTGAATACATGGATAATGAGAGGATGGATGATAGATGAGTGACTGGAAGGATGGAAGAGAGAAAAGGTAAATAGCCGGATGTATGGGTGGAAGGGTAGCTGGATGGGTAAAAGGGTGGATGGATGAGTGAAAGGATGGATGAGTGAAAGGATGCATGAGTGAAAAGGTGGATGATGAGTGAAAAGGTGGATGATGAGTGAGTGGGTGGATGCATGAGTGAAATGATGGATGGATTGATTGATGAACTGATAAGTGTAAGGGTGAATGGATGGACAGATGAGCGAAAGGGTGGATGTAAGGATGGATGAGTGAGTGAAAAGGAAGGTAGATGGACAAAAGGATGAATAGATGAGTGAAGGAGTGAAAGGATAAATGGATGAGAAAGAATGGATGAGTGATAGGGTCAATGAATGGATTCATGAGTGGATGAGTAGATGGGTGGGAGGGTGGGTGGATGGAAGGAAGTGTTGCTAAGTGAAAGGGTCGATGGAGAGAGAAAGGGAGGATGGATGACTGAAAGCGTGGAAGGACGAGTGACTGAGTGGATGGATAGTAAGTGAAAGGATGGCTGGATGGGTGAAAGTGTAAATGGCTGGATGGATGAGTGAATGAATGGATGGATGGGTAGAAGAGTGGATGGATGAGTGTACAGATGGATAGGGTGAAAGGGTGGATGGATGGATAATGGATGGATGAGTGAAAGGATGAATTAAGGGGTGGATGAGTGAAATGATAGATGGAAGGATACATGATGGATAGGTTTGCAAATGGTTGAATATCTTTGGCTATGGCTGGGCTTGCTTATATACTATTGCGCTACCTCTGATGTGTCTGTAAAACTTATCCAATTGTCCTGAAGTTTTGTCCTGAATTTTGAACTCCTGTCCTGAATTTGTGTCCTGAATGTTGACCCTTTGTCCTGAATTTTTAGACTCACCGTCCTGAATTTGCACCAATGCCAGTTGGTCACCCTATTTGTGACCCAAAAAATGTGGATTAAGAGGAGGACGAAATCCGCACCTAAACCTAGTTAGGCAGGTTCCGCACCCACTCCCTAGCCACTTCCAGTATCCAGACTCCAAATTAACTGTTCTAGTAATGTGGGTAATCCCTGACAGACACTGTAAAATACAAAGGGGCTATCTCTTTATACAATAATTGAGCTGACCTGAATTCTGCAGCATATATGCTCAGGTTTCAAACTCTCCAGGCGCTTGGGGCGTGTAGCTGTGCTCCGATTCCGGTTACCTTCCTCAACCTTCCCTGGCTCCATATGCTGGCAGGCACAGCTCCCCCGCCTCCATCCGTCCGTCCCCCGGGCCGCCACCTCCAAACTAGTTGAGGCTGCCTGCGTTGCTGCCGTCAGATGCTTCGTTAAGCCCCCTTCTGGGAGCAGTCTTCGCCGCAGTTACAGCCACTCCAAGTGGGCTGAACGTTTTCCACTCAAGCAGCCGGCCATCAAACAGCAGCACATCTGCTGCCGTAGTTCCGCGCTAACTCCGGCCACTAAGCCCGTCCTGTTGTGTTCTGGGGGTAGGGTGACCAGATTTTCAAAATTAAAAACCGGGACGGGCACAAACATAGAAAAAGGACTAAATGTTCTGTTAGGTTTCAGGGATATATATATATATATATATATATATATATTCACTGAAAAAACCATAGGTTATAGACCATATATAGTTAGGAATTAGCATTTACAAACCCTTATTTTACTCACACAAAACCATTGAAATTCCATATATAGTTAGTTGCACTAACTATATATCTCGCACCCGCAATCCACTGCTGATGATGTCACATATTACATCATTCATGACATGGTCAGTGACATCACTGATGACATCACTGATGACATCTCAAATGACATCACTGATGACATGACTGATAACAACATCCAGTGATTTTTTGTTTCTGTAAAGTTTAAATATGTCTTACATATTGAAGATTGAGTGGATGTGTAAGTGTCTGGACGAAGGATTTAGTAGGTGCATGACTAACTGTATGAGTGAGTGATTAAATGTGTCTCACTGAGTGCATGGGTTAGTGACGAAACTGTCTTAATTTGTGCATCATTATGTCTGTTGTTCTGTAAACTGCTGCATGTGTTGATCAGTAGCTGTATGAGTAACTATATGGGTTATTGATTGATTGCCCAAGTATTTGTATGGGAGACTGAGTGTGTGTGTGGCTGGCTGGGAGGTGTGTGACTCTGTGCAGATCAATGTGTACTTGTATCAATGATTGTATAAGAAGGTAAGTATGTGTTAGTATATGTTTGAAAATGTAAGGTGCTCTATGTTTAACTGTATAGACAAGAAAATGGAAGTGTCATTGATTCTTTACATGACTGACTAGGTGAGTGAGTAACTCCATGGATGAGTGGCAGACTGTGACTGTCTGTATAGGTGTATGAGTGCATATGATAGTGTTGTAAAGATGAGTGATTGTATGTATGAATGATTGTATGGGTGAATGAGTGAAGTTGTGTGTAGACGTAGGAATCAGTGAGTGCGTATGTAGTAACTAGTATTGGTGTGTCAATGGTTTCAAAAATTATACTCTGTATTTAACACTGGGTGAAACAGAGGTTATATTAAAATGTGAGGAGATGCATTGTATTGTCACATGAATGATATCATCAGTGATGTGGTCATTGATGTCAAATGAGATGTCATCAGTGATGTCATCAGTGATGTCATTTGAGATGTCATCAGTGATGTCATCAGTGATGTCACTGACCATGTCATGAATGATGTAATATGTGACATCATCAGCAGTGGATTGCGGGTGCGCGATATATAGTTAGTGCAACTAACTATATATGGAATTTCAATGGTTTTGTGTGAGTAAAATAAGGTTTTGTAAATGCTAATTCCTAACTATATATGGTCTATAACCTATGGTTTTTTCAGTGAATTTTCAAGGTTTTGTAAATGCTAATTCCTAACTATATATGGTCTATAACCTATGGTTTTTTCAGTGAATTTCATTGGTTTTTTAACAGCTAATATCTGTAGCTGTAAAATGTATTCTTCTTTAAATCCAAAAATATATTTTATATGTTTATGAATAATTTTTTTTTTAAATATTTTTTTTTCTTCGTTCCCGCTTCGCGAATCGTGAAGCTTCCCGTTAGCTGACCTTGATGCCGCGAAATAGACCGCGAGCCGGTAAACGTTTCTTTACCGCAACTGCCGCGTTAGAAAACAACATTGTGACGCCTCCCGTCCGCATGACGTTTCGCGTTGTCGCGTGATACGTCATATGACGTGCTACGTTAGCGAACTGGTACGCGAAGCGAGTCGCAAAGCGCAGGTTTCTGGAAGCAAACCGGGAGGCCCTGCAAAGCGCTTAACGTAAACACAGCAGGTCATGTGACTTGGTAATAACACTTTTCATTGGTTCATTTCACTTTTGGTTTCCTAATGATGTAAGACTAGGTCATATAATCTAAAATGAACACTTTTCATTGGTTGAGAACTCTTGTTTTTCCCAAATGATGAAAATCCCTCCTTCTTTCCTCACTCTGACTTTCATCATTGTGAGAGAAAGACCCTTTGTGATCACTGAGCAATGGCTTCTTTAGTAGCTTCAGCTGGTGCTTCCCCACCACCTCCACCACATCCAAGGAAGAGTGGACCACCTGCTCAAGTTATAATTCAACAAGAAGAGGAAGAAGAGGAACAGGACGACGAGCACGAAGAGAGGCAGTTTTTGCCTGAGCAGCCCAGGACGTCTCACCGGAAAGAAAACTTCATTTGGCAATTTTTTAAAATTCCCAAAGGTCAGAAAAAAGTAAATGCAAGATACGTAACTTGCCTTATATGTCAAGATAGACTGTCCAGAGGAACCGAGAAAAAATACAGTTTCGGAAACTACACAATGCATCGCCATATGACTAGGTGGCATCCTAACAACTACAGTGCTGCACAGTTTCGGAACGACCTAGATAATCTCCCTATTATGGCCAGAAGATCTGTTGTACCGGAAGTAACGGGACCAGAGGGCAGGGAGATGGTGCCAAATATACAAATGAAATTTGGTGAAGTAAAACACATCTGCGTAATTTGCGATGGATTCATTTCCTACGGAGAAAGAAGCATCACTCTGATCAACAGAGCTATTGACTATCATATACAAGTTTGTACGAAACGCCCAAAATAATAAATACTTCTTTTTTTGTTTTGTTGCTCCTGTTGAGCCCTTTACAATGAATCGTTTTCATTGCCCCCTCCAAGAAAAACCCCAAAAAATATAAAACTGTTCAGAAAAATTCAAAAAAAGTAAAAAAATGTTCCGAAAACTAATAAAAAAATATAAAACAACAAAAACAATAAAAAAAAAAGTTCTTTTCAGAACTACCTCCCCGTTATTAAAAAATTGGTACAATATTTGGAACTGTGCCAACCTCTATTTCTCTTAGTTCGCTTCCCAGTTCGCTCGCCGGTACGCGAACCGGAAGCGAACCAAAAACAGTAAGTATAAGGGAAGGAAACAGACACTTATGTTAAAAGAAAGACAGCTATAGGGGAGTAAACTAGAGATACTATTACCCGTAATCCACTGCTGATGATGTCACATATTACATCATTCATGACATGCTCAGTGACATCATCAGCAGAGGATTGCGGGTTTTTTGGCAACGTGCCTTATCCACGGTTTAATAACGCTGCCTTTTGCTTTATATAAGTTTTCAAATTGTATGAAATATATACCAATAGGTCGTTATGAACCTTTAGGTAGTGCTTTTCTTCATGAGGTCTGGTCGCTTCCATACACATACAGATGTTTCAAAGATGATCAAGAAGTTTATCTGAATGGAGAGGAATGCACTGAGACGCCAGATCATTCACTAATGTGTAGGCACATACAGTTACACGGTTCATGCAACAAACACCGACCAAATATGGCTTGCGTGTTGCAAGGCACGCCAGTTCCTGCTATCATCCCCACGTTCAAGTTGTTGGAAAATGGTAGTTATTTGATGCTCAATAATGAAGATTGTTCTGGGTTAATTAAAAGTATTCCTTTTATCGTAACAGTAAGTGAACGGGTTATTTGCTGCAGAAATGTTCTATTTCCTCCCACACATGAACATAGGGAGTTTTCAATCTCGCCACAAATACCAACCTTGGGAGCAGATTTCAACGGCATGGCAAGAATAAGAGCTCTTTTGTCTCAGAGAGAGGTGGCCTTGAGTTCGGCCCGTGAAACTTTCGTGCTTCACATAGCGAACACCCGTACAGAGGTGCAGACCCTTTTCAATTCAGATTTGCCTTTCCATTTCAGCAAGATGGTTCGGACTATCTCTAACGCATCCTCCACAAAGGCCCTGGCGCACTTTTTTAAAGTTGTTACCAGTGGTCTCGTGACTTCATTTGAGAAAATCTTTGGAGTCATCCCTGCTTTCTTTCATTCGATTTTTTCCACTCTGCTTCGTGGATTGCCATTTTTACTTGCATTACCAGCGGACGCTCTTGTGCTTTTTTACATTTTTAAATATGGATGTCCCTCCTATGCAACCTCCCGCCCTGCAGCTGCTGACACTGTTCCGCAATCGCATGCTAGAATATTATGGCACAATGCCGTTGGCGATATTAAGCACGGCATATGGATTATCTTTTCGATTCTCCTACTTCACCTGTGTCCAGCCTGTATTTCACTGCCTGACCTGTGATTTCGATTGGGCCATTGATTTGTGTCTCTGCGGACCGGTTTCTCCTGACGTCGACTTTAATCAGCTGATGACTCCTATCATTACTCACGAGTTGGTTTGTCCTGGCGAAAGGATTATGGCTGTGGCATTGATGCATGGACTAATTGGTCCCTGGAATTTACTGGCGGCAACACAGTCTTTCTTGGAACAGAGCTTTCTTGAAAACCCACCGAGCTGTCCTCTGATGGTGATAGAGGATCCGGTGCTGGGAGAGCACGTATGTTCTTTTCCGCTTTTAAATTGGATGGCTGAACTGTTTTCGGATGAAGACGGTGACTTCCTATTGGAGGCTGTTGCAGCTTATTTTGCATACACAGTTATGTCATAGACCTTTTTCATGTTTGATATGCTGAGTACTAGCATTTCATTGACAATTCATTGACTTATTTGTCAAGTTTTTATTATTTACCTTGCCTATTGGCTTAAGACTCGATAAAGTACTTGGCTGTTTTATTTTTCTTTAGCATTAAATTTTCCTAGTTTTTAATGCTTTACCTTGCGGACCGTCCACATATAAACTTGCAATCTGCTCTCATGAGATGGCACTTCTATTATCTTATTCAGTTCGTTTCCGGATCATGGGGAGGTGTCATCTACGTCCTGGATATCTTTACACCGTGTTAAGTTAGCATGGGCTCATTACCGGTTTAAAGGCCATTTTTCCTTTTTTGCAACTTCTGCACACGACACTTAGTTGTTGCTTTAGCTTTCAACCTAGTAGTTCATCGTGGTTTACATGAGAATAATATGTTATTGCTCTACTATCTGCTTTGCTTGTTAAACTATATCTGTACAGCGAGTGCTAAAGTTTCAAGAACAACACGATACAGAATTGTTATGAGGTCTGATCTCCACGACTTCATACTCATAACATAAGTGCAGCTTCTGCCAATTCTGGGCATGAGGCGGGTTTTATATTGCTTTGCCGAACACACATACACAACACTTGATGCGGTTCACATGAAGAGAGAGCTGGTGTATGCTGATGTGATTCCTTCAAATCTAAGACACTAAAGTATGGGCACGCCCTAAACCAACACAAAGAGACCTTCTTAGCAAATAATATAATATGTGTATTAGGGAGGGTGAGATATAAGCAGCCGCGGGCCGTGGAGGGAGTTACGGTGAGGCAGGGAGGCGGGGAGGGGGAGAAGCAGGGTGGAGCCCTCTCCACCCTGCCCCTCCCCCTCCCCGCCTCCCTGCCCCACCGTAACTCCCTCCACGGCCCGCGGCTGCTTATAAGTGTTGCTAACTCTTATTCATTTACAGCATGTTAACATACTGTCACCATTCGCTTTTTATGTACTAGTAACTATGCTGGTAATTTTGCTACTGATAATATGTGTACTTGTATTATCTAAGATACTACGCCTGAGAAGACGGCATTAGTAAATAAACATTTCAAATACACATGTGTTCTTCTTAACTCCATGTTCTGGTTTCTAAGAAATATATAACGACCGACTGTTCATGAGTTCCACGTATCCTGAGGTACTATAAGTTCATATTCTGGATTGTCTAAACATTGAGAGTTTGTTATATCCAATGTGACACTGTACCTAGCTTGCTAAGGGGTTTTTGATTACTAAGGTGAGTTTTGGGACACCCTAATTCGCCGAGGTTCCAATCCTCTGTCCACAGTTCTGTGTGAGAACAGAAACCCTGCGACAGGGGCACCCCCGACCCTTGCTGGAGCTTCATCACACTTGCGATACAACTCCAGCAATGCGCCACCTTTACGGCACAGATACATCACGCATCTGTGCTGTTTTTGCCCCATGATGCGCCACATTGTAAATGCAGCACACCATAGGTGACGGAACAGCGGCACAGAATGACTAACACATCCCTGGTGATGCGCCAGTCATCATAAATCTATCCCTATGCTTCTTATCTTGTTAGAGATGAACCGCCATATGTATCATCAAAGTTTTTTGCATTTTCTAAATAGCGAACTTTAAGGAATAAATAGCGATTCTTTACCATTCCTAGTTTGCGATGAGCTATTTGCTAATTACAAATTACCCATTCATTTCCTTCATTTCCATAGGGCGGTTGGACTCACTTTTAGCTCGAACGGCTGAATGGATTTGCACGAAACTTGGCAAAATTGTAGGGACTGGTAGCCCGATGTGCCTTTGCTATGTCTCAAGATATATGCTCCAGTGGTTTTTACGAAAATTAACTTTGAAAAATATATATTGGGCTACATTGGCCTATATATATGTTGGAACCCAAATGTAGCCCAATGTAGCCCAATGAAGCCCAATGAAGCCCAATGTAGCCCAATGTAGCCCAAAGATGGCCGCCAGAGACGAAAAAAAACAAATGTAGCCCAAATATCAGCCAGATGTAGCCCAACTATAGCCCAGTGACAGAATGACCAATCAGCGTCGCAAACCTCCGTTACGCGAAGCGGAGCGCTGTTACAGATATATATCTTTTTTTGAACGTTAATTTCTCAAAATCCACTGGAGCACATATATTGAGACCTAGCAAAGGCACATCGGGCTACCAGTCCCTAATATTTTACCAAGTTTCGTGCAAATCCATTCAGCCGTTTGATTATTATTATTTATTTATTTTTTTGCCCCGCGGGGCCCTTTTAAAACCTCCACATCAAACCTAGGGGGTCAGCGAGGATCTACTATTCCCCCTTATGGTCATTTGCCCCTTCGCTTTCGCCTCCTCTTGTCTCTCGATCCTACCGAGAGACAAGATGGCGGCCGCTACGGACTGTTTGGAATGTTGACAGACGCCGGAGAACCAATCAGCTTCGCTTCACAAAGCTCCGTTGCGCGAAAAGTACGCGTCCTGGAGCGCTGCCCGGTCCGCTGTTACAGATATATATCTTTTTTTAAATGTTAATTTCTCAAAATCCACTGTAGCACATATATTGAGACCTACAAAAGGCACATCGGGCTACCAGTCCCTACAATTTTGCCAAGTTTCATGCAAATCCATTCAGCCGTTCGGGCTAAAAGTGAGGCCAACCGCCCTATGGAAAACTCAATGTTAAAAACACGTTTTGGGACCCCCCTTTTTTCTCGGCCCCCCCTTGACGAACCCCCCCCAAATTTTCAAGGGCTGCTCAGAAACAAAATGTGCCATTTTCCTGAAAATTTCAGCCAATTCTGTCCACAAACGCCAAAGTTATTAGACATAGAATTTTCAAAAATCCCATAGAGAAAAAATCCTAACTATATATACCTACTGGCGACCGCCAGTAGGTAATATATATATATATATATATATATATATATACATACATATATATATATATATACATACATATATATATACATATATTACCTACTGGCGGTCGCCAGTAGGTATATATAGTTAGGATTTTTTCTCTATGGGTTTTTTGAAAATTCTATGTCTAATAACTTTGGCGTTTGTGGACGGAATTGGCTGAAATTTTCAGGAAAATGGCACATTTTGTTTCTGAGCAGCCCTTAAAAATTTGGGGGGGGTTCGTCAAGGGGGGGCCGAGAAAAAAGGGGGGTCCCAAAACGTGTTTTTAACATTGAGTTTTCCATAGGGCGGTTGGCCTCACTTTTAGCCCGAACGGCTGAATGGATTTGCACGAAACTTGGCAAAATTGTAGGGACTGGTAGCCCGATGTGCCTTTTGTAGGTCTCAATATATGTGCTCCAGTGGATTTTGAGAAATTAACGTTTAAAAAAAGATATATATCTGTAAGCGCGGACTGGGCAGCGCACTGGTTCGCAGACTTTTCGCGCAACGGAGCTTTGTGAAGCGAAGCTGATTGGTTCTCCGGCGTCTGTCAACATTCCAAACAGTCCGTAGCGGCCGCCATCTTGTCTCTCGGTAGGATCGAGAGACAAGAGGAGGTCAAAACAAAGGGGGAAATAACTATAAGGGGGCATAGTAGATCCTCGCTGACCCCCTAGGTTTGATGTGGAGGTTTTAAAAGGGCCCCGCGGGGCAAAAAAAAATAATAATAATAATAATCGAACGGCTGAATGGATTTGCACGAAACTTGGCAAAATTGTAGGGACTGGTAGCCCGATGTGCCTTTGCTAGGTCTCAATATATGTGCTTCAGTGGATTTTGAGAAATTAACGTTCAAAAAAAGATATATATCTGTAACAGCGCACCGCTTCGCGTACTTTTCGCGTTACGGAGCTTTGCGAAGCGAAGCTGATTGGCTCTCCGGTGTCTGTAAACATTCCAAACAGTACGTAGCGGCCGCCATCTTGTCTCTCGGTAGGATCGAGAGACAAGAGGAGGCCAAAGCGAAGGGGCAAATGACCATAAGGGGGCATAGTAGATCCTCGCTGACCCCCTAGGTTTGATGTGGAGGTTTTAAAAGGGCCCCGCGGGGCAAAAAAAAATAATAATAATAATAATCGAACGGCTGAATGGATTTGCACGAAACTTGGTAAAATATTAGGGACTGGTAGCCCGATGTGCCTTTGCTATGTCTCAATATATGTGCTTCAGTGCATTTTGAGAAATTAACGTTCAAAAACAAGATATATATCTGTAACAGCGCTCCGCTTCGCGGAGATAAAATTATATCTGTATTACCTAGCTGTTGCTAACACCAGTTAGCGACGGCTAGTAGGAGATAGCGACCATCTTGGGTCCCACTTTGCATGTGAGTGATATTTATCACTAATGACATGCAAAGTGGGCATGCCAAGATGTTAGCGACTGGAAACAGTCGCTAACATCGCTATCTCCTATTATCAACTTTTGGAAATATTCGAGATAAGCGCGAATATCTCCAAAAAGTAACAGCTGCCCTGAGCAGTTCTTAGCCATGTTATCCAATGGGAGGTGGATAACATGGCTAAGAGCATTAGCTCGGTAATGCAAGAATATCGCGGAGTTTTCAGCGATATTAATGCATTGCGCTCGTTTTTTATCGTATTTGCGATAAACCTTGATAATAGCAAGGTTTATCTGCGATAATTTCTGACGGTAAAAAAATCTTTGCAATGCATCGTTAGGGATAAATATCGCTTAACTTTGGTAATATGCCCCAACGTCTGTTAACGTTCGATTCGAAGGAAATCAGGAATTGTTGAAAAACATTGTGTGCGCCATCTTGTCTTTTTTCAAATGCCACACTTTTGTCGTGCACGGCAGCCATTTTAGATGCCTTGACCAGACCCACTCTGTGCACGCTGTCGATCCTTAGCATGGCTCCCCACCCTCGCAAGCATCTCACCCAGGCAGTGGTCACCCCCGCTCTCTGTCTTATGCATGGGTAATAAACCTCCCCCCATCTGCGCTGCTCTTCCCTGAGAATCACACCCTGTGCCCGCCCGACACCTCCCTTTCGCCCTATTCACTACCGCACCCTCTGACACTCCTTTTCCTCTGTGTCCGATTGTCCAGGCCGGTCCTAGGCTATCAGCTAGCCCTGCAGATGTAGTTTATGGCCACAGCTGTAAAGAATCACCCCTCTTCAAAGGAGTTATAGTAGATCAAGGCCCACACTCGATGAGATCCGTCACAGCAGAAGCGTTGCTATTATCTGAAAACCATCCTGTATTGTGATTGGGGAGGGGACCGAGCGTGAAGCGGAAGATTCCAGGGATGACTCTTTGTACATCAAAGTTTTTACAATTATGTGTCACATTAAAAATATATAGCACTCCGACAAAGTAGTAAGATTATAAAACTTTAATAATTTATAAATATATACAAGAAAACAAAAATAGTAATAACATATAAACATTTTTAGAGAAAAACAACGAAGTAGCGGTCGGCTGTGCGAATAGTCCCAACGCAGCACAACGTCCAGATTTCCGGCGTGGGGCGTCGCGGGGGGTGGGTCATCAGTAGCAAACTGTTGTGCGAATAGTTCCAAGGCAGCAGAACGCGCCGAAATCTAGATGACACGAAAGTGATGTCTAGTAAGTTGCCACCCAGCAAATAACGGCGTGGGGCGTCGCGGGGGGTGGGTCATCAGTAGCAAACTGTTGTGCGAATAGTTCCAAGGCAGCAGAACGATGGCACCAAGGTGATGTCCAGTAAGTTGCCGCACTGGTTTTGGTATCCTACAATGCTGCTCCGAATAACGGCGTGGAGCGCCCCGGGGGAGGCGGCGTGAACGGGCCTCTCCAGGTGGAGTCTCATCTGTTTTAGTGGGGCGCCCCTTTACCGTTTCAGTTGCCATTCCGTCCGCTTTTGGTCCACTGTGTCAAAATCCGCCATTCAGCTGAGTTGCGCCCACTCTTGCGGTGCAGCCATAGGCGGCTGCCACAGGACTCTCAAAATGGCGGCAGGCTCTTTCCTTTTTGGGCGTGGTCCACTGAAATGGCCCTGGGACACCTTGGAAATCGGACGCTTGTCTGCTAGGTCTTGGACCCCATTCTCGAAAGCGTCCCCTCCGCCTTGAGAATTCATCAAAAGTTTTGGGGGCCCCGACTCCTGCAGGCTTCTGGTGGGGAGCGGCTGCCATGATTGCTCGCGGAATGACCACGACGGAGCTACGAGATGGTGGTGCTCTCATGCTGACGCCAGTTTAGTCTGAAACATCCAGAAACAAGGTGGGGCTTTCATCGTTTGTGGGAAAAAAAAAGTTTTCATCCAATGAAAAGTGTTGTTTTTAGGTCATATGATCAAGCCTTCCATCATTCGGAAACCAAAAGTAAAATGAACCAATGAAAAGTTTTATAAACAAGTCACATGACCTGTTATGCGGCATAGGGTATAAAATGCGGAGAAAATACGTTGGCACGTGAGGCGGCGTCAGTAGCGGACCGATGTGCGAATAGGCCGAAGGCAATACAACGCGCCAAGATCCGGATGGCACCGAGGTGGTGTCATAGTTGAGAGTTCTGAGCAGCGGTTGTAACACTGTCTGAAGCTTATTTGCAGCTGCTGCAGCTTCACTACGCGCCAAGATCCGGATGGCACCGAGGTGGTGTGTAGCAAGTTGCCGCACTGGTGTGGCCATCCTACAATGCTGAAAGTCGGCGTGGGGCGCCCCGTTGGCCTGTGAGTTTGCGTCAGTAGCGGACCGATGTGCGAATAGGCCGAAGGCAGCACAACGCGCCAAGATCCGGATGGCACCGAGGTGGTGTCTAGTAAGTTGTCGCACTTCTGTGGCCATCCTACAATGTTGAAAGTCGGCGTGGGGCGCCCCGTTGGCCTGTGAGATGGTGTCAGTAGCGGACTGATGTGTGAATGGGGCCAAAGGCAGCGCAACAATATTTTCTACTATATTTCCGGAGTAGAAGACACCACAAGGCGCTGAGATGCCAAGATCCGGGTGGCACCGAGGTGGTGTGTAGCAAGTTGCCGCACTGGTGTGGCCATCCTACAATGCTGAAAGTCGGCGTGGGGCGCCCCGTTGGCCTGTGAGATGGCGTCAGTAGCGGACCGATGTGCGAATAGGCCGAAGGCAGCACAACAATATTTTCTGACTGACACCACAAGGCGCTGAGATGCCAAGATCCGGATGGCACCGAGGTGATGTCTAAGTTGCGGACTGATGTGCGAATGGGGCCAAAGGCAGCGTAACAATATTTTTTGTATGGAAGATACCACTAGGCGTTGAGATGCCAAGATTCGGATGGCACTGAGGTGATGTCTAGCAAGTTGGTGTGGTCATCCTACAATGCTGAAACTCGGCGTGGGTCGCCCCATTAGCCTGTGAGATGGCGTCAGTAGCGGACCGATGTGCGAATAGGCCGAAGGCAGCACAACGCGCCAAGATCCGGATGTCACCGTGGTGGTTTCATAGTTGAGAGGCACTTCATCTGCAGTGGGGCGCCGAGATCCGGATGGCACCGAGGTGATGTCTAGCAAGTTGCTGTACTGGTGTGGTCATCCTACAATGCTGAAACTCGGCGTGGGTCGCCCCATTAGCCTGTGAGATGGCGTCAGTAGCGGACCGATGTGCGAATAGGCCGAAGGCAGCACAACGCGCCAAGATCCGGATGTCACCGTGGTGGTTTCATAGTTGAGAGGCACTTCATCTGCAGTGGGGCGCCGAGATCCGGATGGCACCGAGGTGATGTCTAGCAAGTTGCTGTACTGGTGTGGTCATCCTACAATGCTGAAACTCGGCGTGGGTCGCCCCATTAGCCTGTGAGATGGCGTCAGTAGCGGACCGATGTGCGAATAGGCCGAAGGCAGCACAACGCGCCAAGATCCGGATGTCACCGTGGTGGTTTCATAGTTGAGAGGCACTTCATCTGCAGTGGGGCGCCGAGATCCGGATGGCACCGAGGTGATGTCTAGCAAGTTGCTGTACTGGTGTGGTCATCCTACAATGCTGAAACTCGGCGTGGGTCGCCCCATTAGCCTGTGAGATGGCGTCAGTAGCGGACCGATGTGCGAATAGGCCGAAGGCAGCACAACGCGCCAAGATCCGGATGTCACCGTGGTGGTTTCATAGTTGAGAGGCACTTCATCTGCAGTGGGGCGCCGAGATCCGGATGGCACCGAGGTGATGTCTAGCAAGTTGCTGTACTTGTGTGGTCATCCTACAATGCTGAAACTCGGCGTGGGTCGCCCCATTAGCCTGTGAGATGGCTGTTCTTTGGATTTGGGCCTGGTCCACCAAAATGGCCCTGGGACACCTTAGAACTCGGACGCTCGATTTTTTTTTCCTTTCCTGTACATGCAAAAAAAGGTAAATGCCCGGTACGTTACACGCTTCATCTGCCACGATGAACTCTCCAGAGGAACCGAAAAAAAATATAGTTGTGGTAACTATACCATGCATCGTCATATGGAGAGGTGGCACCAATTAATTATAGTGCTGCATAAAAGAGAGATTTGGAGGAGAACCCCTGACCTGCTAGTACATTCATCAAAGAAGTGGCACTGAGAGCTTCAGAGGCAAGGGAAACGGTCCCAAATATTTAGAAGAACTTTGGAAAGATTAAAATGACATGTTTAGATTGTGGCAAATTAATTTCATGTGGACAGATGAGTGTTACTCTAATAAATACAGCATATGAACATCATCATAGTCGATGGTTGGTAGAGACATTTTGACTATATCCTGGACCTGCCCGTCCTCGCCCAAAATGGCGCCAGAATAAATGGGACTCGTAACTCCTTGTTGTGTACTGGTTGCAGAACCTTGAAATCACGAGATACGTATGCAGTTTTGAAGCACATGGCGGGCGGGGACGAGAATTGATTGAATATTTCGACATCCCTATTGATATTAAGTTCTGATGTGTTATTGATTACTGTACTGTTGAAAGTTCGAATTAACGTCACCCATGGTACTTGCCCGCAAATGTATATCTAGATAATTTTATTGTAACTGGCCCTGTCGTATTTTAATTATAAAATGTACGTCCACCGATTCCGTAACTGTTAGACACCTTAGTTCTTGCAACCTAATGGCCCGCCCGTTACGTTCCTCTACAGTGTAAATGTCTATTCATCATATACGATTACAGTTTGCTCTGTGGCAGGCCCACGTGGTTATAGGCTCGTATTTGTATAATGAAATTTTCTCAATAAAGGTTTTTAAAAGAAAACATGGTAGTAGTATATACATTGGTAAAGTTTTTAATAATAGTGACTGTTTTAGAATCATTAAAAGGCAAGTGAAATAAAGCAGACCAATTACATGAAGGGTAAAAGGTATAATACGAAGGAACGCAGTAAAGATAAATGGTCAAGGGCTGTTGTGTTTTCTATTCCTGCAACATAAAGTGATCGATAAGAATCTCATATTCAGGCGTATCGGCGACTAAGACAGCAGGTCGACCCTCTTTTGCTCAACGGCTCCGTCATGGGACGAAGAAACGCTCTTTTTCTCGAAAAAAGAATATATTTTACTTGCAGGACAGTTGTAAAATTTCCGGGAAAGTACATTAGCCTGGAACATTATAACATATATTTAAGAAAAAATAATGTTCGGAAGTAATGAAAAGCGTAATTTTTAGGTCATATGACCAAGCCTTTCATCATTACAATAAGAAAAGTAAAATGAACCAATGAAAAGTTTTATTAACAAGTCACATGACTTGTTATGCTTACGTTACGCGCTGCGCGCCCCGGATGACTTCCGGATGCGCTAACGCGGAGCGTCATATGACGCATTACGCGACAACGCAGGTACAGAATATAGTCAAAATGTCTCCACCAACCAGCGGTCGGAACACAACCCCTTTCAGCAGGCTAAATAGTTCTGTTAAATGACAACAGAAGGGACAGGCAACAAGAACCATCAGTCAAAGAGGGGAGAGCTAGTTCTTCTCTACCGGGTTACATTGGGGCGCTACCGGAACTGATCGAATTGGTAGTCTACAGTGTTTCTGGATGTTTCAGACTGAAGCTGGGGTTAGCATGAGAGCAGCACCATTTCGTAGCTCCGTCGTGGTCATTCCGCAACCAATCATGGCAGCCGTTCTTTATCATTATTTTGGGCGGGGTGGGTGGCGGAGCCGAGCTGTTTTGCAGCCATCATTGTGTGGAGTTCAGTTCATCTCACTAGTTTTGTATTTGTCATGAGGGGTTGTTCCTAATGTTTCTATTTTAGCGAGGTCAAAAAGAGATCCCATTAGTGGCCTACTGATTTTGCTCGATTCCTTTTCTTATTTTTTTACACGATTTTTCGTTATCTGCAAAGACTAAACAGAGTATTGCGACTCTGTGTTTGTTTGTAAATAGAGAATGAACCAAAGAGAACTAATTCTAAAACAGTAAATACTTGGATAACAATCAATCAAATGGAGAGAGAAGCAGGCACGACGGATTACAATGGGGGCAAAGACCTGCGTTAACTACCTTTCACTATCTGCAAAGAGAGAGTACTCCTAATAGAAATGAGGGGGGGGGCACCATTCAAAGCAGATCAGTGTGCATAAACACGAAAATGTTTTCACTTACCACGTACTTGACATTCGACAGCTTATGATATTTGCTATTAAAAAACCATTGAAATTCACTGAAAAAACCATAGGTTATAGACCATATATAGTTAGGAATTAGCATTTACAAAACCTTGAAAATTCACTGAAAAAACCATAGGTTATAGACCATATATAGTTAGGAATTAGCATTTAAAAAACCTTATTTTACTCACACAAAACCATTGAAATTCCATATATAGTTAGTTGCACTAACTATATATCGCGCACCTGCAATCCACTGCTGATCATGTCACATATTACATCATTCATGACATGGTCAGTTACATCACTGATGACATCACTGATGACATCTCAAATGACATCACTGATGACATCACTGATGACATCTCATTTGACATCATTCTTGTGCTAATACGATAAACCTCTTCAGACTCTAATATAACCTTAGATACACTCAGTGTATACAGACACTCACACACTTCCACTCATCCATGGAGTTACTCACACACCCAGTCAGTCATGCAAAGAAACAATCTCATCTCCATTTCTTCAACTATACAGTTAAACACACCTTACTTATTGAAACATATACTAACACATATTTACTCTCTTATACAATCCCTGATACAAGTTCACAATGATCGATACAACCACTCACTCATTCGGTGGCTCTCATGCACAGTTATTTATATATGCCAACTCTCACATGTACTGTGTTTTACATATGTACTTACTATGACATGTAGCATTGAGATATCCATTCACTCATCAATACACTCATGCACACAGTCAACTGCCCATGTAGCTGTTTCCACATGCACTCTTGAACTCATACACCTAGTGAATAAACTGTTCACACATCTATGCATAGAGTCACACACCTTCCAGCCACCCCCACACAAACTCAATCTCCCATAGAAATACTTGGGCAAGCAATTAATAACACATATAGCCTCTCGTATAGCTAATGATCAACACATGCAGCAGTTTACAGAACAACAGACATAATGATGCACAAATTAAGACAGTTTAGTCACTAACCCATGCATTCAGTGAGACACATTTAATCACTCACTCATACAGTCAGTCACGCACCTACTAAATCCTTCATCCAGACACTTATACATCCACTCATTCTTCAATATGTAAGATATATTTTAACTTTACAGAAACATACAGTCACTGGATGTTGTCATCAGTGATGTCATCAGTGATGTCATTTGAGATGTCATCAGTGATGTCATCAGTGATGTCACTGACCATGTCATGAATGATGTAATATGTGACATGATCAGCAGTGGATTGCAGGTGCGCGATATATAGTTAGTGCAACTAACTATATATGGAATTTCAATGGTTTTGTGTGAGTAAAATAAGGTTTTTTAAATGCTAATTCCTAACTATATATGGTCTATAACCTATGGTTTTTTCAGTGAATATATATATATATATATATATACATGTATATATATATACATACACATGTATATATAAATGCATGTATATATGAATATATCTATATATAAATACATTTTTTTAAGAACACAAACATATATATTTGTGCTCCTTTAAAGAAATGTATTTTCACATTACCTCCCGTTCTGTGAAGAGCACCAGGGTCCAGCTACTGCTGGGCCTGGCCTTGCTGTGTGGCCTCTGCAGCCCTAATTCACACCTCATTAAATCCTGCTGTGCTGCTCAAGTGAGGCGAAGCAGCACAGCAGGAGAGGTAAAGAACTGAACTTAACTTCTGCAGCCGTTTCCTGGAGGGCGGGTCGCAATGTGAGCCTGCATAACACTAGTTAAGTTGCAGGTTCACCTGACCCTTTCTGAAAAACCGGGACATTTCTTTTAATAACCCAGGCACTACCCAAAAACCCGGACATTTCTCCAAGTTAGAGAAAAGTGTCGGGACACCGGGACATTTCACCAAAACCCCGGACCGTCCGGGGAAAACCGGGACGTCTGGTCACCCTATCTGGGGGGGCGTGTGAGACCTGGGGCATAAGCTGGGGGGCCTACGCTCATGGGGCACCTGGGATGGCCTAGGCCTAACACGTGGCCGATTGCAAATAATGGACACGGACACGGACACGGACACTTAGTGAGGTTTCTGGCTCCCCGCAACACGTCCCACCTTCAGCCAAGGAGCGAGACCTGAGCTCCCCAACATGCATTTGAAGTCGTGGAAGAGTGCATTGTGAAACCACTTACTCTGAAACTGTTTGATACCAAAGACAAGACAATTATTGTGATAGACGCCAGCAATTATGGAGTACGAGCAGTTTTGATTCAAGTTCTTGAAGGAAAGGAGAGAGTGGTGGATTTTATTTTACATCAAGCACCGTAAAGGGCGCAGAGAGCACTTTCTCAGCTTTTGAGAAAGAGGCACAGGCATGCTGGTGGGGGAGGAGGTGGGGGCAGCACTTTTGGATCTTTGTGTGGGGTGTGAATTTCAACCTTCATACAGATCACAGGCTATTGGTGCACTTTTTGACCACAGTAGGTGCCAGTAAGGCCAAAACCGCATTGCAAAGTAGCTGTACCACCTCCAAGAATATGTGTTTTCTCTAAAATATGTACGTGGAGTGAATAGCATCAACACAGATGGTTTGTCCAGATTGCTGTTGGAGGATAATCCGAGTGAGGATGATGGATGGATGGTGGCTGAAGTATCCCACGTCTGTGAAGCTATTGGTGAAGATGAGTGGAACGAGGCTATTTTAGCAGATGCCATATTGGGGATAATTAATAGAAGCTCTGCCAAGTGTACAAGGTTGGAAAAAGGGAGAAGAGCTCAAGTTATTCAAAAATGAGTGGGAGGCGTTGTCTGTCATGGATGGTATTGTCAGGATAAATGAGAGGCTGCTGGTACCTGCAGACCAAAGAGTTAGGGTATTAAGATTGCTCCACGAGGGACATGGGGGAATGTGAGCAATGAAAGGAAAAGCCTGAGTGTGCTTCTGGTGGCCGTGCATGGACAAGCAGGTTGAAAGAGATGTCCACGATTGTATTCCCAGGGCGTTCAGTGGAAAGTTGCATGTGATTCAGGAAACAAGTATCGGCCCAGTACCTCTACCCAAATGCCCATGGGAGAGAGTTCCGATTGACATTTGTGGTCCATTTGAAGATTTGGTGATTAATAAATATGGTGTAGTGATGATTTACTGTTTCTCAAAAGCCCCGAAGTAGCATTTATGCAAGAAGTGAAATCGAACAATGTAATTATTTTTTGTGAACACATTTTCAATGGGGATGAATGCCCCGCTAACAGACAATGGTCACCAATTTGTATCTGAAGAATTGAGTACTTTCCTATAGAAATTGGAAGTTAAGCATTGCAAGACTCGTGTATATCATCCCAGTAGAAATAGCTTCATTGACCGCTTTAACTGTGTGTTCGGGTAAAGCATACAATTAGAAATGTCTAGTAAAGCCTGTTAAAAGAGTCACATCAAGCACATGCAACAAGGGAAACACTCTGCAACAAGAGAAACACCATTTTGCCTGCTGAAGTGAAAAGTACCATGTATGGTAGCAGTTCCAGCTTTAATGGCCAGGCTGGGTCAGTGAAGAGTTGACTATAGGAAGTTGCGCAAGAAAGTAGGAAATTATCAAGCTAGTTACAGACAAAGCAACAACAAAAAAGTAAAGAAACGCAGCAAGGCATTTATGCAAATAATTCTAGTGACAATATGTGTGGGAAATTCGAAAAGAAAGGGCTATTCCAACCAAACAATGAGATGGAAGTAAGGGGCAACACACTTAGGTTGTCAGATGGTAAGTGGTGGAATACAAGGCAGTGGCGGCTGGTCACATTTGAAAGTGGAGGGTGTAAAACAATTGTAGTACGGTACTGTGGCGAGCGAGCACAGCGAGCGAGCCCGAAGCACCTAAAGAGTGGGCAAATGGTGCATTTTCAAGCAAGTTTGAGAAAGAGGTGACAACCAAGAGACAATGCCAATGATGGTGTGGGGCTCAGATGTATGATGCAAGCATTTCTCTGCCATGTGACTCTCTCTCATCATCTCATTTCCTTTCTCAACCACTTTATCTCTTCTACCCGTATTTGCCACCTTCGCTTTCTTTACCTTCCTTCCTAGCTCCTTTTTGGGTGACCACTCTCTACTCTCTGTCTCTCAAACTCGTGTCCCACTGTGCTTAGAGGCGCTTCCTTTCTAGGTAGGGAGCTACCTGCTTTCCACTCGCCCGCTTGCTTCCTCTGTACTTTTCAAAACGTTATTGTCCTGCCTCATTCCTGAGTATCCGTAATGAGCAACTTTAACACATTATCACTTATGAAAAACACCTACATCATTTCCCAGAAATATCGGAAACTACTGACCAATCAATATGCAACCTATTACTCAGCAGAATCCTGGAAAAAGATGTAACATTTCCAATCAATGTGCACAATTCAGCAAAAGCAAAGAGGACTGACCCCGCAGCCCACCTCAAAAAAGAGATAAAATGACATTGCTCACTCAGATTTGTGACAAAAATGTCACAATATCAAAATCAAATTCACAAAATGCTGCAGTTGAAAACAGATATAATGTGGCAATGAATTGGCGGTAAGTTGAGGCACAAGGCGGAAGTCTTATGTAGACAGGACATACTTGGAAATCACACGGAGAGGACCTTTCACAGCCCTGTGCAGAAAATAGTTTTTTGACGGTGGGTCAAACAATTGTAAATTAAAAAGGGCTTGTCACACACATAGAACTGAACTTACAAAGAAGAACATCATAAACTATAAAAGTAAAAGGCAGTGGGTGAGCGCACTGTAATACATTTCATTTTATTTTTTGTTTTTTTTTTAATTTGAGAATATTCTGGTACAAGAAAAAAAAAAGTACAGTAAATAATTCAGACTTTACATATTTCCATACTATTATATACACCATTGCTCAAATATATCATGTCTTCATATGTTCATATAGCATACACATTCATTATTGTGATAAAACCATTCTAAAGTGCAGTAGTTATACCTACATACATACAATAATTAATATCTGTTTTTAATTCATATTTGTGAGTCCCTGAAAATTCTTTAATGGAGCCCAGATCTTGAGACCCATCTCACGTGTTTTCCAGCCCTTAGACTCATACAGGGAGGATTCAATATTATGTATCCCCAAGAGTCTGGTCAACCATATCTGAAAAGAAGGTGCAGATGTATCCTTCCAGCCTGAGGATATAAGGATATGTAGAACTGCAACACAGATAAACACAAAGGCTTTGATCTCCTTCTGAAGCCTCAGCTTACTATCGCTACCTAATATCATTAAAGTATGGGATAGATTGTGGGCGTGGCTTGCGCGCCGCTACAGTATGGCGGGTCGCGCTTGAGCTCCGTGGCAAGTCTGGCCCGTTGAGCTGATTTCTCCGTGTCCAGCTGCCCCTATCGGCGGAAAAGTCACCATTCGGCACCGTAACATGAGGAGCGCTGCCTGAAGGTGTTTTCATGTGCTTCTGGCCACCGGCTGCATGTCTTCTGCTTATTACTTCAGAGGCGCTCGTTTACCTCACGAGCGGCCGCCATCTTCCCGCTCTTCGCGCTGATTTCTCTTCTCCTCAGAAGCGCCGCCTGGGATACAATATTGCAGTTTCTAGCGGATGTTCCTTTCGTATTGACACTGATGCCTGCAATTGGTAACGTTTATATTTTTTTTTCTGCTGTATCTTTGCTGCTTGGCTGGTGATTAAGCTGTCCACGCGCTGTTTTTCTCAGGGCAGCTCTCTCATGTAGGTATAAATCTTTTTCCTACGAGCTCATTACTGTGCTCCCCTGCGTTCTTGTAGCTGTGTTATTTTTTGCTACTTGTCTGCCTTGCATATAAGTCCGCCGCTGTTCATATCTTAGCGCCCATTGAGCTCAGTGTGCTATATCTATTTTTTTATGGTATGGTCTGCGCAGTTTTTTCCTCTCCTTTTTTCCTCAAGTGGTTGTATATTTTTCTGGAGGCTGCTTCTTTATGGCTGCAACTATGGGGCCTTCTTCGACCAATAAAGACTCAAAAGATGTTGGCACGTCGTTGAAAAGGCTTAAGTCACTGTCTCCTACGCCTGACCCTCCTCAGTCAGAAGCCGCTTCAACGCTGGACACAATCTTAGCGCGCCTCAATGAAGTACATGATATTGCGCAGTCCACGAAAACAAACACGGATTTATTACAAGTGGAGGTGGCTGCTATCAGGAATGACTTTAAGGCCCTTTCTCTTCGTGTATCCGCGACGGAATCACGAATCAGTTGTGCAGAGGATGGTATACAAAAGCACTCCAGATCCCTCAACCACTTGGAGCGCTCCATGGCGGCATTGCGCAGAGACTTAACTGAGCAGGAGGACCGTAATCGTAGATCTAACCTACGCATTTTTGGTCTGCCGGAAGATTCAGAGAAGTCATCTTCATCTATGATAGAGTTCTTATCTCATTGGATTCCGGACACCTTACAAATTTCTTTCCACAGAGACTTTGAAATTGAAAGAGCACACCGTGTTCCTACGTTTCGGTCTAAGACAGCTACCCAGCCGAGAGCAATCATTTTTAAACCATTGCGGCATCAGCATACTGAATTGATTCTCTCTCATATGCGGAAAGCTAAACAAGTCTTTTGGGACGGTCACAGGATCTCCATTTCTCAGGACTTTGCCAGGGATACGGTTATAAGGAGAAAAGGTTTCCTGAATCTTCGAAAACGTCTTTCTGAGATGGGTATTCCCTTCTCGTTTTCTGGTCCATCAAAATTCCGCATCACTTATAAAGGACGTTCTAGAATTTTCGAGGAGCCGGCTGATCTAACTACCTTCTTGGACAACCAGCTGGAGATCGAGATGGAGATTCAAAAAGCGACTTCACAGGCTCCTGGTGCCTCGGGCACTTGAACTGTCTCCTTCTTTTTCTCTGGATGTATTTTTCTGTAGGACTGGTTTCCTCTTCTCTTCTGGTCAGCTTCTTGGCCGACCTTAACTTCCATGGATGTTCATGATCTTTTTCTGTTTTTCTTGTGTTTCCACTCATGTTTGTTCTATTCTTCTTTCTGGCATCCACAATTGTTTGTTCCTTTTATAGCTCTCTTTCTCTTGGTACCTCTTAGTATCTCTTTACAGTTTTTCTTCTTCTTCTATTTTCCTCCACTTCTCCAACTTGTGGTTCTTTATTCTTTCTCTTTTAATCAACTTATTCTGTATCTTTCACTTGTCTTCAATTATTCTTCTCTCTCACCTCTGTCATCCTTTTTTTCGACATACTTTTTCTATTTTCTTGCTGATTATCTCTTACCAGTTACATTGCTTTTTCTGGTATGGAACATTCTCTACCCTTCTTTTTTTCTTTTTTCTCCTTCTATTCTGCTCTCTTCCTACCCTCTTCTTGCACATATCTACTGTTATTTTATACAGATGTAGTGTATTTACTGACCATGTAGTTATTTGTTTCGGATCTACATATTGCTTGTTTTGCATTAATCTACTGTTCATAGTTTTCCTCATGTTTTTCTTTTTCTTATCAGTTTTCTAATAGTACTTAGGAATATAGTTACGTTTCTCGACATTGACTGTTCTTTAACTGTGTTTATACAATATCTTAGTTAGAGTATGTTTATTTACATTATTAAGCTGCTTTGCGGTACTGCTTTTTATTGTTACCAATTTGTTCTTTTTTTTCCTGCTAACCGATTATTGTAGTTTTTGGGGCTATTGTTCTCAACAGTTTTTTAGGCTAGTTCGGGTACCTTGCTTGCCTTTCCACGTTCTCCCTAGTATGATGTGGGCCTTTTTTAGGCCTCCCCTCCTGCTTCTCCTCTCCTTCCTCTCTTCTCTCCTTTCTTCTCTTCTTTCTTTCTCTTTTTCTTGGATTCCCCACATAGACGCTCCCATACTATTTCTTTTGTTTGCTGACTGGCTCCTTGTATTCATGATGTTCGTCCTTTTTCTGTCATTCAGGTCGTCTTTTTTCTATTTTTCTGTTTCCCTATGCCAGGTTTAAATGTATTATCCCTTAATGTTAAGGGTTTGAATCACCCGGTGAAGAGGTCGAAAATCTTAGACTACTGTAAGTCTTTGTCTTCTGATTTGGTTCTTTTTCAAGAGACCAAGGTTACTAACAAAGAGGTGTTGTTTTTAAGGAAGGAGTGGGTTTCGGATGTTTGCTGTTCTGATGCCCTCGGTAAACGCAATGGAGTCATTACGCTGGTTTCAAAGAATTCTGGTTTATCGATACTGTCTTCCGATCATGATTCGGAGGGTCGCTGGCTGTTGTCTAAATTGTCGGATGGACAGCATGATCTGTATGTGATGAATATCTATGCTCCTAACGTTGATGATCCATCCTTCTGGAAATCGGTCACTACAAAATTAAATGACACCCCACACTCTGGTAATCTCATTGTTGGTGGAGATTTCAACTTACCAATGGATCCTCTTTTAGACAGGAATTCTGCTTTTCAGTTTCGTCCTCCTAAATCTCACAAACACATGATCAACATGTGCTCCATTATTCATCTTCAAGATATTTGGCGTCTTCATAATCCCACTGGTAGTGATTTTTCTTTCTTCTCCTCGCCTCACTCTTCCTTCTCTCGTATTGACTATCTCCTGGTTCATTCTTCTCTTGTTTCACCTTCCTCTTCTCCGCTTATACATCCTATTTTGATCTCTGATCACGCTGCAGTAACTTTTACGTTGTCATCCTTTGCCCCTAAATCACGTACTCGTTTGTGGAGATTAAATACCGAAGTATTGCATGATCCTTCTCAGGTTCATGAGTTTTCTGAAGCTATAGATACCTTTTTCCATGAAAACGAAGGTTCTGTTTCTTCCCCAATTGTTCTTTGGGACTCCTTTAAATGCACTTTCCGTGGTCAAGTTATTAAATGTATGTCCAAACGTAATGCAGATATTAAAAAGGAACTTACGGATTTGTCTTCTGATATAAAATCTCTGGAAGCTTCCTTTAGGCAATCTAAGGATCCAACTTGTTTACAACAAATAAAACTACTCAAATACAAATATAATACCATTGTTACTAAACGAGCTTATATTGGGGTGCAAGCTCAAAAATCCAAGAAGCTGTTATTAAAAAATCGGGCTGGGAAACTTTTGGCGGCTACGTTAAAATTTCAGGATTTTTCTTTCAAATCTTCGCAAATTTCTTCCATTACTGACCACACAGGCTCTAAAAAATTCCAAACAGGGGAAATTCTTGAAGTTTTTCGTGATTTTTATAATAAGTTATATACTCCTTCTACTCATTCCTCTTTTGAACAATGTCAAGATTTTTTAAATTCGGTTCCGATTCAATCGGTCTCTGATGCTGATCGCTAAATTTTAAACAAGCCTATTTCTCCCGACGAAATCGTGTCTGCGATTAAAGCTACTCGTTCTGGCAAGGCTCCAGGCCCTGATGGTTATCCAATTTTATTTTATAAAACTTTTCTCCCTACGCTTGTCCCCAAATTGAAATCTGTCTTTGACTCCTTTGTTAAGGATGGAGCTGTTTCTGGTACGGCTGCTGAGGCTACCATAGTGGTGCTCCCGAAGGACGGGAAGGACCATTCGGATCCTAAAAACTTCCGACCTATTTCTCTCCTTAACATGGAAGCTAAGATTTTTGCTAAAATCCTGGCCTGAAGATTAGAATCCTTTATCCCTCATCTTGTGCACCCTTCCCAAACTGGTTTTGTGAAAGGACGTCTTGCGCGAGACAATGTCCGCACATTCTGTCATATTCTCGGTGCGGCTAAACGATCTCATCTTCCCGCCGCGGCTGTGGCCCTTGATGCGGAAAAGGCCTTTGATAAGGTCTCTTGGCCTTTTCTTCGTGCTGTTTTGTGTGCGCATAACCTAGGCGACTCTTTCATTAATATGGTGATGTCCTTATATTCTCAACCTAAAGCTAACATTAGAGTTAATGGTGCTAAGTCGTCGTTTTTCAATCTTAGTCAGGGCACTAGACAGGGATGTCCTTTATCCCCACTTTTATTCTTACTATCTATTGATCCCCTTCTTCGTTTGATTGAGTTACACCCTGACATCAAAGGTTTTTCTTTTGGGCCTCACTGTATTAAAACTGCTGCATACGCAGATGATGTTCTCATCTTTTCAGATGATATCGCTTTGGCAATCCCTGCTATTTCTGACACCATTTCCTTATTCTCTTCGGTTTCAGGGTATACCCTCAATAAAGATAAGACGGAAATGTTCCCTTTGAATGCCTATTGTTTCCCTTCTCATATGGGCTCAGCGGGCTTTAAGTGGCAGTCTACCCACCTGAAGTACTTAGGAATTTATTTTTGTTCTACTCTGTCTGCCACCGCTGCCTATAATGAATCCCAGATTATTCTTAAAGTGCGTCGTCTTTTGGATACATGGTCTCCGAAACATATTTCATGGTGGGGTCGCCTTCAGACTCTCAAAATGATGATTACGCCGATTATTAATTTTGTTTCATCCATGATTCCCCTCAAATTGTCAGATTCCTTCTTTCGTGAAATCGATACTCTGACTTCTAAATTTTTGTGGAATGACAAACGTGCTCGCCTTGCATACAAATTTTTGCGTCGCCCTTGTGATATGGGAGCTTGTAATTTTCCTGATTGGGAACGATACCAAATTGCCTTTTTGGCCTCTCAAGGTGCTTTGTGGTTCTCTCCGCCGCCTCTTCATGTTCCCTCTTGGCTGCTAATAGAACAGGAACTAGCATCCCCTTTGCCTCCCGCCTCTTTTTGCACCACTTATACTTTCCATATCCTGTTTTCCCGTGCTATCATTCTCGATACAATTGCTGCGGTCCGAAAAGTAGACAAGAAGGTGGCGATTCCTTTGCATAAAACTAGGTGGTCATCTATCTGGCGAAATTCCAAAATTAAGCTTATCACTACTCCAAATCTCATGTCCTATTGGGCAGGTAAAGGGATTTCTCTTGTCAAACATCTCTATGGTGCTTCTGATGAACCATTACCTTTCTCTACCTTGGCTCAAAAACATTCTTTAACAAACCTGGATTTTTATACTTTTCTTAAAATTAAGGTGGCCATTGCTAAAGTGCGTCTTCATCCTACTTCCTCTACAATCTCACTTTTCCAGCTATGGATTAAATCTGGTCATGTCGCCTCCAAAATTTATAAATTTTTGTCTTCTGCTTCACTTCCTGCACAGACCGTTGCTCAACAAAAATGGCTACATCATTTTGACCATGCTATTACGGAGCATATTTCCCCTGATACTTGGCAATCAATTGGTAAATTTTCTCTCCGTAATAAGATCGCACCTTCTTTAATGCAATCTAAGTTTTTCTCTATTAATCTTCTCCATTGGACACCTGTACGTCTCCATTCGCTTAACCTTAAAGATGAAAACTTATGCTGGAGCTGCGGTTTGGTGGCAGGCGACTTTCCTCATATGTTTTTTCATTGCTCCTTGCTTCAACCTTTTTGGAACCTCATCCAGAAGCATCTCTCTCTTATCTTTGGTTTTGAGCTCCAACTTTCCTTCCCCTTGATCTTATTAGGTCCACTGGCGGCCCCTACTCCTCTCCCTTTAGATCCATTGGAGTTGCAGTTGTTAGATCTTCTCCTGACTGTAGCGGTGAAAATTATTCTTATGCAGTGGAAATCCTTTTCATCGGTTTCCTATCATACGTGGTGGGCTTGGGTCTCCTTTTTACGCAGTGCACACACTTCGGTTGATCAAGCTCACCTCTCTCCATCTATTTCTAGTGGGGTTTGGCATGCTTTGGATGATTATATGGAGTTGTCTTCCAAAGGGTTGGTTCCTCAGTTTCCTTTTGATGTGTTTGCATAATTGTTGTCTGCTATTTGGTCTCTAGGCTGGGGTTGTCCTGTGGGAATCCGTCTTTTCTCTTTTTTCTCTTCTTGGTTTCCTGTCTTCTTTCCTATTCATCCTCTCTTTACTCTTTCTCTTTTCTCCTCTCTTCTTCTTTTCTGTTTCCTCCCCTATCCCCTTCTCCACATTGATACGTTTGTTTTATTGCCTTGATAGAGGCTTTAACTTGAATGCAATTTATATCTCTCACAGGCTAATGTCCCTTATGTCTATATATTCTCTTAGTTTACCTATTAATTTTTAGCCCTTTTTGCATATGTCTCTTGCATCGATTGTATCACTTGTATTGTATTTCATATTCATTATCCTTACCGTTACTCTCATTAATAAAATTTTCTTGAAATTAAAAAAGTTGGGGATAGATTAATCTTCAAGGCTAGTAATCCCTCCAGGAATGTCTCAATTTCCCTGATAACTGTATTTAGTTTTTCACAATCGTGGAACATGTGTAATAGGTTAGCTGGCCCTTTCATACACCTGGAGCATTTATTATCTTGCCTTTTGCCCCACTCAAACAATTTAGCTGGCGTATAATATAGGTTATATAACGTCTTGAAATGTTGTGCTCTTAAATTCGAGGAGCGAAATACTTTTTTTTCTAAGTGCAGAGCTTTATCCAGATCCACATCTGGATTGCCCAATTTCAGGGCCCAGGAGACCTCATATTTCTCAATGTCATCCTGTATACCACTCATTAAGATCCTATAGATATCTCTAACCCTCTGCCCCCATTTAACAGATAATCCAATTGCTTCTGTTTCCAAGAGAGATCCGTGGTCTCATGGCCTTTAACGTCTGGGACACCTGAGCATTTTTAAACCTTTGATTATCAGATATGGCAAATCTCTGTTATATTATCTCAAAACTGAGCATTGCACCATCCTCCATGATGTCTCCAACAGTTCTAATACCCAACTGCTCCTAGTATCTCCACATTCCATCACTACTAAATTGCGGAAAGATCCCAGATTGCCACAGTGGTATATAACGGTTAATTTTTGGGATTATCAATAATTTTTGCACAAATTTCCAAACCTCCCAAGCACTACATATAACCTTGTACCGAGTTTTCCTAAAATATCGTCGATCTGTTTTCCTTAATAATAATCCCACTGCCTCCCTACCCAACAATAATTCATATATAGAGGGGGGATTTTGTTTCCTCCCAGGCATGTCAGCAACTCCAGCGGTTGGATCAAATAGTACTACCATCTGGGATAACATACATGTCCAATGATAAAACCTAATGTTGGGTATTCCAAGCCGGCCTTGCTCCTGAGGGAGGGACATAAATTTCAGAGACCGCCTTGTCTTGCCATATTGCCATAGGAAATTCATAAAAATTGTTTCCATTGATTTTATCAAAGCTTCCTCGATACAGAACGGTATAGCTCGAAGAAGGTAAAGAATCTTTGGAAACATCATCATTTTTAAGAAATTCGATCTACCTATAAGGGAACGGTGCAGTACATCTATTCTTTTAAGGTCAACAGCAATTGATTTTAGCAACGGTGTAAAGTTGTCCCTTACAATCAATTCAGTTGCTGTATAAATCGTAACTCCCAGATACACTGCAGATTCAACATATCTGGTCTCAATTTTAGCAATGTTATTACTGCAAATTATCAGGGTTTTACCCTCATTCAGGCGGTATCCTGAATAGCCCCCATGCTCTCTTGTGATCTCAACAATTGTTTGCATAGCCAAGGCGAGTTCAGGGGTGATTACTGCCAGATCGTCGGCATTTGGTATCAAACCCATTAATGGTTACCAGCTTGATGTCCCTGCATTCCAATAACTGCCGAACCAGTGGATCTATATATAGCACGAACAGTATGGGTGAGCAGGGACACCCCTGATGCGTCCCCCTTGTAATAAATATCTTTTCTGAGCTTTCACCCATTAACTGAACTCTAGCTGTTGGGTCACCTTACTCCTTAAGCCCCTCCGGCCCAAAACCCCCCACAAATACTTCCACCTTATGCGGTCAAATGCCTTTTCCGCGTCGAGGAGGATCATGGCCATCCGCCCCTCCGTGGCAGCATGGGAATCAACAAGAGTTATGGCACGTCTTATATGATCAGTTGTTCCATGGCCTGGGATGAATCCATGCTGCCAAGGGGAGACTGGACTGCCAATGACCCTCCCCAACCTCTTGGCCAAGATCTTAGCATAAACCACTCCAAACACTCCAAACATAAAAATATGCATTTGGAACATAAACGGTCTGACTAGCAAACTAGACGACCTAGACACACTAAACCACCTAAAATAATTCGACCTGATTCTGCTCCAACCTTGCGAGTCACAACTACTAACCTCTGTTCGCCTAGCCGAGCCTAGCAGTGCCTAAGCCACGCCCCGCCAGACCAAGTTCATCGATCGACGAGCGGGAGTAGGAGCGAGCAGGAGCGTTAACGGGAGCGGGAACGGGTCCGGTGTAAGCCCACATCCGAGGACCGAGGACGAGGTCAACTACGGACGTGGCAAGCGTGGTACACAATCACCCCCCTCAGCTTTGGTACTACGCGGAGCCCTCGGGGCGAGACGAGAGGAGTGGGGTGCCGTGGGCCGGAGGGCTTGCCGGGCTGGCTGAGCGTTGTGAGTCAAAGGGGAAGTCGAGCACTGGCCGAACAGATAGGCTGAGCCCACATAGCAGCAATAAACGCCAGAAACCGGCAGCCCTGGGCAGACCCGCGCAGGAATAAAAACTGTGGGAATTTTTGGAAAACCGCAACCCCAGTGGAACCCCTGAGGAACACCGTTTTCAGGGGGGTCCCTGATATCGCTGACTCGGACATTTAGCTGAAATAGTAATTCAGCAGAGTCAGCTAAGGAAATAGATCAGGATAAATTTCGGAGGCCCACGAAGGAGTAAGGGGCCAAGAAATAAGAAGGGCATCTAATTTCCCAGCATAAGAAGATCAAACACCACGGAAGAGTTGGTGAATCTACACGACTGAGATCTATAAGCGTGGTAAGGCAAGCAGGCAAGCAGGCTGAAGGCAACAAGGCAGAACAGAGGTAAGTGAAAAATTCTTAAATAAGAGTAAAAATTATATTAAATTATATTAATTAATAAGAGATTCCACCCTCAGCAGAATAACAGTTTTTTGGACTAAAAACCTAGAAATGGCACCCAAAAGAGGGCTAAAATCACGTACAGTGGATGAACCAGGGAGGAGTAAATCACTGGAGGGCTCAAAATCCCTGGAAGAGAGCCAGGAAAGTCATGCATCCTCTATGGATAACAGCAAGAAAAGAAAAGTCAAAAGGGCAACGAAGAACGCCCAGAAAGCAAAAAGAGGTTGTAATCAAACAACTATGAAACAGAAAGAGCCCATGGCAGCGTCAAAATCCATAAAGGAGTTTGTAGGGAAACACTATAAATCATTAAAACCAGCGATAACATCGGATTTAGACGGAGAAATAGTGGAAATTGGTGGGGAGATTGGCAAAAATTCAAGCACGACAGTAGAAAAGCAAGGACGGATAGATAAGGGAGGATCCCAGGAAGAAGTTAATCTCGACATAGAAGAAGAAGGGGAGAACCCCAAATCCATAAACCAGACATTGCAGAGTCAAAACCATCATATCTCTGCGCCCCGACTATCATCCTCTCCGAAAATGTTCTCATTGCTGTCACCAGGGAACGAAGGACAGAGGGGAAATGAAGACCAGAACCAGAGTTATGTCTGGGGAGGCGCGCCAGATCAATTCCAACAGCACTTCACAATGCAAAAATCCCCACTACTTCAAGAGAGTATAAGGACTGGTCATCAGGTAAATCCAGTCAGAAACAATACACAGGATTCGGTGATCTCTGAAACCCCCACATCTTCGCTGATGGATTTAATCTTGTTGCTTCAGAAGGCACTACAAGGAATCCTGGAAGTAACACTCTCGAACAACGGAGTGATGAAAGCACAGAAACAGCATTTAAAGAAAATAGAAGAAGAATTAGGGGAGATAAAGAGCCAAATGCCAAGTAGGTTAAGGCCAAACGACATAGCCCCACCCATTGAGGAAAGTGCCATGATAGTATCTGAAGAAGAAAGCATGGCAATTCTTGAAAGATCTCCTCATCCCTCAGAGCAAACGGCAAAGGACACCGTAGAGATTGTAGACAATGTTTATATCTCGAAAAGACCTATGCTGATAAAAAGGCGTGGGGGGTATGTAGCACCTGGGGCCAGGAACAGGGCAGAAAAGCTCAGGCAACCGAAACCTGCAGGAAAGAGAAAAGGGAAGAAAACAACGGGGGGGTGCAGTCAGGATTAAATGCCTCAGCGTCGACTTTCATAACACAGTCACACGTATGTAGAGGCAAAACCACCAAAGACCCCGAGAGAATCAAGGAAAAAGCAGACACGCAAGGTGGCAACTGAGAAATCCCCCTCTACCCACACTACGAAGCTGAAAGTCCGGATAATGCCTGAACGGACCATTGAACAAAGGTCAGAAAGCCCCCAAGCACAAGAACTACCCGGCATGGGAAAGAAAGGACGGCATGCAGGGAGAACAATTGCCAGTCAACAGGTGCATGAAATAAAGATGAACTTACACGAGAGAGACAATAACAAGTGGTTATTTCTGGATCTGTTACCAGCCGGGAAGAAGCAAAAGTTGGCAAGAAAAACAAGCCCTCTGAATAGGGCACTAATTTTGACCGCATTTGCAAAATGCGGTAGTTTGAAGGGGCTCGGTACAAAAGACATTCAGCAGGTAGGCTTTGTAGAGAACAGGAACGGAAAAGAAATAACAAAAATCACCCTTTACTCAGACCTGGTAAAAAGAGCATTCCAGAAAGCCTCAAACGAGATAAATCAACAGGGAATAAGGATTATTCCTGAGAGTGAAACAAAAACCCCTAGAGACAATACCTTCTTAAAACAGCACGCCGGGCTACATAAAAGACAAGTGATCCTCTACAGAGAGGCAGAAGGCGACTGGGGTTGTCTGAATGTTGTGATAGAAAACACAGGGAACGAATCCTCATGGGACAATTGGTCCTTACACAGTAACCCCGTGGGAGAATCCAACGACAGTAATACGGTGGATACGGAAGAAGATGGCGGGTTGAGTGACGTAGAATAGGATGGGGGGGTCGCAAGAACTAGGTCTCTTAACTTGGAACGTGAATGGGCTAGGCAACGAGCAAAAACGGGAATATATAAAGGAAATCATAAATAAAGTGGACATTGCCTGCCTTCAAGAGACCTGGCTATGCGACGAAACCCCTACATTTGATGGATATTTACAGTTACATCATCAAGCCACAAAGAAAAACCATGGGAGGCCCTCGGGGGGTCTGTTGACACTGGTATCAACAAAAGCAATGAGGGATGTCAAACTGTTGAAAACAAAATGCAAATGGGTTCAATCAAGTAGAATAGAACTCCTGACGGTGGAATTGAACCATAAAATGTTGATTTTAATGAATGTATATATGCAGTGGGATAATGGGGAGGAGTATGAAAGGGAGATGAGGTGTTTTAAAGAGGATGTAGACAGTACTTTGGAAAAATATCCCGCAGATATAATAATAATAGTGGGGGATTTCAACCATAAATTAAATCCAAAAAAGGTAGACCTGTGGAACAGGGAACAGTTAGAGGTGTACGGAATAAACCCGGCTAGGTTTCCAGCGGGGGAGATCTCGAAACAGGACTCAGATCTAGTACACGCCCTAGGAGGTAGGGGCCTTCATTGTATAAATGGTAGAATAGAGACAGACTCCCCAGCAGGAAAGACGTTTAATCTAGGGGAACAGAATCGCCCGATTGACTATATATTCTTGCAAGCCTGGAACTTCCCCCAGATTAGGGAGTTTAAGATAGAACAAAAAGAGGTGAGTGATCACAAACTTCTCCACCTAATAATAGCAGGGGGCAGGAAATCGCAGAGAGATACTGCGATTAGCCAGGAGGTCGAGTACCCCAAACGGGTGACGACACGACTAACTGATGAATATATGGAAAAACTGAAGGCTATGCAAATAAAAACTGCACCTGAAATTCTTGAGAATAAAAACCTGGAATGGTTTATAGGGAAATTAGAAGAAGTGGTTCAATGCTTAAGAATACAATTAAATAGGGAGAAACTCACAAGGGTAAAACAGATAAACCGAGGTAAAGGGTTCTCGGTGGCGTGCCAATCCAAGAAAAAGGAGATTCGAGCAGTACAAAGAAGGCAAAAAAAGAACTTCACACAAGAGAGACAGGTACAGTTAATTAAGCAGAAAAAAGAACTCAAAGTAATGGTAAATAACGCTAAAAGGATATATAAAGAGAAATGCTGGTTAGATCTGTTAGAAGCCATAGAGGATAAAAATTTAAGGCAATTTTGGAAAGTAGTAAAGGCAGCAGCCGGAACAGCAGATGGAGAACTAAACTGTGTGGTGAGTGAGGCCGCATGGGAAGAGTACATAAGGGAACTGTACGGGGCAAGAACTCCCAGAGAGGATGTGGAGGCCAAAATATGGCAAGAAATATCAGAAGACCTAATATCCAAATTTAACGAAGAACAAGTAGAGCTTACAATAAAAGAACTTAAGCTAACCCGTGCAGCAGGTCCAGACAATCTCCCCGCAATAATACTGAAGTCGGAGGTTAAATGGTGGGCAAGATTTCTTGCAAAGATGTACCATGTAGTTCTAAAAGAAGGCGTAATGCCACCTACCTGGAAGGGTGCCATAATTAGGCCAATCCACAAGCAAAGAGGAGCCACAAAACTACCGGCTGATCAACCTCCTAGATATAGGAGAGAAAGTATCCTCTAAAATTGTACTGAAACAACTGAATGTATGGGTTGAAGAGTTCCAAATTGTACCCACAGAACAGGGTGGTTTTAGAGCAGGCCACTCTACAATAGATCATGGATTTGCTCTTTGGGCTATGGCTAGGAAGTCGACGGAACAAAACGGCAAGCTATGCTGTTGTTTCGTCGACTTCAGAGCAGCCTTTGATTCAGTAGACCAGGCTTGCCTGTGGGATACTCTAAAGAGGTTAAAGATTCCCAAAGACCTCCTTATAATAATAAAGGAACTGCATAGAGAAAATTGGGGGCAAGTTATCAAGGATAGCGTGGGTTCTCTGACCCCAAAAATACCCATTGACAATGGATTAAGACAGGGCTGTGTGTTGGCCCCACAGCTTTTTTCTATTTTTTGTCAGATCTCCCGGCATATCTAGAGGTGGAGGGTAGTGCCAGCCCTAAAATGGATGGGAACAAGGTATCCTGCTTATTGTACGCGGACGATCTGGTAATAGTGGACCAGACCGAGAGGGGTCTCCAAAGAAAGCATAATGCTTAATTCCTAACTATTAATCTAGATAAAACTAAAACCTTATGCTTCGGGAAAAAGATAAGCAGGTTCAGTTGGTACATAGGTGATCTCAAACTGGAGACAGTCAATGAGTATTGATGCCTGGGTATATGGTTTGATAGGGCTCTAAATTGGAATACCCACCTGGAAACACAAAAAGCAAAGGCACTCTCTTCCATATGCGGTCTAAAAAGGTTTAATGGGGATTATGGAGAGATGTCACACCGACCAATGCTTAGAGCTTTTGATGCAATGATCCCCTCCCAAGTCCTGTACGGAGCAGAGATCCTTTATTTGAGCGGTAAGGGATCCTGGGACGTGATAGAGGGGAAATGCATAATAAGGCTCTTATCCCTTCCTCAATCCTCTATGATACAAGCCATAAGAACAGAAATAGGCACAAAGTCCTGGGTGACACAAACTCAGATGGCTGTAATCAGATTTTGGAAGAGACTGGAAGATCCAGAAAGGCAAAAAGTAGCACACTGGTGCCGTAAAGAAATTCAGAAAAGTGAGCTAAAATGGGCAAAGGTCAGTAGGGAAAAATTGATGGGAATTTGTAAATTATTGAAGATCGATGTTGACCAGGAAACGTACCAAGTCCTCAGTACCAAAGGTGAGCTGAAGCAAAGGGGGAAAGAAGTTTCTAGACGGAGTGATATAGAATATTTAGCAAAGAAAAAATCAGTAGCGCATATGTTAAACGCTTGGTCTAATGAAAACTGGTTCCCCTACCTAGACATTTTACCCAACCGTGGGTATAGGCAAGAGATCCTGAGGCTACGGATTGGGATTAACCCATGGCTAATAAACAGAGACCTTAAAACAAAAATGTTAGACCAGCAAGGTCTCTGCAGGTGTGAGTTGGGAACTAAAGGAGACCTGTTACATATCTTGCTAGACTGCTTGTCACTCTTAGATCAGAGAAAACTGTGGCTGCGCCCAGTATTTTTAAAACATGATATAAAAACAAGGATGCAGGCAGCTAGCCTTTTAACAGAAATCCCTTCCATTGATATTGTAATTGCCCTGGGGAAATTCATAAAGGGGGCACTGAGTGCATTGAGAATCCAGGAATAATCCGTAGTACTGTATGAAATTTTAGTTGAATGAAATTGCTTGTAGGGGTAAGAAAATGAATAGGCTTTTAATATGTAAATATAGGTTTTAAGAATGTAATTTTAGTGGCATTTTGCATTTTTGATAATGGTGTGTATGTTCTTTCTAACGGACTAATTTAAAAAAAAAAAGGTTTTATGAATTTACTGTGCATTCTCCAATCTGTATTATGTTCATTGCATTGTTTAAAGACTACGGTCATAATAAACATGCATTTGACTTGACTTGATTCTGCTCCAAGAAACCTGGGAGGAGAAAGAGTTCTCTCTTCAAGGATACTCAACTAAGCATGGGCGGATTTTGCGGATTGGCAATCCGCAAACATGCGTATTTACGGATTCGCAATCCGCAAAATCCGGGAACTCCCGCGAATTTGCGGATTTTTTTTTTTGTTCGCAAGGGTTTCTGCCAGTTCGCGAGGTTTGTGTACCAGTTCGCAATTGCGAACTTACTTGCCGGCTCGCAACGGCCGCGACTATGTTGTTTCTACGTCTGGTTCATCATCACAGGTTTGCGAAGTTACCCTAGCGGTCGTACATGGGTGCGGTCATCTTGTTTGCGTGACGTAATTCCGTTTTCGGGCGCTATGTGTAATCTCGCAAAGTGTGTGGCTTGCTAGTACAATTTCGCGTGTGATCGCGAGGAAAATCTCATGCGAACTTACCCACGCGGTCGTGAACGGGCGCGGCCATCTTGTTTCTCATTCATTGTTATGGTTCTGGGCATGCTTTCTGTATCCTCTCTGAATCTCTGCCATCCTTTGCTTGTTTGAAGTTTTTTTAATCTATTTTACTTATTACCTATCCCTCTATTTTTCTAGCTCTATATTTTTGTGTTTTCTGCTACTTTTTGTTAATTTTAAACTACTTTGTTAAACTCTTTTCTTTTCTTCTTCCCTATTCTATTTCTTCTTTATTATTTAGCTTCCTTTCTGCCCAGACCATGGTAAAGGGAGGGCATTTGAGGAGGGAGAATGTCGCGCCCCGGGAGATCTTCAGCGCGGAGGAGGTGGCCGCACTAGTTTTTTATGTTCAGCGCCACCTCCCCAGGACCATCATGGCAGGCGGCAAGATCGCTAGCGGCTACAGGCTCCGGGAGTGCCGGAACTGGTGGGAGAAGGTGTGCCGGGCCATGTACCAACAATCTCGGGTCCGGCGCACCTACAACCAAGTAAGCCACCGTTGGACGGATATCCTGGACCGGGAACGCAATCTGCTGGACCTGCTCGGCCTTGAGATCCCCGGGCTTGGTGAGTAGTAGTAGCTATTTCTTTACTACTCTGTTTTCTCCTGCTCTGTGTGTTATTATCTTGCAAATTTTTGTTTTTTACCAAGAGCAATAATGCTGCTGATTACATTGTAGGTAAAATATATATCAACATCTTCTGTGCATTTCAGGTGCACTGCTCTCCTTCTCAGTAGCGCTGCTACTATGCTTATTTGTTTTCGATTTTGTGTTCATTTCATTGGCCTGTGAAATTATGCATGAGTGTAGTTTAAAGAACTGTGTAATGCTAGACACTAAGGGTCAGATATTTAATTACCGGTGCATCCCTGCAAAGTAGCAGGGATGAGCCAGTAATTGTGCGCCACGCCACCACCACCCATGGTGAGCCGTATTTACAATGCGGCGCACCATGTGCCCAAAACGTCACCGAAGCGTTACGCTTCTGTGCCGTAAAGGCGGCGCATTGCTGGAGTTGCGTCGCGACGATGGTGCAGCTCCAGAAATGCTCTGGGGTGCACTATCTCCCCAATGCTGCGTCAAGCCGTACGTCTGCTTCAAGCAGGCGCAGGGTTTGAGTCACGCATCATTGTCCTCAAAGTGACCGATTAAAATCTTGTAGATGTCCCTCAGCCACTTTTAGGATGCGTTCCTGCGCAGGAACGCCCTCCCTTGCACTGGAACGCCCCCTGATGGCGCAGGGCTTTACAACGTGATGCATCTTCCATATGCGTCACGTTGTTAATATACGCTGCACCATGGCGCCTCTTTTGTTCTGCCGCTGCGTCACAAAAGTCACGCAACAATGGAGCAAAAGAGCCGCAAGGCGCGTCTAAATCAGCTCCTACAGACTCAAGTCCAGTCCTTCCTTTGTACACATGGCGATAAGAAGAAATAGTGGTGGTGGATTGATAGTTTGAGTATTTTAATGACTGGTTAATGTAGTAGGAAACTTTGTAGTTTTGTCGCTGATCTGCAATCACAATGGACTTTGTCTGTCACTTTGCGTGCTGCGGACTGCTGCCTGCCAGTCCTAGGCGAACCTTTTTAGTAGTTTGTTTAGTGAGTTACATAAAAACTTTCCAAGTCGACGGTCCGCAAATCAAGCAATACTAATAACGTAGTAGACCACATGAGATCGGTCAATATATCCCGTGGAATAGTTGTCTATTTGCTATTTCGCCAAAATATTTTGTTATTTTTTGATTTGGTTGACAACAATCATCCATGTTTTCGGGTCTTTCTTTCTTTCATGTTGTACATCAGCTCCCCCCAGGGGCAAGAGGACAGAGGAGGAGGTGGTTGCTGCTGTAGAAGGCCAGGATCGGCCAGGCGAGGGCTCCTTTGCTGGCCCCAGTACGTTTTCATTTTAATATAGAGTACCTATTTTTTCCTAGCGTTCCTCATTCGATTTTTTCTAAATCGTCTTTGATCTTCTTGTAGACTGTATCTAAATTATTATCCTGCCTCGACTATGACGCCCTGTGGTATTACTAGATTATTCTTATTAGTCTGTCTATGTAGCTAACTAAGATTGCACATTTGGCAATACCATTGGACTCCCATTCTAGTCAGCAATAGCTCTATGCACTGAGCCTTCCCTGGAAAAAGGGACATTTTTACTTTAGATTAGACAGTCACAAATTATTACATTGTTTTCTGTTTTTTTTTCACATTTCTTTATTCCTAGACCAAATATTATATAGTAGTGAGTGGTGTATTCTAACATTCTTAAATGTACATTGTAGGTGGAACATCTGGTGGCGGGGCCAGCGCGGAGGTGGTGGTACCGGATGAGGAGGACAACACTTCTGGGGAGGAGGCGGTGCAAGTGCCGGATGACACCAATGTGCCTGTGAGGGTTCACACGGTGGTAGCGGGCAGAGGTAAGCTATATATTCCCTACTTATTGAGATTGAAGACTGCAGAGTGTGCTTTCTGCACAGGTGTATTATAAATCAACCAGGTAGTAGCCTCCTCTAAATGTACTTCGACTTAGCTGTGAAGTTTTTGGCGAGAAGAATGCCAATCAGATCTGAGATGAACTTGATGGATGGGATGAACGAAAAGCGAAAGAAGGGTGTAAGTAAGTGTGGAAGGACGAGAAATTTAATGATGACTGGCAAAGAAGAATGATATGTGTTTGCTTGGTCCCCGAGGTGGCTGGGAAGGAAAGAATATGGTATGGTGCATGGCTGGGTGAATGATGAAGCAAGGATGGGTGGAAGGAGAACAGCCTGGGTGGGTGAAACAGAAACTGTATGTGTGCATATACTTTGAATGGATGGATGCCTGGATCATGGTACTATCTGACTCTTAGATAGCATATGTGTATCTAGAGAGAGTAGACGGTCACTGGATGAACTAAGTGTTACTTTGAAGAGTGTAGGCAAGGAAAAGAAGTTGTAATTTTGTCCAAATACTACCATGAATAGTAGCAGTAGTTTGTATTGCAACTGCAAACACAGTATATATCCGGTAATTACGGTGGATGGACACTCCCTACCTCTCTTAATAAGTTTAGTTTAGTAGTAGTACGTCATTCATGTGTGGGTGTATCACTGTTTACTCAATAAAAAGCAAAGCACCTAAAGTCATCCCATATGTAATAAAATACATCCCATGTGAAGTGATAGATAATCAGATTATTTAGCTTCTTCATTTTCCTTCTCTAGTACTCATTTGCACCGTAGGGTGAAAGTTAAATTAATTAAGCAGTAGCCCTTTTAACAGAGTATTTTCAGTGCCACCCGTAATAGAAAAGTAAGAGCTTCACCACCTGCATGTACTGTACCGGTACAGTAACGCAAGTCTGTCTCACTCATCATGGTGTGCGTCTGTTTTTCTCGGGTGCAAGTTCACTGCGCTGGCATTATGCCGGCTTGCAGAAGATAACGTACCAATTTTCCTAAACAAGAGAGAAGAAGAAGAATAAGACTGGTGTACTGTCATAGTCGACTGTAATGGAAGTCCATAGTGCTCGTAGATTTTGTTCCTTAAACTCCCACTAATGTTAGAGCAAGGATGAAGAAGTGGGAGGTTAGATAGATACTGGCCTCAATAGTTATGTACTGTGCTTTCAAGTTGCTAGTTGTACTGTGACACAACTTTCTGCTCAATCATTTTGTTTTAATCTTAAGAGCATTGGTTACAGACTATGTCTTTCTTTCTTCATATAGTTGCTCCTTCCAAATCCAAAAAACCATCAAGGAAGGAGCAGGCTCGAATGGCCCGGCGGGCCCACACGGGCTGCCAGCCATCGCAGTGCTCCAGCGGTACGGAGCCGGGCTACCAAAGCCAACCGCCACCGCCAAGCAGCAAAGACAGCAGCTGCCCCCCACAGGAGTTGCAAGGCACGCCAGCGCCGCTTATGCCTCAGAGTGTCCTACCTGGAGCAGGAGGTCTTAACTTATAAGAACTTGGTGGAGGGCCTCCGCTCCGACCATGCCACCCTCCGCAAGGAGTATGATGCCCTGGCCGCTACAGTGAACATCATCCTGCCGTAGTGTCCCTTGCCCCTTTTTTAGAGACTTTTGGGGGATGGGAATTGGGAGTTGGGTTGTTTTTGGACTTTTGAAGGACAATCGTTGGGGTTAGGGAGGGTCTTGCGGGAGATTATTTTGTTAGGGCTACACAAATATACTTTTTGAAACTTTATCTGAGCATACCTGTTTTTACTGCTTTTGAGTCTGGTGGGTGGGGGTTTAACAGTAAGTTTCTTTTCCTGAAACTTAAGTCTGTGTCATTTTCTTCTTTTAAGTGTAAATGGCTAAATGTTTTCAACACTAAGTGCCTCTCACAGAGTAAGTGATCCCCCCTTTTCCACCATGGATTTACTTCAAATCACTTGCAACCAAAATTACACATTCCCACGAGTGCTCTATGACCCCAGAACTCAGTTGCAAAAATCAAGAACACACCGAAACACATGCAATCCTGCTGCTAGGGCTAACCCTAACGAACCCTAAGTTACAAAAAGTGCCCAAAACTTTTTCCTCATGGATGTTGTCCAAACCAGTTTTATCCGGTATTAGACCTTCCCAGCAATGGCCCCAGAGCCGTCAACTCAGGCAAAAACAAGTAGAAGACCCCCAAACAGCCCAAAAGCAAAAGTACAAAAATGAGGACTTTTCTGAAAATTTCCCAAATCACTCAGTGCGCGCTCTGCAGCTAGGCCCTAACTCCCCTCTGCCTCCATGGATTTCCTTCAAACCTCTTGCAATGAAAAGTATCCATACCCAGCGTTGCTCCCAGACCCCAAAACCCACCCACAAACACCAGGAAGCCCCCCAAACAGGCCCCCGAAAACGCTACATTGAGCGAAATGTCAGAAAATGCAAAAACGTTTTCCTCATGGATGTTGTCCAAACCAGTTTTATCCGGTATTAGACCTTCCCAGCAATGGCCCTAGAGCCCTCAACCCAGGCGAAAACAAGTAGAAGACCCCCAAACAGCCAAAAAGCAAAAGTACAGGTGAATAAAGTTCTAATTATATTAACTGTGCAAAACAAAGAAAGACAGACACACAGGAATAAAAGTGAATAAGTACGAAAAAGAAAGTTCTTGATTCATTGGCTCATTTTCAGGGCTCGGTGTCAGGGAAGAAGAGTTCGTCCTCATACTCTGCGAATTCAGGCAGGAGTAGGTCAGTGTCACCTAACACAGAAGAAATTACCTCATCTAAGTTGCTGTCCTCCTCGTCTTCCGTCGTGTAATCTGGTACTTTGTAATCTGGTGGTATGAGGTGTTGATTCATCTTGATCATTGTTAACCTCTCCACATTTTTGGGCGAGAGGCGGGTCCGTTTGCAAGTTACAATGCCACCAGCAGCACTGAAAACACGTTCAGAAGACACGCTTGCGAGTGGGCAAGACAAGTAATTTATAGCCAGGTTGGTGATCTCTGGCCACAATTCTTTTTTCCCATGCCAATACGCCAATGGGTCAGCATTAACATAGACCTCTGTTGAGTCATTCATATAGTCCTGCACCATCGACTCAAGGTTCTCCACGGTTCCTTCACTTTGCTTACTTTTTGCTCGGACCTTTTGAGACCCAAACCCAAGCTCAGCTAGCCAATCCTCTTCACTATCATCACCCGATATTTCTGAGTGTGTCTGGTGCAGATGATCCGGTTGCCAGTGTCTTTAACGGCTGAGAGGTCACTTCTGCCACAGCCACAGGTGCAGAAGTGGAGTCTTTTGACCGGGGATGGCCTGCTGATGCTAATGTACTGCCTTTTCCTTGAATTTTCTGCCGTTCTCTTTCAAACCTCATGGCTGACAAGGCTAGCCAATGTTTGTAATTGGAACATCTTCATCACCAAAAGGAAATAATGCACTGCCTGCCAGCGCTTTTTTGTAGCGTGGATGCAGAATAGTAGCACAAATGTAATGCTGTTCTGAGTGGATCTTTTGAAGACGTTCATCGCCAAGTAGGCGCTCTAATAATTTCTCCGCCAAAACAAAAGCTTCTTGCTTATCTTCATCTTTTTGAAACTTAGAAGACACCGCCTTCAGTTTGTGCTCCAGCATGCGCAACAATGGGATAGCTTTTCCCAAATTACAGTCCTCCCTGCTGACTGCACGCGTGAAGACCTCAAAAGGACGAAGCATGTCTGTCAGGCTTTTAACTAGCTTCCATTCCGCCGCATCTAGCCTCAGGTCCTTCTGAGCTGTACCCAGTGTTCAGAAATACTGATCGAGTACCGTAAACTGCTCATACAGACGCTCAAGCATGTAGAAGGTTGAGTTCCAACGTGTTGGCTCCTCCTGGATGAGTGCTTTCACTGGCATTCGACGTTCATGTAGCAGGCTCCTCAGATGCTTCCGGGCCTTAAAAGAATGGCTGAAATGGTTGCACATTTTTCGGCAGGTGACCACTAACTCGCATGCTGGACTGTCTTTATCCAAGAATTTTTTAACAACCAGGTTTATACAGTGCGCCAAACACGGCACTCTGAAATAGTGACCCAGATCCATGGCCTTAACTACATTGGCGCCATTATCCGTGGAAACATAACCAATCTCGCATTTTTTTGGGGACAGCCAGTGCAAGACCTTTGTGTTAAACTCATTCAAAATGTTTTCTGCTGTATGACGTTTCTCCAAGCCAAACATGGCTAGTGTTGCATGTTTCCGAGCAGCTTTAAAAACTTGGTCCAGGTCAACACCTGCGTTTAGCTTTGCTGTAACCCCTGAAAAAGAGACCTAGTGTGCAGTGATGCACATGTAATCAGTGCCTGCGCCACTGGTCCACATGTCTGTTGTCAGATGTATAGTGTGAACAGCACTCTTCTGCAAAGCTGCCCCAATCACCTCCAGCACATCTTCATGTAGTGCTGGAACCGCAACTCGGGCAAAATAGTACCGGCTAGGAACCTTCCATTTAGGACAGAGTGCTGCCACTAATTCTAGAAAACCAACCCCTTCTACAAAAGAAAAAGGGAGAAGATCCAGCGCTAGCATTTTAGCCAGCTTAGTGTTATACAGACGCGCCGTTGGGTGGTTGCGTTCATATGGCGCGTCTGAAAACAACATCGTTTTAATGTTGCCCTGGACCATTTTACGGGATGATGATGACTTCTTCGACCCAGTTACGCTCGCTGATTAACTTTTTCGCCTTGGTGTCTCACTCTGTCCCACACTCTTAGTGTGGCTCACAGAGGGTGTGCTGACAGGGGTACTGGGTGTAAATGAAGTGTGTGACGCTTCTTCCTCCTCGTCATCATCAGATGGAACATCAACGTTTGCTCGACTTGCAATTCGGGCTTCTTTGATCTCCTTTAGGTGCGCAAACCATTGGACAGTGTGCTGTCTCTCAAGATGACCTCTCTGGCCTCCAGTCCCATAGTTGGTACCAAGCTTACCACGACTAACTGCAAACTTACAAATGCTACAAATGGCTCGGTTTTCCTTTTTTGTGCAAATACTAAAGAAGTCCCAAACTGCGGACTTGAAATGTCTGGGGGGGCGGAGGACGCGATACTGGTGGTGGTCATGCTGCTAATGCCAGATGAAGTGGAGGATGCGAATTGATGAACTTTACTACGTTGTGCACTTTGCCCACCACTAATTGAGGTCGAGGTGAATGGAGGTCCCTTCTGGAAAGGAAGACATATGGAAGCGGTAGGTGGTGGTGTACTAGTTAACTTCAATGATTGTGGTGTTCCCATTGCCTCCTCGTCGACTTCATCATCACGCTCAGCAGCTTGTCGGGCTAAGGTCAAAATGTCTGTTTGCTGCATGCCCGCTGGAGCTTCATTGACGTTAGTGATGACTGCGTCGTCGTCGCGAGAGTCTTCAGCAGCAGGAGTATACGCCACTTCTTGTTGAGCGTCATCACACTCCATAACTATGAGAGTTTCGACGACCTTCCTTTTACGCTTAGCTACCTTTGTCAGATCATGGTGTGCCTCAGCCTCACTCTCAGACGGCAGTGGTGCTGGTTCCCAAGTAAGATCCATATCATCAGAAGGAGGTGGGCTTGAAGAAGATGTAGACACCACCCTTGATCTTTTCCTTGCTAGGGATATGGAAGACAATGAATCATCAGGAGGAGTGACTTCCTCGAATGATACCTCGGCTTGATTGTCGATTTCCAGATGTGCCCCTACTTCTGGAGGAACAACTATTGTGGGCACTTGTTGTGCCCCTCCATGCACCTCTGCTTGCTCCTCTCCTTGCGCCGCCTCTCCTTCCACATGTACTTGGGCTTGTACTTGCACATGTGGTTGTTGTTGTGGCTGTGGTTGTTCAACACTCGTCAGATGAGTTACAACAACCTGTGTTGATTGAGGGACATTGCTGCTACTTTCTTGCGATGAGCCAACATCTCTGGTCGATGGTGATTGAACAAGTAGACTGGCTGCCTCTGCAGCACTCAAGGGCTTGGACTTACGTTGACGTGGGGGTGGTGGCACTGAGCCCAATGGAGCGGGGGTGCTGCTCCCAGCTTGGTCCCCAGCAGATCCCGCTGCTGCTGCAGGCGTACATTTTTTTTTATTCCCATAAAATGTGGCGGGCGGCACACCAGTCTGCTTGGTAACTTGCTTCTTCTGCTCCTTTCTGGCAACTTTCTTGCTAGAGGAGCTACGGGGAACTTTTTTTGGGGCCATCTTCTTCAGATGTCACTCAGAACAGCAGGCCGCAGTTGCACAAGTTGCAGAGTTGTCTGTGGCCACACGTGACGTTGTGCTGCACACACAACGCTGCGGGACTTCTTCCTGGCACTGGTGGTTCTCTTGTGCACCTAAAAGCAATGGAAGACAGGAACATCAGTTATACACCCCAAAAAGTCGAAAAACACATAAAAATCAGCACAATCCCATGCCATCCATGCCCTCAATGATGTATAAATTCAAGACACCCCACAGAAAGACTAGGCCCATGCACCACTCACTACCCCTGGGCATAATGGATGTAAGCTAGGCAAAATGGGTGCAGGCCTGAGAACACTGCCTGCCTTCAAAATGGCCCCTTGCACCCCAAGCACATGGCCAGGGCCTGCCTGTACCAGCACTCAAAATGGCCCCCACCCACATGGCCAGTCCCCCTCAACAGTATACCCCCAAAAAAAAGAAAAACACACAAAAATCACCACAATCCAATGCCATCCATGCCTTCCATGATGTTTACATTAAAGAGACCCCACAGACAGACTCCGTCCATGCACCACTCACTACCCCTGGGCAAAAGGCCCCAACAGCAGCCCCAAAAATCGACAAAAAACACAAAATTCAGCACAATCCCAGCCCATCCATGGCCTCAATGATGTTTAAATTCAACAAAACAGTTGTATCATGAACCCATAACTAACCCTGGTCCTACTGGATACTGTGGCTACCCACAATATATTTTATTTAATGTTCTGAAAAAGTTCCAAAATTGTAGTTGCAGAACTGTAATGCCCCAAACAAACTTACTTGTGAAAGTTGATTTCTAATCCAAAAGTGATCCAAAGAAAGTCAAAAAGGCCTCAAATCCAAATATACAGCAGCATCCACAAAGAGTAATCCTTCCAGGTCAAGGTCCAAATGAAAGTGACCAGCACATGAAGAAAGCACTGGGAGGAGCCTGTTGGACAGGAACAGGAAGTTGGAGACTGTGGGACACTTCCTCCCCCCCCAAAAATTGACTCCTTGATAAAAAAAAGTGCAGGCAAATGTCAACCTGAGCAGTGATTCTGATAAAAATCATCATTTTCTGAAGGTTTATGCTGTTTGCTGGTGGATTTCTTGTGCAGAATTGCAAAATCTGTATTTCGCGAGTGCGAGATTGTTGCTGCCCGCCCCACCTACGTGTTCGCAATTGCGAACTCTCGCGATGCGTGCTGTGCAAGGTGGCAAGGCGCGATGACGTAATCGCGGTCGACAAACTCCCGCGGGATCCCGCAGCAAGATCCAAAATGGCGCAGCACTAGCAAAATATCGAAAAAAACAACTCGGCAAACGCTGAATGACGGTAAGCGGACGCCGCGCGCCGCAATATTGTATCACCAAGCAAAAAAATCCGCCGCGTGCGAATTTACGAATTTTTGGCAAATCCGCTAGAGTTCGCGGATTGCGAATTTGCCGAAAATCCGCAAATTCCGCGAACGGAACGGATTTTTTGCCCATGCTTATACTCAACTCCACCCAGCCATAAGAAACTTGTCCTACGGTCACAGCTCAGGAGGCCTGGCATCGCTAGCCTCAATACTTACCATAGGAAAAATGGAAGCACTAAAGGCAAAAATTACACCTCCAAGCCCTACAGGCAATAGCAATAACGATCAAAATATAGCAGGTTGCCCAACAACTGCATATAATAAACACATATTTACATCCTAAGCATAGATTAAAAGGCGCGGGAGAATTGGTCAACGAGGTGGCAAGATTGATGGAAGAAAGGGAAACAGAGAACTTACTCCTGGGAGGTGATTTTAATCTTTAACTTTTCGGAGACAAACCAGAAGAGGAAATGGTACAGGACCTTAACATCGCTTGGGGAATTCCTAATCAAGCCCCTCCTACTTCCAACAAGCAAACAAGATGCTCAAGTCAGCTATTAAGAGGCCTAGAGCAGCTAAATCTGAGGGTATTAAATGGTCGATTGTAGAGGACACACCTCCAGCATTCACGTACTTTTCCTCTTCTACCTCTTCGCACCTCGACTTCACCCTCGTAACACTCCCTCTGTTTGACGCTATCTGCTCATTCAAGATTGGTGTAAATGGTGAAAGCGACCACCAACCACAGGAAGTGGAACTATACGGCACCAGAGGGATTGACCTGGAAGAAAGAAAAATTGCCGGCACTGAGCACACCACCAACTTCAGACGGATAAGGTGCAAGACTAACAAAGTAGAAGAGCTTACAATCAATGCAAGAGCAATCCTGCATCAGATCTCGGAACAAAATTCGCCACAGAGCAAAAAGCCTACACTACGAGCTCATCAACCCACACAACAGCGAAAGTAACCACACAGGAGACAAAAAACTAAAACGGGAAAAAACTATGATCCTTAGGAAGCTCCGCAAACAATTGAACAACGACCCCTTGCATGAGGAGCTGCGATCCCTAAAGACTCGGCTCAACAAGTCGAACTGGGCGAAAATCGTATACGATTCCAAACAGAAGAACAGCTCCAGGTTCTGAAAAACAATACAAAGCCTCCAACGTCCAAGCCACAAAGGAACAAATTCCCACGTATTCGAACCCGAATGGGCTCACTATTTATCAACACACTTCAATGACAAAATTCCTGAGGATCATAAAGAGTAATATGAAAATGACATTCGATCATCAAATAAATGCAAACGCAAACAAAGACACTATTCCAGTGAAGACAACATGCAACTCGGCAACGCTGGAGATAGACGAAATATCAAGCTTTAGACCACCTTTAGGCAGTGAGGATAAAAAACATACAATAACAGCAGCCAGGATTAAGCAACAAATATCCAAAGGGAAACTGGAAGGAGCTCCTGGGCCCAATGGAGTCCCGCCAATAATGTACAAGTACGAAGCCAACTTCTGGAGCGAGACACTGGTGCCACTCTTCCAGGAAGTCAGGGAAACAGCGACGTGCCCTTTAACCTGGAGAGGATCAATACTTAGTCCGATCCACAAACAGGGTGATAGGAGCACTCCAAGTAATTATCGCCTCATTGCCCTAATTGACACAGAGGCAAAGTACTATGCGGGCCTCCTCCTGGAGGAATTAACATCGCGGGCAACCCTAAAACACATCATTCCCGTCAACCAAACTGTATTCTGCAGAGGACAGGGCACAATCACAAACATCATGGCGTTAACCCTACCGACAGACGCTGCCAAGACAATCAATAGCTCACTATTTCTATGTTTTATAGATTATAGTGCAGCGTTTGATCATGTTGACCGAAACAAACTCTGGTTGAAACTAGACAAGTGGGGGATACCGGGGCCACTACTGCAGCAGCTGATACTACTCCATACTAACACCTGGGTCAAGATCAAACTTTGTAGCGAGACGCACCTTTCCAGACATATTAACACCACTAAAGGTCTAAAACAAGGATGCGTCCTTGCACCCATGTTGTTCAATCTTTTCCTCGCAGACTTGCCCGGAGAATTGGACAAAACCAATTCACACGCGCCTCGGCTGGGAGACATCTCGCTATCAAACCTTCTTTACGCCGATGACCTGGTCTTGGTAAGCCATTCCCCAATTGGACTGCAACATCTCTTGGACACTACCAATCAATTTTCAATAAAAAACCCTTTCAAGATTAACTTAAACAAGACTAAAGTTATGTCAGTGAATTACAACATATCAAAGAAACTGGCATGGTCCTTGGATGGACAAAGGCTGGACCAAGTTACCAACTATAAATACCTTGGCGTATTATTAGACAGCAGAGGCTCGTTCAAACCCCAGCTAGAGGTTACAGCACGGAAGGAAACCACTTTTCATTTCTCAATGAAACCGTTACAAAAAGTTCTCCCTGATCGATCATTTGACCCCCTCCTACAGGTGATTAACGCACGCCTCCAGCCTATGCTCACATACGGAAGCGAACCCATGCAAGGGAAGGATGCTAATGCCCTAGACAATACAATAATCAGCAGAGCATATAGGTCAATCTTCCGTCTTCCAAATTAAGTGTCTCCTGCCCATTTGGTATCCAAAAACAAACGGTAGACGGAAGAGGCGCCTATATAAAATTCTGGCGCAAAATCAAAGGCGCGGAACAAGGAACCCTAAACGCTCATTTATGGACAGAACTGTCAATACGATCAAACTCACCCGCTAAGAAATACATTTTAAACTCTTTGGAATATCTGGATCTAACTAGCCTTTGGGAGTCATCAGCTGACAACAACAGTTTCAAAAAGGTGGTAACAAAAGTCACTAAATTAATATAATCTATCGAAGATTAAGAAACCCTGGCCAAGAGGGCACATGGATGAGCCATGCTGAAAGATTACAATGCCCTGAAACCGCATGAATATTTAAAAATGGGCCTCACGCGGAAGACAAAAGATACATTTCTAAACCTGTGTTTCGGAATTCTACCAATTCTACCTCACTTGGCACCATGGAAAAGACTTTCAATTTCACAAGCGGGTTGGAGTCACTGTAATCGAGAATGATAACTCAGTATGGTTTTAAATACCTTTTTCCTTTAACAATACATGCGTTTTTTAGTTTATAACGATTTTAATGATGTATGTTTTACATTGTGAGTTTTAATTAACTGTACAATAAAGTAAACCTAAATCTAAACCGTGGACCTCAGTAATAGACAGATCTTGATCTAGAGATTCCTTGTCTACATCGTCAAGCTTATAACCTTCTTCCTCCGATTCTCCACTAGTCATATCTGAATCCCCCTCTTCCTGGTACAGTGCCTGATAAAAGTTTTTAAAACTTTCAGGATATCCGTCGGTTCCACATAATCGTGGCCATTCTCCTGTATATTTACTATCAAATTCTTATTAGCTCTTTGTCTAATACGTAACGCCAAAGCTCTTCCTGCCTGTTCTCCCATTTCATATAGATTACACCTATGGGCATGCTATTCACTAGCGGCCTTCTTCGCCATCAGTTTATTGATCTCTGCCTTGATGGAGCTGATTTTCAGTTGACTCTCTTTCCCGTCCCTTCCGTGCAAAATATCACTCCCATGCTCCTCTTCTGCCGCTACCAATAAACCTAACAGCCTATCATTTTCTGATATTTCCTGTTTCCTAAGCTGAGCCGCATAACTTATTGTTTCGCCTCTCAGGGCCGCCTTAAAAGCATCCCATACATTATTTCTCGATGCACTAAAGCGATTAGCATAAAAAAATGCTACAGTCCATTTCCTCAGATGTTCTAGGTAACCATTGTCTTCTAATAGCTTTATATTGAAGGTCCATCTAGGTTGTTTTGTCATAGCCGTACCCTGGTCACAACTCAGTATGAGTGGACTATGGTCTGAGATTATTTTGGGTAGTTTCCTTATACTAACTTTCATCGTTTCTGATAGAGAAATTAAAAAATAGTCTAGTTTTGTTTATCTTTGATAAGGGCACGAGAAGTGGGTAAACACTTGGTGTTTGGGCATTTTGTTTCCTCAGACATCACCTAGTCTCTGTGAACCGATCAAGGAGCTCAAAGCTTGAAATACCCGGGGTTTCCGTCCAGCATAGGGAACTTTAGTGGTAAGATCTGCAGAGATATTTAGATCCCCACAAACGATGATAGGAGTAGGCCAGCTAGTTAATTCATTATCTAATTAGTTAAATACTTCAGGGTCGTCTTGATTAGAGTCATAGATTCCACAAATGGTAATGCCACAAGAAAGCTCAGCTAGAGCCCATCTTCCTAGTAGATCAGCCTAATTAGACTTTATGCCTCCAAGTGAATTTCTGATTAGAATTGCCACTCCTCTGATTGTGGAGGTCTAGGAAGAGCAGGCAAGAATATCAAAACCTCTAAGATTGAACAAATGTTTCTTTTCCCAAGGTAAATGCGTCTCCTGTAGACATAGAATATCTAACCGCGTTGATCTTACAAACTCAGCCAATTTTTCCCTTTTTTCCAATTATTTAAACCCCCGACGTTAAACAAACATATATTAAGTTTTGTCTCTATAGCATTTCCGATTCGTTTGCAGCTTGACAACAAAAGGTATGCACATTTAGACGATCTCACACTACATAGAATAAACAAAACAATAGTACCAGATATTCTCCTTTTCTCCAGAATTTCCCTTTTTCTTACCCCTCTGCTCTCTCCCTCCCTCCCCCTCCCCTTCCCCTCTAGCTCCCAACACCCTCAGGAAACGCTCAGACCTGGGTCTGTGCATGTGATTGGTGCAGCAGTAGTAGACTGGGTCATGACATGATACACAGCAATATATCCTCCTGATCCCACATGTCATATTAATTTACAAAAATATAATAGAGATCAAGCTAATTCAGCATAAGTCCGTCCCACCCCCGACATTCAACACCCAGCATCCAAGCTGTCTAGAAACGTAATCATAGCCTATAGCTGCTTCTGACAGGAAAAAAACATAGGATTCTCTCAAGCTCATATAGTCCCCAGAAATTCTCTGGCTTTTATCTCTGAAGAAAAATATTGGGTCTGTCCGTAATGAATCACTTTTAATTGTGCTGAGTTAATAAGATAGGCCTGGGCTTTTTTCTCCTGAAAAGGCTTGATTAACTGCCTTAATCTCCAACGCCTCTTCACTGTTGCATTGCAGAAGTCGGGCGGACAAAAAATGTAACCCCTCCACTTGACCTCTTGGACTCAGGTGTAGCCTTCACTGCAATTGCCTGTCTCAATAAGAAATTGCCTAAAAAGACCAGAATCGCCCGAGGTTTTCCATCTCCCCTTACAGTGTCTCGAATTTTGAACGGGTAACGATGTGCCCTTTGTATCTCAATGGTCCAATTCCAGTCAGATATCTCAGGAAAGGCAGATCTAAACAGTTCTGTGATAAACATTCTGATGTCTGATCCCTCTGCCCCTTCCGGGATCCCCAAAACTCTGAGATTGTTCCTCCTCTGCCTGTTTTCAAAGTCTTCCAGCTTCCACTGGATGTCATTAATTTGGGAACTATGAGCCTCTGCTTGAATAGAAGCGTTAGACCCCTCTGCCTCAGTTGAAACTATCCTTTCCTCCAAGTTGGTCACCCTTTCTCCAATATTAGTACAGGCCTTGGATAGCTTTCGCACCACCCCCTGCATCTTCCTCATTACGACCTGTGCCTTCCGGCTGTCCTGACCTGTCTCCTTCCTATGTGAGAGGATGGCCTGATGTATGACATCCAATGTAGTTGGGGGGGTAGTAGCATCTGATGGAGTTTTACCAGCTAGCGGTGTAGTCGAGGAATAATCCCATTTTAGATTCTTCCTATTGCAGGTTGGTTGATTTGTAGGGGGTCAGATTTCTTGGTAGTATTTGGAGGGTCCGTGTCACTCCCTTCTGGGCCAGAGTCTGATTCACTGTTATCTGGAGATGAGCACAGATCGTCGGACCATTCTGCCCCCTCCGAGGCCGAGAGAAAGCAATCACTGGGTTCATTTTCGTTATCTTTATCCAGTTCTAGGCTGACCATATCCCCGGGTGGAAAGTCCAAGTCGACCATTAAGTCCGAGGCCAATGTCTTGGTTGACAACTGGGGCACCCTCGCCTCTGTGGTTACAGCTGCATCAGGAATAGCTTCAATGCCAGTGTTTTCCATATTGCTTTCCCCTCCGACGATATTCTCCACTACCATGATGGCTTCTCCTAGGGGATTTTTCCTCACTGCGGGTTTAGCGCCTGATAAGAGGGGGCCATCTACAGATGCAGCAGATATATCAGGTAAAGCACCCTCAATCACACAGACTGTTTATTTTTTTACCTGTGGGGGCTCTTGATCGAGCGCGGGGATAGATTTTAAGTCTTGCTTTCCTTCTGGGACTGTTGTAGAGCTTAACATTGTCTGCTCACCCACAGTAGTTCTAACTGTTCCAGGCTGATCTTTTACCCGCCTGAGCATGTCCACCACTGACTGCTCATTCACCCGATTTTTCCCGGTAGCGCCCCCCTTGCCTTTCCTTACCGGGTCTTTGACTGATGTCCATCGGGGCTCCGGCAAACTCCGCTCCATGGTGGTTTCTCCCCGTAGTCTCCGTGCCGCAGCAGCCACCGCCGCCTTTGATCTAGTGTTTGCTGCTGGCTTCGGAGCCATCCCGACTTCAATCAGGTACATCAGCAGGTGAGAAAGTCGATCTCTGACAGTCCGCTCCACGATCTTCGAGCAGACTGCCCAGAGCCTGTACTGCGGCCCTCGCCTCCACTGCATGCGGGTTTTAGATTCAAAGGTGTCCCTTTCTTCCTTTTTTTTTCTTCCCCGGGCGTTTTTTCCTTGTTACTCCAGTTTCCAGTACTTTTTCGAACCGCTTTGATCCATAAAAAAAAAAAAGAATGTAGTGTGGGTCTTAATCACGAAAAAACCCGACCCAGTCTCACTAGTGCTGCTTACGACCTACTACACGGTCGCCATCTTGGTTTCCCTACCACACTGTAATACATTTCATATAACATTTCAAATGCAGACTTTCAGGTGAAGTCTCTCTGCGCTGTTGATATGTGTTCTGTTGAGAGGCCCTGTTTTGGGGGGTGAAGTACTTGTTTTAACTCAGCGCTCCTATTAGATTTAGTCCTATCGAGGTTTTCGCACTGTGGAGATTTTACAATAGAGATTTTATCTCGGTTTGTAAGGGTGGAAAACTCCACGATTTCCCTTTACATGTTTAATGAAGTGTAGTGCACAATGTGAAACTACAGCATCACAGGAATGGTCTTTGAAATGCCGCGTGTAAGGGGCAGAAATATAAATAAGCACAGGGAGTGAAAAAAACAGGTGCCTGGGCATCAGTGTTTGCCAATATCTTCAGGAACGATCTACAGAGCCAGAAAGTAAGGTCATCGCGTTTCTTTAAAAAATCAATTCTCCCAAAGCGGCCTCTGACTGAGGCCCTCGAAGTTTAGAGTCCCTCTCTGGAAAAAATTGGCCCTGCATTCCTCGCTGCTTCACTGGGTTTAGGTGTTGTGTGCGCGTCCTTCAGTTACGGCCCGGGGTTATTTATCTATAATTCCAGCGCATGTCCAGTGGTTGTGGGGGGCAAGAGGGGAGGAGGGAGGGATTTAATAAAAAAATAAAATTTACCATCCTGCGCCACCCTCGCTTCTCGCAAAAAACAACAAGTGATGGACTGAATGTGGATCAATGTCACACACTCCCCCAGTCAAAAGATCTGGGCCCAAATCCATCGTTTTTTTGCACTCCACACCACCCTGGGTCAGATAATGGCTTTATGCAAATCAGCTCTGACCCTGTTGCCCCATGGGAACAGTCCAGTCCGAACTACAACAGCCATATCTTTCCCAGACCGGAATCAAGCATCCGAGGACCGGACCGGTTTCGAGGTAACACCTCTCTTCAGCCCAGCTAGCTTGACTCCAAGTGGTGTGGAGTGCCTGGGACCCACGTCTGGGCATCCCCAGCGCACTTAGGGCGGCAATTGCAAAAAACAACAAGTGATGGACTGAATGTGGATCAATGTCACACACTCCCCCAGTCAAAAGATCTGGGCCCAAATCCATCGTTTTTTTGCACTCCACACCACCCTGGGTCAGATAATGGCTTTATGCAAATCAGCTCTGACCCTGTTGCCCCATGGGAACAGTCCAGTCCGAACTACAACAGCCATATCTTTCCCAGACCGGAATCAAGCATCCGAGGACCGGACCGGTTTCGAGGTAACACCTCTCTTCAGCCCGGCTAGCTTGACTCCAAGTGGTGTGGAGTGCCTGGGACCCACGTCTGGGCATCCCCAGCGCACTTAGGGCGGCAATTGCAAAAAACAACAAGTGATGGACTGAATGTGGATCAATGTCACACACTCCCCCAGTCAAAAGATCTGGGCCCAAATCCATCGTTTTTTTGCACTCCACACCACCCTGGGTCAGATAATGGCTTTATGCAAATCAGCTCTGACCCTGTTGCCCCATGGGAACAGTCCAGTCCGAACTACAACAGCCATATCTTTCCCAGACCGGAATCAAGCATCCGAGGACCGGACCGGTTTCGAGGTAACACCTCTCTTCAGCCCAGCTAGCTTGACTCCAAGTGGTGTGGAGTGCCTGGGACCCACGTCTGGGCATCCCCAGCGCACTTAGGGCGGCAATTGCAAAAAACAACAAGTGATGGACTGAATGTGGATCAATGTCACACACTCCCCCAGTCAAAAGATCTGGGCCCAAATCCATCGTTTTTTTGCACTCCACACCACCCTGGGTCAGATAATGGCTTTATGCAAATCAGCTCTGACCCTGTTGCCCCATGGGAACAGTCCAGTCCGAACTACAACAGCCATATCTTTCCCAGACCGGAATCAAGCATCCGAGGACCGGACCGGTTTCGAGGTAACACCTCTCTTCAGCCCGGCTAGCTTGACTCCAAGTGGTGTGGAGTGCCTGGGACCCACGTCTGGGCATCCCCAGCGCACTTAGGGCGGCAATTGCAAAAAACAACAAGTGATGGACTGAATGTGGATCAATGTCACACACTCCCCCAGTCAAAAGATCTGGGCCCAAATCCATCGTTTTTTTGCACTCCACACCACCCTGGGTCAGATAATGGCTTTATGCAAATCAGCTCTGACCCTGTTGCCCCATGGGAACAGTCCAGTCCGAACTACAACAGCCATATCTTTCCCAGACCGGAATCAAGCATCCGAGGACCGGACCGGTTTCGAGGTAACACCTCTCTTCAGCCCGGCTAGCTTGACTCCAAGTGGTGTGGAGTGCCTGGGACCCACGTCTGGGCATCCCCAGCGCACTTAGGGCGGCAATTGCAAAAAACAACAAGTGATGGACTGAATGTGGATCAATGTCACACACTCCCCCAGTCAAAAGATCTGGGCCCAAATCCATCGTTTTTTTGCACTCCACACCACCCTGGGTCAGATAATGGCTTTATGCAAATCAGCTCTGACCCTGTTGCCCCATGGGAACAGTCCAGTCCGAACTACAACAGCCATATCCCAGGCACTCCACACCACTTGGAGTCAAGCTAGCCGGGCTGAAGAGAGGTGTTATCTCGAAACCGGTCCGGTCCTCGGATGCTTGATTCTGGTCTGGGAAAGATATGGCTGTTGTAGTTCGGACTGGACTGACCCAGGGTGGTGTGGAGTGCAAAAAAACGATGGATTTGGGCCCAGATCTTTTGACTGGGGGAGTGTGTGACATTGATCCACATTCAGTCCATCACTTGTTGTTTTTTGCAATTGCCGCCCTAAGTGCGCTGGGGATGCCCAGACGTGGGTCCCAGGCACTCCACACCACTTGGAGTCAAGCTAGCCGGGCTGAAGAGAGGTGTTACCTCGAAACCGGTCCGGTCCTCGGATGCTTGATTCCGGTCTGGGAAAGATATGGCTGTTGTAGTTCGGACTGGACTGTTCCCATGGGGCAACAGGGTCAGAGCTGATTTGCATAAAGCCATTATCTGACCCAGGGTGGTGTGGAGTGCAAAAAAACGATGGATTTGGGCCCAGATCTTTTGACTGGGGGAGTGTGTGACATTGATCCACATTCAGTCCATCACTTGTTGTTTTTTGCAATTGCCGCCCTAAGTGCGCTGGGGATGCCCAGACGTGGGTCCCAGGCACTCCACACCACTTGGAGTCAAGCTAGCCGGGCTGAAGAGAGGTGTTACCTCGAAACCGGTCCGGTCCTCGGATGCTTGATTCCGGTCTGGGAAAGATATGGCTGTTGTAGTTCGGACTGGACTGTTCCCATGGGGCAACAGGGTCAGAGCTGATTTGCATAAAGCCATTATCTGACCCAGGGTGGTGTGGAGTGCAAAAAAACCGATGGATTTGGGCCCAGATCTTTTGACTGGGGGAGTGTGTGACATTGATCCACATTCAGTCCATCACTTGTTGTTTTTTGCAATTGCCGCCCTAAGTGCGCTGGGGATGCCCAGACGTGGGTCCCAGGCACTCCACACCACTTGGAGTCAAGCTAGCCGGGCTGAAGAGAGGTGTTACCTCGAAACCGGTCCGGTCCTCGGATGCTTGATTCCGGTCTGGGAAAGATATGGCTGTTGTAGTTCGGACTGGACTGTTCCCATGGGGCAACAGGGTCAGAGCTGATTTGCATACAGCCATTATCTGACCCAGGGTGGTGTGGAGTGCAAAAAACCGATGGATTTGGGCCCAGATCTTTTGACTGGGGGAGTGTGTGACATTGATCCACATTCAGTCCATCACTTGTTGTTTTTTGCAATTGCCGCCCTAAGTGCGCTGGGGATGCCCAGACGTGGGTCCCAGGCACTCCACACCACTTGGAGTCAAGCTAGCCGGGCTGAAGAGAGGTGTTACCTCGAAACCGGTCCGGTCCTCGGATGCTTGATTCCGGTCTGGGAAAGATATGGCTGTTGTAGTTCGGACTGGACTGTTCCCATGGGGCAAGAGGGTCAGAGCTGATTTGCATAAAGCCATTATCTGACCCAGGGTGGTGTGGAGTGCAAAAAAACGATGGATTTGGGCCCAGATCTTTTGACTGGGGGAGTGTGTGACATTGATCCACATTCAGTCCATCACTTGTTGTTTTTTGCAATTGCCGCCCTAAGTGCGCTGGGGATGCCCAGACGTGGGTCCCAGGCACTCCACACCACTTGGAGTCAAGCTAGCCGGGCTGAAGAGAGGTGTTACCTCGAAACCGGTCCGGTCCTCGGCTGCTTGATTCCGGTCTGGGAAAGATATGGCTGTTGTAGTTCGGACTGGACTGTTCCCATGGGGCAACAGGGTCAGAGCTGATTTGCATAAAGCCATTATCTGACCCAGGGTGGTGTGGAGTGCCAAAAAAACGATGGATTTGGGCCCAGATCTTTTGACTGGGGGAGTGTGTGACATTGATCCACATTCAGTCCATCACTTGTTGTTTTTTGCAATTGCCGCCCTAAGTGCGCTGGGGATGCCCAGACGTGGGTCCCAGGCACTCCACACCACTTGGAGTCAAGCTAGCCGGGCTGAAGAGAGGTGTTACCTCGAAACCGGTCCGGTCCTCGGATGCTTGATTCCGGTCTGGGAAAGATATGGCTGTTGTAGTTCGGACTGGACTGTTCCCATGGGGCAACAGGGTCAGAGCTGATTTGCATAAAGCCATTATCTGACCCAGGGTGGTGTGGAGTGCAAAAAAACGATGGATTTGGGCCCAGATCTTTTGACTGGGGGAGTGTGTGACATTGATCCACATTCAGTCCATCACTTGTTGTTTTTTGCAATTGCCGCCCTAAGTGCGCTGGGGATGCCCAGACGTGGGTCCCAGGTACTCCACACCACTTGGAGTCAAGCTAGCCGGGCTGAAGAGAGGTGTTACCTCGAAACCGGTCCGGTCCTCGGATGCTTGATTCCGGTCTGGGAAAGATATGGCTGTTGTAGTTCGGACTGGACTGTTCCCATGGGGCAACAGGGTCAGAGCTGATTTGCATAAAGCCATTATCTGACCCAGGGTGGTGTGGAGTGCAAAAAAACGATGGATTTGGGCCCAGATCTTTTGACTGGGGGAGTGTGTGACATTGATCCACATTCAGTCCATCACTTGTTGTTTTTTGCAATTGCCGCCCTAAGTGCGCTGGGGATGCCCAGACGTGGGTCCCAGGCACTCCACACCACTTGGAGTCAAGCTAGCCGGGCTGAAGAGAGTTGTTACCTCGAAACCGGTCCGGTCCTCGGATGCTTGATTCCGGTCTGGGAAAGATATGGCTGTTGTAGTTCGGACTGGACTGTTCCCATGGGGCAACAGGGTCAGAGCTGATTTGCATAAAGCCATTATCTGACCCAGGGTGGTGTGGAGTGCAAAAAAACGATGGATTTGGGCCCAGATCTTTTGACTGGGGGAGTGTGTGACATTGATCCACATTCAGTCCATCACTTGTTGTTTTTTGCAATTGCCGCCCTAAGTGCGCTGGGGATGCCCAGACGTGGGTCCCAGGCACTCCACACCACTTGGAGTCAAGCTAGCCGGGCTGAAGAGAGGTGTTACCTCGAAACCGGTCCGGTCCTCGGATGCTTGATTCCGGTCTGGGAAAGATATGGCTGTTGTAGTTCGGACTGGACTGTTCCCATGGGGCAACAGGGTCAGAGCTGATTTGCATAAAGCCATTATCTGACCCAGGGTGGTGTGGAGTGCAAAAAAACGATGGATTTGGGCCCAGATCTTTTGACTGGGGGAGTGTGTGACATTGATCCACATTCAGTCCATCACTTGTTGTTTTTTGCAATTGCCGCCCTAAGTGCGCTGGGGATGCCCAGACGTGGGTCCCAGGCACTCCACACCACTTGGAGTCAAGCTAGCCGGGCTGAAGAGAGGTGTTACCTCGAAACCGGTCCGGTCCTCGGATGCTTGATTCCGGTCTGGGAAAGATATGGCTGTTGTAGTTCGGACTGGACTGTTCCCATGGGGCAACAGGGTCAGAGCTGATTTGCATAAAGCCATTATCTGACCCAGGGTGGTGTGGAGTGCAAAAAAACGATGGATTTGGGCCCAGATCTTTTGACTAGGGGAGTGTGTGACATTGATCCACATTCAGTCCATCACTTGTTGTTTTTTGCAATTGCCGCCCTAAGTGCGCTGGGGATGCCCAGATGTGGGTCCCAGGCACTCCACACCACTTGGAGTCAAGCTAGCCGGGCTGAAGAGAGGTGTTACCTCGAAACCGGTCCGGTCCTCGGATGCTTGATTCCGGTCTGGGAAAGATATGGCTGTTGTAGTTCGGACTGGACTGTTCCCATGGGGCAACAGGGTCAGAGCTGATTTGCATAAAGCCATTATCTGACCCAGGGTGGTGTGGAGTGCAAAAAAACGATGGATTTGGGCCCAGATCTTTTGACTGGGGGAGTGTGTGACATTGATCCACATTCAGTCCATCACTTGTTGTTTTTTGCAATTGCCGCCCTAAGTGCGCTGGGGATGCCCAGACGTGGGTCCCAGGCACTCCACACCACTTGGAGTCAAGCTAGCCGGGCTGAAGAGAGGTGTTACCTCGAAACTGGTCCGGTCCTCGGATGCTTGATTCCGGTCTGGGAAAGATATGGCTGTTGTAGTTCGGACTGGACTGTTCCCATGGGGCAACAGGGTCAGAGCTGATTTGCATAAAGCCATTATCTGACCCAGGGTGGTGTGGAGTGCAAAAAAACGATGGATTTGGGCCCAGATCTTTTGACTGGGGGAGTGTGTGACATTGATCCACATTCAGTCCATCACTTGTTGTTTTTTACCCTCGCTTCTCGACATCATCATGAAAGGCAGCCTTCCTTGCTATCCTCTGCCAATCATAATGCTGCAATGGCAGCGTTGTTATTGGTGAGCCGCATTGGACAGCGCCGGAGCCGACCAAACAGTCAGGATGCACAACAGTGGGCAAGCCACTCCCCCCCTGCCCTCCAGCAGTACCGCCAACCCCCAACCAGGCATTTCTGCTTTCTCGCCGTGCGAGAAGGCAGAAACATAAAATGGTAGTTTATACCATCTATGTTTCTGCCTTCTTGCACTGCAGCAAAAGCAGTGGGGCGACGCCCCCTCACCCCAATTGGGGAGCCACCACTGATACAAGAAGAGGTTCTATTTCCAGTGATGCAGAAGGGAAAGAATGGTTGAGATCGAGCAATTACAGTACAGGATTGAAAGAAAAGGAAATGCTTGCATGGATGAAGAACTATGCAAGAGGGAACCAATCACTCCTGCCAGAACAAGACCTAGGGCATCATTAGAATGGCGGGTGGACTCTGTCTGCCCGCCATCCTCACGGTAAAAGGGATTGCCCGCCACATGTGCGGGGGTCCCGTGAGTGACATTAGGATGCACCCGCCACACTGGCGAGCGCATCCTGCAGTTTTAACATTGCGGCGGGCGGTGCTTTCAGCACCACCCACCGCAATACCAAAAATGCATGTCGTGCATGTGCATGCACAATGTGGCAGGCACCGCGCGGTGCCTGCCACGTTGTTCATGCACATGAAAGGGGGTACCATAGGTACCCCCATGAGCCCCCCTAACCCCTAACATCCTGGGAGCCCACAACAGGCCCCCAAACTAAAAAAAAAAAGCATGCCTTTCTGTGGCGGCAACGACACCACAGAGAGGCTCCCTCTCACCTGCATCCTGATATGGATGGCGGTGTCTAGCATACACCGCCGCCATATGAAACCCTTTTCTGGGCGGAAAAGCAGCTGACTGTCTTCCCCTCCGCCACGGTTCCCCCGCCAGGCCACGGTCTATTTGCAGTGATGCAGAAGGGAAAGAATGGTTGAGATTGAGCAACTACAGTACAGATTTGAAAAAAAGGAAATTTTTGCATGGATGAAGAACTATGCAAGAGGGAACCAATCACTCCTGCCAGAACAAGACCTAGGGCATCATTAGAATGGCGGGTGGACTTTGTCTGCCCGCCATCCTCATGGTAAAAGGGATTGCCCGCCACATGTGCGGGGGTCCCGTGAGTGACATTAGGATGCGCCCGCCACACTGGCGAGCGCATTCTGCAGTTTTAACATTGCGGCGGACGGTGCTTTCAGCACCACCCGCCGCAATGCCAAAAATGCATGTCGTGCATGTGCATGCACAATGTGGCAGGCACCGCGCGGTGCCTGCCATGTTGTTCATGCACATGAAAGGGGGTACCATAGGTACCACCATGAGCCCCCCTAACCCCTAACCTCCTGAGGGCCCACAACAGGCCCCCAAACTCAAAAAACGCATGTCTTTCTGTGGCGGCAACGACACCACAGAAAGGCTCCCTCTCACCTGCATCCTGATATGGATGGCGGTGTCTAGCATACACCGCCGCCATATGAAACCCTTTTCCGGGCGGAAAAGCAGCGGACTGTCTTCCCCTCCGCCACGGTTCCCCCGCCAGGCCACGGTCTATATGCAGTGATGCAGAAGGGAAAGAATGGTTGAGATTGAGCAACTACAGTACAGGTTTGAAAAAAAAGGACATTTTTGCATGGATGAAGAACTATGCAAGAGGGAACCAATCACTCATACCAGAACAAGACCTAGGGCATCATTTGAATGGCGGGTGGACTTTGTCTGCCTGCCATCCTCACGGTAAAAGGGATTGCCCGCTACATGAGCAGGGGTCCCGTGAATGACATTATGATGCGCCCGACACACTGGCAGGCGCATCCTGCATTTTGAACATTGCGACTGGCAGTGCTTTCAGCACCACCCGCCGCAATTCGAAAAATGCATGTCGTTCATGCACATGAAGGGGGGTACCATAGGTACCCCCCATGAACTCCCCCTAAATCCCAACATCCTGTGGGGCCCACGACAGGCCCCCAAACTCAAAAACCGCATGCAATGACACCACAGAAAGGCTCCCTCTCACCTGCATCCTGATATGGATGGCGGTGTCTAGCAGACACCGCCACCATATGAAACCCTTTTCAGGGCGGAAAATCGGCGGACTGTCTTCCCGTCCACCATGGTCCCCCCCGCCATACTAATAAGGTGGGGGGAAATGGGTGGCGGGCGGGCTAGGATGTACGGCAGATCACCACCGACATGAGGGCGTTGGCGATCCGCCCTACATCCTAATTGGCCCCCTAGAGTGATAGAAGGTTATACATTTACTTAAATCCTTTAATTGCTCAGCAGTCACAAATAAAAGTTATGTATGGGGAAGTCTGACTAAGGAAGGGGTGTGCTATGTTTAGTAATTTATGTTTTCGGGTAATAGTGATGCTGTTCCTAGGCAGATGAGATGCATCTACTTCTGGAACTCAGTGTGTGAATTCTGAGAAACTTAGAGGAGGCAGTTGCTGAGGATCAGGGACAGTCGAGGAGTCATTTTGCAGCTTAATAAAAATACCAATGTTTCCAATCCCTGGGCTGGTCTTTCGAAAACAGATAGTGTAATCCTCCTTATTTAATCAGCCATGGGGCTACTAAGATTCATTAACGCATTGCACAGACATAGCAGCTCAAATGCAATGACAGCATATTTAGAAAAAATGAACATCCGAGGGGGATATTCACAAGGACTTAACTTTGTCTCCACCTTAACACATCAAAAGTGGAGATAGATTTAACACCCCATTCACAAGCTGTTGCAAACTGCAGACATTGCCAGTATTCCCACTATAACTGCCTCAAAATCTATCCCCACGGTGGACAACACCAACTAACCCTAATGAGATGCAGTATAAGCGTTTCTGTGCAAAAACACAAGAAAAAACCACAACACCACATTCACAACGAACTTCCAGATCTGCGATGCAAACTAAAAACAGGCGATAAGCTACGGTAGCAGCAGGGAATTAACACCTGCCTTTTGCTGGTGTTGAGCAAGACTACCCCCGCAGCATAAAAGGGAGCCCAGCCAAGAGCCATACCTGAAGATCCACAGATGCCATGGAGACAGTGATCATGCAACGCGGATACCGACACAATACCCACCTCAACCACCTCAGACCCGCCTCCACCCCCCCGGGAACACCACAGAGGCAGCTCACAAAAAGACATGACCCTCACATCTCTTGATAGTCCATAATCACCCAGTGCACCCAGGATGGCACACATGGAAATGCAGTGCCAGTTGGTAAGTCCAAAATAAACACACCACACACCTCCAGCCCACAGTCATGCAACCCACATCACTGCCAATGGGCACACAGTGCAGTTACATTCAACATGACAAACAACATGCAAACCTACCAGACACGACAACAGAACTCGATTGTGAATCTGGCATTGCCATGCCCACAACCCAGCAATGGCATGGCACCACAGTCACACAATAACAGGATGTCAGTAGAGGCATGGAGCAGGCATGTGGGAGAGCAGCAAGTGACACAAGAATGTGAACGTACCCAATGCCAGGTGTGGCAGAGAGGTGCCGGGCAGACCACAGAGTGCAAACCACGGAAATGTGGAGAAAAGTTGCTGGTGCATGGAGTGTAGTGGCCAGTGGACGCAACCATGTCCCCACAGGTTGTGGGTCAGAACGCGGAAATGTTGCATGTTACGTCCCCTCCTGTATGCGCATGCGTAGTGGTACGGACCTGCGTATGCCAGGCCTGCGTAGGGGTGTGAACAAAAAGCTTGTTGCACTTGTTGTGGTTCTCATTCTGAATGGACAACGTTTCTGCCAGGGAGGTGCCTCTCAGCCTGCCACGAGTCCTGCTCTGAGCACGGAGGCGCCTGCATCCCTGTGCGCCTGCTGCACCCGAGGCCGCTGGTCCCCAGACCCATCATGCCTGCCCCAGCGCACCAATGAGGCTACGCTCACCTGCACACCGGCGTGTGTCAAAGAGGGCCCACTATGTGCCGGTGCAAGCTCCAAGTGCCAGTCCCGGGACCTCTACAGCCTCCGCAGACCATCGCTGGCCCCCCCGACACTGGGCCACATTACTCCTTTCTCATTTATGGCATCCTCTTTGACCCAGTAGGTCCCACATGTGGAACTTTGTCCTGAATTCTGAATGGCAGTGAGCCCAAATCCGTGGCAGCGGCCACAACATTCGGTCAGTGTGGCATAATTCAATATCTCTGGCTTGTGACACATGGTGCCACTAACCTGTTCAACGCAAGCCGGCGACACGTAGATGAGTGCTCAGGCCTACCCTGCGGACTAGTAGGTCCCACCTCCAGCACTTAGTAGTGAATCATGAATAGCGGAGTCCACACCAGTGAACGCTTGGAGAGGAGTAAGAGGAAGATGTGGCTCAGTCCGGAGGAAAGCAGGATCAGAGTCACGTAGGTGATCGAACACTATCAACATCACTCTGGGCTGGTCATACCACCACGCACCGCGCACACTCCCCGTGGGTGTGCCCAGGCTGCCCCGATCCCGCTGCTGCCTGCAGCTGTGCTCCTGACCACTGGTGTGGTCTCAGCCTCGGTAGCGCAGCGCCGCTTTCTCCTGCTGACTGTTTGTTTCCCCCCTGGTGCCCGTTTCGTGACCTGTCTTCTGTGATTTGCGGTTTGTTTCCCCTCTGATTGTTGCTGTATCCTCTGTTGCCCTTTCTGTGCCCAGCCTTTGTCCTCTTATTTGTCCTCTTATTTGTTGCCCGCTGTTTTCCCTTGCTGGGCCCCCGGCGCGTTTCCCGCCACCTCCCCGCTCCCCGCCGCTGCTCCCCTGCGGCCCTGCCCCCTTCCACCTAGGACCCTTCCCATTCGCCGCCCCGCTCCCGCCTCCCAGCTGCTCCTCCCTCGCTCCGCCCCCCTACTCTCCTCATATGGCAGAGTGACAAACGCGCAGCTTTGACTCGCAGCGGGCGTGCCCTAAGCGCGCCGAAGGCGCGCCAAAGGTAAGCCCGTCTGCGCCCGTCCGCACCTGGACCGCGCCCAGCGCCCGAACCCCTGGCCCCCGCAGGCACCAGCCCACCCGCCGGACTTACAACACCACCGAACTCAACACACTCAACACCGGCCGAATCCCCGGATGCTACCGAGCCACCCCGAGACGAACCCACGGACCCTTCAGCTGCCACTCCTGCAAGTTCACCTGCATCCGGACCTGCACCGCACCCGCCAAGCCGAGCACCAGCAGCAACCACCTGAAGTGCATCCTGCTCAACACCCGCTCCGTCCACAGGCATGCCGTCGAACTCTGGAACCTCCTCGAAACCACATCCCCAGACGTCGCATTCCTCACGGAAACCTGGATGAACGCCTCCTCTGCACCCGACATCGCCATCGCCATCCCGGACGGATACAAGATCACCCAGAGGGACCGCGGGAACCAAACTGGAGGAGGCATCGCCATCGTCCACAGGAACACCATCCGCATCACGACCAACACCAACGACACCCTAACAACCGCCGAACACCTGCACTTCCAGATCCACACCAACCAGAAGACCACCCTCAGAGGCACCCTCATCTACAGACCCCCGGGACCCCGCACACAATTCAGCGAAGACATCACCTACTTCATCATCCCGCACGCCCTCCCCTCCGCTGACTACATCCTCCTCGGGGACCTGAACTTCCACCTGGAGAACAACAACGACCGCAACACCACCACCCTGCTGGACAACCTCGCCAACCTCGGTCTCAAACAGCTGGTGACCACCCCCACCCACTACGCCGGTCACACACTCGACCCAGTCTTCTCATCCAGCAAGGACATCGTCTTCAGCCACGCCACCGGACTCCACTGGACGGACCACAGCTGCATCCACTTCAGCTTCAAAAGAACAACGGTCCACCACCACCAGCAACAGGGTGCACGCAGAAGCTGGAACAAGATCACAGCCGAACAGCTCGCTGCATCCCTGAGCCAGCACCCCCCCCACCAGCTCAGCGTACCCCAGCCAGGCCGCCGACAACCTCACGAAGTGGATCAGCAGCTGCGCAGATGACCTCGCCCCACTGAGGACCCCACCTAGCAGACCCAGCAGCAAGAAAGCACCCTGGTTCACTGACGAACTCAAGAGCTCCAAGAAGCACTGCCGAGCCCTCGAGAGAACCTGGCGCAAAGACCCTACACCAGACAACATGACCACCCTCAAGCTCACTACCCGAAAACACCACCAACTGATCCACGCCACCAAGAAAACTGCATTCAAGGAACGACTGGACAACAACGCACACAACAGCAAGGAACTCTTCAACATCGTGAAAGAGCTCTCCAACCCCAACGCCGGAAACAACAACATCACCCCATCTCAAGCCCTCTGCAACTCCCTCGCCTCCTACTTCCACAACAAGATCGCCGACATTCACAACAGCTTCAGCACTCAACCAATGCTCCCCACGACCGCACCTACGCTCCCCACCACCACCCTACGCGCCTGGACCCCGATCAGCACCGAAGACACCATCCGCACGATGAACACCATCCACTCTGGATCTCCAACCAACCCCTGCCCCCACCACGTCTTCAACAAAGCCGACGCTGTCATCGCACCCCACCTGCGGGACATCATCAACACCTCCTTCGACACCGCTACCTTCCCTGAGAGCTGGAAGCACGCCGAACTCAGCGCTCTACTTAAGAAACCGTCAGCGGACCCCACCGAACTCAAAAACTACCGCCCCATCTCGCTCCTCCCGTTTCCGGCCAAAGTCATCGAGAAGAACGTTAACAAGCAGCTGGCCGCCTTCCTCGAGACGTATGGATCCCTCAACCTCTCGCAGTCTGGCTTCCGGGCCAACCACAGCACCGAGACCGCCCTCATCGCTGCCACCGATGACATCCAAGCCCTGCTCGACAACGGAGAAACAGCGGCCCTCATCCTCTTGGACCTCTCCACGGCATTCGACACCGTCTGCCACCGCACCCTAGTGCAGCGCCTCAGCAACGTCAGAATCCAGGAGAAGGCACTGGAGTGGATCATCTCCTTCCTCGCCGGAAGGACACAGAGAGTCCGCCTTCCCCCGTTCGGATAAGAAGCCACCGAAGTCATCTGCGGCGTCCCTCAGGGCTCCTCGCTCAGCCCCACCCTCTTCAATGTCTACTTGAGCCCCCTTGCGGCCATCGCACGCCAACACAACCTCAACATCATCTCCTACGCCGACGACACTCAGCTGATCCTCTCCCTCACCAACGACCCCGCCACCGCCATAGCCAACCAAGGACCAAGATACCTCAACAGCCGCTTCAACTTCTACACTCCCACCCATCAGCTTTGATCGACCAGCCACGCCCTCGCCGCCGTCCCCAGCATCCGAAGAGCCACAACAGGAGGAAGGTCCTTCTCCTACCTGGCCGCCAAGACTTGGGACTCCCTCCCAACCCACCTCCGCCTGACCCAAGACCACCTCGCCTTCAGGAAGCAGCTCAAGACCTGGCTGTTCGAGCAGTAGCGGACCCCCCCTCCCCAGCGCCTTGAGACCCTCCGGGTGAGTAGTGCGCTATATAAATGCTTGATTGATTGATTGATTGAACAACTGACCTGGTGCCATCAACCCAGTTCACCACAAGTCATCATCCTGTGGTGCCACTGAACCTGAACTACGCAGGCCGGTGGGGCCATCCAACCTAAGCCATCGACACTCAGTGAATGGCCCGTGCTGACCGCTGCCTCAGACCCACACTGCCGTACAGTAGGTCACACATGTGGAACTGTGTCTTGGGTAAGATGTGGAGACTTACACACCATTGGACATGCCTCATCGCATGCGGCATCCGCACCAGCACTGGTGCCATTAACTCTGTGCAAAAAACACAGTTGATGGCGGAATGTAGAACAATGTCTTACATTCACCCCATTACAAAGATCTGGGCCTAAATCCATCGGTTTTTTTGCACTCCACACCACCCTAGGTCAGATAATGGCTATATGCAAATCAGCCTTGACCCTGTGCCTCATGGGAACAGTCCAGCCCGAACTACCAAGCCATGTCTTTCCTAGACCGGAATCAAGCATCCAAGGACCGGTTTCTGGCTATCAGCCTTCTTCAGCTTGGATAGCTTGACTCCAGTGGTGTGGAGAGCCTGGGACTCACGTCTGAGCATACCCAGCCCACTCGGGGTGAAAATTGCAAAAAACACAGTTGATGGACAGAATGTGGACAGAATGTACAACAATGTCTTACATTCACCCCAGTACAAAGATCTGGGCATAAATCCAACGTTTTTTGCACTCCACACCACCCTAGGTCAGACAATGGCTATATGCAAATCAGCCTTGACCCTGTGCCTCATGGGAACAGTCCAGTCCGAACTACCAAGCCATGTCTTTCCTAGACCGGAATCAAGCATCCAAGGACCGGTTTCTGGCTATCAGCGTTCTTCAGCCTGGGTAGCTTGACTCCAGTGGTGTGGAGAGCTTGGGACTCACGTCTGAGCATACCCAGCCCATTTGGGGTGAAAATTGCAAAAAACAGTTGATGGACAGAATGTAGAACAATGTCTTACATTCCCTCCAGTACAAAGATCTGGGCCTAAATCCATCATTTTTTTGCACTCCACACCACCCTAGGTCAGACAATGGCTATATGCAAATCAACCTTGACCCTGTGCCTCATGGGAACAGTCCAGCCCGAACTACCAAGCCATGTCTTTCCTAGACCGGAATCAAGCATCCAAGGACCGGTTTCTGGCTATCAGCCTCCTTCAGCCTGGATAGCTTGACTCCAGTGGTGTGGAGAGCCTGGGACTCACGTCTGAGCATACCCAGCCCACTCGGGGTGAAAATTGCAAAAAACACAGTTGATGGACAGAATGTAGAACAATGTCTTACATTCATCCCAGTGCAAAGATCTGGGCCTAAATCCATCGTTTTTTTGCACTCCACACCACCCTAGGTCAGACAATGGCTATATGCAAATCAGCCTTGACCCTGTGCCTCATGGGAACAGTCCAGCCCGAACTACCAAGCCATGTCTTTCCTAGACCGGAATCAAGCATCCAATTACCAGTTTCTGGCTATCAGCCTTCTTCAGCCTGGATACCTTGACTTCAGTGGTGTGGAGAGCCTGGGACTCACGTCTGAGCATACCCAGCCCAATCGGAGTGAAAATTGCAAAAAACACAGTTGATGGACAGAATGTAGAACAATGTCTTACATTCACCCCAGTACAAAGATCTGGGCCTAAATCCATCGTTCTTTTGCACTCCACACCACCCTAGGTCAGACAATGGCTATATGCAAATCAGCCTTGACCCTGTGCCTCATGGGAACAGTCCAGCCCGAACTACCAAGCCATGTCTTTCCTAGACCGGAATCAAGCATCCAAGGACCGGTTTCTGGCTATCAGCCTTCTTCAGCCTGGATAGCTTGACTCCAGTGGTGTGGAGAGCCTGGGACTCACGTCTGAGCATAGCCAGCCCACTCGGGGTGAAAATTGCAAAAAAAAACAGTTGATGGACACAATGTAGAACAATGTCTTACATTCACCCCAGTACAAAGATCCGGGCCTAAATCCATCGTTTTGTTGCACTCCACACCACTCTAGGTCAGACAATGGCTATATGCAAATCAGCCTTGACCCTGTGCCTCAGGGGAACAGTCCAGCCCGAACTACCAAGCCATGTCTTTCCTATACTGGAATCAAGCATCCAAGGACCGGTTTCTGGCTATCAGCCTTCTTCAGCCTGGATAGCTTGACTCCAGTGGTGTGGAGAGCCTGGGACTCACGTCTGAGCATACCCAGCCCACTCGGGGTGAAAATTGCAAAAAACACAGTTGATGGACAGAATGTAGAACAATGTCTTACATTCACCCCAGTACAAAGATCTGGGCCTAAATCCATCGTATTTTTGCACTCCACACCACCCTAGGTCAGACAATGGCTATATGCAAATCAGCCTTGACCCTGTGCCTCATGGGAACAGTCCAGCCCGAACTACCAAGCCATGTCTTTCCTAGACCGGAATCAAGCATCCAAGGACCAGTTTCTGGCTATCAGCCTTCTTCAGCCTGGATAGCTTGAATCCAGTGGTGTGGAGAGCCTGGGACTCACGTCGAGCATACCCAGCCCACTCGGAGTGAAAATTGCAAAAAACACAGTTGATGGACAGAATGTAGAAAAATGTCTTACATTCACCCCAGTACAAAGATCTGGGCCTAAATCCATCGTTTTTTTGCACTCCACACCACCCTAGGTCAGACAATGGCTATATGCAAATCAGCCTTGACCCTGTGCCTCAGCCTCATGGGAACAGTCCAGCCCGAACTACCAAGCCATGTCTTTCCTAGACTGGAATCAAGCGTCCAAGGACCGGTTTCTGGCTATCAGCCTTCTTCAGCCTGGATAGCTTGACTCCAGTTGTGTGGAGAGCCTGGGACTCACGTCTGAGCATACCCAGCCCACTCGGGTTGAAAATTGCAAAAAACACAGTTGATGGACAGAATGTAGAACAATGTCTTACATTCACCCCAGTACAAGGATCTGGGCCTAAATCCATTGTTTCTTTGCACTCCACACCACCCTAGGTCAGACAATGGCTATATGCAAATCAGCCTTGACCCTGTGCCTCATGGGAACCGTCCAGCCCGAAGTACCAAGCCATGTCTTTCCTAGACCGGAATCAAGCATCCAAGGACCAGTTTCTGGCTATCAGCCTTCTTCAGCCTGGATAGCTTGTTTCCAGTGGTGTGGAGAGCCTGGGACTCACGACTGAGCATACCCAGCCCAGTCGGAGTGAAAATTGCAAAAAACACAGTTGATGGACAGAATGTAGAACAATGTCTTACATTCACCCCAGTACAAAGATCTGGGCCTAAATCCATCGTTTTTTTGCACTCCACACCACCCTAGGTCAGACAATGGCTATATGCAAATCAGCCTTGACCCTGTGTCTCATGGGAACAGTCCAGCCCGAACTACCAAGCCATGTCTTTCCTAGACCGGAATGAAGCATCCAAGGACCGGTTTCTGGCTATCAGCCTTCTTCAGCCTGGATAGCTTGACTCCAGTGGTGTGGAGAGCCTGGGACTCACGTCTGAGCATACCCAGCCCACTCGGGGTGAAAATTGCAAAACAGGTCATTGGGCCATTAGGGTTGAATGGCTGTGTATACTGTTGTTGATTTCTTACTGAACAAGGCAGCCCTTGCCGGTTCATGTGCACACACACCACACACATCCAACACAGTTGTCACTCGGTTTGTGTTCCTCCTAATAAATGTGGCAGTGTGCACGTGCCTGTAGCCATTCACAAAATCAAGTGAGTCCGTGTGATTATTGTCAAGTCAAGTCAAGTCAGAGAATTTATATAGCGCACTACATACCCAGAGGGTCTCAAGGCGCTTAGGAAGGGAAGGAGGATTACTTGTCAAATATCCACGTTTTAAGTTGCTTTCTGAATGCTAGGTGGTTCTGGGTAAGGCGAAGGTGAGCGGGGAGTGAGTTCCATGTTTTAGCAGCCAGGTATGAGAAGGATCTGCCTCCCATGGTGGTCTTGTTGATGCGAGGTACAGTGGCGAGGGCTTGGTTGGAAGAACGTAGTTGGCGGGAGGGGGTGTAGAAGGACAGACGTGAGTTGAGGCATTCCGGTCCGATGTCGTAGAGTGATTTGTGTGCGTGGGTTAGCAGTCGGAAAGTGATTCTCTTATTGACGGGTAGCCAGTGAAGGTCTTTCAGGTGACCAGAGATGTGTTCGTTGCGCGGGATGTCTAATATGATCCTGGCTGAGGCGTTTTGGATTCGTTGGAGTTTCTTCTGGAGTTTAGCGGTAGTACCTGCGTAGAGGGTGTTTCCGTAGTCCAGTCAGCTCGTGACCAGAGCATGGGTGACTGTTTTCCTGGTTTCGGTGGGGATCCAACGAAATGTTTTTTTGAGCATGCGAAGAATGTTGAAGCAGGATGAGGATACGGCGTTGACTTGTCTGTTCATTGAGAGTGAAGAATCCAGGATGACGCCTAGGTTCCGTGCGTGGTCAGTCGGGATGGGTGCTTTTCCAAGGGCTTCCGGCCACCAAGAGTCGTCCCATGCAGAGGGGGATGTACCTAAGATGAGGACTTCTGTTTTGTCTGAGTTCAGTTTCAGACGGCTTTGTTTCATCCATTCGGCAACTTCTTTCATTCCTTCGTGTAGGTTAGTTTTGGCGGTGCTGGGGTCATTGGTGAGAGAAAGGATTAGTTGAGTGTCATCCGCGTAAGAGATGATGTTGAGGTTGTGTTGGCGGGCGATGGCCGCGAGGGGGCTCATGTATACGTTGAAGAGGGTGGGGCTGAGTGAGGATCCTTGTGGTACGCCACAGATGACTTCAGTGGCCTCGGACTTGAATGGTGGAAGGCGGACTCTCTGGGTTCTTCCGGTGAGGAACGAGGTGATCCATTTAAGTGCTTTTCCTTGTATTCCGATGTTATTGAGGCGTTGTAAAAGGGTGCTGTGGCAGACTGTGTCGAATGCTGCAGAGAGGTCGAGGAGGATGAGGGCGACTGTGTCTCCATTGTCCAGTAGAGTTCGAATGTCGTCTGTTGCTGCGATGAGGGCGGTCTCAGTGCTGTGTTTTGCTCGGAAGCCAGATTGTGAGGAGTCGAGGGATTTGTTGGCTTCGAGGAAAGCGGCGAGTTGGTTGTTGACAGCTTTCTCGATGACTTTGGCCGGGAATGGAAGGAGCGAAATGGGGCGGTAGTTTTTGAGTTCGGTGGGGTCCGCTGTGGGTTTTTTCAGAAGGGCGGTGAGTTCAGCGTGTTTCCAGTTTTCCGGGAAGGTGGCGGAGTTGAAGGAGCAGTTGATGACGTCTCGGAGGTGCGGTGCTATGACGGAGTCTGCTTTGTTGAAGATGTGGTGAGGACATGGGTCTGTGGGGGATCCTGAGTGGATGGAGTTCATCAGGCGGATGGTGTCCTCAGTGGAGATTGGATTCCAGTCGTTAAGGGTGTTCACGGGGGGAGAATGCTCAGCAAATGGTTGGGTGGGTTGGTCTCCGGGTTGGTTGTCGAAGCTGTTGTGGATGTCTGCAATCTTGTTGTGGAAGAATGAGGCTAGGGAGTCGCAGAGGGCTTGAGAGGGGGTGATGTCGTTGGAGTTGGCCGAGGGATTTGAGAATTCCTTGACGATGTTGAAAAGTTCCTTGCTGTGTATTGTGTCAGCATGATGGGCACAGGCCTTGCAACATCACAGTGTGCCGTCTTCAGCCTATGTTACCATGTCACCGCAACGTTGGCAGTCACCCTGGACATGTAGCTTTGCACGCACCCCCCTGCATGCACCAGCAGCGTGTGCTGGTACTGCGTAGTCAGGTCAGTGTAGGAGTGTGCTGATTTGGCAGGGGGAGCAGGACGTGGCGCGGACATGGCCTTGGGCAGGAAGTGCGGTAAGTGTGTCTCTGTGTTAGGGTGTTGTCACCACAAGGGCCACAGTGGTCGATATTGCAATGTAGCATGCACAAAGAGGGAAGGCCTGCACTTACGGGAACATGTAGGAGTGCAAAACTGTGCGGGGTCTTGGCACATGCATGCAAGTCTCATCTGTATCAGTCCTTCAGATGCATGGGTCAGTTGCCTGGCCTCAATCGCAGTGCAATCACAGGCAGCCATGGCCTGTACACCTGTGTTCGCCCTGTCGGTGTTCTTGACATGCCGCTGGACATGCACGGACATGTATCACAAAGGTGTGCCATAGGAGTGCATGTGATGCAACTGCGCAGTGCCCACAGGTGTGGGGGCTCGTGGGAGGGAGGAGCAGCTGTGTGGCAACATAACACACAGTGAGGCCGCTCATGTGCCATGTGCTGGGCATATCATCCTTGATTCCCAGGGTCGCAGACATTCAACCACACCCATGACAGGGTTCTGTACATCTCCTGTATGCATTCAGATGGTGTAGTTACTGTAGAGATGTCTGAACTATCAGGTGGTAGCACATCTGCAGCTATGAGTATGGACTTACATGTGGCCAGCACCCCCTGCAGATATGCTAGCATTTGCTTGCGTCTCTCACACTATGCACTGCCCGAAGGAAGGCCAACGTGTACACATCCCACAAGCAGAAGTCCTTAGTCGTAGTTAGCATGCTTGACATGGCCTTCACACGTACTCCCACCCCACCCCAGGCCTGCACCCTTTCCACACAGACACTCCTCATTGCACCGAGGTGTGCCATTTCATCCACAGGACTGGTGTAGGGCAAGCCAGTGTTGCTTCAAGCAGAGCCACTGACACAATGGCAGGTAATCCCGGACACATGCTCGACTCCAGTCATGATCACATGTACCATGCACATCTGCTGCCATTGGCAGTGCTGTGGATCAGCTACCGGCTGAGCTTCTGCCTTGCCGACGTCACCTGCATTCAGCTTGTGTTGCACTATCGCTCATGCATATGTGAGAGGTCCATAGATGTCGGCCTCTCAAACGTAAGGAAGCTGACCTGGATTACGACGTGTGCGCGCTCCCTGTTGGACGATGACCAGGAGTGTCACCGTGATGCCCGTTTACAACATGCATGGATGTTTGGCATGCAGGCTGGAAAGTGGACCGGGGACATTGCACGAGTCGTCGCGTGCAGTAAGCACATTGAGCCAGTACCCGATTTGGCTTTTGTGGACATTGGGTCCATTGGTTGGAGTCAGCACATCTGTCCGAGTCAGCTGATGTATTACGTCGACGACATGTCAGATGTGGTGGCCGACGATCACTCATTGGAGATTTTGGCCTACGCTGAGGCACTCACGTTCATGGATGAGTGACAGGGTACCTGCAGTCACAACTGGATTTGACCCATTGCACATGCCCCGATTCCTGGTTGCACGATGGGTATCTAGTCACATGTCCCAAGATGACAGTGGACATGGCTGTATTGGCCTTGACTCCAGGCACGGACAACCAAGGCTCGTGTTGGTGATGGACTCCCCTGAGGTGGACAAGTGCGCTTTCCTACATTCCTCATTTGGACATGCTGCTGCATTGGTCTGCATATTGTGGCACTACTCTTGGCCGTACTGACATGCACTTGTTGATAAAGTTTCCCCACTTTCACTTGTCTCAAATGGTGTTGTGTATTGATTTTTATGAAAATGTGTGTGTCACAGACAGACTCGCTGGCTCCCTGCTATACGTGCATTGCTACCCCATCAGGACTGTGGGTTTGTATTTCTACATTATCTTGTCCCAGTTTCGTGCTTTGCCAGATGCGAATGTTCAGTTGTGCAGATGTTGGTGTTTGTCACACATTGTGTTTGATGTTGGGGTGCTCTGCTTCCTGTGTGTGTGTGCTGTATTGTGTGTGAGATGTCCCTTCAGGTCTGATTTGGCACAGTCTTCTGCCTTTCAGGCAGTGTGGTTTTCACTTCTGTGCTTGTTCAGTCATCTGATATTGCCGGGATGTGTGACTTGTGCTCTTGGTTGGTGTTGTTACGCTTGGGCATGGTTTGTCTGCAGTTGTGCTGTGCTTAATTATGCATGTGTGCTATTTTGCCCATCTCCCCCCGTCCCCCCTGTCCCTGCTCGTTCCTCTCCCTGATGATGTTTTGTCTCTTGTTTCGGGCAGTTTCTGGTCCCCGCGTCCTGCCACCATCTCCAGACTGATGTGGTGGACACCATTTCCTCCATGTCAACAAGCTCCTGGTGTGGCGCTGAACTCCCACCTCCAGTGTGCATTTCTGCCTTCTTGTTGTTGGTGTGTTTCTGCTTGTTTGTGCATTTCGCATCATTCCGGAATTTCAGGTCTTCTACCATTGTCGTCCTCTGCTCTCGAGCTGCATTCACCTTGTCCGAGATGGCCTGCCATGTCCAATGTTTTGTTGCCAATGTGGCTTGCGGGTGTTGATAGACATAATTGTTACATAAATTCATGATCATTAAGTCTCTGTTACTATGCATATTCGCATCTTATTGGAAATTGCAACCTAACTTTTATGTGGTTTTAGCAGTTTGTAAGGAGAATCATGTACTTGATTTGTATATTTTTTTAAACTTGACTGCACATTAATAGACTTCCTTGCCCAAATAGAGTAAAGTAAATTATTAAATTGGGAGTATATATATATACACATATATATATATATATATCACTGAAAAAAATACAGGTTTCTGGGACGTTATAGTCAGGCTGACATTTCACTTGTACAAAACCAAAGAAATTCAGATGTAATAGTTGGCTGAGCTAACTATAACCCCCGCCCCCACAATGCCCTGCTGATGACTACACATATTACATCACTCATGACATGGTCAGTTACATCACTGATGACATCTCAAATGACATCACTGATTATATTACTGATGACATCATCCAGTGGCTGAGTGTTTCTAAAAAGTTTAAGAATGTTATATAAATATATACACCAAGGTGTATTTAAGAATAAGTGGGTGTATGAGGGTCTGTATGGATCATTTGTTGGGTGCATGACTGACTGTATAAGTGAGTGATTAAATGAGTCTTAGTGAATGTATGGGTGAGTGACTAATCTGTGTGAATGTTTGCATCAGTCTGTCAGTTGTTGTATAAGTGGCTTCACGGGTTGGTGAGTAGGTACATGAGTGTTGATATGGGTTAACGATTAGTTGTCTGAGTACCTGTATAGCTGCCTGTGTGTCTGTGTGGGTGGGTTATTGGCTTTGTGACCCCTTGCATAGATGTAGGAGTATGTGAGTCCCTGGGTGTAAAGTTTCATGAGTGCATCTTTGAGGGATGGTATGGTTGAGTGAGTTGTGCGTATGGCTGTGTCGGTGAGTGAATGGATGTCTCAGTGGTATATGGGTGAGTAACTGCATATGAGAAAGCCAGTATATGTGAGTTTTGAGGTATATAAGTCATAGTATGTGTGAGTAAGTGTGAGAGTGGCTACAGGGGTGAGCGTCTGCTTGTGTCAGCGACTGTATACCAGAGTAAGAATTTGTTAGTATCTGTATGAGTAGTAAGTGTGTGTGTGTGTTTCTGTATGGATGAGTAAGCGACTGTGTGATTGAGTGTTTGGGGGAGAGTGGAGGTGTGTGTGTATAGCTCTATGGGTGACTGACATTGCATGAGTGGATGTATGGGTGTATGAGTGGATATATCAGCACCTGCATTGGTGAGTGACTGGCTGTATGAGTACCTGTATGGGTGAGTAAGTGAATGTGTATGTAGAGCTATGAATCAGTGAGTGGTACATATGTGCTATTATGTAACAGAATTTTGAATACGAAAAAAACATTTATATATAATTTTATGGCATTTTTTTACTGTTTCTTGCTAAATTCAATTTTGTATGATTGCTGTCAATAATATTTTGTTCTTTAATTCTGATATGTTCTTTATATAAATTTTTTTATAAATTTACTAAAAAGGGCCTTACAGCAGACGCAAACCTACGCGGTGGGTGCGTGGATCCATTATATGAATATCACTCTAAAATACATATTTAGAGCTAATTCATATATTTTTTTCATGAAGAGGTTTATTACTGAGTACTTAAAAATAGTACTAAAGAAGTTATAAAAGTTTTTTACAGATTTCTCTGCATGCGATGGTATAACACACCGGTTGCGGAACTACGCATTGAGTGCGTGAATCCGTTACACAAATGTATGCCTAAAAGACATTTACACTGAAATAATATATTTTTTAAACAAAGAGGTTTATTAATGAATCCAAAAAAATAGTATTAGTGTACTTGTGCACTATTTTTAAGATGTTTAAAACAAATTTTTATGTACGTGGCACCATCGCACACCAGACGTATAGGGGTCATGAATCTAGCCTGCACATATTTCTGGGATTGCATAGGGGTCACGACTCCGGCGTAATTATCGAAAGTATTAAAAATGAATGTTTCAAGTTCAAATATCGGTTTTGCATAAAGACTTTCCATTGAAATACATTGAAACCCAATATGCTAATAGCAATTTACTGTTGTATAATACATTTAGTACATTTTACGGGTGTGCGATGCATACGCGATGGATGTGCGACTCCATGTGACATAGAAAGAAAGTCTGTCATTGGTTGAAGAGCTTTTCATTCTCTCGGTGGGTGGAACCACCACCTGTTCCAGTTCTTTCATTTTGTCTGGGTCTCCTTTTAAGACTACCACAATTCTTACATTTTTTGGTGGTGTTCATCTTTGAATTTCAAAAATGGTATCACCTTTTCCTGAGAAGATAAATGTGATTCTGTTGTTTTGTATAGATAACTGATCAAAACGTTAAGAAACTTTTACCTGTTCTAGCTTGACCACTGATGTACATTAGAAAAGGTTTAAATGAGGAACATTGGCATTATTTTTTTTTGTGCGGCAAACCATGTTATATCTGTTCTTGGAGATATATTTCTTTTTGTTCAAAATTTAGTTGTTCTTCTAACTTTTCAAACTGAGTAATATCCTGTTGTGTTGGTTGCATTGCAGTTTCTACCTCATTCATGGCTATAGGTGCTTCATTTTTGATAATTGGTTTTCCCATTGGATATTGACTCAGTGGACCAAAACTTTGACTGTCTTGAGAACTTTATCGAGCTATTTCAGCTGCAATAGTACTTTCTTGTTCAATCTTATCATTTAACATTTGTAGATATGTAGGGAAAATTGTGCACTGAATGAATATAGTTGCATTAAAAGAATCTTCAAAGCAGTCAAAATCTTCAAGTAATTCGGTTTCACTATGCCAAGGCTTGAACAGGTGCATAAGTGCTGAATATAAAAATTCGCTCCTATCTGGACTTTCTCAACTGAGTTTACTGTGATTAATAAGATTTCTTTGGCATGTTTAACTAAACATCATTCACATCCAATTACTGCATATTTTTCTTCTTTTATATTTTCTGTAAATTTCCTTTTAAAGCTGTAATGTTGACATATTTCATACAGACATAGGTTTTTGGGATGTGGACTCCTTTTGGGATAGTATGATTTCAACATTTTAGTGTTAATTATATCTGTACTTTCTGGGTAAATTTGTGTTAAGTATACAATTTTGTGTAAAGATTTCAATACTCTATTTCGTGAGGAGGCAAGACTTTGAATATAAATTGGCAGAGCTCAAGCGATCCAAACATACATAGGATCCAATCTCTCGATAGCGAAACATTTTAGAGCTAATGCTGAACAGTTTCCTGCGAAGACTCTTCTCTTTCGAAATTTCTTCACACATTTCTTAGGTTCTTCACATCTTCGATCCAGGCTTGGATCTTGTCGGACACTTCTCCTCTTCCAGTCAGCAGCACTTTGTAGCATCTTGTCATTGAAATCGGTAAAGATGTCTAACACCATTTTCCAACTATGCACCTGGCTTCCCTGGGTTAGGTAACACAAGTACTCCTGTGCTCCCGTGGGTGTTGGCCCTAGAACCATCTAAGTCCAAAAGGGGTTGTTCCAAGTCCACCTCTAGGTGTCCTTAACTTCTAAATTTCCAACCGTGACTTTCCCATGGAATAGTAAGGGGCTCGTGCCTGTGTTCTCACACTGCACAGGTCCCCCGTGAAATATTGGGGTTCTTAATTATACTTAGTGTCTCTGGCCATGAACTCCTCCTCTATTCACTATGTATACACACTCCCCTCTACCTATAATTCACCTCATCCCTCCCTTCCACAATTTTTACCTAAATCTCTTGCCTTTTTCCAACTACTGACTTACTATATAATTCTTCTCTGTCTTCCTGATCTACTATCTTCAATCTGCTACATGCTTTTGAACTTAACTTTACTCATTCTGAAAGCTCGACTGCCTTACCTTATTTTAGCAATTGTCCTTGGGTTGGTCTATTCTCTATGTTTAACCAAATCCTGTAAGGTGCTCTGGGCTATATAAAACCTTTTAAATAAATACAAATAAATATATAAATCTCCTGTGTCACTACCGTGTGTGGTTCCTTCGGGTCCCTGTGATTCTACGTGTTCTAGGCACTGTGTCTAGTCAAGTTGTGCTTCTAATACCACTTTAATATATGGTTTAGTTCACTTCAAGGGCCTATTGTATATTGTGCTAATTTCCTGTGATATTTTAATTGTAACATATGTGCTTTGACCTCTAGTCTCAAAGAGACTAGTAGGGTGTTTAGTAATAAATACATATATTTTATATATATATATATACCTTGTATGGTTCTCCTTTCACCTGGTCATTCAAGAGATTATAGACTGGTAAAACAAGCAGCTTTACATTCCTCTAAAACTTAGCCTGAAGGCTGCTCTCCATAGCTACCGCTAGGATAGCTTTCAAATAAGATTGTCCTTAACCTATCACCTCTAAGGGGTTGTTTGGACTGGTGCAAGGTGCCCACTATAACTGCTGGACAGCATATACCAGGCCAACTTCTCACTTTGGTGTGCAGCGGTTGGCATTCAAGATTGCCATTGTTTTATCAGATAATCTAAAGTGAGTGACTAATTGAAAACCACTAAAGGTACCCGAGATACATATTATGCAAGCTTAAACTGCAGTAACTTCTACTGAACTTAGAGCTGTGTGTCAAGGGCTTAGCACACCCTTTCTACAACTCAAGAGAGTTTAGTAGGCCATACTGGAGTGGGTAGGTGCATACACCACACCTCACTAGTGATGTCTTTAAGGCCAGGAACCAGTGGGTCCCTGCCAGATGTCAGTAGGTTACTAGCATCCAAGTATGACAAGCTCCCATTCTTGGAATTGAGAGCATTATGTACTACTAGGAGATTGAAGACAGGCAAAAGTGGAAACACCCAACACCTCATAGAGGTACTGCTGTTGGATGATCTCGGGAAGGCCTCATGGCCTGAAAGGGTAGACCAAGTGGGTGGGGCAGCAGAAGAGGAAAGGCCCAGGGGTGAAAATGACCAGGGCCTGACCTCTGAAGCTGACCAGGAAGGTGACAATGACCATAACCTGGAAAATACAGCTCCTCCTGGAGAAGAATAAGATGGCCATGATGGCCCTCTCTTTACTCCATCTGGGAGAGTTACAGGTGTGCCTACAAGGATCTCCCTCTCAGGAGTCTATCCATTCTGACACATCTAGAGGATCCTCGGTTTCTTCTCACTGGAGGGAAACCTCTCAGGGGAGGAGATAAAGGCTGCTGAAGTTTGAGGAAGCTCAGCTTAGAGTCAGAAGACAGCAGGTAGCCTTGGACAGAGAAGTCCTAGAGCTTCAGAGAACTAGAAAGAAGCTGGGGCTGGAGCCCCATGGAGGCAGCATCATTCCTAGTGGTAGAGATAGGCTTCATGACCATAGGAATCTGAACAAGATTGTTCCTCCCTACCAGAGTGGGGATGACATCCACAAATGGATAACTGCACTGGAAAGGGCCTGTAAAGTTCAGAGGGTCCCCCAGGAACATTTGGCACCAATCTTGTGGCTCTCCTTTGCAGACAAAGGTAGAGATAAGCTCCTCACTGTTAGAGAAAAGGATGCTGATGATTGCAAAGTCCTGAAGAGTGCTCTGATTGAAGGGTTTGGCCTAACCACTGAACAATACAGAATAACGTTCAGAGATACCCAAAAGACACAGACTCAGGACTGGGTTGACTTTGTTGATTGTGCTACTAAGGCTCTGGAGGCAGGTTACTTGGCAGTAAGGTGTGTGATTTCAAAGGATTGTACAACTTAATTTTGAGGGAGCAAATCCTTAATACTTATCAAAATCAGCTGTAGCATCAGTACCTGGTGGACTCTGATCTGACCTCTCCCCAATTATTGAGAAAGAAGGCAGACAAATGGGCCAGAACCAGGGTGAAGCAGACAGTTCAGAACCAAGGTGGTGACCAAAGGAAGCAAGATTCTAAGAACTCTGATAAGGGTGGGGAAAAGGATAAAGACCAGAAGTCTTCTCAAGGTCCCCAAAAATCTGCATCTGGTGGCCAGTCCCAATCCACTAAAGAAAGAGGCCAAAAGAAACCATGGTGTTAAGTCTGTAAACAGAAAACCCATTGGACTAGTGATTGCAAGAAGTCCAAAGACTCAACTCCAGCCACCATTGCCCCTAAGGCAACTGTTCCCCCTAGTTCAGCTCCAAATGGTGGTACTCAGAATAAGGGTGTAGTAGGGTAAACCCTGGGTTCTGGGATGGACTCTGGCCTAGCCAGAGTTCCAACTCAGGCTGTACTGATCTTTCAGGATGCATGGATATGTCATCCTTTGTGAGTCCCAGTAATCCGGACAAATACAGACAGCAGCCTTTGGTTAAAGAAAAAGAGGCTTAGGCATTCAGGGACACAGGTCAATTGTCACAATGGTAAAACAAGACCTTGTGGCACCTGAGCAGATCATACTTGGTGAAATGTACCAAGTGACCAATGCTAGCAATGTCAGGACTGACCATGCCCAGGCAGTTTTAATTTCTCCGGGGGAGTGTTAACTAGCCTCAAGAAGGTTGTGGCAGGTGCGGACCTCCCTGTTGAATGCTTGCATGGCAATGATTTAGAGACTTCAACTTGGGCTGAAGTGGAGCTCAGGAACCATGCAGAAATGTTAGGAATCCCTGCACATGTGTTTGCTGTGAACAGCTCACAGGCCAAAATGTTTCAAACTGAACAGGCCCTGGATTCTGAAAGAATGGACCAGGTGCCTTCGAAGAAGAGGAGCAGTAGGGTTAAGGTAGTGCCACCCCCCTGACTCAGAATACAGATCAGTCTGTTGAGGGAGATGATCTTAGTCCTGAAGCAGGAACTGTCCCAGATGAGCTTGAGCCTAATCAGGCTGAGTTCATGGGGACGGGGGGCCCTTCCAGGGCGGATCTGAGCCAGGAGCAGCTGAGATGTCCCTCTCTTGAACCCCTCAGACAGCAGGCTGCTGCTGAGGCGGTTGGGAATGCTAGTGGTACCCATAGGATCTATTTGGATGATGGACTCCTATACTCAGAGAGTAGAAACCCCAAGCCTGGTTCAGTCAGGAGGTTGGTTATACCTCTGGAGTTTAGGGACTTCCTATTAACGCTAGCCTATTTTATTCCCTTAGCAGGTCACCTGGGCCAAAACAAGACTTGGGACAGGATTGTCCCTCACTTTCATTGGCCCCATATGTCTGAAGACACCAAAGAGTTTTGTCGCTCCTGTGTCACCTGTCAAGCCAGTGGGAAGGCATGTGGTACTACAAAGACCACCCTGATACCACTACCGGTGGTAGAGGTTCCCTTTGAAAGAGTGGGGATTGACATAGTTGGTCCCATGGATCCTCAGACAGCCTCTGGGCACAGATTTATCCTGGTGGTGGTGGTCTATCCCACTAGCTACCCACATGCCATTCCCAATAGAACCACTGCAGCTCACGTGGTGGCAAGGGCCCTCTTTGGAGTTTTCTCAAGAGTGGGTTTTCCTAAGGAGGTAGTATCGGACAGGGTATAAACTTCATGTCTAGTTACTTGACTCCAATGTGGAAGAAGTGTGGACTGAATTACAAATTTACCACACCCTATCACCCACAGTGCAATGGTTTAGTTGAGAGATTCAACAAAACCTTGAAGGGCATAAGCAAAGGTCTCCCAGAAATGCTTAGGTGCAGATGGGACATCCTTTTGCCCTGCCTTCATGTGCATACGGGGAGGTTCCTCAGAAGGAAGTTGGTTACAGCCGTTTTGAGCTTCTGTTTGGGCACCCTCTAAGAGGCCCATTGTGTCTGGTGAAGGAGGGATGGGAGTTATCTCTAAAACCCCCTAAACAGGTCATAGTGGAACTATGTACTTGGTCTCCGCTCCAGGATGTCTGAGTGTATGAAAAAGGCAACTAAAAACCTTCAGGCTAGCCAGGAATTACAAAAAGACTGGAATGACCAAAAGGCTGTGCTGACTGTTTACCAGCCAGGACAGAAGGTGTGGATGTTGGAGCCTGTGGCCCCAGCAGCCCTCCAGGACAAGTGGAGTGGCCCAATACAATTGTTGAACAAAAGGGAGAGGTTGCCTATTTGGTAGATCTTGGAACTCCCAGGAGCCCCCATAGGGTGCTTCATGTCAACAGTGTGAAACCATATGTTGACTGGGCAGACAAGGGCTTGCTCCTGCCTACTGATGAGGACAGGTGGAAGAGAGTGATCCACTCTCTGACCTGCTTTCACAGAACCCTGATGATGGGTCAGAAGATGGTATAGCCTTGGCAGGCAGCCTCACTGCCCAGCAGTAAGCTGATTGCAGAAAGGTGCTCAATCTGTATAGACATATGATTTCTCTGATTCCAAGTCAGACTACCTGGTGCAATCATGAAGTTTACAGGCAACCTGACCATGTCTGAAGTCCAGAAGATGTTGGAATTGGGAGTTATTGAACCCTCAGATAGACCTTGGGCTTGTCCAGTGGTCTTGGTACCCAAACCTCACACCCAGGGTGGTAAGAGAGAGATGAGGTTTTGTGTAGAATACAGGGGTCCCAATGCAGTCACCAGGACTGTTGCCGATCCCATACCCAGAGCAGATCAGCTTATAGATACTTTAGCCTCAGCCAAGTTTCTGAGCACATTTGATCTGACAGCTGGCTACTGGCAGATCAGACTGGCTGATGATGCAAAGCCCAATACAGCATTTTCTACCCCTAGTGGGCACTACCAATTTGTTGTGATGCCCTTTGGTTTGGAGAATGCACCTGCCACTTTTCAAGGGTTGGTGAATAAAGTCCTAACAGCCCTGGAAGACTATTGTGCAGCATATCTAGATGATATTGCGGTCTTTAGCTCCACCTTGGAGGATCACTTGGTCCACCTGAGAAATGTTTTGGAGGCCCTACAGAAAGCAGGCCTAACTATCAAGGCTACTAAGTGCCAGATAGGGCGGAGTCAGGTTGTGTACCTAGGCTACCTTGTAGGTGGAGGCCAGGTTCAACCATTACAGGGCAAAATCCAGACCAGCATGGACTGGGTTGCTCAAACTTCCCAGGCAAGGTCAGAGCTTTCTTGGGCTTGACTGGGTACTACAGAAGATTGGTCAAGGGGTATGGAGCCTTTGTGACACCCCTGAAATGCATTTATATAGCGCGTAAATCACCCATAGGTCTCAAAGCGCTTGCACAGACACCAGACAGAAAATGAAGGACAGAGAAATTAGAAAAGCCAGTTTTTAAGGATTTTGCGGAATCTGAGATAGTTAAATTGTGCCCTAATAAGTATGGGCAGGGAATTCCAGGTTTCAGGAGCTGTTTTACTGAAGGACATGTTGCCAATTCTCACAGTATGAACTTTGGGAACCTTTAAGAGCTGCTTTCTGGAGGATCTAAGGGCTCTGACCGATATGTGGGGTTTGAGGGTTTTTTCCAGGTAAACCGGCCCTTGACCATGGATGGTCTTGTGTACTAGGCAGCACAGTTTGAATTGGATACGTTTCTTAATGGGAAGCCAGTGCAAGGTCCTAAGGGAAGGATCTGATGGGGTTCGGGAAGGAAGGTCAAGCATCAATCTGGCCGCGGTGTTCTGCAACACCTGCAGTTTTGCCAGAAGGTTTTCGTTTATGGAAGTTAATAGGGCATTCCCATAATCAATGCGACTTATGATAAGGCCTTGGACTAGGGGCATACGGGACGTGAGGGGGAGCCACTTGAAGATTTTCTTCAGACTGCGCATCAGGCCAAAACTAGTCTGAACTACTTTATTGACGTGTTCAGTCAAAGATAGCCTATTGTCGACTATCACCCCCAGATTCCTGACCAAGGATCTGGGGGGAGGGCACGGTCCGAGTGTGGTTGGCCACCAATCGCCAGTCCAAGATTTGTCTGCTGTTCCAAAAAGCACAACCTCCGTTTTGCTGGCATTTAGTTTTAAAAAATTGTTGGTCATCCAGCTGTTGATTGCGACCATGCAGTTTTGAAATCTTAGTTTGGTTTCCGCAGGATCAGGGCCAATGGTGATCAGCAGCTGAGTATCATCAGCATAGGATACTGTGTCAAAGCCATAGGCTCTGATCACTTTCGCCAGGGGGGAGACATATAGGTTAAAAAGCGTTGGGCTTAATATCGAGCCCTGGGGAACACCTTTATCATTTTCCTGGTGACTAGAGGAGTACATTCCAACTTGAACCTTTGAGCACCTTTTGGATAGATAACTTTTAATCCAAAGTAGCGCTGGGCCTTCGACATCAATCTCTGAAGTTATAATTGCTTGGGTTTTGGCTGAGTGATTTGATAAATACACATGTCACATCAGGACCCACCACTCCCTTCACCACTGTGCAAATGCACCCCTTGGTGGGTTTTAAGTTGGGGGATCAATTCCCCTTGAAGCCTAAGGGTCCCTGGGGGCCAACTAGTCCATCAGGTACCTCCAGTAAGCGCCACAGAACTGCGTTGCAGAGAGGTGGTCCGAGGTCATACCCCTTTTTAACCTCACTACAATGCAATGCTGTGGCACTTACTGGACATACCTGGTGGGCTAGTGGCCCCCCCATGGACCCTCAGGATTGAAGGGGAATTGATCCCCAACCTTAAAATGCACTAAGGGGGTGATTGCACAGTGGTGCAGGGAGGGAGCGGGACCTGATGTGACAAGTGTACAAACGCGCCCCGTGGCCCAATTTTTTTTAAGTCCCCTTGAATCCTGGGGGTCCATGGGGTCCAACTAGCCCACCAGCTACCTCCAATAAGTGCCACAGAGCTGTGTTGCAGAGTGGTGTGAAAAGAGGGCATGGCCTCGGACCACCTCTCTGCAATGCAGCTCCCTGGCGCTTACTGGAGGTATCTGGTGGGCTAGTTGGCCCCCAGGGACCCTCAGGATTGAAGGGGAATTAATCACCCAACTTAAAATGCGCCACAGGGCGCGTTTGCACACTTGTCACATCATGCCCCACCCCCTCCCTGCATAACTGTGCAAACACAGGATTGAAGCAGACTTAATATTCCAACTTAAAATGCGCAGAACCTGCCTCTCCTTTCCTCTTACTGGCGCAGATGGGCCCGACATGCTGTAGGACTGTTGGACCCTTTGTAAGCACCTCGGGCATGGCAGAAAGACATTGGCAGCACTCACGCCACAGGGAATGCTGGGATGTGTGGTCCCCTTGTCCAGGACTCATTTTTTTTCTCTATGCGCTGCAGGAGTTTTGGGCACTTTTTAAGCGCCTTGGGCATTGCAGGAAAAGGTTGGCAGCACTCGCACCACAGGAAATGCCTGGATGTGTGGTCCCCAGGTCCTGGAATCACTTATTTCTCTCTCTCAAGTAAAGAACCATCAAGAGACATGATTCATTCTGGTCTAGCATTTTTAATATATTGTCCATTATGAGGATGAGTGCTGATTCAGTGCTGTTTCCTTGATGGAATCAGGATTGGTTTTGGTCTAGGAGGCTGAAATTCTCAATGCTCAGTGGAGAGGTGTGGTGCAGCAGCCAGGGCAGCTGACTTTGGAGCACAGGGTTCACAGTTCGATCCCCGGCTCCGGTGGCAGCTCAGCTCAGCACCATGTGACTCTGGGCAATAGCTCACCTAATTTCCACGACGGCCCCAAGCGGCTTGAGACGCGTAAGGGTGAGTAGTTTGCTCTTATCCAATACGGATTTACATTTACAATGTGGTTGCATAATTGTGTTTGAACACAATTTTTTATTAGTTTTGCCAGAGTGGAGATGTTGGCTATAGTACGGAGGTTGTTGAGGTCTGAGGAGAGGGAGTTGACTTTCTTTAGTATGGGTGTTACCTGCCCTACTTTAAGGCATTCAGGTATGGTGCTTTGCCTTAGAGAGGCATTTACAATTTTTGTCCATAAGGTGAGAATAGAAGATTTTATCATTTTGAATAGGGAAGGAGGTAGAGGATCAGTGAAGTGATTGTAGGTATTAATCACAAGGAGAGTGATATAGGTGTTGTTTTCAGAGTAGGACTTGAAGGCGTGCCAAGAGGCATTATTTTTTGGAGTTCCTGTTTGTGTACTAAAATGATCATTGACCTAGGAGTGTAATGTAGGCTCATGGTCGGTAGTTGGAGGAGAGGCATTCTTAGATTGTTTGTCGCATTCAATGGTTTTAGTTTTTTCTAGGAAGGAATTGGCAAGCTACTCAAGGCTAGGGGTAGCTGACTCTCTAAGTATGGTGTGTTGAGTGATTGTTGTTTGACTATTTCAATTCGTTTTTCGGGACGATTGAAGGCTTGGTTCAACTGTGTTCTAAAGAAGTCCGCCTTGGCCTTTAAGATTCTCCTATTGTATGTTTTGCTCAGTGCTCTAAGGTGATTTAGGTGTTCTATTGAGGGTATCAATCTCCATATTCGTTCAGCTGATCTTAGCTTGCGCCAGTCAGAGTTCAGATATCCTTACACGACCGGAGGCTACCGTTCTGAAATATATTATTATTGCTGTACCAACATTCAGCCCTTTAAAGAATAAATTACTTCATGAACACATTACATCATGAATGAGAACATTCCAAACAACAATATATAACGCCATTGTAACTAGGCATCATCCTCTAAGAGCTGCGATGGATAATCGTAAATTGTTTTAAACGACTTCCACTTAAAATGTTTAGATGATGAAACGTTTCTCACAAAGATGAAGTGTAATTCTGAATTAAATTGGCCTTTTAAACGTATAGGTCATCACAAAAAAGCTGTATAGAATAACAATTTAATATTAAATATTTAAAATTCATAAACTAAAGCTTAACTAAAGTTTGTTCCTGAATCAAAAATAAATTCAGTCAATCTTCCACCAGTGTGTAGCTTAGATGTTAAATGTTTTCTGGAAAGGAAAGAGTTGTCTGGCCATGTAGAGAAAAGCTCGAAAATGAGATTAACATTCCATAAGGAAGGAGTCATACCTAGTATTGGGGGGACATTTAAGTCTAAAACCCTTCATTACCCTACAGATCAGAAGATCTGAACCAATAGAACAGTCATTAATTAGTGAGTGTCCTGCCGAAATATCTATTGTTCCATAGCGTAGGCATGAGTTAAATAACCCTGCCAGATAATTTGCCAATCTACTGTAGGAGCGCCCATGGGATCTAAATCCCATTCCAGGCACCAACTATACCATTTTGTCTAAACCCCAATGTACCTACTCCTTATTCCTGGTACGCATGACTCATCCAGTAGGTATTTAGCTTCTCCTTAAAAGCCAAGAATCTCTTGGCTTTCCTGAAATCTTCCAGGCAAGAAGGTTCATGTTGCCTTCTAGGAGGAGAGGATGTTCTTCTCCATCTTGTCCCTGTAGAAGACTACTGTTCCTGGTGATAAAACGTGGAACATCTATTGCTAGTTCCATCGCTCCCAGAAAACAAACCTGTGTATTCCAGAAAGGAGTAACTAGAACTATCATGCACTGTTCCATTCTGACTTTTAGAAGAACTCTCTGCATTAGAGCAAAGAGGGGGGAAAGCATAACAACTCTGATTGCTCCAAGAATGGGCTAGGGCATCAACTGCTTGTGCGTTGGGATCTAGTCTCCGACTGTAATAAGTTTTGACATGAAAGGTAAGTCTGCTGGCAAACAGATTTACATGAAAGGGGCCCCACAGATTCTGTATTCTTTTGACGACTAAAGGATTCAATTTCTAATACCTCGAATCCTTTATGAACCTTGATTTCCAGTCTGCTCTTGTGTTTTGATGACCTGGAATAAATTCTGCTTTTAGTATGATTTTCGGGATTCAACAGAAGTACCAAATCCTCTTGGCTAGGTCCGCAAGGATCTTTAATCTTGCCCACCGAAAATAGTTTATAATAGGAAACTGCTGTGAAGTTGTCTAACTTGATTACAACCTAAGCTGAAAAATACAGTTCCCTTGGCTCAAATGAAATTATGAATGCAATAGTCAAATCAATTTAAAAAATACATTTGTCACTAAAGTAAAATTTCTATGTAATTATTACATTTATTCAAGAATTAAAAAAACTTAAGATAAACATCTTTCAACATACAAAAAGTTAAAAACATTTCATATTATACATTTCATAAAATCAGATTATACCCTTACACATATATTGCAATTATAACATAGAGAAGCTCTACAATAACGACGTTCCAGTTTCTAGTTATGACCAGCATAAAAAGAAAAAGAAACAATACAACAGTATGACCTGACCCTTTGTCAATTACTGATATACATTCTGGAACTATAGCAATAAACCTCCTAATCAATGTTTTAATTCCATTAATATTCAACCAGGTAACGTTATTCCTTGAATTGTGTGACCCCAGCGTTAACGCGTTTCGATGGTATCTTGCTTATACTCCCATCTTTATCAAGACCAAAAAATATTTCTGTCTCCCTTTCTTATGTTCCTGATAGTACTTTTCTTTAATCTTATACAGGACAAATATGTATTCAAAAAAAGCTCTTTACAATATGGCATAAGCTTTCAATCTTCCATTAATGTCTAATTGTTTATCCAATTGTATATACTAAAGTTAAAAAACAACTTCAGACATCCTCTATTTCATAGTTATCCAACAAAAACACCGTATCATATTTACTTATCATTCCTACAGTATTATGAAATGTTCTTGGTTGCATTATCTAACATACTTGATCTATATATTCTCTAATGTATAGCAGTGGCACATAAGTAATCCATCTTTACATCACTAATCTCTGTTTTATATTATTTAGCTATATTTGTTTATCATATCTAACAGATAGGTTCGATGTCCTGACCTGACCATCTTGACATTATCACCTTCCTGTTGCACCTTCTCTTAGGGCAAGTCTTATCTATATTGGGCGTTTATATCTCATTCCTATGTTCCTTTATCCTATCTAATTTAAAGTGCACAGTCATGTTCTCACCTAGGTTTTATAGTCCCAGTCTATCTCACTTGCTTGGCCGGGCGCTCTGATATGTAATAATATTTTTGGTTTTCACCTCGTTCGCCAATCTAAATTGCGGGAGGTTACATAGAAAAGGAGAAATACCATAAGATGAACTCCTATCCATGTTCATGGAAACATACTACACTCACTCTAATACTCTCAAAGTCTACTGTTACCTGTTGAAATTTTTCCCAAACTGCTTTTAAATTATATTTCCACAGTCTTTATGTAGACTGTGCTTCTCTTCTACAGTTTCCGTTTGTGCTTGATACTGTTAAAAAAATGTAAATGTATTGCGACTTACATAGCGCACGTATCACCCGAAGGTATCAAGGCGCTTGCTTAGGGAACCCGTCCTGGTATTCCCCTGTGAGATACCCCGGCAGGGTATCCACAAGGTGAAAGCCGGGCATCCCGCCGCGAGGAGCCGTAGTGGAGATAAAGCAAGCTATTGCCCAGAGTCGCAGAGTGTGACCCCGTGGGTCGAGTAGGCACCGGAGCGAGAATTGTCGAGTCCGTGGAATTTTTGAGCCCGAGACCCGCCGAGGCGGGGAATCGAACCCTGGTCCACGGCCGATCTCAGCTTCCGGGTCTGCCGCCTCTAACCACTGAGCCACGCTTCTCCAGCCAAACATAGTCTCTCAATATCCTCCCACCTTATTCTAGATTAGCCCTTGTGGCAGCATTGAAGATGAGCCTATAATTACCTGGTACTCCACTGTGTTAATTTCAAGGAAACGGTAGTGTTGCCTGTTTCTCAGGCGTCTTGAAACGCGGCTGTATTGGATGTGCCGTCGCTCGCCTACGTGACCCTGTTGAATGAGATGTTGTATATATATATCGATATAATATCTCAATATAGTTGTTAAATCCCGGTTCCCACTATCTCCAATTTGGCCGAACCCCCAGCCGTACCTTCATTTTGGGGGAATGCTCCTGCCGCTTCACGTTCACTCGTACTCGAACACCATTACCGCGGTGCCTATTGTTTTACGATTCATAAGAGGCAGTGCATGATTGGTTCCTAGCTCCACATGATCGCTTACGTCACTCTTTACTACAGTCCATATCAGGCATTGGTTGAAAATGTCACATGGGACGCTTACAATGTGATAGCCACTGGTTGTGGGTCGTTCTAAACTCGTTTATTTTAAAAGACAATGTAACAAAGATAACTTTATTGATACTTGCGAAAATTACAAATTAAACACTGAGATACCGAACCGTTTCAAGCAAAGGTTTTTTGTTTTCATTTATTAAAATGGATTATGTTCTCTTCTATTTATCATATTTCAAAAGTGTCATATTCCCAAAGACGTACAAAAGGGGGTGGTGATGGACGGAGCATCTGAACCAATCAAACACTCACACCCAGTCAAAAGATCTGGGTTTGATCCATCACCGTTCTTTAGCCCACTCTGCCACCACAGTTCAGACATGGCTATATGCAAATCAGTCTAACCCTGTGCCTCATGGGAACAGTCCAGCCCGAACTGCCAAGCCATGCCTTCCCTGTACTGGAAACAAGCTTCCGAGGACCGGTTTCTGGCATTACAGCCGTTTTCAGCCCGGCTTGCTTGAATCCAGTGGCAAAGTGAGCAAGAGACTCACGTCTGAGCATACCCTGCCACACTTATGGCGGCCAAAGCGGTACAAAAGGGGGTGGTGATGGACGGAGCCTCTGAACCAATCAAACACTCACACCCAGTCAAAAGATCTGGGTTTGATCCATCACCGTTCTTTAGCCCACTATGCCACCCCAGTTCAGACATGGCTATATGCAAATCAGTCTGACCCTGTGCCTCATGGGAACAGTCCAGCCCGAACTGCCAAGCCATGCCTTCCCTGGAACGGAAACAAGCTTCCGAGGACCGGTTTCTGGCATTACAGCTGTCTTCAGCCCGGCTTGCTTGAATCCAGTGGCAACGTGAGCAAGAGACTCAAGTCTGAGCATACCCTGCCAAACTTATGGCGGCCAAGCGCTTAATAATGCAAAATAATGAATCGTAAAATATTTGATTCCCTAGTTTGTAAATGCATTTAGGAAATCGCAATTTGCGATTCCTTAAATGTTATTTTGAAAGCACCCAAAATTTGCGATCTGGCCTTAAGGTATCGCAAATTACCACCAACTTCAAGTTGGTGGTAATTTGCGATTTCCTAGAAAAATTAACATTTGCATTTTTCTAAGTGGCATGTGGGCCACATACATGCCTTAGAGAATGTATGTGCGTCACATGTGCGCACATGCACATTTCAGGGGTACAACAGGGTGCCCTTGCACCTTTGAAGTTGCATTCACAATTTGTGAGTACCCACTGGGTACTCACAAATTGTAAATGTCTTCCCATTCATTCCTATGGGCCTCTTGGCCCATAGGAATGAACTGGAACGTATCCTTAATTGTGAATCGCAATTTGAGATTCACAATTAAGTAATATGTAGGAATTGCCATTATTATTGCGAAACCTACATACAATGCATTTTGCAAGTCCTTAATAGCGAATCGGTAAAATTTGCTATTAGAGACTCACAAAATACAATGATGATACATCTGCCCCTAAGTCTTTTGCCATTACATAAGAAAATATTTACTTTATTTTGTTTAGTTTCTTGGTTGGGAGTTGTAATTGGCTTGTTGTTTTATTTACTTGGAACCCCAAGAATTCGAAATTTTGAGTTAGTGGGTAATTATAGATTTTTCTATGTAAATGATGAAGCCCAACTTTTCTAAAAAATCTACTGTCCATTTCATGTGTTTTAACAGGTCCTCCTGATTTTGCAACATCAGAAGAATATTGTCTAGGTAGATTATTAGGCGAACACCCCTTTCTCTCAAAGATGCAACTACTGGCCTTAGAAACTTGGTGAAGCACCAAGAGGCTGAGGAGGGCCCAAAAGGAAGGCATTGAAATTGGTACATTACTCCTTTCTATGAGAATCTTAAAAATATTTGTCCATAGCAATTGTGAAGTAAGCCTCTTTTAGATCCAATTTCAAAAGCCAGTCTTTCTTTTGTAGGATGTCTCTTAAGAGGTGAATACCCTCCATTTTTAAGTATCTGTAAACTAGGAAGGTATTCAGTTATTTGAAATTTATAACTGGGCGCCAGCCTTTCGCTTTTTTCTTTATCAAAAATATCATGCTCACAAAGCCCTGTTCTGAATCTGTCACTCTGCAAATAGCATTTCTTAATAACATCTGGTACACCTCTGTGTCTACTAGAGTTGATTATTCTTAATTTAAGCTAAACTCTGTGGGTTGTCTTGTCTGGAATGGTGTTGTGATGAAATCTATCTTGAACCCCTTTATGGTTTCTAATACCCAATGGTTGTTCGTTAGTAGTCACCATTTTTGGCTGAAAAGTTGTAGACTTCACCCTACCTTTGTATGGGAAAAAACAGGAGGAGGAGGATTGTTCTTACCTTGTTGTCCATAGTTTTGTGATTGGCCTCTGCCCTCCGTTGACTTTAATGAAATCCAGATTCTCCAGTATGGTAATTAAAGAATCATCAAGAGTGTTGAACCAAGTTTTGGAGATTTGGTGGAAACTTTTTTTCTTGGAGGGGGGCTTTTGAGTCAAGTATTTCAAGAATAGTCAAGTTGTAAAAGGACTGTGAGGTCATGAACATCTGTTATGCCTGTCTGGGGATCAGGTTGGTGCATCATCGGTTTGCTAGGTCGATAGGGTTTATAGTTTGGATATTCCTTTTCCATTGTTTTGTTTTTGTAGGTTGGCATCTTTTTGGAGTCACCTCAAAAATGATAGAGAAGAGTATGCTCTAATTGTCTGACCAATCACAGTGGATAATGGAGTTTAGTGAGACATTGTTCATTTGAGCTAATATGAGGTCTAATGTGTCTTCCTTGTTGTGGGTTGGACTGTCACATTGGGTCAAATCCTGATCTGACAGGAAGGATTTGGTACAGCTTACCGCATGATCGTTCATGTTGTCCCAAGGGAGATTGAAATCTGCGACACTTGTGAATTGTCATTGTATGTAATGATTTCCATTATCTGTTAAATGAATGGCTGATTATCACCAGCGGGGTGATATATTATGTGAAGTTTGCTAATGACGCTCTAATAAAAGCTTCAGATGAAATCAGAGCCATTATGGACCAGGGAGGGGTGGCCATCCTGATTCTTTTGGACCTGTCCGCAGCTTTTGACACGGTCGACCATGCTATCTTGGTCGACCGTGTCACAGCTATGGGGATAAAAGGATCGGCTAAAGAGCTTATTTCATCTTTCTTGGCCGACCGTACCCAGACAGTCAAGCTGGGTAATTTCTACTCTCCCGTCTCTGCATTACCATGTGGAGTCCCACAGGGCTCCTCGCTAAGTCCCACGTTATTTAACATCTACGTAGCGGACTTAGCGAGGGTAATAAAGGCCCATGGGGTGCGATTAACATCTTATGCAGATGACACCCAGCTGGTGCTGGAGATCCATAAGAACGGTACAGCGGTGGCAGCCAATTTCCAGGAGGCTATGCTTGCTGTTAGTATGTGGATGTCCTCCAATTGCCTAAGGCTCAACTCTGATAAAACCGAGGTTATAACCTTTGGCAATCCCTCCCCAGAATGGTCTTCCATTTTGTGGCCCTACCAGCTGGGCCCTCCACCTGTCCCAGTGGAAAAGGCGAGGAACTTGGGAGTCATTTTCGACAGCAAGCTGACATTCAACCTTCATGTCAACAAGGTTGTCTCCTCTGCTTTCTTTATTTTAAAGAAAATTAAGAAATTGCTGCCTTACCTCCCCATCTCAGCTGGGAAGACCTTAGTCACCACCTTGGTATTTTCCAAAACCGATTACGGAAATGCCCTTTTTCTTAACACCCAGAAACGGGTGCTGTCTAAGCTACAGTCTATACAGAACGCGGCTGCTAGAATTCTCTTAGACATTCCTCGTCGCCAGCCTACTACTCTTGCCATTCGCCAGCTTCATTGGCTCAGAGTAGAGAGCCGTATTAAGTTCAAGGCCCTCTGCATTGCCTATAAGGCAGTGCATGGCGTTGGACCCAAGTTTCTGACTGAGGCATTTCAGCTGTACACTCCCAAGAGGCTGTTGAGATCTGCTAACATCTGCCTTCTATCAGTACCTCGTACAAGAACGGCAACTTGGGGAGACAGACGTTTTCTGGTTGCTACACCAAAACTCTGGAACCTTCTACCACTAAGTATCAAAAATGCCCCCAACTTGATGAGCTTCCGGAGGCTCTTAAAGACATGGCTGTTTAATCAGTGAACTCTATTGCTGTGGTCCTGCTAGCCCACATATGCGCCGAGACACCTTAGGGTATTTGTTTGCGCAATAAAAATCTCATAAATAAATAAAATAAATAAATTGTTGTTCATGATGTTGATGCAAAGATATTCACCGGTGAATAAGGAGACTGTGTCAGTTTGGTTAACTGAGATTGTGTTTCGGAAGATGCAGGCAGGCTAAACCACCACCAGGTTTAATGGGTCTGTCTAGACAGATGATTTCATGACTAGGAAAGACCAGTAGGCCTGGGAAAGTAGAGGAGGAGCAATTTAGCCATGTTTCAGTAAGGATGACAATGTTAAGCTTGTATGAGAGGATGAGATCGTAGATGTTGGGCGCATTTTTGCTAGCTGATCTGCAGTTGAGTTGTACACACTTCAGTTTGCTAGTAGAGTGGGAGAGGGCTGTCTGCACTCTGTTTATGTTTTTAAGGTTTTCACTATTTATAGATCTGTTGTTGAGAGTAGGTTCGCTGTAAAGGTTAGCTTGAATGCTACCTTGTAGAGGCTTGCTGGTGTCTAAAGGATTGGCATAAAATAGGTTGAGGTCACGTATGTCCGTGTCAGATAACTCAGCAATTAGTCTCTTGGACCAGAAGGGTCGTTGGGGGTTATTCTGAATAGAATCAGAATATGTTTATTGTTTAGTTAATTAAAACCATAACAATGTGCCGATAAGTTGCGATGCATATCACCATTAAAATGTTCATTAACATTTTTTTTGCTTATTAAATGAGAAAAACAATTTCTTATCACAAATGTTTGCACTACATCCTGTTCCAAATAAACGAGACAGTTGATAAGAGTTGCATAGTACATAAATAAAAGGTAACTTAAGTGCCATTGTCCTGCTCTTTTTGCATTACATGATAGTATGTTCAGTAATTTATTACTTACATGTGCACAGATCTAGCTTGGTGGTCAGAAGAAACTGGACTTTTTGCCAGGCCACTAGCCTTGTTTCAATTCTTCCTTGTCATTGGATAAAACATGGTGGCACAAGGGTTTCTCAGAATGGCACAGGGAAAGTGACACATCTCTACAGATGAGTCAATTTCTTGTAAATCTGCCCCATCTTTTTTATTGCATGCTGATGGTTTTTCTGTTTAGGCTGTACACATCTACTTGCATTAGCCATAAAATTCCCTCCAATGCTAGAGTTCACCACCAGAAGTATGAGATTACAAAATATTTGAGTACTTTCCCAAGATTCAGCCTGGTCCTCTGTCATCACTGCTTACCGCTGAAGCACATGGGGAAAAGGATAACTTTCCAGCTGCCGCAAACACAACACTAACAGAAATAACTGTAAACTATGAGGGTATAATCTAAATATCAGCGGCATATTCATCAAGGGCTTTGCGCCATGCAAGAGGGTGCAGGGCACTTCAAAACCTATAATGAGATTTACCAAAGCACACAAGGCTTTGTATGACCCTGCTTTCTTAGTAAACCTAGTGTAGCACACTCACTTCCTTGCGTTTCTATATCCCAGGAAGGCATGCCATGGGTGTTCCTACGCATCCACCCATGGATTCTGAAGCATCCCAGATTCATCAATCCTGGTAGACCTGGGAAGGCTTCAAAGTGCTTCCTAGAAGAGGCGTGATGAGGAGAAATATCTTTATTTTGCCTCATTTTTCCTCTTAGAAAGAGGAAAAAGTCCTAGATGAGTATTCACTTACCTGCACTAAACAATCCTGCCTACAAAGCAGACACGGTTGCACCATGGTGTATGGGTCGGTGTTGGGGCTAGGCATCAGGTTGGTCACCTGTGTATGCAGAGAGCAGGAATGCACCATATCTTGATAGATATGGCGCATTCCTGACCGCTCCCTTTCAAGCAGCACAACGTGGTAAGCTGTCTTCCTGCGTGCAATAATAATCAATATGGCCCCAGGTGTCACCCAAAAGAACAGTGCGAAAAATGAAAGGGAGTAATATATCATAAGCATATATTTACTTTAATGTACAGCAATTCCACCAACAGATGCCCGGCTTCAGACCTTTGTGCCAGTTTACTAATTTCAGGAATACAACAGAGTTCACCTTCCTGTTTATGCTATGCATAGCATCCATCGGTTTTATGTGGGTTACAGTTAAAATTCACAGTGAGGATAAAGTTAGCCAACTTTATCAGGCAGGATTTACATTGCCAGGAGTAAGAGGGCAGAGATGGTGGAACAAAATTGGCATGGCATCCTTCTGTAAGCTTTACAATGTAGGGTATGGATAGATGAGCCTGCAAGTAGATGACCTCCAAGCCAGGGAGGCAATGAATATTCCTACCCTCTCCAACTATACCAGTGCAGCGAGTAAATAAAATAAAAGGAAGCACTTGTAAATGTAGGCGTATTTGTAAAGCGCACTGATACTTCGGTGTGTCCTGACGCTGTACTCATACTGCTAGGGAACCCTTCCTGGTTTTTCCCCGTGAAATGTCCACTCCAGGGTGCAACCAGGCATCCCTAGCGCTGTTGGGGGCCGTTGTGGAGACTAAGCAAGCTATTGCCCAGAGTTGCAGCGTGGGACCCATGCTTAGAGTAGGCACCGAGGCGAGAAATCAGGTCCGGGGAATTATGAGCCCAAGATCCGCCAAGACCAGCCGAGGCAGGAATTGAACCCTGGTCCCGGGCCAGACCTCTGCATCAGGGTCTGCCGCTCTAACCATTGAGCCACACTTCTCCACTTCTTGTGGCAAGAGGCTGTTAATGGGGAGAGGAGAAGTGGTGAGGGAGGGGAGTGAAACAAACCACCATGCTAATAGTGCCAACTGAAGAGGAATAGAAAGGTGGGGATTGAGCCATTTTCTTATGAAACGTGGGGAGGCAATGTGTGGTGTGTCCAGGGAGGTGAATTGCACCTGTAGGGAAATAGGTTAGTGGGGCTGGGGAATGTACTGTTGTGCTCCATACAACTAATTGTTCATGTAGCCAGTCCTTATCCTGTGTGTCTTTCCTCCCACTGCCAAACGTTGTGCACCTGGTTCCTTCTTCATAAAAGTGTTCTTAATTGAGTCACACAGTGGTGCTATCTATAATAGGATCAATATAGCCTAAAAGATATATGATTTAACAATTGGCTTATATGTTGTCTTTTCGTGGCCTGCCACTCTGTGCATTTCAAGCAGCCATTAAGTGGGGGCAGGTAGGCAGGGTTGTCATGAATGTCGGAGCATGCTTAGTTTGGCCATGGCAAGTGAAGTGACAAACCATCTGTGCACATGCAAATTCATATCAAGCAGGTCAAAAAACTTATGAAGGAGGGCTAACTGAGGCAAGCAAGTGAGCGTTATAGAGCTATGCTGCTATAATCTATTCCCTATGAGCACCTAGAAGGGCACGATGGCTAGACAGGACCATAGGATATGGAACAGGTCACAGGTCGCACCTCCAGCAAATGTTGTGAGGTAAGACTTTCCCCTATGGAATTTTCAGGGTGTCCAGTACCAGGCCTGCAACATCTTAAAGTACAAGAACGTTTACTGGGACTCCCAGAGTGCTCTATCATTATCTAAGATAAGCCATGCCCTTTCCTTTGGGGTTTAAGCCTTCCCTAGTGGCAGTTGCCATTGGAGACTGGTAGCCGAAAGGGATGGAAGGGAGTGTTGTACTTTGATAACGACTGCATATAGCCCAGATTGATGATATTGGAAAAGAGGATACTATGGCAATTCTATCCAGGGGAGAGCAAGTGTTGTGGAGGCAGTGCATCAACTGGTAGTAATATCAGAGGTTTGCAGGCCAAAACCTAAACTTTGTCTTCAAAAGATCAAACAGTTTTTGTCCCCATCAAGGATGCCGTAAAGTCATGGTATTTCATAATCTTTCCAGGATGCCCAGTAAATCTTCCGCCCACAAATACAAGTGACTAGGCTACCTAATAGGGGATAGTATCAAGTGCATGTTATTTTATTATGAATTATATTCCGCTCGATCGAGTAGCAGACCACCTTGTTTAGTCATAAGAGTAGTATAGGGATCCTCAAAGGTCTTGAGGAGAAGCCAGGGGGATGGCTTTGAAACATATTGACTAAGGTTTTGTTAGCCAATTGTAGCATAGAACCTCCGTTTCCCCACTTTTAACAATACCAGCTTGAAGGAACATTAAAATGTATTTGTCCACATAGCCAGATATTTTGTATCCATTCCACCATTCACGCGTTTGACCCTCACACGCTCACTTCTGCATCACACAAAGTGTATCTACTACCAAGTGCTCTTGCGTCTCTGTTGGCTGTAGCACGTCCCATCCCGCAGCGGAACGGGAAGAACCAGATGATGAAGCATGCCACTAAGGACCCCTTTGGTGGGTAAGGTTTTTTTTAAAAAAAGCTGTGTGCTTCCCTAGACCATAAGAGGGACACGCAACTCACAACTCAGTAGAAACACTCTGGAAGGATACCTTCATTTTATTCAAGTTGGATTCCTTTTGTTTACTTTATACCTTAAGAATCTCCATGAACAGTTACTTGGTTTCCTGATTAGTACTTCTTGAGCACTTCCTTTTGGTCGAAGGGAGGAAATTTCAGATGGAACTGGAGTTTCTGTTGTTCAGGGGGAGGAGGTGCTTAGGTCAGGTCCTTCCATTACCCTGTCCCTGGATACTGCTGCAGCGAGTCAGGTGACAGCCAGGAGGAGAGAAGTCACACTACATTGTGCCGATTTTGGGGTGTTCATGCTAGTTGCCAGTCCCAGTGCTATATGCTGTGAAAAACATCACTTTACAAAAAGGCTGCTTGGAAAGCATCCTAACAAAGACACTTATAAAATAAGCAGCTCAAACCAGTTCTGAAGTGGCAGTAGATCCATATAATTTATATCGAACATATGTATAAAAGTGGGACCCAAATACCCCAACTTTGTCCAAATGACATGTTGACCAAATTAGGGAGTGTTTCGGTTGGTAAAGATGGACTGTTCATGTGATCAAGGCTGCAGTCTAAGGGACATCAAGTCTCTCAGAGGTGAGAAGGCTTCATCACCACCACAGACAGCGTCTGCACCCTCCTCGACTGAGGCAAAACTGCAGCCCTCATCATCTTGGATCTCTCGGCTGTCTTTGATACTGTCTCTTACCACACCCTATGCACAAGACTCCACAACGCCGGAAATCTGCGACAACTCTCTGGAATGGATCTGCTCCTTCCTCGCTGGCTGAACACAGAGTCAGACCACCCCTGTTTCTCTCTGAATCCCCAGAGATTAGCTTGAGATTGCCTCTCAGCTCCTTCATGAGCCCCACTATTTTCACCCACAGTGGCCAAGAAGACCTTTCACGCTGAAGTCTGTTGCTACCTGGATGAAAAACAGCTGCCTCAAGCTCAACTCAGAGAAGACCGTAGTCCTCATCAAGGATGCCACCATGACTCCTGGTGGCCTGCTGCACTTGGAACCCCCACACAGCCACAGACCATGCATGGAGCCTCAGCATCATCCTGGACACCTCGCTTACCATGAGCTACAAGATTAACTCTGTCTCATCATCCTGCTTCCAAACGGTATGCCTGCTCCAAAAGATCTTCAAGAGGATCCCCACTGAGTCCAGTAAGACTGTCACCCACACACTCATCAGTAGCCAAATCAAGGACGGCAATGTGGGACGGCAATGTGCTCTACGACAGCATCACCCTGAAACTCCTCAAGAAACATTCATAACGCCTCTGCCAGTCTCATCCTTAACATCCCCCGCTGCAGCCACATCTCTGGCCACCTAAGAGACCTCCACTGGCTCCCAGTCAACAGAAGAATCACCTTCAAGCTCCTCACACCTGCTTACAAAGCCCTACACAATGCTGTACCTGCATACCTCATCCAGCGCCTCGCATTCCACATACCCACCAGAGACCTCTGCTCCACCCAACTGGGCCTGCCCGCTGTCCCACGTATCAGCAAGGCCACAGCTGGAGGAAGATCCGCCTGTTGGAAAAGGGAAGGAGTCTTCCTGGTCCTGCAGGAGCAAGACTTGCACGTAGAGCAGCCCAGATGTTCCTGGCTTAGGAACACTCAGAGAAAGAGCTTTAACTGGCCGGAATTGTGGACCACCACCTCCCCTCATCCCAACGTTCTCAACCCTCTCTTAGTGGTACATTATAGGACATTCGGAAACACTCAATGCACAGTATAGGGGTAGGGGAAGCTTGCTTTATTCATTGAAAACACACGTGGGTCCATATTTTCAATGATGTAATCGAAATGAAATTAAAAAAGCCAATTAGTGCACCATAAGGGTCAGCCACAAAGCACTGTGTCCCAAAGTTCCTGCAACTGTAAAGATTGACATAAAGAAAGAATTTCAGAACTACATTGAAATACATCAAAGTGGGCGGTCTCTGTAAACATTAGCAAGTGTGTTTCTTAGACATCAATGGGGTGAAATCGTTGACACAGTGTCATGCAAGTGCCCTGAAACTTGTATCCTGGAATAAACACTTCTGAATGAGGAGCAACATTAGACACATAGGCATACTCAGCCATCGATGAAGCCATGTTCAGGCTTAACTTTAAATCACAAAATATAAGATATTTTTCATGCGGAGAAATATGAAGAAATATTAGAAAGTGCATTTGCGTTTTCTCCTTTTTCTCATTAAACAATATATTTTTGCATATTTTTCCTTCAGAAAGTGGAACCCTGAAAACTCTTCTCGCATTCCACTTTAAAAGGATGCAGTCGGCCCGAGTTTCGAGGCTTAATTTGTAAACATTTTGAAAACACCCAAAAGTCGTAAATCTGAAGCAGTTCGAGGTGATAAACGTGTCCGTGCATACTTTAAACTTTTTCTGAGCTCAGGTCTTGAAGATAACGCTTGTTGTGTACGTTCTAAGACTACTTTTAGAGTTGAATCATTATATTTTAGAAACTCCTCAAATCTGCTTCCCTCCGCGAAGGGATTCCCGTGGCATACACCGCTTCCCACGTGCCCTGCGCCAGCAGCCCAGAGGTTGGCACGGGCTGTTGGGTCCCAGCCATAGAACTGCTCATTCGTGCTTCCAAGTACACAGACAAGGTTTGATTAATGGAGCTTGCTTCCCATCCCGTGTCCTTGGACAGGGTCCACAGATGAAACGTCTTCTACGGAGCAGGTATGCTTAATGCTTTGCCAACATATTGGTAATGCAGGCTCCTTTTTCCACCTGCTTCCATCAGCTATTACTGAAATGTATTCCATGGTTTATTTACTACCTTGCTCGCAATGCAGTCAGCTACAGGCGCTAATGCTACATAAGGAGGGCCAAAGGGAAGAATATTTATAGACCAACCAAATTTGAATCCCCAATTTCTTACAATCACAACAACAATAAAATAAGGTGGTCTCGAGATCTATGTATATCAGAAGTATAACCTATATACTACTGTTCCAACTAACCATCTCCTGTAAGAATAGTGAGAGAAAAAGGCACTATGATGCAGACGACTATAATCAAGAAAAAGTGAAGAAAGAGTGAGCCATAGCCACTCTAGGAAGTTTGGTATCCCATCATTGCACATAAATGTGTGCCCAGTGTCATCATGTAGTGCATGCTCGCGATGTTGTCAGCTACTGGCGCTACCCAAACAAATACTGCGATTTAGAATTGCAGGTTTTCTATTGAGAGTTCTGAATGACGTTGGTTGGCCTTGCGCTCATTCAATGTTGCGTCAATATTTTAACCAATCAAAATCACGTTCGCCACTGGCTAGCAGATGCATATTTGATTTTTCACTGTCCAGGAGCTGTGATTGGAAAAGCTGATTAACACATCAGAAACATATTTTAGTAGCTGCTTCGACACTAGGCCTTAAATATGTTCGACTAATAAATGAGTTTGCTTTTTTTTCTCTTTGGAATAGGAAAATTTTGTTAGAAAACTCTCAAAATCATGTACCCTGATGGGGGAAAGAGTCACCGAGATGGAAGCTAGGGTTGTGACTAATGAGAAAGAAACTATACTGAATGCTGAACACGCTAAACTTTATGATGCCGAGTTTGTAGATATCAAGTGGAAGTTGGAGGAGTTTGAAAACCGCCAACTCCGGAACAATCTCCGTATTTTAGGTGTCCCGGAGAAGCTTGAGGGGGGGATACCCGAGCTTTTGTGGTTAAACTGTTAGAAGAGTCTCTTCCCGCTCTTAAAGATTGGAACGTAGTCTGGGATGCATACAAATCTGCCTTAAGAGGAGAGATCTCCAGTTTTCAATATGCCGTACGAACTAAAAATAGAAATCTCTATGAAACAAAGTTGTCTGAATTGACTAAAGCTGAATTAGAGCATACCTCCATGATTGAACAAGGCAAAGACTCCAATAATCAATGGTTTCGAGTTGCGGTTTTAAAAACCGAACTTAATACTGAATTAAGCCAAAAATCTGCTCAAACTTATAGAGCCTATAGAAAAAAAGTTTACGAAAGTGGGGAAAAAATAGGCAAACAATTGGCATTACGTACACGCCAAAAAAATGTTTCTAAGAATATTATCACTATAGTAGATGGTGGACGGACCTACGTCCAACCGACAGACATTATCTTACAATTTAAACATTATTATCAAAATTTATACTCTGAGGAAGTAACTAAATCTGAAGAAGATGTTGATACCTTCTTGGCTGGCTTTCTTAGTAATCCTGTAGCCACCACCTCACTAGAGAACGAGATGAGAGAAAAACTTGAAGCCGAGATCACATTGGAGGAAGTTACTGTAGCCCTATCACATTTATCCTCTGGTAAAGCAGCAGGCCCTGACAAGTTGCCAATTGAAATTTATAAAGTCCTTGGCTTCCAACTAAGCCCCCTATTACTGGATCTATTTTTGGGTGTTCAGTACAATGGCATTCCCCCATGTTCCTGGGATGAGGCTAGCATTATAGTTTTTCCTAAAAAGGGAAAAGCACCCGAACAGCTGACGTCGTATCGCCCCATTTCATTGATAAATTCGGACTCCAAATTATATGCCAAAGTGTTGGCTCTCAGACTCAGCGGGATCATTGGGCACCTGATCTCTCCGTGGCAGCATGGCTTCGTCCCAGGTAAAGGGACCACCGATCATATTCGCCGGGCGATTGCCCTATTTGATGCCATGTCTGTCGCGGGGGGGCAGATGTCTATGATCCTGCTTGATGCTGAGAAAGCCTTTGATCATGTTTCGTGGAACTTCTTGTGGGTTCCATGACACGTCCTAATTTCGGCCCTAAATTTCTTAAATCGATAAAATCTATGTATCATCATCCCAAAGCAAGAATATCATTATTAGGTTTGGAATCCGGTCCTATTCACATTACAAGAGGCACAAGACAAGGGTGTCCATGCTCACCGTTACTTTTTGCTCTTTATATTAACCCTCTTATTTTAAAATTGTTAGAAAATAAAAATATCATCCCAATCCTATGTAACCAACATGAAACGAATGTTTTGGCATACGCTGATGACATTGCGGTATTAACAACTCACCCGATAGAAGCGTTGCACAAAATTGAACAACTCTCCCTGAAATTTGGCAGCTGTTCGGGTTATTCTCTGAATAGTGGGAAGACCATTGTACTGAGCACAGACAACACTGTATGCTTAGATGCAAGAAGAGCTAAAACTGCTACGTACCTGGGCGTGATTTTATCTACTAATACTAAGACATTAGTTAAAACTAATTTTGACCCACTTATAGACAAGATCAAGACAGATCTGGAAAGGGTAAATGGTTTACATCTTTCTATCATTGGAAGGGTGAAATACTTGAAAATGAATATATTACCGAGATGCCTATATCTTTTTCGATCTATCCCTCTAATAGTAGATTCTAAGATAATTATGTTAATTAACAAATTGATTTCTAAATTTGTTTGGCAGCAAGGGAAAATTAGACGGTCATTGACTTACCTATCCATTCCGCTCAATAGAGGTGGGCTTACAGCACCGAATATTATCTTGTATCATTGGGCAGCCTTTTTAAAACATTTAAAACCAATGATTTTAGAATTACCGTCTATTTCTGATACTACTAACACCACAATCCCTACAATTTATGAATTGATACTTGGGCAACAAGCCAATGGTCTTTTACTAAGAAAAACTGAAAATACCCACTATAAACACCTGAAGGGCGAAATCATTAAAAGTGCCTGGCTAATTTGGAATCAGGTCCTTAAACACATGGAGATCGGCAAAATTAATCGGTACACGCCCCTACTTCAATCCACTATTACTTTTGGTCTGGATTTTGATCATACGGCTAAGAGATGGCAAAGATTGGGCATAAGAACAGTAAGAGATGTTTGGGTAAATGGCCCCCACGCTACATTTCTAGATTTAAAAACAAAATTTGGTCTTCCTGAAGGGGACTTTCTCAAATTTGCCCAACTCCATGCAAAATTAAAAGCAAAAATTGACTCAATCAATCTCCAGAAGAACGACTTATTAGAAGCATGCATTTTTTCAAAAACTAGGATAGGAACATTCTATGACATTCTCCTAACAAATATCAATGATTATATCGAGAAAACAGAGATTAAATGGGCGGTGAAATTAAATAACCCCGATATTAACATAGATAAAATACTCGACATGAACAATAATTTGTTTATGGCTAGCAATTTAAGGGCACAACTTTATAAAACAATATATGATTTATATTTTACCCCGGCTAAACTATTCGCGAGGGGTAAAAGAGAGACCGATCTATGCCCACGCTGTTCACAAGGTCCAGCGACATTAATTCACATGTTTAATAGCTGCCCCGAACTTCTTCTTATAAAAAATATGATTGCCTCATTTTGGGAGAAAGTTTTTCATCATAAACTTCCCGAATCTGACACCCTATACGTTCTGGGGTATGATAGTTTGCTTAACTAAATTAGAACAAAGATTATTATTTATAGGTACGGCTGTATTGAGACTAATTTTATCAGCTCGCTGGAAGGATAATCTTCCTCCTAGTTTTTAAATGTGGTTAGCTCGTTTTCTTGCTGTTTCTAATTATGAATCTGCAATATTTGCAACTAGGGGATTTAAAACAAAACATCGTGGTGAAGAACTTTGGCGCCCAATTTCCATCTGGAAAGAAGGTTTATTTCCTAGTGGAATTGGCTGAAGTTAACGACTCCTTGCCTCGTTATGTCAATGTTCTTTTTTTTTTTTTTTCTATGACTTCTTGTTAATTTTTACACATCATATCTGCTTTGGTTATACCTTATTTCTCCTACCTTTTGTTTTACTGAGTTAAAATGTATGTACTGCATTTAATGTTTTTGTGTTAAGTGTACTGTCTTATGCTGATACTGGTTCTTAAAAATAAAAAAAAATAAAAAAAAGGAATAGGAAAATGTCGCAAAGTGGTTGAAACTGTGATAACCACAGATAAGTTATAGTTCGGTCAGAGTCTCCATGGAAAAAGCTTTTTTGGTTTTGCTAATAACTTTCTTGCAGTTTGACAAATCTTCACAACATTTTCAGAAAACAAATTTCAGCAATTCCAACTCCATCATGAGACGTGAGATGCAAATCTATTACGAAGTGGCCAATAAAAAGGAAGGTCCCAAAATATTGATTCCCCATTTTAATTCCCATAAGAAAGTTTAAAGCAACTACAAAAAATCCAAGCATTGAAAATGCAATAGGTCTCGCATTTGGTTGAGTGAGAGCAACTGGTACTGTAAATGACAATGTCTTTTACCTATGTGTTATGGAGTGTATGTATGTGGTGTGTAGTGCAATTATGTGGTTTTGTTTGAAAGTGTTAATTGTGTGGTGTGGAATACTGTGGTGTGAAGTGGATTTGTGTAGTGGAAATATGTGGCATGCTGTGCAGTGGAAATATGTGGATAGTAATTATGTAGTACTGAGTACTGGAATTATGTGGAGAGGAATTGTGTGTTATGGAGTGTAATTAAGTGGAATGTTTTTTCTGTTGTGGAGCAGTATGTAGTGAAGTTTAATTATGTGGTGTGCTGTTGAACTGTGTGGCGTGGAACTGTGTGGCCAGTTTTGCTGTTATAGTAACAAAAAAAACACAAATAGGTAGAAGCAAAGCTTTAGATCTGTGTTGTTTGGCCGTTTAAAAAAAAGACAAGGGCAGCAGCAAACATTCAACTTTTTCCCCACCAATGACATAGTAGGGTTGCCTCTGTATAGTAGTTCTTTAAGTACTTCTCGCTGTAGCCAACTCCTGCACTTTTCATGTGTCCACTGTCACTTAATGAAAATGCAAAGTTGCTTTTAATAAACATTGTGCTTTTTTTATTTTTGCATAGCTGCATGACAGGGTCGAAAGATAAGTGAAAGGATGGATGGATGAGTGAGCGAAGGGGTGGATGGATACATGCATGAATGAATAAGTGAAAGGATAAATGAATGAATGGATGGATGGATTGCAGAATGGTTGTGGGAAAGGGTGGATGGACGATGAGGGGAAAAATTGATTGATTGATGAGTGAAAGAGAAATTGGCTGGATGGGTGAAAGGATGGATGGATGGATGAATGGATGGATGGGTGGGTGGAATGAGTGGATGATGGTTGGATTTCCATTTCTTTTCACAATCATGGTGTCTTTTCACCCTGGGAAAATGTTACACTTCCTAACCTCATCAGTAACATGTCCTTAAAAAGTATGTTTTTGCTAATCAAGTGCATTGTATCTGAGTTTTAGTAAATGAGTGCCTAATGAAAGGCTCGTGAATCCCTCTAATGTTAGAACAGGTGCCCAGGGCTTACCACTAAAACAATGACAGAAAACTGATTATTTTACCCAGGTTCTCCAGGGTAGCCAAGAATGCCTTATATTCTGTATAAGTGCTAGTAAACTGCATACACATTTAGAGGTGTATTAAGAGTCAGATTAGACCAGAATATCTAGCCCCATTCAGCCTGCAAAAACCTCTGCAGGTCCATAGCTAAGAGGTTTCAGAAACTAGTGAGCTAAAATCCGTTCATCAGTGGCGTAACGATAATTGAGGGGGCCCCCCTGCCAGGTACGTGGAGGGGCCCCCTCCGGACTCTATTAGGAGCTCTCAGGCCGAAGTGCAGCACTGAGGGGGGCCGCTTGAGAGCCCCCCGCACTGCGGGGGATGCGTAGGCCTGTGTTATGCCCCTGCCTCAACCCCCCCCTCACCCCCAAACAATCCTGCGAGTCCTGTATTCATTACTCACACAACTGAACAAAACCCATCATCCTAGTATCCTCCTACACCCCCGAGTAACCACTTGCCAGCATATTTAATTGGAATACCTGGTGCATTGACACTGTTCCCCACCATCTTCTACTCTTCCCGCCTCACACCCACACCCAGCACATGATTGTTTCTTGCTCTCAATAAACACATGTTCTTTTGAAGTTCTTAACATTCTCACCTATGAGCCCAAAAATAAAAAAAAAGTCCTGCTGCCGTGTGTCATATGGGCCTCATGGCTCTGTAAATAATGCAGCTGGTTTTGAACATGGTGCCGGCCAGCAAGGTGGCCACTGGAGTTCCATTAGGATAGGAGTGATGTAGTCATATTTCTTCGGGCCCTGGATGCAACTGAATGAGACACAGGGGATTGCCGGTGAAAGTGATGGCCAGTTGCTGCAAGGCGTGGGAAGTCGAGTTACACATTAAGGACACCGAATGGAAGGATATGACCTTGCCTGGGCCCCTTGGTACAAGGGGCCTGGAAATGATATTGGATGCAAGTGATGGACATTTGGGGCAATAGATGCAATTGATGGTAGTGGATGAAATGCATGGGCGCACATGATGAACACAGAATGGCAGAGGTAAAAAGGTAGAGGGTACCCGATGAACATGAAGGTCTTGCGTTATGCACACTGGGGCACATTGAACGACATGGATACAAATAAGAGACGCAGGACACATGCAATGGGCACACTCAAGGGACATTGGGCGCGTGCAATGGGCACATAGGAAGCTCTCTGAATGTAAATGACAGACACGCAGTAGAGTCACAAGGGGCAAACAGTAACACACAACTCCAACTCTCCCAATTAGTTCATCTTGGCACACATATTGGTGGTCACATCCTTGACCCTTTTTTTACCTCTCTTACATCGGCCAAAGTCCTGCCCCCCAGACCTATGGCCTGGACCGACCACCACCTTATTGAATGCCATCTTTCACTTGAAGACTCCCCTGTTGCCGCCGCCACTCCTGCCATTCTTAGGCGTCCGTGGAAAAAGCTGAAACTTAACGATTTTTATCTGCTCTTAGGCGAGATTCCCCTGGCCCCTTTCACAGATGTGGAGTCTGGTTACAATCTTTACTGCAGCTGGAATACCAATGCATTGGACAAGCTTATTCCTTCTATCCTGACTAAACAACAGCGCAGCCATTCCAGTCCCTGGTATGACGACGCTCTTCGGCTACTAAAAAGATCTTGCAAGCAAGCCGAAAGAGCCTGGCGCAAGTCATATGACCCGATCAGGAAAGCTTCGTACCTTGCTACCATCAAGATATATCATAGAGCCATCTGCAGGGCCCGGGCCTCTTACTTCTCTCGTGAGTTCAGTGCTAGTACCAACCCTAGTAAACTTATTTTTAAAGCACTGAAAGATCTCTCGGCCTGTAGAACTTCTACCGCCGAGATTTGCTCTGCCTCCCACTGTGAGGACCTGGCCGCCTTCTTTATTAATAAGGTGGAAGGTATCTATCAAGCCTTTCCTAGCCCCACAGGCTCCCGGCAGTGTAACATTGTTACTCCCAACACGACCATCTCGTTATCCCATCTTCCGGAGCTTTCTACGGAGGAGTTTGACAATCTTGTGATTAGGGTGAAATCTGGTTCCCCGAAAGATCCTCTGCGGCCATCACAATTCAGGGAATCTTCCTCCATTTGCCTTCCCTCGCTTTGTGAGCTCATTAATTTGTCCCTGTCCTCGGGCTCCGTACCTTGTCCCTGGAAACAGGCGCAGGTAATTCCTGTCCTGAAAAAACCTGCTCTAGACCCCAAAAAAGCGGAAAACTATCGCCCGATCTCTCTCCTCCCGTGGGCCGCTAAACTGACCGAGGCTCATGTTAATAACATTCTAGCAAAACATCTCCATTCTGCGAATATTTTAGACCCTTCGCAGAATGGTTTCAGGCCCGGTCACAGTACCGAGACTGCTCTCTTGTACATGGCGGAACATCTTCGCATGCTGATGGATTCAGGCCACACGGCGGCACTTGTGCTCCTTGACCTAAGTGCCGCTTTCGACACTGTCTCCCATGACATTTTACTACAACGTCTGGCTGAGGCTGGGGTGGATAAGCTGGCTCTTAAATGGTTCAGATCTTTTCTATCTGATCGCTCCTTTAGGGTCATCATTCCCCCCTTCGAATCCACATCTCATGCGATTGCCCAGGGAGTTCCACAGGGTTCGGCTTTGAGCCCCACCCTATTCAACCTTTATGTTCAGCCGCTAGCTGCTGTCGCCTTGCGTGGGAACCTTTCCATCGTGTCCTATGCAGACGACACGCAGCTGGCGGTTGCGATTAGTGGAGCTTCCGATCTCGAGGCAGCAAAGTTCCGTGAGGGACTTATATCTGTGGCCCACTGGATGAATGATAATTTCCTGCAATTGAACGCTAAGAAAACCGAGGTGCTCATTGTGGGGAAACAAACTCATCTGTGGGGCGATAGCTGGTGGCCAGCTGAGCTCGGTCCTACCCCTATCCCCGTTTCTGAAGTGAAAAACCTTGGGGTTTGGTTCGACTCCCAATTGAGCTTTTGCACTCATACTAAAAAGATTGCTGCATCCTGCTTTGGGATTTTGCGTCAGCTTCGGTCCACTTTCAAATACTTTGACGCTCCCACCCGACAACTGATTGTGCAAGCCATGATCTTGACTAAATTAGATTATGCCAGCTCCCTTTTTCTTGGAGTCAATCAGGCTGAGCTCTCCCGTCTCCAACGCGTCCAAAACGCTGCTGCCAGGGCCCTGGTTGGCTTGCCCAGATTCTGCTCAGCTAGGAAAACCATCTCTAATCTCCATTGGCTTCCGGTGGCACAGAGAATAAAGTTTAAATCCCTGATACTGACATTTAAAATTTTAAAGTTCTCTTCCCCTCAGATTTTGCAGCAACTTATTTCTCCTTATGTCCCTGCTCGTTCTCTGAGGTCCTCTGCTCTCCACCTTGCCATTGTTCCTCGTTTCAAGAGATCCAGGACTGGCGGTCGTTCCTTCCAAGTCCTCGCCGCCAAGTTATGGAATTCCTTGCCTGTCCACATTCGTGCTATTAATGAGCTCCTCGCTTTCAGGAAGGCTGTTAAAACCTTTCTCTTCCCCTTAGGTCCTTAGTTCTGTTGTTGTGTTGTGTCTTCCACCTTCTGTCCGGTTTTTGTTCTGCTCTAGCGCCAGGACGCCCCTTTGCTGGGGCATCTGTGCGCTTTATAAATCCGGATAACATAACATAACATAACAAATGCAAAAGATGTGCTCTCTTCAGGCTTCTGCACACAGAGTCACAGGTGCAATGACACCGGATGAAACAAGGGGCATTAGTGCAAAAGATTGGCTCTCGTGGGTGTCTGACTGTAGCATCGCGCTACAAATAATCACTGAGACTGATTGTGATTGCACTGGAGGTTTATTCCATACATCCAGCTTCTTCCCTGTCCCTACTCTAACTGCCCTCATCCTGTCCCTACTCCGCCTCTTCCTGTCCCTGACCACCCAGCTCCTCCCACCCAGCTACTAGACTGCTAACACACAACATCTCCCCCTTTCTTAACAAAACTGATAACATATTCAATCATATCTCTTCAATGAGTCTCTTTGGTCGCTGAGCATTGCGGCGCGGCCTTACGTTCATTTCAACAGTGTCCTCTTCAGTCTGGGGTATATCCAATTGATTCAGAGCCTCTAGATCATCTTGATCAGGGGTTCCAGGATCTGGTGACACAGTGGGGTCAAGCAATGATCCGGTCGAGTCCTGGGAGCACTTCTTAAAGTGAGACACGTTTATCGTAACTCGACGGTGGTCAGACTCTGCCGTCAGCATGGTGCCTTTCTGCCGAGTGACCAGTAGTGGTTCATCGCGAAAACGACAGTCTGTTTTCTTCTGTTGGTCTTGTTTCACTAGTACATAGTCTCCTTCGTGCACAGAAGGTGATCTTGCTCTTCGCTTTGCGTCGGCATACGACTTCATCTTGTCCTTATTTCTCTTGTCCATCTCTGCCATCTCTAGATGGTTGTGGGTGGGTGATATAGCTCGCAGTGCTCCATCCCAGGTTGAGATTCGGTTTCTCATGGGGCGACCTAACATCAGCGTGGCAGGACACTTGCCAGTGGTCGAGTGGGGAGTTGTCCTGTAGGCTCTGAGGACCTCGTTGAGAGCGATCTGTAGGTCCTTCTTTTCGGCACAGGCCTGCTGAAATGTTTTCTTGATTGTGGCCATGAAGCGTTCAACGGTGCCGTTTGCTTGTGGCCAAAGGGGTGTGACTTTCCTATGATGGAAGTCCAAGTGTCGGGCATATGCTTCAAAGTCATGTCCATTGAAGGGAGGACCATTGTCTGTCTTCACCTCTCTAGGGACACCCCAGGTGGCAAATAATTCATCCAGCACCTTAAGAGTACTGGAGGCACCGGTGGAGGGTACGAACTGTGCAAATGGGAAGCGAGAGTACTCATCAACTATGACTATCACGTACTTGCCAGAAGACAATGGTCCGTAGAAGTCCACAGCAATTTCTTGCCATACTCCCGCCGGTAAGGGGGTTATTTGCAATGGGGCCGGGGGATCACCTTTGCTTGTCAGTTGGCACGGGTGACAGTCTTTCAGGGTGGATTCCACCATTTGGTCTAGTAGAGGAAACCACACACGCTCCCTGAGCGTTCGCTTCGTGGATACAACTCCCCGGTGACCTTCATGAGCAAGATCAATGACACCTTGCAGTAGAGTTCTGGGAATCACGATTCGCTGTCCCCGCAGTATGATTCCGTCTGAGGTCACTGACAGTTCTTCATGGACATGCCGGAATGCTTGCAGCTCGTGTTTGGTGTCCAGCTCACTGTCTTCATCCTGAGGGTCATGCCTCCACCTGTTGGCTCGAATCTTGCTGAGAACCTTTTGCAGGATGGTGTCCTGCGCGGTGGCGTATCGGATCACATTCATTGGAACGGCAGGAGGTAGCGCCTGGTCAGCTACGAAATGGATGTATTCCTCAGCAATCGAAGGGTGAGAGTTGGTTGACGCAGGCGGATGTCGAGACATGTAGTCTGCTGGGTTTTCAGACTTTCCCGGCTTGTGTACGATCGTGAAGGTATACTCCTGAAGCCTCAGGCCCCACCTCTCAATTCTGGGGGGCATTTTGGCACGGGGATTGCCGTAGATGGTGACTAGCGCCTGGTGATCCGTGATCAGGGTAAAGTGCTTGCCGTAGAGGAAGACATGAAAATGTTCACATGCCCAGACCACTGCAAGGCTCTCCTTCTCAGGTTGTGAGTACGCCTTCTCGGGGTCGGACAGGCTGCGGCTAGCATAAGCAACAATATGTCTCTGGTCAGAGTCATGGTCATATTGCGCTAAGATGGCCCCCAACCCTACGGGGCTGGCATCTACGGTGACTTCAGTCATGCGTCTGGGGTTGAAGTATGAAAGGTTATCGGCTGACTCCACGGCCCTCTTGATCTCTGTGAATGCTTGCTCACACTCAGGAGTCCATTCAAAGTGTTGCCCTTGCTTGGTCAAGGTGCGGAGCGGGTGGCTGATGGTCGCGTAGTCCCGGATATACCGGGCGCAATAGCTAGCCATTCCCAGGAATGATCTTAGATCGCTGACATCCTGAGGACACTTGGCGTTGTTCAAGGGTGCCACTTTTCCGGGTCAGGTTTCATTCCCGCTCCTGAGAAGATGTGACCGAAGAACTTTAGCGTAGATTGGTGAAATTCGCACTTGTCCTTGTTCAGGGTCAAGTTCGCATCAAGCAGGGCATGACAGATGCGGTTGAGTGCAATGTCGTGTTCACGGGTATCGGAGCCATAGACAAGGATGTCATCGCTGTAATTGAGCGTATTGGGGATGTTTTGGATGATCTGTCTGATAGCTTCTTGGAAAATTTCAGCAGCTGAAGACACACCAAAGCTTAGTCTCTTATATCGAAAGAGTCCCAGGTGTGTAGCAAAAGTTGTGATGGGGCGTGACTGGGCGTCCAGTACCAGCTGGTGATAGCCCTTGTTTAGGTCCAATTTAGAGAATACCTTGGCACCGTTCAATGCCGAGATCATGTCACATAGAAGTGGCCCTGGATGGCGTTCACGTTCTATCGCAGTGTTGGGGATGCGCATGTCGACGCACAGTCTCACTTTGCTGGTGTTGCCCTTTTTTGGTACAACGACTACCGGTGAAACCCACGGGGTTGGACCGTCCGTGCGTTCAATGATGTCGGCAGACAGGAGGTCATTGATCTCTTCTTCAACAGCCTTTTGAAGGTGGAAAGGAACGCGCCGGGGGTGCTGAGCAACAGGCCTGATTTGCTTGTTGACATGTAGGTGTATCTGACGGTTCCTCAGCTTCCCTAGCCCAATGAAAAGGCGAGGAAAACGGTTGACGATGTTCTGGTCATCACAAACTTTGGAGACGCTCCGCAGTCGGCAGGCTGAGCAAGCAGTCAGCCTCGGGTCCTTTGATGACATGAATGACTGCATCAATAGTGACGTTGTCGTGTGCAAGTGTAGTCGGGAATTTGCCAAGACATTGCAGGGGTTTCTTCGACATCCAGGTGTAGACGCGTACAGGTGCATGAGCAAGTGACGGCTTGGGGCACATCCTCTCATACTCGGTGACAGGGATGTAGTTTAGTGAAGCTCCGCTGTCCATCACGAATTTGGTGTCGTGATTCCCTACTTTGATGTGCAACCGAGGGTACTTCTTCAATTGATCTGGGTCTGCGATCATGTTTGCATAGTGCTTCGTGTATTCGGAGCCTCGAGATGAAGATCTGGAGCTCCGGGACGGGGATCTGCGGTCCCATCGCGATCTGTGCGACTCCCTGCTGGAATGAGGTGAGCTGGAGGACCCTGCATCTGTGTCATTGACAGCTCTAATATGGTGCTTTCTGGTGTCCGATCGGGACGACCTCCCAGTTCCACTTCGCCTTTCTTTGTTGTACTCGCTACACATTGCTTCGAAGTGGTTTGTACGACCACACTTTCTGCACCACTGGCCCATGGCAGGGCAGACATCCACGTGAGGGTAGTCATAGCCGCACCTGAAGCACCTCCTTACTCTCTCTGGTCTCTTCTCTCCTCGGCCGGTTTCCCGCCTCCTGTGATCTGAGCGCCTCGAGCGAGACGACGGTCGCGATGTCCACTGATTGTCTCTCGAGCGTCTTCGCCCGCCACCCCGGTCTTGAACTCGATGCGCTTGCTCATGGCTCACTTTGCGTCCCGATTCAATGGTGGCAGCATGCTCTTCAGCCTGATCGTAAACGCGAGTCAGTTCCTCAATGTCATCTAGTTCTTGCGGCTTTCTCAGCAGTCGTCTCCTGAGAGATTCTGAGTGGCACCCCTCTATGATCTGTGACTTGATGGCGGCGTCGGTTGAAAAGTTGTCGAAGTCGCAGTGCCTCGATAGTCGCCGCAGTCGAGTGATGAATGTGCTCATTGCCTCGTCTTTTCCTTGACGTGCCTGATGAAAGGCATGGCGCTCGTAGTCCATGTTCTTTTTGTGGAGGAATCTCTTATTTAGTGCGTCGCGCACTTTGTCGTACGTTCCGGTATCTGCAGTAGGGAGATCCTTGATCAGTTTACTGATTTCACGCCCAGCTAGATTCCGGAGAGCTATCAGCTTGTCCTTGTCAACGGTCACTTTGGACCCTTCGAGGTAGTCCTCGAAGTCTTCGAGCCATTCCTGCCACTTGGGGCCCATGCTTCCACCTGTCGTTAGGGTGACTGGCTCTGGGGCCCTCAAATGCGATCCCCCTGCAAAGAGGGGCGTGACTTCATTTCGTCGCGGTGATTGCGACATCGTGGGACCGCAGTTTTGTGCTGGCTACTTGTCAATGCTTGTTTGTTTCTTACCAATGCTTGTTTATATATTATTGACAATGCTTGTTTCTTCTTATTTGCCAATGCTTGTTTATTCGCTGTTGTCAATGCTTGTTTGTTTCTTCTTGCCAAGGCTTGTTTGCTTGCTTATATTAGTGCTTGTTTCTTTCTGTCTAGCAATGCTTGTTTATTTGTGTTTGACAGTGCTTGTTCCTTTTCCTGGGTGCCTGACTTCAAGATGGCCGCTCTACCACAGTCAAGGGCTGTATCTTGAAAAACGCCTGACTTCAAGATGGCCGCCGTCACTGCAGGCACACACGAGACTTTCTCTCCTGTTCATACACCCCAGGTCACTCAAGACTCACCGGCCGGCAGCTCCACGGGCCGCACACGTCAGGATTCACTCTTCTTTGGCCTCTGCTACTGCCAGGTGAGGTTGGGGTGGGCTCCCGCCTTACTTTTCCGCTAGCGTGCCGAAACTCACGCATCGGACGTGAGGTTTCCCGACCTCCGGCGGCACTCGGGCTCCGCTTCCAGCGCGCTCGGCAGCGCTTGACACCGGGCTTTTAGGGGCAGGGTCCTCCACATCTGAGGGGTCTCTACCTTGTGCTGGGGTGCTGGACAGGGTCGGAGTGGGCTACCGATTCCTGTTCTTTCACGGGTGCGAAATCGCACGCATCTGGCGGGACTCGCGCTTTCGGTGTGCACTTCTTCTCTTTCGAGCGTTTCAGCGCTCGTTGCTGGGGTTCCCTCTTTGCTCCCTCGCCACCACTGGCAAGGATAGGGTCACCTGCTGCTGGCCTGTCTCCTCAGGCGGCAGCTCTGCACAGCAGCGTTTTCTCTTTTTCAGCGCTGCACGGGACAGGGCACTCTTGTGGGGTCCTGTGGGCTGCATTCATGCCCATCCCACCCTCGTCGCCAGTTGTAGCATCGCGCTACAAATAATCACAGAGACTGATTGTGATTGCACTGGAGGTTTATTCCATACATCCAGCTTCTTCCCTGTCCCTACTCTAACTGCCCTCATCCTGTCCCTACTCCGCCTCTTCCTGTCCCTGACCACCTAGCTCCTCCCACCCAGCTACTAGACTGCTAACACACAACACTGACGACTGACATACAGGTGCAATTACATTAGATTAAACAAGAGGTGCTAGAACAACAGATCAGCTCTCCTCGGTGTCTGACTGCAAATGTCTGACATGCAGATGCAATGACACTAGATTAAACAAGAGGTGCTAGAGCACAGATCAGCTCTCCTCGGTTTCTGACTGCAAATGTCTGACATGCAGATGCAATGACACTGGATGAAACAAGGGGCATTAGGGCAACAGATGAGCTCTCGTGGGTTTCTGACTGCAGGTGTCTTACCTACAGATGCAATGACACAAGGGGTACTAGAGCAACATATCAGCCCTCTTGGATGTCTGAGTGCAAGTGTCTCACCTATAGGAGCACAGCCACTGGATGAAACAAGGGGCTCTTAGAGCAATAGATCAGCTCTCCTAGGTGTCTGTCTGCAAATGTCTGGCATGCAGATGCAATGACACTGGGGGAAACAAGCCACAGAGGGTGAATCTGATGGGCAAACAGGAGGTGGCTAGACAAGCAGGACACTAACCGCAAAACACAATTAAAGTACCCTGAACAACAGTGACTTCCGGTAAAAAAATTATTTTTAATGTATTTATAAAGCGGGTACTATTGCTGACAAGGCGTCGAAGTGCCTTTCGGGCGGCACAGGGGGTGTGCACCAGATGCAAGACACACATGGCTGGCATTAAAGGCGGTAAATGCCAGCAGGAGCGCCAGTCCTTATCGCCCTTAGACTTGGGGTTTATTTAACAAATAGGGTCATTCTGGGACGTGTAGTGTGTGTCAGTTGTGCTCCCTTTAAAGCAATTGCAAACACAACAATGATGGACAGAATGTGGATCAATGTCACACATTCACCCCAGTCCAAAGATCTGGGCCCAAATCCATCGTTTTTCCACTCCACACCACCCTGGGTTAGACAATGCAAATCAGCGCTGACCCTGTGCCCCATGGGAACAGTCCAGTCCGAACTACAAAAGCCATGTCCTTCCCAGAACGGAAACAAGCATCCGAGGACCGGCCCGGTTTCGAGGTAACACCTCTCATCAGCCCGGCTAGCTTGATTCCAGTGGTGTGGAGTGCCTGGGACTCACGTCTGAGCATCCCCAGTACACTTAGAGCGGTAATTGCAAACACAACAATGATGGACAGAATGTGGATCAATGTCACACATTCACCCCAGTCCAAAGATCTGGGCCCAAATCCATCGTTTTTCCACTCCACACCACCCTGGGTTAGACAATGGCGATATGCAAATCAGCGCTGACCCTGTGCCCTATGGGAACAGTCCAGTCCGAACTACAAAAGCCATGTCCTTCCCAGAACGGAAACAAGCATCCGAGGACCGGCCCGGTTTCGAGGTAACACCTCTCATCAGCCCGGCTAGCTTGATTCCAGTGGTGTGGAGTGCCTGGGACTCACGTCTGAGCATCCCCAGTACACTTAGAGCGGTAATTGCAAACACAACAATGATGGACAGAATGTGGATCAATGTCACACATTCACCCCAGTCCAAAGATCTGGGCCCAAATCCATCGTTTTTCCACTCCACACCACCCTGGGTTAGACAATGGCGATATGCAAATCAGCACTGACCCTGTGCCCCATGGGAACAGTCCAGTCCGAACTACAAAAGCCATGTCCTTCCCAGAACGGAAACAAGCATCCGAGGACCGGCCCGGTTTCGAGGTAACACCTCTCATCAGCCCGGCTAGCTTGATTCCAGTGGTGTGGAGTGCCTGGGACTCACGTCTGAGCATCCCCAGTACACTTAGAGCGGTAATTGCAAACACAACAATGATGGACAGAATGTGGATCAATGTCACACATTCACCCCAGTCCAAAGATGTGGGCCCAAATCCATCGTTTTTCCACTCCACACCACCCTGGGTTAGACAATGGCGATATGCAAATCAGCGCTGACCCTGTGCCCTATGGGAACAGTCCAGTCCGAACTACAAAAGCCATGTCCTTCCCAGAACGGAAACAAGCATCCGAGGACCGGCCCGGTTTCGAGGTAACACCTCTCATCAGCCCGGCTAGCTTGATTCCAGTGGTGTGGAGTGCCTGGGACTCACGTCTGAGCATCCCCAGTACACTTAGAGCGGTAATTGCAAACACAACAGTGATGGACAGAATGTGGATCAATGTCACACATTCACCCCAGTCCAAAGATCTGGGCCCAAATCCATCGTTTTTCCACTCCACACCACCCTGGGTTAGACAATGGCGATATGCAAATCAGCGCTGACCCTGTGCCCCATGGGAACAGTCCAGTCCGAACTACAAAACTGGGGTGAATGTGTGACATTGATCCACATTCTGTCCATCACTGTTGTGTTTGCAATTACCGCTCTAAGTGTACTGGGGATGCTCAGACGTGAGTCCCAGGCACTCCACACCACTGGAATCAAGCTAGCCGGGCTGATGAGAGGTGTTACCTCGAAACCGGGCCGGTCCTCGGATGCTTGTTTCCATTCTGGGAAGGACATGGCTTTTGTAGTTCGGACTGGACTGTTCCCATGGGGCACAGGGTCAGCGCTGATTTGCATATCGCCATTGTCTAACCCAGGGTGGTGTGGAGTGGAAAAACGATGGATTTGGGCCCAGATCTTTGGACTGGGGTGAATGTGTGACATTGATCCACATTCTGTCCATCACTGTTGTGTTTGCAATTACCGCTCTAAGTGTACTGGGGATGCTCAGACGTGAGTCCCAGGCACTCCACACCACTGGAATCAAGCTAGCCGGGCTGATGAGAGGTGTTACCTCGAAACCGGGCCGGTCCTCGGATGCTTGTTTCCGTTCTGGGAAGGACATGGCTTTTGTAGTTCGGACTAGACTGTTCCCATGGGGCACAGGGTCAGCGCTGATTTGCATATCGCCATTGTCTAACCCAGGGTGGTGTGGAGTGGAAAAACGATGGATTTGGGCCCAGATCTTTGGACTGGGTTGAATGTGTGACATTGATCCACATTCTGTCCATCAATGTTGTGTTTGCAATTACCGCTCTCAGTGTACTGGGGATGCTCAGACGTGAGTCCCAGGCACTCCACACCACTGGAATCAAGCTAGCCGGGCTGATGAGAGGTGTTACCTCGAAACCGGGCCGGTCCTCGGATGCTTGTTTCCGTTCTGGGAAGGACATGGCTTTTGTAGTTCGGACTGGACTGTTCCCATGGGGCACAGGGTCAGCGCTGATTTGCATACCGCCATTGTCTAACCCAGGGTGGTGTGGAGTGGAAAAACGATGGATTTGGGCCCAGATCTTTGGACTGGGGTGAATGTGTGACATTGATCCACATTCTGTCCATCACTGTTGTGTTTGCAATTACCGCTCTAAGTGTACTGGGGATGCTCAGACGTGAGTCCCAGGCACTCCACACCACTGGAATCAAGCTAGCTGGGCTGATGAGAGGTGTTACCTCGAAACCGGGCCGGTCCTCGGATGCTTGTTTCCGTTCTGGGAAGGACATGGCTTTTGTAGTTCGGACTGGACTGTTCCCATGGGGCACAGGGTCAGCGCTGATTTGCATATCGCCATTGTCTAACCCAGGGTGGTGTGGAGTGGAAAAACGATGGATTTGGGCCCAGATCTTTGGACTGGGGTGAATGTGTGACATTGATCCACATTCTGTCCATCACTGTTGTGTTTGCAATTACCCCTTTAAAGCAATAGCACCAACAGGGCTGAAGATCACACGCCCACCACTGGAAGCACAGGGACCCGCTAAACTCAAGCGCTCTGATAACTCTGGATGTAGGAGGTTAGGCGCACTCAAAAACGCATAAATAAATAAAGTGACCGACGAGTCCTCATGCAGTGTAAGGCGAGCGCTTCACAATAGGAACAAAACTGATACACGAGTGTGCGTAACACGTGCCTTAACAGAGCTGGAATCAGAACGCACTCACCTGATCTGAGAGGGCTGTGGGCCTCCTGGGCCTGGTGTCACAAGGCGAGCTGGAGCGGATGGGCAGAAGGCAGGCAGGGCAGCGCAAGCCTCAAGGCTAGCCAGGTGGTAGGGGCCGGGGCGAGCAATTTAAATGATTGCAATTTGCAATTTGCAAATAAAGGCCCCGCCGGTGATGAGTCCTGACATGAGCGTCAACAGTCAGCGTGTCTTCCTTTATCTTCTGCTGCGCGTCCCTGATGCCACACCTTACAATTGCCTGTGTCGTGATGAGCACATTGCGCAATGCGCATGTGTTGTCCCTGCCCCCTGACAAATGTAATTAGGCCTTTGGTCACCAGCCAGCCCCCCCCCTCCCCCTCCCCCCCCGCCTGTCCAGTGCCCCCTCGGCGCGCATACGCGTCCCGGAAGGCCGGGGCGGAAAGGAAAGTGAAAGTCAGCAAAGTCAGCAGGACTCGGAGTGAGGAGTAAACAACCCTGTCCCGCCGCCATTGATCCACCCACCACCATTAAGACTACTACTACTAGTAGTCACACACCGTGTCACCCGGCCGGGGCCCGCCTACCCATTTGTATCAATTTCAGGGGCCCCGGCAGGGACCCCGCACGTATCATTCATCCTCAGGGGCTGCAGTGGGCTCAACAACACTTCAAGAGGCAGAGACTGAGAGCCGAGCCTCACTTGTGGCGGGCCCCGCACCATTCCTGCAAATAATCTATCCAGTCACACACTCCAGGCCCGGCCGGGGCCCCGCACCATTCGTGCTCAAGACAGTCAGAGGCACTGATGAGGCAGAGAGCAGAGCCCGCCGCTCAGCCTCACTCAGCCGCTGCCAGCCTCCCGTCACGGGCCCCGGTCCGCAACATTCATTTCCTGCAGCCAGTGCAGTGCTGCAGCTGCAGCCTGCTTCCAGCCTCGGCTGGATCACCATTCCTGCAGTGCTGACAGTCAGTGGCAGTGCGGCAGTGCCAGCCGCTCACTCATGGGCCCCGGCCGAGGCCCCGCACCATTCCTGCAGTGCTGTGCTGCTGCCAGCCAGCCAGACTCACTCACGGGCCCCGGCCGGGGCCCCGCACCATTCCTGCAGTGCTGTGCTGCTGCCAGCCAGCCAGACTCACTCACGGGCCCCGGCCGGGGCCCCGCACCATTCTCAGTGCGCACTAGCTCAAGTCAGTAGCAGTAGTCCCGGCGCTCAGCCTCAGCTGCTCACACGCCACTGGGCCCCGCTGCCCCGCTGCACGCACCGCACAATTCCTGCCTGGAGTGCCTGCTGCAGTGCTGCCAGTGCCAGCCCGCCCAGGACTGAGTCCGCCGCCCCCTCCTCCCCCCAACTCAAGAGGCAGAGAGGAGCAGTCAGCAGAGCCGCGGCGCTCAGCCAGCCTCAGCCGCTACCAGCCACACGGGCCCCGGCCGGGGCCCCTCACCACCATTCCTGCTGCCAGCCTCACGGGCCCCGGCCAGGCCCCCGCACCATTCTGCTGCTGCCAGCCTCACGGGCCCCGGCCGGGGCCCCGCACCATTCTGCTGCCAACCTCATGGGCCCCGGCCGGGGCCCTGCACCATTCCTGCTGCTGCCAGCCTCACGGGGCCCCGGCCGGGACCGTCCATAATTTTAAAATCATCATGATGATTCATGATACATACGTCATCAATGTGTTACAGTGAGGGGCCCCGGCGGGGCCCCCAGGAGCGCGGGGCCCCCCCGCAACGCAGGGGTTGCGGGGGCTTGGGTCCACCTGTGACCTCACACAGACACTTTCCATCTAAATGTCAGTGGTTTTCTCTCTGGATCCCGCCACAACTGCACAAAAAATGACCAAATGTTGCCAGGTTCCTTCAGTTAAACCCCCTTTCCGGTAAAAATTGTAATTGACAGAATTTGGTGTGAGAATACCAGTAGGTCTGGAGATTTCAGTACTTCTAGTATGACGGCAGTAAGTCTCCCACTCTCATAATCAGGTATTAAGCTTGATATGTAAATGATTCATCAACTCAATTTTCTTATCAAACTAATTATTGACAAAGTCACGTGGCGTTTGCTCATAATACAAGTTCTCTGCTGAATTAGAGCTGCTAGACCTCTTTCAGTTTGTAACACTCTTTCCTGGGCTTCCCAGGATGCTCAGGGTTGTATTGAGTTTTATCAAAGTATTAAATAAGAGAACTAGTCTGATAGGACGGCATGCAAGCCTAACGGAGCCACATTCGTAAACAAGCATTTACAATGCAAGAGGTCTCGCATTTTTTAAAGTTAGAGTTATTAGCGTTGTAAATGACAACGTGTTTTACATAGGTTTTTTGTTTGGAATAAAGTTGATGTATGAATAGAGATATAGCTGCAGCACTGTATTGTACAGAAGACTTAGAATGAGGAATTACCACTGTATGAAAATATGTAAACTGCAAGTGCCTTGACTAGCCATCATACCTAAAAAGTGTCCATCGTGTATATTTTTTTTTACACATTGAATACAAGGCTAGCCACTGCATTTTGTCAGCAGTCAGTACTTTGCCAGATTCACAGGACTTCTGCACTCAGAAAAGAGGTGCAACAAGAGCATCTGACCCACCCTCTCCAATCCCTGAGAGCACAGAATGGGGTAAGATCTGAACAACAGTGAGGACAGCATTAGTCTACTTGCAGGCGGATTCTGTCGTTGTCAAGGCACAAACACTGGCATAGGGAGAAGTAACACGCATACAGGTGAGGGGGTCACAAGATACTGCTATACGCAAGTCTTTTATGTGCTATTTTTGGGCACTAAACAATCCTGCAAAAAGCCTGTTTACCAAAGCTGCAAACCTCACTTACTCAAAACACCATCCACAAACACAACACGTAACAACCCACTCAATGTCACTTGGTTAGTTGATTGGGAAGCTTGTAGATGCAGAACCTCTTCGGAACGTACACCATAGAAAATAAGTACATGTCTGCACTTGATGGCACTTAATGGCACTAAATGGCAATGCAGCCGTTACAGTTATGCTATACAAAATATACTGGTAATCAAGCATGTTCGACTGCGCCCAATTAATAAACGAGAGTGCTCGAGGTAGTACCTCTCCTCATCACACCCTGCTCACTGCCAAACGCAACAAGCTGGAACAAGCATTTGCAATGCAATAGGTCTCGCATTAGGAAAGTTTGAGCTATTGGTATTGTAAATGACAAAGTTTTTATTTATGTGTTGGTTTTGAAAATAGCTAAATTAATAGCTTTGTCATTTACAATGCCAATAGTTTTACTTTCGCAAATGTGACACCTATAGCATTTGTAATGCAATATGTGTTGTATTTACGTGACTTAGATGTATTGATATTACAAATAACAATGACAATTTTTTTTAATAATTAATACTTAAATAAAAGTTATTGTAATTTATAATGGCAATAGCTTAAACTTTTGTAAATAACTTTTGTGAAGATTATGTTCAGTGTATTTTATTGTGAAGAAAATCCAAGAACAGAAGTGAAATATTAACATCTTTTTGTGACATTTGTAATAAAGCTTGAAACATTTAGAGAACATATTTGAACCAGTTGTTGTTGAATGGTTGCAGATTAATCCTGTGGTGGCGCTGAGTGATGTTGTGGTGGCGACGAGTGATGCTGTGGCGTTCAGAGATGCTGTGGTAGCGCATAGTGATGTTGTGGTGCCCCTGAGTGATGCTGTGGTGGTGCAATGGATAGAGTGAGTGCGATAGATAGCTAGATAGAGTGAGGGCGATAGATGGATAGAGAGCGGGCGATAGATAGAGGGAGGGCGATAGATAGATAGAGGGAGGGCGATAGATAGAGGGAGGGCGATAGATAGAGGGAGGGCAATAGATAGATAGATAGTGAGGGCGATAGATGGATAGAGTGAGTGCTATAGATAGACAGATAGATAGATAGAGTGATGGCGATAGATAGACAGATAGAGTGAGGGCGATAGATCGATAGAGTGAGGGCGATAGATAGAGTGAGGGCGATCTATAGATAGGTAGATAGAGTGAGGACGATAGATAGAGTGAGCCCGATAGATGGATAGATAGAGTTTAGAAACAAAACCATGAAGAGATCAAAAATATATATTTTTTTTTTTTACAGGTAAATACAAAAAAACTAAAGGCAACAACATTAAGGGGGAACAAGCAGGAAGTGGAATAAGGGAGGGGGTGGCAAATGGTGGGCACTTTTGCGGCCGCTTTGGTGTTCTCATTGGCCACGTGGCTCACTGAGAACATCAAAGCAGCCGAGAAAGTGCTCCCAAAGCCAGCAGGCTGACATAAGATGCGCGCGCCCGGCGCACATGCACTGTACCTCATCCGCCTGCAGCCTTTGGGAGCACTTTTGAAAGTCCCTGACTATACTCTCGCAGAGCAACGTATGCATGTTGGCTCAGCGAGACCTAAACAGGGACAAAATCATAGAGAAAGGAAAATATACACACAGATGTGACACCTGAGATTGCAGTGGGCAGAACAGCAGACTCCTAAAAAGACTTACGGGACAAGTACTTTGTTTTTAATTTGTATACAAAATAATGAACAGTCTCTGAAATACATTTCCAAACTATGGAGATGCATTAGGCAAAAAGGTACATACACAAACCATCCACTTCAGCCACGGATGCCCAGGTAGTCATTAGTCATTACTCTGAAGTCAATGCAAGGACCGAAAGTCTCTTTATCGAATTAATTGATGTAGGTGTAGAATGTTGCTCTAGCTTCAAATGACATCTGGGTTTTGACTTAATCTTTGGCATAAAATATGCTGCCAGAAGTTAAAAAACCTTTATAGCTATAGCCCATTCAGCAGAATCCATCAATGAGAACAGGTCAGATGCCAAGCATGCACATATGATTTATATGTTATTCTAATTTATGTTATGGTGTATTTGCTGTACACATTACCAATTAGAGTGCATTATTAGTTGAAGAAAGGTGGGCATGGTCTGCTGAGGTTCCAGATAGCCACTACATTCTACTCCCGCTTTGTGCCCTCTTTTTCCACCTACTGAGTCGTTCCTAGCCGCCATGTGCTCATTGAAGCATCAGGCCACGAATTGTAAATATGGGAAGAAGCGTTGTGACTGCCTAGAATCGACATAATCAACTAGCACAGCATGAGCTGAGGGGACGGCCCACCCACATTCCACCACCCACCCTTTTGAGTGGTATATACGCGCTCACCCATATGCAGCTGGTATCTGCTGCGGTACTTCCAATCAGCCCTACCCAGTGACCTAGGCAATGCCAATGCTGGGGGTTATACTGGCAGAAATTATTCAGGGTAGTACCATAGTGGGACCAGAGCCACTGTAAGACGTAAAGTGGCTCCAATGATGCCTTAGGGGGTGGAGAGGTGAGCTTTGGGAGAGAACATTGCAGTTGCAACATCTTCAAGCTCTCCCCGTGGCCTGGGTATACATCTACCATCTTCGGGAACCGGAGAGTGAAGCACACGCTGGCTGGTGTTTGAAGTGATAGGCGGATCAGTCCTCTGGGCTCTCCAAACAGGAATATGAATCATCAGTCCGCAAATGATTAATTCTTAATATGCTTTCTTGCCTGGGTGTGACAAGGCTCATAAGAAAAATACGTTGTTCTGTGTGTGCTTATCAGCTCATATGTGGCACCAAATGAAGAGGACATGGAAGAGAGATTAGTCTGATGCAACCACCAAGATCAGCACTTTGGAAGGCAATGAACGCTAGCTCAAACAGATAGTGGCATAAACACTTTTAAAAACTGTTCAACCACGCCCTAAAACGTAATAAAACAAGAATTGGTTTAGCTTATGTGAAAATCTATTGACTTTGTCAATGTTTTTTTAACATGCTGTACAGCAGTCGAGCTGCTTTGCAACATGGCTCAAAGTATTAAAAAAAAAAAGCATTAGAAATGCAATAGGTCTCGGATTTGAGTTAGAGGAAATGGCATTGTAAATGGCAATGTCTTTTTCGCCATGTGTTATGGAGTGTATGTATGTAGTGTGTAATGGAATTATGTGGTTTGGATTGGAATTGTAGCAATGGTAGCATGCTGAGCTGTAGATGATTATGTTTAAAAGTAAAGTTTGCAATACTGATATTTGTACAATAGTTAGTTGTGGATTCGTTAACAATTGATGTGTGTAGTGACGGCTGTTGGTGTGCACTGACGGGTGGTGGTGTGTGCCTGGTGAAAGCGTGCACTGACAGCTGGTGGTGTGTGTATGCCTGGTGAAAGTGTGCACTGATGGTTGGTGGTGTGTGTGTGCCCCTGGTGAAAGCATGCAGTGACGGCTGGTGGTGTGTGTGAGCTTGGTGAAAAGCTGATTACCCTGCATACTCACATACTGATTACCCTGCATATTGAAACACTGCTCACCCTGCACACACACACTGCTGGCCCTGGACACCTACGTACTGCTCACCCTGCATACTCACACACTGCTCACCCTGCACACTCACACACTGCTGGCCCTGGACACCCACATACTGGCCCTGGACACCCCCATACTGATCTCCCTGCATACTCACATACTGCTCACCCTGCATACGCACACTCTGCTCACCCTGCACACTCACACACTGCTGGCCCTGGACATCCACATACTGCTCACCCTGCATATGCACACACTGTTTAGCCTGCACACTCACATACTGCTCACCCTGCATATGCACACTCTGCTCACCCTGCATATGCACACTCTGCTCACCCTGCATACTCACACTCTGCTCACCCTGCATACTCACACTCTGCTCACCCTGCATACTCACACTCTGCTCACCCTGCATACTCGCACTCTGCTCACCCTGCATACTCACACTCTGCGTGCTTCTGTACTGCTGGAACCAGTGCACTCTGCACAGTGAAGAGTCTCTATATCTGTGAATTAGGTGCTAGAGGGCCTTCCCTGATCACATCATTTTTCTGTGTATCATTTTGCAGATGCAAAACAGAGGAATTTTGTGAACGAGAATAAAAAAATGAATAATATTTTGTTGCTTTACTTTATTTGCAAGGACTGCAGACATACAAATGTAACATATTTGTATGCACTGTGTTGATGTCATTTGTATTATTTTTCTGATTGTATTCAACTGTTATACACAAGTACCATTTCTCATGAGGTTGCTAACAGTTGCCTATTTTTCCTTATCCTTTAATCACCTGGGCTGTGCAAAGGAGAGCATCCCAGAATAAGCACGTCTTTCGAGATATTTCCTTAAGTGTAAATACTGGTTTGCCAGTTAGGATAAACATTGTCAAGCCCTGCGTGCGGAACGGCCACAAGAAAAAACAAGCACTTGTGTGCAGCAAGTAGCTAAACAACTAAGCTACCCATGGTCAGCATATATCACACATATGACCCTAGATGAAAACAGGTTTCCCTAACCGTCGAGGCCACTGAAAAAGAGTCAGCCACACGTTGGCAATGTCTCTTGTGGCGGACTCTTTTGTGACCACAAAGATATTTCAAGGCCAGCTGCCAGTCACGAGGCTTATCATTTTTGTGAGTCCCCAATCAGTGTTGCAGTTGCTGCATTTTAATGGCTATGGGCCAAATTCATAATTAAAACGGAATATATGCTTTTCTACACAGGCTAGTTTGAATGGATATATTAACAAAGCATGTATTAATTTCCAAGAAAACATTTCATATGTGAATGCAGAGGTGGGAACGTTTTATTATTTTGATTTAGTTTGGCAGTTAGTAAGTTTATTCTCTAAATCGAGGGCAAAAGACTAACAACGAACGACTGAAACACGCCTAAAAAATAACAGCTTGCAGCTAAAATGTCTAATCTGTATATTGCCTGTTGTACTTGGCAATGACGCCTGGGGAATAGACTGCGAGCCCCAAGTACATCATGGGCATTGTAGGGTAGGTGGAAACCCAGAGTTGTACCAGCTGAAACAACGGAACACGTGGTGAGTACAGCATAATGACAATGTATATACAAAAGAAGTTTCAAACAAGCACACAGAGGGTTTTATTTAGCGCTCTTGATGCCCACCTGGGTCTATTACGCTAGATATAAAAGAAGCCAATTAAAAGTGACACAAGTTGGACTGATTAAGCACGCAGATTTGAGGTAAACGGGAGTAAAGTAAGCGTTTTATTTAAAGTGGTTGCACCGGCAGTGAGAGGAGTTCAGATGTGTTTATGTGAGGACGTCCAGGAGGGATGAAGAATATGCAGGGTTTTACCATGTCATTAGGAGAAAGGGCTGTCCTTGAGAGGGGTGGGAATGGGAGTCTCCTGGGGGATATTTACAGGGGGACAAGGGAAGAAGGCCCTAATGCGAAAGGTTTTAGCAATTGGGAATGGGAAGTAGGCAGTGGGCACAGGCTGGGGTGGCCCACTCCTGCTCTCCCTCCTCCCGCAAGAGCAGGCAGGGGATATGAGTCTTGGAGGACAGAGCAAGCAACAGGGCCGCAGCATTGCCGGTGTCTCGCACCCCTCTCCCCTCACCAGCGGCTGCTGCGCGCAGCACTCACCTTCTCCCGCACTGAAATGGCGTTTCTGAGTGATTTCAGGGACGCCAGCAACAAAGAAGTCGAGCCTTATACGGGCTAGTGTACTGGAACAAGCTTGCTGTGCTTCTATTAACCCTTCCACTGCATCCCTAAACACGGCAATTTCAAGATGTGGCATTTACGGTATCGTTTCACAATGAGTCGCGGTCTTCAAGTATAGCGGTATGATGAATAGAAACGCTGCATTTGCGTTAAGAGGGTGGGGGAAGGGCCTATAACATGGAGCAGAAGCAATCACAATAAGCTGCGACGGACGGCATAAACATTACATGATCCGGAAGGGGGCGGCAAGCAACTATAAAGAAAACAAGTCGGCCTGGAGCGCGCCTTGGAAGAGACGCGGGAGGACAGGAGCGTGACGCTGTGAGCGTGCACGTTGGCGTTCCTGCACGTTCACAAACCGGTGTCTGCTCGTGCACCGGTCTGTGCCACTTGGGAGGCCTTCACAACGACAATAAGGCTCGCCAGCGGCAGCGCGCTTCGCGCTGCAACGCAGGCGAGCCCTAAAAAATGAGCAGCGCTGAAGGAGAGCGAATCTATAGCATGGAGTGTAGTAAAAATTGTTATTGGCGATCCGCGTAACAAAAAAAAGCGTGGACGCTATTTTAAAGCTGAAGGCATTGTGCTCAAAAGTAACCTGATTTCGTCCGCAGCCTTTATTTTAATATATTTAGTTTTGTAGTAATGATGGCACACTGCGGTTTAACTTTAAATAATTAAAGCTAAAGGACAGCGTACTGCTATTGATACACAAGTGAATAAAATGGAAAGAAATGTGTCCTCTGCCCTCTTTTTTGCTCTATTTATTTAGTTTCGAAGCTCTGCAGCATGCCACGTTTTAGCTTAAGATGGTTCAAGCTACAGCACGGCGTGCCGTGATTGCTTCAAAAGTAAATAACTAGACTAAACGAGCACTTTGGGAGCAGTTTCATTAGAGCACTACAAATACCAGAATGCTTTGTGTTACATGAAAACCCATGCCTGGATCATCAAGACATGGGGTTGGTCGATGGCTAGCACACTGACATCAAAGTGGCTCCGCAGACTTGGTACTGAAGCAGGGAGGGGTGTGCTAACACAGACACACACAACAACACACAAAAATAAGTTCGTTTTTTTAAAATCACAACAACCTCATACTGAAAGGCAGTCTGCACCCTGTCAGAAATAGTGTACAATTCTCTGCAGAAAGCCCCCGATCTACAGAGCTATGCTGCTGAAGCACGCTCCCTGAAACCTGTCCTTTTTTGTGACGTTTTTTGTCTTTCTCGAACTCTGTCGTGCTGCTCTGTTTTCCCTCTCCAGCATCTGTTGAATAAAAATAAGAGCTGGTGTGAAAATTCGAGACCTGATGGACCCCAGCAGCCACCGTCTCAAATTAACCACCAGGTCCTACCTGCAGCCACCGGCTCAAATAAAGTCTTGTCTAAACCAGAGCGATTACTTCAAGAAACAGAAAAATATGTGTCATCCGTGCACTGCACAGCCCATCTGCCTGATGTCACCACAAATAGTTTTTTACACATTTACTCTCACACAGTGACAAGTCCCACTTCTGATGATCTACTAGCTGGGAGCCCTTGGATTACAATTAGAGCATGTTTTAAATGAACACGCCCAGAACAACGGACAGAGATGCATGCGCTCTGGATAAGCACCTCAGCAGGGGCTAGATGTGCTAGATGGCAATAAGAACTAGCAATTAAATGTACTGCATATTATATGGATAAACAAAGAATCACTAAAGCCGTCAGTGAAGAACGCACATATGAAAGTACCCTTAACATCTTTCAGAATAATTCTCTATATTCCTACCTACCTCACATTTAATGTAAGAGCAAAGCCATATCGAATGCTTTATACATTTATTTTTTAAAAAGGCCTCAGAATTAAGTGGTAGAAAGAGAAAGAACAAAATTGTCAAATGTTTACAAAAGGCATAAAAAACAAAGGATGATAAAAACCCAAATATAGTAAAATCAGATACGTGAAAGATATGTGTAAGACAATGAAAATAGGAATATGAAGAAATCGGAAAAATAAGAAAAACCAAAGAAAAAAGAATTATGAAAAGTTACAAAATGATCTGCAAATCATCCGAAGAAATGGCATAGCTTATTCAATAGATCTGTCATGTCGCAAATCAATTTCACAAACGTAGCATCCTTACTCAGGGCAAAGCACAGAGTTGATGTACTGGTAACATGTATTGTACGCAACTGTAATGTGTACCGTATTGTAATCAACAAAAGCGATAAAAAATTATATTCCAGAGTTAGGCATCCCTGGGGCACCACTGCAGCACAGTGTCATGCAATGACCTGACACTTGTTTAAACAGCTTTTTGAATGAGGATCAACATTAACTCCATAGACATACTCGGCCAGATATTTGCAAGTTTAAGTTTGATTGCAAAAGAAAACATATATACCAAGGAGAGAAAGCCGAACAAGCCTTTAGAAAGTGTGTTTGCGTTCCTCTTTTTCCTAATTTATACTAAGTCCTGGCTCATGCACTCATATTTTTAGGAGAAAATGGAGGCTTGTCTAAACTTCCCTTCACTCCTGACCTGCTTGTTTACACGTCAAAGTCATATCTATATTTTATCTAAGTTTTAATTTTCTTGATATTTCAGTATGCAAGACCTTTTTAACTATGCGAAAAAAACAGAAAGCAGAACCAAATGTTTGAATCTAGTATTTAGAGGACAATTTGCTGAGTCTGCCGGTTTACTGTTGCAAAAGGGCTAAAAGAGGAAGAAGGTTTCATTAAGCTTTTTGTCCTAAACAATGTACTCATTGGCTAAAAAACAACACTGAGCTACCAAAACCTTTATGATTTGTCATTGAATCTTCATTTATATCTCCCTTTTCTATTGATGAATTTTAAGCCCTTTAATCCAAACGGGTTCTCTTTCTCATCCCTCTATTGCTTACTCATGTAAACTCCTGAAATCTCTTTTTTTCCCAAAACATACAAGTCATGACAATTTAATAAAGTCCTACCCCCTAGCATAATAAATATCTCAAAATAAATAATAGAACCATATTTTTGAAAATATGGAAGGATAAAGGCATTCATTTGGTTAACCAATTAATTCTTAATGATGCTCCGCTCTCTTTCCACCGACCACAATCTTTCTTTCATAACTTCACACAACTAACCTAGCAGATTCAAAATTCTATGACTTTATTACAAATTTATGATATAGAATGTACATACACAAATTTGTTAGTTACTATGCTAACACAAATTCAAACCCTCTCTACTTTATAAATTCCTTGCCTTTTTCACTTTTGTTGGAAAAAAATCTTGAATTTCAATGAGAAAATGTTCTGCAAGCGGAATGGTCTGCTCAATGTTGGGATAAGATTTTTTCTAAATTACGTACAACATTGAGAATGGTAAAGGTTACCCAAACATTATTTTTATATACAACAGGTTACATATCATCCCTATGTTTTTACATAAAGTGAATGTTGTTTCACAGGATTACTGCTGATCTTGTAATGCACCTCACTGTGATCTGTTGCACATGCTATTCCTCTATGTCCTCATATTAATGCTTTATTGTTGTAAGTTTGGAATCAATTTACTAGATTTTTTTATGTTAGCATCCTATATACTATACATAATATATTCTTAGGATGTTTCTCTCTTGTTTGGTCTCACTTCCTGTACCCACCATGTTCAACCACACAACCGAACTCCACTGGACTGACCATCGCTGCATCCACTTCACCTTCCGGAAACCCACCATGCACCACAGCACCCAACAGATGCCCAGCAGCTGCTGGAGCAAAGTCACCGAAGACCTGCCAACCATCACCCTCACCCAGAGTCCACCCGTCGACCCCACCGACACCGTCGCCCGCAACCTCAGACAGTGGATCGACGACTGCGCCAACACCCTCGCCCTGTTCAAGAACCCTCCAACAGTCACACCAGCAAGAGAGCCAGCTGGTTCACTGAAGACCTCCTGGCCTCCAAACAAACCTGCCAAAAACTGGAGAAGAACTGGCTCCGTGAATGAACACCGGACAGCTACACAGCCTACAAGAACACCACCCACAGACACCTTCACCTCATCAGATCCGCCAAAAGGGCCTCCTTTACAGAAACTCTCCAACCCCAACTCCAACACCAAAGACATCCTACCTTCGCAAGACCTGTGCGATTCACTGGCCACCTTCTTTCATCGCAAGATGGCAGACATCCACAACAGCTTAAACGCCACGACCGCCCCGACAACCACTGAGGCCTCCGCCTCCACAACCACCACCCGCACCAACCGCCTGCTCTCCTGGACCAACATAAACGACGAGAACACGATCGAGATCATAAACACCATCCACTCTGGATCTCAATCAGACCCATGCCCACACCATATATTCAACAAAGCCAGCACCACCATCGCACCCCATTTCCGGAACGCCATCAACATCTCCTTCGAGACAGCAAACTCCCCGGTGAGCAGGAAGCATGCCGAGATCACCGCCTTACTCAAGAAACCCAAGGCGGACCCCAAGGACCTCAGGAATTTCCGGCCCATCTCCCTGCTCCCGTTCCAGGTCATTGAGAAGACCATCAACAAACAACTCACCCACCACCTCGAGGAGAACAGCATCCTGGACCCTTCCCAGTCCAGATTCTGCAGGAACCACAGCACCAAAACTGCCCCCATCGCCGCCACCAATGAGATCAGGACCCTGCTACTCAAGGAAGAAACCGCGGCCCTCGTCCTCATGGACCTGTCAGCCGCCTTTGACAATGTCTGCCACCGCACACTACGAACACGCCTCCACGACGTAAAATCCAAGAGAAGGCCCAGGACTGGACCACCTCCTTCCTCTCCGGCAGAACACAGAGCGTCCCCCTTCCCCTCTTCCACTCCGAAGCCACCGAGATCATCTGCAGCATACCCCAGGGCTCAACCTTCAGCCCAACGCTGTTTAACATCTACATGGCACCACTCTCCCACGTTGCCAAACTGCATGACCTCAACATCATCTCCTACGCCAATGACACCAAGCTGATCCTCTCCCTCACCAAGGACCCCAACACCGCCAAAACCAACCTCCATGAAGGAATAAAGGCCGTCGCCGATTGGATGAGGAACAGCCAACTGAAGCTGAACTCAGACAAGACGGAGGTCCTCATTCTCGGACCCACCCCCTCAGCCTGGGACGACTCCTGATGGCCAACCGCACTGGGAACAGCCCCAACACCCACCGACCATTCACGCAACCTAGGGGTCATCCTCGACTCCACCCTCTCCATGACTAAGCAGGTCAACGCCGTCTCTTCCTCCTGCTTCAACACCCTCTGCATGCTCCGCACGATTTACAAGTGGATCCCCACTGAAACGAGAAGAATGGTCTCCCAGGCCCACCGTCAGCAGCAAGTAAGTAAGTAAGTAAGTAAGTAATCTTTATTGCTTGATTAATTAAAATCTTTGCAACTCACACAGCAGTATGAAAGTACATGTATAGCATAAATATAGAATTTCATTAAAAACATGGTGTCAATGTACAAAAGCGAACAGTTGGTTAATTAAAATCCATAAAATATAATTGAGGTAAAAGTGTAAAGTTCGAGTGAAGGCTGTGGGAGAGTCCAGGACTGAAGGCAACACGTGTGTCCGTAGATCTAATGGTCGGTTATTTAATCGTGATCTACTAGACTTTGTGTCGGTGAACAGCGGGGTCGAGAAGTTACCGACTTGAGAGTCTTGGCAGGGCGGCTGTGCTCAGGGTGCAGCGCAAAGTTTTGTTTGTGCAATTTTCATAAAGCGGACAAAACTGCAGGTTAGTCTGGTGTTGACCCCGTTAAAACATGCCTTCACTGCCTGTCTGCAAGACCGGATATGCATTTCGTTTATGTGCGGGTTTAACAGCTCTCTCCTTTCCCGGTCTAGAGACTTGCATATACACAGAAGATGCAGCATATCTTCTTTGGTTTCGCCGCATAATCTGCATGATGTGGTTGCAAATGAACGTTTCCAGGGGGGCCTGTGGGGTTTGACAGGTGAAATGCCCATCTTCAAGTATAAGAAGCCTTCCTTTAGTGAGTCTGAGAAGCTGGTTCCGAGATATGGTTGTGCCGTGAATTTTAGGTAGCTTTGTATCACAAACCAGCTGTGGGCCCTCTTAGTTAAGCTTTCTTTGTCGTTTTCAAGAGAGACAAGCTTTGCCGACTTGTTTACCAAGCCTTTAACATTTTTAAATGGAAGTCCTGACTCCCAGACGTCTTCCAAGGCTAACATCCTAATCCCTGACTGAAGGTAGGCCTTGGCGGGGGAGACATTTTTTCTTGATATTTCCTTCCATAGAAATGAGTTCAATGATCCCGCCGCTGCGTTCTTTATTTTATACCAGCTTTTTACGTATGCGGCCTTCCTACTTATTGTCTGATTTGCTATTCCGAATTCAAGTCTTACTTGGGAGGGGGAGGTATATTTTGGAAGCTTGAAGATTATTCTGAGGGCTTTGGCGACCGTTTTATTCAGGGTTTCTTCATCCAACCCTCGCATGGCCTCACTGCCGTTGGTTAACGTTGGCAACAGCTTTGCTTGGAGCACTTCAAGCAGCGGGAGCAGGTTTGGGCCAGTAATTTTATTTTTTAGATTTTTCAAAGTGATTGCTAGGATGGTCCCTCGCCTTTGAATCGCCTCCTTTTGTTGCTCATACAACCCATTTTTGTCAAAGATGATTCCTAGATATTTATACTCTTTGACAACTTCAAGTTCACTCTCGCCCAGCTGCCATTTCAGTCGTTTTTTTGTGCTGCGCTGGTTTAGCACCATTATTTTTGACTTTTCTAGGTTAATTTCTAACCCGTTTTTTGAGGCAAAGTTGTTAGCGGTGTGAAGCAGATGCTGTAAGCCGACTGGTGTTTGGCTGATTAATATCAGGTCGTCGGCGTACAGTAGGTTTGAGAGAGGGTGGCCTCCCAGTTTTGGTGCATGGTAGTTGCAGTTGTCTAGATCAGTTGAGAGATCGGCCACAAAAAGATTAAATAAAGTTGGGGCCAGAACGCATCCCTGCTTCAATCCTCTGGTAGTTGGGATTAAGCATGGGCGGATTTTGCGGATCCACGATTCGCGGATTTGCGTATTCACGGATCGTGGATCCGCAAAATCCGCAGATTTTGCGGATTTGCGTATCGGCGGATTTGGGGCGGGGCTTCCATGCGAGTGCACATGCATCTTGTGTGTATTAAAGGTCAGAGACCAATCAGAGCAGCAGATGAAGATAGAGAAGCTCCTGGCCACAGGAACAGCACGAGGATTGCGCTCGTGAAAGTCATTGGATGCAAAGGCCTCTGTCCAGCATCACAGCTGATTTTCGATGGTATATTTGGGAAGAAGGCACACCTGCCCAGCCTTGACAACGCTCACGATTGTTTTTTGGGCCGATGAATGAGTCACTGAATTTAAGCTTCAACTAGGGCACATGCTTAATAGATATCTGTAAGTGCTTCCGGTTGAGGTTTAATTTTTGTGCCAGGACCATCGTGCCAGAATGAACCCTGCCCTTCATATTTATTCAAGAAGACGCCACCGTTTTGTGCCATACCTCGTTGGGTAAATGTATAGTGCTTTTACTACACTACAGCTGCCTAAAGTGCCAGAGAGTTGTCTACAGCGACCAGGTGTGTGTTACTATGCAATCGCGCCGAAGGGCGCAGGGGTCCCTTGAGTGAGCTATCATAGTGGGTAAATGTCGGGAAGACGGTGCCCACCGTGAGTGTGTGAGCGGGGCCAAACGTGCGGGGCTTCCATGCGAGTGCACATGCCTCTTGTCTAAGCATGGGCGTAAAATCCGTTCCGCTCGCACATTTTGCGGATTTTCGGTAAATTCGCAATCCGCGAACTCTCGCGAACTTACCGAAAATTCGTAAATCCGTGCGAAGCGGATTTTTTTTGCTTGGTCGCACTTGCCAACTCGAATACTATACAATTTCACGGGAGTAAACACTTGCGAAAACGTAGATGCGGCGGGCAGCAACAATCTCGCAATTGCGAGATTGCGAAATTGCAAATTTCACCAGCAGGCAGCATAAACCTTGAAAATTATGATTTTTATCAGAATAACTCCTCAGGTTGACATTTGCCTGCACTTTTTTTTTGCAAGGAGTCCATTTTGGGGGGGGGGGTGGGAGGAAGGAAGTGCCCCACAGTCTCCAACTTCCTGTTCCTGTCCAGCAGGCTCCTCTCAGTGCTTTCTTCATGTGCTGGTCACTTTGATTTGGATCTTGACCTGGAAGCACTCAGCAGGTGCAAAAGTTCAATCTTATCATTAGTAACCATTCCCTGTAGTGCCTGGAAGGATTACTTTTTGTGGATGCTGCTGGATATTTGGATTTTTGCAAAACTGAAAGCACTCAGCAGGTGCAAAAGTTCAATCTTATCATTAGTAACCATTCCCTGTAGTGCTTCCTGAGGGGCCCCTTCAGAGTTCAGTTGCCTGCTTGCAACTATTCTATGACCCTGCTCTGACCCTCACAGCAGGCTCAGAAAGAACAATTACAGATAAGGAAGCAGGTTCCAGCCAGGAAGTTTAAATTCAGAAACACATTAATCAGCCCCTAATTCATTTATGTCAGTTGAGGCAGGGCAGGTGTGCTTTTCCACCCATAATCTACAGTGATGAACTAGAGGGTGGCATGGGTGAGCCAGAGGGTCGCATGGGTGAGCCAGAGGGTGGCAGTGGTGAAACAGAGGGTGGCAGTGGTGAAACAGAGGGTGCTGTGATGAACCAGATGTAGAAACAAACATGTTCGCGACCGTTGCTACCCGAAAAGTAAGTTCACGTTTGCGAACTGGTACAAAATCCTCGCGAACTGGCAGAAATCCTTGCGAACACAAACAAAAAAAAAAATCCGCAAATTCGCGAGAGTTCGCGGATTTTGCGGATTGCGAGTCCGTAAATACGCAATTTCGCGGATTGCCAATTCGCAAAATCCGCTAAAAGGTCAGAGACCGATCAGAGCAGCAGATGAAAATACAGAAGCTCCTGGCCACAAGAACAGCACGAGGATTGCGCTCGTGAAAGTCAAGGATGCAAAGGCCTCTGTCCAGCATCACAGCTGATTTTCGATGGTATATTTGGGAAGAAGGCACACCTGCCTGGCCTGTTGTTACTATTTTACGATGGCGCCGGCAAGCTGCCAGCGCCATCCTAAACTAGTTACTAAATTAGCTTCAACAGGAAGCTCGAATAGATAAAATAAAGCAGATGCACGAGCAGCTGCTTTATTTTATCTATTAGTGCTTCCTGTTGAAGCTAATTTAGTAACTATTTTAGGATGGCGCTGGCAGCTTGCCGGCGTCATCGTAAAATAGTTACAACAGGCCAGCAAGGCTTGAAGTTTTGCCCTCGGAATCCGCCGCTCGCGGATTTGCGAATTCGCGGTAAATTCGCGGGAGTTCGCGGATCGCGAATTTACCGAAAATTCGCAAAATCCGCGAGCGTAACGGATTTTGCGCTCATGCTTAGTTGGGATCTCCCTGGACACAATCGTACCGTCCCCCAGTTTTATTTGCACCCATGTCTCGGTATGAAAAAGGATGAGTTGATTCAGGAGAGCGGTAGGTATTTCCCATTGAGCTAGCTTTGACCATAGTTTTCCACTATCTATGCTGTCGAAAGCGGCTTTATAATCAATGAAACAGACAAATAATGGTTGTCTTGTCGCTTTTGAGGAGTCAGCTAAAAGCGAAAGAGCCAAGATGTTTGTGGTGGTTCCTACATTTTCCTGGAACCCTGTTTGATTGATTGGGATTAAGGATTTTTCCCTTGCCCATTCCCGGAGTTCAGCCAGGATGACACCGGCGTAGTACTTAGCCTCGATGTCAATGAGAGCTATGAGCCTGTAGTTTTTTGGGTCGCTCTTGCAGCCTTTTTTATAGATAGGGGAGAGGATGGAGCCTTTCCAGGATTCTGGGATAGTTCCTGTTGCAACGATGTTATCAAAAAGCCGTAATAATGTACTAGACCAGTATTTTTCATCATGTTTGTATAGTATTGGTGGCAAGCCGTTGGGCCCGGGGGCACCATCTTGATGACTTTGCTTAATTCTGCCCTCAATTGTTTTTAAAGAGAAGCTGAGTGCCGAGTTATACCTTTCGTGAGGCGGGGGGAATGCAAGATGAGGTTCCACCAATTTTTCCAGCAGCAGGTTGGACTATGGAAATGCCCTCTATGCAGGAGCCCCAGCCAAACTCCTGAGACGGCTTCAACGCATCCAGAACGCCTCTGCATGCCTGATCCTCGACATCCCTCACCGCAGCTACATCACAACCTGAGCGACCTGCACTGGCTCCCCATCAACAAGAGGATAACCTTCAAGCTCCTCACCCACGCACACAAGGCACTCCACACCACAGGACCAGCATACCTCAACGGATGACTCAGCTTCCACACCCCCACCCGCCAGCTCCGCTCCACAGACCTCGCCCCTGCCACAATCTCCCGCATTCAAAGAGCGACCTCCGGCAGCAGATTGTTCTCTCACCTCGCCGCCAAGACCTGGAACACCCTCCCCTTCCACCTACGACAGACCCAAGACATGCTAACCTTCAAAAGACTCCTCAAGACCTGGCTTTTCGAGCAGTAGCACCTTGAGACCCTCACAGGTATGTAGTGCGCTTTACAAATAATTGATTGATAAGTTATTTTACTTGCTGTAGCTTTACAACAAATTATTCAAAGTTGGAAAACCAGCATGCATGTTTTATATAAGGCATGTTGGTATGCAGATTTTATTCATAGCTTGGACAGAGCCTCTGCACATCTGATTTCATTAGCTCTCAAAAGAGAATGTACATGATACTTCAAGTTAACAGAGTAAATCAGTAGACATTGTTGCTGAAGAGGTTTCTTGACCCCCTGAAATGTATATTTGTTTTACCTACAATTATATGTTTTATTTATGGCTTGTAAAGCATATATTTAGTGCAGAAAATATTTTAAATCATGAGTTTTCTTCTTTATTTTAGACATTATTATATCAGGGCTCTGTTTTGTCTGCCTCTTTTCTTTCTCTTACTTTCACTTAATGTTTTATTCCAACTTTATCCTATCCACACTTCTTTTTGCTCACTCCCTGCTCTTAGCATCTCTACTTGAAAGCAAATGTAATCATTTACATTGTTGGAATACTTTTTACATGTTAATAACATCCTGTTCCTTTTTTATTATTTATGTTTACTTTTTGAATGAAAAAATAATTTAAGTGAATATTTAGAAAATAAGTATACCTACATGGACTTAAAATCTCTTCAGAAATGTGACATCACTGTACATTACAAAGCACAGAGTTGATGTACTGGTAACATGTATTGTACGCAACTGTAATGTGTACGATATTGTAATCAACAAAAGCGATAAAAAAGATTATTCCAGAGTCATGCAATGACCTGACACTTGTTTAAACAGCTTCTTGAATGTGGATCAACATTAACTCCATAGACATACTCGGCCAGATATTTGCAAGTTTAAGTTTGATTGCAAAAGAAAATATATATATACACCAAGAAAATCAAACAATCCTTTAGAAAGTGTGTTTACGTTCCTCCTTTTTCCTAATTCATATTATTTGTGCATACATTTGCTTGAGAAAACGGAAAATGAAAACTTGTCTCAGGTTCTGCTTGGAAGGTGCAACTGGCCAAGTTACCCAGCCTATCTTCTAAATGTTTTGAGAATAGAAAAAGGTCCTAAATCTGCGTCAATGGGAGCACTTAAAACCTTTTCTTTTTTTAGATGTAGGGCCGTGCCCTGTAGCTAAACCGAGGCGTGATTTTAGATTTCATTTACATTTAACTTACGTTTTAGAAATGCCTCAAATCCTGTCTGCTTCCCTCCTTGAAGGCATTTTTTTTGGCACGCGTCGCTCCGTAGGTCTACTGACGTACTCCCAGCTTGGAGTTCCTGCCAGAAAAATGTCCCTTCTTGTTTCCGAGTACACGTAACAACCTTTGATGAAGCGCATCTCACTCTCCATTCCGTGTCCTTGCTCAGGGTTCACGGATGAAACGTGCTCTAAGGCGGACGCATGCTTAAAGTGGTGCCAATCTAGGGCTCCCTCTGACACGTGCTACCACCAGTTAAAGCTGGCTTGCTCTCGGTTTCATCTAGTTTTGGCACTATACAAACCAGTGGTAGAAGTGTGGGGGGGGAGGGGTTCTGAAGGGCTCGGCGTGCCCCTACACTATGGTCTAGATTACAATTACTGCTGAGGATATTTTGGAATTATATTTTCACCAATCCAAATCACTTCATCCTCCATTTTTGCACTTTTCAGGAGTTTTAATTGTCAGTGAAAAAGTGAGCTTGGAGCAGATCAATCAAATCGATAGTGAAAAGAAGGGGACACTTTTCTGCTTTGGTTTTAGTGGGATAACGAACGTCCGTTCTGACTTGTAACGCACAGATAATCTGTTCATTAGTACACCCTTCTACCTCCTTCTGGTGGATGGAGGGCTGAGCGGCATTCCTGAGATTCAGACTTGTAAGGTGTAGATCACAGCAGACGTCAGTAGCGAGCAATTAACTCAGGTTCATACGTCTTTATTTTGAGAAAATTCATCATAAAAGACTACATACAAATCCTTGTTTACAACTTAAAATGGATAATCGACCAAATAATGCAGATATAAAACACATATTAATTTAAATACATAAAACAGTAATAATTTGGCATATTTTAGACGTTCTAATAAATACAGTACAATTAATAAGATCATATAGCTAATTAGCTCTCAAGTGGCGATATGGTGCCTGTCCCTGATAAGCCAGGCCCAACTCAAAAATTTAGCAACTGCTACAGCCACCGGAATCGATGTTATAGACCTCAGCTTCCACAACGCTTCCTGACCCACCCGTGTTTTCAATTTCTTACAAATTGGTTTTAGCCATTTTCTCCTGGGGGCCAGATAAGCTGGGCAAACAAAAAAGACATGGCCCGTAGATTCTTTCTGCTCACAGCACCACGGACAAGGGACCAAAGATTAACCCCCCCATTTGTGTGTAAATAATCTTAGAGGTATTGCCCCAGCTCTAAATTGGTGATACAATTTCCTATCTAAACTCCTAGTAATGGTATCCCAGTAATTTTCGAACAGGGGGTCGAGCTTGTGTGATAAAAACCGACCAGTCAGGGATGCTGTATCTGACTGGGCTACAAGCCGGTATTTTAATGCCGCCCAGTAGAGGTCATTAAATGCCTTTTTAGGGGGAAAGACATATGTGCCGGAATACGACCACAGCTCACTTCGGCCCATAAGCTCCAAAGTAGATTTAAGGCATTTGAACCACGATATATTACCAGAACCCACTAATGATCTCACATCCTGAATTTCCTTTGCAAGGGAAGCAAGTTCTGGAGTTGTCCAAATCCTCCTCCATAGTGCTACAATTCTAAAACGTGCCACATCCTCAATTGATTCACAACCAAGATCTAATAACAGAGATCTCAATGGGGTAGATTGGGGCAAACCTACCAAACAACGTGAAAAATTTGTTTTGCACTCTGACTAAATGGGACAAGTCACAGTGACCCCAAAGATCTGCACCATACAGAATTGCCGACTTTATTTTCGCATTATAAATTTTAAGTGCTGGACCAATTTGTTTGGTTAAGGAGGCTCTCTGTTCCTTAATAAGACAGCCAGTCAAGTGGGCAAACCTTAGGGAGAGTACCTCAATCTGGGGTTTCCAGCTACCTCTATTTTCAAGAACAACCCCCAGATAAGTCATTGATTCCACCTGCTCGAGCCCTATCCCATTCAGGCTAATACAACCCCCCTTAGGTCTATTTTTAGTTAGCACCATAAATTTGGTTTTGCTTACATTAATCTGGAGATCGTTATTCTTGCAAAATAACTCAAATTTATTCAATGCTAGCTGTAAGTCCTTTTGGGTTTGGACAGGATAAGAGTGTCATCAGCAAAAATTAAAAGAGGGAACTTTGTACCTCCTAGCACTGGAGCATCCGTCGGGGTGTCTTCAAAAAACTGCACCACTCTGTTAATGAATAATAAAAAGAGAGTGGGTGCCAGCCCAGGACACACCCTTGGCGGACACCGCGGGTCACTGGGAATCTCTGGGTAACCTGTCCCTGTCTGCCCCATCTGATTTGTGCAAAGTTCGCTCCATGCAACCTTGTGACCAGTTTTAAAAGATCGCTTGGCATACCCATGTTGCCCAAAGCCTCCCATAGCTTGGCACGGGGACAAGGTTGAATGCAGACTTTAAGTCTACAAACATCGCATAAATAGTTCCCCCACCTAGGGTGACCACCTTCCAATAGATGAGGATAAATCTTAGCACCTGGTCGATAGTGCTGACACAGGATCTAAAACCGGCCTGCATTGGAGATAGAATATTCTCACTGACCATCCAGGCCTGGATTTTAGCCAACACCATCCTAGGTATAATTTTTTGGTTGGCGTCTATCAAACTAATAGGACGATAGTTCCCCGGGTTAGAGCGGTCCCCCTTTTTAAATATGGGAAGAATTTCAGCCCCCTGCCAAGAATCCGGGATCCGGGCCCCTTCTGCTATTGCATTCGCAAGAATGGTTATGTTTTTCACCCATAACCCGGGATCATGCTTATAAATCTGCCGGGATACAGTCCATGCCTGGGGCTCTACCACCTTTTGTTAACCCCAGGGCAACCTCCACATCCTTGTGCTCAAAAACAACAACAGGATTACCCAGAACCCTATACAATAAGGTAGAATTCTCCGGATCTTCAATGGCAGCAATATCAGGACCCCTGAACTGCGACTGAAAATAGTCTACCCATACGTCTGCAGCAACATGGTTAGTAGGGGTTTGAATTTCTAAACCACTCCCCCATTTGACAATCTGCCAAAACTTAGTCTGGTCAGTAGACAAACTAGCCTCGTAGAGGTCCTGCCAATGGCGATCGTCCCACTCTCTTTTTGCCTTAAGCAATGACTCACATCGCCCTTTCATGGAAGGAAGATTCAGTTTTGATGCATTGAGTGGATTTACTTAGAGTTCCTCCCTTGTGTGCCTCCAGGTAGAACATATTATATTCATTGAGGACTAGCTAACATGTGTCTGTCAATGCAATGTCCTGTGCCAGCTCTGTGCTGGCTGACGATGAAAGTGCCTTCCTGGGCAGTGCTCAATTGTGTAAAGAGAATTCAATTATCTCTAAACAGAATGTTAAAATCAGAATACCTGCCAGTGGCGGTCCATGCAGGTAAGTGGGGTGAGGCAGGGCGAAGGGAGGAGTGGTGGTGAAAGTGACAAACAACGGGATAAGGAATGTAAAAGAGATAAATAAATAAAGCCACTCACCCTGAGTCGGCGATGGGGTAAGCACAAGGTAAGTGGTTTTCTTTCTTTCTTTATTTATTTATTTTGCATTGCCTATTCTGTCACTTTCACCCTTCCACACCACCACCACCACCCCCCGCCCTCCCCCCTGCCCCAGCGTGCTTACCTGCATGGACCACCTCTGATAATTGCATTTCTTTTATAGAGTGCAATTCCAAAAGGTTAAACAGATGCACTTATTATCACAGCTGTTAATTTGTTTAATTAGCAGCTTTGTATGGAATGTAGGAGAGTCCATAGCATCAATGCGCTTATAATGAGCAGCAACATTTCTAAAGTCAAGTGAATCCCTCTTATAGTCTGAAAGCCTATATTATAACCTGTGTAGATCTATGTAAGAGAGGGACACAAACCATAAACACGCAGATTATGAAAGAAAACGTAAAAAGATACCCCATTTACACATGCACTTTGCACCTTTAAGTGACATCACTGATGAATGGCAATACACTCGACATTGTTGTGAAAGTATGCCTTATTTTTAGAATGTGTGATCTTACAAATGTATGTAGTTATCCCGCAATCTTTTTCCCCGACGGGATTCACAACGTGGTTGTTGCAATGACCACGTTGTGATTCCGCATACCATTGCTGCGCAAGTCGGAACAACGACTTGCGGAGGGGGGGGGACGCTGGATGTTGGGATATATAATTTACTATTCCAACTCCAGTCTGTGCGGACACTAGGGAAGGTGTTGGATTTTAAATTCAAACCTTCCCCTCCCCCCGCAAGTCATTGTTCCGACTTGTGGAGTAATTTATGCAGAATCACAACACGGTCGTTTTAACGACCATGTTGTGATTCACTGTGGGGAAAAAGTTTTGTGGTAAAATGATGTTTACCGTGAGTTTACTCATTTAGGGGCAAACTTACAACTGTTTTTAGCAGTAGTAAACGGCGATTCGGGCCGTTTGCGACCGCTAAAAAGGGTTGTCGCATGAATCAACCCTATTTTGGGAGTTGGTAACCTGTTTTCGACTCACAAAATAGGGTTTGTGAGTTGCTATTAGGAAGGATCGTGCCAAGGGCGTCCCTTCCTAAAAGCGAACTGCAGAGTAATGTACGATTGTTTAGTAACCTGAATGCGGTCGCAAAATCGCAGTTTACCCCCCTACTTCAAGAAGGTGGTAAGCCACTCGCTAACAGGAAGGGGTCCCCTTTGTGATTGGCAGCAAAAACATTTTTTAAGAGAAGGCACTTGTCCCACGGACCATTGCCTACACTTAAATGAAAATGAAAAGTTTCTTTTTTGTTTCTAAAATGCATCCACGGCTGCATCAAAAAAAAAAAAGTTGCTTATTCAAATAACACACACGGACATGGGAGTCTGCTGTTCCCACCAGGCCACCGTTCTTGTGTTATTGCCCATTCCCAATGGGTCGAAAATTGTGACCTGCCTCATTAATATTGATGCGGCAGGTGAATTGCCACCGCATAGGGAATTGCACAATGCGTCTGAGACCCATTAGTACATTTCCTTTTGCGACCCGCAAAATGTGAGTCGCTAAAATTAGCAAATTGCAAAAGTAAATGGTCGTACATGTAGCTCATAATATTTAACAATGTCAATTGAATTATTATTTGAGAGACTGTCCTTGATTAATAGACAATGAGTTAGAAATAATCATTTGATGGAATCAAAATAATTGTTTCCTTTACGTTATTATGCCTCATGATTCACTCATGGTTTATGAAAGTCTAAACTTGTGCAAACTTGTCTGTATAACTTTTATTGGCATAATTTCTAGTTCCTAGCCATCGTCACATGTGTTATTTGGGTTTTTATTAAAAAACCAATTAGTTATGCAATGTTTGTATTAGTTGTACATGTGGGTACTGTCAAATGTAGCTCTTAGTCACACTTACAATTGAGAAATGTGATTCTTTATTGAATGTTAATACATCATGAAATAAATGTATAAAGAAAGCAAAATCATGTATGTTTAATTGTGCACACGTATATAAAATGTGCACCATATAATTTAATAGCTTAAATTGTCATGTTTCTGTAGGCCTGTCCTGATGCTGCTTATTAGATTTGCACTGTCTGCTGTTTCTGCTGACTTAATAAATTCCTGCAGGTGTTCTCTTGCTTTGCTGGTTTATACATTATTGTATTAGCTATAGATACATGCACTGAGAAAAGGACCTTTTTCGGGGAGCACACAGGAACTGTAAGGCTGATAAATACACAATGGCATGCACCCAACCCAGGTGTGAGGACACTTCCTTTCCATGTCTAGTTTGGGGTTTTCGACAGCTGTCGCAGCCTGTGACCTGTAAACCCCTTGGGCAATTTTAGAAAGTTGTAACTAAAGAGGTGTGACTTGCAGTTTTATGGACTACAACCTACTATTTGCCTGGAATGAGGTGTGCAGACTTTCCTTTCCCTGAACGAGAGCTAACTGCCCCTTGAATGGACTTTGAGAGGTTTAACCTCAAAGATTCTTATGGACTTTACTCTAAGTGGGGAAACTTTACCCCACGGCAGAACCACAACCTGCCTTTACTCCAAAGTCACTATCCCGACTGCAACATAACCGACATTACCACATGTTCATGTCATGTCCATGCTCATTTCAATTACTTTGCATAAAGGGAGCGTTGTTGGACTGGTGTTGGATTTGAAGTCCAAAACATTTCTTACAGATACACTGACTGGAGCTGGAATAGTAATTTATACAGTTCCAAAGTCCAGTGCTCCCTTAAGCAAGTCGTTGTAATGACAGGTGTGGTAAATGAACGTGTGGTAACATTGCAGTCGGAGTAGTGACTGTGGAGTAAACGCATGTGTGGGAACTGCATCCAGGGTTTTGTCATACATACTTGTAAGTGCGCCTTCAGCTGATACTTTCCTGATTCCTTGAAGACTCTTGACAGAGATGTGATGCAAATGGTTGTCCCTTCATATTTGCTGCGCCATGCGTTTCTTTCTCGCATGGAATTCTTTCACTACTACGACTCTTCAAACAACTGTATCATTTGCCCTTGAAGGGTTGTGTGTCTGATATTTATATTTCTAATGTATAGTACAAATACCTTCAGAATGTTTACTGAACATAAAATATTGGTGCTGGTGTTCTGCATAGCAGCTGTTGAGCTTCTTGTTTGTATAATTCTGGTTTGCCTAGATTTCTTCTGGAGACTTGGTCTCCCTGTTGCCATATTGTACCTCTACTGCATGGTAGTGAGAGTGATCTATCTGTATCTTATTCCTATTTTGTAATGAAGACTGTTCAGCTTGGCTAAGGATCCCTGGTCCTAGTTGTATAGCCAAATGATTGCACTGTATAATGCAAGTACACCACTGTGGTGTACTTGCATTAAACAGTAGGAAAGTGCCCCTTTTTGCACGGTTGCCCCCACTTTTTGCCAAACTCTTGATGCACTTTGACTGAGTTTGCCCTGGGTTCCTGCCAACCAGGTACCCAGTGCCTATGTTCTTTCCCTAAATTGCACTGTTGTAAACCCAGTTGACAACTCTCTGCCACATGCAAGTGCCTTGTAAAAGGTACCATAGGTACCAAGGGCACTGTGACCAGGGAAGGCCTCTAAGGCATGCAGCACTTATTGTGCCCACTCCTAGAGACCCTGTACCTTTATACACACACACTGCTCTTGCAGGCTGTGTGTTTTGGTGCAGAACAAAGTGAAGCGTCGACATGGCACACATTCCTGTGTGCCTTGCCTACACTCCACTGCCCTGGCATAGGTAAGCCACCCTTCTAGCTGAGTGCACTATACCAGTGGTGAGGGTACTAGTGCATGAGCCTCCACAGCACTATGATGGCCTTACTGAAAACTGGGAAGTTTGGTATCAAACTTCTCAGCACATTAAACCCACACTGACACCAGTGTGGTATTTAATGAAACATGCACTCAGAGGGCATCTCAGAGAAAAACGTCCTAAGTGTCCTGGCCTAGTGGCTGCTTACCAGCTGCCACCACCAGACATGTTTCTGGACCCTTGGTCGAGAGCCTGCCACTATCTGGGTCCTGAAACAATGCCAGTCAGAATACTTTATTTCGATAAATCAATATCATAAAAAGATAATAATACTATACAGAGCATACATAAAATACATTATTTTTACACAGTAAAAACGCAATATTAAAACCAGTTAGAAATTTCCCAGAAAGTTTCATAAGATAAGATCATAATACAAAGAATAAACATCAATTATTTTGGTTACCCTGACTAACATTTTTCTCAGTGCAGACACTATACAGAATTACATTTAGGAACAATCAATCATTTTCCTATTCCTAATCCTGACAGCACCCACTAGAAAACTAGCAACTTGGAAAATGGTCCTGGGAGTCTGTAATAATTGCAGGTACAAGAGAGCAGGCTTGGCCTGTAAGTACCCAGCCTCCTTAAGTATTGGGACCAGGAATTTCATCCTTAATACCGTGTAGTGACCACAGAACATCAGAAAGTGCATTGTGTTCTGAATGGAAAAGTTGTCACAGGAACACGGCATTGCGTTTTCAGGGGTACTCCAGTTGGAAAAATAACCTAAGTTCAGATGAATCATGTTAAGACGTAAACGAGTTAAAAGAAACCTATGGTATGGACGGTTCACCAATTTAAGGTAGGTTTCCGGTCCTAATGAGCTGGTTATAATGAGATTAGCCCTTACAGTGGATTTTTTAAGTTCTAGTTCCTCTCTCTCCAGAGTCAGCATTTGTGCCATTGCTCCCTTGATTTGCGCGCTCCCTGAAACTTGTCAATTTTTGTGACTTTTTTTGTCTTTCTCGAACTCAGTCTTGCTGCTCTGTTTTCCCTCTCCTGCATCTGTTGAATGAAAATAAGAGCTGGTCTGAAAATTCGAGAGCTGATAGACCCCAGCAGCCACCGGCTCAAATTAACCACCAGGTCCCACCTGCAACCACTGGCTCAAATAAAGTCTTGTCTAAACCAGAGCGATTACTTCAAGAACCAGAAAAATATGTGTCATCCGTGCACTGCACAGCCTGTCTGCCTGATGTCACCACAAATAGTTTTTTACACATTTACTCTCACACAGTGACAAGTCCCACTTCTGATGATCTACTAGCTGGGAGACCTTGGATTACAATTAGAGCATGTTTTAAATGAACACTCCCAGAACAACGGGCAGAGATGCATGTGCTCTGGATAAGCACCTCAGCAGTGGCTAGATGTGCTAGATCGCAATAAGAACTCGCAATTAAATGTACTGCATATTATATGGATAAACAAAGAATCACTAAAGCCGTCAGTGAAGAACGCACATATGAAAGTACCCTTAACATCTTTCAGAATAATTCTCTATATTCCTACCTACCTCACATTTAATGTAAGAGCAAAACCATATCGGATGCTTTATAAATAAAATAAAAAAAGGCCACAGAATTAAGTGGTAGAAAGAGAAAGAACAAAATTGTCAAATGTTTACAAAGGGCATAACAAAACAAAGGATAGTAAAAACCCAAATATAGTAAATCAGATACGTGAAAGATGTGTGTAAGACAATGGAAATAGGAATATGAAGAAATCGGAAAAATGAGAAAAACCAAAGAAAAAAGAATTATGAAAAGTTAAAAAATGATCTGCAAATCACCTGAAGAAATGGCATAGCTTATTCAATAGATCTGTCACGTCGCAAATCAACTTCACAAAAGTAGCGTCCTTACTCAGGGCAAAGCACAGAGTTGATGTACTGGTAACATGTATTGTACGCAATTCTAATGTGTACCGTATTATAATCAACAAAAGGGATAACAATTATATTCCAGAATTAGGCATCCATGGGGCACCACTGCAGCAGTGTCATGCAGTGACCTAACACTTGTTTAAACAGCTTCTTGAATGAGGATCAACATTAGCTTCATAGACATACTCGGCCAGATATTTGCAAGTTTAAGTTTGATTGCAAAAGAAAACATATATAACTAGGAGAGAAAACCGAACAAGCCTTTAGAAAGTGTGTTTACGTTCCTCTTTTTTCCTAATTCATATTATTTGTGCATACATTTGCTTGAGAAAATGGAAAATGAAAACTTGTCTCAGGTTCTGATTGGAAGGTGCAACTGGCCAAGTTACCAGCCTAACTTCTAAATGTTTTGAGAATAGTAAAAGGTCCTAAATCTGCGTCAATGGGAGGACTTAAAACCTTTTCTTTTTTTAGATGTAGGCCTGTGCCCTGTAGCTAAACTGAGGCGTGATTTTAGATTTCATTTACATTTAACTTACATTTTAGAAATGCCTCAAATCCTGTCTGCTTCCCTCCTTGAAGGCATTTTTTTGGCACGCGGCGCTCCCTAGGTCTACTGACGTACTCCCAGCTTGGAGTCCCTGCCAGAAAAATATCCCTTCTTGTTTCCGAGTACACGAAACAACCTTTGATTAAACGCATCTCACTTTCCATTCCGTGTCCTTGCTCAGGGTTCATGGATGAAACGTGCTCTAAGGCAGACTCATGCTTAAAGTGTTGCCAATCTAGGGCTCCCTCTGACACGTGCTACCACCAGTTAAAGCTGGTTTGTATAGTGCTTGCTCTCGGTTTCATCTAGTTTTGACACTATACAAACAAGTGGAAGAATTGTGGGGGGGTATGAAGGGCAAGACGTGCCCCTACACTATGGTCTAGACCAGAGGTCTCCAACCAGTAGGTCGGGAGCTACTGGTAGCTCACCAGCACCCTCAAAGTAGCTCTCAGAGGTGAAGCCAAACCAAGCCAATCTCAGAGATAGCCAAAGAAATGGCAGGGCCTGTTGATAGCACTCAAACACACACTGTGGTGGCCTATCAATCAATAAATCAGGGATTTATAGAGCGCACTACTCACCTGTGAGGGTCTCAAGGCGCTGGGGGAGTGTGTGGAGGGGATTTGGGCAACTCAGGTCATTCAAAAGCCAGGTCTTGAGGCTCTTTCTGAATGCTTTCAGTGTGGGGCTTCATCTGATGCTGAGGAGTAGTTTGTTCCAGGTCTTGGCCATGATGTGGGAGAAGGGTATGCCTCCTATTCTAGTTCTGTGGATGCAGTGGATTTCGGCTAAGGCCTGGTCAGTGGAGTGGAGGTTTCTTTTGGGGGTGTATAAGGATATTTTTTTGTTGAGCTATTGGGGTCCAGTGTTGTGTTATGTTATTATAAGCTTGTAGAGCGCATTATCACCCAGGGGTATCTAAGCGCTATCAGCGGACACACAACACCAGCGAAAGACACAGAACCACCAGTTCAGAGGGGAAAAGCTCCAGGAAAAGCACAGTCTTCAGATTCTTCCTAAAAGGGAGGATATTAGTTTCCTTCAGGAGTTTAACTGGCAGGCGGTTCCAATCCCGAGGGATAGTGCTGGAAAAAGCTCTGCCACCCATAGATGCAAGGTTGAACCGAGGACAGACCAAATTACATGCCTCAGCAGACCGAAGGGCCCTACTTGGCATGTAGTTGATCAGTCGGTCCTTGATGTAGCTAGGGGCTGAGCCATTGATGGCCTTATGTGCTGTACAGAGGCTCTTGAATTTCGTTCTCTGGGTAATTGGCAGCCAATGTAATTCCTGCAGTAGGGGCGTAGCCCGGGTTCACCTAGGTTTGTTCAAGATTAGTCTGGCAGCGTCGTTCATTATAACCTGAAGCCTAGCCAGGAGGTTTTTGGGAAGGGGGCTTTATAGGACTGTGTGTGAGCAGCTTGAAGGTCACTCTTTTTTGACGGGGAGCCAGTGGAGTTCTCGTATATGCTGGGTAATGTGGTCTTGTCGTGGGATACTGAGGGTGAGTCTGGCTGCAGCGTTCTGGACAGTCTGAAGTTTGTGGAGTAGATATTTGTTGATTCTGGCATAGAGGGTGTTCCCGTAGTCCAGCCTACTGGTGGTGAGTGCATGGGTGATGGTCTTCCTGGATTCGGGGGGTGGTTCCATTTGAAGGTCTTGCTGAGTATGGGGCGGGTGTTGAAGCGTGTGGAAGCTGCAGCGTTGGCCTATGGGATTGCCACATGAACCATCTTTATCCACTTTAAATCTGCCTAAAAAGGAGATTGGCCATGATATCTGCCCTGCTCGATCAGTTGCACTGTGTGTGACATCAAAGAATAGTAGCAGCAGTAACCAGGGCTGACCCACAAAAGGGTGTAACTGCAAGAACTAGAGTAAAAATATGTTAGTTGGGAGCATGATCAACCAAAGAGCTGAGGAGACGAGAGTATGCATCCAGGGCACAGAAAATTAAAAGCATCACATTCATTTTTGTGTGGGTGTGTGACATAGTGTCCTTCCCAAATAAACAGTGTTGATTCTTTAAAGCTACTCCTAGCGTCAAGGACCGACGAATATATATGCAGGTCTCCATCATAAGAGTGTTATCTCTGACACAATTGTGCCCATTCATGGTATAATTGTGCCGTAGCCATAACATTTTCGTCCTGGACTATTTTGGACATACAAGTTTAGTAATTACATACTTCCTGACATATTAAGAGCATGACTGGCCTGCTTTTAGCCATTCCTGACAGAGTGGCAACCGCTTCTCCCATAACAATGGCCATAACTGATATATATTGTGCATCCAGTGATATCCCTTGTTTAATAGTGGGCATTATTGGCATAACAGAGGCATTCTTAGTTTTATGGTGAGGAAGCATGGCCTATGATTCCAATACCTGGGTATTTGAAGCATAATTTGTCCATGAGAGATATTTTTACATGGCGGTACTCAAAAAGCTGATGTTTAGGGACTGTGTATTTTCTAACGATGTAAACTGATTTGATTTTTAAAGCAAAAAATTATCCTTTTTCAGAAAAGGGTTTTCTTCTGGAAAATTGAGTTTGATTGCTCAAAGTGGAAAGGGATTTTGATAGAAAAATATGTGTATTTTCGAAAACGAATATGCTATTGACGACACAATATTGCAATTCTAAAACACATTTAATGTTGTTAGCCGAATGATAATTCAATTTGAGTTGGGGACACTCACTGCTGTCGTAATACCCTTTGTGGCACACAGCATGTGATGATTTGAATTTTACTTGATTACAAGCTTTTAATATTGATAAACGTTTTCCTAGCATTCTGCTGATAACTTCACCTGGAATAGTGTAATGTCAATACATATCATTAGCATTTTACAGTGATAAAATATGCTCTAGTAGCTCAGCAAGACTTTCCCTGAGCAGAATTAGCTCTCACTACAGAAAAGGTTGGAGACCCCTGGTCTAGACTACAATTACATATTTCGTGCAGACAATTGTGAATTACGAAGCATGTCCTTATGCTGAGGACATTTTGGAATTATATTTCCACCAATCCAAATCACTTCATCCTCCATTTTTGCACTTTTCAGGAGTTTTAATTGTCAGTGAAAAAGTGTGCTTTAGTTTTGCTGCATTGAGTGGATTTACTCAGAGTTTCTCCCTTGTGTGCCTCCAGGTATAACATATTATATTCATTGAGGACTAGCTAACATGTATCTGTCAATGCAATGTCCTGTGCCTGCTCTGTGCTTGCAGACGATATAAGTGCTTCCCTGAGCAGTGTTCAGTTATGTAAAGAGAATTCAATTATCTCTAAACAGAATGTTAAAATCAAAATAACTCCAGAGTCGGTCTATGCAGGTAAGTGGGGTGGGGCAGGGCGAAGGGAGGAGTGGTGGTGAAAGTGACAAACAACTGGATAAGGAATGTAAAATAGATAAATAAATAAAACCACTCACCCTGAGTCGGCGATGCGGTAAGCACAATGTAAGTGGTATTATTTATTTATTTTAGGTTCCCTATCCTGTCACTTTCCCCCTTCTACACCCCCACCCCGCCCCACTGCCCCAGCGCGCTTACCTGCTTGGATCACCTATGATAATTGCATTTGTTTTAATGGAGTGCAATTCTAAAAGGTTAAATAGATGCACTTATTATCACAGCTGTTATTTCTTTAATTAGCAGCTTTGTATGGAATGTAGGAGAGTCCATAGCATCAATGCGCTTATAATGAGCAGCAACATTTCTAAAGTCAAGCGAATCCCTCTCATAGGCCGAAAGCCTATATTATAACCTGTGCAGTAAATAGATCATGTAAGAGAAGGACACACATCATAAACACGCAGATTGTGAGAGAAAACGTAAAAAGATACCCCATGTACACATGCACTTTGCATCTGTCCTATGTGACACCACTGATGAATGACAATACACTCAACATTGTTGTGAAAGCATGCCTTATTTTAGAACGTGGGAGTTTACTCATTTAGGGGCAAACGTACAACTGGTTTTAGCAGTAGCAAACGGCGATTCGGCCCGTTTGCAATCGCTAAAAAGGGTTCTCGCATGAAACAACCCATTTTTGGGAGTTGGTAGCCTGCTTTCAACTCAAAAAATAGGGTTTGCGAGTTGCTATTAGGAAGGAGCGTGCCGAGGGCGTCCCTTGCTAATAGCGAACTGCAGGGTAAAGTACAATCGTTTTGCAACCCGAATGCGGTCGAAAAATAATAATCCACATTTGTAAAGCGCACAATCACCCGTAAGGGTCTCTAGGCGCTGGAGGCCGTCGGGAAGATTAAGCGAGCTATTGCCCAGAGTCACATGGTGCTGGGCTAACCTGCCGCCGGTGCCGGGGATCGAACCGTGATCCCCAGATTCCAGCGTCAGTCGCCCTGGCCGCCACACCTCTCCCTAGTATACCCCGCAGTATACCCCGTATTTCAAGAAGGTGGTAAGCCACTCGCTAACAGGAAGGGGTCCCCTTAGTGATTGGCAGCAAAAACAGTTTTTAAAAGAAGGCACTGGTCCTACGGACCACTGCCTGCTCTTAAATGAAAAGTTTCTTTTTTGTTTTTGAAATGCATACAAGGCTGCATTAAAAAAAAAAAAAAAAAGTTGCCTATTTAAATAACAAACACGGACATGGGAGTCTGCTGTCCCCACCAGGCCACCATTCCTGCGTTATTGCCCATTCCCAATGGGTAGTAAATTGTGACCTGCCTCTTTAATATTGATGATGCAGGTCAATTGCGACCGCATTGGGAATTGCACAATGTGTCTGAGACCCATTAGTACATTTGTGAGTCTCTGAACTTTGCAAATAGCAAGTTGAAAAAGTAAATGGTCCTACATGTTGCCCATAATATTTAACAATGTTAATTGAATTATTATTTGAGAGACTGTCCTTAATTAATAGACAATGATTTAGAAATATTCATTTGATGAAATGAAAATAATTGTTCCCTTTATGTTAATGTGCCTCATGATTAACTCATGGTTTATGAAAGTCTAAACGGGTGCAAACATGTCTGTATAACCTTTAGTGACATCATTTCTAGTACCTAGCCATCGTCGCATGTGTTACTTGGTTTTAAAAAAAAACAAATTAATTATGCAATGTTTGCATTAATGGTACATGTAGGTACTATCAAATGAAGTTCTTAGTCACACTTACAATTGAGAAATGTGATTATTCATTGAATGCTAATACATCATGAACTAAATTTATAAAGAAAGCAAAATCACGTATGTTTAATTGTGCACACGTATATAAAATGTGCACCTTATGATTTAATAGCTTAAATTGTCATGATTCTGTAGGCCTGTCCTTAACATGCTGCATATTAGATTTTCACTGTCTGCGGTTTCTGCTGATTTAATAAATTCCTGCAGGTGTTCTCTCGCTTTGTTGGTTTTATACATTATTGTATTAGCTATAGAAACATGCACTGAGAAAAGGACCTTTTTCGGGGAGCACACACAACCTGTAAGGCTAATAAATACACAATGGCATGCACCCAACCCTAGGGTGAGAAGGACACTCCCTTTGCATGTCCAGTGTGGGGTTTTTGACAGCTGTCGCAGCCTGTGACGTGTAAACCCCTTAGACAATTTATTCCTTAGAATGTTGCAACTAAAGAGGTGTGACTTGCAGTCTTATGGACTACAACCTACTATTTGCCTGGAATGAGGTGTGCAGACTTTCCTTTCCCTGAACGAGAGCAAACCTCTTGTCTCAGGACTCTTGTGGACTTCCTTGCTGAACCCCTTCTGCAGCCCGATGCAGCCCTCCCTTAAACCCTTTTTTCCCCAACTTCTTTTCCTGATTTCTAACTGCCCCTTGAATGGACTTTGAGAGGTTTAACCTCAAAGATTCTTATGGACTCTACTCTAAGTGGGGAAACTTTACCCCGCGGCAGAACCACAACTGACCTCTACTTGCAGTCACTATCCAGACTGCGACATAACCGACATTACCACATGTTCATGTCATGTCCATGCTCATTTCAATTACTTTGCTTAAAGGGGTGCATTGTTGGACTGGTGTTGGATTTTAAGTCCAAATCCAAAACATTTCCTACTGATAAACTGACTGGAGCTGCCATAGTAATTTATACAATTCCAAAGTCCAGTGCTCCCTTAAGCAAGACGTTGTAAAAACGTGTGTGGTAAATGAACGTGTGGTAACATTGCAGTCGGAGTAGTGACTGTGGAGTAAACACATGCATGGGAACTGCATCCAGGGTTTTGTCATACATCCTTCTAAGTGCGCCTTAAGCTGACACTTTCCTGATTCCTTGAAGACTTTTGACAGAGATGTGATGCAAATGATTTTCCCTTCGTATTTGCTGCACCATTGCGTTTCTTTCCCGTATAGAATTCTTTGACTACTAAGACACTTCAAACAACTGTATCATTTTCCCTTGAAGGGCTGTGCTTCTGAGATTTAGATTTCTAATGTATAGTACAAATAACTTCAGAATGTTTTCAGAACATTATGTATTGGCGCTGGTGTTCTGCATAGCAGCTGTTGAGCTTCCTGTTTGTATAATTCTGGTTTGCCTAAATTTCTTCTGGAGACTTTGTCTACCTGTTGTCATATTGTACCTCTAATGTATGGTAGTGAGAGTAAGCTATCTGTACCTTATTCCTATTTTGAAATTAGGACTGTTCAACTTGGCTAAGGATCCCTGGTCCTAATTGTTCAGAGGGATAGTGCCCCTTTTTGCATGGTTGCCCCCACTTTTTGCCAAACTTTTGCTGTACTTTGACTGAGTGTGCCCTGGGTTCCTGCCAACCAAGTACCAATGTTCTTTCCCTAAATTGCACTGTTTTAAAACCCAATTGCTAACTCTCTGGCACATGCAAGTCCCTTGTGAAAGGTACCATAGGCATTGTGACGAAAGATGACCTCTAAGGCCTGCAGGACATGTTGTGCCACCCCTAGAGACCCTGTACCTTGTACCTTTATACACACACTCTGCCCTTGCAGGCTGAGTGTTTTGATGCAGAACAAAGTGAAGAGTCGACATGGCACACATGCCATGCCTACAACACACTGCATAGGTAAGCCACCCTTCTCGCTGGGTGCACTATACCAGTGGTGAGGGTACAGGTGCATGAGCCTCCACAGCTCTACGATGGCCTTACTGAAAACTGGGAAGTTTGGTATCACACTTCTCAGCATATTCAACCCACACTGATGCCAGTGTGGTATTTAATGAAAAATGCACCCTGAGGGCATCTTAGAGATGCCCCCTGAAAAACGACCTAAGTCTAGTGTCCTGGCCTAGTGGCTGCTTACCAGCTGCCACCACCAGACATATTTCTGGACCCTGGGTCGAGAGCCTGCCACTATCGGGGTCCTGAAACAATGCATATCCTGGGACGAGGTGCCAAGCCTCCAACCCATAATGGACAGGGTCCACGAAGTGTAAGCTTCAAAGGCTTGCCACCTTTGTGAACTACCCCAGCCAGTTTCAGTTTAGAAAGCTTAATTCGGTTTGCATGACACTGATGGAGCAATATTTTGCACGTTACGCGACTTTCTCGTACTCATGAACCTCGAATAACTATAATAAAATAACTCAACATGTTCGTCTTACTAATTTTCCCTTTATTCTGACATTTTGGGCGTCCCAGAGACGCTTGCCTATGTGTACTAAACAGTAATAACGCTTGCTAATAAAATGGCCGCTGCTTAGCGGGAAATTAGTCTGCACATGCGTCGGTCATAGTCATGTGACGTGACGTACTCGCAGTTCTGGTGGGAAATATTTGCTCATGCGCAGTACAGCTAATATGGCCGCTTTGTCTTCTCATATGCTCCGTGCTTGCCAAGCTGCTTTTTCAAAACTGTTTGTTATGCATGTACTCTAACGCTATAGATATTATAAAGTAAGGGGTATAGAGTAGATATTCATTTTTTCCTGTATTTCTAAATTGTTTTCGCTTACTTTTCATGTATCGCACTCTTGGGGGTCTGAGGAACACTCGTGATTCCATATTGAACAGCCTTTCTGCGCATGACAGTCTTCTGCCGGTGACATTGAAAACTTGCCAACCTGAAGTCCCAGCCAAGATGTGCCTGGGAAGATGCACCTTCGCCTAGCAGAAGAGGCTGAATTGCTTTCAATGTATCATAGTTCATAGATGTACTATTGTAATAAGAATGTTAGGTCATGGGAAACCCAAATTCAATAGGCGGTCCCAGATCATGTAAATGCAGGCTTGTAGAAATGAAATATGATTGGTGTGTTGACCTATCCTACTTGGGGACCAATCGAAACTGAGGATTCTTACACTTGCAACATTTGGGGGGTGGTACAGTGACCTGAAAACAGTATAACTAGCCTAGGTTTAGCTAGAGAAATTGTCCGACTTGTCCGAATAGCTGACCTGTCACTGACCCAACGCACTCAATAGGTGACTTGATACAGAGGGCTACGGAGCACACTGTCCGAAATTTCCATAGACTCAAGGGTTTTGTTGAGAAACCTTAAGTGCTGGCGGAGCACTTTGCTGGGGAGTTCGATAACCCAATCGGGGTTCTGACTGATAGCTGCAGAGAGGGTGGAGCGCAGGCGTTGCTTCTGAACTGCGGGTGCTGGTCGTGCCTTGGTGGTCCTGTCCTGATCCTAATCTGGGTTTCCTGTCCTGTCCTGGGGTGTCCTTTTCATCCTTGCTGTCCTACTGGCGACTGTCCTTCCTTGGGGTTCCTCCCGTCCTTAACTGACCCGTGGCCAGGGTTGGTCTTCACACCACTTTAGGTAAATATAGTGCTGAAAAGTCTACTCTGCACCTTCTATATTTTCCCTCTTTTGCTTTAATAAAGTCATACTCTTGCAAAATTGATTTTCCATGCTTTTGCGCATCTCCGAATGAACAAGTCATATATAAAGTTGTCGTTATTCTAGCATGTTCCATTTTCTTACCCATCCTTTAAGTTCATTCCTTTTCAGCTCATGATACATAATTGTTGCTTGTCTTTACCCATTATTTAGTCTATTCAAGTAATTGTACCGGTTAATTAGTATGGTCGATTTGCATTTTACCTATAGTTCCTCTTTATGGGGAAATACTTCACTGTGAAATTCTAGTATGCTCTTTATTCTTCCCCGTCCTTTAGTCTCTCCATATTAAGTCTAAATTCTGAAACTGCCGCCTAGTATGTTCCTTGTTCTTACCTTCCTTTAGACTCATAAATGGTTGATTTCATTTATTTCCTTTATGGATATGTGCTCTTTATGATCTTGGTTATCGACTGTTTGTTCATTGTGAACCTTATGGTTCCTGAGATTGAAGAATTTTAGATAAAGGTTTTCAACACTTCTTGAGTTTGTGGTTATTATAAAAGAACAAATAGAATATAAAGTATAAGTATTTTGCGTCTGCCTTTCTTTTACAGCTAGCTCCCTGATCCATTGTGATCTTAGGTACCCGTAACGGTGGATCGATACGTATGTGGTAAAAAGAATTGTTGGCCGGGTGACCTGCGCACTCTATCAGTATTTTTCTGGTAGCAGAGCTATGGTTAGGGACTAGTTAAAGTTAGGTAGGACTAGTTAAAATAGGTAGGTTGGATGCTGCTAAAAAAGAGTATTTGCTGCTAAACTGTGAACATCTATTGCTGCTAGATTGATCAATCACGTGAAATGTTTTTGCTTTAAAAATTATGAAATGTTTTAAATTGGTTTTCTTGCTGCTATATTGATATATGTTTTAACAAAACTCGTTAGCGATTGTTATATGTTGTCTGGAATCCCCGGGAAATTGAATAACGGGTGGTGAGGAGAATCCACGCCGTGGTGAGGTCATTGGGTCAAGGAAAATTGGTGCAGGTTAGGCAGAACTGGAAGCACTAATTAGGGTTTTCTGAATATATGATTGAATAAATGATAGCAAAGAATTCGCTGGCAAAACTTCTATTGTGATATAACCTAGTAAAGGTCACACAGAAGGAGTAGCAGGTTCATCTAAGCTTGATTGTTAGCAAAAGAGTTCGCTAGTGAAACTTTAGACTTAGTATATATCCCGGAAAGAAGTGGATGAGTCAAAAAGTAGCAGGTTCTCTGATGCTTGAGTGAAGGGTAGGCAGAAGAGATCTACTCGTAGTATTTGATAAGTAAATGGAAGTAGTTTACTTGCAGTGAAAGAATCTTTCCTTTCTAGACACTCGAGTACAGTGGCGAATGTTTCTACGTTGTAAATTAAATAAAGCACTTGCACTTAAAGAAAGAAATAAAAAGTTTCCGTTACCTTGTGAAGGAGGGAGTCAGTTGCGGAGCTGCTCTGACGTCACTCTGTGCCGCGCTGGGATTGGTGGAGACAGCGGGTGTGTAGCGGAGCTAGTATTGTAAAGGAGGGGTGAGTGCCGAAGCGTGAGAACTTGTCTCACGAAAAGGCCGTGCACCCATTGGTCGAGACTATTTGAAATCGCGCATTTAATTGGTTGTTGAAAAATAAATGACGCAATTGGATTGGAAGTGCCTTGTAAACAAAGTCGCTTGCGGGAAAGTATATGTGGCATATAACTAACCCGGAGACTAGACCTGATCCAAAATATTTAGGGTTTGGAAAAGAGAAGTGGAAAGGTCATAGATACGACATTATGTACGGAAACAAGAGGAAGATGACCTTAGTAAGCAGAGTGAAAATTTATTTCAAGAGAGACAAGCCTATCAAAACTAGAGAAGGAGTTGTCATTCCACCACCTAATACTCCCGCATCTTTCATGATGTTTCATAAAGGGTACCACTCTTGTGTGTGGTTGGAGAATTGGGTGGAATACACTAAAAATGACGGAGTTTTGGCATTTCCGTTAGAAGGTACATTTAATGGCAGGATTCTGTTCAACTTGAGAACCCGAATGAACGATTTACATCCCAGACCCAGATTAATGCAGTACGAAGCCCTAGAGGAATGGGAGATAGAGGCGTTTGAGAGGGACAAACCCCGAATGGATAAAGGGTTAACCAAATGGTATCCTAAAGTAAAACCCGAAACCCGAGAGAAAAGAATGAAAGAATGGAGACAGAATATGATAGTAGAAGGATTATACCCTATTATGTCACTAGGAGACCCGGTGGGGGGGGAAAGACAGAGAAGACCAAACATTGGGGGACCAGTGGGGATTCAGATGACGATTTGTTGGATGATTTGTTCATGAAAAATCCACCTCCTTAAAATGATGGACCCCGATCCTCTAGTGTAGGGGATGCTTGCCTGGGTCCTCCGTACCAAGAGGGGTCTAGACCTGTAAATGTAAGAGACAGCTGTCAAATACCTCCTTATCAGGAGATGCCGAGACCTTTTAGCACAGGAAATCCATTCATGAAACCTAATTATGGTGAGAGACCAAGTACGTCGCATCCAACTGTCCCAACCCTGACCCCGCAAATAGTACCCGAAATAAGCCTGGAAAGAATACTACAGGAGAGAGAGCAAGAGGCATTAATTAAACAAAGAACAGAGTTAATTCAGAAAATCTCCCAGCTAAATACCAGTCCTGAAGCCCTGACCATCCCAGTAACTATTGGACCAGTCGTTCCTTTGTATGGGGATAAACAGGGGTGTCCCAAGACACCGATTATTACCCCGGCTATAGTACAGCCAAGAATTGGTCGACAATCTAGCCAATCCGTCCTGCACTGCACCAGCCATTCCAGTCTCTCAGGAACTGTGCGATTCTTTAGCCTCTGCGTTTGAGGAGAAGATTAGGACAATTTTGAATAGACTGCAGATTTCTGGTCAGCCCGCATTGTCCTTATCTTCCCTTGCAGAACCCCTCCTTCTTGCGGGCCCTAAGAAGGATCATAATCGGGAAGGGTTCCCTCAGCTGTCTTGCTTTCCTATTCCTTCTTTGGAGGAGTTCTGCTGTTTGGCTAATGGCGTGTATTCAGGATCACCACTTGATCCTATGCCACATAAGATCTGGAAGGCATTTCAAGATGAGCTGTTTCCTCCACTTCACTCTATCTGTTGCCAGTCATTGAGCACAGCAGTAGTTCCAGACAGCTGGAAGTTGGCGATAGTTACACCATTGCTAAAGAAGGTCTCTTTGGATCCTTCAAGCCCGGCCAACTATAGGCTCATTTCGCTTTTACCAATTGCAATAAAAATTGTCGAGAAATGGGTCACGAGAGCACTATCTAGCTTTCTGGAAAATAACTCCTGCCTGGATACATCACAATTCAGCTTTAGGCCGGCTCACGGCACTGAGGCTGCATTGGTCACCGTGTTGGACGATCTACGAGCGCGTGTCGACATGGGTAAGTCAGCATTTTTAGTGCTGCTTGACATGTCGGCCGCGTTCGACACGGTGGACCATGCAGTACTATTGAGCCGCCTTCACAGCACAGGAGTAACTGGCTTGGCTTTGAGATGGTTAACATCATATCTCAGCAACAGACAGCAGGCAGTGGCGTTACCACCTTTTCGATCTGCTATTCGACAAGTGAATCAGGGTGTCCCCCAGGGGTCAGCGATCAGTCTGATCCTTTTCAATCTTTATCTTCGACCCCTGGTAGACCTGATAAAGTCATTCGGCATATCTGTCATCAATTATGCCGATGACACTCAATTGATTTTCTCATTTGAGGGCACAAAGGCAGTATCGAGGGACACTTTCCACTGCTGTATGTCGGCAACAGCAGAGTGGCTGCGAGTCAACTCGCTTCAATTTAATTGGTGCAAAACGGAGGTTCTTCATTGCTCCTTAGATCGTACCCCTCGTCCGCTTCTGGACGATTTTTGGCCTATTTCCATCTTAGGTACGGTAGAGGCTGCTGAATCGACCCGTAATCTGGGAGTCCTGTTTGAATCTAACCTGCAGCTTGATGCCTCTGTGAACAGGACCACGGCAACATGTATGGGCTTACTTCGTGCCCTACGCAAGATCTTACCGCTCCTCCCCATAGAGGGTAGGGCAGAGGTAGTGCGCAGTTCTATTCTTAGTAGATTAGACTACTGCAATGCACTACTTCTGGGAGCCCCCAAAATTTTGATCTTAAAGCTGCAGAGGATCCAAAACATGGCGGCCAAACTGGCTTTATCCCGCCCTCGCTCTGCTTCCTCTTCCGCAGCATTGGCTGATCTTCATTGGTTACCCGTCCAACAGAGATTTGCCTTTAAGGCTTTATGCCTTGTTTTTAAGGCTCTGCATGGACAGGGACCGATACCGCTCCAAAATCTTTTTTCCTGGTATCATGCTGCCAGACTTCTGAGATCCTCCTCCGCGTTTCTAGTGACGGTCCCTAGGATCAATAGAGTGAGGATGGGTGGCCGTGCTTTTAGTTTCACAGCCGCCACACTTTGGAACACCCTCCCGCTAGCGCTGAGGAGTAGACAAGATCTCACTTCTTTTTAAAAGGATCTCAAGACCTTCCTGTTTCCTAGAGCAATGTAATGTGGTTTATCTGTGGGAATGATGTGGTCTCAGCGCCAGGATACCGTTTGGGTGGCAGTTGCGCTTAATAAGTAATAAATACATACATACATATATACAAAAGAGCCCCTAATTGTAGATGATCAGGCAAGCGAATGCGAATCTGTAATTTCCTTGATGGATTTGCCAGTAAGAGAGCTGGAAAGGGGTTCACAGAGAAGGAACACTCCCTTCAGTTCAGGAGAAGTGCAGATTGAGTCAGCTTCTGGCACTAAACGTGCCACTGTAGTAACTCCTGAAGAGATCGAAAGATGGAGTCGAGAACTAGAGAAACCAAATTCCCCTTCGAAACCACTAGATATTTACAAATTAAGAATAGAATTAGAAGAACTAATGGCTGGAAATGTGGGGTTGGACAGACTAAATACCTTTTCTGAAGAAGAACTGCTTTTTATTTGTAAGAGCATCACTCGTAATACTAGGGTGTTCCATGAGAAGTTAGTGGACACCGCAGCTAGTATGGGGATTGATATTGGAAAATCTAAATCATTACAAAAACCCTACAGAGCAGAGTTCTCAGACCAAGATCTGGAAAATATGAATGTATCAGGAAAGAATGTACAGATCAGAGAATTAGTGAATCTGTTGCAAAAATGGGGAGAACTAGAAAAGTGGAAAGCCAGGTGAGCAAAGAAAAAGGAGGAGATTAAATCCAAAGAGATGACTTCTGAGTATGTCCTAAAAGAGGCAGACAAAGCAGAAAAATTATATCCGATGCGAGAAGTGCCAGGTGGAAAGTATGTACATGTTCCATGGTCCCGACAGGATATTGTGTCCTTTACAAATGATTTCCCTCAATTGCGAGCGAAGCCTGTAGATTGGTACCGACAGGTTGAGAAGTTTGTGAAGGTTCAAAAATGCCTGTGGAAAGATCTTTCCACTGCTGTATGTTGGCAACAGCAGAGTGGCTGCGAGTCAACTCGCTTCAATTTAATGGGTCCAAAACGGAGGTTCTTCTTTGCTCCTTAGATCGTACCCCTCGTCCGCTTCCGGACGATTTTTGGCCTATTTCCATCTTAGGTACGGTAGAGGCTGCTGAATCGACCCGTAATCTGGGTGTCCTGTTTGAATCTAACCTGCAGCTTGATGCCTCTGTGAACAGGACCACGGCAACATGTATGGGCTTACTTCGTGCCCTACGCAAGATCTTACCGCTCCTCCCCATAGAGGCTAGGGCAGAGGTAGTGCGCAGTTCTATTCTTAGTAGATTCGACTACTGCAATGCACTACTTCTGGGAGCCCCCAAAATGTTGATCTTAAAGCTGCAGAGGATCCAAAACATGGCAGCCAAACTGGCTTTATCCCGCCCTCGCTCTGCTTCCTCTTCCGCAGCATTGGCTGATCTTCATTGGTTACCCGTCCAACAGAGATTTGCCTTTAAGGCTTTATGCCTTGTTTTTAAGGCTCTGCATGGACAGGGACCGATACCGCTCCAAAATCTTTTTTCCTGGTATCATGCTGCCAGACTTCTGAGATCCTCCTCCGCGTTTCTAGTGACGGTCCCTAGGATCAATAGAGTGAGGATGGGTGGCCGTGCTTTTAGTTTCACAGCCGCCACACTTTGGAACACCCTCCCGCTAGCGCTGAGGAGTAGACAAGATCTCACTTCTTTTAAAAAGGATCTCAAGACCTTCCTGTTTCCTAGAGCAATGTAATGTGGTTTATCTGTGGGAATGATGTGGTCTCAGCGCCAGGATACCGTTTGGGTGGCAGTTGCGCTTAATAAGTAATAAATACATACATACATACATACAAAAGAGCCCCTAATTGTAGATGATCAGGCAAGCGAATGCGAATCTGTAATTTCCTTGATGGATTTGCCAGTAAGAGAGCTGGAAAGGGGTTCACAGAGAAGGAACACTCCCTTCAGTTCAGGAGAAGTGCAGATTGAGTCAGCTTCTGGCACTAAACGTGCCACTGTAGTAACTCCTGAAGAGATCGAAAGATGGAGTCGAGAACTAGAGAAACCAAATTCCCCGTCGAAACCACTAGATATTTACAAATTAAGAATAGAATTAGAAGAGCTAATGACTGGAAATGTGGGTTGGACAGACTAAATACCTTTTCTGAAGAAGAACTGCTTTTTATTTGTAAGAGCATCACTCGTAATACTAGGGTGTTCCATGAGAAGTTAGTGGACACCGCAGCTAGTATGGGGATTGATATTGGAAAATCTAAATCATTACAAAAACCCTACAGAGCAGAGTTCTCAGACCAAGATCTGGAAAATATGAATGTATCAGGAAAGAATGTACAGATCAGAGAATTAGTGAATCTGTTGCAAAAATGGGGAGAACTAGAAAAGTGGAAAGCCAGGTGAGCAAAGAAAAAGGAGGAGATTAAATCCAAAGAGATAACTTGTGAGTATGTCCTAAAAGAGGCAGACAAAGCAGAAAAATTATATCCGATGCGAGAAGTGCCAGGTGGAAAGTATGTACATGTTCCATGGTCCCGACAGGATATTGTGTCCTTTACAAATGATTTCCCTCAATTGCGAGCGAAGCCTGTAGATTGGTACCAACAGGTTGAGAAGTTTGTGAAGGTTCAAAAATGCCTGTAGAAAGATCTGGATGGGTTTTTCGATATCGTAGTTCCCGTAGATTTGTGGACAGAATGTAAAATTGCTGTTGATTGGCCTAGTAAAGAATACCAGAGGGACCCTCTCACAGGGGCTTCCTCTGATAATGTAATGAACAAATACAATCAGGTGATGTTACATCTGAAAGGAAAGGTGCCTGCAAAAGAAACTGATTGGACCAGAATAGATAGAACTACCCAGGATAGGGATGAAACTGTGCATTCCTATTACGAAAGACTGTTGCAGGTGTTCAAAACGTACAGCGTTATAGATAACATTGAGATGAAGGACATGACCCATTTCATTTACAGGTTTGTAAACGGTTTAAGACCTGAAATTTGCCAATGGATCAAAGACAACAAAATTTGTTGGCAGTCTAAGAAAATAGATGAGGTTTTAAGGTACGCCAAGTACTGCGAGGATGAGATGGCGGACAAACGAAAGGCCTTAAAGGAAAAAGTTATGTGGGCACAAGTAAAATTAGCTGAGCAACAAGAAAAGCAGTTAAATAAAATGAATACTAATACCCAAAACCAAAGTTCTGGGGGTGGAGGGAAGCCCAAAGTAAAAATGAGCCATGAGGAAGCCAAAAAGAAGTTCCCCTGTCACGGGTGCGGACAGATAGGGCACTGGAGAGACGAGTGTCCATACGCACAAAATAGTAACCCCCAAACTAATGATTTAAATCCACAGACGCAGAATGAAAAGCAAAGAAAGACCCAGCAACAGGTAAAGGCGAATCAGTTGCCCCGAGCACCTAGACCAAATTTTAAGGGTAAAGCACAGCAGGGTGAAGACATAGAAATTTGGGGAGGAAAGGAGGATAGAAATGCAGCAACTTCACAATTTTTGTTGAATGACACCTTCCTCTGTGATGAACCTTACTGACGGTGCCTGAGGGGAGAGGAAAAAGAGTGCGTGCTTGGCGCCTCTTTGCCGGTAGACCAGTCAGGGCCATACATTGAAGGAAACGTTGAAGGCAATGATGTCACCTTTCTGTTGGACACTGGGGCTACCCGTTCTACTGTAAGAACAGCAGACGTTCCAAACCTACCCCTCTCAGGAGAAGCGATCCAAGTAGTGAGTGTATCTAATCAATTGATTAGTACCCCAGTCACTGAGCCCATGGAGATTACAATAGGGAATTTCAAGGAAATGCACAGATTTGTTGTCTGTGATTCCAGTCCTGTAAACCTACTGGGACGTGATTTGTTGTGTAAAATGAACTGCACCATCTTTTGCACACCAAAGGGCGTCGAGATTCAAACCCCAGACGAAGATGGAATATACAAATTAATGCTAATAAGACCTGACTCAGAAATTAAAAGACTGACGGTAAAGGACTTACCTGAAGAACTCCAACAGGCAGTGAAACCAGAAGTATGGGATTTTACTGGAAAAGATGTAGGACTAATGGCAAATGTTGACCCAATTAAAATAGCCATAAAGGAAGATACAGTTTACCCAAATACTAAACCATACAAAATGAGTGCAGAAGTAAAAGCAGGAGTTGCCATTGAAATAAAAAGATTGCTAGAAGCAAACATCATACAAGAAGTGTTGAGTAGTCCTTGTAACTCCCCGATAATTGGCATCAAGAAACCTAGTGGTAAGTACAGAGTAGTGTAGGACCTGCGAAAGGTAAACAAAATTGTTGTTCCTTGCTGTCCTATTGTTCCGAACCCAGCAGTGATTTTATATCAGATTCCATGGGATGCTGAATGGTTCACCGTTATTGATTAATGTCACGCATTCTTTTCAATCCCATTGCATCCAGATAGCAAATTTCTTTTCTCCTTTGAATTCGACAGTCACGTGTTCGTTTGGAATCGCGTCCCTCAGGGGTATACAGAAAGCCCCTCAATTTTTAATCAGATTCTGAAAAAGTGCCTTGAATCCTTAGTTTTACCTGGAGACTCAGTTTTGGTGCAATATATAGACGACCTCTTGGTGGCGTCTAAAAGTCAGAAAGATTGTGTTGTTGACACTATTGCCTTACTGAACCACTTAGGTGAAGGAGGACACAAGGTATCACCTGACAAACTACAGTTCTGTACTAATTCAGTAAAATATCTGGGGCACCAGATAGAGAAAGGTATCAGGAGGGTTACTTCAGAAAGAATTAGGATAATTCGAAACATGCAGTTACCCAACACTCAGAAAGAGATCAGAATGTTCCTTGGGGTTGTAGGATACTGCAGACAGTGGATTGTGGGATTTGCAGTCCTAGCAAAGCCATTGATAAAAATGACAAGGAAAGGAGCAAAGGACCCAGTGGAATAGAATGAGGAAGGCATGACAGCGTTTACAAAATTACGAGAATGTCTGTGTACCGCTCCTGCATTGGGAATGCCTGATTATTCGAAAGAATTTGCACTGTTTTGTGATACACGAGACAATTGTGCATGGTCAGTCCTAACTCAAGAGCATGGTCTGACTAGACGTCCAGTAGCATACTTCTCTGCTACTTTGGATACAGTGGCCGCTGGATTACCTGGATGTCTGAAAGCAGTAGCTGCAACTTGCATGAGTCTTGAACAGAGTGAATCCATTATTATGGGACATCCTGTAACTGTGTATGATCCACATGTAGTTGTAATCTTACTGACCAGAACTAAAACCCAGTATCTCACACCTAGTCGGCTGACTAAATATGAGAGGATTCTTGTGGGTGCTGCAAATGTAACAATTATTCGGTGTAACATATTGAATCCAGCTACCCTATTGCCAGAGACATTGATTGCAGAAGCAAAGGGAGAGGTCGAGCACGACTACATTGACCTGACTGAGTTTAGTACCAAACCACGCCCATATATCAAGGAAATGCCCCTACTTATGGAAGATTACGAACTGTTTGTAGATAGCTCATGCCTGAGACACGAGAATGGAGGCTTAAGTGCTGCCTATGCTGTAGTCACAGTATCCCGTGCTGTAGAAGCATCCTATCTATTTGGAGTAAAGTCTGCACAAGTAGCCGAATTGATTGCATTGGCAAGAGCCTGTAAAGTTGGGAAAAATAAAAGAGTAACCATATACACTGACAGTCAGTATGGTTATGGGGTTGTGCATGACTTCGGCCAATTGTGGCTGCAAAGAGAGTTCCTGACTTCTTCAGGTACTCCTATCAGAAATGGAAAAGTGGTACAGGAATTACTGGAAGCAATCCAGTTACCAAAAGAATTGGCAGTGGTCAAATGTGCTGCTCACAAATCTGGCGAGGACAATGTGACAGTAGGTAATAATTATGCTGACCAACTAGCCCAACATTGTGCAAGACATCAAATGTCAGTCAATATCAAATTGGGAGGGAGCGGAAACAGCTGCCAACTTATGGTGTTTGAAAGTGTACATACGTGGGAGGAATTGAAAGAATTGCAGGATGCAGCAACACCTAAGGAAAGGAGAAGATGGAGAAAGTTTGGGTGTCACCAGAGGAGTGAGGATGGTGTCATTGTATGCCCCGATGGTATGCCTGTATTGCCTGACAGCTTGCTTGTTCCAATGGCCCGGCTAATACATGGAAATACACACATTGGTAGGGATGCCATGGTTCGTGTCTTTCAACAGACATGGTTCAATTCGAAGTTCAGGAAGATAGCAGAGAGACTCTGCCAGAGGTGCTTGACATGTCAGCAGTACAATGCCGGGAAGAGAACAGTAGTTGCCCTGGAAAAAAATTGGAAAAGCAGAAGGCCCTTTTATAAGATTGCAAATTGATTTCATTCAGTTACCCCCTTGTAGAGGAATGAGGTACGTCCTTGTCATTGTTTGCCTGTTTTCCAAATGGGTAGAAGAATGATGCCATCACTGTAGCTAAATTGTTACTACGGGAACTGATACCTAGGTTCGGGGTTCCAGTCACTATTGAATCAGACAGAGGTGGGCATTTTCAGAATGAAATAATTGATCAGATCTGTGGAGCATTCAAAATTACTCAAAAACTGCACTGTGCATATCGCCCAGAGGCTTCTGGAGTGGTGGAACAACTGAATGGCACTATCAAGTCGAGATTAGGAAAAATGTGTGAATCTACTGGCATGAACTGGATAGAGGCTTTACCTCTCGTTCTAATGGGCATCCGAAGTATTCCAGACCGAAATACAGGCCTGAGTCCCCATGAGATCCTGATGGGAAGAGTAATGCGACAAGCATGGGTACCAGGACACAAACTGATAAGCATTTCTGATGATTTGGTACTTGAGTACTGCAAGCAACTGGGTGACCAAGTACGTTCTCTCTCTCACCAGATTGGGGAAGACGCAGTCGCCAGTCCAGCAACCCCAGTCCACAAACTGAATTCAGTGGACTGGGTGGTACTTAAGAAGCACACCTGATCAAGTTGCCTTGCACCGAAGTGGGGAAAGCCAAGACAGGTGATCCTGGTGACCACGACAGCGGTGAAGTGTGCAGGAGTACCAAAGTGGATCCATGCCAGTCATACGAAGAAGGTAACCAAAGACGAAAAAACTGACGCTGAAGGTTGTCCAGCTGAGGGGTCTCCGGATGTTGGTCCTGAAGTAGCTGATGACGAACAACCGAGCACCAGTCAAGATGAATGGATCCCAGTGATCGACCTGACTGTTGATCCGATAAGAACCAGAAGCCAGACATATGCAGACAGAGAGTGGGATAGTGAAGAAGAGACAGGTATAGAAGGAGACAATCAGATTATCGAAATTCATGTCAAATCTGATGAGGAAGAAAGTCACGTAGGGACAGAACAAGTTATCGACACACCTCCAAGAACTCCTGAGATTGAAAAGGGACAGATAGAGACTAGGGCGAAAGTTCAAGCGGAAGAAAATCAAGGGTTCGAAGTGCTTGAAGAGGATCAGATAGAAATAGACGAATGTGTTCAGGAGACAGAAAGTGAAAAGTCCAAAAGACAAATCCAGTCTACACCTGAACAAGGCCAGCTTAGCAACCAGGCAGAAGAAAAAGAAATATGACCTGGAACTAGCCAGATAGAAAGGGAGGAAACAGGAGCAGAAGCGCCACAACAGAACGAAAATAAAAGAGCATTGGAGGAAAGCCCAACAACAGTGCCAGTTAAAAGACTCAAGAAAAAGAATAGAGAACCAAGGTACATCAAAAGACTGAGACTAAGACTGAAAACAGTAGAAGAAAAGCTTGAGCAGAAGAAAAGCTTGAGCAGAGGAAACAAGCTTCCAATAAAACAGAGCCACCTGGAGAAAGCACTAAGCGAAGAAGTGCTCGAATAAAAAGACTGAACGAAAAATATCAGGATCCTGAATGGACTTACCTGGTGTTGGAGGAATTTGAGGATCTTGAGATAAGTGATGAGAATGATGAAGAACTGACTACTGACCAGTCTGCCGAAGAAGACGAACCAACCTAAGGTTGCCCAGTGTAAGCTACCTGTGCAAAGCTACAAAGAGGGGTTGGAAAGCTTCTTTTGAACGAAAAATGTCTGATTCAAGTGTGAATGGAAGACCGAGACGAGGTTGTTGTAAAACATGCTGCCAAGTATGTTTATGTAGTGTAGCTATAGTACTGATCCTTTGGATAGGACTAACAATAACCCTTCCTTCTATGATGAGCAAGAACCCAAGTCTGTACCCAAATAATAATTTACCTGACGACACTGTAGAATCACATACTAGAAAGACACCACGAAGAGTAGACTTGTTGGACAAACCACTTAGTCTAAAACGAAGACAATTAAACTTAGAAGCACCAGATGAGGAAGGATTACACTTTAACAAGATTAAGACGCATTTAAATGTTTTCGCAAACCTGTTATTGCATTATGTAGAAACTATGGAAATAGACGACTGTTGTGTCTGCATGAAGCTACCTACTTCAATAGCTGAAGGGGTGACTTACCATCACCTGCCCTTAACTTATGGAATTTCTTGTAGTATACTAACTAGTTTATTTTATAAAAGAGGACCTTTACAGTATTACTATTCAAACTCTGACGTGACATTTTCTGAACTTCCTGTTTGAAGAAACCTGAATCCTGTAAAGACGACTAGAGATATAGCTAAGTTCATGAGTGATTATTTTCTAACTGTAGGAAAAATTAATATAGATGATGTACATAAAAATAACCGGACCTGTTCTTTACATGAGAAGGAAAAGGAGTTTCTGGACATGGTAGGGAAAAGAAGAGAGAGTTTCCAAAAGAAAGCTAAAGACAGGAATCATAAAGTTCCTAAATGGGCAGAAAATATAGGGAGCACCTCAAATGGTGGAGCAAATGCTGCTATGCTCCTTGATTTCAAAAAGAAGGGGAAGCTCTGTCTTAAAAGGGAAAAGAATAGTTATTATAACAATGTTTTCATTGGTTCCAGTGAATGCGAGCATAATTACAAAGTAATTGGAGGGTGGGGTTTCAAAGATGGGACAGAGCCAGTGTTTCCTGGAATTTATTTTATTTGTGGGAACAAGGCTTACTTCAAATTACCCGACCATTGGTACGGGAGTTGCTATTGTGTATTTTTAGTGCAATAATACCTGCAGTGGGAGTGGTTCTGAACTCAAACAAAATTTACAAACTGTCAACAGTAGTAGATCGGTTGTCTACCGACACTGCGGGAGGTTTCCTGATGGTCAATACCGAAATGGTTGCGATCAGATCAATGGTTTTACAGAACCGACTTGCCCTTGTGTAACAACCTGGGGCCGTCACGCATACAGGAAAATATTCAATATACAAATGGACACCTGGCCACTTCTACCTCTAACCCATTTTACCCCCTACAGAACATCGACACGGACGTGGACATTCAATCAGAACACTGGCCCTTTAACGCTGACTGGGAATACCAGTGGGAGGAGTCAAGACAGGACACTGAGACGTCTTATTCCAGGGAGAACGACTCAGGAGCGTGTTTATTCACCTGGAGAGAGGAGACCGGAGCGCGGAGTGGAGACAGAGCGAGAGACGGAGCGAGACGGAGTTCGGAAGCAAGTGACGAGGGAAAACCGGGAACCGTTGAGGAGGAAGTGGAGGCGAAGCCAGAAGGCCACCGACACTACGAGCCGCCCAGCCATACACCCAGGGGAGGTGTATGGCTCAACCAGGTACGAGACCGATTCAGGGGCTGGGTCAAACGTACAGCAGTTAGTTCAGATTAAACCTGGGTTGTCCATACCTTGTCCGGGTGCACCCTTCCCCGAGCACTAAACACCCATCACGTCGGTTATAGTTTGCGTGTGTGTCACCTATGGTTTGGTCCTCACTCCCTTACCCCATCATGTAATTGAAATAGCGGACAGACCACTGATATACTCTGTCTTCTCTCCTGTATCCCCCAACGAGCGGCAAGACGGAACCCGAAGAACATAGTACGAGGAGAAGACCCGGCAGAGAGCAGAGGGCAGCGGCGGCGGAATCTCGGATCAGAAAGACCGCGCGAAGCCGTTCTCCCAGGACGAAGAGAACAGTCAAGAAGAAAAGCTCAGACTTATTGTATACTAAAATAAAACCCACAAAAACTAAGATCAACGTTTTGCCTATTCCTCCCGCGCCCGTAACACCTTGACACCTTATTAGCAAAAGAGGGCAGAGTCTGCAGAATGTTGAAAGCGCAACATTGTTGCACTTACATACCTGATAAAAGCTTGGGAATCCAAAGGTATGTGAGGAACATTACTAATTTGGAAAAGGAACTTAAACCACTGGAGGTTGACAGTGCTTGGAAGAGGCTTACTGATGGTCTCTCCGCTGTAGGTCATTGGTTTGCAAATTTAGGTAGAGGATTGTTGTTTAAGGTACTGATGCCAATTGCGGGAATAGGTTTTGTCATATTCCTCATATTTGTTTGTTGCAAATGTCGCAAACACCAAAAGAAATATACTGTGAACAGGAGAGGCATGAAACGGAGTGTGGATGAACTTGAATTAGAGGAACTGAATAATCAAATTTATAAAAGGGTGAAAAATTCTCACCCTAACAAAGAAACGAAAGAAAATTTGAATCGAATGTTGGAAGAGATTGAATTGGGCAAATTGTGAAAGTTGGCATCTGATTCTATTGTTTTGTGATGATAGTAAATATCATCAAAGAGGGGATTGATGGAGCAAGATTTTGCACGTTACGCGACTTGCTCGTACTCATGAAACTCGAATAACTATAATAAAATAACTCAACATGTTCGTCTTACTAATTTTCCCTTTATTCTGACATTTTCGGTGTCCCAGAGACGCTTGCCTATGTGTACTAAACAGTAATAACGCTTGCTAATAAAATAGCCGCTGCTTAGCGGGAAATTAGTCTGCGCATGCGTCGGTCATAGTCATGTGACGTGACGTACTCGCAGTTCTGGTGGGAAATATTTGCTCATGCGCAGTACAGCTAATATGGCCGCTTTGTCTTCTCATATGCTCCGTGCTTGCCAAGCAGCTTTTTCAAAATTGTTTGTTATGCATTTACTCTAACGCTATAGATATTATAAAGTAAGGGGTATAGAGTAGATATTCATGGTATACAGTGTATTCATTTTTTCCTGTATTTCTAAATTGTTTTCGCTTACTTTTCATGTATCGCACTCTTGGGGGTCTGAGGAACCCTCGTGATTCCATATTGAACAGCCTTTCTGCGCATGACAGTCTTCTGCCGGTGACATTGAAAACTTGCCAACCTGAAGTCCCAGCCAAGATGTGCCTGGGAAGATGCACCTTCGCCTAGCAGAAGAGGCTGAATTGCTTTCAATGTATCATAGTTCATAAATGTACTATTGTAATAAGAATGTTAGGTCATGGGAACCCCAAATTCAATAGGCGGTCCCAGATCATGTAAATGCAGGCTTGTAGAAATGAAATATGATTGGTGTGTTGACCTATCCTACTTGGAGACCAATCAAAACTGGGGATTCTTACACTTGCAACATTTGGGGGGTGGTGCACTGACCTGAAAACAGTATAACTAGCCTAGGTTTAGCTAGAGAAATTGTCCGACTTGTCCGAATAGCTGACCTGTCACTGACCCAACGCACTCAATAGGTGACTTAATACAGAGGGCTGCGGAGCACTCTGTCAAAAATTTCCATAGACTCAAGGGTTTTGTTGAGAAAACTTAAGTGCTGGCGGAGCACTTTGCTGGGGAGTTCGATAACCCAATCGGGGTTCTGACTGATAGCTGCAGAGAGGGTGGAGCGCAGGCGTTGCTTCTGAACTGCGGGTGCTGGTCGTGCCTTGGTAGTCCTGTCCTGATCCTAATCTGGGTTTCCTGTCCTGTCCTGGGGTGTCCTTTTCGTCCTTGCTGTCCTACTGGCGACTGTCCTTCCTTGGGGTTCCTCCCGTCCTTAACTGACCCGTGGCCAGGGTTGGTCTTCACACCACTTTAGGTAAATATAGTGCTGAAAAGTCTACTCTGCACCTTCTATATTTTCCCTCTTTTGCTTTAATAAAGTCATACTCATGCAAAATTGATTTTCCATGCTTTTTCGCATCTCCGAATGAACAAGTCCTATATAAAGTTGTCGTTATTCTAGCATGTTCCATTTTCTTACCCATCCTTTAAGTTCATTCCTTTTCAGCTCATGATACATAATTGTTCCTTGACTTTACCCATTATTTAGTCGATTCAAGTAATTGTACGGGTTTATTAGTATGGTCTATTTGCATTTTACCTATAGTTCCTCTTTATGGGGAAATACTTCACTGTGAAATTCTAGTATGCTCTTTATTCTTCCCCATCCTTTAGTCTCTCCATATTAAGTCTAAATTCTGAAACTGACGCCTAGCATGTTCCTTGTTCTTACCTTCCTTTAGACTCATAAATGGTTGGTTTCATTTATTTCCTTTATGGATATGTGCTCTTTATGATCTTGGTTATCGACTGTTTGTTCATTGTGAACCATATGCTTCCTGAGATTGAAGAATTTTAGATAAAGGTTTTCAAAACTTCTTGAGTTTGTGGTTATTATAAAAGTACAAATAGAATATAAAGTATAAGTATTTTGCGTCTGCCTTTCTTTTACAGCTAGCTCCCTGATCCATTGTGATCTTAGGTACCCGTAACGGTGGAATGGTAAGTCGGGTACACTGGAAATAAATAGGAAGGAACAAGGGATACTGGTAGTAGAGTGTATGGTAGCCCGATTAATAATATGGTAAATTGAAGTTTATGGGCCCGATACGTATGTGGTAAAAAAAATTGTTGGCCGGGTGACCTGCGCGCTCTATCAACACAACCATCAAAGCAGCAGTAAATCAAGAAAGTAAATTCAGTAATATTTAACATAAAATCATTCTAGTTCAAGTTTACAGTTACTCTACTAAAATAGGAAAGGTTGACTGCGCATTCCACAAATTAGGCCACTATGTGGTGCACCAACGGTTCAACATTATTTTTAAAATAATAAAAATAGTTCAAGCACTCACATGCAGACTAGTAGCAGCAAATGAAGAGAGTATTACAATAAAGTGCATAATGCTAAGAAGTATTTTAACTAGGGCTTTAGCCATTATTCATTGCTCGTTAAAGTGACATGTGCCTGAGTAAACATTCGGGTTCTTGTGGTACATTGTAAACATTTTCCACCCCGAGATAAAGTGTCTTGTGCTTGAATAAAGATTCACCATAGCTGATAATTATAATAGTTATAGTATTATCGCTTTCCTGGCTGCTCTGCATTTCAGTATATACAATGCAACCCGAAAACAAATGTCTGTATTTTCAAAGGCACATAATAAGTTCATTGCGTCCACTGTTGTACGAACATTATATTTTAAAAGGATGGGCTTCAAATAAAATTTCCTTAAAAATATATAAAATTTACAAAAGAGTATAAAATGGCAACAACTCTGGCTAGAGGTATTATCACATGGACATAACATAGTGGATCTCTCTCCTGTTACAGGGAAGGATACCAAGTGATGTGCAATCCCAAACCTCAAGCGTATTAAAACAAAGTGATGTGAAAGTCTGGATACATTGGACAAATAGGCCTGAAAACCGCTTTTGAGTTCAAGTTGCCTAGTTAATTTCAGTCGCTCTCCCCTTTTATATGACAAGAAGGAATCCTTAATTTCCTTCTTTGTAAAGGGGATTGCGTATTCAGACACCTTTAAAATATTAAAATCAAACAATGTACCGTACCAATGTATAATGTAACTAAGCCATGGGATGCGGGAGGCGTACTCTAATTTAAGGCAATCTTGGATTATTTTCTGAGTGAACTCTGTCTCAGTTTCATACCAGATCGAACGCCACAAAAGTAATGGGCGTAAAGCTGCTAGGTCCGATATGTAGTTCAGGCCGGTTTCTTGATGGATTAAATCAATAGAAGCCGAAACAGGGACACTCAGTAGTCTTTTAAAAAGCAATTTTCGTTTTTTTGAAGTTGGGCTGTAGACGAATGGCCCCATATACCGGCTCCATACAGGGCTGAGGAGACACATCTGGCATTATATATGGTTATCATGTCTTGTAACCTACGGTCCCCTAGTTTACTAGCAAAACGAAAAATTCCATTTGTGTTCCTTATCATTTTGTGTCTAATGTTTTCTTGTTTGCATACCCTTTTACTATTATATTCAAAAGTGACACCAAGGTAACAAAAAGATGTAACAGCTTCTATTTTTGGACCCTCAAGAAAAAAAAGGCCTTAATGTCTTCTTCTTCTTCCCGCAGGCCATGGTATAGGTCTTTGATTTATTAATTAAAAGTTTTCTATCCTCAATAAAATTTAAAAATTCATTAATAAGTCGCTGGAGGCCTAGAGGGGTGCAAGAGATTAAAACAGCATCGTCAGCATATAACAAGACAGACACCACCGTATCATCACTTTTTGGGACATCTGCCGAGATGTTATTTAAAATTGTGGCTATTTGGTTGATAAAGAGGGAAAATAACAGAGGTGCCGATACGCAGCCCTGCCTTATACCTCTTTTTACTGGGAAAAAGGGGGTTCGCTCGCCTGTGGGCCCTTAGCGCATACTGCATATTAACCTCTCATATACTCGCGCCAAGAAGAATACTATCTCCTCAGGGGCTCCAGATTCAAGCAATACTTTCCATAACAGGGCATGGTCCACCAAATCGAACGCACTACTTAGATCAGCAAAGCACAAAAACAAGTAGCCCTCCTTGGCAACTGTGTACTTGCTGATGAGTAGATCCAGATTTACACATTGTTCAATCGTTCCCATACCCTTCCGGAATCCGAATTGGGCTGGGGTTAATACTCTGCAATCCGTGGCCCAAGTTTCCAGTCTTTTTAAGAGTACCCTGCTCATCACCTTTATAGAGGAGTCCAGTAATGAGATTGGCCGGTAATTACAGGCCTCTGAGCATGATCCCTTTTTATGTAATGGGACAATGATTGACTGTGCCCATGTTACAGGAAAATTCCCCAAAGCCGATGTATTAAAAATTATTGTAAGGAGCGGCGCCCACAGATCCATCAGATCCTTATAAAGGTCTATTGGGACGCCGTCCGATCCCGGTGCTATTCCCCCTTTGCTATTTATCAACCCATCCCGCACCTCTTCCACGTCGATTAACAGCGGTAGTCTTGGCCACGTATAATCGTTGTCTAAAAATAAGTTTAGCACCAACCTATCAGGGTTAAAAATATTAGAAAAATGTTGAATCCATTCAGCGCAGTTTACGTAAGATGTTAATTCGGGTGCACAGTTCTCCTTCAAAAAGGGGCTGTTAACAGTTTCCCAGAATAGTTTGCTGTTTTTTGGTATCAGCGGCCATATTTAATTTATCCCAGGCTTCAGTTCTCAATTCTTTTTTATGTGTCAGCAAAATTATTTTGTAACTTTTTCTAAGTTCCTGAATTAACAGTTGATTACGAGGCATAGACCCTAGCGCCATTTTAAGTTTCTGTAAAGCCTGGGTACATTTTGAGTCGAACCACCTCGTGCCACCCTGTTTATCCACTCTGGGGATTTTGGTCAATACTTTCTTAATTACATTATTTATTTCTGCAAAGTTAATTAGTAAAATTCCAGGTGTAACATCCTTGTTTAAGCAACAATCAATAGCATCCCTACTTCTAGTAACCACCTCTGCTTGAATCTTTGGCGGGTCAAGACCAGCCCACTTTATTCTCATCCCGAACAGGGACAATATCTACAAGTCGGTCCTCAGTGTTGAGTGTTTTCCCACCCCAGTCTAATAATATTATGGAGATACTATTGTGGTCACTAACCACCTGCTCTGTTATCCAAAGGTCAATAAAACAACTATGTTCAGATAATACAATGTGGTCTATATTACTATTCCCAAATCCCATTCCTCCCAGTGAATGTTGGGCATTTGATGTGACCTTTAGTCATGGAGCAATCTAAAAGCTCAAGGTCGAATTTTGCCATGAGTGTGTTTATAGCCATGCCATAATCACAATGTGGAAAATGTAAATTATTGTCATCATTTGTGGAGGAAATAGTATGGGGCTTCATAAATCCACAAGAGTTGGTTAGGGCCATCGGGCAAACACGAATATTAAAATCACCCGCCCACAAGATAACTACAAGTTTTCTTGAAAGATTTAATACTCTATCTATTTCCTTTTCTAGTGGACCTAATGGTGATTGTCTTTCCTTGTTAAAAATGTTATTGTAAAAATTTATTAAGACCAAGTCCTTGCCCTTCGGGAACATTAGTCTTAGGACTTGGCTATAGTTGCCAATTGAGGCGTAACTTATAATTTTGCACCCCACTAGTTTTGTTGATATGAGCAACAGTAACCCACCTTTGGCTCTTCCTGTTTGAGAGGGTACAGCGTTTAAACAGAAAGAGGTATAACCTTCCACTACAACCTCTTCAGTACTCCATGTCTCTTGTAGGCAGATGAAATCACTACCATGTCTTATAAAAGCCTGCCAAAAAGGGGTATCCAACTTTCTCTTCAAACCTGCGATGTTCCAGGTTGTTAATGTGTACCCTTCGTGTCCTAAGCCCCCAACGGCCTCTACATTCGTATCTAGAATTGAACTTACATTTGACTGTTCACCCCCATTTGGCGACCACTCAATAGGAGTTACTATAACATGTTCACAGATCACGCTATCCTCATTAGTTCCACCATCCCTACTCCCCGAATCGTCACCTATATTAAAAATTAAGTTATTTCTTTCAACACAACCTGTATCATAAGGGTCATTTACTGACAACTGGTCTATCTTGTGTCCCAGGGGTACCCTTTCTGGTACTTTATGTCAGTCATTTTCCTCCATCATAGTCAAACATTCGAATCTGTTAAACAACGGGATGGGAGGTCGCATTGGGTGTACTACTCGTGGGGGAGATAGGTTGTTAATATTAGGGTTGGGGCCCAGCATTCTATAAACAGGTACTGGAGGATTAGCCCATAAATGTTTGTAAAAATACCCCAAAGGTAGTAGGGTCATATTAAACTCTGTACATGACGGTGGGGGGGCGTTAAGTAAAGTTGTGTGCGCCCAGTTTGGTGACCTGAAGCTTATTATTACACAATCCCCATCAAAAGTCTTAGGGGCTGGACCTATCCAACCCACTCTTTGGGTAAGTAATATGTGTTCAGCGCTTAATATGGGGTAGTTACAGTTGTTAGTCATCCAATGAAGGGTTTTGTTCCTTAGTGTTTCTTGCGATTCCGTTTGCCCTTCTCGCAATTTAGGTACATTGCAAAGTATTGTGACATAAGTACTACATTCTGGGGGTAGATTCACTACCCGAGGTATGTCACTGCGCTTCGTAATTCCTGAAGGGTAGGAACTCTTCCTCTCTTCCGTGTCAGTTTTCCCTGTAGCCCTGACCCCGCGTTGAGCGGTTGTCTTTGTCTCCTGAGGTAAAGTATATTGTGTCCCCTGTGGGATGCCCTTGCTATTGCTCGGTGCATTATCCTTATTATTTAAGTTGTCACCAACAGACAATAGGCCCTTGCTTACATTTGTAGCATTAATATTACCCCTATGTGTTGGGTCTAGTCTTTCCTTTGCCTTCCCACCCTCTTTATTTTTGTTTGAAGTGGTCTTTGGCAATGCCCCATTTGAAGTGGATGCTCGTGGTGGCAGACAAGGCTTGATGCCGCATATGTCACTGCACTATGCAATCTTTGCTATTTGTTCTTCCATAGAGCCTATCCTAGTTTCGATGTTTGACATCTTTAGGCAGATAGGCCCTAATAGAGTAGAAAGCAGTGTCTCCATTCGAACCCAAAATCCGGCATTCCCTGTCTCTATGTTGTCCTCAGGGTGTTGGGCACCTATAGCATTTGAGTGACTCATGGCCTTATCACTTCTTTGCCCAGCAGGATTTTGTTTCACCTTCCGATATACGCGCCTAGCTTTACCCCTTTGTTTGTTTATAGGTTGTTCATTAGTGACATGTTTCAATTTACTCTTTGTTTTTTGCCTCCTGGTTCGTACTGGTGAGCTATCAATGTTTGCCCTATCCGTAGTTACTAATTCACTGCATTGGTGGGCGTCTGAACCTTCCAATACTGCCTGGTCATCACTCTCAAGTGATAGGGGAATCTTTATCTAACGGGGGCGACTGCAGAGTGGGGGTAGATGAAAGCCTACTACCCATAAAGGAGTGTTCTGTAATCGCCAGATCTTGTTTTGAACTATTCCCATAGTTCGCAGCTACAGGTAATCCTGCATATGATTCTGTGATTAAGGATTCAGAGGAGTTATCCAGGGTCATGGATGTATTTACTACTTTGGTAAAAGAAAGAATGCTTGGGGGGAGCGAAAAACATCTCTCGGTGTTCTCTATGGCTGTAGCCACAACCCCTATGGTTTTCTGCAACATTTTATCTATCGCGGTCAAACTTGGGAGAGTGGTGGTCGTGGCTTTCTGCCTAGTTTGTGGCCGTGATAAAACTTGATTTTTTTTTACCCATTTTACAGGATTTAAGATATGACCTCAGAAATGCTGGAACAACCAATACGAATGCAGGAATCAATACAAGCGGAAATAATACTTAAGTCAATACATTATGCTCACATCTGTTCCATTACAGCTTAGTCCTGATGTAATGTCTGCAATAATGGTTGATCTGCCAAAGGACGTGGCCCAGCCCAGCCTCGGCCTGCCCCGGACGGCCACAAACGGCCCTCCCTTTGCCCGGGCTTAGCCCGGCGATGCTCCCGCGAAGCGAGGGAAGTGGCAGATGATATAGCGCCCCCTGGCGCGTTTCTGGCGGCGGCGGCGGCTTCCGGCCGCTTTGCACGCTGGGACCTGTAGTCCTTGTGTCCCCCGGTATCAGCAGCCCTCCCCCGCACAGCGGCCGCAGAAGCTCTAAGATGGCTTGCGGCGGCGGGGGGAGAGCTGAGAGGCAACAGCAAGGTGGCGGGCAAGGAGAAAACCAGGGCCAAAGCACCGGACCCCTCTGAGCAAAGGTGAGCCTTTCCAGCAGCCGAGCGACGTTACAGATAAGATCACCCCAGCCAATTGCTGCTCCCAGCAACTGGTCCCTACCTGTTCTGATCCCCACTTTGGGTGGGAGAATTGGTGGGAAAACCAAGTCAGGAGGAGAGGTGTGCCCACATTTGCCAACCCCACCCCTCAGGTGGGGGAGGCAAGCTGAAGCACAACTCTTAGTCTCCTACTTTTAACTGAGTGGGAAGGAAATATGCAACACAGTGTAGTAATTATCTTACAATGTTGCATGCCTTTTAATTTATTGCTTAATGCTAAATGAAACATATTTCCCTCTGGAGGATTTTAACTGGATTTACCGTGGTTCATTAAATCTGGCTATGCAGCGCACTTTGATAAAGAACTAACGCCTTTCTTGCATAATTTCCTTAACGTTGATGCACATTATGTATTTTCAGTATTAATTTTCGAGAATCTATTTATTAAAACACTCCAGCCCTTACTGGGAAATCTTTTTCTGATGGCTCATCTGGATAAATACAGAACCAGATGTGTTCCTTAGAATGCATAGCGTGCCTGTTAGAACTGGCTATTTCTGGTAGGCTAATGCTGACGCCAAAGCCAGGCAGAAACCACCATTCTAGTCAGGGCAAGGAAGTCACACGCCAAGATAACCCCTGCTCACCCCCTTGGTAGCTTGGCACGAGCAGTGAGGCTAAACTCGGAGGCAATGTGTAAAGCATTTGCGCCAGCACACAACAGCAACAACATACTAGGCACACCACAAAAAGGAACTCCACACAAGGTTATATAAAAATAACTTCTGTATTGTAAAAATCACATCAGATAGAAATCACACATGTACATTGTGCCAACTGCCACGGGCAATATTCACAAGGGATTATGTACAGGACAGGGCCACATGGGCCACAGTCAGAATCAACACTTTTCGAAATAGTACTTTGTAGATCATAGAAAATAAGATATAAAACAAAATAACAGTTATGAATCACATCCAGTAACTACTGGGAACAGGTAAGTACCACCTACGCAACCCTAACCACCTTAGGAGAATGTCACGCAGGGGACCAGGACCTCACTTGGACCACCTGTATTAGAAAAAACAACCACCTAAGAATAAAATACATTTAGGGGTATAAACAAGAACACATTACCCATGATGCATGAAACACATTCAGAGGAGTAGTAAAAGAAAACACATGATGCATAATCCTACACATTCAGCGGTGTTCAGGGGGGCGTGGCTTGGCAGCCGGAGAAAGTGGACGCATGAGCTCTGAGCTCCGTCACGGCCTTCCCCGGTTATCCTGTTCTACCTTATCCTGTTGGTCCTGCTGAATTGGGATTGACCGCATCCCCACCCGCGAACATTGAGGTTCGGTCTGGGGCGGTGGGGCCGACCCAGCCGCGGTGTGGAGACGCGCCGCACCCGAGCTCCCCGGCCTCGATTACGCAGGTGGCCGACTTGCGGTGAGGGGCGGCCGGCCGCCACCTGCTACGAGGGTCGGGACTTCAGCCTCACGGCCGGTCGACGGCGGCGGTGGATGGTCCGCCCCAGAGTGGGACTGAAGCGGGGCATGATCGAGGGTGCCCACAGGTGAGAGGACGGAGCGCCTCCTGTGGCTGCGGAGGCCTGCCGGAAACGGGACCGGGGGGACTCCCGGCTCACGCTCTGGGGACTGTGGGCGGCCCTGATCCTGAGGTGACTCACTGAGAGCGCTCTGCTGGCACTGGGCAATTGTCCAGTGGGGCTGGTGTGCCCTGCCGGCTGTGGGGGGCCTGAGGGGTCGGCGCTGCGGGCCCCTGAAGCGGCCGGGTCCTGAGGAGCCCTGCTGATTGCTGCTGGTGTGGGGAGCTGGAGCCCGGACGCGGTGCCTGTGAACCTAACAGGGCCTGATCCCGGGAGTGGTTCTTTCCCGGCGTGCAAGGACATTGAACCCCCCTGGCTGGGGCCGGAACCACCTACCGCGGGCGTCGCCGCGCCACGGCGGACGCACTGGCTGCTGCGCACTTGATCTCCCGCTCCTGGGTCCGAGGGGGCGGCTCAACCTCTGGCCTGCTTGCAACATCTGCCCTGGGCTACACGACACGCCCGCCCGGTGCTGGGAGTGAGGTGCTTGACCTGGGGACCCGCAGCGGTGCAGCCACGTGCGCGACCGGGGGAGTGACCCTTGAGATTGCAGGATTGTGTTCTGACCCGCCAGCACAGCGTGGACTCCTGGTGGATCAGACTGAGGGAGCACCCAGCGTCTGCTGTCCGAGGGCTGGGACCGGCCGTCGCCATGGGGAAGCGCCTGAAACCTCCTCCAGACCCTGTGGAGGAATCAGCGAGCGGTCAGGACTCTACTCTCACCGGTGGGTCGACGGCGGGCCTACCGCAGACCCAACTGGATCAGATCTTGAAAGCCATCACTGACACCAGAGAGGCCTTGCACCACGACATCACTCAGGTATCCACGAATTTGGGGCTTCTGCGAGCAGACCATGGCAAACTAGCGGACCGGGTCAAACAGACTGAAGTTCGGCTGGACGCACTGGAACCCACGGTCAAGGCCTCTGAGGCATCTCTGGATGAACTGCAACGACGGGTGCACCTGCTGGAGCAAAGGGCGGAGGATGCGGAGGGACGCAACCGCCGCAATAATATACGCTTGGTTGGCCTACCTGAAAAAATTGAAGGTTCTGACATGTTGGGCTATCTTGAAACCTGGCTGAGTGACGTGGTGGTCCCGGAGGGTCTGACACCGTTTTACACCCTGGAGCGCGCCCACCGGGTGCCGGCCCGGCCTCCTGCTGCTGGTCGACCTCCTCGGCCGGTGGTGGCGTGCCTGTTGCACTACAGAGACCGAGATCTTATCCTACAAAAGGCGCGAACACTGGGGCCCTATCGAGTGGACAATGCCCATGTTTCCATCTACCCGGATTATTCTCTTGAGGTTCAGAGTCTGCGCTCCACCTTCCTGGCAGTTAAGAAGGCTCTGCGTGAGGAGGGTATCCGTTACTCTCTCTTGTTCCCGGCCCGCCTGCGGATCATGATGGAGGGCAAATCTTCTTTCTATAATTCTCCTGACGAGGTGTGGGACTGGCTGGAATTGTACAGGTCCGGTGCAGATGCTCATCTGACGTCTGGGGAACCGCGGAGCGCCGCACCGAGACCTAGGCGGAACAGGAGACCCAGGAGACGACCACCGAATGCCCGGACCCCCTCCGTATCACAAACTGAACTGGAACGCAAAGAGGCCCTCCGGGCGGTCTCTACCATTTCCAAGACAATGGAGTTGACATCAGCGGTGGAGTCGGGCTCCCATAGGGGGTCTGAGGATGGGGCGTCGGAGGGTTCGGGCGGTGGCGGCCCGTGCCGCCCCATGTCACTCCTGGGACTGCAGATGACTTGCTAGACGAATGATCCTAGTGCCCCCTCCGCAGTGGTATCGTATATGTTGATGTGTTCCTGAACTGTGTTTGGGGAGGAGGCATGTATCCCGGGCGGGCAGGGAGCTGTTGGGCGGCTACTTCGTACGCTTCATGGCTCCTGCCATTGACGAGGCGGGGATGTGGGACACCTGGGGCATACTGGGGGAGGCCGGTCGGGCGGCATATGTAGCTCACGGTCTGTTGGAAGTGGCGGCAAACCCCCCCCCTATCTCACACCTATTGTGAGACTCTGGTAGTTACCAGAGACTGTTCTTCTTGGGACTTTGCTTTTGGATGGGTTTCTACTGTTGGGGGCCTATTCTGGGGATGGGTGGGACACAGGTTTGTTGGGTGGTCTTAGGGGTCAGCATTTTTGGGGGGTGTCAGTGTGCCTGGAGTTTTTTCTTTACTCAGAACTGTACTTGCTACTGTGAATGGGCTCCTTACCTGAGCTGAAGTGTGTAACCTGGAATGTGCGGGGACTGAATTCCATGCTGAAACGTCACAAGGTGCATGCCTATCTTGTTCGCAGGGGGATCCAGGTAGCCTTCCTGCAGGAAACACATGTTGACCAGGCAGAGGGGCGGGCGCTGCAGCGCAGGTGGCGGGGACAACTGTTTTACACTGGGTACTCAGCCTTTGCTAGAGGAGTTTTGATCTGGGTGAGGGCAGGGGTTCCCTTCCAACCCTTGATGACAGTGGTAGATCCTGAGGGGAGGTTTGTGGCTGTACAGGCCCGTCTGGATGGGAGGGACGTGACGCTCTGCAGTGTCTACGCCCCAAATGTGGAGCAGCCTGCCTTTTTCACGCGATTATCCGGGAAACTGGCGACAGTCCTGGCTAATACGGTCCTACTGGGGGGGATTTTAACTCTGTGTTAGATGTGGAATTAGACAGGTCTCACCCACCACTGGCGCAAGCAGCAGTTCACAGGCTAGCGAATAGTAGGAGAGAGTGGCAGAGTAGCTGGGGCCTGGTCGATGCATGGCGTACTCAACACCCTACTGAGAGGGATTTTTCCTTTTACTCCCCCCACATGATTTGCATGTTCGCCTTGACAGCATTCTCTGCTCGCCGGACGCTCAGTGTTTGGTCCGCCACAGTGAATACCTGGCTAAAACGATTTCCGATCATAACCCTTGCTTGGTAGTGGTCCAATGGACACGGCAACGCCAAGCTATCCCGACGTGGCGGCTAAACCCATTGGCGCTGGAGGACGCTGCGTTTAAGGCTGATGTACGAACTGGGGTGGAAGGTTATTTCTCTGCTAATGAGGGCACGGCATCGAGTAGGGCGCTGGAGTGGGACGCCTTTAAGGCGGTAATTCGGGGAGTCTGTATTTCGGCTACCGCGGGAGTCCGTAAGACCCTCCTGCAGGACATAGCCCTCAGCGAGGATCGCTTGCACGCGGAGCGATGTAGTCACACGACTCCTGAGGCTCACGTAGCGGTTTCAGCCGCGTGAGAAGAAGTTGCATCGAAGATGGAGAAGTTCCGCTGCTTTGACTATAAGGTGTTTCTTATTAGAGTTCATGCTGAACGTGACAAGGTGGGCTCCCTGCTGGCCTGGCTGGCTAATCAAGGGACTCGAGGCACTCCGATCGTGACTTTGGCTACCCCGGAGGGGCGTATGGTTTACACTCAATCGGAGATCAACGCCCAATTCTTGGCATATTATACACACCTTTACAGGAGCGAGATGTCAAGTGCACCTGTGGAGCTCGACGAATTCCTGTTTGAGGCACGGCTTCCCCGGCACGACCCGGATCACGTGGACCGCTTGATCGGGGATATCACCGAAGGGGAGATACGTGTAGCTATTAAGCACATGGCTCGCCGCAAGACCCCTGGCGCGGATGGTCTACCGATTGAATTTTATGCAGCCTACGCGGACGTGCTGATCCCGCGGTTGCAGGCGGTTTACCGCGAGGCCTGGGACGCCGGGGCTTTACCCGCGACCACTCGCGATGCCTTGGTGATACCCTTACTGAAGCGTGGCGGCGATGCCTGTTCTCGCCCGGCCTACCGCCCACTATCCATGCTCACGACGGACTACAAGATACTGAGCAAGGTTCTCGCGACGCGACTTCTGGCTCACATGCGCACTTTGGTACACCCCGACCAGGCGGGCTTTATTCCCCAGCGCACCACCGCCACCTGTGTGCGCCGGCTGCTTCGGGTCATGGGGAGCAATGTTGATGACCTCCCTGATGCCGCTGTACTGTCGATTGACATCGAGAAGGCCTTTGACAGCGTTAAATGGCCGTACCTGCTCCAGGTGCTGGGGGCCTTTGGACTGGGTGAGCGGTTTGTGAAGTGGACTGCCTTGCTTTATGCCGCGGCCACTGCTCGAGTCAAGACAGGCGCTACCATCTCTGCCGCGTACAGGGTTGGTCGGGGGACGCGACAGGGGTGCTCCTTGTCCCCTCTACTCTTCGCGCTCGCTATAGAGCCTTTGGCAGCTCACGCCCGTATGGGCCGAGCTTACAAAGGTCTTTCACTGAGAGGTGATACTCACTACATCTCCCTCTATGAGGATGACTGTCTGATGTTTATAGCGGACACCGGCGACTCCCTGCGTGGGGCCGAACGCTTGCTCTTTGATTTTGGCCACCTTTCGGGACTACGAGTCAACTGGGGGAAATCTTGTCTCTTCCCGCTGGCGCCAAGGACTGATGACCCACAACCGGAGGGTGAACTGCGATGGGAATACCATTGCCTCCCCTACCTAGGTACGCATGTCTATCATACCGCGCTGGCCCTCCTGGAGGGTAACGTTGACAGAGCGATCCGGAATCTGCGAGGCTCCATGGGATTCTGGCGGACACTCCCTCTGTCGGTCGCAGGGCGAGTGGCGCTACTGAAAATGGTAGCACTTCCCCGATTATTGTATCTGTTCCGCACTCTACCAATATGGATCCCGGCGTCGGTTTTTAGCGGACTTCGCTCCCTACTTTCCGGGTTCATCTGGGGATCGGGGAGACGGCGTGTTGCGCTGGCCACATTGATGCGTCCCAGGGCAGATGGGGGGCTTGCGGTCCCAGATTTTGAGTGGTATTACCTGGCGGCGCAGCTGCAGTGGCTTACCCAGGCAGTGGCCTTAGAGTACTGGGGCCCAGAGGGGGTGCAGGGCAGACTGTTTCTCAGACATGTCATCTCTTTTATAATCCTGGGCCAGAAGCTGGACCTAACCCAGCTCACTCTGGAGGAACGAACGCTTCGTAGCTGTTGGCTTCGTTGCCATAGGCGCTCCGGTACCGCTCGCCCGTATGCCCCTGAGATTCCACTGGGGATGTGCACGGCCTTCCCGCATGGAGGTGACTGGTCTGCGCTGGCAGCCTGGGAGGAGCTCGGTTTGCAGGTGCTCGGTGACCTTTACAAAGGATGGTACGCTGCTCCCATTCCAAGAGCTGCGAGACGCTTACGACCTCCCAAGAGGTGACTACCTGCTGCACGCCGCGCTGGTGTCCAGTATTCGGAGACACTGGAAGGGGGGGCTCTCCGAGCCACCGACATCAGAATGCTGCCAATATGTGGTCATGGCGGCTGGCACTTACAAGGCTGTCTCCTGCCTCTACAGGAGGCTGTCGACTGAAACCCTACAACCCATGGATGGCCTGAGAGCCAAGTGGGAATGTGATGTTGGGCGACCGATTCCTGAATCGACATGGCCGCAGCTAGTGCGCCGAGCATGGAAGAGCACTAGGAACGCCAGGTTCCAATTGATCCAATTCTTTACTATACACCGTGCGTACCTAACACCAGTTAAGATTTCGCACTATTTTGAGGGCGCATCGTCGCTATGTCCTAGATGTGGGACGGCGGGAGCGGATTTCGCACACATGTTTTGGTCCTGTGGTGGACTGACTGGTTACTGGGAAGCGGTGATGAGCTGCCTGAATTCTGTCACGGACCGGCAGATAGTGGCGGATATGGGCGCTTGCTTATTGTTATGGTTCCCTCACACCCCCCGTACTCGCGTTACTAGTAAGTTTTATGATTTGGGCCTGATTTTAGCCAAAAGAGAGATCACCATGCACTGGAAATCTAACCAGGGTCCCAGCTACTTGCGTTGGAGGGCCGCTCTGATGAGATGGGCGAAGGCGGAGAGTGCATTGCGGCTGCAACAGGCCAAGCGCCTAGACAACGACAAGGCCTTAGAGGTAGCTAGAGTGTGGGAGACCTTGGTGATAGCACTCCAGCTACCCGAAAGCGAACTGAGTGAGGATGAGGAGGCAGCGGCACCTTAGAAATGATATTTTAGTGGGTACCCCACTTCCAACGAAGCACACAATTACTACACGCACAACAGGGGTTCTGAGAGTTCGGTTCCCCCATGGACACGGACTACTTACCTTTTTCCTTTTATTCTTGACAGGGAGGTGACTTACTGTTGGTTTAAAGCTCACTACGGGAGGACAAAGGCACACTGACAGGGGGGGTGGGTCACAGGGCAGGAACTGTTTCGGGGTTTGTTGTATATAAAAGGCTTCATGTAAGTGAAATATTATCATCCTGCACTGTCATTTATCGCTGCATTAGCTTGCCAACTGTACCAATTTTTGTCCAACATGATTGCCAATAAAAATTGTTTTTACAAAAAAAATTCAGCGGTGTTCAGAACAAAGCATATGATCCAATAAAACACATTCAGAGGTGCAGCGCAAGAAGACACATGATGCCTAAAACATTCAGAGGTGCAGCGCAGGGAAAATGAAGACACATGATGCCTAAAAACATTAAGAGGTGCCAGAACAATACAATAGCGCAAAAATCACATGATGCCTAAAAACATTCAGAGGTGCAGGGATAATCACACACTTGCGCAAAACTTACATAAGCCACCACCTGTGGCAGTCCCTAGGCCAACTGGCCTTGTTGGGGCTAGGACGCCCTGTGTCTCAATGTCAGGGGCGTAAATGTCATTACAGAGGGGGGTAGAACCCATGCAGTCGCGGGGACCTGGGCGTTATGTAGTAAATGTAAGGGAGGTCCCCGTGGAAGAAGAATATGAACAATACCAATTTAAAAAAAATTTCAAAAGAAACTGAGGTGATGGTTCAAGAACAAAAGAATGTTGTCATTTATTCAACAACACAACATGAAAATTTAGTGAAACATCGTTGCAAACATTACAAGAAAAATGAAAAATCGGAAAAATGAAAAGGCCCCAATATGGGAAGGAGAAAGGGAAGGGAGTGCTCAAAAGTTGTGAAAAGGTTAAGAGTAGTACACAGATTTATAGATAATGTACATCAATACATAAGTCCAAAAGGAATTAGAAATTATTCCAAAAACCAAACAGGCCCATATCAATTAAGGCCAATCTTGCAAAAGCACTTCAAGTAAGGACGTTCAACGGTCACAGGAGTGGTTTAATGTGGAACAGGGATGTGCCGGACGTCCAAAAGTGAAGAGGCGTCGACGTTTCGACCCCTTTGTATAGGCTAAATTCAGTCCTTTGCCGGGGTCTTCATCAGGACCGTTACAATGGGGGGAGGAACGGAAGGGGGCCGTCCTGTCTAAAAAATTAAAAACCAATATTAGGAATCGGTTATTAAGGTTAAGAACTATCACAGTCACTGTCCTGTACACCCTAAGGGTGGCTTATTTAGAGATAAACTGATACCATGGAGTCCGGGTCATATGGACCTCTGGACTGGAGGGAGTTTAGTAAGTGATAATTCCAACTCAAACCCATTCAAGTGCATTAGAAATTATCGGAATGCACTACTTGTTAAAAAGAGGGAAACATTAGCCAACAAGGTTCACATTAAGAGGGTGAACCACTAAGGTACTCAGTTGGGGAAACCGGTACACTACCATAATGGGCGATTGCAATGAATTGTGAGTGATTACCTTGAGTCAAAGTAACCACACGTCGTCAGGATAAACGTCAGCAGGACAAATTAACAGCGTGCTGGTGTAATAAAAACAGCTGGGCAATTCTAAATCAAAACAGATACTATAGGTTATTAATAATTGGGACACTTGTGTTACGGCCTACCAAGTCTTAGAGAGTTGAAAAATTACCTAAGTTGCAGTTAACCACCTTGCAATAGAAGGAGCATCAATGAAAGTAATTGCTGTAAAAAGGTGGGCGTCGCACTTGTGAATTGGCGAAATGGCTGAAGAATCTAGATCAAGCCAAACATGTCAAAGTATTAATTAAAGGAAAAATCTTACTAATACAGAACATAGCGGTGTGTCCGAAAAGGGGCCACATATGCAAGGGTCCATACCTTATGATGAACCAGGTCAAGTCTGGATATATGCGGCGGTCATCAATTGACTGTTACATCTAAATCAAGTCAAATGTTACAAGATATTAAATTAGGAAAGTGTATCTAGGCTACACACCATAATGGTATGTTAGTTATTAGCCGCAATGGCGTTTATCCATACCTTTTTAGAGGTCCACGTACAGTCTGAGGTGGACGAGAAAGAGTGCACTCGAAAGTCGCCAAAAACCAAAGGTCGGCTGGGTGCCTTCGCTGTTATCTAAAAGGTTGAAATATGGAGGACGTTTTAACTTTCTAACGCTATTGAAACTGTGTACACACGAGCGCATTCAGTTACAGCACACAAGAGCACGTCTGGATACAACACTTACACGCGTAAATGTGGCAGGTGCCCACTACTTGCTGGGCACCTGGGAACACTCAAAACCTAAACGGTGCAGCTGCCCACTAATTGCTGGGCAGCTGTGAAGCAGAACTGCGGCAGGACTCTCACTAGCCCTCAGGAGCAAACTGCGCCCACTGCTAGCAAACTGCGCATAGTCAACCGTTGGAGCCAGACAGGCTCTTCAACAAATATGGCCTATGGAGCCCTCGAGGCTCTGAACAGATCCCTCGCACGCAGGAGGGGGCGGGCACCGGCAATGTGCCCCGACGCCCCCTCTAACTAATATGGCCCTCGAGCCTCGCTAGGCTCGTAATCATGTATGCCCCCTAGAGCCTCCGTGGCTCTAAACACAAAATGGCCCTCGAGCCTCGCTGGGCTCGTAAATCAAATGCCCCTTCAGAGCCTCTCTGGGCTCTACAACGTTGGGGCGACCCGCTGCCAATGTTATGTTATGTTACATACATTTGTAACGCGCACAGCTGCCCCAGCTAAGTGGCGTCCTGGCGCGTGTCAGGTAATATGCAACACCTACATGGAAACACAACAGATAAAAGACACAGATGGTGAGTTTATTAAAACAAAAAGGTCTTTAAAGCTTTGCGAAAAGCTAAAAGGTCATCTAATAACCGCAGCTCTACCGGAAGGGAGTTCCAGAGCTGAGCCGCTCTGACACCGAAGGACCGGCCACCAGCCCGACACAATCTAAATCGAGGGACCACAGTAAGTGCGTGGCCCAAGGATCTCAGGGGCCGAGAGGGCACATACCAGGACAAAAGGTCCGCAAGAATTGGGGGACCCTCTCCCCTCAGGATCTTAAACGCCAGACACAGCACTTTGAACTGGATTCTGGCTCTGACGGGCAGCCAATGCAGAGATCTCAGTGTGCTGGAAACAGGGCTAGTACGGGGTAAGCCTACTATGGCTCTCGCCGCGGCGTTCTGAACACGCTGGAGGCGAACAACCTCCGCCAAATTGGAGCCTACCAAGAGCGAGCTTGCATAGTCCAGGCGAGATAACACAGTAGCCTGGACTATCAGCTGCCTGGTGCTGTGGTCAAAGAACTTCAGAATGGGGCGCAACGACCGTAAAATGCCGAAGCAGCAGGCCGCGGTTTTCTTAGAATGGACCTCAAAGGAAAGCACAGGGTCCATCCATACTCCCAGATTCTTTAATTCAGTGACCGGAAGAGGGGCCGGCCCCAGCTCCGCAGGCCACCACCTGTCCCCCCAAAGATCCGCCCTCCTACTGACGATCAAGATCTCCGTCTTCTTAGCATTGAGCTGGAGACAGTTGTTCTTCATCCAGCTCGCCACCGCCCTAAGTCCACTCTGAAACCTGGGGGCATCCCGGTCCGGGTCCCCGCTGATGGAAACCGCTAGCTAAGTATCGTCAGCATATGAGACCATAGTCAAGTCCCATTGCTTGACGACTTCAGCCAGCGGTCTCACGTAGAGATTAAACAACGTGGGACTCAGCGAGGAACCTTGCGGCACCCCCTGTCTCAGAGGATGGAATTGGGACTGGAACGGTGGGATAGCAACGCTAAAAAAACGATCGTCAAGGAAGGACCGGAACCACTGGAGTGCAGAACCACCCAGACCACTCTCCTCCAGGCGATGCAACAGGATGGGATGAGAGACAGTATCAAACGCGGCGCTCAGAGCTAATAAAACGAGCGCTGCAGTCTGCCCCGCATCCATCACCGTGCGGAGATGTTCAGCCATGGAGAGAAGGGCGGTCTCCGTGCTGTGACCAGCACGGAACCCGTTCTGGGTGGGGTCCAAGATGTTAGCCTGGCCAAGGTGAGCCGAGAGAGCTTTGTTAACGTGAGCCTCTAACACTTTGGTAGGCCAAGGAAGCAGGGAGATGGGCCGATAGTTTTCAGGTTTGTCTGGGTCCAAAGAAGGTTTCTTTAAGATGGGAGAAACCACCGCCCGCTTCCAGCTCGCGGGTACCGTGCCGGACTCCAACGAGATGTTGATCAAGGAGTGTATCACGGCCCGGCCCACGAATGACTGGTCTCTGAAGAGAGTGGAACTAAGCGGGTCGGCAGGGGACCCAGACTTAACCTGCTGCGCCAAAAGGTCAAACCCTGCAGATGTCAGCGGGGGTAACTCACGCAAAACGATGTCTCCATAGATGTTAATCGGAGACTCTACTGGAGGCCCTATACAAGGGAACGTCTTATAGATGTTTTCGACCTTTTCCCGAAAAAACAGAGCCAGGGCCTCACAGTGAGTGGTGGAGCCGGTCGTCGGGGCGCCCGTTCGTTTTGCTAAGAGATCCTTCATCAGTTTGAAGATGGTTTTAGAGGGATTAGAGCTGCTGCGAACTTCGGCAGTATAAAAAGCTGCCCGAGCTTGGCAAACAGCCCGATGGTAAATTTTGACGGAGGCGAGATACGTAGCTTTTTTCCCGATATCGTACGCCTTCCGCCAAGCCCTCTCTGCACGCCTGCAACTACCCTTGAGTGTCCGTAAGGCGCCATCGTACCACGGACTTGCCTCCCTCGAGCTGGTTTTGCAAGCGATAATAGGAATAAGAGCGTCCAGCGCCTTGGAAATCCAGGCGCAGAACCCATCGTATCCTGTATCAACCCTAGAGAAAGGTTCTAAGGGCTCCACGGCGAGGACACGATGAAGGTCTTCCAATCGTAATTTACTCCAATGTCGCCTCACAACCAGCTTTGCAGGGGGGGTGATGATCTTACCCAGCAAGGGGGTACTGATGTCAACCAAAGAATGGTCTGTCCAGCCTAGGGGTGAAACGGCAATGACAGAGGCATCTACCAAATTGGTGAAAAAAGGATCTAGAGTATGGCCACCAGTGTGGGTGGACTGTCGGACCAATTGCGTAAGCTGAAGGGCCTCCAGATCCGCAAGAATGCCAGAGACTGAAGGGATGCTGGGTTTGTCGAAATGTAAGTTAAGGTCGCCCAAGATGGAGAAATTGGGACAGCCTACCACCAAGGAGCTAACCACATCAGGGAAGGCAGCTCTAAACGCCGTTTCGCTCCCAGGGGGACGATAAACCAGCATCCCCGAAAGTGAAAAATGAGGGGTAACAAGAATCTTGAACACCGCACTCTCACACCCCGCAATGGACAAACCCGACCAGCTGCAAGTAAGGCCAGATCGAATTGCAAGAGCAATGCTCCCTCCCCTCGTAGATCGATTCAGGGTAAAGACAGTAAAATCAGGGGGAAATGCCAGGTTAATGATAGCCGAATCATCATCCTTCAGCCATGTCTCTGTGATGGCCACGATGTCAGGGGCCTCATCCTGCAGCAGGTCAAACACGGCCTGATAATGCGACACCAGAGACCTGGCGTTAAGACTGAAGATGCGGAGGGCATGACCAGGGCGATAGCTCCGAGAAGCAGCTGCCGGGTTAAGATGGCGAATTGGGGTGGGGGAATCCAAAGCCCACCTGCCACAGGGGCACTGAAGAGGACCGGTTAGAGGGTGTATAGGAGGTAGACAACAACTTACAGACAGACGCCCAATATCCCGCAGGGTCTCGCTGGAGTACACCAACATGGCAAAACAAGAGGGACAGCTCTCCCAACCAGCAGAGTCTAGCCCGAGCCCCGCGCGTCCCTAGCGCGGACGGGCGCAGACGGGCAGGACTCTGGCACGACTCCGGCCACGCGAGGACACGCCCGCTGCGCGATCCCGCTGCGCTGGGAAGGAGCTTCAAATAGGCGTCCCTCGCCGGCACCTGCGCACTGAGCGCACGTAGGGAGTGGCTCCTCCTGAGCCAGCCAACCCGCTCCAAGATGGCGGCGCCACAACTTCGCCCCACGGAGCCCCCGGACCCGCCCAAGCGGCGGTGATCAACAATTAGAGTGCAGGTAGGAGGGCAGTTAAAAACAAAATAAAACAGTCCAGAAATAATAAATGTGCAAAAACGAGCAATTTAAAAGCAATGCGCAGCGAAGCGCTTCCAGCCTCAGAGGAAAGAGCAGATATGAAATAAAGCGCGTCGCGCTTCCAGCGACGCTGCGCTACCTGACAAGGAAGCCTCGAAGGGGAACTCGCCTCAAATAGGCGTCCCTCGCCGGCACCTGCGCACTGAGCGCACGTAGGGAGTGGCTCCTCCTGAGCCAGCCAACCCGCTCCAAGATGGCGGCGCCACAACTTCCCCCGACGGAGCCCCCGGACCCGCCCAAGCGGCGGTGATCAACAATTAGAGTGCAGGTAGGAGGGCAGTTAAAAACAAAATAAAACAGTCCAGAAATAATAAATGTGCAAAAACGAGCAATTTAAAAGCAATGCGCAGCGAAGCGCTTCCAGCCTCAGAGGAAAGAGCAGATATGAAATAAAGCGCGTCGCACTTCCAGCGACGCTGCGCTACCTGACAAATCGGGGCCGCCCTGGCTCTGTGCCTCAACCGACACCCCTAGGCTTCCTCTGCTCCCACGGGGAGCGAAAACAGATATGCCCCACTCTGCCCGGCCCCCACATGGCTGCTCACACTGCTGGAGGAGAGGGCGGGCCCCGGCAATGTGCCCCGACGCACCCCTCGGCCATATCAATGGAGCCCCACTCACCGGGAGTCTTGACGCGCCGGTCTCTTCTTCGTCGCCGACCTCCTCTCGCGGACACGGGTTCTCCTCCTCAACCCGGGGCTCCCTCAGAACACGGGATCCCCGCAACAGGCCGCGCTACCTCTTCTCTTCCCGGGGCTCCCTCCAGATCACGGGAGCTTCGGGCGGCCATCACTCCTCTCCGCCTCTTCTCCCAGCCGCCCTTCCTCTCTCTCGGGCTGCGGGGGCGGGACTTCCGGCCGGCCGCGCTGCAATTGGCCGGCCGGCCAACCACTTCCGGGTCATTGCGGGCAGCGCGGCGGCCCGGCTAGGCATTGTAGGCGGGGGTTAAACTCACCGAGAGGTAGGCTCTCTCGAGTGAATTCGTAGCCAAGGCAAACTGGAGACGGCAATGAGCGGGGTGACACCCGCGCCGCTCGGCCACCACACGGGGTGACAAATGACGGGTGGGCACCCGCCAAGGCACATGGAGCGCTCTCAAGCGCTTAGCGATAATGCAGCGCTTCCAGGCGCTATAGGTAAACGGAAAGCGCTCCCAGGCACTAATGGCGAGATAAAGCGCTCCCAAGCGCTAGAGCCCCTCCCAAAGTCCAGGATCATCAAAAGATGGAGCAAGCAGCTCCCAAGAACCAGGAAAAGTCCTCCAGCGTCCCAGTCCAGCCAGGCATCCAGGGGCTGGGCAGGGCTCAGGGAGGAAAGCCTTCCCCTGAGCCCAAGCAGCAGCACGCCCCTGGCAGGATTCACGTTGAAAACAAGACCATTTTGGAAGGGGACACAGCCCCTTCTTATACAGAGAAAAGTCTTTGAAGTCTTTGTGCAGGCAGTGTGAGAACCAGCTAGAACTGGTTATAGGGAAGTCCTTTCAGTATCAGGGACAGAGGTGACAGTCACCCAGCGGGGAGGTGGAGCCAGCATTGTGGCAGGCAGGCACAGCCTCATTCACTCTCAGGTGCTATCTCCACCCACTTCCTTCGCAGCAGATGCTGCCTTTCATCCACGGGCTGACTCAGACAACCTCCTGGGGCTCTGCAGCCCCTGTCACCCTCAAACCAGACAGTCCACCCACAAGCAGGCCCAGGCACTCTGGGCCAGGCTCACCAGCCAATCACACGTCAGGCACAAATTACACAAATATGCCAACTTCTCAAAGTGGCACTTCTAGACTAGACACAACCATGCCGCATACACCATTACGCAGCATTCAATCTCACGAGTTCGCACATATCAAACTCGACCCTGCACTCCCCACACATCAGGAACTACCATGGGCATACATATTCCCCATTCATTCCTATGGGAAGGCAGGTCACTCACCATACATACACAGAGAGCACACGCACTTTACACTGTACCACAGTGAAAAAGTGTGCAGAGGCATAAAATCACCAACACCAGGTTCTAAAAACAGGCTAGGAAAAAGCAAAAAGTTTCGGGGTGAACCTGCCAAAAGGGCCAGGTCCAACAGTGCCTAAAATAGCACTGCTTTGTACATTCAGTGAAAGAATTCCAAACATAATACCAAAGCTTTTTCAGTCAGATAGCACATTAGTCTTTGGGGTGCCAATGTTAGTTGTAAGTGAATAGCCAAGTAAATGTATTTAGACACTAGAAATTAAAAGTGGTTCTGATGGTTCAGTACTTTATTCATTTCCCCAAAAAAAGATGTTCAAATTAAAGCAAATAAAGGACTATTTCTCTGTCAAACCGCTTTGAATTTTTTGGGGTGAAAACCATTTCAACAGTTTTAGCTGTTTATTTACTTGCACTGGACATCTTCTAAGGGTGGGGAGGTATATGGCCAGGACAGCAAAGAAAAATAATGTTTTTCCCGTTTACACAAAATATGCAGGCACCGCGGTAGTTTGGAGAAAGCTATTAGAGCTTTCTAGTATATTGAAGCAGATTATGAAAACAGACATAATATGAAGAATTGTTAAATCAGTGGGAGGAATCTGTATCTAGTTTACAATAAACTACAAGGTGCGGACAAGTCGTAGGTTCCTGTTGAGGGGCCACAATAATGAAAGGATCGTTTCTCGCAGAAGAACTCATTTTACACTGTGCAGGTGCGGCCCGTCACGCACAAAAGCCTCTTCAGAGTTTGCATTCCGAATGTTCTGCATCCTACGATCCGACACTCAGCCTGAAGAGGAAGGCGTGACCCATAACATCCAGATATTTTCATGTCTTTTTGTCTCTTTACCTGGCTGGCGCTGCATTAGAAAGCCTTTTTTCAGCAGCAGGACAGCCACGCCAGGGAAAGAAGATCAAATTAACATATGTATAGCCAGAGCCAAGCATTCCCATCCCCAAATCCTCCATGTATTTGCTTTAGGTATTCAAGAAAGTTGACTTTACGAAGCAGTCACCACATCTTGAGCCGTCAACATTAGGTCTTTTGAATCTCGTCAGTAAAACGGAATACTGACTCAGGGATAACACTGTTTGAAAATGTAAAAGGTGCTTGTTTTTTTACAATTTAGTTGTGATAGTAAGCAATATATAAAGGCAATTCAAACAAATTTAAACACCACAGATTGTTATAAGCTGAACTTTCTCAGTGTATTAAAACTATTTTCAAAGTAACGTTGTGCAGAAAGATTACACTTTTTCTCATGAGGCTGGATTAAAAGATAAAAAATTAGTTTTCCAAAACTGAGATGACAAATGATGTGATTAAATCTGAAATGGAAGTCACAAGCTTTTAAAAACCTTCACTGTATTCCAACACGCAGCTACAAAATGGAATATTGTTCAATCATTTCCCAAATGGCGGGTAGTACATCGAATCAAAACATTCAACAACCTCCTTATATTTCGTGGGTGCTTCAAATTCACATTTTACTGTTAGCAGAAACCAATGTCCCACTCACAGCAGAGAAACAGACATAAGGAGACAGAAAAAGATTGACAAAGAGAATTGAGGGACCAGAATAGATCACTAGATAGATGACAGCGAGAGACATAATGAAAGTGAGAGCGGTTGCGATACAGCCCTATACGTAGATATATAGGCAGATAAGGATGGCCAGAGGGCCAGAAAGCCAGAGAGATAGACAGAGATGGTTACAGATAGAAACAGACCTAGATATGAGCTATGTATAGAGATTGGTGCGTAGAGAGAGAGAGAGAGACATATGGAGAGATAGACAGGTCACCCCCCAAGGGTTTTTGAAATGGTTGATTGTGCAGAAATCCTTAAGGTACAGCAATACAATCCAGGCAAGTCATTCCCCAAGGGTTTTTTTGAATGGGTGTTTGGGCAGTGATTCTTAAGGGGCCTTTTTATACTTGTCCGGGCATGCTAATTAGAAGACCCCCACACCCTTTATGGCTTGAGGTGGGTTTAGAACAATGTCATGGTGGCCTTTGGGCAGGAACCTTTTCTATCCTTGTACAGTATAAGCATTACCACACTTTATTACTTTGACATCTGTTACTCAAACTCATGGCCTATCTCGGGAAGAGTAGGGTTAGACGGCTGTGCATCGCAAAACTCTCTACACCTTCTTGACACTTTTATAATGGGCCTCAGGTGTTAAAGCTGTTTGGCACTTCTCTGGGAAGGAGGGATCTCGGGAACAGGCTCTATCTCCAATCCTAAACCCCACCACCTGTCATTTTGTTTAAGGCCTGTCAAATTTAAGGCCAGCAAGTTACTGCCGGACCTGTAAAATTTAAGGCCAGAGTTTGCTGCCAGATCTATCCGGCCTGTGGCCGGGTCATTTTGAGACTTGTCAAATTTAAGACCAGAAGTTTAAGGCCAGACCTGTCAAATTTAAGGCCAGCAAGTTGGTGCCTGGCCTGTCAAATTTAAGGCCAGACCTGTCAAATTTAAGGCCAGCAAGTTGCTGCCAGACCTGTCAAATTTAAGGCCAGACCTGTCAAATTTAAGGCCAGAGTTTGCTGCCAGACCTGTCAAATTTAAGGCCAGAACTGTCAAATTTAAGGCCAGAGTTTTGGACCAGCCTGTCAATTTTCCTGCCAGGCATGTCAAGTTTCGGACAAGCCTGTCAATTTTCCTGCCAGGCATGTCAAGTTTGGGACCAGCCTGTCAATTTTCCTGCCAGGCATGTCAAGTTTGGGACCAGCCTGTCAATTTTCCTGCCAGGCCTGTCAAATTTGGGACCAGAGGCTTTGCGATGTGTTTATTACATCCTAACAGCTGGCACCTTGTTTCAGGTACTCATGGGAAGCTTTGGCTCTACATGCCACCTGTCTTTTTCGCATCTCAAAGCTCAGGGGTTGCTGTGATTTATTATTTTATAAGGGGTTTGTATTAACCTATTTTTTTGAGAGAATTACAATAGGCAGGTTTGTGAGGACCCTTTACCACTTTGATACCTACATGCCACAGTCTTCCTCCCAGGCCCTGAGCTGGGGGACTCAGGACTGCTCCGCAGCTGTTCAGCCAACAACTGTCTGCAACCTCCAGTTTAAAACATGCCCAGGCATTTCCCTACTACATGCACACACTTTTTCTATGCACTTTTTAAACACATACACAATTACCCCATGTTTTGCAGCCAAACCTGTCACTTTTGGGACTAACCCTACATGTCACTCATTTTAATACCAGAGTGTTTGCGGCCAGCAGTCTGCGCCCAGGCCCTGTCATTTTTTAAGGCCTGTCAAATTTAAGGCCAGCAAGTTGCTGCCAGGCCTGTCAAATTTAAGGACAGAGTTTGCTGCCAAACCTGTCAAATTTAAGACTAAGCCTGCCAAATTTAAGGCCAGAGTTTGCTGCCAGACCTGTCATATTTAAGGCCAGAGTTTGCTGCCAGACCTGTCAAATTTAAGACTAGACATGTTAAATTTAAGGCCAGAGTTTGCTGCCAGACCTGTCACTTTTGCGGCCAAAGTTTGATGAGAGGCATCCATACCTATTACTTATGCTTATATTTTTTAGCCTACTCCTATTGTGCTGAAAGCGAAAATACTATTACCATAACAAGGGTAACGCAACATTACTGAAATTACACAAATTACACTAGCATAATAAAAATTTTGCCCTGACCTACTTTTAAGCCAAGAGCACTTTGCATGCTTACATTTCTGGCCCTATACTTTGCAATGCTGAAAACAAATCTACATGTCCCAGAATGCAGGAATGGGTGAAGGTGTCGTATAGGACATGAATCTACTCATCCGAGATGGGTGCTTGTGCGTCAAATAACCTGATTAACATCCTATTGTGAAACATATTTCTCTGCAGTCAGATGATGATGATCGTATATGCTGGTTCTCTTGTGGACTCCAAGGGGACAGTCAAAATCTGAAATAACTCTTCCTTCAAATTGGGACCCGTCAGATTGCTTAAACTGAATCACAGAGGTTTCAAAGAACATTTGTGGGGTTTCAAATGGGCATCCTCATTGATTTAACCATTCAGTTATTGATATATCAAGAAAACATGCTTTCAGCGTTTGCTTGTTGAATTAGGTGGTTATTTATGCCCATTATTATTCCATGTATATTACCATGCTTCGCTTTAAAGTCTTCCATAAAATATACTAGGCCCACCTTTGGGTCAAATGTACAGTAGTCAACTGTTCTGAACTCTGCAGGATTGTCCAGCATTTCAGATACCTGTCCCACTGCACTATTTGTGAGTATATATCCAACTGTGAAAAAGTTGATTCAAGTAATGTTAGCTGCAAAATAGTTGTGGCTTGTGCAACAGAAGTACTTGATGACAAAAGCTTAGTATTTCAGCGGGTTACACTGGTTTTGAAGGACATTTGGTATATTGGCCTAAGGCTTTAAAGCTCCTTTTCCATCTGTCCAGTAGTTTCCTCAGTGCCAAAAGCTTTCCAATGATATCATGTCCTGTGACATCATTTAGCTCACCCCCTAGCCTCCAAGAAAATGTGAAAGTTAGCTCCCCTACCTATCACCACAAGAGTCGATAAAATAAAATAGATTGGCTAGACCTGTAATGAAAAACAGAATTCAGATGGAGCTAAGAACTCCTGAACATACAGATATAGGTATGTCATCATACGTTTTCAGAAAATAATAGCAATGACAATACAGAAAGTCTAGCGGGATATCAAAGGTCGATACATCTTTGGTGAAGTCACACTATAAGACAACACTTTAGTAATTGGCTTGATTAAACACCCATGTGTAGGAAGAAAATATTCTTTTCACCTTTATTCAGGGTAATATCAGACCTGGAAAACTAAAATGAATAATCATAGAATTAGGGGCTTATGACTGCAAGACTCGCGTGGCCGTGGCGGTCTTTCGACTGCCCCATTACAACAAGGGTGATCGGGCTGCCTTGAACCTTAGCAGCTGTCAGTGATCAGAGTTCCCTGGCTGTGGTGGGGCATTCTTGGGGCTGCAATATGCTTGGCCGCCAAGCATATTACAAGTTTCCTCTCTGCCACACTTGCATCGCCATGAAAAGTGTGGCAGTGAAGAAACAAAAGGGTCCCTAATGGGGGCCCTGCCGCGCCATGAGGTGCATGCAGGGGGGCACATGTTGCCCCCACCTGTGTGCACGATCCCAGTACCTGCACATCATGGACTGCAGCAGTCCATGCCATGCACATACTGATTTGTTATTCCCATTGGGGAACGCCAAAGAACCACCTTGCAGAAAGAAGAAAACTCCTAATCTGGCGGACGGTTCAAAAACAGGTTTGGCGGTGCAGGAGTGGGGTGGTCCCGCTCCCACACCGCCAAACACCTAATGAGGCCCTTATACCAATATCTCTATAACACTGATACTCAGAGTTACAGACAGCATAATATTATAGCTTTACTAAGGAGCATGGACAAAGAGAGTGCGTTAAGTTAGAGACCACAGTTGCCAGCTTGACACAACAATATTATGAGACCCCCATTTATATGGCTTTATAACAATATTCAACACTTACTCAGAAGAGGAACATCTATGAAAAGAGGGTAAAAGCAGGAAGACTTAGCGCTTCAACCACACCGGTAGGAGGGACTTTCGATTATACTGGCTAGTACCAATTTTCTTTAACACATCTTACCAAAATGAAAGTGGACACAATTTCACACTTGAGGAAGACTTTCTAGTAGATATTCAGATGACCAGGATTACACATTTTTAGCCAGAAAAAATGCTAACTAACATGGAAAACCTCGACCAGCCTGGACAAGGAAAGGATTGAAAGATTCATAGCTATTTCTCAATTATATGTTTAGTGTTGTATGGCCATTCTTAGTTGGTTGATCGATGTGTCTAGTTAGTTCAGATAATGTTCAAGATTCCTCCTTGTTAATTAGTTAGGTGACCCCTCAGCTTCGGACGTGGTTGTGATCTTGGATCTCCCTTCAATTCATTACCCTCCAAAACCTGACTTTTTTTAAACTAGGCTTCCAGTCATGCAATTCATATAAAGATTTGAAAAAGCCCCAGGGCTGTGCATCTCAGGAGGCGAGACACATGTTGGCTGTCAGATGTACCTTTCCTCTAGCTTGGCTTTAAAGTGCACTTTTACCATCGCCTAAAAATCTATTAATAAAATAAACTGATGTCAGAAGTACTCTTTGTCTCTTTCTATTATATTTCAAATTGCCAAGAAGTTGATAAAATATGATATAGCAAATATAATTGTTTATGAAAATTCAAAGTCTCGGATTCACTCCGCGCTAAGTTCAAATCTCTGAAACTGAATGGAAAAACATCGCATGGCACAGCAAAGGCATGGTTAATCATAATATAAAATGCCAAGAGGTACGAAGTGCAAAAGTATCAGACACACTCAATCACACTGACAATGAAGCATGCGGGGCGCACGGGACAGGGGCGGGTTTCAATAGGGAGAATACTGCATGTGTCTAGAGGGCATGTGTAGCGTGATCCTCAGGGACATGCGTAGGGGTAGGCAAATCATGACAGTACTCCCTCCTCAAGATCCCCCCAAGAACAGTGGAAACGGGTTTAGGGTAGGCAAATCATGACAGTACTCCCTCCTCAAGATCCCCCCAAGAACAGTGGAAACGGGTTTAGGTTTATCAGGATGTCTTAAATGAAAGAGTCGGACCACTCTAGGGGCATTTTTAAGATGTTCTAAAGGTTCCCATGATCTTTCCTCAGGGCCATAACCTTTCCAATCTATGAGGTAAAAAAGTCTTCCCCTCACTCTTTTCGAATCAAGGATTGATTTAACTTCAAACTCAGGGTGACCTTCAACCATGATGGAAGGCGGAGATTTAGGAATACGAGTTTGGGGATGGAAAGGTTTAATCAGAGAGACATGGAAAACAGGGTGTATCAAATACTTGTGAGGAAGAATCAATCTTACACAAACTGGGTTAATTACTTTTTCAATAGAAAAGGGACCAATAAACTTTGGATTAAATTTCCTGTTTCCTTTTAACTTCAAGTTTTTTGTACTCAACCATACTTTCTCCCCAGCTTCATACCGAGGTTGCTCAGTTCGATGTTTATCCTTGGCTTCTTTTTGAGATTCTTTTGCTTTGGCCAGGTTGAATTTAGCTTCTTCCTGAATGGAGAATACCTTGGATACATAATCAGAAACCGCAGGTACAGACTCATCGTTGTTAGAACCTTCGGGAATACTTTTTGGATGGAATCCGAAATTACAAAAGAATGGGGACATTTTAATGGAAGAATGTTCGGAGTTATTGTAGGCGAATTCTAAAGGACTTAAAAGATCGGACCATTCTTCAGAAACATTAGGCAACATACAACGAAGATATTGTTCAATAGTTTGATTAGTTCGTTCCGTTAAACCATCTGTTTGGGGATGATAGCTAGAAGATAAACGAACTTCCATATGTAACAAAGAACTCAGTTTTTGCCAAACTTTAGAAATAAATTGGGAACCCCTATCAGAAATCACTACCGAAGGAATCCCATGTAGCCTTATCACATGAATCATGATTAAATGAGCAAGTTCTAATGCTGTAGGAAGCTTTTTTAAAGGAATAAAATGGGCCATTCGGGTGAACTGATCTACAACTGTCAAAATTGTATTGAATCCCTTCTTGGTTTCAGGTAGTTCGACAATAAAATCCAACGATATAGTATGCCAGGGTTGAGGTGGAATTGGTAGGGGCATTAATAAACCACTAGGAGCTTGATGAGAAGTTTATGCTGAATACAGACGCTGCAAGTTTCTACAAATTGTTGGATGTCTTTGAACATGGAAGGCCACCAAAAGTTCCTCTTAATAAGTTCCATAGTTTTCAAAATGCTTGGGTGAGCAGACAACATAGTATCATGGTGAAGATGGATTATGGATTTTCGAATCTTTTCATTAGGAACAAAAATTAAATCATGAACCATCATTAAACTGTCTTTCTCAAGTAGAAAAGGATGATCTTTTTTCCATAACTCTGAATCCTTTTCACTCAAAGCTTTTTTAATGTCATCGATAATGTCACAAACAGATAAACTACCCTGGAAACAAGAAGTTGGGATTACAGGATAAACAATTTCAGGTTGATCAGGGCCCTTATCTCCTATTCTAGATAAAGCATCCGCTTTTAGGTTCTCTTTTCCAGGACGATATGTAATTACAAAATTGTAATCATTGAAGAACATAGACCAACGTAATTGTCTAGCAGATAGTGCTTTTACTGATCTTAAAGCTTGAAGATTTCTGTGGTCTGTATAAATAGTTACCGGATGACGAGCCCCTAACAAGTAGTGATGCCAGTCTTCAAACACTGCCTTTATTGCCAATAACTCTTTATCAGCAATAGCATAATTGTGTTCTGCTTCCGACAACTTTCTCGAATAGTAAGCTATAGGATGCATTTGGCCGGTATCAGAATTTCGTTGTGAAAGAATTCCGCCCAAGGCGAAGTGGGATGCATCTGCTTCTACTATAAAGGGTTGACTGGGGTCTGGATGACATAAAATTGGAGCCATAGTAAACCTCTTCTTTAATTTCTGGAAGGCTTCATCAGCAGCTGGAGACCATAAAAATGTTACTCCTTTTCTCAACAACTTGGTAATGGGTGTTATAACTTGAGAAAAGTCCTGAATAAATCTGCGGTAGAAATTTGCAAATCCTAGGAAACTTTGAATTTGTTTCACAGAAGTGGGGGTCGGCCAAGTTGTTACAGCTTCTACTTTTTTTGGGTCCATTTCTATTCCATCTGGACTGATAATATAGCCCAGAAAGTCCACCTTAGAGACATGAAACAGACTTTTTTCCAATTTCACAAAGAGTGAGTTCGAAAGTAGTTTTTGAAGAATGGCGCGAACTTGTTGTACATGTTCTTCCTCTGAATCTGAATAGATGAGAACATCATCTATGTAGCCTACAAAACAGACTATGAATTCATGTAAAACCTCATTTATAAAAAACTGGAAGGCGGCAGGAGCGTTACAAAGACCAAATGGCATTACTTGGTATTCGAAGAGACCAAATTTTGTGCGGAATGCTGTCTTCCATTCGTCTCCTTTTCTTACCCTAACTAAATGATAAGCTCCTCGCAAGTCCAGTTTTGTATAAATCTTAGCCTTTTTTATTTGGTCCAAAAGTGTAGGAATCAGAGGTAGGGGGTACCTATTCTTAATGGTGACATTGTTTAAGGCTCTATAATCTATGCACGTGCGCAATTCCCCTCCCTTCTTTGGAATAAAAAAAGGAGCTGATGAAACAGGAGATTTTGAGTGTCTAATGAATCCGTTAGCAAGGTACTCATCTAAGTATTCTCTCAGATGGACATTTTCAACCTCTGTAAGGGCATATATCCGACTGCAGGGTAAGGTTGCTCCAGGAATTAAATCAATCCTACAGTCAAAATCCCTATGTGGTGGAAGGGTGTTGGCTTTCTTTTTGTCAAATACGTCAGTTAGATCATTATACTCCGATGGAACCCCATCCAAAATCAGAATATTAGGCGATTCTATTCCAAAGTCAAAACCTTGAATCACGTCCTTAGATCTTTTAATAAGGAAGCAATGATCAGTACAAGTAGAAGATTTAAAAGTTATTGACTTGGTTACCCAATCTATAAGCGGGTTATGTTTTACCAACCAAGGGATTCCTAGTATCATTTTAAATTGAGGAGCATCAATGATGTCAAACTGTATCTTTTCTCTATGTATAGGAGAGCAATCCATTTCCAATAATTCAGTCTGTCTATTTACAGGACCCGAAGTCAATTCCTTGCCATCCACTGCTCTAACAGTTTCAGGATGGTCCTTAAACAGAGACTTGAAACCTAACTGGAGGAAGAAATGAGAGTCAATAAAATTTCCTGTAGCTCCTGAATCTATAATGGCTTCTACCTTTCTAGTGTGAGATTCAGGAAGCAGACCACGAAGTTCTACTAGAATAGAAAAGTGTCTACAACCGATGGGAGGAAGAGTTGAGGCCAAACTAGAGAACAAACCCGATAAACTGACCTCTCCCTTTACCGAGTTTTCTAGTTTTCCGTCTTTTCTTGTGTGATGGCTAAATTAGATGATTTAGTCTTAAACTTATTTGGTCTTGTGGGGCATTCCTTTACAAAGTGTCCTGTCTTTCCACAATAAAGGCACTGATTTAATCGTCGCCTCTTTTCTTTTTCCTCCTTAGTTAACGGACCACGGATAGAACCTATTTGCATAGGTTCTACAGTATCAGATTTTGAGCTCGTTTCTCGGTTAGGTACTGACTTTTCTTTGAAGAAAGCTAACTTATGCTCAAGCTTCCCTTTTTCTCCCTTTCTCTCAGAAATACGATGATCCAACTTAACCCTCAAGTCAATGAATGCACTAATGTCTTCAGGAGGTTCTAAAATTTGAGTTATCATATCCTTTAGTTCGTCTCTTAAACCTCTGTAGAAGATTGAGACTCTTTTGTCGTAAGGCCATTCTGCTTCTAAAACCAAACGGTTAAAGGTAGAAATATAATGTAATAAATCAGATGAACCTTGCTTTAATCCTAAAAGCTCATTGTCTGCTGACTGAACAAAAAGATGTTTTGCAAACATCTTCTTTAAAGCCCTCTCAAAGTTTTGGAAGTTGTACAAAATCTGGTCATTATTTTCCACTAAGGGGACTGACCAAAGAGCTGCGTCTCCACCCATGTAGGATAACATAAACGCTACTCTGGAGGAATCATCAGGAAAGGCTGAAGTTTTAGCTATAAAGTGCAAATGACATTGTTGGAGAAATACTGAGAATTTGTTACAATCCCCATAAAATCTCTCAGGTGGGGCTAAAGGGGTTGGAACCGGAGTTACAACTTGGATTTGAGTTTGAGAGCCAGAGCTAGAGGATGAACCCTGAAAAGTGGCTGGGTTCAAAACTGACATCTGATGAACAGAGTCTTGAAGAGAGGACAGATCTCTGCGTAAAGCAGCATTATCCTGTCTAATTGCGTCTAAAACTGTGGCCAAGTCCTGCAGGGTAATTTGATCCATTGCGTCTGGGCGAAATTATCAACGTGGGCTTTGCCTTCTGTCAAACCGATCCACGTCGTCCCTTACCTTGTCCTTGCTTGAAGCCCTCTTGGATGACGCAGATGATTTCCCAGAGACGCAAGGGACCAACTTCCCAAATCACTAACTAACACTTACTGGTTCTAATTGTTAACAGCAAGATTTTAACTAGGAATTAGGGAGGAGGGCGTTGAAGTGTAGAATTTTGTTCTTGCTGTCGACCTGCGAAGCAACAAGCACAAAAGACTTTAGAAATCTAAACAAAGAGGAATTCTCCTAACTATTCTGTGGCCTTTTTAACTATTCTAACTAACTTTGTTTAACTGTATCTCAGGAATGGGACCAGTTTGAGAAAATAATTGAACTACCATTTTTAATCATTATTAAAGTTTGAATTCAATGTTTAGTTGGGTTTTAGTACAAAGTTACCTTTTCCCTACCTAAGTTCCTTGAGGCTACTTTTCACCAACTTTCCAGCTTTTCCCACCCTGTGCTAAGTCAGGCAAAAGATGTGTAATTTCACCCAGGAGCACACAATAGGCAGACCTGAGTAGGCAGATATAACTGCTCTGACTTGAATATATTATGCAGTGTGGGAGCAGTGCCACTCCTGGTGACACTACCATATCAGGTTCTGCAAGCTCATGACAAGGTTTTGTGTCCCTCAAAGGGAGCAAACAGGATGCCAGAAAATCAATGTCTATCAGCCTGGTTGCTGTAGGACTCTACTTTTGTTCTACCTCCTGTTTGTTTGTAGTGCCTGCTTACAACTGACTTTTACTGTTAGTTGTGGAAGGACACCAGGATTACCATAGCAAATTACCCACTAACACCCCCAGCCTCAAAGGCCAAATGGCACATTGCTTTTTTGGCATGTTTGCAGTAAAGTTAACAGTATCTATCATAAAAGTATATAGGTCAGGTGCTGGGAACCTACACTCAATTGGTCAGAAAGGGATTAGGTTTGTTAAATGTTGTTCCCAACCCACAGGTAGATGAACCCTATGAAGGCCTCTCCTAACCTTCAGCAGAACACCGCTGTATTTGAAAAAGGATACCAGGTGGACAGGATGTGCTGCACTTGGTATCTGTGGCCTGTTAGAAGGACATGACAAGGTTGGATCCACTTCCAATTAAATTCAAGGACAGGTGGGATCTCCGAGGACCATAAGGCTGGGTGGCTCCAGAACACAAAAAAAGTGAAGAGGGTATTTCTGTGAAGAATCCCAGCTAACCAGTGGCAACAAGACCTGGACTGGACTTTGCTGTTGCCTTCTGCCTGGCATCCTGAGAGTTTCTAAGTACTCCACCTGAGTTCTTGTAGCCTTGGAATTGTACTCCTGTGTCAAACCGATCCACGTCGTCCCTTACCTTGTCCTTGCTTGAAGCCCTCTTGGATGACGCAGATGATTTCGCAGAGACGCAAGGGACCAACTTCCCAAATCACTAACTAAAACTTACTGGTTCTAATTGTTAACAGCAAGATTTTAACTAGGAATTAGGGAGGAGGGCCGGTACTGGACGTTGAAGTGTAGAATTTTGTTCTTGCTGTCGACCTGCGAAGCAACAAGCACAAAAGACTTTAGAAATCTAAACAAAGAGGAATTCTCCTAACTATTCTGTGGCCTTTTTAACTATTCTAACTAACTTTGTTTAAAACCTAAGTCAGACTGGTTGTTCAGATATTCCCCTACCTGCGATCAGTAAGGTGTTGGCATTCGTCCAGTATTTCTTTCGAGGAATGAGATGATGAAGTCGTCAGACGTCCTCTAGGATAGTTGGTCAGCTTGTTTAGTCATGAAATTGTTGCACATTGACATAAACTTCTTGCTTCTTGGTCTTGGGGTTCTTGAATTCTCCTCTGTTCAAATAAAATAAGCACAGACCCAAAATACACAATATCCTAAACGTCTTCCCTCAATCACCTTATCCTTTGAGCTAAAAAAACTAACATTCACAATCTAAATTATTTCACAGCATAATACATACATGTATCCAGTAAACAAATGTTCTCTCAAATTTAGAAATACAATAACCTTTATAAATCAGAAATGTCCAAAGTCTCTTCTTTGCATTTTCTTCTGCAAGTTTAGAGTTCCAAAAATTACTGTTGACCTTTCTTGCGAAGGGCGCCTTTAAATATTTAAAGTACTTAGCTTTCTAACTCTTGACTTTCAGGATTCTTGCTCCGATGAGAAAGAGGAACCGCCTTGAAGAGAAGCAGCTTGGAAGTCCAGCCGGAATCGAAATGCCATCAGGTAAGTTCCCTAGCTGAGCTACCACCAGACACGACCTTCGCTGGAGGAAATCCGAAGGCAAAGCGGCTTCTAGAAGGCTGGGTGCGGTTTAAATACTGGACCGCACCCAGCCGCTCCCTGTTACGCACAAGACCGTGCGTGAAGACGAAGTCTTCAATCATTCTTGGATGCGCACCAAAATGTGCGTGCGAGGGATGCAGGGAGAGAATGACGAGACCTTCAAAGTGCAAAGTCTCGGATTCACTCCGCGCTAAGTTCAAACCTCTGAAACTGAATGGAAAAACATCGCATGGCACAGCAAAGGCATGGTTAATCATAATATAAAATGCCAAGAGGTACGAAGTGCAAAAGTATCAGACACACTCAATCACACTGACAATGAAGCGTGCGGGGCGCACGGGACAGGGGCGGGTTTCAATAGGGAGAATACTGCATTTGTCTAGAGGGCATGTGTAGCGTGATCCTCAGGGACATGCGTAGGGGTAGGCAAATCATGACAGTACTCCCTCCTCAAGATCCCCCCAAGAACAGTGGAAACGGGTTTGGGGTAGGCAAATCATGACAGTACTCCCTCCTCAAGATCCCCCCAAGAACAGTGGAAACGGGTTTAGGTTTATCAGGATGTCTTAAATGAAAGAGTCGGACCACTCTAGGAGCATTTTTAAGATGTTCTAAAGGTTCCCATGATCTTTCCTCAGGGCCATAACCTTTCCAATCTATGAGGTAAAAAAGTCTTCCCCTCACTCTTTTCGAATCAAGGATTGATTTAACTTCAAACTCAGGGTGACCTTCAACCATGATGGAAGGCGGAGATTTAGGAATACGAGTTTGGGGATGGAAAGGTTTAATCAGAGAGACATGGAAAACAGGGTGTATCAAATACTTGTGAGGAAGAATCAATCTTACACAAACTGGGTTAATTACTTTTTCAATAGAAAAGGGACCAATAAACTTTGGATTAAATTTCCTGTTTCCTTTTAACTTCAAGTTTTTTGTACTCAACCATACTTTCTCCCCAGCTTCATACCGAGGTTGCTCAGTTCGATGTTTATCCTTGGCTTCTTTTTGAGATTCTTTTGCTTTGGCCAGGTTGAATTTAGCTTCTTCCTGAATGGAGAATACCTTGGATACATAATCAGAAACCGCAGGTACAGACTCATCGTTGTTAGAACCTTCGGGAATACTTTTTGGATGGAATCCGAAATTACAAAAGAATGGGGACATTTTAATGGAAGAATGTTCGGAGTTATTGTAGGCGAATTCTAAAGGACTTAAAAGATCGGACCATTCTTCAGAAACATTAGGCAACATACAACGAAGATATTGTTCAATAGTTTGATTAGTTCGTTCCGTTAAACCATCTGTTTGGGGATGATAGCTAGAAGATAAACGAACTTCCATATGTAACAAAGAACTCAGTTTTTGCCAAACTTTAGAAATAAATTGGGAACCCCTATCAGAAATCACTACCGAAGGAATCCCATGTAGCCTTATCACATGAATCATGATTAAATGAGCAAGTTCTAATGCTGTAGGAAGCTTTTTTAAAGGAATAAAATGGGCCATTCGGGTGAACTGATCTACAACTGTCAAAATTGTATTGAATCCCTTCTTGGTTTCAGGTAGTTCGACAATAAAATCCAACGATATAGTATGCCAGGGTTGAGGTGGAATTGGTAGGGGCATTAATAAACCACTAGGAGCTTGATGAGAAGTTTTATGCTGAATACAGATGCTGCAAGTTTCTACAAATTGTTGGATGTCTTTGAACATGGAAGGCCACCAAAAGTTCCTCTTAATAAGTTCCATAGTTTTCAAAATGCTTGGGTGAGCAGACAACATAGTATCATGGTGAAGATGGATTATGGATTTTCGAATCTTTTCATTAGGAACAAAAATTAAATCATGAACCATCATTAAACTGTCTTTCTCAAGTAGAAAAGGATGATCTTTTTTCCATAACTCTGAATCCTTTTCACTCAAAGCTTTTTTAATGTCATCGATAATGTCACAAACAGATAAACTACCCTGGAAACAAGAAGTTGGGATTACAGGATGAACAATTTCAGGTTGATCAGGGCCCTTATCTCCTATTCTAGATAAAGCATCCGCTTTTAGGTTCTCTTTTCCAGGACGATATGTAATTACAAAATTGTAATCATTGAAGAACATAGACCAACGTAATTGTCTAGCAGATAGTGCTTTTACTGATCTTAAAGCTTGAAGATTTCTGTGGTCTGTATAAATAGTTACCGGATGACGAGCCCCTAACAAGTAGTGATGCCATTCTTCAAACACTGCCTTTATTGCCAATAACTCTTTATCAGCAATAGCATAATTTTGTTCTGCTTCCGACAACTTTCTCGAATAGTAAGCTATAGGATGCATTTGGCCGGTATCAGAATTTCGTTGTGAAAGAATTCCGCCCAAGGCGAAGTGGGATGCATCTGCTTCTACTATAAAGGGTTGACTGGGGTCTGGATGACATAAAATTGGAGCCATAGTAAACCTCTTCTTTAATTTCTGGAAGGCTTCATCAGCAGCTGGAGACCATAAAAATGTTACTCCTTTTCTCAACAACTTGGTAATGGGTGTTATAACTTGAGAAAAGTCCTGAATAAATCTGCGGTAGAAATTTGCAAATCCTAGGAAACTTTGAATTTGTTTCACAGAAGTGGGGGTCGGCCAAGTTGTTACAGCTTCTACTTTTTTTGGGTCCATTTCTATTCCATCTGGACTGATAATATAGCCCAGAAAGTCCACCTTAGAGACATGAAACAGACTTTTTTCCAATTTCACAAAGAGTGAGTTCGAAAGTAGTTTTTGAAGAATGGCGCGAACTTGTTGTACATGTTCTTCCTCTGAATCTGAATAGATGAGAATATCATCTATGTAGCCTACAAAACAGACGTCTATGAATTCATGTAAAACCTCATTTATAAAAAACTGGAAGGCGGCAGGAGCGTTACAAAGACCAAATGGCATTACTTGGTATTCGAAGAGACCAAATTTTGTGCGGAATGCTGTCTTCCATTCGTCTCCTTTTCTTACCCTAACTAAATGATAAGCTCCTCGCAAGTCCAGTTTTGTATAAATCTTAGCCTTTTTTATTTGGTCCAAAAGTGTAGGAATCAGAGGTAGGGGGTACCTATTCTTAATGGTGACATTGTTTAAGGCTCTATAATCTATGCACGTGCGCAATTCCCCTCCCTTCTTTGGAATAAAAAAAGGAGCTGATGAAACAGGAGATTTTGAGTGTCTAATGAATCCGTTAGCAAGGTACTCATCTAAGTATTCTCTCAGATGGACATTTTCAACCTCTGTAAGGGCATATATCCGACTGCAGGGTAAGGTTGCTCCAGGAATTAAATCAATCCTACAGTCAAAATCCCTATGTGGTGGAAGGGTGTTGGCTTTCTTTTTGTCAAATACGTCAGTTAGATCATTATACTCCGATGGAACCCCATCCAAAATCAGAATATTAGGCGATTCTATTCCAAAGTCAAAACCTTGAATCACGTCCTTAGATCTTTTAATAAGGAAGCAATGATCAGTACAAGTAGAAGATTTAAAAGTTATTGACTTGGTTACCGAATCTATAAGCGGGTTATGTTTTACCAACCAAGGGATTCCTAGTATCATTTTAAATTGAGGAGCATCAATGATGTCAAACTGTATCTTTTCTCTATGTATAGGAGAGCAATCCATTTCCAATAATTCAGTCTGTCTATTTACAGGACCCGAAGTCAATTCCTTGCCATCCACTGCTCTAACAGTTTCAGGATGGTCCTTAAACAGAGACTTGAAACCTAACTGGAGGAAGAAATGAGAGTCAATAAAATTTCCTGTAGCTCCTGAATCTATAATGGCTTCTACCTTTCTAGTGTGAGATTCAGGAAGCAGACCACGAAGTTCTACTAGAATAGAAAAGTGTCTACAACCGATGGGAGGAAGAGTTGAGGCCAAACTAGAGAACAAACACGATAAACTGACCTCTGCCTTTACCGAGTTTTCTAGTTTTCCGTCTTTTCTTGTGTGATGGCTAAATTAGATGATTTAGTCTTAAACTTATTTGGTCTTGTGGGGCATTCCTTTACAAAGTGTCCTGTCTTTCCACAATAAAGGCACTGATTTAATCGTCGCCTCTTTTCTTTTTCCTCCTTAGTTAACGGACCACGGATAGAACCTATTTGCATAGGTTCTACAGTATCAGATTTTGAGCTCGTTTCTCGGTTAGGTACTGACTTTTCTTTGAAGAAAGCTAACTTATGCTCAAGCTTCCCTTTTTCTCCCTTTCTCTCAGAAATACGATGATCCAACTTAACCACCAAGTCAATGAATGCACTAATGTCTTCAGGAGGTTCTAAAATTTGAGTTATCATATCCTTTAGTTCGTCTCTTAATCCTCTGTAGAAGATTGAGACTCTTTTGTCGTAAGGCCATTCTGCTTCTAAAACCAAACGGTTAAAGGTAGAAATATAATGTAATAAATCAGATGAACCTTGCTTTAATCCAAAAAGCTCATTGTCTGCTGACTGAACAAAAAGATGTTTTGCAAACATCTTCTTTAAAGCCCTCTCAAAGTTTTGGAAGTTGTACAAAATCTGGTCATTATTTTCCACTAAGGGGACTGACCAAAGAGCTGCGTCTCCACCCATGTAGGATAACATAAACGCTACTCTGGAGGAATCATCAGGAAAGGCTGAAGTTTTAGCTATAAAGTGCAAATGACATTGTTGGAGAAATACTGAGAATTTGTTACAATCCCCATAAAATCTCTCAGGTGGGGCTAAAGGGGTTGGAACCGGAGTTACAACTTGGATTTGAGTTTGAGAGCCAGAGCTAGAGGATGAACCCTGAAAAGTGGCTGGTTTCAAAACTGACTTCTGATGAACAGAGTCTTGAAGAGAGGACAGATCTCTGCGTAAAGCAGCATTATCCTGTCTAATTGCGTCTAAAACTGTGGCCAAGTCCTGCAGGGTAATTTGATCCATTGCGTCTGGGCGAAATTATCAACGTGGGCTTTGCCTTCTGTCAAACCGATCCACGTCATCCCTTACCTTGTCCTTGCTTGAAGCCCTCTTGGATGACGCAGATGATTTCGCAGAGACGCAAGGGACCAACTTCCCAAATCACTAACTAAAACTTACTGGTTCTAATTGTTAACAGCAAGATTTTAACTAGGAATTAGGGAGGAGGGCGTTGAAGTGTAGAATTTTGTTCTTGCTGTCGACCTGCGAAGCAACAAGCACAAAAGACTTTAGAAATCTAAACAAAGAGGAATTCTCCTAACTATTCTGTGGCCTTTTTAACTATTCTAACTAACTTTGTTTAAAACCTAAGTCAGACTGGGTGTTCAGATATTCCCCTACCTGCGATCAGTAAGGTGTTAGCATTCGTCCAGTATTTCTTTCGAGGAATGAGATGATGAAGTCGTCAGACGTCCTCTAGGATAGTTGGTCAGCTTGTTTAGTCATGAAATTGTTGCACATTGACATAAACTTCTTGCTTCTTGGTCTTGGGGTTCTTGAATTCTCCTCTGTTCAAATAAAATAAGCACAGACCCAAAATACACAATATCCTAAACGTCTTCCCTCAATCACCTTATCCTTTGAGCTAAAAAAACTAACATTCACAATCTAAATTATTTCACAGCATAATACATACATGTATCCAGTAAACAAATGTTCTCTCAAATTTAGAAATACAATAACCTTTATAAATCAGAAATGTCCAAAGTCTCTTCTTTGCATTTTCTTCTGCAAGTTTAGAGTTCCAAAAATTACTGTTGACCTTTCTTGCGAAGGGCGCCTTTAAATATTTAAAGTACTTAGCTTTCTAACTCTTGACTTTCAGGATTCTTGCTCCGATGAGAAAGAGGAACCGCCTTGAAGAGAAGCAGCTTGGAAGTCCAGCCGGAATCGAAATGCCATCAGGTAAGTTCCCTAGCTGAGCTGCCACCAGACGCGACCTTCGCTGGAGGAAATCCGAAGGCAAAGCGGCTTCTAGAAGGCTGGGTGCGGTTTAAATACTGGACCGCACCCAGCCGCTCCCTGTTACGCACAAGACCGTGCGTGAAGACGAAGTCTTCAATCATTCTTGGATGCGCACCAAAATGTGCGTGCGAGGGATGCAGGGAGAGAATGACGAGACCTTCAAAGTGCAAAGTCTCGGATTCACTCCGCGCTAAGTTCAAACCTCTGAAACTGAATGGAAAAACATCGCATGGCACAGCAAAGGCATGGTTAATCATAATATAAAATGCCAAGAGGTACGAAGTGCAAAAGTATCAGACACACTCAATCACACTGACAATGAAGCGTGCGGGGCGCACGGGACAGGGGCGGGTTTCAATAGGGAGAATACTGCATTTGTCTAGAGGGCATGTGTAGCGTGATCCTCAGGGACAAGCGTAGGGGTAGGCAAATCATGACATCCTGTTTGTTGTTTGGGCACCATCGTAGCACCAAATCTGCACTGCTCACATCCACTGAGGAAATTAGATCATCCCTTGATAAGGGAGGTAATGCAGTGCTGATTTTGCTCGATCTTTCAGCGGCCTTCGATACGGTCAAACAAGAAGTACGTATTGACCATCTGCAGAATTTGGGTTTCCGTGATTCAGCATTGGTGTTCATCAAATCCTATCTATCAGGATGCCAACAAGTGGTGTCAAGTGGGATTTTAACTCAGTAGCCTTCTGTTTGCCTTGGGCTCTTCCCTATCCCCAACCCTATTTAATCTTTATATCACTCCACTTGCCGCTATGATACGATCCTTGGGCTCTCCTAGCCATCGCATGCCGATGAACCTTACATTTTTGTATCACTGGTGAAAGGTGAAAATGGGGCTGGTGATACGTTCAAAAAAAATGTATGAGTGCTGAAAGTTGAACTGCACGAAAATAGAGGTCATTCAATTTGGTAACAATCTAGCAATTTGGTGCCCCCACTGGTGGCCGTCAGAGCTAGGTTTGGCACCTACGCCAACCTCCAAAGTAAAAAACTTGGAGTTTATGCTGGAACTGTCTCAGAACCATTTAGAATATTGAGAAATTTGTGCGCTTTATAAGATATTTTATTCATTCATTCCTTCATTCATTCATTCATTCATTCTCGTGTACCGCAACTGGTGCTATGTAAATCACCCTGATACCCACATCCTTTGGGTCAATTTTGTGCTATATAAAACTCCATAAAAAATAATAATAATTCATTCAAAAGAAGTTTGGATAATTTTTTTTAAATTATCGCTCTAGAACTTTAAGAGGACCAACTCCTAAAAACAGTTATAGGGGGGACCCCAAGTTAGTCCTGTAGAAAAGTTACCTCCTAAGTCTGAAGCAAAGGGTTCTATTCTCAGTGGAAGAGGCTGCGAGGAGGAGACTGAGTATCACTAGTGGCGTTGCTCTAGCATGAAGACGCAGTCGGTTCTTGTGGATGGCCAGAGCTTTAACTTTGTGTTGGCAGTCGGCATGGGCTGTTACTGCTGTAGAACAAAGTGCAGTTTGGCAGTTTCTGTGGAACGCCATTGTCGATGTGAAGTGCAAGCCTCACCAGTACTTTGCTGTTGGAGGCAGCGGAATCTTGGTGCTCACACAGGAGGTCAGCCAATTCACCCTTGGAGTCACTCTGTTTAGCCTGGAATGAAAGCAAGCAGGACCGGTCTTCCTACTTAGACAGCAAGGCAGTCATGCAAGCTGCTGGGCAATTGTCTAGCAACAGAGCAGTCCTTCTCAAACTTCCACCGGTCCAGGAGTGTTCTGATGAGTGACTCTGTTGGTCTAATATTTATTCCTGGTTCCTGCTTCTTTGTGGGGGACTCCCTGTCCTACCCTCGAATCAGGTTGGTTCTGGAAAGTTATTCCCCTTCTCTTGTCAAGGATCAACATTGTCTGGTGGTGACAAAAGGCAGGACAGGCTGATGTCCAATCCCTTTGCATGTTTAAATCAGCTAATACTGCCACACACCGACACCAGGGGCAATATTAAACTAGGAGCAGGGACACACCTCTCAAGGTGAATCAACACCTCTAAAGGGTTAAAGCAAGGGTGCATGTTAGCACCCTTGCTTTCTAATCTTTTCCTGGCCAACCTTCATGGGGAACTGGGAAAGAGTTCACCACATGCCCCGAAATTGAGAAAAATGTCACTGTCCAACTTACTATATGCAGATGACCTGGTGCTGTAGAGTCGGACTCCCATCTCTTGATAGTTAGCATGCAGAGATCAACGCCCTACTGAAGAAACCCACAGCGGACCCTAAAGACCTCAAGAACTTCCGCCCCATCTCTCTTCTACCCTTCCCTGCAAAAGTTATCGAGAAAATCATCAATAAACAACTGACCGCATTCCTTGAGGCCAATGGCTCCCTCGACCCAACCCAGTCCGGATTTTGAGCCAACTACAGCACCGAGACCGCCCTCATCACAGCCACCAACGACATCAGGATAACGGGGAAACAACCGCCCTCATCCTCCTAGACCTCTCAGCAGCCTTTGATACAGTCTGCCATCGCACCCTAAAAACCCGCCTCCACAATGCCGGGATCCAAGGTAAAACCCTGGACTGGATCACCTCGTTCCTCTCCGACAGAACCGAGAGAGTCCGCCTCCCTCCATTCCGCTCCGCAGCCACCGAGATCGTCTGCGGCGTACCCAAAGGCTCATCGCTCAGCCCAACCCTCTTCAATATCTACATGAGCCCCCTTGCCGCCATCACACGTAAACACAACCTCAACATCAGCTCATACGCCGACGACACCCAGCTGATACTCTCCCTCACCAAAGACCCAGCTACCGCCAAACTCAACCTCCAGGAAGGAATGAAAAACGTCGCTGAATGGATGAAACTTAGCCATCTGAAACTGAACACAGACAAGATGGAGGTCCTCATCTGGAGGTCCTCATCCTCGGACCATCCCCATCTGCCTGGGATGACTCCTGGTGGCCCACAGCACTGGGAACCGCACCAACACTCACTGACCACGCACGCAACCTGGGATTCATCCTGGACTCCTCGCTCACGATGACCAAGCAAGTCCATGCCATCTCATCCTCATGTTTCAACACCCTGCGCATGCTCCGTAAGATCTTCCGGTGGATCCCTACCGGAACCAGAAAGACGGTCACCCAGGCCATCTTCACCAGCCGACTAGACTACGGGAACGCCCTATACGCAGGAACCACAGTCAAACTTCAGAAAATACTCCAGCGCATACAGAACGCATCCGCATGACTCATCCTCGACATACATCGCCACAGCCACATATCAGCCCACCTGAGAGACCTGCACTGGCTCCCCGTCAGCAAAAGGATCACGTTCAGGCTCCTCACCCACGCACACAAAGCGCTCCACGACATAGACCCCGAGTACCTCAACAACCGCCTCACGTTCCACACTCCAACCAGCAAACTCCGCTCTGCCTGCCTCGCCCTCGCCACCATCCCACGGATCTGCAGAACCACCACCGGAGTAAGATCATTCTCCTACCTGGCAGCCAAAACGTGGAACTCCCTCCCCGCCCACCTATGACTCACCCAGGACCACCTCACCTTCAGGAAACACCTCAAGACCTGGCTCTTCGAGCAGTAGCAGCACCCCCCCCCTCCCTTCAGCGCCTTGAGACCCTCACGGGTGAGTAGCGCGCTCTATAAATGTATTGATTGATTGAATCGTTTATCTCAACGTAATGCCCTAAATATAAATCTAAAGAAAATGAAAATGATGACTGTAAATTATCTTAAGAGTAAAAGGATCAATGGTACTTGGATGGGCACCCATTAAGACCAGGTTACAAATACCTCAGAGTCTTGTTGGATGGCAGAGGCTTGCACGAATTCCAACTGGAGGCCCTGCGCAAGAAGAGCACCACAAGCTACTTAGCAATGAAGCTTCTGAGGAAAGTGCTACCAGACTTAATCCGTGACCCCTTACTACAGGTGATTCGAGCAAAATTATAACCCATGCTAATGTATGGGACTGAGTCAATGCAAGGAAAAGATGTAGCGGCCCTGGACAAAATAATCACCAACACCTACAATCTCCCATCAGGCAAACTACATGTTGCCTACCCAAATAGAGAATTTTGGTACAAGAACAATCAGTGGCAAGAAGGGGCGCATATATTAAAAGCTGAAGCACAATCCCTAAACTCACACATTTGGGACAAATCGGAATGCCGTGGAAAATCACCCGCCAGTACTTGCTTGACTCTCTAAAATGACTAGGATTGTCCAACCTTTGGGCAACCTCTACAGATCACCAGAGTTTTAAATAGATCGTAACAAAAGCAACAAAAATGGTATCCATCACAGAAGACAACAAGGAAACACTAACCAAAGGGCTCATGGCTGGACAGTGCTCACTGACTTCAAAATCCTCAAACCTCAACTTTATTTAAAAACAGGAGTCAAAATGAGAATAAAAGCAAAGCTCCTAAAGCTTTGCTTTGTCATTTTACCAATTCTTCTGCACCTGCCGCCCTAGAAAAGGAGACCAGGAGAGCAGACTTGCCACCTCTGCGAAAAAGAGAAGGAGGACCTTATCATTTGTGTGTGCCCTAACCTTAAAGACATAGGATGCACCTTACTCTGCCCAATGTTCAATCAGTGCAGCATTAGGACCTGCAGACAGGCAGTAAAAGTGTGCTTTAATCCAGCGGAAACAAAGCAAAACTGCTGAACTACAAAATTCTTTGAAACAGTGGCAGAGAGACTGAAATGCACATCACAAGTGAACACTTAACAAAAAAATAGCTGGGACATTTATTTTGCTGTTTTTCTATTGCTGTTTAACTTTACAAGGCTCCTGTTAGTCCATTCCTTGAAGCACACACACTTTAAACCTGATGCACAGTAAAAGCCCCAATTTGAATTTTATTATGTTGCAATTTATGATGGATTTTAATTCTTTTTTATCTTGTTTGTATCATGTAAATTAATTTGTCAATGATACGGGCATGCAACAGTTTTCATTAATCATGCATAATATTAATAAACTCTAAACTTGTGTGTGTAGGAGGTAAAGCCCTTTGAGGTGTAGGTTGAGCTGGGTACAGATCCTCCCCAGTCATCCTGCTAAGATGGCACATCCTATCCACACCTAAGTCCCCTTTGTGTTTCTGTCTGGAAGCAATACACAAATTCCAACAGCAGAGCCATTCCCAGTCAGGTGACCCAGTACACTGGCAGATGGCACAAATGGTTGGAAAAATAACATGCCAGCTTTATAATAGTACAGAAAAGGGGAGATATCTAGCTGACTGTGTATTGTGTTGACAACTATTTGCCAGACTGAGACCAAAATCCCTAATAAGACGGTCTACTTCATTTAATTATTCTTTTTTCTGAAAGATTCTTATGCATTTAAGAACTACACAGAGTAGAGACGGACAACACCTCAAAATTTACATAATGTGAAAAACAAATACAATTATTACTCAATCAACAGTGATTTCACAGGATAACAATGCACAAGTGACAAAAAACGTGAAAACATCAGGACGGAAAAACATACAAATCATTTGTAAAGCTACTACTAATAGTTAAAAAACAGAGAGCAATAATGAGGTAACCCATATACCCAACAACACTATTTAAGTGGAACACATTCAGGATACCATCCAACCAGGGTATTTACATGTCATGCAAACGAGGATATATAGTTTGGAAAACGTTTTTCCCACAATTGTTATACTATTTATAACACTGGCTGAGCCCCTGTTGGTTAAAGTTATGCCAACGCCTTTCGAAACCCTTTCTATTTTAAGGGATTCTCCTCAAGGCTGTGACTGGATTCTGTAAAACCAAAAAGAGAGAATATAAAATGAATGAAATTAGAGATAGCCTTTCCTTTTCTCAATATTTAGCGTCACTGGGATGGAACTGCTAGAAGGTTTGTACCTACAAATCTGTCAAGATCATGGAGGGCCCAGTTTTTCACGTTGTTGACCATAGGCCTAAAATATGAATGGGCAATAAACACTTAAACATGAAATAAGTTTAAGAAAAATAAACTGATGTGACATCAGAGAACTCCGTTCTGACATACTTGTGGCTTTTGATAATGTGAGCAGAGTTAGGGGAGGATTGGCTGAGGCAGGTTTTGTTGTCTGAAAAAAGCAACAGCACTTCGGGCTAGATGTAGGTAATAGCAAATTACCGAATGGTAAATACAGAATTTTACCGATTCGGTATTTACTAATCGGTAATTGCTATGTAGGTAAAAATACCGAATGGGTAAGATTCGGTAATTACCGATTCGGTAATTCCATAGGAATCAATAGCAAATACCGATTCGGTAATTACTGAATCGGTAAAAATACCGATTTTGCAAGGGGGACAGAGTGTCACTTTGACACCCTGTTGCACCCCTGTTTCTGGCCCTAAGGGCATGTATGTGTGTCACATGGCACAGGTGTACATGCACAGATGTGCACGTACACAGGAATTCGTTATTTACCATGGAATAGTATTCCATGGTAAATAACGATTCGGTAAGGGCCTGTGGCACTGATTAAAGTGCCACCTACATATGGATTTACAGAATCGGTAAATTTACCGATTCGGAATTTTACCGAATCGGTAAATTTACCGAATCGGTAAATTTACCGATTCTGTAAATCAAAGGCCCCCTACATTACAAAACTCAAATACCGGTCGGTAACGGCCGAAATCGGCCGTTACAGACCGGTATTTGGGCTCCTACATCAGGCCCTTCATCACTAACCTTGCATATGTTTTAAAAGAGACTTGTTGTAACTAAAACGAATGGGAAAAAGCACTTACTTAGAAGGCACAAGTTCTTAAACATCGGTTATCTTCTTTCTTTTTCCGGGGCTGTACTAGAGAAGCTTCTCTCTGCGTCATCCGTGATTTTAGCGTTTGTTTAGCTCTGTAAAAAATGCTCCCGATTACGACAGGTTCAGCTTCATATTTCTAGTTTGTTCATTGTACTAAACTTTAAAACTTACTTCACGTTAGGAAACCTGCTCCCCGCAGCAAAGATTCATTAATGTGGCCGCGAAGTCAAAGGGTTTCAATTTGTGTGTTGCACGTGCAGCAATTATCTGTGAACACATTTGCTGGATGCGTCATCTCTCAATATGCACCTTGCACGGAAAGCCAAATACATTGTAGCAAGTGAAAACACTCGCGTTTATTTCTCAAACAGCTGTCCTTCAGTCAGCATGGCTCGCCTGCTAAACAGAGCTGGTTCAGTTGAGCTTGGTGATTCAGAAGCAAACCCGACTTCCTGGTCCAAGCCCACACTTGGAGATAGTACCTTCTTCTTCTTCTTCTTCTTCTTGCAGAGTTTTATATAGCGCGAACTAGACCCGAACTGAATCAGGTATCAGAGCGCTTTACATAGCACCAGTTACGTTACATGAGGACGGACACACATTCATTTTAGGCACGGGGAGATTAAGTGATTTACCCAGATTCACAGGAGGTTTTTTGGCGTTGTTACCGAGACTCGAACCCAGATCCCCAGGTCGAGCGCCCTAGCCGTTAGGCCAACCCCTCTCCCCAAATACCTAAATATGAATGCTGGGACTTGTAGTCTCCTGTAAATGATTGCACTTCTGACCATGTTGTAGCCTTTGTATAATGGATCGAATTTTGAATGAAGTACTCATAAAGCATTAGTGTTTTCACTAAAGCACCAAAATCCAGCCATGAACCAATGTGTACATCAATTATCTGTATTTACGTCCTAGATATTTCTGACCTTTCTTTTAAGCCTGCTATAACAGTCTTAAATTCGAGAATGAAGTAGGCCTCTTTTTGTAGAAGAATTCTTTCCACATCTCTACCTCTTGGTGTCTGTTTGACCACCCAAAGGAACGTCCATTCATTGCCTCAGTCACTGTGATTAGCTTGTCTAAATGGCTTACCAAAGGCGCGTTCATCACTTTTGTGCGAATTCTAGATCTGTGTTGAACAATTCGTAATCGAATTTCTTGGTTGGTTTTGTTATCCTGTGAAATTACTTGTTAATTGAGTTTTAATTGTACTTGTTGTTTTGATCTCTTTTTGAGGCAAATTTTCACATTCTGTAAATTATGAAGTGTTGTCCATCTCTACTCTGTGTAGTTCTTAAATGCATAAGAATCTTTCAGAAAAAAAGAATAATTAAATGATGTAGATTATCTTATTAGTGATTTTTGTCTCAGTCTCAGTTTCAACTACATGTCCTGGATAATCTTTAGTATTTTCCCTTTCCTTCCACGCCCCCCCTTTTATCCAATTGGTTCTCCTCGCACAATATAGCGAGCACACCGGCTAGTCCCTGCTGGGGCTTATTCACAACATCAACACTAATCAACAATCCACGACAGTAACACAACTACACGGTTTGCCCACACCCACCATACTTTAAGTATGATGTATGTGACCACTGGATGATGTGGTGTAGCTATGGCATGTTACATAGCAACCCAATGTGTTTTTCATTCAATGGTACTCCCACTGTTTCCCTGCCAGCATGCTGTCAATATACTTCTTAGGAAACACCACTGATATGACCATGCCGCATTAACTCCACACCTAGATCTCTACGCAGGAGACACTTACGATGAACTTGCATGGTATGTCTGTACATTAACCACAATTATGCTATATTCTATTGGGATTTTATTGCTGTATTTTATATGTTTTTATACATTTTCTATGTTCTGCTACCTTGCTGGATATCATTTGAAGGTATGTACTTGCCTCTTCACAGACCAACCACTACCCTTCCCATTCCTTGTAACTCAGACCTTGCTACACCAACTATTGTTGTACTATATGGTAACACATGTTTTTTCCTTTAGATGCTAATTGGTATTAGAAGGTATACAACATTTTTACTTCTCACATGAATGTGTGTGTTGTTTGTCTCCACACACTTAGAACTACTACAGAATCCTTACATAAGGGGACGTGACTTTTTTCACATTATTTGCCATCCCATCTAGAGTAGATGATGATTATAGGTCCTGTAAAATTGCCAAGATCCCTTTGGACTTTATTGAAGGCAAGAAATATTCAACCCCGATCCTTTGCACCATTCACTTGAACTGACAAGGATCTAATTCTTCCCACTCAGTTCATGATTCTTTTATTCATGGTCCAAGTACTCACTTAATAAATTTGGGGGAGAATCCAGGAGCCATTTTTAAATCACATTTCACTTTATCCCATCTCTGCTTACTACACATAGGTAGCCCTCACATGAGCAATCTGGCTTCACAAACTGCAAAAACTGTAAAGACCTCTGGCAAAGATCCCCCCTGCGGGGCCAGTTGGGGATTGCAGCACCAGCCCAATGAGGAACTGCCCTATGATGAAGCATGACACCCCTTGGGATGTGTGAGGGCCCTTGCTCCTTATTGGAACTATCCCCGGATCAGGACTACTCTACCTTTCCTAGTGTCTACTGTCTTGGTCAGACACTTTGCAATTCCTTGCCCCCTGTCCCCCTCACAACCGCCCGGCCCCTTTAGGATCAGCTTACTCTTTTGTCAATAATTTACTGATTGGGGCCCGTATGCTGGACCTATCAAGCCCTCTGTCCCTCTCGGTGACTATGTACCGCTAGGGTAAGCCTTAAACATCCAATAGGGTTGAGTCCATTGTATTTAAAAAGTTGGACATGTATGTTTAAGTTTGACATTTCCTGGTGGTAAAGAAACTCTTACATCTGTTTATTACTACTGCAAGGCCTACCTCCCCATATCCCCATAGGATAATTTTGGATTACTTTATTGCTTTTAATAAGTGATAACTTTTGCTTAGAAACAGGTCGAAATGTCATCTTTGGTCTCTAAAGAGTTGTAAGTTATAATCCGCTTTAATGATAAAGTCACCATTCTGAAAATTCCACTTTTAGAAAGTTACCATTTTTATGTCAGAACCATTTGGAGCCTGCAGCCTGTGTCTTGGGTCACCAGACTAGATGAAGTTAGCAGTTTGCCTCTATGTGTTCCTCCCAGACTGCATCACAAAGGGGACTCGGTTTTAGTAGGATTGGCCATTCTGATAGGAAGGAATTTCCAGAACCAGCTGTTGGGGGGTAAACTTCAGAAGATTGCTCCACTTCAAAGCTGACACCAGGTATAAAGAGTGGACCATCAGACCAACTATTCAATACACTCCTGGACCTCTGTATACTACAGAAGAGGGACTGCCCTGTTGCTAGATGACTGGTCAGCTGCCTGAGTCCTGCCCTGTTGCCTTAAAGGGAAGTATGGATCTGCTCCTTACATCCAAGGTTACCTCAACAGACTCCAAGAGTCAGCTGACTGACCTCCTGTTCAGAGCTGCATTGACATAACAAGCTCCAGAGGCCTCCCTGAAACTGTCGAGCTGGCCTGCTGCCACTGGACCTGCCTGTACCTGCAACTGGACCAACATGAACCCTGCTGGCCTCTGCAAGAGTGAGTCCCTTATCCCAAAGAGGAGCATCCCAAGGTCCTGGGCCCTTGGTTGGCATCAGAGTGCACTCCTCTGAAGAAGAAGGAGAAATCCAGAGGTTCTGAGCTCTTCATGACTGTGAATGGCCCGAGATCTCGCTACTCACGAGGACCGCCAAAAGAAACTCCGATGGACCCAACTTTTTGCTCCACCAGCGATGACCAGCAATGCAAGATATGCACTACATGCTACAGCATTCACAGCTTGTTGTGTTTTTCCTATAGATCTATATAGGATATGCACATTTAGACAACATAAACTGTGGGATAGGTGTCCAGACTGATTCCCCACACCCCCACCGGATATGTTCATCTGTATACCTAGCTAGCTTATAGTGCTAATATGAACTCCTTTTACCAATGAACGAATAGTTTCTGGCAACTTTCGATCATGAAAACCCAGACTCTTCAGGGATCGTGGAAACAGTACAGTATTTTTCTTTTAATCACTTATGCTCATTTTGTCTCAGAGAGATACACAGAATAAACAGTGGGAACATTTTCAATAATAGTATGTTGAACAAGCATCATTCTAGTGTAAAATATATGTGCTACGACAGCCATAAAAGAGAACCAGATATAAACGATTATAAGCACCAACAAAGTTAAAGGATAGTAAATTTCTACCATAGTGCTAAAACCATGAGTATATGCAGGCATATAAACATGTGACAGTAATAATGCATACTCCTATGATGCAGACCCTAACTAGATGTACCTAAATGTACATAGAATGTATGTGTGTATAGCCAAGAACCCCCTAAGATATAACCAACCCCATTACCTGGTGTGAGAGAATGAAGGGCCCCATCTTTCTCTTGAGATGGACACCCCGCAAGGGCTGTCAGACAACTGCATGCTGGAGTGTCTGCATGCAGGAACCTCAGCGTCTCGTGTCAGTGTAGCAGCCTAGAACTCTTTCTCCTCTGCCTGCCCCAGTAAAGATATGGTGCTTACATACTCAAAAGGTACCCTCAGGGATTCTACCTTGCTGTGTCATGTCGGCTGAGGATGACATTAGTGATGAACCTTATACATAGTTATCATGCAGAAGATGGTAATTGTGCTGTGGTTCTGAGAATTCTTATGCATAATAAATGAGGCTCATTTTCAGGGAAAACCACACAACTTTTATGCAGCATCTAACTAGGTAAAAGGTCAGCACAAACCCGTTATGTAGTACAATGGTACAGTAAATGTATGTGAAAGGTTAGGTTACTACCAAAGCCTATATCGGGGTGCATTACAAAGCATCACAAGCTCACTGTGACTTCCAACACAAAGCTATAGCACCAACGATCCATTACACTCCATGATGCTCACGGCATTCTCCACCTTGTACTGGACTCACATTGGACTTTGAGAAGGTAACTCTTTTAGCAAGACTAACCTGGTCCATCTATCCGGCCCACATTTCATCACGATAAGCCCGAACTTGTTACTTTCACCCAGTCTTGTATGACCAGATAAACAGAAGTGGCGCTTTTTGCTTTTAAGTGCTATATTTACCTTGAATGTTTGAAATTGCATAACTCCGGTTCTACTGACGGACTTTTTGTTATTTTGGTGTCAAATAATTTAATACATTCTACTCTTTTTTTTAATAGGTATTGATTTTTTCTTGTGTTGTTTTTTCACTTCATTAATGTTTGAAGGCTTCATAAATACTTTACAGATTGCAGAAAGCGCAAAACAGAGCAGAAAGGGCCAAATAGAGGGCAGAAAACTGAAAAACACAGGGTAGAACTGAACAGAACAAGGCAAAGCAGATGGCAGAAAAACAAGCAGAAAAGGCAAAACAGAGCAGAGGAGGGCAAAACAGAGGGCAGAAAAATGAGCAGACAAGGTAAAATGGAGGGTAGAAAAATGAGACGAAAATGGCAAAATGGAGGGCAGACAAATTAGCAGAAAAGGCCAAACAGAGGGCACAAAAATGAGCAGTAAAGGCAAAACAGAGAGCAGGAAAGACAAAAACAGAAAAATGCAAAACAGAGGGCAGAAAAACAAGTAGAAAAGGCAAAACAGAGGGTAGAAAAATTTGTAGAAAAAGGCAAAACAGAGGGCAGAAAAATAAGCACAAAAGGGAAAACAGAGCAGCAAAGGACCAAACAAGTGGCAGAAAAACAAGCCGAAAAGGCAAAACGGAGGGTAGAAAATTTTGCAGAAAAAGGCAAAACAGAGGGCAGAAAAATGAGCAGATAGGCAAAACGGAGCAGAAGAGGGCAAACCAGAAGGCAGAAAAACAAGCAGAAACAGCAAAACAGATGGTAGAAAAATTAGCAGAGTAAGGAAAAATAGAAGGCAGAAAATATGCAGAAATCAAAAAAAGAGCAGAAGAGGGCAAAATGGAGCGCAGAAAAATAACCAGATAAGGCGAAATGGAAGGCAGAACCATGAAGTAAGGCAAAAAATAGGGCTGAAAAAAACAGAAAAAAAGGTAAAACAGAGGGCAGAAAAACAAACAGAAAAAGCAAAATAGAGCAGTAGAGGTCAAAACAGGGCAGAAAAAAGAGCAAACAAACAGAAAAGGCACAATAGAGCAGTAGAGGTCAATACAGGAAAATAAAAAGAGCAAAAAAAGGCAAAACAGAGAGAAGAAAAACAAGCAGAAAGGCAAAACAGATGGCAGAAAAATAAGCAGAAAAGACAAAACTGAGGGCAGAAAAATGAGCAGCGATGGCAAAACAGAGGGCAGAAAAAGGAGCAGAAAGGTCAAATGGGGGCAAAAAAACAAGCACCAGGACAAACAGGGTGTTGTGTGTCGTTTAGAGCTCCGAGTGAATTTTCCCGATTCATTCCCTTATATAGGTACAATTCACATTGCTCTTATGTAGGCACAGAAATCAATCCCTTATTTAGGCATTGACCATGCCACAAAACTACAGGCTTGTCTACTTCCACCAGTACCAAACATCACAACGATTTCTTGGAAAATCGAAAGCAGTTAGGGAACTTCCCCTTGCTTGAATACTGATTTGTCCAAGAACTAGTGTACTTTGCAAAAAACAACTATTCCCTAGGGGCTCTTTCCTGACGTTCATTTGCCCGACTTTACGTCAAACTATGGCCTTCCTAAACCTTCAAGGTATAAATATACCTTCACTTGCTATGGCAAACTATGGTGGTTCGGAGCAGTTCGACTATCTACTTGCCCGACGCAGCTCACTACAGCAAGTGCCGAAGGAAGCCAACTCTCCAGCTGAATCACTGATCAAGAGGCTGCCCTTCTCTTGCAGAGAATACAGCTCCAGTGTTTCCAAGCTCCCTTTGCGGGGTGTTGGGAAATCGCGTCCCAAGACAGAGATACCAGACCTCCTTCATTCTAACTTAAGGTTTGATGATGATTAGAACCTAGAGAAACCTTGGGTAGATTCTTGGCAAAAACAACTAAACCTATGCTACACAATACTTACTTCTTCCTGCGTACTAGACTTAGGTTAGGTACATTGGGGTAGGCGTATTTAGAAGCACCAGTTGAGTATTTTTAGTCAATGGTATTTATGTATGTATTTTTATATGGCTTAGAAACCATACAATGCTTTTACTGTATGATTTTATAATACTATTCTCGCTGTACGCATTATACTTTCCAGTCTGCTTAACGATTGTAGCAGTTCACTTCTCTTGTATGAGAAAGAAGACTGTTCAATAAACCTTTTTTATTGAAAACGCATGTCTCTCTATTTCTCTACAACTCTGTTGAAAGGAATCATGCACGGTTGACTGAGTGAAATATCTATCTATTGTTTCTACGACTTTGAGAGATATATTTCATATTCTTGGTAGACAAAGTTCTCATGTTTATGCGCTTGTCAGAAACTAATCCCCTCTTGTGAATTTGAGAAAGTTTCTAGTGACCTCTGAGCTAGCTGGCACTCACTATTAAGTTTAGTATATTCGATAGAGACCTAGTCGACCTCAGTCCTATGTCTAATGTATAGGATATATTATTCCAATGCGCAGAGCCTATTGGGAATTTAGGAACTACACTACAAAGGGGCAGAAAAATAAGCAAAAAAGGCAAGCCAGTGTGGTGTAGTTCCTAGGACCCCCCCAGGGACTGCTTATTTTGGATGACCTAAACTGAGGGATTGGTATGCAGACAGACTCTGGACACCCCCACAGGATGTCATCCGTTAAACCAGCTAGCTCTACGGTGCCACTACCACCCCCTAGTACTCTACAGTGGTGTGTGTGGGGTGGTGTCTGGCGTAGTTGGGGCAGTCGTGGTGTTGAGGCTGTCATGTTGACAAGTTGACAAGTCTATGAGACTTTGGGTGGACTTGCTTGATCTTAACTCCAGCATATGGATTGATCATTAACCTTTGCCGAACATTAGTGAAATGTTGGCAACGTTGGATGGTGCAAAGTTTTTCACTTCCTTAGACTTCTCTTCAGCATACCATCAAGTTGAGTTGAGCAAGGATCCCAGGCACCTCACATCTTTTGTCACGCCCAATGAGGCTTACCGCTACATCTGTATGCCTTTTAATTTGGCATCGGCATCAGCGGTATTCCAAAGCCTAATGGGGGATTTATTTGGTAATACCATGAGGGTGGGGTTCTTTAACCCTGGGCGTAGTTTGTGCAGTCCGCTACACGTAGCTACACAAACCAGCGATTGGGCTTTGCGAGCTACGCGTGCGTAGTTGCTTGTACCGCCCATTTGTGATGTGTTTTTCTTGCTCACCAACACGTATTGCGTGTTCGGAAATCTGTGTGCATGCTCGGGGGATAGTATCTCGTGAACCTATCCATGCTGTCGCCTATGGTTGTGGCCATCTTGTTTTTCCGTTGTGCCGCCCGTTTGTAATGCCTTATTTCCTGTTCCGGGTCGCGTATAGCGTGTTCGCAATGCACATTGCATGTTCTGGAACACATTTTACGTGTTCGTAATGCTTTTTACGTGCTTGTGGGGAAATATTGCGCAAACATACCCACGCGACCGTGATGGGCACGGCCATCTTGTTTTTTCACTCTATGCTATGGTTCTGGGGCCTGCTTTTCTATCCTCCCTCTATCTTTGCCATCCTTAGGTTTTTACACTGTTTTACTGATCTTTTTCATTTATTATCTATCCCTCTCTGTCCCTAAGTCTATATTGTGCATTTTATTTCTACTTTTGCTGCAAAGTTTTCCCTTTTCTACTGTTTTATATTACTTCCTTCCTTAAGCTCCTACTTCTTCCCATAACTTTATTTTTCCCTTCTAAATTTTCTTTTCCACCTCCCGCTCACCCCAGAACCATGCCTAAGGGTACTGATGGGCGCTCAAAGGGCAAGGGGCCTGCGCCCAAGAGCCGCCTGCCTTGCAGCAGACTGGGCCCTGAAGGGATGCGGGCCCGGGAGTTTTTTGGAGAGGCGGAGTTGGCCGCCCTTATTTTTTTGTGCCACCTCCCCTTGACCTTGGCAGCAGGCGGCATGCCTGGCTCCAGATACCTGACCCAGAAGCGTCACTGCCAGTGGGCGAAGGTGCGCCGGGCAATGTTTCGTCAATCAGGGTCCGGCACACCCATAACCAGCTGGGCCACCGGTGGTCAGACATCTTGGACTGGGACCAGGACCTGCTGGACCTGCTAGGTGTCGAGGTCGTGGGTGTCAGATCTGTACAGTCACGCAGTCTCTTACCTTATCTTCTATTGAAATTACGTGATTATTGTTTCGCGGACACGTAAAGGACCAACTTCCCAAATAACTATTCTATAACCTGTAATATTCAAACAAGCTATAAGATAGAAAGTAGGGAGGAGGGCCGGATATTGGACGTTGATCTTGCTGTCGACCTGCGAGGCAACAAGGGAATGCTCAGTGATCTACCTTCCAAATATATCTTTCTACAGTTCTTGCACTATTAAGGTTCTCTTTATAGCTTTATTCAAGATATAACAAAAGCCTACCTGCGAGCAGTAGTGATTTCGCCTAATGTCTCAGTATGTCTTGTTGGGATGTTGAGATGAGCTGAAAAGTGGAACAAGCAAACCTTGTAGTTACGTTTCTCCTGGATGGAGACACCGGGTAGCAAGGCAATATCATAGACTGAAAATAAAATATTCCTGTTAATTTCACCCTTCACTGAAATTCTGGAATTGATATGTTAAGCTGGTCACTCATTTTACACTTACTGGTTGTAACTCTTGAATTGACGTTGCGATGATCCTACTGATTATTACACATAAACATAAATCTTCACATTAGAGTGACCTCAGATTAATACTGAAAGTTTAAATATCCTGGGCTCAGTTAAACGTTAAAAGATTGAACATCATTTGGTAAAGCTCTTTGTTTTCTCACAAAATGCTATACTTCTACTAATTCAAATGTCTCTAATGCAAAAACTGTATTGTCCAAACAATTGTCTATTTAAATGAAAATCCAGACTGTTCTTTCGTGTGATGGGCGCCAGTAAAGACTTTTACTTATCTTATTTATTCTTCGTTTCAGGTCCTGCCCTGTTGAAATCAGAAGTTGTAAGAAGACAAGTCGTCATCTGCAGTGGAACAGAATAGTCATCCCCTTTAAGATCCATATTGCCCCTTTCCTTTCTATCAGGTAAGTATCAGGATTCTCTGTATGTTTTCCTTCGAGTCGCATTCTGAAGACAAAGCCCCTTCCAGAAATTCGGGTGTGGCTTTTATAACGAGCCACACCCGAAACGGCAGTTACGTGTGTTCACTTTCAGCGTGAGTGCACCGCAACTGTAAACGGACTTGAATGTTGCTAAGCACCGGCTCAGTAACTCTTCATTAAATACACGGAGCTGAGCAACCTTGTCCATGAATCCCCGACAGGCTTCTAACAAGTTCAAGTTCAAAATATACCCAAACGCAGGATGCGGATTACGTAATTCCAACAATACTGTTCTTCCCCTAGCCAACGAGCACCAGCATAAAGCACAATGATTACAGAACACCATGATTGCTGAACGTCAATAACAAAGACTTCTAACACACATGTTTTATACAAATGTTTCAATAAGTTAAGGTTGTTCTGCTGCACGGGATAGGGTTGGGCTTTTTTCTACTAAATGTCAGTTGTTGCAAAACATGTTGTGCAGCTCTTATTTGCTCATGAAATCAAGCTAGGCACGTAATCATGACAGTGGGGCTTGGTGAGTAGCTAATACAGTAGTAGTATAAGCATTGTGTATAATTTTTTTTACGAATAGCAAGAATACTGCTGCTTAGATTGCAGGTAAATGTTGTTTCAAAATCTTCTGTGATTGTAGGTCACAGGTGATCGTCGGCGCTACTCTTGTTTGCAACTTTGCGCTCGCTTGGGCCGATTATGTAAGAGTTTACTTAGAGAACTTAAGTTAGGTAATGCTATCGCTAGAGAGACTCTAGTCCTTCCTTTGTCCTCCTGTCACTAAGAAGAGATAGTGGTGGATGGATTGATAGTTTTAGTTCGTATTAGTTGGTAATTTGTTAGAGGTCTGCGTGACGCATCCTCTCCGTCACTGAGTGCAGCTTACCCCAGTCCCTAATAGAACCTTTTTTAGTTTGTTTAGTGAGAGGTTAGGCTTAGCTAGCAGAACATCAGACACAACCAACCAACAATTTGTGGAAGGCACACATTTATGCATGTGTCCTCCACCTATGCATTTTGAGGGCTAAAATTTAAAGGCAGACTTATTGAACAATTGGCCCATTCGGAATAGGTGGGCTAGGTCAGGTGGTACATAGGCTTAGTTAGTATTCTGGAATCAAAATGGAACACTGCGTTAGTGTTCACAAATAATAAGTAGACGGTCCTTGAATCCCGCTATAATACTACTAGTCGATCTGATGAGATAGGTCAATTTTATTGCAATTGTTGTTTCCTAAAATGTTTTTGAGCGTTTTTTAAAATATTGTATTTGTTTCACAGTACACCAATCCTTAATGTTTGTCTCTTTCTTTATTTTATTTCACATGATCAGCACCCAGGGGCAAGGAGACGGGGTCATAGCCACTGGCGGTGGGACAAGAAGAAGAGCAAGATGCCTCCCAGGGCCAGGACCACTTCTCTACGAAGGGCTCTGCTGCTGGCCTCAGTAAGTCCTCCAGTGGTTAATATTATTAGTTATATTTCCCTAACTTTTACTGCACCTTATTTTTTTGGAACTATTATTACTGTTTCCTCATTCTATTTATTTCGCAATCCTCTTCTATCTAGACTGTTTTGAAATTCTTGTTATCCCTGCCTCTAACTGCCTCTGCTATGACTCTCTGTACTACAACTATTAGTCTGTCTGTAGCTAAGCTTGCCCAGTTGGCCATTCTTTATTTAAAAGGTTTTTAAAAAACTCAGATTCACCAAAAGCTCTAGCCACAAAGTCCAGTCCTTTGGGTTGTCCTCTTCTGGTCTTATTAACCTTTCCTGAGGCTTTTCAACAATTCCCACCAACAAAATGCCCAACCAGATATTTGACTATTTTTGATAGGATATACTACTACTTTTTGTGGGGATTCTGCACAGCCACATACAGAACTATGCAAAAGAAAATAGGATGTTGGTGATCGAAGGTTGGACCTTCCTCACACCTCAGTCTGAACCCACAATCCCCTGACCGACTAGCTATACTCTCTCATTAGGTACCCGAACTCCCCCAAGATACCCAATGATTAGACAACCCAGAACATAATAACACCCTTTCGCTCACTCACTCGTGTAAGTCCTCCACACCAGATATACCACAGAGTCTATGTGTAAGTTCAAAAGGTTTATTTTCAACTAACAAGCTCTGTACGTTGTTCTACAATTCAATTCAGTAAGTATACCATATGAGCCAGCTCTAACAGCAAAATGCATAAGATTAAAACAGTAAACATTGTTACAAGTCCATCGAAGACAAACGATCTCTGTGTGAATTCTGGGGGACCCCTCACCTTAGAACGTAGAAGTGCAGGTTACATCATGAGCTCTGCAAAGCTCTGGTTCGTAGAAGGGAATCTTCTACCTGTTATGAGAAAATGATGCGCATTAGTTAGTATAATGCAAGCATTTCTCAGTCATGCCAAAAAGTGTAGCATGTTATGGCTAAGCAATACAGAATGACCAGAACTCCATAAAAAAGTGGCTTGTATGAGCTCATGTGGGCTCAAAGGCATCACTCTTACACAACAAGCTGTGAGGTAATGTCATGTGCGTAAAAGACATAAAGCTAAAATGGTTGCATTGCATGGCTCCGGCTAACTTTGCAAAGAGTAGAGTAGACTAGAATGACCTTATGGACCATAACACTACTAGTGTCTACTCTACTCTAGTACAATATTTGGACTAGTGATGTATGATGTATGATGTATATGATTGTATGTATTAACTTTTTTTTCCAATCTTGCTAGTGAAAAAGTATAAATAGGGGGAAGTGTATATATGGAATCTAAAAATGTGTAATATTTTTTCTAGGCGTACTACCGACCACCAGTGCCGGGGCCAGCGGTGATGCGGCAATTCCAGAGGGAGCAGGAGATGCGGCAGCAGCACCTGCAGGAGCTACTACAGGGGGTGAGCCAGCAGCAGCGGTGGGCGGTGGTAAGTTTTATTCCTTACATATTGACATTACACTAGCGGGAAGGGTGTACTCGACACTCACTGTACTGTTGAGACTTAGTAAGTATGAAGTTGTTGTAGTGAACATTAGACAACGGTTGAAGAAGTCACCCTTTACTTAGCAATGGCATTAGCAATAGCGTTAGCAGCGTGAGTTGAGTAACCATGGCCTCTTCTATCTGACTCCAACTCAGCTGTGAAAGTTTTATGGAGAAAACTAAAAGTCAGATCAGATGAAATTGATAAATGTGTTGAACAAAAAAGGAAAGAAGGGTGGAAGGAAGAAGGACAGGCGAGATATAATATGACTGCATGGGTGGGTGGGCGTCACCTTATGGGTGGATAGGATAGCAAGAATTGTCAGCAGTGTTTGTGTCAAGCTCAAAGCCAAGGCAAGCAAGGAAGGATGCATGGGTGGTTGTTGGTGAAACAAACTAAGGTTTGTTGAGAGATTAAGATGAATGATAGACGTTTACTTTGAGTGGATGAATGCCTAGATGTATTCATCATCAGCATAGATAGCATAGGTGGAGACTGTCACTGGATGCAGACCAGAGTCTTAGTTTGAAGAGAATGTTTTAGAAACCGCACCACAGTAGCGAAGACGAGGGGAATATAAGTTGTATTTTCAGAATACTCCCTTGACTCATAGTAGTTTGCAAGCCCAAAATATATATATATATTGTGTATGTATATAGGTATCAAGTGCCTTCCTCCAACTCCGAGGACTACTTCCTAACTATGTTAATTTATTTTCGAGTGTGTCAGCCTGCCATGGGGGGTGGTCTATCTATAGGTTAAACAATCAATCAAAACAAAGTACCTCATGTCGTCCCATATATAAGCAATGCTCATTGGAACAGATATATAATCTGCTTTTTTGTAGTAGTAAGGGCAGGCTGGCAGTGAAATTGAGGAATTGCCCTTTATGTAACAGAGAGAGTATGACCAATGCCACCCGTAATAGAAAAATATGAGCTTCCGCACCTGCAGACAGTAGTAATTAAATTAACATGAGTCTGCGTCATGAGTCATCACTCGAGTATGTTTTCCTTGGGCGCAAGCTGACTGAACTGACATGCCGGCTACAACAAGGTTATGTAATTTCGCTAAACTAGAGAGAAAAAGAAGACTGGTGTACTGTAGTCCATAGTGCTAGTATAATGCCTGAAACTCCCATAAATGTTAGAGGCCGAGGAGGTGGGAGGACAGATACATACCACACATGTTATGTCCTGTGCTTGCTAGTGCTACTTCTACTATTCCACTATGTGTTGAATTAATTTAGTGTCACTGTTTTGCTAAGAGTATTAGTAATAGTCGTTTTTCTTTCTTGATATAGCTACTCCAAAACCAACCAGGAAGGAGTTGGCAGTTATGGCCCGGTGCTGGAAGCTGGAGGCCATCAGAACAGAGTACCAGCGGCTTGTGGTTCTGGCTGAGGAGGAGGAGGAGGCGGCTGCAGCTACAGCCTCCTCCAATGCCCCGGGCCCCAGCCAGGCCCCTCCAGTGGTAGGGAACAGTGGTCAGGCAGCCGCCCGCATGCTCCTCAAGAATGCGTGACTGAAGGAGGAGTTAGAGGAGCTCAAGAAGATGGTCAAGGTCCTGGAGATCGACATCCGAAGAGCCTGCCACTAAAGACCCTATTTAATTCCCCCTTTTTTATATGTTCTTTTAGTAGGAGGTAATCAGGCGTTGGGGTTTTTTTATGGACAATTGGATATTGGATTTTTAAGACTTTTCCATTTTGGACATTGGTTGGGGTTAGGGAGAGGGGTGGGTCAGGTGTTGTGGGATTTTGTACATAGTTTATTTTTGTTAGGGGATTTAATTATATATATTTACACTTTACATACAATGTGGTTGATGTTTTGCGGGTGGGGTTACTGTTTTACATCACACTGTTTCCTTGCTGCTGCAGGGACACAGCCAGTGTTTGATTGAAATAATTGGCTGACTTTGTAAGACACTAACAGATAGATCTGGTACCCCTTACTGAGTGACTTGTCCTACTACTACTGTCAGTCTCTCCTTCTAGTCCATTACCTACCCCAAACATGTTTTCTTACCTGTGATTGATGTTTAACTTAGGCACAGCGATGGCTGCATGACGATGCAGGTTCAGTTTCCGAAGAGAATGGAGATGCCATGGTTGTGGTGGTAGTAATAGACACTAGCAGTAGCAAAAGAAAATGAGACAGTCAGTCACCTGAGAGAGACTCTGGGAGGAGTAGTAGAGCGAAGGCAATAAAACCTAATGGTGTAGGGGACAGCCTAGTACAACAAGTTATAAACTGTAGTTGTGTCAAGTCACTCAACTAGGCTTACACTTGACACAAGTGTAACTTTTAGTGCTGTGTGTATTATGATGACAATCGATGCCGTCAATTAATGATGATGGATTATGTGTCTTTGCTTTCACCAAATCCACCCCAGCAAGCGTGTGATCAATTATTGGTGTACATTTAATTTAGTCACACCTAAATAAATCACACAGTCTGGGGGAAGAGGGATAGGTTTTGATGAATGGTTGGGAAGGGGGGTTTGGGGAAAGGTTTGACAAAGAAAACAATATGCATGGACAAACAACAAAAGAAAACACAATCTTTATAGACTACCTTATCCATAAATCTGTTAAGGTTGAAAAAGGAAATGCATGCATGATGATGATAACTTAATGGTTAATGATAAGTAAAACGTACTAACTACTACTAGACAATTAGACAGTACAGGGCATCAGTATATCAAAATTATGCAATTTGCCTTGCCTGTCTGCCCTCGTAGAGACACCGATTACATACAGTTTGTGTTCTGTTCTGTTGTACCTGGCTTACATTTAAAGATAGCAAAGAAAATTTAAAAATAACTGTAGGGATGAATTATAACTAAGCAGAGAGCCAACATAATTAATAATAAATACAACACACGGTAGTAATGATTGAAGACAAAAAATGAATCAAATGATTTAAAAGATAATGAAAGCTGATACTGTTACTGTGTTATCCTATTCAAAATGGGGAGTTGCATCTCGGCATTCCTCTTGGACCTCAGTCCCTTCCATGGATGCTCAGTCCATCAATCTTGGGTCATGTCGCTGCCTGCCTGGCAGATGTAGATTCATTGGTAAGGTAAGTGTGCATTGTTTTTCCAAGTATAGCACAGGGTAAAAGCCGGCCCGTAAGTGTAAATGGAAAAACAAATGGGATATTGAAAAATCAATGAATAAAAAAATGCATAAATTACGGTGGAGTGCAACAAGAGAAGAGAACACTTTCAAGACTGAGGCGGCATGGATACATCATGTCTACTCTGCTTACAGCATTTTAAGTTACAACAACAACAACACGACAGAGCAGGCCCATGGCACTGACCAAACCTCTATTTAGCTTAAATTTTGACAGAGCCAGACAAAGCCCATATACAGCAACCTAGCATTTTCAAAATTAAGTGACTAAATCAATTCACCACTGTCAGTCATACCACTGCACTCGACTCCACCACTACACGGACATGTTGGTCTGCTGTGGTTCTTGTTGACTTGTGTTTACCTTTTATGCCACTTCATGAAACGCCATCAATCATCTCCGATCCCACTGACTGACTGCAAAGAGTATAGTATGTGGTCATCATAATCATGGTGTCCAATTCAGACTGTAGTGTACCGAGTGAATCCAGAGTCCATATTCAAATATCCAATGGATCGCCCTGCAGTAGAAGTACAATTTTGTTATTAAACAACAAGTTTATTTACAGCGCCATTAACCAGAAACAGTTACAGGAGGAAACATATACAGCAGCATTGCATTTTCCAAACTAAGAAACTAAATCAACACACGGCTGTCAGTCACTGTCAGCTGTCTCCACTACTACATGTGACTACTCGACGCCACCACTACACAGACATGTAGGTCTGCTGTTGATGTTGACTTATTTACCTTTTATGCCACTTAATGTGAAATGCCCCGAGTTATTCCATCAATCATCTCTGATTCAACTGACTGACTGCAAAGATAGTATAGTCATCATCATGGTGTTGTACGTTTTGTCCAACTCCCACTCAGTCTATAGTGTACAGAGTACGACTCCGACTAACTCCATATTCCATATTAAAAAATGCAACGGATATTGGCCTGCAGTAGTAGGAGTACAATTTGGTTATTAAACAGCAAGAAGGGAAACATTGACTGTCACTTGAGTCACTTTTAGTTGGTAGATAAATTACTAGTAAAGTTCGACTTCATGCGCAACGTCATCAACACAAAAAACAGCAATCACTCTGAGTCTGCATACAATACATGCCATCATTACCTGTCTTGCTCTTCTCTTTGGCTGTCAGATGCCTAGATCTTCTGACAGGTGTGTGATTTTTTACCGAAGCAGTGGCCTCATTACCCCACCTTTATTTTGAGTGTTAGTCACTGTTTCCATTTTCTTATTCATCTGTGGCACTTTGTTGCAGTTGAAGTTGGTTCACATGGTCAGTGCTGTGAGATGGGCCCCGGCCTGGGTAGCGGTTATTTGTCAATTGTGTTTGCAGAAATGTGACATCTCAGGCGTCAGCAAGTTTCTTCAAAGAGTCTTGTCTTTCTCTGCGAAGTACCTTCTGTTCTGACATTGATGAACTTTTGATGCCTGCCGAGCCGTTAGCCTAGTTCTGACAGTGATGAGTTTCGGCTCGAAACAAAAGGAGTATACCAATAGTCACCTTCCACTTCTTCTGGAGGGACTATTAGAGGCAACATTTCTTGTACAGAAGCTTCATTTTGGCATTTTGGTTATAAACGGGGAATGCAATCTTCTTGGGGGAATTGTGGAACGCTGCTGTGAATTACTGAGACTGCACTACTTTTAAAACTAAATTTAGCACTGACAGAAATAATTCGTTTTTTATATTATTTTAATTGCTAACGTCTGCCATTATAGAGCTGCATCATATTTGGGGGGCTTAAACAATCAAAATTTGGGTCTTTTCTCGGGACACTCTCGGTCCCTGGCGGCCATCTTTAAATGCCACGCGATGACGGAGGTCAGCGTTTCACTCCTTGCACGCAGACCAGCCCTGCTGTTACTTAAGAGCCATGGTCTTGACGCACAGCGGGTACGTGCAGCGGTCGTGCCAATGTTTCGACGAAGGCGCGACAAAGGCAAGACCGTCTGCGACCGCCCGAGACCGAATGGGACCAGGGGCCATAATTTATTCCTAAGAACCTTCTGCCCCTAAACCAACTATACAATATTCGTCAGGTAAATTATTTAGCTTGCAAGGTAGAAGGGGCGTAAATTGTAATTTACTATGTCCAGTAGAGGCCAACCCGTTGTGTAGTGGCTGTAGCTATGGTTTTAATAACCCTAGTACTCAAGGCAAAATAAAACATACAGTTTCTGGAGCATTAATTGTTGCTCCCTTCCAAAACATAAGGAGGACTTTTTTTATTTGTTAAATAGTGAAGGTCCCGATGCTATTTTTCTAACGGAAACTTGGTTAAACGATAGTTCTGGTCCGGATGTGGTATGTGCACTCCCCGACAACTATACTATAATAAGGAGAGACAGAATCCTCAGGAAGGGTGGAGGGATTGCGATTATTTAAAAAAAGAGCTACTCATGTAAATGGTAGAACCTCCCTCTGCAGGAGTGTGAAGCTGCTCTTTTTAAACGTACTCTCTCTCCTCAACTCACTCTATCTGGGGCCTTGTTCTATCGTCCCCCAGGACCAGCTGGTTCATGGGTGCCTTTGTTACCAGACCTGTTGGCTCCTTGGCTACTTTTACAGTCTTAGGAGATTTAAATCTTCATTTGGAAAATTCGGACTGTCCTGCAAGTAAGGCACTTATTGCTGATTTAGCTGCACTGAATCTCCCCCTTTGTAATGCTGGCCCCACTCATATAGCTGGTCATTTTTGGACCCTATTTTCTCTAACTTACCTGATATTAATTGTCTGCCGGGACGGCCTTTGTGTTGGTCCGACCATTTCGCGGTTAAGTTTCAATATAGTAGTTTACTTAACCAGTCCCCATTGCCCTCTGTTACATCAGGTCGAACTAGAAATTGGGAAAAATTGGATATCGCAAAGTTCAATCAGTTACTGTCAAACAATGCTCCACCTTATAACTCCATATCACTGGCTTCATTGAATAGTATTTATAGTTGGATTACCTCCGCCTCCAATGTTTGCCTGCCAGCCACGGCGAACAAATTTAATAACCACCGGCCTCCGGCTCCCTGGTTTACAGAGCAGCTAAGAGTTGAAAAGACCAAGTGCAAAGCTTTGGAAAGAAGCTGGAGAAGGAATTACACTCCAGAGTCCAAAAACATCTATAAAGCCTCATTGAAAAAATATCATGCTCTATGCAAGAAGGCACGAGCTGACTATGTCTCCTCTACTAATCTGGGGGCAAAAAACCGTCCTCGTACTTTATTTTCAATGGTTAAGAAGTTAGCAGGTTCAGAGACCCAACCTAGTCCACCTGTTCTTGCTGAACTACAGTGTGACTCTCTAGCTAACATCTTTATAAATAAAGTGGAACAAATCCATCAGACATTAGGTGGAATTGGTGTGTCAAACCCGGTTCAGCTTGATAGTGAACGGGTTCATACCATGGTTGAAGGCTCTCGGTTAAAATTGGAACAGTGGTCTCTATTGGACGCTGGTACCTTTAAAAAAAATGTTGCGAGCATTAAATCGGGCTCGCCATGTGACTTGATCCCTTCCACAGTGCTTCTACAGATGGAAGTACCCGCTTTAAGAGTGGTCATGGAGCTACTAAATGCTTCTCTTAGGGAGGCAGTAACGCCAATGGCTTGGAAACATGCTATGGTCCTGCCATTGTTAAAAAAGCCAAATGCAGATCCGGCCATGCCGTCTAACTTTAGACCTATCTCCCTGCTCCCAACTTTTTCTAAAGTTTTGGAGAAGCATGTGAATGGCCAATTAGCTATGTTTGTGGAATCCTCTCAAATTTTGCATACATCACAATCAGGTTTTAGACCAGGGTTTTCTACAGAAACCACATTGCTGGGCGTCACTGAGTTGTTACATCAGCTCTTGGATGATGGTGATACAGAGGCCCTTATAATATTATATTTAAGTGCCGCCTTTGATACGGTTTCACACACTGTATTAATAAAATCTTTACATTCACTGGGCATTGCTGGTTCGGCGCTTGGCTGGCTGTCCTCCTTTCTATCGGAGCGAACCTTCCAGGTGTTCTCCTCTAAGGCCACTTCAAAGTCCTTTACATCCCAGGATGGAGTACTTCAGGGCTCTATTTTGAGCCCACTCTTTTTTAACATTTATGTGCAACCCCTAGCAGTGATTGCTGAAGCGGCAGGGCTTACACTGTATTCATATGCTGATGATACTCAAATCATCTTTTCTTTATCGGCTGATAGGAAACAGGCCTGTCTACTCTGCAATTGGGCTTGCGCAATATTGCAGCATGGATGCAGCTCAATTTGCTTAACTTAAATGGGGATAAGACGGAAGTGCTTATCTTTGGAAACAATTCTGAACATTGTGGCCCTCAACATTGGCCAGATTAAATGGGACCTTTACCCACGCCCTCCTCTCAGGTCCGCAATCTAGGCTTTATTATTGACAATACATTTTCAATGAAACAACAGGCAGTACAAATTGCAGCCACCTGTTTTACCATCCTCAAATGCCCAAAAAAATAATAATCTGGATGCTCCCTGTGGACACCAAAAGGACGGTAGTCCAGGCACTTGTAACATCTCGCCTGGATTACGGTAATGTCCTTTTTTTGGGGTCCAACAGAGATGCATTGCGTAAGATTCAGGTGGTGCAGAATTCTGCAGCCCTATTGCTATGTGGACTTCCTAGAATGTCTAACACGAGTAACGCTCTGAGAGAACTGCATTGGCTTAAAGTAGAACATCGTATTAAATGTAAAGCCCTGTGCTATATGTTCAGAATTAAGATTGGCTCTGCTCCTAAATACTTACAAGATCTGGTTCGCCCTTACCATCCTTCTTGACTACTTCGCTCTTCTTCGGATGAGCTTTTTGTGATTCCCAGGATTAAATTGTCAAGAATGGGAGGTCGATCCTTCTCTCTGCTGGGGCCCACTATGTGGAATTCCTTACCTGCTGTAATGCGGAGGGAGAAGCTGCTTCCCAACTTTCATAAACAATTAAAAACTTGTTTTGTTAATCAACACTGTTAATGTCAGATTATTGCTGAGCTTCTGTTGGCTTGCGCTGGGAAACCCTTGTTGGGTAGCTGTGCGCATTATAAAATAAATTAACATAACATAACAACATAACATTCTCCATCCAATGTCTGGCTTGAGGGAAATGCATTTAGGGCGAGTCAGGAAGATGGAGCAGGACTCTGAGGAGTGGACAGTGAAATGCACAGAGGTGCAACGCCAATATGGAAATAACAAGAGAAGACAGTGGTGATGGGTTTGTTGTGGTTCTAACCAGAAAGCCAGAGACACACACAAATAAAGAAAGGAAGAAAGTAACAACTTGAAAGCCTAGTTGTCAGTGAAGAGGAGCTCATCCTCAAACTCTGGTGGTTCGACCAGAAGTAGCAGGTCATCTAACACACTACTTCCGTCACCTAAGTCGCTCTCCTCTTCCTGCTGTGATTCAGGTATTTTATACTCCAGTGGTATAAAGTGCTGATTCATTTTGATCATGGTTAACCTCGCCACACTTTTGGGAAAGAGACTGGTCCTTTTCACAGTTACAATGACACCAGCAGCACTGAAAACACACTCAGAAGAGACACTTGCGACAGGGGAAGCCAGATATTTTATCGCCAGCCTCCTAAGCAGTGGCCATTGGCTTCTTTTCCCATACCAATACACCAATGGTCTTTGATCAATGAAGACCTCTGTTGAGTCATTCAGATAGGCCTGGACCATCTGCTCAATGTTCAGGGGTGCTTTGACTTTTTTGCCTTTGCATCAGCAATGGACTTACCATAACCTTTCCCTAGAAACCAATCAGTTGCCGATTGTGATGTGGCTTGTGATCCTGTTCTTGCTGTTGTTGATGTTATTGGTAGTGTTGATGACTGCTGGGAGCCAAACGCACTGCATACAGGCTCTGAAGTAGAACTTGACTCTGGATGCCCTGTAGTACTTGTTCCGGCCTGGGGTGGCGGGCCTCTATTTACGAGCCGTTCGTTTTTGAAGTCAGTGGCTTCCTCAGCTATCAAAGTTTTGTACTTGGCAACATCCACTTCTGAAAATAGAATTACTGCATTAGTGTTCAGAAATACTTTGTACCGTGGATCCAGAATTGTGGCAGTAATGTAATGTGGATGTGACGGAGTGTTATTTTGAATCCTTGTATTTTCAGATAAGCGAACGGCTGAGGTGTCTGTCAAATAATATGCATCTAGTTAGTCATCCACACCTGCATACGTTTCAGACACCTCCTTCAGCTGTTGCTCTAGCATGTGCAACAATGGGATAGCTTGGCCCATAGTACAGTCCTCCCTGCTGACTTTACAAGTGAAGACCTGAAACGGAAGTAGCATCTCTGTCAGGCATTTAACAAGGTCCCATTGGCCCATCTCATCGGTCCTGCCTCTCACAATAGGATCCCCTAATCTTTGCATGACATAAGCATTGAGTGGTATGTACTGCTCAAACAATCAAGCATGTAATAAGTTGAGTTCCAATGTTTTGGCACCTCCTGGATGAGTGCTTTGACTGGAATTTTATGCTCACATTGAATGGCCCTAAGCTGCTTCCAGGCTTTAAAAGAATGGTTGAAATGTGTGCATATTCTTCTGCAGGTGGCCAGTAAGTTGCTGACTTTGTATTCATTTTTCAGAAAGTCTTGAACAACAATGTTAATGCAGTGTGCCAAACACGGGACCCTGAAATAGCTACCATCTTTTATGGCCCTAACTACATTACAGCCATTGTCCGTGGCAACAAAACCAATGTTAAACTCTCTTGGGTGCAGCCACTCAAAGACCTTGCTGTTAAACTCATCCAAAATGTTTGCAGCAGTATGAGATTTCTCCACGGCAAACATGGCCACAGTTGCATGTTTGCGAGTGTCATTAAAAATCTCAGCAGTGTCAACACCTGCAGATATATTTTCTCTAACCCCCAAAAAAGAGATCCAGTGTGCAGTGATGCACATGTAATCAGTGGCTTGGCAACTGGTCCACTTGTCTGTTGTCAGGTGGATACTCTGAACAGCACTCTGCTTCAAGGCTTTTCCAAGCAATTACAGCACATCGTGATGTAGTGCTGGAACAGCAACTCTGGCGAAGTAGTAGCGGCTGGGAACCTTCTATTTTGGGTAGTTGGTTGTCACAAACTCCAGAAAACCCACCCCTTCAATGAAAGAAAAAGGGAGACGGTCCAGTGCTAACATTTTAGCCAGCTTCGCATTGTACAAACGTGCCATTGGGTGGTTGCATACGTACTGCCCCTCCAGCCTAGTAAACATGCTAATAATGGTAGGCTGCATGGTATTTCTTTCTGTTAGGCTCAACGCCACACTTTTTTTCATTGCAGTACTCCTTGGTGTCTCAGGCTGACTCTTACTCCTGTGTCACTGTTTATTTATTTTATTTATTTATTTATTTATTGTTCAGTTAATTAAAACCTTAACAACACAAAAATGTCCATTATCGGTCTTAAGCATATTTAAAATGTAATCATTGAATAAAGTCAGATACAACACATTTCCATTATCATCTCAGCTTAAATTAAAATTTTGATCATTGAGTTTAGTCATCTCTTTAAAACCTAATACTTGTAATTAAACGAATAACTGAAAATTAGTAAAAAATAAATAAAACAAAATCTTAGTTTTTACATTGCGTTCACAAGTTTTTCAAAGATCTGCAAGAACTTTACGATCTTGCAATTAGTTTGTGGTGACGTTGCGTCCAGACAGCCAATTACTGCAGACCTACATGTTCGTAATTTCCTTGCCAGAAATATGTTCCTTAGAAAGCGCCTTCGCTCTGTTGTCAATGGTTTGCAGATACATATTATATGAATAAGATCTTCTTTTACATGCCCACAGAGGCGGCAAGAGACGGATTCTGTATGTTTCCAGGCTGGCTCGTCGGCCAATGTTGGAAATTTGCCGAACCTCAATGCCATCAGCTTTCTTTTGATAAAGACAGAGTATGTTGCGTCCAGATAAGCCGCTGGGGTTAAGGATCTGTAACTATTGATCAAGGTCCAAGAGTGTGAGCGATGTGAGAAAATGCCTTTGTCCATAATCAGAGAGTGAAGTTTTGCGGCCTTATTTAGTGCCAGTTTGAATGATGAAAATGGCAAGTTTTTGTCCCAAAGATTAGCGGTGCATGTTATCTCCAATGCACTTGTCAGATATTTGTTTGCTTCTGATTTTTTTTGAGATTCTAATTCCTGCCATAGATATTTGTTCAAATTGTTAGCTGCGGCTTTCTTTTTGATCCGATACCACTCCTTTAGGCATGAGTAAAGCCGTCCCAAGCTTTCATTCTTTAGTCCAAACTCTAAGCGAATTTGTGCTGGTGAAGCAGAGTTCGGCAGTTGTAGTACCTGTTTGTATGTTTTGGTAATTAAACTGTTTAGGAGAACGGAGTCCTTGCCATTCATTGCTACACTAGCGTAGGCTAGGGTTGGAAGAGCTTTGTTGGCAATCACCGTAAGTAAAGGTTTTAAGGAAGGACCTTCCAGCTTTTTCGATAGAGTACTAAGTGCAAATGTTAAAGCTCTTGATCTATATGTTAAATACGTTTTCTGGGCCTTTAAAGTGAGCTTGTCGTCGATGTAATATCCCAAATATTTGTAACTTGTCACCCTTTCCAGCTGTTGTCCTTCTAGCCAAACATTGTGTGATGTTATATGCCGATTGGTAATTAGCATTGTTTTAGATTTTGAGAAATTCAGAGCCAAATTATTTGCAGACAGAAAAGCTGTGTCACTGAGATGTGCTGAAAATGTGGGCAGGACCACTGCACTGCTGGGGACAGGGCTACTTTGTGTACCACTACCAGAGAGAATGTCTCCCTCTTCTTCCTGTTCCACTGTGATCAGATCTTCTACTTGTTAATCCCCACCAACAGCAATGGTTCTAGTTTTTATGCGGCGTGGGTGGTCCTCCCAGTTGATCAAGTGGTATTTTTTCAGATGGGCCATTTGGCCTCCGGTACCATAGTTTGTACCAAGCTTACCCCGACTAACAGAGGTTTTACAAATGGAGCATATAGCAATGTTCTCCTCCTTTTCGCTAAACGTAAAGAAGTCCCACACTGAGGGGCTTAACTTTTGTCTTTTGTCTCCTGCTGAGGTGCCACTTCCAATGCCGGATGAACTGGAGGGTGTGCGTTAAATTTGACTCTGTGCAGTACCACTACCTACTTCTACTGAGGTGGTGCTTATGCTGGATGTAGGTCGCTGCCGGGCCTTTGCTAATGAAAATATGGAAGCTGGAGGTTGTGTTATGTTGGAGGTATGCATGCTACATCCCTCGGTGATTTTGGATAGGGTAATAATGTTGATCTCCATCTCCTCGGGGCCGGGAGTGATGTTTGTGATGATTGGCACATCATCATCCTGCTGTTCTAAATCGACCTCCATAGGTGTAATGCTTTCTGGAACCTTCCTTTTACCTAGCATGGTCTTGGGGCATGTCACCCTCTCAGACTCAGTTTGTGGCTTCCGAGTGGCATCTAGATCATAAGAAGGGGTGCTTGGCGAATAACTTGATGGAATAACCCTCCTCTTCATTGCTGGGGATTTGGAAGACAATGAATCTGCTGAATGAGTGGCTTCCTCTTCTTCTACCTCTGCATGAGGATCAATTTCCTGAACTGCCCCTACTTCGGGAGGAACAACAACTACTATTGCGGGTGGTGGTTGTGGCTGTTGTTGACCACGTATCTGCTGTGTTTCCTCCTGCGTTGATTAGGTACTACTTTGAGATAGTGATAAGTTTATCTCAGGCTCAGCATCACTGGTTTCCACCATTAGGCTGGCTCCCTCTTCCACACTCATGTGCTTGGGCCTGGGCTGGTGGGTTGGGCCCACTGATGCGGAGGTGCTGCCCCCAGCTTGCTCCCAGGACACCGCTGCTGCAGGCTTAATTTTTGTTTTCCCCAAAAATGTTTTGTTATGTTATGTTATATTAATTTTAGCTCATATGTCGTGTAATCACCTGCAAGTCTCTTAGTGCTTGTAGAGAAAACTTAGGTAGCCACAAGAGTCCCAGGAACATGCAGAATGATACTGTAGCCAAGGCTTCCCTAAACAAATAATTCCTGAGGCATTTCCTAAAGGAAGAGAGGGCAGAGTCCTTCCGAACGTTCTCCGGTAATTCGTTCCAGATCCGGGGAATTAGGACTGAGAATGCTCAGCCACCTTTATGCCAGTTTGACTCTTTGAAGGGCCAAAACACCTGCCGTGGATGATCGCAATGTGCGTTCCGGAACATAGTTTTTCAGACGTTCCTTGATATAGTCCGGGGTCTGACCAAAAATGGCTTTGTGGGCAATACAGAGGCCCTTAAACTTCACTCTCTGTTTAACAGGGAGCCAATGTAACATGTACAGGGCGGCACACCAGACTTAAGTGTCAATTCCTTCTTCTCCTTCTTCTCAATACCAACTTTCTTGGTACCGAGGACCTGGTGGTACGTGTTTTCCTTGGGGGCATCTTCTTCAGATGTCAGCAGCACTCAGTTGCACAAGTTGCAGAGATGTCTGGTCAGCTCACACGTCACATAATGTACAGCAGCAGGACGTCTGTCTGGCAATACAATGGGCAATGATGATGACACCTTCTCCTCAGTCTTTTGTGCATCTAAAAGCAAAAAACCAGAAGAACATCAGTCAAACGTGGAATTTGTTGAATCTTAAATATATTAGTCTGTGGCGGTCTCAAATATTAAATTCTAGTAATTCAGTGAACAACAACAGTGTAGTCATTCATGAGACTTTGCACAACAAGGGCTTTCCTAGTGTACTGTGTACACTCAGTAAGAAAAAGAATAGCAAAGAACAAAAACACAAATGTAGTGGAACCTGTTTGGCCTTAATTAGAGTATCACGTGGGATGGATGCAGCATCAGAGAGCTGCAGCTGGCAATGGGGATGGAAGCAGTAAGCCAAGAGGAACAGTGAAAAAAACAGCACACTACTAACTACCACCACAAAATGGCTCCCAGACACATGGTTACTCACAGACACAAGGCCCGGAAAACAATGAACTCAAGCAGGCCTATAAGGCAAGACAAAGGATGCCTGATAAACAACACAGCTTTAATGCAAAAACGAAAATCCACATGGCTAAAAAGGGTGGAAAGTTACACAACAAGCACAACAACAACACATACACATACAACAAAGGCCAAAAAGTGAAATACACAGCCAAAACCCACATTTTGCAATTCCATGCAATGCCATCAATGCACTAAATGATGTTTAAAATCAACAGACACCACAGGAATAGTTGTTTCATGCACCCATGCCATGAGTACCTCTGGGCCTACTGGCTGAACAGGCCTAACACACACCAAAAAAGTGACCCCCCCAAAAAAAACACATTTTACAATTCAACCCAATGCCACCCATGCCCTAAATGGTGTTTAAATTCAATAGACAGCACAAAAACAGTTGTTTCATGCACCCATGATGATTGATGAGTACCTCTGGGCCTATTGGCAGACTACGGCACAAGCTTGGAGGCCTATGGCAAAAACACAGTGGATGGTCCCACAAAATGGCCGCCATCACATGGCCAGGCCACCCATAATAATAAGAAAGTGAAGACAGACAATGCAGGCCTATGGCAAAAGCACACTGCCTGGATGGCTCCACAAAATGCCCGCTAGTCACCCACAACAAAAAGAAATGGAAGACAGACAATGCAAGCCTATGGCAAAAGCACACTGACTGCTTTCACAAAATGGCCGCCACCCACAGGGCCAGGTCACAACAACAAGAAGCATAAGCAAAGGGGAACAAAGAAAAGACATGCAGGCCTATATGGAAACACCTTTAATAAAAAAATGAAAAAACGAAAATTCACAGGGCAACAAAAGGTTGAAAAGTTACACAACAAGCACACACACACATCCAACAACGGTATTTTTTTTATTAACACACACCCAAAAAGGGAAATACACCCCAAAAACCACATTTAACAATTCAATCCAATGCCATTAATGCCCTACATGATGTTTACATTCAACAGACACCACAGAAAGATGCACCCATGGGTACCTCTTGGTCTACTGGCTGAAATTACAATCAAAGAAAAACAACTAGGTCCCTACTACAACTACAGGCCACCCACAAGAATACATTTTAAAAACAATGAAAATCCCAAGAAAATGTAGGTACAAACAATGCCCCAATCAAAGAAACAAGTACACCAATTCTCCAACGTACTTGTAAAATGAAATCTCAAATCCCAAAGTCCTCAAATCCATTCCACTGATATGATGCAGCAGAAAGACATGAAAAGTGATCTTTCCAGCTCCAAATCCAAATGAAAGGGAACAGCACATGGACAAAGGAGCACTGGGAGGACCATGCTGGACAGGAAGTTGAACACTCAGGGGCAAGTCCTTCCTTTTGAAAAAGAAAGTAAAAAAAGAAAAAGGACTCCTTTCACAAAAAACTACAACCAAATCCCAATCTGAGGAGTTTTTTTAGCAAAATTATCATTTTTTGAGAAGGTTTTATGATGCTCAAAAGATATTCTTCGCCAGATTGCTATTTTCGGGTGTTTGGGATCGCGGTCTTACCAACACTGCCGCTGGACGTCAGATGGTGCGTCCAAATGATGTGTTTGCGTCTGCACACTCTCGGGGGATCGTGTGGCAGGATTATAAATCTCGTCGGCGAACGAAAATGGGTAGGAAATCTCGTCAGCGAACACAGAATCTCGATAAGTCGTTACCGCGCCAGCGAGAATGCATATTGAGTGTGCAAAGAAGAAAAACAACTACGCTACGGTGCAGATTGCGTAGTATTCGGTAACTACGCGTTCTACGCGAACCACGAAGTTACCAAAACTCCGCAAACTCCGCCAACGGAGCGTAGTTCACCGCCCAGGGTTAGTGTTCTTCCAGGGTGACTTACTGATTTATGGGAAGACTGAATCTGAAAATTATGCAAGAGTGAAAGCGGTCTGGATATTTTGAAATTGAGTGGATTTACTCTAAGGAGGGATAAGTGCAAATTTTTCCAGAAAGGTGTGCACTGTTTAGGTCACCACATTCCAGCTAAAGGTGTGGAGCCTAGAATGAAAATCTTGGAAGCTATACAAAATGTGCATAGACCTGTTGACAAGGACCAATTGCATTCTTTTCTTGGGTTGGGGGAGTGTTATGCAAAATTTGTAGGAAATGTCTCTGATAAAATTGTGTGCTTGTGCAATTTGTTGAAAAAAAACAACAGGTTTGTGTGGAATGAGGAGTGTGAGGTCAGTTTCAAACATATCAAAAAGGACATTTTGTTGGCCCAACTACTAAGAGTATGTGGCCGGTGCTAAGAACTTTGTGGCTGATTGTCTATCGAGTTTACCCCAAATAGACGCTACTGAAGGGGAAGAATCTATTGATGAATTTGAGATTGTATGTTTGATATCTTCTGTGAATGATGTGGTTAGGGTACTTTGTCTGAACAGGAATGGTTGAGAGCAGTGTCAGAAGATGTGGAGATTAAGGCGGTGGAAAGCTTAGTTTCTGTTGGTTGGCCCAATTATAAGGACATGCCCGCGGAATTAAATTCCATACAGGAGAGTTTTTGAAGAATTGTCCATGGTGGGGGGTATCTTGCACAGGTGTGGTCAGTTGCGGTCCCTAGCTGAATGTGCAACAAGATTTTAGACATAGCTCACGAGGATCTTCTGGGGATTGGGGTTATGAAACACAGAGTAAGGGAAGATTTTTGGTGGCCAAGAGTGGACAGGGCTATTGAGCACTTTGTTCGTGATTGCTGCATTTGTGTGCTTAGCGATAAGACCCAAGTCACATTCGCTTCTCTTGTGGTTGTCAAAAATACCCCTTGGTGTAAACTTGCTTTCGACATTGCTGGACCTTTCGGGTCACGGGTCATTCACCCAAATATGTTTTGGTGTTGGTGGACTACATGACAAAATTGCCAGATGTAAAGTTCATGGACAGTGTGAAAGCTGAAGTGGTGATCACGTTTTTTAAGGAGGTGTTCATCAGGGAGGAGGAATCGGTGTCGGATAACGGGACAGAGTTTGTGTCCAAGGAGATGGAAGGTTTTCTAGTGGAGAATGGCATCAGACATGTTCTCAAGTCCCTTTATCACCAGCGCATCAATCCTTTACTGGAGTGCTTGAACCGCATAATTAAGGATCAGCTACAATTGGCTCTCATGAATGGTTTGCATTGGAGGAAAGTGGTAGAGGATATGTTGTGGGTGTTTATGACTACACCTCACAACAGTACTGGAGTTTCTCCTTTTAAGTTTTTGAGAGGTAGAGTTGCTGGATCTAAATTGAATAGGGATTGGATGTTCAGGAAGACAGTCGAAAAGGGGAAGTTGGAAGTTGAGGTGGATGTGGGAGCTGCTGTGCAGAAGATGTATGGCACCAGCAATGTGTGTCGTAGGGCACTCCCTCTTTGAGTTGGTGACTTGGTGAGAATCAAAAAACCTGGTTTCATTTGTAAGGGGTTTTCACAATTTTCTGCACCAGTTCAAGTGAGGGAGGAGAAGGATTGTGTGGTTGTTCTGGAGAATGGTAAAGTGTGGAATAAGAGTGCAGTTTCTGTGGTGCCCAAATCCAAGGCTGCGTATTTGAATTATAAATTGTGTATACAGGCGGATTCCAGTCTGACGTGTTGCTTGAGTGTGTTGTCCAAAGATCAATTGAGTGCGAACCCAAGCCCTGTGCACCAGAGCAGAGGGTCTTCCAGGGTTGAGACAGCTCCTGCCAGGTTCAAGGATTACTGCAGATTCTAATTTTGTGTGCCCTGCATTGTAGTTATCTTTTTATGTTTATTTTGTTTTACCTTGGTTGTTCGTAATATGTTCTTTTCTCTTGTTTTGTGAAGGAATTAGGGTATGTTGGGTTGTGCGGAATGTGAGTGTGGAATGCGTGGGCATGTGGGTGGGATTGGACGGCAGCATTTGCCGGATGTAGGATTGAGTCAGATGTAATAAAGAGGAGCACTTACCTGCACCCTGAGCCTGCTTCTTTTCACTAACGTGCCTCTGAGCTTCGCATTTATATACTGCAATGCCCATATTCTCTTACCTATGCGAGAAGTGCTAATTTTCCCTTATGAAAGTGCATCCTCGAACACCAACAATCAATTCAGAATTTAGATTTCACATAACCAGTGGGGAGACACTTCTTGCAAGTACATGACAAAGATGTTTTCAAAGTGGGGTTCTTTGCGACTGGTAGAGTGGACAAAAGTATATAAGGAGGTGGCAGGGTAAAACGATTAAGACACCTACAGGCACATGCATCAACGATAATTGCATTCGCAAACGGTGCGAATCGCAATTTTTGGCCGTTTGCGAATGCAATTATCAAAATTGCAATGCATCATGTATTTCGCAATTTTAGGAATCGCAATCATGTTGCGATTTCTAAAATTGCGATTGCATTTCAGAAATCGCAATTTCAGATTTCTGAAATGCAATGCATGATCATTTTTAAGTTGCGAATTTTCAATTTGGAAGGAGTAAATTAGCATGAGGTTGTACCTCGTGCTAATTTACCAAAAACCTTCAAACATGCACAAAAATGCATTTTTGAAAGTTGCATTTTACACACACACATGTCCTTGGGACATGTGTGTGTGTAAATTGCAGTTAAGTTTAATTTCAGGGGTGCAGGGAGGGGTTCTTTGGACCCCCCTGCACCCTTGAAATTGCATTTTCAATTTGCGATTCGCAAATTGAAAATCGCAAATTGTAAATGCCTTCCCATTGATTCTTATGGGCCTCTTGGCCCATAGGAATCAATGGGAAGGGTATTCCTTAATTGCGATTCGCAATTTGTGAATCGCAATTAAGGAAAAATAAGAAATCGCTAAAAAAAATGTGATTTTTTAATGCATACCAATTTGCGTTTTCTTAATAGCGATTCCTTAATTTTCGCAATTAATAAATCGCAAATGGGCACTTTGATGCATGTGGCCGCTAGAGTCAAAGTATATACTGGACCTACAAACAAAATTCCCCTTTGGGTTGAACAAAGATGATGAGCTGGAAGTACATGAATTCTGTTACATGTGGAATAGAACTTTCTTAGATATATATATTATCTATTTTGTAATAACTTAAATATCCAACATAGACTCTTGGATTGAGGCCCGCTCTGCCTACTTTCCCCATGGTATGTTTACATCATATCCCGATAGGGTTACAAATGAAGTAAATTGAATTTGAATTGCGGCTCTGTAATTATGTTTGGGTAATGGACTTGTTTTGTAAAGGAATTATGGCGACCTATGAACATTGGTAACAAGGAGGGCAGTAAAATGCAAGAGATGCAGGCTGATGGGCAGTAGTATTTCTTCATTTGCCATTTTTAGTGTTCACATAATTATTTTCCATGGGGAATTAAACTTGTTTACCTTGACAAAAGCTGTGTGCAGCCGAAACGCATCGGAGGGGCTGAGGTCCGGACATCAAATAAAGACATCTTTTACTTGACTCCTGGAGTGCTCCTATCTTTTTCAGTGTTAGCCAAAGTTGGATTGAACTATATATTGTAGTTAGGACCTAGTTTCAATAGGAAAAGCATTTTTTGATTTAATTGTAATTTTAGCACCAGTTGAAGAATTTTCACAAATTTTTTTTTTTATGTGTGTCTTCCATGCTAATTCGCTAATTGCCATTGAGATTTTAGACATGACTACAGCCCGAATCGCTGGATGGAATTACACCAAATTTGGCAGAAAGGTAGCTCTTGTCCAGAGTCTTTTTGTGATTTGGTGTAAATCCATAAAGGAGATATTAAAAGAAAATCGCATTTGTTTATCTAAAGGCGAGGACCCTCTGCAAATTTAACCAATCTCATTCAGAGCTTTGATTGGCAGCCAACAGTTCAACCAGAAAGTGTTAGTCGCCATTTTGGGACTCCAACTCAGCCAAGTCCCCAAAAAAAGTACAAATTTTAGAAAAGGGGGCAGAATCGGAATAGCCTGACCCCCTAGGCCCGGTGCTGGAGTATCTCAGGGACCTCACCAGGGCAAAAAGCATTTTTATTTAAATGTTACCGTAGTTTCTTGCACTTGTTTCTGGTTGAGCCCCGGGTGGGCCAGGTACATAATTATATGTTTGCCTCACACAATCAAAAGAAACATAGCAACACAGCCCGTTCGGTCAGGATTCTACAGAGTTGTCACAAACCACAGCAAACATGATGCAAACAGATCACAGGAAAGACAGAGAACTACTGACCTTCACCAAAGGGACCGAAAGAGCATCACAAGTAGTCACCAATGCAATCCAACATTAACTCTGGAGTAGCAGCACTATCGCCTGTCAGCACAAAAACTGATAGAGACATCACGAGTCCCTGCAAATATGATGTAAACCATAGACAAGTAATTCAGGAACCTGCTAAGCCAACAAACCATAAGGACAGTGCAAAGAGATCACAGGTGTGACACAATGCTAGAGTAAGGAAGACTTCACATGCGTACATCATTGGACAGATGACTGTAGCTCCAAATGTCTGCTGACCGCTTAAAGAGCCCACTCAATGAGGCTCCCAACACCTGTGTAGGTGTCGGCCTGGCCCTGTTCCTGGCTTTATCCCGCGCCACTAACAGAGGCAGTCACAGTAATGCATTTTGTATTCCTACGACCTGGGACGTCCGCCTTCACAGTATCCTCCCCTCAAACCATCACCCTCTCCCTTGTTAGTCAATAGTCAGCCATACCCTGCCCATTTCTGGAAGGGGCATATGTGCAAAACCGACCAAGTCAACTCATAAATTCCGGTCCCTGTAAGGTAAGAGAAAACAGGGGTTCAGAGGTCATGGGCTTACAATTCGTCTCTGTATGTATGTGGCGCTTTCATAGCAGGGTTCACTGCCTTAGGTGCTTAAAAGCCGGCGGGGTCAGTGTTGTCAGTCACATGCCAGGATGACTTACTTAAAACTGAAGGCGGATCTTTGCTTTCAGCTCACCACTCAAGCCCACTGCAAAATCAATAACAGGCATTTAGGTTTAAGCTAAGGACCTGTTAGTACTAAACTCAAATGAGAGTGATAACCATGCTCCAGATAGACCATTTCAGTGTAAAACCCAGCAACTAACCCAGCACTTGAAGTCCCCCCAGCTGAAATGACTGACAGCCCAGCACCAGAAATAATGTTAATTAAACACAATGATAACCTAGGCCCAAATAAATCCTTCATGGTAAAACACACTCATAGCCTAGCATCAGATAAACCTCATAATAAAATACACATGGATAACTGGGGGTGCAGCGGGTGCAATGGCACAAGGGTCATGGCTGTGAAGGGTATATGCCCTAATTATTGCTATCTGAGGCAGGGCATCACATTTTCCTACCTTATCTTATGGTCCTTTGTGTGCCACTGCTGATAACCTCTGTGTGAAACCCACTTATATACTACCTCGAGCCCAGAGAAATTATCAACATTGGGCTTCCTGATATCAATTATCAAAGAACTTAGAAGACATTCATTGATTTTTGGGTGCACTAGTGCTCTCCCTTCCTCAGCAGAACTCCATACTCCTCTCGGGCGTGTCTATCTCCTATTACCTGCATCCTTCCTCCACACTGAGGTCCTCTCGCCCCCAGGGCTCAGTTTACTAGCATACCTCCTCTCTCCACCATTCCTGCAGCTTCCCTCCTTCACTGAGGCGACTGGGGTATGAGAGTGCCTGATCTGTACCTAGCGCTAGCTGTTGACACTCAAAAGCTGATTTAATAGCATTTTAACATTTAATTTTTATTTTTTACTTTTAATCATTGTGGTTGTTGCTACTTGGTGCTACTTACCGGTTGCTCGCTGAGCCCCGCCCCGGCATTTCCCCGTTCCACCGCGGGTTAATTATCCTGATTGAAGTGGAGGGAAAGTCTGTTTCCGGGTAGGCGGTGGTCTAGTGGTGCTGCTGGGACGGATATAAACCCACATAGAGGGCGGAGCGCGCAGCGGACGCGACTGGGGTATGAGAGTGCCTGATCTGTACCTAGCGCTAGCTGTCGACACCCAAAAGCTGATTTAATAGCAATTTAACATTTCATTTTTATTTTTGCGCCGTCTTTTTACTTTTAATCATTGTGGTTGTTGCTACTTGGTGCTACTTACCGGTTGCTCGCTGAGCCCCGCCCCGGCATTTCCCCGTTCCACCGCAGGTTAATTATCCCGATTGAAGTGGAGGGAAAGTCTGTTTCCGGGTAGGCGGTGGTCTAGTGGTGCTGCTGGGACGGATATAAACCCACATAGAAGGCAGAGCGCGCAGCGGACGCGCGCAGTGACGCACCGGAGTCGCGCCAGAGTCAGGCCCGTCTGCGCCCGTCTGCGCCCGTCTGCGCCAGACCGCCGCCAGACTGCCGCCAGACCCCCCTTCACGCGGTAGAAACGCCCAATGGCCATTATTAAATATACTCGATCAGAGCTTCTTTCCTTAAACATCTCCCATTTCTCCAGTAACAGGCACTTTCCGCTGCACGTACCGTTGCCCCTGCCTAACCACCTTATATATTTGTATGGAAATGTGTGTTCCCTCCCTAAGCATGCTCTTGCAATATGGGCTCTACTGGACCAGGAATCACCAGATCTCTTCTTCATCACGGAGACCTGGCTCCAAGAAACATCCTGCCCGGATTTAGCTATAGCTCTACCCACGGGCTACAGCATTCTAAGATTAGAAAGGACGACAAAGAGGGGAGGAGGTACCGCAATAGTCTATAAGTCATCCATAAAACTTTTGACCATTGATACGCAAATTACTGAATGGGGTGAATTCCTTATCTTTTCCCTAGACCTAAATAATAGAGAATCCTGGAAAGGAGCGCTTGTCTATAGACCACCAGAAAATAAAACCCACTTTGCGACTCAGCTATTGGAAATTTTGGCCCTGCATGTCTTAGCATGTAAAACATTTTTGTTAATAGGAGATTTTATTTATCACATTGAATTGCGGCAAGATACTCCTACCTTGGAATTAATGGACAACATTAAGGCACTGGACATGATGTTACTAGAAACGGGTCATACTCACAATGCCGGACATACACTAGATTTCCTATGTACCAACAAGTTCAGATTGTCGAACTCTATCCAATCCTATGGTCTGACCATATGATAATAAAGTTCAACATTAGAGTTAATGCGATTAAATCTGCCCACTCAAAGAAGGTCAAAATGAGCAGGCCCTGGAATAAAATCAACCCTGACTCCTTTGCTAGCGCTTTTACGCCCCCCCTTGTGACTCATAACACTGATCCAGACAAGGTGGTGAAGGACCTAGACAAAACAATCAACATGGCACTGGATCACATTGCCCCAAAACAGCAAACTAAATGCCCAAATACAAGATCCCCCTGGTTTACACCAGATTTAAAACTAGTGAAACAGGCCATGAGGTGCACCGAGCGCAAATGGCGTAAAACAAAGAATCCTATGGATAAACAGCAATATAAGTCGGCACACAAAGAATATATGAGCCAGATAGCCGCAGCGAAGAAAGTCTATGTAGGAACCAGAATTGAACTAGCTGGTAATTCGCATAAAGAACTATACTCCATAGTAAAGGAATTCTCTAATCCTTCTTCTTGCCAGCCACTTACTGTAGTACTGGAAATCCAAACTCGTGTAACCATTCAGACGCAAGAATAAAACTTCATCGTACCACGACAAATTCAGTATCAAAAGACCGAGAATGGCGAGTACATTATGCACAAGCATGTTCGCCGCCTTCAAAGGTTGCTTTCACCTCGAAATCGTCACTTATACCCTGAACCCTTGGCTTCCATTTTATATACGGCAGCCATTTTGTATGTTGCCCTTCACATAGGCTTAATCCAATATCATAAGGACAAGCACTCCTTGATTGACTTTTTCGTGACCTGGGCAGGTTTAAACCATCGCCCCAGGCCAACCCATTTGGTCAGTTCCTCTCCCAGCGGCCGGTCAAGATAGCATCTAGGCGCACCCGGCCATAAAGCCCTTTCATCACATTCTCACCCTGCCGAATCTTGCCCACACCTGACCCCGCTCCTTCTTTCCTACTTGTTTTATGATGAGAACGTGCTCATTTTATTGGGGAACACCGATATCTGATTGAAATACCGGACCTTGCCGAGTAATTTATTATGTACCAGACAAACGAAATGTGAGCTTGTCATCATAACTCTGTTACTTATTTGTGGTCGAAATATGTGAATAGTATCCTGAAAATCTAGGAATGTTTGCCTGAAGCTTATTATTTTGTATGAAAAGAGAAGCCTCTGTCTTGAAACGCAACCGGCACCTCAGCCAATCGCGGTTGTGGAGGGCGGGACAGGGGCGGCACCTCACGAAGAGTCGAGCGGTTAGCGCTCTAGACCTCCGCTTCCTGCAGGCTATTTAGGCTGCGAGGAGGCCGGCGTGCTCGCGGTAGGAGTTGGTGGCAGCTACTCCCCGCTTGGCGCCGAGCCTGTACAAATCAAGCATTTCGCTCTGGGGTTATTTCATTTAGCTCGTGGCACCCGAGTGTATTTTAAATATTGTTACGCTCGTATTTTATATTGAAAGTGATTCTTAATAATGTTATTTGGATTGTGATGTGTTTTTAAGTATCACGCTGCACTTTGGAGCACTTACTTGCACTCACCAGGGAACCCAGTTAAAACCATAATATCAGGGCTGTTTTCTCTGTCTTGAAACGCAACCGGCACCTCAGCCAATCGCGGTTGTGGAGGGCGGGACAGGGGCGGCACCTCACGGAGAGTCGAGCGGTTAGCGCTCTAGACCTCCGCTTCCTGCAGGCTATTTAGGCTGCGAGGAGGCCGGCGTGCTCGCGGTAGGAGTTGGTGGCAGCTACTCCCCGCTTGGCGCCGAGCCTGTACAAATCAAGCATTTCGCTCTGGGGCCATTTCATTTAGCTCGTGGCACCGGAGTGTATTTTAAATATTGTTACGCTCGTATTTTATATTGAAAGTGATTCTTAATAATGTTATTTGGATTGTGATGTGTTTTTAAGTATCACGCTGCACTTTGGAGCACTTACTTGCACTCACCAGGGACCCCAGTTAAAACCATAATATCAGGGCTGTTTTCTCTGTCTTGAAACGCAACCGGCACCTCAGCCAATCGCGGTTGTGGAGGGCGGGACAGGGGCGGCACCTCACGGAGAGTCGAGCGGTTAGCGCTCTAGACCTCCGCTTCCTGCAGGCTATTTAGGCTGCGAGGAGGCCGGCGTGCTCGCGGTAGGAGTTGGTGGCAGCTACTCCCCGCTTGGCGCCGAGCCTGTACAAATCAAGCATTTCGCTCTGGGGCCATTTCATTCAGCTCGTGGCACCCGAGTGTATTTTAAATATTGTTACGCTCGTATTTTATATTGAAAGTGATTCTTAATAATGTTATTTGGATTGTGATGTGTTTTTAAGTATCACGCTGCACTTTGGAGCACTTACTTGCACTCACCAGGGACCCCAGTTAAAACCATAATATCAGGGCTGTTTTCTCTGTCTTGAAACGCAACCGGCACCTCAGCCAATCGCGGTTGTGGAGGGCGGGACAGGGGCGGCACCTCACGGAGAGTCGAGCGGTTAGCCCTCTAGACTTCCCCTTCCTGCAGGCTATTTAGGCTGCGAGGAGGCCGGCGTGCTCGCGGTAGGAGTTGGTGGCAGCTACTCCCCGCTTGGCGCCAAACCTGTACAAATCAAGCATTTCGCTCTGGGGCCATTTCATTTAGCTCGTGGCACCCGAGTGTATTTTAAATATTGTTACGCTCGTATTTTATATTGAAAGTGATTCTTAATAATGTTATTTGGATTGTGATGTGTTTTTAAGTATCACGCTGCACTTTGGAGCACTTACTTGCACTCACCAGGGACCCCAGTTAAAACCATAATATCAGGGCTGTTTTCTCTGTCTTGAAACGCAACCGGCACCTCAGCCAATCGCGGTTGTGGAGGGCGGGACAGGGGCAGCACCTCACGGAGAGTCGAGCGGTTAGCGCTCTAGACCTCCGCTTCCTGCAGGCTATTTAGGCTGCGAGGAGGCCGGCGTGCTCGCGGTAGGAGTTGGTGGCAGCTACTCCCCGCTTGGCGCCGAGCCTGTACAAATCAAGCATTTCGCTCTTGGGCCATTTCATTTAGCTCGTGGCACCCGAGTGTATTTTAAATATTGTTACGCTCGTATTTTATATTGAAAGTGATTCTTAATAATGTTATTTGGATTGTGATGTGTTTTTAAGTATCACGCTGCACTTTGGAGCACTTACTTGCACTCACCAGGGAACCCAGTTAAAACCATAATATCAGGGCTGTTTTCTCTGTCTTGAAACGCAACCGGCACCTCAGCCAATCGCGCTTGTGGAGGGCGGGACAGGGGCGGCACCTCACAGAGAGTCGAGCGGTTAGCGCTCTAGACCTCCGCTTCCTGCAGGCTATTTAGGCTGCGAGGAGGCCGGCGTGCTCGCGGTAGGAGTTGGTGGCAGCTACTCCACGCTTGGCGCCGAGCCTGTACAAATCAAGCATTTCGCTCTGGGGCCATTTCATTTAGCTCGTGGCACCCGAGTGTATTTTAAATATTGTTACGCTCGTATTTTATATTGAAAGTGATTCTTAATAATGTTATTTGGATTGTGATGTGTTTTTAAGTATCACGCTGCACTTTGGAGCACTTACTTGCACTCACCAGGGACCCCAGTTAAAACCATAATATCAGGGCTGTTTTCTCTGTCTTGAAACGCAACCGGCACCTCAGCCAATCGCGGTTGTGGAGGGCGGCACCTCACGGAGAGTCGAGCGGTTAGCGCTCTAGACCTCCGCTTCCTGCAGGCTATTTAGGCTGCGAGGAGGCCGGCGTGCTCGCGGTAGGAGTTGGTGGCAGCTACTCCCCGCTTGGCGCCAAACCTGTACAAATCAAGCATTTCGCTCTGGGGCCATTTCATTTAGCTCGTGGCACCCGAGTGTATTTTAAATATTGTTACGCTCGTATTTTATATTGAAAGTGATTCTTAATAATGTTATTTGGATTGTGATGTGTTTTTAAGTATCACGCTGCACTTTGGAGCACTTACTTGCACTCACCAGGGACCCCAGTTAAAACCATAATATCAGGGCTGTTTTCTCTGTCTTGAAACGCAACCGGCACCTCAGCCAATCGCGGTTGTGGAGGGCGGGACAGGGGCAGCACCTCACGGAGAGTCGAGCGGTTAGCGCTCTAGACCTCCGCTTCCTGCAGGCTATTTAGGCTGCGAGGAGGCCGGCGTGCTCGCGGTAGGAGTTGGTGGCAGCTACTCCCCGCTTGGCGCCGAGCCTGTACAAATCAAGCATTTCGCTCTTGGGCCATTTCATTTAGCTCGTGGCACCCGAGTGTATTTTAAATATTGTTACGCTCGTATTTTATATTGAAAGTGATTCTTAATAATGTTATTTGGATTGTGATGTGTTTTTAAGTATCACGCTGCACTTTGGAGCACTTACTTGCACTCACCAGGGAACCCAGTTAAAACCATAATATCAGGGCTGTTTTCTCTGTCTTGAAACGCAACCGGCACCTCAGCCAATCGCGCTTGTGGAGGGCGGGACAGGGGCGGCACCTCACAGAGAGTCGAGCGGTTAGCGCTCTAGACCTCCCCTTCCTGCAGGCTATTTAGGCTGCGAGGAGGCCGGCGTGCTCGCGGTAGGAGTTGGTGGCAGCTACTCCACGCTTGGCGCCGAGCCTGTACAAATCAAGCATTTCGCTCTGGGGCCATTTCATTTAGCTCGTGGCACCCGAGTGTATTTTAAATATTGTTACGCTCGTATTTTATATTGAAAGTGATTCTTAATAATGTTATTTGGATTGTGATGTGTTTTTAAGTATCACGCTGCACTTTGGAGCACTTACTTGCACTCACCAGGGACCCCAGTTAAAACCATAATATCAGGGCTGTTTTCTCTGTCTTGAAACGCAACCGGCACCTCAGCCAATCGCGGTTGTGGAGGGCGGCACCTCACGGAGAGTCGAGCGGTTAGCGCTCTAGACCTCCGCTTCCTGCAGGCTATTTAGGCTGCGAGGAGGCCGGCGTGCTCGCGGTAGGAGTTGGTGGCAGCTACTCCCCGCTTGGCGCCGAGCCTGTACAAATCAAGCATTTCGCTCTGGGGCCATTTCATTTAGCTCGTGGCACCCGAGTGTATTTTAAATATTGTTACGCTCGTATTTTATATTGAAAGTGATTCTTAATAATGTTATTTGGATTGTGATGTGTTTTTAAGTATCACGCTTCACTTTGGAGCACTTACTTGCACTCACCAGGGACCCCAGTTAAAACCATAATATCAGGGCTGTTTTCTCTGTCTTGAAACGCAACCGGCACCTCAGCCAATCGCGGTTGTGGAGGGCGGGACAGGGGCGGCACCTCACGGAGAGTCGAGCGGTTAGCGCTCTAGACCTCCGCTTCCTGCAGGCTATTTAGGCTGCGAGGAGGCCGGCGTGCTCGCGGTAGGAGTTGGTGGCAGCTACTCCCCGCTTGGCGCCGAGCCTGTACAAATCAAGCATTTCGCTCTGGGGCCATTTCATTTAGCTCGTGGCACCCGAGTGTATTTTAAATATTGTTACGCTCGTATTTTATATTGAAAGTGATTCTTAATAATGTTATTTGGATTGTGATGTGTTTTTAAGTATCACGCTGCACTTTGGAGCACTTACTTGCACTCACCAGGGACCCCAGTTAAAACCATAATATCAGGGCTGTTTTCTCTGTCTTGAAACGCAACCGGCACCTCAGCCAATCGCGGTTGTGGAGGGCGGGACAGGGGCGGCACCTCACGGAGAGTCGAGCGGTTAGCACTCTAGACCTCCGCTTCCTGCAGGCTATTTAGGCTGCGAGGAGGCCGGCGTGCTCGCGGTAGGAGTCGGTGGCAGCTACTCCCCGCTTGGCGCCGAGCCTGTACAAATCAAGCATTTCGCTCTGGGGCCATTTCATTTAGCTCGTGGCACCCGAGTGTATTTTAAATATTGTTACCCTCGTATTTTATATTGAAAGTGATTCTTAATAATGTTATTTGGATTGTGATGTGTTTTTAAGTATCACGCTGCACTTTGGAGCACTTACTTGCACTCACCAGGGACCCCAGTTAAAACCATAATATCAGGGCTGTTTTCTCTGTCTTGAAACGCAACCGGCACCTCAGCCAATCGCGGTTGTGGAGGGTGGGACAGGGGCGGCACCTCACGGAGAGTCGAGCGGTTAGCGCTCTAGACCTCCGCTTCCTGCAGGCTATTTAGCCCCTCGTCGGCCCCAGCGCGCAGCGATGGCGCGCAGGGTAGGCGCCACATCCTGCGCCAAAGACGAGCCTAAGACCAGCCCGTCTGTGCCCGTCCGGGCCAGGCCGGGTCACGGGGCAGGAAACGCTGCTACAGGTATGATCTCTGCGGATCAGCTTAGGGCTTTACGCCCTATTAGCAATAGGAAATGTACTGTTTTACAACCTTCCCTTTCCGGTCTACAAGCCTGTCCTCACTGTGCTTTTACTCTGTCTAATTTTCAGCCTCATCCTGAGGTTAAAATTAGTTATAGTGCAATTACTCAATCCTCTGACCTTGATCCCCGTGTTTTCACATTCTATACTGTTAACTGTAGATCCCTACCACAGCATAAACTAGATATTTTCCATCTACTATCTGATGAAAAACCATGTGCGGTGTTCTTAACTGAAACCTGGCTACATGAAAGTGCAGGTCCAGATGTAGCTGCCTCCCTGCCCATGACCTATGCCATTGCTAGAGTGGACAGAGTGAGACAAGTAGGGGGTGGCATTGCTGTGATCTTTAACAGGGATTTTAAGTGCTACCTTGAATCGGTTGACATACCTGGTTGCGAAGCAGCATTTTTTAAAATTTCACTTAACCCTAATTTTATGTTTTCTGGTTTTTTAATTTACCGGCCACCTGGAAATAGTAATGCTTGGGCTGCTAATCTTGCCAATTTTATCTTACCTTACTCTCTCAACGCCCAAAATTTAACCATACTGGGAGACTTAAATCTTCACCTGGAGGATAAATCAAACACTATTGTTACGAACCTCCTTGAGGACCTCGCAGCTTTTAATATGACTTTGCGAAATGAGGGCCCTACGCACAAAGCTGGCCATTTGTTAGACCCAGTCATATCGATTATAAAGGAGCTAAAGTGGCTAAAAACCGACCCCATTTGCTGGTCAGATCATTTTCTAACACTTTTTAGCATTACCCTCAGAGAACCCACACACTCATGTTCCACCCGCCCACCGACTCTCATGAGAAATTGGAAAAGGTTGGATTTGACTGAATTGCAGATTGCATTGAAGAAATCTCCCCCTGTTCTGGGTTGCGACATGGATAATAACGCGCTTGTAACTCATACATGGTTAGAGAAGGCGGTTGATACTTGCCTGCCTCTTGCTAGGTGTAGAGGGAATGTTCATCGTCCACCTGCTCCCTGGTACACTGAAAGTCTTAAAATAGAAAAATCTAAGTGTAAGGCGCTTGAAAGACAATGGCGTAAACACTATGACCCTTTAAAAAAAGAGACCTATCGCAAGGCTAGAAATCTTTATCATTCGGCCTGCACGAAAGCTAAAGCCTGTTATGTAACGGAAACCATCAATACTGCTGCAAATAGATCACGTACCCTTTTTAATACGGTGAAAGAACTAGCTGGAGCTAACTCAATGGCTGCTGCGTGTCCTCTTACTACCCAGAAATGTCAAAACTTGGCCACTTACTTTGTGGAAAAGATTGAGACCATCATCACTAACATTAATCCTCCTACTACGGATGACAGAGAGGACTTTCCTCCGATCACAACTGGAGGGTGTCGGCTTGAGTCTTGGCCTCTTATTACGCTGGACACTTTGAAATCTCTAGCTACCTCCATCAAGTCAGGTTCCCCATGTGATCCTCTTCCTATCAGTATTCTGAGCCAGTTTGATGACCCCGCCCTGACTATCGTTTCTGAGACACTTAATGCCTCTATTCGATTCGCGAAAGTTCCAGCGGCATGGAAACACGCCATGGTGAGCCCTTTGCTGAAGAAGCCTACTGCCGACCCTGAGGTGTTAGCCAATTACCGTCCTATCTCCCTACTTCCTGCCTTCTCAAAAATCTTGGAGAAGCATATTCACAGTGCTCTCAGCACATTTACGGAAAAAAACGGCTTGCTCCATTTCTCCCAGTCAGGCTTCAGGGCTGGACATTCCAGCGAGTCCGCCCTTCTGGGAGTCACTGAGAAGATTAGGGAACTCTTGGACGATGGGCAAACGGTTGCACTTGTCCTGCTCGATCTTAGTGCGGCCTTCGATACCATCTCTCACTCCAGACTGCTTGCCAGGCTGGGTGAGGATGGTGTCGGAGGGGCAGCGCTGGATTGGATTGAATCCTATCTTTGCAACCGTACCTTCCAGATCGCATCATCTCAGGCTCAGTCGGACATTTTCAGCTCGCCCCATGGCGTGCCTCAGGGTTCAATTCTGAGCCCGCTATTTTTTAATCTGTACCTTCGTCCCCTCGCTGACTTAGCGGAGCGAGTTGGCTTAGAATTAATGACTTATGCGGATGATTCGCAGATTATTTTTTCTCTCTCAGAATCTGACCCTTCATCTCCATCTGTGCTTAAACTTGGCCTTCATGAAGTCTTCAGCTGGATGTCAAATAACCAGCTGAAGCTCAATGGGGAAAAGACTGAGATTCTTCTCTTAGGTAAAAATAGGGACCTCTGGAAGGACACTCATTGGTCGCCATCCCTGGGTGCTTTTCCTACACCAGCTACCCAGGTTAGAAACTTAGGGGTGCACATCGATGACACATTATCGATGAAACAACAGGCCAATAAAGTAGCTGGCATCTGCTTTACAATTCTTAAATGGCTGTGCAAGATTATATGGATGCTGCCCTTGGTCACCCAGAAGACCGTAGTCAATGCCCTCATTACATCACGGCTTGACTACGGTAACATCCTTTACCTGGGTTCCAACCAAGCTGTTATTAGACGTCTCCAGCTTGTCCAGAATTCTGCAGCCAGGCTGTTGTGCAAAATCCCTAGAACAGCGAGGATTTCTAAACAGCTTAAGGACTTACATTGGCTCAGGGTGGAAAACCGGGTACGGTTCAAGGCCCTGAGTTATATGTTTAAAATAAAGGCAGGTACCGCACCAAAGTATCTGCAAAAACTGGTTAGGCCTTATCTCCCCACACGCAATCTCCGCTCCTTAAATGCAGCGAATTTTGCAGTGCCCAGATTTAGACTGGCTAGAGTCAGAGGGAGGTCCTTTTCATTTTTGGGACCGACCCTTTGGAACTCCCTTCCTCTTGTTATACGAAAGGAGGAAAACTTTGCCAACTTCAGGAAAAGCATTAAGACCTGGCTTTTCAATAAATAATCTGGTCTCTAGTCGTTTTTGCTTTTGTACAGCTCTGGTTCCATAGGCCTGGCGCCGGGAAACCCTTTGTGGGTATCTGTGCGCCTTACAAATGCAAAAAATAAATAATAAATAAGCCTGACTTCGTGATTTTGAAGCAGTCTCCTGAGAACATACTTCCGTGTGTTGTACTTCTAGGACACTTGTTACCTTGGTTGCAGCCAATAAACCGATCTTTGACTTTACCTAGAAGACTCTGAGTTTCTGTGGTCTGAATCAGGAAAAGGACTCGAGGTCTTTGGGTGTGTATTCCCTGACACCGCTGGGTTACCGGTTAAGCACCGGTTCTGAAAAACCCAGTACCTCATTACCACCGAGTCCCAAGAGTGGGCCGACAGGCTCTCCACCCATTTTAAGGACAAAATAGAAGTAATTCATAAAGCATTTTCCAGAGAGACGGAACCTCCTAATGTTAAGGACAACGACACAGGTCCACCTAATTCGCCTACCCCTGAACTAACATCCCTGACAAAATCCCTCTTTGAATTCCATACTTTTACGGAGGAAGAAGTCATTGATAAATTAAAGAAAGTAAAATCAGGTTCCCCAAGTGATCCTGCATCAGCCCAGATCTTGGCAAAAATAGCCCCAGCCATGCTGACTGAAATAACGGCAATTTTCAACCTATCAATAGCCCAAGCCATCTTTCCTGTATCTTGGAAAGAAGCAACTGTCAGACCCATTTTAAAAAAGAATAATGCTGACCCAGAGCAACCAGTAAATTATCGTCCTATCTCCCTTTTGCCATTTTTTGGCAAAATAATGGAGTCCTTAATTAATATTCAATTAACTAAATACCTAGAGGACAACATGCTACTGGACGCTTCTCAATCGGGCTTTAGAGCTTGCCACAGTACCGAGACCGCCCTTCTGGGGGTAGTGGATAACATCCGGCTGGCCTTGGATGCCAAGCAATCTGCCATCTTGATTTTATTAGACCTGTCTGCGGCTTTCGACACCATTTCTCATAATGTCCTGCTAAAACGGCTGGCTGAGATTGGTGTCGGAGGTCAAGCACACAGATGGATACAGAGCTATCTGACAGGAAGGCGGTCAACGGTTAAAATTGGTTCTTTCTCCTCGCCTTATGTGGAAAATGATAAAGGTGTCCCGCAGGGTTCAATTTTAAGCCGAACCTTATTTAATGTATATTTATCATCTTTGGCCAAGGTAATCAAAGCCTATGGCTTTGATACAGTATCCTACGCCGATGACACCCAGATTCTGATAACCTTAGGCCCCAATCACTTATTTGCCAAAGTGAGATTCCAACAGTGTATGATCTCCATTCAAGAATGGATGACCAACAACTACTTAATGTTAAATGCTGGGAAAACAGAAATCTTGCTATTTGGTATGGCCAATAAAATTTGGACGGACGAATGGTGGCCACCGTCTTTAGGCCTTTGCCCAGCCCCAAAAAACTCAGTTAGGAACTTGGGAGTCATTATCGATGACAAACTGTCCTTGTCCCAACACATAAATAAAGTGGTTCATACTAGCATTGGGCTAATGAGAAGCCTCAGGAAAATGTTTAAGTGGATTCCACTTGCTTCTCGGAAACCCCTTATTTAGGGCCTTATAATCAGCCGATTTGACTATGGCAACGCGCTATTGGCTGATGTGAATGAAGGCTCTTTAACTAAGCTTCAGACCCTGCAAAATTCTGCAGCGAGGTTGATACTTGACCTTCCACCCCGCACCCCCTCAGCTCCTTGCCTTAGGACACTCCAATGGCTCCCAATAACGCATCAAATTTAAAATATGCTGCCTGGTGCATAAGTCTATAAATGGACAGGGACCCAAGTACCTGCAGAGAAAGCTTCAGGGTTACTGTCCGGGAAGGATCCTACGTTCATCAAATAAACATCTTCTAAAAGTCCCAAAGGTTAGGACAGTCAGAAATGGGGATAGAACCTTTTCTAAAATAGGCCCTACCACTTGGAACACCTTACCACTGTCTATTAGAACTGATCCTAACCACAAAACGTTTCGTAAAAATCTTAAAACCTGGCTCTTTTAATTGATAAAATGTCTGTCTATCTCTAGTCCAGCTCTCCGTAAGCGCTCTGAGACCGAACGGTGATATATGCGCTATAGAAAAATAAATACATAACATAACATAACTGAGGTCCTTGTTTCCCTAGGGAACAGCATCTCCTCACTGAGTCACATATCACTCCAGGCCAAAGCTCACACCTCCTCGCTCACACTGAGGCCCCACCCCACCAGGATCTCTCCTTTCTCCTAAATCTTCCCTCCTTATCTTTTGAGTCTATTCCAGAAGCATTAGTCCTACTTCATCAGGTTGCAAAGAACAGCCCCGGGATTGAGGTAGCTTTCTTAAGACATAAGACTTGGTGAACCAACATTGTCAGAACACAGTTGTCTGTTCAAACCTCGTCTCGGAATCCCATTACTGGAGGCTTCTGACACCAAAGAGCTAAGGGGATCTGAGGTTGATCATTATGAACCCCTCGACCCCAAGGGCTGACTCTACAAAACATAAATACTTTGTTGATATTGCACATTAAACATATGTTGCCAACGTTCAGAGAGTGCAGGAATTGACACATGCAGGGCAGTTTACAGTGGCCATGCAGGCTCTTTCTCATGGAATACGGCCTAGAAAGAACTTCATAAACCCTGGGAACTTATGCCTGTGACCTGTGGCAGTATATGTACACTACTTAACTTGACCACACTGTGCTTACTTGTCTGCACATTCAATACTGCCTTTTTCTGTGCACCTCCTTCTGAACAATCTGTACCACCTAACTGCACACACTGCACTACCAATCTGCATAAACTCCGTCAACAGAGAAACAATAGGGCTTAGTGAGTAGGTTAATGTTTGGGGTCAGATATCTAAGTAGGAGCTATTGACTTTTGGTTTACGTACCAGTAGTACCATAATTGTGAGACTATCTTTCTATATTCAGTCATTAATGTCTTGAGGTGCCTGGCAGAGCCCTAGTTTTCCTACTTCCTCCCACTATTCTGTAGGAAGGCATAAAGACCATCTACATGGACAATATCCTGTACATTACCCCACTTGTGTTGAGTAATAAAATCAATTGTAATTATTTAAAATATTAACTTTATGTTCACTTCCTTGTGCCAGTCATTCTTCCCTTGAGGAAAACTTAAGCAAAAACATACAATGCTGGTCGTGCACATCAGAGATATGATTAAAAAAATACATTTGATACGTAAATGATGGAAAACCCACTACAGTTTATTTCAATAATGTTTGCAAACATACTCCCACTATAACACGGATAGATCCTGTCTCGGATAGGTGAGGTACGGTACTTTTAGGTAAAAGTTCTGGAATCTAAATATCCATCAAGCGTACAAGTCTGATGTTAAAAGATCAACCCAATTCTGCAATTACAGTCAGTATTATAGTGCCCAGACACTGATTGCTGCTGAGGAAAGATGATGTTGTGTGGCAACTCACAAACCAAAGAATTAAACAAAACTCTGGATTGGAGGTTTTCACCCAGATCCAATACCTCCCAGATGGTTCCAACAGGTCAACGCACTCCTGGGACAGTTTCTGTGGGTTGGTGGAGTGGCGTGAGTTGTCCTTCTGACTTGTTTTCAATCTACCTACTGATATCTTATCGTATTACATGGCCTTGCACCTGCTAGTCCTCAATAAATGGTGGTATGGGTATAGAGCTGACCGTGCGTACTTTACCTGGGTTTCGTGAATGGGACAGTATTGGCCAGTCCTGAAGTCCCTTCAAGATCTACAGAAGGATTTCCATATGCCAAAAACCCAATTCTACAGATATCTTCAGTTCAGGCACGCTATTTCCCCTAGTTTGGAGGGCTTATAGATATTGGCCGACTTTAGCCCGATTGAGGCGAAGGTGTTCATGGGAAATCTCCAAAATCACAAGGTCTCAAACATTTACCATTCCCTGGTTACTCATCGATCCCCCACGATGCAGAACCTTAGGTAGGTCTGGGAGGGTGATGTGGGCCCGCTGGAAGAGGAGGACTGGACGGAGGCCCTGGCCTCCCCTCAGGGGGCTGCCATAGCCATAAGTCTATGCCTTATCCAGTTCAAGTACCTTCATCAGGTATACTTCACCAGGGTTAGGCTGTGAGGGCAGGTCTGGTGGCTTCCCCTGTGTGTCTGAGATGTGAGCGGGAGGAGGGTACTCTGCTGCATACAGTCTGGCACTGCGCTGCTTTAGCATGATTTTGGAGGGGAGTTATGGCCTGCCTCTCAAAAGTGTTGGGTTGGGACCTTCCCTGCTCGCCGAAGCTGGTACTCCTACATGGTATGGACGGGGTGGGGGATACATATACACCATCTTATGCTGCCAGGGTTCAGATTGGCTAAAAGAGATATTGACAGGGCTTGGAATGCACCGGTGGCACCCTCAGTAGCCACATGGAAGAACGGCCTGGACTTCTGCATGGGTTTGGAGATTCCCATCTTCACGGCCAGAGGGTGCCTGCTTAAACACTTTAAAATCTGGAAGCGATGGTCCGTCTACCGTGGCTTGAAGTTTGAGCCCGTTTCGATGGCAGGGCCCCTCAACCCGGCTTAACTTTCTACTTTGTTGGTACAGGACGTGCAGGCACATGCAACAGCCATTTTTGCGAGCGCAAATGGTGCGATTCGCAAAAATTGCCGTTTGCGCCTGCAAAAAGGGCTTCTGTGATGCATCAACCTGTCACCCCCTTTCAATTTAAGAAATCGCAAATTTTTGAGATTTTTTAAATTGTGATTGCATTTAAGGAATTGCAAATTGCAATTCCTTATATGCAATGCATGGTGGATTCGCAAATTGCGATTTTGCTAATAGGGAGCGCAAATTACCATCAATTTGTACTTGATGGTAATTTGCAAAAACTGAAAAATGCACTAAAGTGCATTTTTCCAATTTGTAGGTTACACAACAGACATGCCCTTGGGGCATGTGTGTGCGCAACATGTGTGCACAGATCAATTTCAGGGGTGCAACAGGGTGTCCTTTTGACACCCTTGCACCCTTAAAATTGCATGTGCAATTTGCGAGTACCTAATGGTGCTCGCAAATTGGGCATGCAATCTCCCATTCATTACTATGGGCCTGTGGGCCTATAGGAATGAATGGGAAGGCATTCCTTAATTACTCGCAGTTAAGGAATGTTTGGAAATCGCTTATTTTATAGCGATTCGAACATGCATAGGCTTTTGCAATTCCTTAATTGCGATTCTTTAATAATCGCAATTAAGGAATCGCAAAAGCCTACATTGATACATGTACCTGTGCGTCTCTTGTACAAAGACAGAGCATGCTTTTTGCAGCCGATGCCTTTGCTTTTTAATGTGCTGCTCTGGAGTGGATGTTAGTGCGATGGGGGTGTAGGTTTGTGGGGTTATGGTTATTCTGTTGGTTATTCATTTGTATTGCTCTCCATTTTCCTTGCTTTGCTCTTGTAAACACTCAAAGTCAGAATGATGTACGTTTCCTATGCTGAAGTGTCCGGGGTACAGAGCTCTGCTCTATATGTGCTATTTGACAAATAAATTCTGTTTAGAAATAAAATTGGTGGGGGAGTTGCAGCAGCAGGAGACCCCTCTCTTCCACTGATATTTGGAATGCTAGGCTCCTAAAATATTAATGACACCTACCTGCAAAGCGCACTTGAATACTCAGAGCTATCAAAACTTTCTTTGAAGGGGCCGGCAGCAGCACGAACTGCAACTCGAGGAAACCTCGAGGGCAATGGCGACCGGCGGACAGGGTGTGCGGTCTGTTGCCGGAGACGCCCCTAGGGGTTGGAGGAGGAGCGGAGTGGAGGTGGACCTGGCTGTACAACGGAGAATGAAGGACGCGATGTGTTAAGAGTGAGACTGCATGTCCGCATGAAAGCCGACTCCGCTACACTGTTACACTCTATTGTTACACTGTAATACAGGCAATGCGATTAACTGCGGCGAAGCAGAGGGCGGTGAAAAACTCTGTTTGGTACCCGGGCACCTTCGGCTATTCAGCGGATTTCGAAACAACCCAGAGGCAGTGTGGAGGTGGGTCTGGGGCTGATACGGGATAAGAGACCCAGAGAAGCAAGGCATTGAGAAAAGGAGCCTGAATGAGAATAAGAAACTTAAACGGTAGGAAAAAAGGCAAAAACCTCGGATGCTACGATTAAATGGGACCCAAATGTGGTTGCTGTTATGGGCGAAACACCATTCCCTGACGAAATCGCCCGGCAGCTCTGATCCACGTTTCTGGGCTTATATTGTGAATTATTCTGCTCAGAGACCCGGGGAGACCAGCGCTGGGCAAAGCGTGCAGATAAGGATACAGCACTTCCAGTGCAGGGAGATGGCACCTAAAAACCCGGCGAGATCCACGAGAGCTGGTAAGAATGTTGCAATTGAAGAAGCTAACAGCTCTGTAAATGAAACAGCTCCACATGAAAAAACAGGTCTGCCTTTAATTAAACCCCCCACACTACTGCCTACAAAGGTAGCCGCAGATCCAGGTACTAATAATTGAAGCGGGAGTGCACAAATGCCTAATAGTAGCAATACTCCAACCCCTATCGAACAAGGGAGTAATGTGATTTCTAAATACTTGCCTCGCAGTGTGGCTCCCACCTCAATCCTAACTCAAACTCCTGCTAAGGAATCAGAGGGAGTAATAGAGGAACTGATTAGTGTATTGGCAAGGGGTGCTGGGGTAGATGTAGGTGTTGGTGCAGATGTAGGTGCAGATGGAGTCACTAATAAAGACCTACGTCTAACGAGTGCAAAGAATAAAACTATAACTACAGTTGAAGGGCATATAGTCCCCTGGTACTTCATGTGGGGGTGATTTGCTCACCCGCCGGATTTATCAGTAGTATCCACCTGCACTACTTATGAACAATTCTCCCCACATAACTCTGGGTTAAGTTAAACGCAAAAACTGGGGGGAGGAGATGTGCATAGCTATAGATAGAGCTATGGTAGGAGATGATTCACAATTTGACTCTGAATTCAATGACGAGTTTGAAGAAATGGAGGAAGCTATACCATGAAAAATCTTTAACACGAATAAAGGCTCCGCTGCAAAAAAAGCTAAAGGAAAATCAAGAAAACAAACTAATAAAACAATGCACATGCAAAGTGGGGCCAAAGCTAAAACTAACACCGATAGCAACCCTCCACGAAAATGGGTGCAAGCTAAGGGCGGGGTAAAGACAATGGTACTACGGATATCAGGGAGCAGTCCAGGGGAGGGAATTCCCAAAGAAAACCAGCCCAATAGCATAAACATTCTCGACATCTGTATATCAAACATGCTTGGTCAAAATCTACGTCAGGCTATACCCAGCGCTAATGATTTGACTCACAATACGGACAACCAGAACATGGACCCGAATCAAGGAGCTGCCCAGTCGCAGATCGAGACAGAGACTGCTGGCAGCAAGGAGGATGCCTCACTTAATATGATTCTTCAACTCCTCAGGGAACAGAGACACGAATCCCAGCAACACTACATGCAAATGCGTGCAGACAATGATAAAATGCAATGGTCTTTAAACACTTTGGAAAACAAACTAGGTGGTCTCACGCTAGAGATGACAGAGTTACAACAAAGGGTCGCAGATACCGAGCAAACTCTCCACCCGCAGAGATACATAAGATCCAGATCACTAATTTGCAAAATAAAATCGAGGATATGGAAAATCAACAAAGAAGATAGAATCTTTGAGTCTTTGGCATACCTAAAGGGGCTGAAGGGGGAGATCCGCGAGCATTTATGGTTCAGCTTTTCCAAAAAGCATTCTCGGACCTATCAGACTGGGACTGGGACTCACAGCTGCAAAGGGCCCATAGACTACCCCATGGCCAACGGAACAAAGATAATCAGTACCCCTAGCCTTTTTTGATCTATATTGGTAATTTTCTGTTAAGGCAGGCGGTGTCGCTGAGAGCTCGATCTAATAACCCAGTAACTAGGAAGCAATAACTTTCTTTGTCAGATCAGACTTAAGTAGAATTACCATGGAGAAGCCCTGGAAGCTAGGGCAATATATTGATTAAATTAAAGCCCTGGGTGGCCAAGCTTTTCTACAAGAGACGGCGCGCCTAAAAGTATTTAAGAACCGTCATACTTTTTTCTTTTCTGATGACCAAGAAGTGAAAAAAATGGTGAATAAGTGGCGGAGAGAAGCTACTGAGAAATCAGCATAATAAGAATACAGTGATTGATTATTTATAATGATCTAAAAACGTTAAAGAGCTAAACTGTGTAGGTAGAGGTTTAAGAGCTGTTGATAGTGGACTCAAGAGGGAGCTGCTTTCCGATTATATGTTTTTTTTCTTTTCCTCTACCTTTCATTCTTTGGTAAAAAAAAAAAAAGAAAATGGCTCTACGGTAATGATGTAACAATATAATTTTTTGCTTCTTCATATGGTGGTATCAGAGATATATGTGGGGCTTTGCAAGAGAGGGGTGGGCACTGCTGTGACTTTTTTGGCTGCCTTAACCAAGGGCAGCTAGTTGTATAGAGGAATCCTCCTCTACGAAGAAGTAGGGGGCGGGTTGGGTGGTTGGGGATATGGTTGGGAACAGGGTGGGAGGAGGGTGTAGGAGCTGGGGGGTTTTGGGAGAGGGTAAAAATAGTAAAATTGCAATGAGTCGAGTTTTTAGACAGACAATAAGTGCCAAGGGTTTCTGTTTCTGTTTTTGTTCTTTTTTTGTGTAGGGGGCAAGGGAAGACGAGAAAATTATCGTAATGGCTAGAGTAAGTTGTCTAGCCTGGAATGTGGCAGGGCTAAATAGTAGGAGCAAACGGCGCTTATTTTTTGAGGAGTTGAGGATGTATCGTCAGCATATAGTTTTACTGTCCGAAACACATATATATTATAAGGATCGTAATGTCCTTAAAGAATTAGGGTATAATGTCATTGTAAGTTCTCACTTAAGTGTGTCAATTCAAGGAGTTGCTATTTTACAAAATAATACTTTTCAAAGCAGAGACAATTAAAACCTCGATAGATAAAAATGGTAGATGGGCTATTACCCAACTTATTATAGAAGGTAAGAAGTATACGTTTGGATTATGATATTGACACTACTAGACGGGGGGTATTTAGGAGGATGCGTAAAACAAGGGCTGCAATTAGAGAAATTGGGCGCATCCATAATATTAAAGACGCATGGAGAGTACTACACCCGGATGTTGTTGGTTATACCTACTACTCAGCGGCCCATAAACTATGCTCCCGCATTGATATGGCATGGGCATCAGACAATATTTTGGAAACAAGTAGCATGGAGTCACCTCAGACCATAATCCTATCATCCTGTCTTTTAAAATACCAACAAAGAAACTAAACAATCGGTCCTTTTCATTTCCACGTCATTTGCTGTTAAAATGCAGATTTTATACTTAAACTTAGGTCCATATAAAAGACTTTCTGGAATTTAATATTGGGTCAGCTTTGTACAATGTGGTATGGGACACATGTAAGGCCAGCATTAGGGGTTTTACACAGCAGTATATATTCAGACAGAATTCCGAAAATAAAAAGAATACAGATGAAACTAGAGCAAAAATATTACAAGCAGAAAAAGAGTTAGCGACAGCGCTATTACAGGGGTCTAATTTAGAAGAGGAACTAACCTGCGTTTTAATTGGCCTTAAGTCTTCTCTAAAACAGACGCTGAGAGAAAAAAGTCTTGCGAATTGGTATAAATATCATCTCTCCCAGTATAAGGGAGGCGAAACTGTTGGCAAGATATTAGCTTACAAGGTGGCAGAAAGCAAGGCTAAAACACTAGTCAGGACTATCAAAGGCCCCGGTAATGCGATATAGAGTAATCCCTCTCAAATACTTGAACCGTTTGCTAGATACTACAAGGATTCAAATACTCATGAAAGCCGACCGGGGCCTGACGATATTAATATATATTTACAGACGAATGAAGTGTACAGTATTGATTTGGAGCAAGCAGAAAGGCTGAATAAAGAAGTTACTTTGGCGGAGATCAGATTGGCAGTTTCTGCTCTACCCTCTGGCAAATCATCAGGGGAAGACTCGAGCCCGGTCGAACTCTACAAACATTGCATTGAGGAACTAGCCCCTATATTTAGTCAAGTGATTGGACTCATGGGACAAGAGGGGAAAGCCCCCGAGTCATGGAATATTACGCAAATCATTTTTTTTCTTAAAAAGATTGAAATATCAGACAAATGTGGGTCTTATCGACCGATCTCGCTAATAAACACCGATTCGGAGATATTTGCCAAAATAATGACAAATCGCTTTGCCCCAATAATCTCTGCCTTGGTCTCTCCACAACAACACAGATTTGTACCCGGTAGGGATACAACGACTCATATCACATGGCCTGTACAGCCTTTGATGTTGCTAAGGTAAGATCCACCCCACTTGTTATGATACTTTTTGACCCTGAGATAGCATTCGACTGAGTGGGGTGAGATTACCTTTGGGCCGTGCTGAATAGATTTGGCATTAAATGTTCACTCTTGAGATGGATAAAGGCCCTCTATGATAACTCGCTAGCCAAAGTATTTTATTCACATATATATAGTCGGTGCATTTCCTATCCTGCGTGATACCCGTCAAGGGTGGCCACTGTCGCCATTATTATTTGCTCTATCTATCGAACCATTTTGGTGGCATTACAAAATAATCTGTGTATAGCACTGTTCTCATCTGGCTCAGACACTCTTAACCCCTTCCATGCTGCTGTCGGCCATTGGCCGACGGCAGCACTACCTCGCTGGTGCTGCCGTCGGCCAATGGCCGACGTGGCCCTGCCCTTTTTGCGGAAGTGCCGCACTTCCGCAAAATCGCGGCTGGATGGAAGGTGTTAAAATGACGGTATATGCAGACGATATTGCGGTTTATTTGACAGACATAGCTGAGGCAATGACAGGGAATATTATGGAGGCTAGGATGTTTGGTGTAGTCTCTGCTTACAGGCTGAACACTAATAAGACGCAAATCGTAATGAACTATAAGCCAAAGGACCCAATTCAGGGAGTGTGTAAAACTGCTATTTATTTGGGAGTAAAAATCTCTGCTTGTCCAGAAGAGATAACCACGCTGAATTATGAACTGCTGCTAAAAGACACAGCTATTACTTGAAAAAAATGGCATAAGTTTCCACTCAGTTTAATTGGCAAAATTAATTTTATAAAAATAAAGATTCTCCCGAAATGTATCTATCTATTTCGATCTATCCCACTACGCATTAATAATCTTTTTTTAAACGCCTAGATGGCATATTAAGCAGTTTCATTTGGGGTTATAAAAAAGCAGACCGAGCAATTGAAATACTTAAATTACCCTGTGGAAAAGGCAGTCTTGATTTTCCTGATTTTAAAGCATACTTTTTGTCGACATTTATAGGACGCATTCGTAGCTTGATACACCCTAACAAGGAACCTTTTTTTATGATACATTTGTGTTAGGAACAGAATCCAAAATGTTTTTACACCACATTAACGACCCAAACTACTTCAAGTGGGTTACATTTAAGATTGCAGAAGACATAGCATACATCAGGAGAGCTATTGTTAGTAAATTTCAATTATCGTTATATCACTCTAGACTACCTTTATGGGGTAATCCAGCTCTCCAAGGAATTTTCTACGATGGGGGTGGGAGACAATGGGCACAATTGGGTATTAAAAATGTAGGCGATTTATACAACAGTACTGGGTTCTCATCGTTTGAGAGACTCCAACTTCTCCATAATGTTATGGAGAGTATGCACTGAAAATACCATCAAATTCAAGACTATTTTATACGTAGCCTTAAAATAACTGAATTGACGGAATCCAGCATATGGGAATGTATTTATTTACCTAAAGATAGATAATTGAACAGCTTTGCATATAAAAAATGTAACTCTCAGAAAGACGGTGACTGTGGGAAACTAGCTACATGCTGGAGCCAGAAACTGGGGTCTAACGTCTCTGCTAATTTGATATCTTCTGCACAAATATTATTCGTAAATCAGTATTTTCGTCTAGCTTAAGGCTACAATCATACCGAACTATCTGCTCTCTTTATTATACACCTGCTCGTATATCGAAATGGGCAACACGCAACTTAAGTAGTGATCGGACTAGATGCCCAAAATGTGATTTATATGCAGCAGATTTAGCGCAAATGTTTTGCTCATGTCCATCATTATCAACATTTAGGGGAGGATTGGAAAGGATGGTGTCTCATAAACTTAATAGATCTATTTCATTCACGGTCATGGATATATTACTGGGCCCACAATCATGTGACTATAGCTTGAGAGAACTTATCAGTATTATACTGGCTTGTGCCAGGTTAGCTATTGCTCGAGCATGGATCGCACGGGATCCAGCATCGATGGCAGATTGGTGGCCAAGAGTAATAGATACATATAACATGGAATATGCACTGGCTAAAATCAGGGGTGTAAAAGCATTATGTAAATTTGGAAAAATTTGTGAAGAATTTGTCTAGGAATCTGTTCATGAATTTGTTTAGTTGCTTATAGAATGCTATGTTTGCTTAAAATGGATTTTGAGCTTTTTCACGGAAGGTTATTCCCCTTGCGCCTGCCATTACAAACTGTATTAACTTCTGTTGGTTGCCATAATTTTCTGATTCCTTTTTTAGGGCTCGGGGCGGAGCTCCGAGATCCTAATGTTAAAGAAAAAAAAACAAAGTTTTATTAGGGCTCGGGAAAGACACATTCCTTAGTTTTTTCTTATCTGAATGTTGATTGGTCGTCGCGGTGCTGTTTTTGTAGTAGTCTTTATGCCATAGGGCATTAGGCGGCCATGTCGGCATTTTCTCAGCGGTTTCGCGCACGGCCGTCCATAAATATCAATTAGGAGCTGTCAGGGAGGTGCTGTAATCGAATCCAGATGCTGTGTGCGCGTTCACCATTCGGCAGCCGATGCTGATAATAAACACGAACCACTGCAGCAAGATTATATACAATGCCAAAGTTTGACCTGCCAAATCAGAGCAAAGGCAGTTCAGGATCAATTAATACATTTGATGCAGTTCACGAAGAGGTAAAACAATGCTGCCGGCACTTAGTATTAGAACAATAATGTCTCAGTCTACAGTATTCCTGAGGCCTTCGGCCATAACATAGGGCCCAACGGGTGTCTCAGCACAGCCGCCAAGTTGTAAATACATTAAACGAGAACCCCCTCCCCACACTACCAATCACATAACTGGCACTGCATGCAAACAAACTCAAGGGCGACATGATTTAACGCTGAATTCACATACTACAGGCCACAAATACAACAGTGTATAAAGTATGCACCAAATGCAAGCGTTTTAAAACAATACACGCAGATAATAGTGCAGTTTTAAATTGAAGCGCCTTTTCAGGCTCTTGCATCAATGGACAGGTGGCATTGGCTGCTTAGTCAAGCACCTGAGCTAGCGCCTTGCACACCGCATCCTTTATAGAATGTCCGTTCTGTACATATGTGTTTCGATGGAAAGTGACGATATTGGTTTTATATTTTGTTTTCATGCATGACTGAATGACAAAGATTATTCTTTTAGTTAATTGTAGGGTAAATGCAGGTCTGTGCAGTTATGCAATGATGCCCCTGTAGACCTCAAGGGAAAAAAATCATTACTGCTTACGGTCAAATCAATGCACTCCAAAGTTGCATTAATTAAACTCTTATGCTCCGGGACCCGAGCAGTGCAGTGGATGTTGGCTATCCACCCACCAACCAGTAAATGCATCAGAAATGAGTCCCTCGGGTCGCTGCACAGAGTGTAATTATTAATATTCTTCGAAAGCAACAGGGCTACATAGCAATGCTTCTGTCCAACACCGCAGAGCCGCAAGGCATGAGAGCAGCCACCAGATTAAGAGGACTATGTCACATCTAGTACAGAGGGGATTATTGGATAAATGAATAACCCAGTGAGGAGAGCTCGGATCCCAACCAACACAATGGAGGGAGCCATGATCAGGCAATGAATACATTATTAATGATTTCATTCCTCAGCACTGACTAACACTGCCCGAGACACTTCCTTCCACTACACGGTGACTCACTCCTAGCTCACACCTTCGCAGCTTCACCTGCACGCAACACTTCTACACTGGATTACTACTCGGGGCAGCTTAACACTCCAAGTCGTTTGTAACTACATTCTGCCCCACGAATGCAACCTTTAACGAGCAGGCCCCTGCTTACTCCCAAAAGAAGATCATGAACAGATGCCTGCTCTGAGGTGAATACTTCACGTAGGAACCAACAGAAGTTACGTTACTCTTCTTATGGCGAAGTGCCAGACAGGGCTCGAGCACATTACCCTAATAAGGGACAACACACAAGCCTCCAGTAAAACAGATGTGGTGGTGCTGGATATCAGTCAACAGCTTAGCAATGCTGGAGTGAAATGTCCACCTCTCTAGCCTGGATTTCTTGTCTTAAGCATCTATTATTGTGGCTTTCATGCTAGACCCAAAAACCCAAGGTTACACACGCGTGCTACTAATCATAGAAACAGAGACAGGCAGAGAACACGCTAACCACCTTAAGTATGTTGGCCTGCGGTTCTTTTTAAATTAAACACCTATACTCACAAGTTAAACACGTACAGCATGAAATGACAATTCATATTTAAACAGACGGTCAAAGTGAATATGCACGTCTCAGACACAAGTGGTAGTGCAGAGTGCAGAGTGGTAGTGCAGAGTGGTAGTGCAGAGTGCAGAGTGGTAGTGCAGAGTGCAGAGTGGTAGTGCAGAGTGGTAGTGCAGAGTGCAGAGTGAGAATGCAGATTGAGAGTGCGAGTGGTAGTACAGAGTGCAGATTGGTAGTGCAGAGTGCAGATTGGTAGTGCAGAGTGCAGAGTGGTAGTGCAGAGTGGTAGTGCAGAGTGCAGAGTGGTAGTGCAGAGTGGTATTGCAGAGTGGTAGTGCAGAGTGGTAGTGCAGAGTGGTAATGCAGAGTGCAGAGTGGTAGTGCAGAGTGGTAGTGCAGAGTCCAGAGTGGTAGTGCAGAGTGCAGAGTGGTAGTGCAGAGTGGTAGTGCAGAGTGCAGAGTGGTACTGCAGAGTGGTACTGCAGAGTGGTACTGCAGAGTGGTAGTGCAGAGTGGTAGTGCAGAGTGGTAGTGCAGAGTGGTAGTGCAGAGTGCAGAGTGGTAGTGCAGAGTGGTAGTGCAGAGTGCAGAGTGCAGAGTGCAGAGTGGTAGTGCAGAGTGGTAGTGCAGAGTGCAGAGTGGTAGTGCAGAGTGGTAGTGCAGAGTGGTAGTGCAGAGTGGTAGTGCAGAGTGGTAGTGCAGAGTGCAGAGTGGTAGTGCAGAGTGCAGATTGGTAGTGCAGAGTGCAGATTGGTAGTGCAGAGTGCAGAGTGCAGATTGGTAGTGCAGAGTGCAGATTGGTAGAAGTATTACGGGCAGCAGTACCACTACCACCAATGCTACTGCTACCAGTACCACCACCACCAGTACTCCCGCTACCAGTACCACCACCACCAGTACCACCACTACCAGTACTACCACCAGCAGTACTACCACCAACAGTACTACCACTACCAGTATCACCACCTCCAGTACTACCACTACTACCACTACCAGTACCACCACCACCAGTACTACCAGTACCACCACCACCAGTACTACCACTACCAGTACCACCACCACCACCAGTACTACCAGTACTACCACCATCAGTACTACCAGTACTACCACCACCAGTACTACCACTACTACAGCCACCAGTACTACCACTACTACAGCCACCAGTACTACCACTACCACCACCAACAGTACTACCACCACCACCAGTACTACCAGTAGCAGTACTACCACAACCAGTACCACTACCACCACCAGTACTACCACCACCAGTACCACCACCACCAGTACTACCACTACCAGTATTACGGGCAGCAGTACCACCACCACCAATGCTACTGCTACCAGTACCACCACCACCACCAGTACTCCCGCTACCAGTACCACCACCACCAGTACCACCACTACCAGTACTACCACCACCAGTACTACCATCAACAGTACTACCATTACCAGTACCACCACCTCCAGTACTACCACTACTACCACTACCAGTACCACCACCAGTACTACCAGTACCACCACCACCAGTACTACCAGTACCACCACCACCAGTACTACCACTACCAGTACCACCACCATCACCAGTACTACCACTATCAGTACTACCAGTACTACCACTACTACAGCCACCAGTACTACCACTACTACAGCCACCAGTACTACCACTACCACCACCAACAGTACTAACACCACCGCCAGTACTACCAGTACCACCACCACCAGTACTACCACTACCACCACCACCACATTAACACACTCCATAACACTTAGCAAAAATACATTACCATTTACAATGCCATTAGCTCAAACTCAAATAAATCCGAGCCCGATTGCATTTCTAATGCTTGTTTTGTATGGTGAGTTCGTTCTTTTATTTGCTCATGTCATCATTAAAAATATTTAAATAAAAATAAAAAAATAGTTCTTATCCCGAAGTCCCAATCTTTGAAAAGTGAAACTTGTGTTTATCCCACTCAGAACCTCCAAAAAATGAATCCTGGTGCATTAGAATGTTTCCATGTTGGTACGTAGCATGCATGTAAAGTGCAAACCTAGCAAGCAAGCACGGAGAGAAGAAGCTTTGCAGCTGCTGCATTTCCCGCCCAATGCTGATGACTCAATGCTTAATCGTTAAAACAAACACACAATTAATTGATTATCTTTTACTGCTCCAGTAACCAAGTAGCTCCAGTTACCCGCAGAAGCTGGAATGACTCGTAAGGTTTGCTTATAAGCAGAGCCTACAAACATCATTAAAACAAGCACGTTATTCACTGAGTGTATTGTACTTCTGTGGTTGCTAACTGGCTGGATAATCATAACTCTTGTATCCATTATGATATAATCTTTTCGGAGTACATGCTGTCATGACAATATTTTTCGACCGCATCCAAAGGCAGCTCCATGAGGTGTTTATGAAAGGGCTTAGCAGCTGTTTCTGGATACCTGCAGGCTACAATAGACCTAGTTAATATGTAATACCTGACAAGGGAGCCAGAAGGCCTTGTGTTCACAGGGTGAAGCCAGACTTCCAACACAGGGCAGAAACTAATATATATATTTGTAGAATTTAGATCAGGGATTCTTATTTTGAATAAATTATCCACAAAAATGCAAACCTTTCCACGAACAAAACTGCATCAAGAGCAGGAATGGCCACAGTTTGCCAGGGGCTGTTCTGAGGTGTGGATGGGTGAAGATTCTCACCCCACGTCATCCGGGTACCGCCTCTCATGGAGCATCATCACACAGCAGTTCAGGAGACATGGATGCAGCCCTGCCAAGGAGCAGCTATTCTTCACCACAGAGGGACAGACTTTAAAGTTGGGAGGGAGGCTCCACCCCTCAGCTGCTGACACTTTACAGGGCTGCACTTAACTGTAAGCCCATCACCGATAAAACAACAAGATGCTGCATTCTTTTCAATCAAAATGTAATAGGACCATTTTCTAAATAATGCCCAGCGCCTTAACACACTTGGGGATTTGCTGCGTATAAAGATGTGTATCATTACGTGTCATTGCAAATGTCTGTCCACATTGAGATCACGTCACTCAGTGGTAGACACGGCCTCCTGGGCAGTGCAAACACAGCTTCCTTCGTAAAAGCGCCAGATTTGCCTTTTTACGTCTGGTCCTAGGAGCAGTGCTTTAAATGGGATGGTACTGTCCGGTACGGAGAACCGGCACTTTTTTTATTTTGAGAGGTAGAGTACCGGCACTTCTCAAGAGTGACGTAATACTTTTGATTGGAGAGTACCGGCACTTCTCAGAAACAAGCAGGTACTCTGTGCTACAGAGTAACTGCACTTCTATTTTTCCATTTCATGCACTGTCTAGGAGTCCTGGACATCTAAAAGATGTGCTACCTCCTGTAGTTTCTCTGCCCTCTCTATGGAGCAACCGTAGCAGTTTTCGGTTCCACCAAGAGACGTCATTGTTGGGCGAAGGGAGCATGTTGGCTGAATGTCGGGATATCCCACACTGGAACCTTGTCTGACATAAACATCTTGTCTAAAGTATCGTTTTCAAAAATATATTTCCAATTGGTATAGCTTTTCTTTATTTAACTCAGCTCTGTTGCTATTTTTGTAGACATTGTAGATATTTGGACCCAGGCGATATTCGGACAGCTACAATCTCGTACCACGCCACGCAAACCATTGTCACCACACGCATGAAGTGACGCATCCATATGATGTCATAGCAATTATGACAGACCTCTTCGGAATGTTTAACCGTTGGTGCTGGTTGCCCTCATCACTGAATTACTTACCTGCATTCAGTTATTCTCACCTTAATAGTGCTTTGCGGGACATGCAGTCTATGCATGAGCTATATTTTGTCCGAATGTGTTTAATGGCTCTGTAGTGAAAACAGTGTAGTGCTGCTGCTTCCAGAGCTAATCTGTCATGTTCTACTGTTAAGTCCCAAAGTTATGGAAGGGGGACGATTTTCAGAGTCAGGGAAAATGTATGAACCAGTCTGTTCCTCAAAGCAAAATCTGGCTTGGGCAGGATGGGTTAATCCCTGATTCTAGAATGTCATCTCTTTCTTATTCAGACCCGTTATGGCAATCATTTCTCGAGTCTGCCTATTTTTTTCCTTCGTAGTACGGTTTCTCCTTATTTGAAAATACTTGCCACATGACAAGTTTATTTTAATACATTTAAGTTTCTATTGTGTGCAGGAGATCCCAAAGCTAAAGTCGGAATGCAAGGCCCATGACTGGAGTAAGAGAGACAACCACCCCCAAACTCAACTCATATAAGCTGCCATTGAGGATTTAATCAATATTTGGTCATTTGGTCCAGTCGGCGTGGTGTAACGAAACTTAGTATATGGAGGCCCCGCCATTCCCTGAGCCAGTCAAGAGCTCTCACGCCAGCGACCCTCCACACTGCAGGGGCTGCTGGACATTTGTTACACCACTTTTACCAATACAGACATTACCAGGTAACCTTGGATGGTGGAGATAATTTTTGGGCTTAGTTTGCTGGCAGTATATCATAGGTGGTGGTCTATCCACTACAGGGTCCTTGCCATCAGAACGCCAGGGAAGTTTGCCCTATTTTAGGTGGGTTTCTTGATGCAGACTCCAGCCATGATATACAACATCAGGTCCACTCATTGTTCAGTTTTGGGAAAAGTGCATCCTCTGCTACTTCTCTTTCACACCTCCTTCCTCCCTCTTGCTTTCTATCTATTGTGGAGAAGTGTGGCTCAATGGTTAGAGCTGCAGACCCTGATGCAGAGGTCTAGCCCGGGACCAGGGTTCAATTCCCTGCCTCGGCGGGTCTTGGGCTCAAAAATTCCACGGGCCTGATAATTCTCACCTCGGTGCCTATTTCAATCATGGAGTGCAGCTCTGGGCAATAGCTTGCTTAATCTCCACAAGGGCCCCCACAATGCTAAGGATGCCTGGCCTCCACCTTGGGTGTGCCCAGGAATGGACACCTCACAGGGAAAGTCAGGATGGGTTCCACAGCGGTATTCGTACAAGCGCCTTGAGACACTTGCGGGTGAGTAGTGCGCTATACAAGTATCAATTTACAATTACATTTATCTCTTCCTTTCCATTATTTGTGAGCATCTTATCTTGTCTTCATTCTCATCCTAGCCTTTTTCTTTCCATTCTCTGTCATTTTTCTCTCCAACTTTTTCTCTCCCATCCCATTGAAATCCTTCCACTATGCTTTTCCTATCTCCTGTGCAGTATTTCTCTCCCTTTATCAGCTCTTGTTATGTGATCTGCTTTGTAAACCATCATCCCTCTCTATTCCCTTCCTCTTGTTAAACTGGGCCAGATAAGTAACCAATTCTTGGTTTCCTTTGTTTCAGTTCTAGTAGTTCTATATCTGTTGCTTGTGCAGCCTTCCAACGGTCAAATATTTAAAGGAATTCCTTTTTGAATTTGACAAGGTCGTAAAATATTGGATCATCCTTTGTTACCAAAGGCATGGACCACGATGCTGCGTCCCCACTCAAATAAGACAAAATAAAGGTGACACAAGCCTGTGCATCGGGAAAAACTGTTGGGCAGCACATGAAATGCATGGAGCATTGGGTTAGATAAATTTGAGCCTTTTGGGGGTCTCCACTAGATTGGTCTGGGGGAGCCAATGGAATCACAGGAGATAGGGAGTATATGACTTGAGTGGAAGATAAGGACATTGAGCTTGGAGTTGGTTTAGGGTCTTTTCGGGTTTTAGTTCTGAAAACACTCCCCGCAACAATCTCACCCATTCTATTGGCTAACTCTGATTTGTCTCTTCCTGAAGTTATTATTTATACTCTCTAGGCTTTATTCTCTTCTCTGATGGCGTCTAGATCTCTCTGAATACTTCCTAAAATGTCTCCTAAGTTTTTATAGCAATACCCTCCGCCATTCTGCTCGGGTGAAATTTACCACATGGGCACCTCACTGTGTCAGGACACTGTGGTTATTGCTGAATTACACGGGAGCAGAATTATGCTAAATTCTACTGCCCATCTCAGAAACGCTCCGCAAAAGCTTACTTGCCACTTCCTGCAGACATGTGCCAAGGGGGAAAGGGGATGGGGAGAGAGAAGAGACAGCCAGAAGTTTGGTTTCACTTCTAAGAGCCTTGTGTGTGATGCCATCAATTCGTTTGTGAAATATATTCAGGCCCCTTGTAGTAGTCGAAACTGTAATGCAACAAAGGTCTTAATTTTCATGCATATGTAATTCTTACACCCAAGATAATGTCCTATACTGTTCTATAAAGGAATTCTGGCAACAGCTCCTCTTCTAAGTTTGTTGAAGCTGGAAAAATAACTTCTTCTTAAAAATAAATCTCTTAACAATTCTATATTGTATATAATATAGTGTATTTTTTTTCCAGAGGAAGTAATTGCTTGAGTGAGCTGGAACCGAAGACATATCTGCTGTTCTGGATGAAAGGACTTCTTGTCACTCTTCAGGAAAGCTTTTCTCTTCTTCTATCTGTCTTATGACTTCCATTCTTTGTTATAGTTTGAACGTTTTTGACTTTAGTTAACTTGATACAATGTATTTAGAGATAACCCTGACTTAAATGTTACCAGTCGGATGCGAACACGCGTCAGACTGTTTTCTTGTTTAAACCCTTTTTCACTTTTGTCCTAAGAATAACCTCTCTGAAACTCAATATCACGTTTGATAGATTGGACAATGACATGCTAGACAGCGAGACGCTTCCTTTTAAATTCATAAAATATGTGCGTATATTACAGAACTCAGGAAATGACTCCGCAGCTATTCCTAAGCAACAATAATCAATGACTTCAACGCTTACCCTCAACTCAACTGGCAAGACAGCTCTCAGGAAACATCCTACTCAGGACATTTTTCAGGTGAAGTGTGCATTTTAGAATCCACGCGTGCTTCACATTCCAATTGTGATTGCAAGTTTCAACTACAGCGCAACAGAAGTGGGCGAGTTGGCGAACATCTTGGAATTCCAAAACTGCCTGCTCAATCTCCATTTCCCTCTGCTGCCTTGGTGCATGTGTTTTCTAAGGATTCCATTACCTAGAATACTCGCTATGATAGGGCGATTGGTGGAAACCTTCTGAGGGATTCTGACAAACAGTAGGGAAAGCATTAGATAGCAGAGGGGTAAAAATTACTATTCCCTCTCCGGTGAGTGCAACAATAGGGAAAGTGTTGGTTAGCGGAGGGGTGAAAATTACTATTCCCACTCCAGTGAGTGTAATAGTAGGGAAAGAGTAGGATAGCGCAGGAATAAAATTTACTATTTCCACTCCTGTCAGTGCAACAGTAGGGAAAGTGTTAGATAGCGGAGGGGTAAAAATGATTAATCCCACTCCAGTAAGTGCGAGCATAGGGAACGTGTTGCATAGTGGAGGGGTAAAAAGGACTATTCCCACTCCAATAAGTGTACAGAAGGGAAAGTTTTGTAAAAGGGAGGGTTAACAATTACTATTAACACTCCAATGAGTGCAACAGTAGGAACGGTGTTGGATAGCAGAGGGGTACAAATTACTATTCCCAATCCAATGAGTGCAACAGAAGGAAAAGTATGAGTTAGCAGAGGGCTAAAAATTACTAATCCCACTCCAGTGAGTGCAGCAGTAGGGAAAGTGTTGGATAGTGGCAGGGTAAAATGTACTATTCCCACTCCAATCAGTGCAACAGTAGGGAAAGTGTTGGATTACGGAGGGGTAACAATTAATATTGTCACTCCAGTCTGTTCAAAATTGAAAACAAACAAAATATTAACAGCAACAAAAATATTTAAAAAACAAATAAATAAAAAATATATAAATATGTTAAAAATATTTTAGTAAAGTATTAGAAATTTTATAAAACATATTGTAATGTTACATTCATATGACAAAGACCTACAAATATTATATTAAATAAAAGAAAACATAATTTTCAAAAACATACATGTTTATAATTAGAAATTATTTAGAAACCAAGGGCCAGATGTAGGTGAAATTCGCAGAATTTCTGCGTTACCGACCGGTATTTAGCCATGTACAATGTAGGTAACACCAAACACCATCGCAAATAAGGAATCAGTAAAAATAAGGAAAACCAGTTACCGATTCCTTAATTTGCAATTAGCAGACACCGAAACCCTAAATATCAAATCGGTAAATAAGAAATCCTCAAAAACTCGCAAATCGATGTACCAAAATTCGTTAATACTGATTTTTCCATTGTTCGGTATGTAAGAGTCACTAATTACCACCAACTTCAAGTTGGTAGTAATTAGCGATTTCCTGTAAAAAAATGACTTTTTTGCTTTTTTTAAAGTGCAATGTGGCACACATTCATGCCCTTAGGGCAATTATGTGCGGCACATGTGCCCCATGGAACCACATACCCCCCACCAAAGCCACCGGCTGCCATCCCAGAATTCAATGCTTGCTACTCAATGTCTGCTCCCTGGCCAAGCATGCCATCAAACTCTGGGACACAATAACTACGGTGGCGGGTTCACTGCCATCGTAATCAGGCCCTAAGTTTTAATTGTGAAATTAAAAGTTTGGGAAGTTTATGAAGTTTTATGAGTTTTAATTTGTTTTTTAATCAATTATATTTCTTTAATTGCTAATTAATTATGTTAATTATGTAAGTACATATTCTTTAATTTGGATGTGGGTTGTGAATTGTGTGGTGTTATAGGGTAGGAAATAAAAAAAGGAAATGTATGTCATAATTAGTGATTTGGGGCCAGATGTATTGTATTGTATTGTAATTGCATTTATATAGCGCTTACTACCCCTGACGAGGCGTCGAAGCGCTTTTTCGGCGGGTAGCACGCTACTCCGGGACCCACAGAGGATTAGTGTTGAATTAGTATAGTGAAACATGCAAGTACATTTTAAGTGGTGAATAGGTTAGTCAGTTATTTGGATTTGGAATTATAGCAGAAGGATAGATGAAATATGAGGTAATTTCAGTGGTGTATATTAGTCTGTTACTTGGAGTGAGAAGGATAGAGGATGGATAAAAGGAGAAGAAAGATTTGCATTCATATAGCACTTGTTACCCCTGATGGGTGTTGAAGCGCTTTTTGGCGAGTAGCACGCCACTCCGGAACCCATTAAGGATTAGTGTTGAAAATTAGTATAGTATAAATATGAAGTAATTTGAGTAGTAGATATGTTATTCAGTTATTTGGGCAGTATATTAGTATAGTTGAATATGGAACATGGAATTTGAGAAGTGAACATGTTAGTCTGTTAATTTTTATAGAAAAAAAGGATAGTGGAGGGATAAAAGAGTGAAGGGTTTTTTTTTTAATGAGAAAAAGGGCAGCATTTCTGTCCCTAGTCCCGATTAGTCTCGAACAGGCCCAAACAGGCAACTACCCTTGTCCTCTCCACCCTTAGCCTCGACGCCCGGGCTGAGACGCCCTAAGCCTGGCCTTTTTTTTAGCCCTTGTAATCAGGTGACCCCTTCAGCCAATGGGAACCCTAGCCCTAACATTATCCAATCACAACATTAGCCCTAACTTCTAGAACCAATAGGAGACCAGGACCTTGCAGCCAATCTTAACCCTAGTCCAAGCACCCAATCAGTTCAAAAACCCTGATCTCTACGTCCAGTAAAGGTCCTAGCCCTACCACTAGTCCCAATCCAAGTCCAAGCAGCCAATGGTACAGGTAGCCCTAGTCCCTACTTCCAATAGCAAGCCTAACCCTACTCTTAGTCCCACACCTGGTCCAACAACCAATCACACCAGAAGCACTAAATAGCTACTTCCAATTGAAGGTCTAACCCTAGCCCTAGTCCCACCCTACTCCCAACAACCAATAACATAGGAAGCCCTAGTCCCTACTTCCTATAGAAATCCGAACCCTAGCCCTAGTCCCAACCCTGCAATGATTGAATCACAGACCGAGAAACCAGTCAGAACCCTCAAATACCCAACCAATGAGGACATTAACCCTAACCCAATAGAAACACCAGATACAACCACCAATCAGTGTACACATGTGCCAACCACCAGCACACCATATAAGGTCCCAGCAACCTCAGACAAGGTTTGCTGGCCAGGGAGTTGGAAGCTGCTTGCTCCTGTTCAGAATCTCCTAGGGGACAGACAGGCTCAATCCACAACTTTGGACTTCAGCAGGTAAAGGCTTCACTAACTCGAAATCTAACAATACTGTTTGAATAAAGCTTTACTCCCCCTGCTGGCCAAAAAACGAAGTGCAGGGGCCCCAGTAAATACAGCTCACAGAAGCACCCTCTGATGTAGAAAATCCCTGTAGCTAGGGGGGGGCAGGGGGGCTGGCCTCACTGGCTTGTGAACACAAAATGGTGGCTGGGGGTGCACTGTTTGAGCACACAGGCCTAAGCACAGAGCAAAGGAGAAATTTGGAGGGAAAACAGATTTGTCACCAAGGAATTAGAGGGACAAACTACAGAGGTTGGACTGCAAATCCCACAATTCAACACACTAAATGAAGGCAATCATGGGCAGGGAAAACCACACATTTAAAACACAACACAGGTGATAAAATATGCAATTACAGGCAGGATAAAACTACAATTTGTAACTGTAACAACCACAGGCATAGACAGTAAACACAGAAAGTGAAAATCGTTTTTTAAACAACTTTTTGTCTTGGGAAGAGACAGTACTAGTCTGTCTCCTTACCACTTCCTGGACTCTGCTCAAAGCAATCTGGGGCACATGTGGGCTGCAACTCACAAGATGGAGGAGAATGATTTGGGGTGCACCCAGCAAGGCCTTCAGGGGCCTGGGCAGGTGTGAGAGGAGGGCTCAGACTTGTCTGGTAGCTGAATAGCCAATGGTCTGCTGGCCTGGGGGTGGGGTTTGGGCAGCTGCTTGCTCCTGTTCAGAATCTCCTAGGAGACAGACAGGCTCAATCCACAACTTTGGACTTCAGCAGGTAAAGGCTTCACTAACTCGAAATCTAACAATACTGTTTGAATAAAGCTTTACTCCCCCTGCGGGCCAAAAAATGAAGTGCACAGGCCCCAGTAAATACAGCTCACAGAAGCACCCTCTGATGTAGAAAATCCCTGTAGCTAGGGGGGGGGGGCAGGGGGGCTGGCCTCACTGGCTTGTGAACACAAAATGGTGGCTGGGGGTGCACTGTTTGAGCACACAGGCCTAAGCACAGAGCAAAGGAGAAATTTGGAGGGAAAACAGATTTGTCACCAAGGAATTAGAGGGACAAACTACAGAGGTTGGACTGCAAATCCCACAATTCAACACACTAAATGAAGGCAATCATGGGCAGGGAAAACCACACATTTAAAACACAACACAGGTGATAAAATATGCAATTACAGGCAGGATAAAACTACAATTTGTAACTGTAACAACCACAGGCATAGACAGTAAACACAGAAAGTGAAAATCGTTTTTTAAACAACTTTTTGTCTTGGGAAGAGACAGCACTAGTCTGTCTCCTTACCACTTCCTGGACTCTGCTCAAAGCAATCTGGGGCACATGTGGGCTGCAACTCACAAGATGGAGGAGAATGATTTGGGGTGCACCCAGCAAGGCCTTCAGGGGCCTGGGCAGGTGTGAAAGGAGGGCTCAGACTTGCCTGGTAGCTGAATAGCCAATGGTCTGCTGGCCTGGGGGTGGGGTTTGGGCAGCTGCTTGCTCCTGTTCAGAATCTCCTAGGAGACAGACAGGCTCAATCCACAACTTTGGACTTCAGCAGGTAAAGGCTTCACTAACTCGAAATCTAACAATACTGTTTGAATAAAGCTTTACTCCCCCTGCTGGCCAAAAAATGAAGTGCACAGGCCCCAGTAAATACAGCTCACAGAAGCAACCTCTGATGTAGAAAATCCCTGTAGCTAGGGAGGGGCAGAGGGGCTGGCCTCACTGGCTTGTGAACACAAAATGGTGGCTGGGGGTGCACTGTTTGAGCACACAGGCCTAAGCACAGAGCAAAGGAGAAATTTGGAGGGAAAACAGATTTGTCACCAAGGAATTAGAGGGACAAACTACAGAGGTTGGACTGCAAATCCCACAATTCAACACACTAAATGAAGGCAATCATGGGCAGGGAAAACCACACATTTAAAACATAACACAGGTGATAAAATATGCAATTACAGGCAGGATAAAACTGCAATTTGTAACTGTAACAACCACAGGCAAGACAGTAAACACAGAAAGTGAAAATCGTAGGTAAATTCAATTTAGTGAGTCCTTAATAGCGATTATTACCGAATCGCTATTAAGGACTCACTAAATTGAATGTAGGTAGGAATCGCTAAAATATTAGCGATTCCTTAAAATTCCTTAATAACGAATCGCAAATTGACATTTGTTAATAAGGAATGCCTACCCATTCATTCCTATGGGCTAGGAGGCCCATAGAAATGAATGGGAAGATATTCACTATTTGCGATTCGGTATTAAGGAATCGTAAATAGCGGGAGCTATTTCAAGGGTGCCAGGGTGTCAAAAGGACATCCTGTTAGACCCCTGAAATGTGCATGTGTGCACATGTTTCGCAAATAAATGCCCTAAGGGCATGAATGTGTGTCAAATGGCACATTAAAAAAAGCAAATAATTCCTTTTTTACAGGAAATCGTTAATTACTACCAACTTGAAGTGTACATAGGGTAAAGGGTGTGTCCCATGATGTGTGTGGGGTTGGTGATGATCTGTTTGAGGCCTAGGTTGTCCATGGAGTCTAGTATGGTGGCTTAGTTGGAGTCTAAGGGGTCTCTGAGGTGAAAGTTGACATCGCCGATGAAGAGGTAATGTTTGGTTTCCAAGGCGAGGGGGGCAATGAATTCACAGATGGAGCTGCAGAAAGGGGGGAAGTGTCCTGGTAGGTGAGGGCCCCTCTGATATTAGCCTTGACATCTGCTTGGAGGTGGAAGTTGAGGTGTTCCATGTGGGTGATTGGGGGGAGATGGTGGTAATGAGTCTGATGGCATCCTTGAGGATGATGCCGATTTCTCCTCTGGTTCCATTTGGGAAGTCTCTGTGTGTCATTTTGTAGCCAGTTGGAGTGGCTGTGGCAATGTTGGGGCTGAGGAGTTTGAGCCAGGTTTCTGTGAGGAACACAATGTCGGACAAGTTGGTAGTTTTTGTGTCCCAGAGTTCGATGGCATGCTTGGCCAGGGAGCGGACATTGAGTAGCAAGCATTGAATTCTGGGATGGCAGCCGGTGGCTTTGGTGGGGGGTATGTGGTTCCATGGGGCACAGGTGAAGTGGCAGTGGAGGCTGCTGAAAGCTCCTTTGGTGTCCTACAGTGAAAGGGTGCAGCAGAGGGCGTTGGGACGTTCTGGGTTCATTCCTCGAAGAGCGTAGCTGGAATACAGATGGACAGTCAGACAGCCAGGGGTCCTGGCGCAGGGAGTGGTCAGGATGCAGGTAGGCACAGGCTGGTTTACCTTTGGCTCAGGTGTGAGGCCTGCGACACACTAGCATTGTAGGCAGGAAAAATGGCATCCAGCTAGTTGCCTAGCATTTAGTCATGCTATGCGGAATCAGGAGCAGCGAGGTCAGGCAGGCGATGTTTGGTGGGCAACAAGAGTCTCTGGAGGGAGGCTCGTGATCCAATCTGTCACACCAGAGAGCAGGGAAGAGGCTCACCGATGGCCCATTGTGGTCGGCATTAAGTAGCCTGGGGGCGGGCGGGATGGAGGGCGGCTTAGGGGCAAAGCCTGCAACGCACTAGCGTCATAGGAAAGAATAATTGTGTCCGGCGGGTTGCCTAGCAACTGTTTGCGTTATGCAGAATCAGGAGCAGCGAGGTTAGGCAGTCGATGTCAGGCGGGCAAAAATGAGTCTCTGGAGAGAGGCTTGTGTTCCAATCTGTTACGTGGGAGATTCGGAAACAGACTCTCTTAATCTACATCTGTAGCTGTCAGTGAGTTGGTCCATTGTATCCATTTAGGATGTTAAGCTTTTGCAGTGGGAACACTGGCCTTCATGATAGCCTCGAAGGCTGGAATCGGGATTACCACAATTATGCATTTTCCCTTCTCCAATGATCTTTCTTTCACTGCAGCTGTCTGTACCACAGTCAGTATTGTATCTGTTGGTGCAAAAGACATTTCGGCATTAGAATATACATGCAATTTATATGCAATTGATACAGTGTCACCCTAATTGAATGTGATATATGTGTATCCTGTGGTCCCCGCAACTAAGTGGATTACCAAGTTGATTGTATTTACATATGCGTGTACTGAACGCAAGATCTGGGTGTGTTCTTGCGGCCAATGTGTGGAGAGAATCAGTTCATAAAATGGTTTAACTCCTTGTGCATGATCTGGTATGTATGTTCTACCAAAATTCTGAACACCTAAAAGAGATTTTACCTTTTTAATTATGGTTGTAAAAGTGCACACTTCTCTAGGCAATATGTCGCTAAGCTTTTTCCTTTACTTGACAGCTGGTACACCAATAAAAGGACACTGAGATAGGCAATTTTGGATTTTTTGAAGAAAACTGTATAGCCTAAGTGAGCAAAATCCTGAAGTATGCAATCTACTCTGGCCAAGTATGCTGCTAAATTATCATCAGTTAAGTATATGTCATCGACATTGGTCAATGCTTTGTCATCAAAAGCTTGTAATAGTTATGTTACATGGGTTAAGAACAATCCATAGCTATTCTTATACTCTTGTGACAATCGACAAAATTGTTTTTGAGTATACCCTTTCCAATCCACTAGATAAAACAAACGACCCCTCCTACATCTCGAGTCAAGTATAGCATGAACCTCATACTCCTCCTGCCCATCCACCAACAGTGGAGGAGGAGGTGGTAACACCTGAGTTGACGAGACATAGGGCTTCAATAAAGACGTATGAAACACTGGGTGGACTTTATACCCATCGGGCAGCTCCAGCTTTACTGCCATTGGATTGATCACCTTCACAATAGGAAAAGGGCCTACATACCTAGGCTGCAATTTACGGGACCCCTGTATCCTGAAGTTACGAGTAGACAACCAGACTCGCCCACCCACTTTGTACAGAGAAGCTGGAGCCCTATGTTTATCGGCCTGTGTTTTCATACTAGCCTTAGCCTCCTGTAGATTATCCCTTGCAATACTCCAGATGTTATTCAGAGATTCACACACCTTATCTATGGCTGGCACATGTCCTGTAGGCTGGATAGCCAATGCCCTAGGGTGATAGCCCATAGAACAGAAAAAGGGAGTCATACCCAAAGCAGAGTGCAGACTGTTATTGTACGCAAACTCAGTTAGTGGGAGGGCAGTCACCCAATCACAAGAAAGGGAGGATACCAGGCGCCGGAGATATTGTTCCATCGTTTGGTTTGTGTGCTCGGTCTGGCCATCGGACTGCGGATGATAGGCCGAGGACAACCGTATCTCCACCTTCAGCATAGAACATAACTCCGTCCAGAAGTGGGACACAAATTGAGCCCCCCTATCAGACACTACAACCGACGGCAACCCATTCAGTTTCACCACAGAGGTCATAAACACCAAAGCCATTTCCCTGGCAGTGGGGATCTTGGGCAAAGGTATAAAATGCGCCATTTTCGTAAACAAATCCACCACCACAAAGATAGCCGTAAACCCTGAAACAGATGGAAGGTCAGTCACGAAATCCATACTGACCGTAAGCCAGGGTGTTGGAGGTACCTCTAGGGGTTGCAACAACCCAGATGGCTTACAATGCATAGGCTTACTGGTGGCACAAATCAGACATGCAGCTACATACCCCTGAATATCCTGAACCAGTGTTTCCCACCAAAACCCCCTCAAACACATTTCCTTGGTTTTCGGCACTCCTGGATGTGCTGCCAATGCAGACGAGTGACACCACTGCAGAACCGACTCCCTCAACACAGGAGGCACAAACAATCGACCATCATGATATAACAACCCATCCTGAATCTCCACCTGGGGTAATGACAACCAAGGGGTCAAATCAGTCTGTCTCAAGCGGTCTTTCACCGAAGAAGTAAACTCATCCATCGATGTTACTCCTACTATACGGTCACTATTAATCATAGTCCGTGCCTCCTCTACTGGCCCTATCTCCCTAGGATCTACATGAATACGGGAGAGAGCATCTGATTTTACTTGCTGAGCTGCGGGTCGATAAGTTATAACGAAATCATATTCGTTAAAAAAAAGAACCCACCGCATCTGGTGTGGTGTCAAAGCCCTAGCAGAACGAAAAAATTCCAAGTTCTTGTGATCGGTGTAGATCGTAATGGAATACCTCGCGCCCCACAAATAATGCCTCCATTCCTCGAAAGAGAGTTTGATGGCCAACAACTTTCTCTCGGCTACAGTGTAATTACGTTCTGAGGGCAGTAAAGTTTTTGAAAAGAAGGCAATGGGGTGCATAAACCCAGTCTCACTGTTCCTTTGTGACAGGACTCCTCCCACAGCACACAACGTGGCATCCGTTTCAACAAAATACGGCAGGGCAGGATCAGGATGCACCAATACAGGTGCGTTGTAAATTTCCCGAGTAACTGCTGGAAGGCATTCTGTGCCTCAGAGGACCAGACAAAAGGAACCCCCTTCCGCAACAACATTGTCATAGGAGCAACAATATCAGAAAAGTGGGATATAAAGCGCCTATAAAAGTTGGCGAACCCCAGAAGGACCTGTATGTCCTTGGCCGATGATGGTGTGGGCCAGGTGACAATGGACTCTATCTTCCTAGGGTCCATCTGAATCCCTCCCGCTGAAATGATAAAGCCCAGGAACTCCACTTTAGATGTACTGAATTGGCACTTCTCAAGTTTAGCGTACAAATGATGGTCCTGTAGTTTCTGCAAAACTTGAGCAACATGCTTATGGTGTTCAACGTTGGTCTCCGAGTAGATCAAAATATCATCTAGATAGACGATGACACTCATATCTAGAAAATCTCGGAGCACCTCATTAATGAAAAACTGAAAGGCTGCCGGTGCATTGCACAAGCTAAACGGCATCACGCAATACTCGTACAAGCCAAATTTTGTTTTAAAAGCAGTTTTCCATTCGTCGCCAGGGCGCACTCGGATGAGGTGATATGCGCCCCGTAAATCCAACTTTGTGAACACCGTAGCCGTACGCAACTGATCCAGTAACACTGGAATAAGCGGAAGAGGATATTTATTCTTCACTGTAGCTTTATTCAGTGCCCTATAGTCCACACAAGCCCGCAACGTTCCCTCCTTCTTCAGAATAAAAAAAATAGCCGAAGAAACCGGTGAACAGGACGGACGTATGTACCCCTTTTTCAACATGTCATCCAAATATTCCTTCAGATGTAACTCCCCCGGTTCTGAAAGCGCATAAATGCGACAACATGGCAAGGTGGCGCCCGGCACCAGGTCGATCTTACAATCAAACGGGCGATGAGGGGGAAGGCCCGCCGCTTGGCCCTCATCAAATACCTCTTTGAAATCTGAGTAACAAGAGGGTACCAATCCCGTATCACTCACTGCACATGTCAAGGGGGACACCCAATCGGTAGCCTCCTGACAGCAACTCTTCAGACAATGTGCGGAGTCCAGGGTCACCAACCGCCGGACCCAATCTATCTTGGGGCAATGCTTTTCTAGCCATGGCACCCCCAACACCAGGCCAAAGGAAGGGGCATCTATTAGGTCAAAACTTACAGACTCAGAATGTCCATTCTCGCACAACAGACACAAAGGTTCTGTTCGTCGAGTAATGGAACCAGAGGTCAACTCTGTCCCATGTATAGCCCTCATTGGCTCAGGCTGTTCTTCATAGACACAAGGTATCAACAGTTTTTCAGCCAGTGATATGTCCATAAAGTTTCCTGTAGCGCCAGAATCCAATAGTACTGAAACTGGCACTCTATTACTATTGGTAATCATCAGGGAAGCAGAAATAATGAAATGTCTAGGTACTCGTTCTACTGCCCCCTGTATCTCGTTCGATACCATGGAATCGTCCACAGAAGAAGGAGCCCCCTCATGCTGTATCGAAGCCACCTTCTTGCGGTATGGAGTGGTAGAAGGTTTCACTGGGCACTCCCTTGCATAATGACCTCCCTGACCACAATATAAACACAAATTCTTCTCTTTTCTTTGTTTCTTCTCTTCAGGGGACAGGCTACCTCTTGATTCCCCTATTTCCATAGGTTCCGGCCCTGTTTTATGCTCCACCACTGGTTTTACATCAACTTTACCAAACCCCCCACGTGTGGACTGAAAACGATTACGTTCTCCACGTCTTTCTGACAACCTGTGATTCAACTTGACCACTAGGTCTATAAAAGCAGCACAATCATCAGGGGATCAACTACCTGGGATACTATATCTTTGAGATCTTCACATAGCCCCTGATAAAACAAGGAAGTTCTTTTTTCCTTCGGCCACTGGGTTTCTGACACCAGCCTATTAAACGTGGAAATATACGTCAACAGATCCTGGCTGCCCTCCCGTAGTTTCAATAGTTCAGCGTCGTTGGCCTGCATGAACGCATGTTTCGCGAACAATCCCCGCATCAACTCTGTAAAAGCAGGATAATTATACAACACGCGATCGTCATTGTCCACCAGGGGAATAGCCCACAGGGCAGCTGTGCCAGCCAAATACGAGATGACAAAAGCGACCTTAGCCGAATCATCTGGAAAGGCATTAGGCCTACACGTAAAGTGTAACTGACACTGATTCATGAATATACTAAATTTCTCACTATCCCCTGTAAACCTCTCCGGGGCTGCCAAAGGGACAGGAACCGGTGAATTCACCGTTACAGAAATGGGAGCCCCCCCCCACTAGATCCCTGTCCAGCTACTCTATCGTACTGAAAAGTTGCGGGCTGCAAAACGGAACCTTGACCCCTAGACTGTGCCTGTTCTCTGGCCTTTGCAGCACCCAGTTCCTGTTGCAGGTCCTGCACCTGAGCTTGTAATGAAGTAATCACTCCCATCAAGTCCTGCATAGTAGGGGGACTAGCTGCCCCACCCGTGGGATTAAGCAGTTCGTCCATACTCGTCTGGGCAGTGTATATATATTCTTCGGCTTGGTATTCAGTTGGATTCCACTTCAGAATGCCCACCACACTGCAGGAACGACGTATGGCCCAATCCGCTTCCCCTGCCCATATGCAGCTCACCGGATAGTACACGATGAGAAAGCAGATGAACACCGGGAGAGGGTGGGAGAGGGAAAAAGTGAAAACAAGGAAGAGAGACAAGGGAACCACTTCTACGTCTGTTAGACCCTCCACATGACTGCACCTATAAAACAAGGCACAACATTACTATCTGATACTGACATTCATCAGACCCCTCCCGCTTTCAACCATGACCATGCCATACCCATCACCACAACATTGACTTTCTTACCAGAGCTAAAGGAAATGGATTCCAGTGGGGGCCGTGGTACTCTCTAGCCTTGCTCTCAATTGGAGTCCAATCCAGGAAGTCAAATTCAAAAAACAAACCCAGCCCTTCTCATTGAACGTACTAGGGGGAAAAAGTCTTATAAGGACAGAAAAAAAAACCCTGTTTGGCGTTAAGGGATCGTGACTCTCCAAAAATGAGGGTAATAGGACAAAATCCACGATCAGTGGGAGCAGAGCACCGTCTCTGCTCCGTTCGGAATCCTCGGACGCTGAAAGTGCCCGAAATGGCACAACAAAGTCGAGTGGCAGCAAAAGATGCGGAAACAGGAACCGCTAGACGAACGCACAGCTGTGAGTCACTCCGGAAAGTCACAGAGCGGCTCTTTTGCACCACAAAGCAGCAGACCACCAAAAGCGAAGTCTCCTCTGAGGTTACTGGAGCCCCAGAACCCCCAAAGCACTAGGTTCTGGCTCCGATATGGGAATTGCCAAAACTGAGTCACTCAGGGAAACGTAGGAATCCAAAACAGGGTCCACGGAAAAAGGGAGGAAGGCAGGGAGGATAAACAAGACAAAAAGTCACAGGGCCAGAAGCAGGGGGAGACGAATCCAGAGGTGCCTATGAGCCCACAAGCACGAGTGTCTCCAGAACAGAAAACACACCCAGGACCTGGAACCAAACCTAGAAAAGATATCTAGAAAAAAGGAAGGGGCGTACACAGCTTAAATCCCCCAATCAGGTAAGTCATGTGATGGATAGTGCATGGCCACAGAAAGGGGACTAGACGTGAATCCTAACAGGTGGTGGAGTGAGCTAAAGAATGATGATGGATTAAACCCAGATCAGGTGACCGGGGTGAGTGCTTGCAATGTTCAGCACTCCATCCATCATCCCTTTTGGTTTTGCTTTTTTTGCCCTAAGTTGGCAGGGTATGCCCAGACATGGGTCCCTTGCTCACTTTGCCACTGGCTCCAAGCTAGCATGGCTGATGATGGCTGATTAGCCAGAAACCGGTCCCAGGATGTTTGTTTCCGGTCCAGGGAAGACATGGCTTGGCAGTTCCAGCTGGACTCTTCCCATGAGGCACAGGGTTAGACTGATTTGCATATGGCCATGTCTGAACTGGGCTGGTGGAGTGAGCTAAAGAATGATGATGGATTAAACCCAGATCAGTTGACTGGGGGTGGGTGCTTGCAATGTTCAACACTCCGTCCATCATCCCTTTTAGTTTTGCTTTTTTCGCCCTAAGTTGGCAGGGTATGCCCAGACATGGGTCCCTTTCTCACTTTGGCACTGGATTCAAGCTAGCCTGGGTGATGACAGCTGATGAGCCAGACACCGGTCCAAGGATGCTTCTGTCGGTCCAGGGAAGACATGGCTTGGCAATTTGGGCTGGACTGTTCCCATGAGACACAGTGTTAGACTGATTTGCATATGGCCATGCCTGAACTGGGGTGGTGGAGTGAGCTAAAGAATGATGATGGTTTAATCCCTGATCAGTCGACTTGGGGTGAGTGCTTGCAATGCTCAACACTCCGTCCATCATCCATTTTGGTTTTGCTATGTTTGCCCTAAGTTGGTAGGGTATGCCCAGATGTGGGTCCCTTGCTCACTTTGTCACTGGCTTCAAGCAGCCTGACGGATGAAGGCTGATTAGCCAGAAACTATTCCCAGGATGCTTGTTTCCGGTCCAGAAAAAATATATCTTGGCAGTTCGGGCTGGACTGTTCCCATGAGGCACAGGGTTAGACTGATTTGCATATGACAATGTCTGAACTGGGGTGGTGGAGTGAGCTAAAGAATGATGATTGATTAAATCCAGATCAGTGACTGGGACTTAGTGCTTGCAATGTTCAAAACTCCATCCATCATCCCTTTTGCTTTTGCTTTTTTCGCCCAAAGTTGGCAGGGTATGCCCAGACGTGGGAACCTTGCTCACTTTGCCACTAGCTTCAAGCTAGCCTGGCAGATGAAGGCTGATTAGCCAGAGACCGGTCCCAGGATGCTTGTTTCCGGTCCAGGGAAGACATGGATTGGCAGTTGGAGCTGGACTGTTCCCATGAGACACACGGTTAGACTGATTTGCTTATGGCCATGTCTGAACTGGTGGAGTGAGCTGAAGAATGATGATGGATTAAACCCAGATGAGTTGACTGGGGGTGAGTGCTTGCAATGTACAACACTCTGTCCATTATCCCCTTTGGTTTTGCTGATATTGGATGGGCATTACTATCGAGGACGGAGCCAACAGGATTACAGGAGATGCCAGATCCTGCCGCGTGCTCTCTATGCATTGCAATTTGCGGGGCTCCATAGCAGATCTGGGGCAGGCCTGGTGTAGCACCGGGGGCTCCCATGAATCCACGACCCACGGGAGTGTTCCCCTACAAGCGCTAGCAGCAATTCTTCCTGGGACTCAGTTACCGCCTGACGCTGCAGGAGACCTTCAGCCTTGTGCTCCCGACTTCCGCACCGAGGCAGCCGCATTCCCCACAGTGCCCGTGTGCCGTGCGCCGCCCACCTCTCTTCAGGTTGCGATCGGGCGCCCACCAGATCTCCATGCACCACAAGCCCAATCCCAAGGTGCAGCACTACCTTCGCATCTCAATGCGTCGTCAAGCCGGTGATGTGCCTTGAGCATTCCCCAAAAGCAGGACCTAGGAGGGAGCCGATCGGATTCACGTCTGATCGGCCATGTTGGTTAGCCACGCCCCCCACTTCTTTTTAGAGGAAGTAGGAGTCTGCTTGGAAGTGTCCTTTTCAGAACTGCCCATCAGTTGGGGCTTTAATGCTTTCCCACCTGTGTCTGCCTAATTCTGCATATGCAGTTTCAATTATTTTGGGCAGTTCATTTTGTTGATCTATACGACGGAACACCTGTAGGTGTTGGCAGATTGCCACTGAAGCTGCTTCCCCTTTAATATTAGCAATATGTATTATGGCTGATACCTGGTCATAGTTATTTAATAACTTCATCACCAAATTCAGAGAAGGCTCTGCTCTGTACTCATTCTGTATTTGTCTTAATACATCAGGTATCAACTCTAATGAAGGAGTACCATGTTTCCTGGTATATATTGCAGCTAAGACTGCACCCCAAGAGGTGACATCCTCTACTTTTGGTTTTATACACATGGGCTTGCAGAATGTTCGTTTTCTGTGTTTTTCAAATGGGGTAGTGTTCGGAAATACTGCTTCAATCTGAGTTATTTTCTGAGCTAGCCAGAATGGCATTTGTTCATGTTTCGTGGGCATTTTGCCAATTACCACGTGTAACTTCTGTGATTTTAGTTGCTGTACCTTGAGAATAAGTACTATTGGTTGCAACTGTTGCTGGTTGGACTGTGAAAGTCCTTATGATGAATTGTGTCAAGTTTCTGCAGATTCGTATTAAATCCTTGTGTTGTAAGAGTAAGTATGGCTGTGCCATTGGTTCAATTTCTGGATGTGGTGTGTATGCCGTTAATATCGGCCATGTTGCCCCGTCTCCTCCGAGCGTGCCTAATCTTACTTTGTTTCCTATATGGGGTAAGGGTGCCTTTAAACCAGCATAGGTGTTCCTGGTACGTGAGTGGAACTTCTATATCCTTGCAAGGACCATATTCCACTGGTGCATCTCCTTCTGTATAGTAGTGAAATGTCTGTGTTCTTGCATCTGCTGCTGGGAATGTGACCCACGAATAGAATACCTCTGTTTTGTTTGATTTGTGTGCCTCAATCACAAAAACTACTAAGCCACCCCTTGCTGACACTCCATATTCTAGTAATTTTAGGGTGATAGTACATCTGAATTTAGGTGTAGTGAGAATACCATCCAACTCTTCGTCTGAGAGGATGTGTGGGAGCTGTAGTGGGTCTAAGACTGGTGTAGTCATTGTGTACAGAACAAAAACTACTTTTCCAAAGAAACTATGATAAGGTTTTATGCACAATTTTAGGAACCAAATGCTCTTCAAGCTTGATTAACAAGCAGCCAACGAAAAGGATGTTTGGCCTACTCAGCTTTGGTGGAGTTTGTACCCACCAACTCTAGACGTCTCAGGTGTTTTATGAGTAGGGGTCTATTGGAATAACATGACTGAACTACTCATATTCTACTGTTAAGTAAGTACCAAACCAACGTTGGGCACCATGTTGTGTAGTTCCTATATTACCCATACAGGACCCGCACGTTCGGATAACATAAACTGCGGGTTTGGTGGCAGACTGATTCTGAGCACCCCTACCGAGAATGTTAGCCTGTTTGCATAAGCTAGCTCTCAGTGACACTAGTGTCTCCTCTTATCAGGGAGAGAATAGTTTCGGCAACCTTAGAACATGACAACGCTAATCCCTCAAGATCGTGGAAACAATGTACTAGTTTTCTCTCAGTCACTCATGCTTACATATCGTGTCTCAGAGATACCCAGAATACACACCCTGGGCATTTCAATATGGGGTTTATTGAACAGTTGTTGTTTTTGGGTAGAATATATGAGCTGCAATAACCATTAGACAGTAGCAGGGATATATGATTAGCAGTACAGTGAATAGAAATTAATAGTACAGGTCTACCGTTTTGCAATACGCATAAATGAATGCAGGAATATTAAATGCAGGATAAAAGAAAGCTCGTACTCCTACGATGCCTATCTAGATGTACCTAAGTGTACCTAGCATATGAGTAGGTGTGAAGCCAAGAATCCCTTTAGGATTTAGTCGAATCCCATTACCTGAAGTGTGAGAATATAGGAGCCCATTTTGGTCTCGAGTTGGACACCCCGTGAGGGGTGTTCAGACCACCTATCCTATCCAGGTGCTCTGGTCTGACCACAGGTTGGTGAAATTTTATTTCCCAGAAGTTAGGAAGCCTCCCGCAGCCCCCCGGCAGACTTCCGTAGGATTTAGGGCACTCCACCGGATTACTCCGGAACTGCTGGCGCAGGCTTGTGCAGACCATCCCTGTGTGTTAACTGGGAACTTGGAGGAGGATGTGGAGCGATTGCAGGTTTGGCTCTCAGAGAGACTTAATGATCTTGCTCCCCTGAGACCCCTCCGCAAACCTGGAAAAGGCGCATCTGCCCCTTGGTTTACGGAAGCATTAGCTGCTTCACGGCGGCAATGCAAGGTGGCGGAAAGAGCATGGCGCGTGAATTACGACGCGATGGCGAAACTCGCCTACAGGTCTATGGCGAAAGCTTATCATCGGAACATCCTCGCGGAGAAGAAGGCCTATTTCGCGAGAAAAATTGAAGCGGCCTCCAATTCCTGTAAGGAGCTTTTTGCCATTGTGCGGGAGTTTACAACATCTCGCGCTGCACCAACCCAGACCCCCCCCCCCTGAGCCTTGGGTCAGGGCGATTGCGGACTTTTTCACCTCCAAGATCCAGCGGATCCAGGACTCCTTCCAGGTGCTGGAGCCTGAGATGCCAGGTCGGGTGGAGAATGCCATTGTTACCCGACCTAACGCAGGTGTGGCCCTGGCAGCTTTCCCTCCTATCTCGTTGACCGCTTCATTTGACCTGTTGGCCGGGCTTAAATCAGGCTCCCCTCGGGATGCCTGCCCCGCAAAATTTTTGGCTAGAATGGCAGCTGTCATTAATCCACTCGTGAACCCCCTGCTGAACTGTTCTCTTGCACAGGGTGTGGTTCCCCAGTCCTGGAAGCAGGCTATGATTATTCCCCTGCTGAAAAAGCCTGGCTTGGATGCGGAGGTGTTGGCGAATTATCGACCTATATCGCTTCTGCCGGCTTTTGCGAAGGTCACCGAAAAGCATGTCCATAAGGTGCTTGCCGATTACCTGGAGTCCCACGACCTACTGCACCCCACCCAGTCGGGTTTCCGCACCAATCTTAGCACCGAGACGGCTCTCCTGGAAGTCTCGGAGGCGATAAAGGAGGTGCTGGATTCGGGCGGGAGAGCGATGCTGGTGATGTTAGATCTGTCGGCGGCCTTCGACACCGTCCCTCATGAGGGTCTTCTTGCAAGACTCTCTGAGATTGGTCTCCAAGGGACGGTGCTCCAGTGGTTTCGATCTTTCCTGGCAGGCCGTCGACAAACGGTCTGGGCTTCGGCTTGCTCCGCCGAGATGTTGCCATTGGGTGTCGGAGTTCCTCAGGGCTCTGTCCTGAGCCCAACTTTATTTAACATCTTCATGACCCCTCTGGCAGCACTGGCGGAGTCTTTCGGGGCCCAGATCGTTTCTTACGCCGATGACACCCAGCTCCTCTTCACCTGCGAGAGGGGTGCGGACTTCGATGGAGGTAGGATCCAGGGTTGCCTTGAGGCTGTATTTCAATGGTTCCATCATAACAGCCTCAAGTGCAACTCGGATAAATCCGAGGTCCTCTTTTTCGGGTGCAGTACGGATCCGGACTGGAAAGTGTGGTGGCCTGAGAACATGTTTCCACCAGCATGTTCGTCCCTGGTAGCTAAAAACCTTGGGATCAAGATCGACAATGGCCTCACACTACGCTCACAGGTAATCGGTCTCACTGGGACCTGCTTCGGGTTACTCCGGATGCTACGCAAGTTCCTTCCCCTGCTATCGGAGGAACATAGGAAGATCACGGTGCAGGCGATTATAGGTTCGAGAATTGACTATTCCAACGTCCTTTATCTCGGCCTGCCAGAATACCTGCTCCAACGGTTACAGGTTGTCCAGAATTCGGCAGCACGTGCCATCTTTGGACTATCCCGCCGTGCTAGAGCCTCAGGCCTCTTGGAGGCCCTGCACTGGCTCCCTGTCCGGAAGCGGATAATTTTTAAGACTCTCACTCTGGCACACAAAGCCTTGCACGCCTCCGGAGCAAAATATCTTCAGAAAAGGTTGACCTTTTACCGTCCTGCCAGGTCGCTTAGGTCTGAAGCCCTGTCCCTTGCGGTGGTTCCTCGCGTGAAGAGAGCCCGCATCGGTGGCCGCTCTTTTAAACTATTAGCGCCTCAGCTTTGGAATAAACTGCCTGTGCCCCTGCGTAGCATTCCCAATCTGTTGGCCTTTAGGAAAGGACTCAAAACCTGGCTTTTTATCTCTTAGTTCTGGCCCCTAGTTAGGTTTTTCTTCCTCTCTGGTTTCTTCTTATGTTATCTCCCTGTTGTGTTAGTGTGCAATTCAAAGCGTCGGGACACTCTTCTGAGTAGCCGCACGCTATACAAAACTTTTTATAACATAACATAACCGTCAGCTGGAGTGGCTGCATGCAGGAGCTTCACCGTCTCTGGTCAGCCTGGAAGTCTTGGTTCACTCTGCCTAATACTAGCAAAATGTGCTGTATTTATGCCGAAAGTATCTAGGGCTCCTTTGTCCCTTGTCTCATGTATTAGCCATTGTTGGGTTTGAGGATGATGTATGGGACGAACCTTGTAGATATGAGTGGGGTAAGTGGTGAAGCCCCTGCCTGGATTTCAAGAACCCTTATGAATACTCATTCATACTGTGTGAGTCTATTGATGGAGTTTATAGGACTCTATTGCTCAGGAAAACCCTTTCTTCTGCAACCAGGACTTGAACTAGGTAAAGGTTAAATCCTTAATGCTTGTTACTGTGTAGTATAGGGGGGATAATATAGGTGACAGTGTATAATATTACCCGGACCTATATTAGGGTACCTATATGAAACATAACATGTCCACGATCTTCTTGCTGTCAATATTTCTGTGTCATGATATTTCCAACTCGATATTAGTGTAAGTCGACATTTCCAACTCGATATACTGTCTAAATACTGCTGTGGTCATGCAAAGGCGTGGTGAGGAGGAGTCGTAACGACTGGTCTGAAGCCATTTGCAGTGGCAGCCATATTGGAGTGATCGAGAAACCACTCGGGACCTATAGGAGGTTGCTTGTAACATTTGGAGCTTGGACATGGGGGCAGACTCATGGGTAGCAATTTGAGTACCCAAGGTATGGGTAAAATGGCAATCGATATGACAAAAGTAAAGTTTAAAAAGGTAGTAAAATATAAGTATACATATAATGGTAGCCATCTTAGAATGGGGCAATTCAGTGTTAAATTGGGAGAAAGAGAGGTAGGAAGGGAAAATTCTCAAATACCTCCAAAGGGCTTGTCATTTTCAGGGCATCACTTATGTGTCCAGTGACTGGGGGTAGGTGTAACGTGGAGGTCCCTTGCTCACCTCTCGGTGAATGATGGGGCTCGGAGGGTTTACATATATGTCATAACATTGTGTAGGGTGTATGGTATAGTGCCTCTCATTAAGGATGGAGACTAAAGGAATGAGACCAAAGAAGGATCTGTATTGAACAGGTGTTATAATGGGTGGAGATGCAGAAAAATTCCAGCAATAGAGTAAGGAGTTATCTAGTGCATTTTGACCAGGGTATGCCATCATTAAGCCCATCAGTGTGTGTCATGAGATGGCAGACCCATCAGTGCTCTCTGGAAACCAGAGACTCGGTATTCCATCCATTGTTGCCTCAATGCTTGTCCACCTCATAGTGTCTGCTGTTTCGTTCTGTTCTAAAAAGTGTGAAGACATCTTTGTAGTGTGCTTTTTGCAGTGGATGTTACTCCATTGTTCAGTGATCCTAATTTTGAACATCCTCACAGCCATCCCACCATAACATAGTTCACAGGAGCAAGTGATAAGATAGATACATCACTCCCCATCCTGATGGAATTCCATTGGCTTCCCTTTCCAGCGCTCACCGTGTCTAAAATCAGCAGCTTCATTTACGAAGCCAAGGGAACAAATAATGGGATTGTTCTTTTGCTCACTACATCAGCCCAGTTTGGACCCAGTCATATGCAAATCAGTCTTGACCCTGTTCCTCATAGGAAGAGTCCAGCCCGAACTGCCAGACAGGTCCTCCCTGGACAGCAAACAAGCATTCTTGGGCCGGTTTATGGGGATGCTTGTTTTCAGTCCAGGGAGGATCTGGCTTGGCAGTTCAGGCTGGACTGTTGCATATGGCTGGGTCTAAACTGGAATGGCATGGTACCAAATGGTGAACACAATGTAAAGAGTACTTAACACCCTTGATGACATGTGATGTATTACATTTATTTTATTTTATTTTATTGTTAGTGTGATGTATTCCTATAGGTTCTGTATCGATCCCCCTATTCCTGACCCTATTCTGGTTAACAAACTAACAAGTTAACTAGCAGCCATCCCATGAGGCAGAAACCCCCCATGATGCAGGAACCGTTATCTGATAAAGCCACACTACAGCACAGGAGCGTGTTATCTGATTAGGTCATAACGCTTGCCATCTAATTAGACAAGCGATATTCCTCCAGCCCCTGATAAGGCATACGGAGTTCTCAAAACAAATCAAACCTATGACAACCTGGGAAAAACCCTGCGGCCATTGTTTTGATTTCACCGAGAACTTCAGCAAAAGAATGTGCTAACGACCTGGTCGTATGACATCCTTATTGACGTATCTATGTCCATCCTTACGTCAATCTCGGCACCTTAAAGGTATAAATATTACCGATATTGCCCTATGCAAACACACGCGGTGGTGACGAGATCGGAGCAGCCAGACTTGCCGAAGCCCAGAGCAGAGCAGACCCCGCTGGCGCAGCCCCGCCTTTCCTGACGCGCTGAGAACGAGACGCTGCTTTCTCCTGCCGAGAAATCCAGCTCCGGCGCTTCCGGGTAGCCCTCGCAGGCAGCCTGGAATATCGAGACGAGAGATACCATCCCTCATCCATCCTAGATTCCAGGTACAGAACTGAATAACCCCTCACAGAGAATTCTTTAGCCAGTCACTTGGCAAAACAAACTTAACTTAAACTGTAACTTTCTATTCCCGCCCACGCATTAGACTTAGGTCAGGTACACGGGGTAGGCGTAGTTAGAAACACCAGTTGAGTACGATTAGTCAAATGTATATGTGTATGTAATATATCTTATTCATTTTGAACCTTCATATGGATTAGAAACCATATCAATGTTTTTACAGTATTATTTTATACTTCTGCTTTTAATGTATGCACTTTACTTAACCATAAGTATTGCAATAATATCGATCCATTTCTCTTGTATGAGAAAAGAGACTGATCAATAAATAACATCTTTTATTGAACACGCCCGTCTCTTCCTTTTCTCTACAATCTGATGAGACTAAGCATGCACGTACTGACTGAGTAAAATAAATTGCCTTTTGTTTTCACACGACTCTTGAGATACACTCTTGATTAGGGGAGAGCAAAGTTGTCATGTTCTATGGTTGTCAGAAACTAAATCCCTTCTTGTCTATCCAGGGAGGTTCAACTCCTCCTTGCCTATTCGAGAAAGTTTCTAGTGAACTCTGAGCTAGCTGGCAAACCCAAAACTTTAAGTCTAATATCGACAGTAGTAGACCTAGTTAACGTCTGGTCTAGGCCTATACTATTGAAGGTATTATTCCAATGCGCAGAGCCTATTGGGATAATAGGAACTACACTACATGGCGCCCAACGCGTTTGGAAGGGCGATAAAATTAACGTAAGACATTTAGAGTAACTCAGTCGTGCTTTCTCACTCAGACCCCTTTTCCCATAATACTCCAAAGACGTCTGGAGTGGGCGAAAGGTAATATCCGCCAAACCTCGCAGGAGGAAACTCCTATGTATGGTACTTGGTTTAGTCAACGTTGAAGGATAAACCGTTCCAAAATATTGTGCATCTAATCTTTGTTTCCACAAGAAACCTGATCTGCAAACAAACAAAGTAACCATCCTGTCGGTAAAATGGTAGACAGTGATGATGAAAGAGAGGCAGTTAGATTAGCAACTGAACTCGCAGCAGATGATACTGCCCTGCAAGAAGCAGACCAGGATATAATACTCATCCCGGTCATCAAAAGGAAATCTATAACCTTAAAACTTATAGAAAATGGACTGACACCTAGAGGTGGTACAGTCATATTCGTAATTGAGGCACACGAATATCGGCAGACAGAGGTATACTATTCATGGATACATTTTCCAGCAGCAAATGCTGTAACAAAGTACTTCCACTATTACAAAACAGAGGAACCTCCTAATGAGTACACTCCTTTCGAGGAGGTGGAAGTACCACTTAAATTTCAAGAGCACCTGCTCTTATTTAATGGCGCCCTAAAACATAATAATCACATCACCAGGCTCGGTCCCTTAGGGAGACCAGGAGCAACGTGGCCGGTCCTAGCCGGATACACACCACATCCAGAGTTCGAAAGAATGCCTGCAGCAGATCTTTTAGTACAACTAAAACAATTAATAAAGATACATAGACAATTAGTCCAATATGTGATGCGGACTTCAACAATTCAACCAGCAATTAAAATTCCACAGCTGACCCCTCACCAGGGGAACACAAATAAAATTACACCACAGAACATACAATCCTGCCTAGGTAAAGTACCAGCTAAACGGGAACAAATACCATTCTGGTTAGCACAAAAAATCACCCAAATAGAGGCTGTGTTTCCAGACACCACCCCGTTAGAAAAACACAGGATTCTGACTATCTGTCTTCCAATGGGAATCGCACCACACATTGAGGACTGTGACACTTGGGGTACAGTCTTTGCTTCCATCTACACAAAAACGCACGGTGTTCCATCCATTTCGGTAATACCAGAGGTGCTAAAACAAATTCAAGACGAATATGGTCCAGAGCCCGCTTTAACTCTTGGTATGAAATTACTAAAAGACTTCAAGCAGGTCTCGGCTATATTATTAGCCAACATAAAGGGAGAAGCAGCAAACGTGGCGATCCGCCAGAGGTTAAAGGAGACAGATATAGCAGACCAACCAGCTGAAATTGCCAGAATTATAGAAAAATCCTATGAGGAACTAGGTAGAGATAGTTTAGGTGGAATACCAGTAAAACCACAACTGATTGAAAGTCCTGAAAAAATATTTTTTAATAATAATTCAACATCACAAAAAAAGAGCTGGGATGGAAACAAACAATCCAATCCTAAAGAAAAGAAATTCCAGTCCAGAGGAAGGTCTCCTCGGCGGAGAGAAAAATCTCCGAACCAAAGACACAGGTCACCCCAAAGTGACCCCTCTGGGAAAAGATATAACCTTAGAAATAGGGATAATATAAAGAAGCCTGATAGATATCAAGACATTGATACACGTCCCTCTCAATCTCTTCAGACTTCCTCGCAGAAATTGGAAAGAAGAGGACGATCAGAACAAAGAGAAGAGCACGCCAAGTCCAAAGACAAGGAACCTGCTCAGCTAAAAAAGAAATTACAATTTCCAAAAAAGAAGGTAGCTAGTATCAAGGTAGTCAACAATGCAGAGAATACTGAGGACACAACTGAAAAACGGAGAATGGGCTCAGACAATGCTAGACAGCGCAGCAGAAGTGAGCATAGCTCGCAAAGTCCTTATGAATCATCTGGAGACAGTGGACACAAATGAATATCTTCAAGTGGAAACTGCAGACACCAGAGTTAGCAAACCTCACAAAATATATGAAATAACTTTACGTATAGAGGGGGATAAGACTAGAAAAATAAGGGGACTATTTTGGGATAATCTCTCCAAGGGCTATGACATCCTTCTAGCTGAAAAAGACTGGCCACCAGAGTTTGTCAGGGAGTGCCCTCATGGCGAAGAAATAATTATGCCTGCATTCTCAAATCACATCCCAATTCATAAAAAATACACACTTGCTAGAAAGTGGGCAGTAGCCCTAGCTCCTGCTTTATATAAAAATCACGTAGGATGGGATGAGGACTCTCCTCCTCACAAAATCCAGTTAAAATCACAACCTACTGCACAGAGGCAGTACCCAATTAAGCAAGAAGCTTAACAGAAATTCAGCATTAAAGAAAAAATTATTCATGCAGTTCAAACCGCAATAGCTAGAGAAAAAGATCAAGCGGACGGTAGACATATCACAGTCAGAACAGCAGAATCAGCCTTTGAGGCATTAACAACCCCGGGTAATTTACCAACAACAACATTGAATCCGGAATGGATACAATGGGTAAATTCCATTACAACGGACAAAGTATACTATTACTTTGATCCAGACCTAGAGGAACTAAGAAATCTAGAATATGAAAGAACATTCCCTCTGCCAATCGACATTCTGCCCTTACGACAATACGCTTGTGTAATCTATACAGACGGACATGCTCAACCCTCCGTTTGGGGAGAACAAGCATACAACCCCACATGTGAGATTACAAAAGAAGTGTGGCGCGGAGGTAAACTAAAACCTCTATTAACAAAAACACACTCAGTAGAAACTAATTCAGAACAACAAACTGAAATAATAGCATTGAAAATGGCGCTAGATAATGCGGATCGCGAATTCCCGACACTTATAGTGTCCGATTCATATTACTGCGTCAAATCATATAACAACGATTTGCAGACATGGATTCAAAACGGTTACAAAGATGACACAGGTGCAACAATAAAGCAGAAACTGCTCTGGGAAAAAATAGCTCTTTTACAAAAAGAACTACCAAAGACTCACGTGACACACTCACTGAGTCATCAGCGTGATGGCGTTCACGGTGCAGGGAATTCATTGGCTGAAACAGCCACAGCGGTAGCATCTAAATCGGCTTCCGTAGCTCGAAAAAAGCGTACAGTGAAGTATATTGACGGTGAAACAGTGCTGGCAGTGAAAACGTCATCAAAAGGCGACTCCTCAGCGCTACCGATCAACTATCCACTCAATTATACATACATAATCGATGCAAACTCCGTCCCTTTTGCTCGAATCCCTGGAGTGGGGGATAGAGTGATTCCAAACATGGACAGGAGAAACTTGTTAATCGCAGACGCACATATGGGCGAGGGTCTCAGACACCTCAAACTAAAAGATTCTCTGGAAGAATTACAATCAAGGTACTGGTGGCCAGGCATGAGCCTGCATCACACCATGTTTGTAAAAAAGTGCCCAAACTGCAACAGGAATCGCAGTGGTGAGAGAAACGGTGTAATACCGTGTCGTTTCACTCCAGAAAAAATCAACAGTAAAAAGCAAGGCTTGCGATTAACATATACAGGCTAGTTTCCACTTATAATGTAGATCACCAGCACTCGGCTGACGTCTGGACTGTTATACAAAGATTTGCGAGTCTAAATGGCATATACGCTAAGAGCATGCTACGTTTGACCATTGTTTTCACTCGAGCCCTCCAGCCTGAGGGGAAACATGGCCAAATGAGCATAGCACAGCGGGAATCTTCTCACTTCCTTCCTGAGGGATATGGGATGGTGTAAAGAAAAAACCAAGGCATAAAGCAATCTATAACGGAAAGGATATTAGGTTCGGGAGCTGGGTGGGTCAAACATCTAATAAGTGTCCAACGTAGTCTAAATAACCTGCCAAGAAATTCTCTGAAGGGATTCAGTCCGTACGAATTATTATTTGGAACTAGGATGTTAATCTCTGACCTTGACAGTCAGACTTCAGTGGTAAAGGAAAAAAGCTTTGATATCAAAGATCGTTTGGCTATTTTACAGGACTTAAACGAAACAAGAAAAGACCTGAGCAACATAAAGTTGAAACAGCAGCCAACAACCACTGAAGAACCACCACCTGTGCCTGCAAGACCTGTCTGGATTCCAAAAGTCGGGCATCTAGTCAGAGAAAAGATCGCGGTAAAGAAGGAATTTGGGCCTTCTTACAGAAAAGCAGTTCCTGTCTTGTCTGTCAACGGGACAAGATCAGTTGTACTACCGCCGCTTGCTGGTAAAAAGGAGAACCGAGTTGTATCCATCGACCTGGTAAAACCACAATCATGTGGCCGATAACAAATAGTAGGCCAAGTGGACTCCCCATAAGTAGCAGAACACCAAGGTTTGCTACCAGTACAGAGGTCCTAACAAAGAGGCTAATCACATTCGAAACGCCTAAAGAAGAATGACAAGGACTATGCAACAATGCAATGGAACTTAGACCTCTGAACACCCAAATAAAAACATTTAGCAGAGACACACCAACCTATAATGAAGTAACAAACGACTATGCAATAAACAGTAATCCTAAAGCAATTGGAACAATTGACAGAACTGCATCCGGCTACTTCATAAACTTCGATGATTCCTCCGAGGACTTCACTGAACCAAAAACACAGCCATCAACAAAAACCTTTAAAGATAAAGCTAAAGAACTTTTGAAACAACTGAAAGAAACATATCTGATTTCTCCATGGATTGAATTTTGGGTGGGTTTTGGTGCATTTATCCTCATACTTTGGCTCATCATGATACTAACTTTGGGACGCTTCATTGAGGGAAAATATGCTAAAATGGACACAGCAAGTCAGAAAATCAACTTGATCCTCAAACCACACACATCTTCACACGTCGAGAAAAGAGAACTTTCTTCAGTCAACTTCACAGCCAATCCTATACCGGGTGGGGTAGCATGGGACAACACTGACTATGAAATCTATGGTCCGGTTGAAATCCTGAAATATCCACACCAAATTAAAATCTCATTGAGTGACTTCGTAAAACCAAGCACATTTGCTGATGATTGGGACTTTGAAAGTATAAACAATATGATGTCTGACTTAGTGATGTCTGCTAAATTTACCAAACATGATTATTTGCAGGGTTCGACAAATTATGCTAGCATGTACTGTTATAACCACTATGGTAACCATTTTCTACATAGATCTGCACAACCTAGAAATGTTTTAAATTATAATCAATGGGAACATTGTGCAACCCCTCCAAAAGGAAGCTCAAGAACCGTTTAAGACAAATATTCATACTTTTCAGGTTTTAACATAAGTAATGCTGAAACATTTTATTTCAAATTGTCAAATAAGACAGGGACAAAGACCATGATAACCAACACAAAATTGATATATTCAGACTCATTCTTTGAACAAATGAATACTTTTGGTTTTGATTATTGGGACAAAAATGTTGAATTGAAAAGTGTTTGGGGCACAAAAGAATGGCAAGTACAGGGTATAGAATCTTTGTTTAGAGCCTGCATGATCCCAGAACAAATTATATTTTTAAATGACACTGTTCAACAAACTACCTGTCTTGGCTTAGCCAAAATCAAAGACTTAAATAAACCGTCTATTCCAAAACCAACATTGAACAGCAATAGCTCCACAGATGAAGAGATAGACGTAAATTATGTATTAAACCAAAACAGAACACATCCTGATTGGAAACAGTGGTTGATCTGGCCCACAGATACTAATAACTGTCAAGACAGATTCCTGAACAAAACACAGGGGTTCAAAATGACCAGGCCAGACCCTAGATATTCCCAAAGACAACACCCAGGAATAATAACCACCTACAGTGTGGGCAAATTATGCCTTCAATGGCTACAGACTTCCACACTGGCAGAAATTAAGCAACACCTAACTTTACTTACTGATGGTGCTGACTTGCGTGATTTCATTATGGGACCGCGCAAACAGCGTCAGAAACGTTTCATAGCAGCCTCTGTATAAGCAGCATACAACGAGGCCTGGAAGGTTACTCAAATTGAGACAGCAGAAAGAATACGGGAAATTGACCGTATTAATTTGGAAAAATCACTTTCTGTAGTGGACAATGGGTTAATGACTCTGTCCTCCAGAATTTTTTCTCTGGACAGCATTGTGTCTTCAGCAATCGACATAATATCGCAAGACTTACTGTTGTTACAACACGGTCAGTCTCAATTGCGTTCTATTGTACAGCTTGGCTGGACGTTACAAAATCTGCGTTCAGGCTATGTGCCTTGGCGTTTAATCAACACAACGTCACTTTTCAATATCTTTAACCTTACTGATAAACAAATCAGTATGGCCCAGAAGGGTGCTGATTATACAATCCTGAGCATTGAGAAACTCGAAAGATTACCAGTGACAATGTCAGAACGACCTGTCAGTGAATGGATAATACATGGGATAATTAATATTCCAATCTCAACCTTCAGGTTTCAATACTGCCAAAAATATATACAGGCTGGCATGTACGAAAAATTGGGAAAAGGGTACATTAAAACAACATGGAACCTGCCCTATTCACATGCATGTGTCAGTAATAAAGGACAGAAAGTGTTTCTTAGTGGCGATAATTGTGCGATGTCACTAAGCGGTACACTTCTGTGTAACGGAATTAGTTTGCATGGAGCCTGTGAAGGGAACTCAAATAACCTTTCATGTCACCAGCTAGGCACACCTGCTACAGAGATAGAACCATTCTTTCAAAGACTCTATAATGGGAGTTACATTCTAATTGTGGACCGCAGATGCTGTAGTCTTATGCCCGGGACTCCTTATCTCGTAACTACGACTGCGAAGGTCAAGTGCTGTGGACGCTTATTGTTCCCCAGCTCCTTTCCAGACAGGGAGGCAAGGGCATGGCCCAACTTGAAAATTACTTCTATTCGAATAGATACTTTAAGCAGAATGAAAACAGTGCTTCTTCAGACGCCGACAAGGCTCACGTCATCAAAAGAAACGTATGATCTCCTAGTCGCAAGGACGACTGCAGAGATACATTCATTGTTATCGACTAATTCCCCCATACATTTCGCAGAAATCCTGAATGAAATCTTAAATATTTCTGATACCAGTGGAGTCTCAAAAGTATTTAAGACAGTATTTTCGATGGCATTAACACCATTCAAAGCCATACTTGGTATTTTTCCAGATTTCGTCCATTCGATTTTTGGCGGACTTCCCCTCATTTTAGGACTAATTGCAGGAATCCTATTCTTAGTCCTTATATTTCGTTATGGCAAACCATGTCACAGACAAAACACCTGCGACAAGGGAAGAAACAATCCTAGCCATTGGATACCGGGATCGGATATCAAAAATCCTGGGACTACCCCGGCTTAGAGACCTGAACATGACTTGGTTTCTTTCATTTCGACCAATGTGGCATCGATGTGTTTTACCTGTATTAAGGTGCCTGCTATGCGGAGAAGAATGCGTGTTAGACACCTGTCTGACGCTACAATCGGATGCGCCAATGGATGCAGAAACATTGTTGAGTCCAACAAAGGCTCATGCTTTGTGCTGCCCTCAACGGCTACCAATCCTGATGACGGCATTCGTGGAAGCTTCACCACTACGATTAAGGGGTAGTGAGGTTCAAAATGAAAGCAGCATCGATCAGGTACGACCTTCTGTCAGCAATCCAAATCGGAATGTCAATGGAGACAATCATGCGCACGAATGCATGGTTACACCTATTTCCGAGTTAGTGGAACTCTCCCAGGAAGCTGTTGACAACTTTTTCGAGAGTCTAAATGATATGATGTTCTCACCAGAGCAGAAATAGAGACTTTTGAGCAAGCTCGTACACGGCATTCCCTGAATTTGGCCTTCAACTAGAATAGCAAAATACCATGAACAATTTTCCCTCCAGTTCACGGACAGCAAAAAAATGTTTCACCAGCCCCAACATATTTTTACGAATTTTTCGGGACACTTATTTTCTGCTTAAAGTAAGAACTATTCTTAGAGAACTAAGATTTCTACTTTTAGATAGCTTATAGACTTTAGCTGCCCGCTGGTATGTTCATCATTATTTTATTCTGTGATGGAATGGTCTCGAAACTTTTTTCTGTATTAAGAGCCATTTCATGTGTAAATTCTCATATACCATTTAGCAATAATGTATACAAATGCGTGATTACTTTAGCATTATTTCACAGCTTGAGTGCATACAATACATGTAAATGCTTTTTTTTCCGTATATTTGATAATTTCAAAATGCATTTATGTATTTTGGGGTGGTAAGGTATACACGATACTCTACAGTATGTTTTACTATGCATAGATTAGTAAATATGTCCATAGTTAGCGTGGAGTGGATGTGATGTATTCCTATAGGTTCTGTATCTATCCCCCTATTCCTGACCCTATTCTGGTTAACAAACTAACAAGTTAACTAGCAGCCATCCCATGAGGCAGAAAACCCCCATGATGCAGGAACCGTTATCTGATAAAGCCACACTACGGCACAGGAGCGTGTTATCTGATTAGGTCATAACGCTTGCCATCTAATTAGACAAGCGATATTCCTCCAGCCCCTGATAAGGCATACGGAGTTCTCAAAACAAATCAAACCTATGACAACCTGGGAAAAACCCTGCGGCCATTGTTTTGATTTCACCGAGAACTTCAGCAAAAGAATGTGCTAACGACCTGGTCGTATGACATCCTTATTGACGTATCTATGTCCATCCTTACGTCAATCTCGGCACCTTAAAGGTATAAATATTACCGATATTGCCCTATGCAAACACACGCGGTGGTGACGAGATCGGAGCAGCCAGACTTGCCGAAGCCCAGAGCAGAGCAGACCCCGCTGGCGCAGCCCCGCCTTTCCTGACGCGCTGAGAACGAGACGCTGCTTTCTCCTGCCGAGAAATCCAGCTCCGGCGCTTCCGGGTAGCCCTCGCAGGCAGCCTGGAATATCGAGACCAGAGACGAGAGATACCATCCCTCATCCATCCTAGATTCCAGGTACAGAACTGAATAACCCCTCACAGAGAATTCTTTAGTCAGTCACTTGGCAAAACAAACTTAACTTAAACTGTAACTTTCTATTCCCGCCCACGCATTAGACTTAGGTCAGGTACACGGGGTAGGCGTAGTTAGAAACACCAGTTGAGTACGATTAGTCAAATGTATATGTGTATGTAATATATCTTATTCATTTTAAACCTTCATATGGCTTAGAAACCATATCAATGTTTTTACAGTATTATTTTATACTTCTGCTTTTAATGTATGCACTTTACTTAACCATAAGTATTGCAATAATATCGATCCATTTCTCTTGTATGAGAAAAGAGACTGATCAATAAATAACATCTTTTATTGAACACGCCCGTCTCTTCCTTTTCTCTACAATCTGATGAGACTAAGCATGCATGTACTGACTGAGTAAAATAAATTGCCTTTTGTTTTCACACGACTCTTGAGATACACTCTTGATTAGGGGAGAGCAAAGTTGTCATGTTCTATGGTTGTCAGAAACTAAATCCCTTCTTGTCTATCCAGGGAGGTTCAACTCCTCCTTGCCTATTCGAGAAAGTTTCTAGTGAACTCTGAGCTAGCTGGCAAACCCAAAACTTTAAGTCTAATATCGACAGTAGTAGACCTAGTTAACGTCTGGTCTAGGCCTATACTATTGAAGGTATTATTCCAATGCGCAGAGCCTATTGGGATAGTAGGAACTACACTACATTAGTGTTATGCCAAACTCTTCATATTTGCTATAATTCATGCTGTACAATATGCAAGTCTCTTTATTTTGCTTTTATGCACGTTGTACAACATGGGCACACATGTGCTAATTGTTCGTTGCTGTCACACCCACCCCATTTGCTAACAGTGCTCTCTCAGGAACACATGGGGCAGCCTTCCACACCCCACTGGCATGTGCACGATTTTGTCGGCATATTATCAAGAAAGGGCGGTAAAATTATCGCCGCTTTACAGCAGGAAACTGCTGCTTAAGCGGCGATAATAGGCTTGATAATATGACCCTATGAATTCCCATAGAAGCCCATGTTCTGGTGTGAACATGGGCTTCTATGGGAAATCTCAAAGGCATATTATCAAGCCCAATATTGCTGCTTTAGCGGCACTTTTTGTCGCTAAAGCAGCAATTTGTTTATCGTCCTATCAGCAAGCTGTCGCTAACAGGTGTTAGCGACAGCTTTCTGGTGATAGCGACCGGTTTTTCAATCACCTTGCATGCCAGCGATAATTATCGCTAATAACATGCAAGGTAGGCATTCCCAACTAAAAGCGACTTAAAACTGTTGCTGACACAACTTCCCCCTATTAGCAAAGCAGGCGAAGCAATAAAAAAACTTGCGCTAACCGCGATTATTGCTGGATTTTAACACCTGCTCAAATCCTGACTTAGCTATTGTTTTCTATGGGAGGTGGATTCTACGACGGAATCCTCACCTGCCTATTAGCGCCCTTTTCCTAAGCGATGGGAATTCATCGATGGAATTCCCGCGGTATAGATGGAGAATCACCGCTATCGCTAGTCTATTATCGCCTTGGAGATAAACGTTGATAATAACGCATTATCTCCGCAATCTAAACCAGCGATAGCCGTCGATAAAAAATACAGCACTAAGCGCGGTTTACGATGATTATTGCAAGTCCTTGCTAATATGGCCCTTTGTTCCGACAAAACTTTCTAATCAGTGCACGTCTATTCTGGGAACTTTGGGGCATATTATCAAGGGGGTTTATCTCCGCTTTTTTGGCTTTAAAAGCCAAGAAAGCGGAGATAAAATTATCTCCCTATTACCTAGCTGTCGCTAACACCAGTTAACGACAGCTAGTAGGAGATAGCGAACATCTTGGGCCCCACTTTGCATGTCAGTGATATTTATCACTATTGACATGCAAAGTGGGCGTGCCAAGATGTTAGCGACTGGAAACAGTTGCTAACATCGCTATCTCCTATTACCAACTTATGGAGATATTCGCGCTAAGCGGGAATATCTCCAAAAGCTAACTCCTGCCCTGAGCAGTTCTTAGCCATGTTATCCAATGCGAGGTGGATAACATGGCTAAGAGCATTAGCTCGATAATGAATGAATATCGCTGACTTTTCAGCGATATTCATGCATTGCGGCCGATTTTTATCGCATTTGCGGTAAACCTTGGTAATACCAAGGTTTATTTGCGATAAAAATTGCGCAGCTCAGCGGTAAATTTTTGTCTCTAACCAAGTAATAGCGATAATTATCGCTATTGCTTGGTAATATGCCCCTTTGTTTTTGAAGAACATTGTTAACTGCATTCACGCGGTTCTTCAACCAAGCAACTTTTGTTTTTTAATCACTTCCTGAAAGAGAGCAGAGAAAGAGCATTCTATGAGGCTTTGCAAACTTATAATGTGTGAACTGTGGGTTACGCATTTTCATATAATAATGTTTTAGGATATATACAAAACTGTGCAGCCAGAGAAAATATTTGTGTTATTAACATTTATTTAAACTTTTTGATCACTAGATGGAGCCATAGACCATTGGATTACAAGGTTTACAGAAGAGGTCTATTTCTTTTTTGTGAATACAGACAATAAGGAAAACTGTTGACTGCACTTAAGAGTGTTGCTAAAAGCGCAGAGGCAGATTTACAAACCCCTTACGACACTGCTGTTGCGTCACTTTTGTGACGCAGCAACGGCTTAAACCATGCGCCACGTTGCGCCTTATTTACAACGTCACGCATCTAGGTAGATGCGTCACGTTGTAAAGCCCTGCGCCGCATGAAACCTGCGTCAGGTTTCATGTGGGCGTTCCGGCGCAGCTTGGGCGCTCCATCGCCGGAATGCCATGTAAAAGTGACGCAGTGAAATCTACAAGATTTCACTGGGTTACTTTTACAGCCATGTTGCGTCAAAACCATGTGCCTGCTTGAAGCAGGCGTAAGGAGCGACGCTCCATGTTGTGGGTAGGCAAGGTTGGAACAGTGCTGGAGTTGGGTCGCGCCCGCAACCCAACTCCAGACCTGCGCCAACCATACGCCTGCAGATGCGACACACATTTGTTTATCCATGCGCCATGATGCGCCGCACTGCAAATGCGGCGCTACTGTGGTGGCGCATGGGTAAACTTGCATCACGTATCTTTCCTGGCACATCCCTGCTGATTTGCAGGGATGCGCCAGAAGTTGTAAATCTGCTCCGTGTTTGTGGATTACTCAACCATTGTATTACAGAGTATCAATCGCTGGTGTTATAAGTATTATTGTGTCTTTCTGTTCTTTTCACAGAACATAATAATAGTGATAGAACTGAGAATGGTTTCCCACAAGAAACAGCACATTCCAGAAGCAGTTGTCACCTTCTCATGCACCAAGCCGATCCGTGGTCCAGTGCGGTTTGTCTTTTTCTGTTTTTCTTCTTCCACTTCCCCCTTGGGACCATTTTTGGGCCCAGTCCTTATATAATCATTGTTGCTGAGAAAGGTCACTGGGGGTGTTGGGCACTATCGTCTCTCCCCAGAGGAACAACCTGGAATTCCGGTGGAGTGCCAGGAGGTATGGCACAGTACTAGAAGATTTCTGTTCTCACAGGTGTGCGTTATGCAGTAGATAATGCCTATCTCAGGGCTGATAGTTGTCATGCTGCGTTGCGTGACTTGTTAGTAATCTTCCCTTGACAGTCTCAGGTATAGTGCAAGGAATAACTGGCCATGGTATTTGAAATACTCTTTCTCTCGCCCCACATGCTAAATACAGAGCTCTACTGAAGCATGCCCGGTTACTCACCGGTAATATCCATTACTCCGAGTCCTGGTCTCCCCGTCCCATTCCTTACACGTGAGCAGCTAGTCTGCTCCACAGAAACCCCTACCTAGCTGAGCTGTTTACACTTCCCCCTATGATGATGTCACCATCACGTGACTACAAAGGGGGAAGTGCAGTAAACAACATCCTGAAAATACCAAAGATACCCAGAATGAAAAACACAGACAATCACCCAAACAAAAACCCAAACCAGGGAGGGAGGGAAGGGCTCAGGAATGGGACGGGGAGACCAGGACTCGGAGTAATGGATATTACCGGTGAGTAACCGGGCATTACCTCTTTGTCCTGTCTCCCCGTCCCATTCCTTACACGTGAGCCCATACCCAAGCACACGGTGATTGACAGAAAAAAACAGACCAAACAGTCATCTGAGAAATCAAACTGGTCCATTTTAATTCACAGAAAACAGTACATTTCAAACATCATGCACCGCAGAAAGGACAAGAGCCCCAACGGAAGCAGAGACCGCCATCCCCAACTGAAGCCGGCAATGGGAAACAAAAGTATGGGGAGAAGCCCAAGTGGCAGCATTGCAAATGTCCCGCAAGGAGGCCCCCTTGAACATGGCCCAGGAGGACGACACGCTCCGGGTCGACCGACCCTGAACAGAGGAAGGCAGAGGACAGCGGGCAGAGTCATAAGAGGAAACCACAGCACCCCGGACCCACCGAGACAAAGTGGACAAGGAAGGACGAAGCCCCAGCCCCGAGAGGCCATAGGTGACAAAGAGGGAATCAACCTTCCTGAATTCAGCCGTACGCGCCAAATAGATGCGGAGAGCCCGCAGCACATCCAAAGAATGGAGGAGCACCTCCTCAGGAGAGGCGGGATCCGGAAAAAAGACAGGGAGCACAATATCCTCCTGACAGTGAAAGGAAGACACCACCTTAGGGAGAAAAAACTGACTAGGGCGGAGAATCACCTTATCCTCGCAAAAGCACAAGAAGGGCGGGGAAGCCATCAGTGCCCCAATCTCACCAACCCTCCGGCCAGAAGTAATGGCCACCAGGAAAATAACCTTCGCAGAAAGGAACTTCAGGGCCACGGATTCCAAAGGCTCGAAAGGAGGACCCGTCAAAGCCCGCAGAAACAGGGGAAGATCCCAAGGAGGCACAGGAGAACGGGAGACAGGACGTTGAAGCAAGAAACTCCGCAGAAGGCGAGCCACCAACGGGGAGACAGAGTCAACGGAGGAACCCCGAAAAGCAAGAACGGCAGCCCACTGAGCCCGCAGGGAAGAAACAGCAAGACCCAGGAGGAAACCATCCCGCAGGAAGTCCAAGACCCGCACAGCGTCACAGGAGGCAGAAGAGAGACCCTTCCCAAGGCACCAAGAAGAGAAACTCTTCCAGTGACGGGCATACGATTTCAAAGTGGAAGGACGCCGAGAAAGCTGAAGACAATGGGCAACCTCCACCGAGCACCCTAGATCCAGCAAACTCAACCTCTCAAGTGCCAAAACCCCAGGCGGAGGCGCCGCAGGGAGGCAAGGCTCAGAAGAGGGACCCTCAGAGGGGAGGGACACAGGGGAAACCGCCAATGAGGGCGAACAGAAAAGGCCAGCAGAAGGGGGTACCAAGACCGCTGAGACCACTCCGAAACAACCAGGAGAACCTCCGCCCGATCCCAACGAATCTTCCGGAGGACTCTCGGAATTAAGGCAAACGGAGGGAAGGCAAACAGCAGACCCTCCGACCAGGGAATCGAGAAAGCATCGGTGGCCCACGCCAGAGGAGAGGGAACGATGCTGCAAAACTGAGGAAGAAGGGCGGACTCCTCCGAGGCAAAAAGATCCAGCCAAGGAAGGCCGAACCGCAGGACAATCAGATCGAACAGAACCGGGGACAGACAGAGGGACACCGAGGACGGGAACACCCGGCTCAAAGAGTCCGCAGGCCCATTCTCCGTCCCCGGAAGATAGACCGCCGTCAGAGACAAGAGATTCGATTCGGCCCACAGGCCGATCTTCCGGGAAAGGAGAAACAGGGCACGACACATGCCCCCCTGGTGATTCACATAGCCCGAACCACCTGATTGTCGGTCTGCACAGAGACCGCCCGACCCCGAAGGAGAGGAGCGAACCAAAGAAGAGCCAACTAAACAGCCCTCAGCTCCTTCCAGTTCGACGACTGCAGGGACTCGAAGCCGGACCACCGACCCTGAGCCTTGGAGGCACCCAGAACGGCACCCCACCCCAGAGCACTAGCATCCGTGGAAAAAACGACCACAGACAGGGGAGGAAGGAGATCGAACCCCCGGGACAGAGACAGAGGGGACAACCACCACTGGAGATCCGCCCGAATCCCCAGAGTGACAGGGATAAGAGTCTCGTAGTCCAAGGAGGCTATAAAGTCCACATTTGGCAGGATCCCAGTGAGACAGGACATGATGCAACAGGGGGTAGAGATGTAGCCTGGACCAAGGAAGGAGCTGCAGAGTGGACGCCATCTCCCCCTGACTCCGCAACCAGAGACGGGCAGACACCCGGGACTGGGACAGAAGCCAGGAAAGGTGACAAAACAAAGTCAACTGGCGCTCCTGCAAGAGAAAAACCATGTCCAAGTCCATTCTGAAGAGAGCCCCTAGGAATTTCAGGGACTAGGAGGGCACCAGGGAGGACTTCCTGTGGTTGATAAGGAACCCAAAGGACCCCAGCAGAAGACACACCCGGTCCACATCCAACAGAGCCTGCGAAAAAGAAGGAGAGACAATCAACCAGTCATCCAAGTAAGGAAAAACCAGCAGCCCCATGGAATGAAGAATACCCACCAGAGGGGCCAACAGCTTGGTGAACACCCTGGGCGCAGAAGAAAGGCCGAACGGGAGCACCCGGAACTGAAAATGCCGGCTCCTCACAGCAAACCGGAGGAAACACTGGTCGTCCGGATGGACAGGAACATGAAGATAAGCATCCATCAGGTCCAGGGACGCCAGGAAGCCACCCGGAAGGACCAGAGGCAGGATGGACTGGAGAGTCACCATCTTGAAAGGACGATGGAGCACGAAGCGATTGACCCGCTTCAGATCCAAGACAGGCCGAAGATCCGAAGTGTCTTTCTTAGAAACGAGAAAAAGAATGGAGTAGCACCCCAAGCCCCTCTCCAGAGGAGGCACCTCCACAATAGCCCTCTTCTCCAACAGGAGTCGTACGCCGGCCAACAGAGCCTCTCGCCGCAGAGGAAGACGGGGCAGAGGGGTCCGAACAAAACCTGGAGGAGGAGGAGGAGAGGAAAACTCTATCCGGCAACCCTCTGAAACAGTCCGAACCGCCCAGGCATCCGGAACCGACAACCACTGGTCGCGGAAGGACTGAAGGCGACCACCAACTGGCAAAGGCAGAGAGTCATTGGGAGGAGGAGGAAGCGGCGGTGGGAACACCAGCAGCGGCCCGGGGCTTGGCACTTCCAGGGGCCCCCCAGCCACGACCCCTGCCACGAAAGGGCTGAGAAGCGCCACGAGCAGGAGGCCCAAAGGCGCGACGGAAACCAAACCCACGACCCCGGGAAGGGGGGCGGACAGGAGCCACTAGCTTGCGATTCTCCGCAGATTGCTTGACCAAATCCTCCAACCGAGGACCAAAAACCTTGGAACCATCAAAATGCAACTTAAGGAGTACCGATTTCTGCGAAGAGTCCGCCTTCCAGGAACGCATCCAAATATGACGACGTGCAGCGATGGAAGCACCAGAAGCAGCCGCCGCCGCCCCCAAATTGTCAAAAGAAATATCCGACAGGTACCGAACCTGCTGCTCCATCAAAGACAAAAGAGGAGTGGCATCCTCGCCGTCCCGCAGCAAAACCGACAGGGACTGGAAATCCTTAAGGAGCGACTGAACCATATAGTTGGAATAGGCAGTCGCACGGACGGAAAAATTGGAAGCAGCATAAGAACGCTTCACAGCACCCTCAATACGCTTATCCACAGCGTCCGCCGGCAGGGCGTCCTCAGAAACGACCAAACCCTGAGAAGAGAGGCCAGCCATCAGATTATCCACCTTCACAGCCTGAGGGAACTCAGTAGAAAAACCCTCCAGAAGGTAACGCCGAGACAGGAAACGAGGAAAAGCTGACTTATCCACCTCCTGCCACTCGTGGGACAACACCTTGCGAATAGCACTGTGCAAAGGCAAAGAATCCGGAGCAGGCTGGACATATTGCGTGAAGAAGTCATCCTCCAAGACATCAGCGGCAGGAGGAGAGAACCCCAGATTGGACCGAACATGTGCGAATAGTTCAGAGAGCTCAGCACCCTGAACAAAACGTCCACGCACACCCTCATCCTCCTCAGGACCCAAGTCATCCTCCGGGTCAGCCTGGGGATCCTCAGAAACACGAGGTCTCTTGGGAGGAGGATCAGCCGCATCCCTAGCCAGGAAAGCAGCAGCCACGGCCTCACTAACAAGGAGGCGTAGGGCATCCAGAGGGGACGCAGAAGAAGAAGCCTCAGCATCCATGAAAGCACAAGTCCAAAAACCACACCAACAGGCAAAAACAAGGACAGAAATTCAAGAAGGACCCCTTAAATACAGGACGAGGACCCGAACACCAGTGGCAGGTAAGACAATGGGCGGGCATAAAACAGCCCAATCAGCAGCCCACACGCCCCCAAAAGCACAAAAAACAGGAGCGCCACAACACCAGCTCCAGCAAAGCCCCAGCCTGCTAAAGCAGGGCAAAAAAGGACCGGAGGAAACCCAGGGACGGCCGCTGGCCAGGCCAACCAGAGCTCGGTGAGGAAAAGCACAAAAAACGCCCGCTAACGCGAGCCGCGTGAACAAACAGTGCCCCCAGTACACAGACGGCCGCTAACGCGAGCCGCGTGTACAAACAAAGCCCCCAGAACAGACACGGCCGCTAACGTGAGCCGCGTGCAAAGAAACAGCCTGGGGGAAGCAAAAACGATAAAGAAAAGACGGCCGCTAAAGCGCACCGCCGACCACATCCAAAAAACAGCAGGGAACTCACCTCGAGAGAAGACCCAACAGCACAGCCAGGAACGCGGTCTACAGGAACGCAGAAAAAAAAGAACAGGATGTTGTTTACTGCACTTCCCCCTTTGTAGTCACGTGATGGTGACATCATCATAGGGGGAAGTGCAAACAGCTCAGCTAGGTAGGGGTTTCTGTGGAGCAGACTAGCTGCTCACGTGTAAGGAATGGGACGGGGAGACAGGACGAGGAGGTAAATACAGAGTTCTACTGAAGCATGATATCTGCAACTGAATACCTTGCCAGCAGTGTATGCGTTTGTTTGGGAAGGGTAACGGTGAACGAAGTACTTACTACTTATCTCATTACATTACCATTGGGCTCAGAAAATAAAAAGCGAAATAAAGGAAAGTAAGATTCAAAATGGAAAACTAAATTTACATAACTCAACTGCTTATGGAAATCGTAAAAAATTTACCGCAGCAACATGAGCGTTTACTTTCTTCTTATCCGACACTGCCATCTGCCGGCAAGAAAAGTAAATTATTCATCAGAACTCTATTATTTTGGACTGTTCACCGGTTCAAAGTACAAACCCTTCTGTGAAATGAAAAACAGATATCATAAATGTACTTGAGTTAGACAGTACTCGCTAATTATTTTAGTCATACACTGTAATGGTGCAGTAGGATGCCAGAGAAGAGGACTGGATCCGAAGCTCTGCTTTTCGGTGATCTGGATGACATAGCTAGCAAGTCTTCAATCAGCTTATGTGTAATATTCCCATGTGTAGATAGATATATGGGGGCAAATCTACAAGTGCCGCAGGGCGGCAACGCAAGCCCTTTGGCTGTGCGACGCTGCAGCACTTTACAATAATATGTTGCATTCCTGTGTTCTCCCCTGCGCTTGCGCACAAACTGCTGTCATGCGCTGGTGCAGGCACCCTTGCACCTTAGTGCAAGAATGCCTGCGTCATGGGGAGATTGTTTTTGTGCAGGAAGGGGCACCTTCCTGCACAAAACAATCGCTACAGGCATTTTCCTCTTTCAATGCAACCTGTAGAATGCAACAAGCTTCGAAAGAGGAAAAAACAAGGAGAAATGAAAACATTTCTCCTCTTTGCGCCTCGCTACGCCTCCCCTGGGGAGGCGTAGCATTGACATGCATTTCCAAATTTGTCATTATTCGTAAATCTGGAAATGTGTCTCATTACATGGGTGTTGCGTGGGAACACTCACAACAACACCCATGGAATGCCCCTTCCAAGCAAACTGCTGTGTGTGAAGGGGCCATATTTACAAGGAGAGGAAAAGTCACGCAGGGTGGATTTGCCTCTCCTTGTAAATATGGAGAAGTGATATGCGCCTCCAGTACGCCACAAAACATGACATACTGGTGGCACAGGGGGTTTGTAAATCTGCCCGATGGTCGTTAAGCATGACATTTCAAAGCTGTATGCATGACACTTCGAGTGACAGTTTATTGCAAGGAGAACAACGCAGTTATATCCAAAGTGTGTGTAATGAAAGGAGATGCAAAACATGTAACGAGATGCAAAACTGAAATAATTACGTTCTGTACATGAGTTTGGAAATAGGTCATAAAACACATGAAATACACCTATGTACATATTTGCAAGGCCCTATTGTCACGGGAACTTCACTTTGTATCATGTTCCTGTGGCTATAAGGGAAATGCCTTATTTACAATTCAGCATTAAGCCACTTAAAGTGGCTAAATGCTGCCTTGTAAATAAGGCCCTTTTCCACGCTATGCTTAGCGTGAAAAAGGAGGGCAATGGGTGTTGGGGTGGGCGTTCCACCATAACACCCATTGATTCTGACGCTGCCCCCTATTTACAAGGGTGGTGTAAATCATTTTTTTAAATGCCATTTGGCAACTTCTATGTGTAGTGAACACATAGGAGTCCATGAGGATGGTGGGCGGATCGCCACCGCCCGTATGGCGCATGGAAAGACCGTCCACCAGTTTTCCGCCAGTAGGCAATCCGCCCGATTGCCTACCAGGCGGAAAAGACCTGCAATATGTTGGCGGTGCCTTCCAGGTGCCGCCATTCATATTACGACGATGGCGGTCTCATGCATTTCCAGGTGGCTGCACCTGGGTGGTACCCATATTACCCCGACATTTGCATGCACAAGGTGGCAGGCACCACGCAGTGCATGTCGCGTTGTGCATGCAAATTCACAACATGCCCTTTTAACATTGTGGTGGGTGCTGAATACAGCACCGCTCACCACAATGTTAAATATACAGGATGCGACCGCCATAGTGGCGTTCGCATCCTAATTGGGACAGCGGGACCACCGAACCACTGGTGGCCGGTCCCAGCACCGCTAGGGTGAGTCCACCCGCCATCCTAATAGACCCCATAGAAGTTACAAAACAGCATTTAAAGATTGTTTATGTGGAAGGAAGGGACAGGTAGGGGGGCCTTCCTGTACATAAACAATCTATCCCTGCACGCAGACACCCGTGCTATGGTGCCAGGGGGCCTGAGTTGGGGCTAGGCTGCTAAGTCATGCGTCAGCGCAGAGGGAAACGCATGGCTGCATCATATTCTTGTAAATATAGTGGCGCCCTGTGTTTCTGAAATGGTGGAGTGAAGTGTTAAGCCAGGAAGGCTAGCTCCTCAATCCGCCACTTACCTTTTAATTATGCCTGCAAGATTGCTTATAAAAAAAATCCCTTGCCCAGCATGTTAGGCCAAAAAAATTCACATGGAAATATATATTTAAAAATAATATATATTCGAACTGAAACCCAGAAAAGGGCCTGCAAAGGGGTGGTGCTAGAATTCTGGTTGCATGTATTCTTTTCTCTTTCACTTTGTGGTCACCTTGTTTTTTCTCAGTTTAAATTCTTTTTCACTATTTTATTGCTGGCTGGTTGGTGTCTCATAACACAGCAAACTGAGCGGTATATTTACAAGGGGATAGCACCACAAGAAAATCACTTTTAGCGACATTCTGGTGGTGCTATGCCATTCTCCATATTGCAAAGCAGCATTAAGCCACTTTTTGAAGCTTAATGCCGTATTGTAAATACAGCCCCTTTCTACGTTTCACGTAAAAGTGGGGTGCAAAGGGTGTTGCTGTGGGCATTCCACCCCAACACCCATTGCTTTTTTGTGCTGCCCAGATTTACAAGGATCAGTAAATCTGAGGCAGCGCCATAAACTAACACCATGCAAAAGCAGCTATTAGAATGGTGTAACGAAGCGAAACACTTTTATTTTCTCCTTGTTTTTGCTTTTCCTATGTGTGCTGCATATACATGTATAAAACATATTTAATTTTCAGAAAAACACACATTCACTGGATGATGTCATCAGTGATGTCATCAGTGATGTCGTTTGAGACGTCATCAGTGATGTCATGAGTGATATCACTGACAATGTCATAAGTGATATATATATTATTTTTTTTGTGGAGTTTTATATAGCGCGAACTAGACCCGAACCGAATCAGGTATCAGAGCGCTTTACATAGCACAAGTTACGTTTTTTACATGAGGACACACTTTCACTTTTTTTTTTTCTTTTTTTTTAGGCACGGGGAGATTAAGTGATTTGCCCAGAATCACAGGATGTTTTGGCGTCATTACCGAGACTCGAACCCAGATCCCCAGGTCCGAGATCGAGCGCCTTAGCCGATAGGCCAGCTCCTCTCCTATAATATGTGACGTCATTAGCAGTGCATTGCGGGCGCGCGAGTTCTAGTTAGCTGAACTAACTATAACGGGGGAATTTCTATGGTTTTATACGAGTGAAATGTCCAACTAACTATAATGCCCCTGAAACCTATGGTTTTTTAGTGAATTTCTAGGTTTTTTAAATGCTAAATTCTAACTATAACTTGCCTGAAACCTATGTTTTTTTCAGTGAATTTCTAAAAAAAATGTAAATGCTGATTTCCAACTACTCACAATTTCACATACTCTGCCAGCCATGTGGAACAAATTACCGCTGGAACTTCGTAATGAGACAAACCTAATGCCCTTCCGTAAGAAATTAAAAACTGTGCTTTTCCAGCAAGCGTGGGACGGCTGCTAATCGGAATCTGATGCATCCTCTTGATTGTTTAGCTGACCCTAACAAAGCGCTTAGAGACCTCTGGGTTATAGTGCGCTATATAAATCACAATAAATAAATAAATAAATATACCGTGCCTGAAACCTATGGTTTTTTCAGTGAATATATATATATATTTATCATACTATGAATACACGTGAAAATGTCCGCCTGTTTGCCTCTGTGGCATGGATAAAATGGGTGGAACTGACATCAGCACACCGATGAGCTCCTCTTATGGCTCCGATGACTTCATACGGTGTTGCGAGCGGAGCCGTGCTATTATGATGACCTTGTTGACGTGGGAGAGCTAGGAAAGAATTTCTGTGGGATGCTGGTGTTGGGGATATTCACCAAAGTCTTCAGGCTAGTCCTTTCGGAGCAACTGTTTATGTTGCCACTCCAGAAACAGAAACCAGTGTTCCGAGGGCAGAGGACCTGCAGATGGCACACAAGGTGGGGCTCCCAGTCGTGTGTACCGGCGGGGCACCATCCTACACAGATCATAGCACTTGTCATCCATGCCCCGAAAGTCACTTTTTACCCTCCCCCACTTCATTTCCATCAAAATATCATCTGAAATCTTGACAATACTAAATCACTGCCCTGCAGTATGCGAGAGTGAACGTACAATTATAACTGATACAAAGGAGTAATGCTGTGAAATTCATCGGAGTAAATTAATACTATAGAGCGTGAGCTAAAAAAGCGAAAACAAAGCATTTCTAGGTAAACTGCCCAGTCCTAATTATGGGGCAGTGCAGCTTTAAACGGCTAGGTATTAAATGCATTTATTCTGTGGCAGAGCTGAAAGAGTCCTTGTAATCTTTCACTCTCCAGTTTTACCCTCTACATTCCCCCAACTCTACATTTTTCTTCCCGGTAAAACTAGCATTTAGCACTTTGTTTTCATCACAAAAGTGACGCAAACCAGCACAAAATAATTATTTTTTAGTAATTTTCTTTCCAGTCCAAAATTGTTTTTGCCCTGGACAGTAGACTGAAAGTAACGCAAACTGGTTTGCTCTACTTAGAATTGAGGGGACTTTCCATGGGTGGTACATGGGCGTTCCCATGAAATCACCCATCATTTTTGGCACAAAGACCTTATCAACCAACCACTGGAAATCAGGCATTAAAAGGAGAAATGTTTCCATTTCTACTTTCTTTTCTAGCTTTGCGTGTGTGCTGCACTGTACTGCACATAAAAAGTAGGGAATGTTTTAAAATGTGTCTGACCATGGTACTTTTGTACTTGAATGGAACCCTTCCAGTACAAAACCTATGCTAGACTCACACACACAGCCTTGCACTATGTCGCAAAGGTCTGTGCGTGGCGCTCGGAAGCAACTTTCTGTGCTGCCTCTAAGAAGAGGGTGTCATAAGTCTGTAGATATGGCACTCTACTGCTCTCTTTCTGTCACGCAACTCAGCATATCTTTTTTGCGGTTCCATGTTTAAATACTGATGTAAAAAATATTGATGAAAAATATATCGATGTACAAATATCGATAACAAAAATATCGACTCCCTATAGTTAAACAGGTAAGTAAAATAATATCGACACACAAATATTGATGTAAAAAAAATAGATGTGAAAATATTGACTTTAAAAAAATACCATAACTTAAATAAAATTAATTACATAATATTAATATTATTGAACTAAATTAGAATTAATATGTATTTTAACTAATATTAACAAATAAACTTAATTTAATAAATATAAACACAAAAAAAGTGTGCATATACATATATTTACTTAAATACATTTTATTAACTATTATCTTTAGTTAATTTACAAACTTTTTAATTATATAAAAATAATATAAACACATATATAAATGTTAAACTATTTAAAATATAATAAGACATACATTTAATAAAAAAATAAACACATTAGTAGTTAAAACGCTGGATAAGGGGGTAAAAATGACTCTTTCCACTCCAGTGAGGGCAACAGTAGAGAAAACGCTGGATAGCGAAGGGGTATAAATTACTATTCCCACTCCAGTGGGTGCAACAGTAGGGAAAGCGCTGGATAGCGTAGGGGTAAAATGTACTATTCCTACTCCAATGAGTGCAACAATAGGGAAAGCGCTGGATAGAGAAGGGGTAAAAATTACTATTCCCAATCCAATGAGTACAACAGTAGGGAAAGCGTTGGCTAGCCTAGGGGTAAAAAATATTATTCCCACTCCAGTGAGTGCAACAGTAGAGGAAGCGCTAGATAGCGGAGGAGTAAAAATTACTATTCCCACTCCAGTGTGTGCAACAGTAGGCAAAGTGCTGGATCCCACAACAATAAAAAACAAAACCATCAAAATGTTTATTAAATTTGATTTCCAGTATTAAAATAATTGATAAATAATTTGAAATATATCATTATTTAAAAAGATAATAAAAAATAATGTATTACACATGATTTAACACTATAATATCCACAACACACACCTTAAAGTAATTACACAATTAAATGTAATAATCACAAATTAATTAATTAATGGAAATTAAGTTATACATATTTATTAAGTAATCAATAAAAAATTATTTTTAAGGGATGCCCATGATTCCTCTTCGGCAACTTGCTTTTTAGGTGCATTACCCAAAACAATAATGTAAGGGGTAGCTTCCGGGGGGAAGATCTAAATGAGTGTCTGTAACAGTTAAATCCCCAGGCAGAAGTATTGTTGAATGCGCTTGTTGTTGCTGTTGGTGGATATCAGTTGGTTGTACCTAAGATTTGGAGGCTCGGGTGAGTATTACACTTCTATTATGAACATTAGTCGTTGTTTTAGACAAATACTGTGCCCGGCTGTCTTTATTTGCTGTCGGTCCATTCTTGTTTAAGGCTTTGCTATTTAGAATCAGATCTGCCCCCTTATTTGTGCTAGCCATGTTTATTTGTAAGTGTGATTTTCCTACGAAGATATTAGTATTCGTACCAGCATTATCACAGCTATTCAAACTTTGGGTGGCCGCAGTGTTAAACTTACTGATAAGAAGGTCCTCTATGTTGGTCAATTTGGAGGATAGCTGGATCAGCCTGACCCTTACATAAAGATCTAACCTCTCTACCAGAGATACCAAGTTCTTAATGTCCAATTGAGTTGTAGGACTGCTAGTTGGTTCAGCCTTTCGCTTTGATTTTCCTTTATACTTGCCTGATCGTTTTTTCCCCTGTGGAGTACATTTCACTGTTTTTTTCGGGTTGGAAGAGGAATGAATGACAGCTTGAACTATATTGTTCGAAATATTATGGCTATCATTAGATCTCGGATTTTTATGCTTTTTTGGGGGCGGTTGCTTAGGAGAGTCACTGACAATGGATAGAATCTTGTCAGGACTCGGTTGGACACAACCGTTAGGAGGATTTTCATCTGACTTCCCTGTGTCCAATTGAACAATTTCAACATGATGGAGTGACTCCTGACTTAACCTCGAGGTAGTCCCTTCAATTGACTCCTCAACTGATAGAATCTGTTTGTCTAATACTCCTACTGCCCCGGTTAAATAATTCAGAAGAGTTTGCTGAGAGTCGGGAGTCGACTTGTTACCCCTGAGTGGTTTGGGACTCACTAATTTCCTTTTTCCCATAATGGTAACCGATGTTCTGGCCTCCTAACAAAACCAAATGCCGTTGATTTCGACAACACATGTTTTAAGGTAAATATTCAGGAAACAAAACCAAGGGAGTGGGCCCAGCCCGGCCTCATCCGGTCAAAGACGGGCAAGGACGGGCCCGCCCGTGGCCCGGGCTTTGCCCAGGCGAGCCCGTGCGCATCCCGCGCTGCGGAAGCCCCGCTCCTATCAGGTGGGGTAGATTGGCTCCACCCCCTAAACTCCTCTAACAGGACCACGCTGCCTTGTGGATATTGTAGTAGGCAGTACGCCGTCCGCGACTTCAGAGGAGGAGGGCTAATGGCAGCAAAGGTTCTTGGTGGGAGACCTGCTTGGCGAGCGGGAACCTCGGTGGGTCAGATGGGAAAAAATGCAAAGTCTCGTCCCAGCAAAAAGCTCCTCAGTGGCAGCGCAGGTAGGCAAAGTAAGCAAAGTTTTAACGGTGTCCCGCGCCGCGGTAGCCCTGCTCCGATTATGTGGGGTAGATTGGATCCACCCCATCCACTCCTCTCGCGGGACCGCGCAGCCTTGTGGATAATGTAGTAGGCAGTATGCGGTCCGCGACTTCAGAGGAGGAGGGCTAATGGTGGCAAAGGTTCTTGGCGGGAGACCTGCTTGGCGAGCGGGAACCTCGGCGGGTCAGATGGGAAAAAATGCATAGTCTCATCCCAGCGAAAAGCTCCTCAGTGGCAGCACAGGTAGGCAAAGTAAGCAAAGTTTTAACGGAGTCCCACGCCGCGGGAGCCCCGCTCTGATTATGTGGGGTAGATTGGCCCCACCCCATCCACTCCTGTTGTGGGACCGCGCTGCCTTGTGGATATTGTAGTAGGCAGTATGCGGTCCGCGACTTCAGAGGAGGAGGGCTAATGGCGGGAAAGGTTCTTTTACTGGGAGACCTGCTCGGCGAGCGGGAACCTCGGCGGGTCAGATAGGAAAAAATGCAAAGTCTCGTCCCAGCGAAAAGCTCCTCAGTGGCAGCGCAGGTAGGCAAAGTAAGCAAAGTTTTAACGGACAATATTGTTTCATCTGTTGTTGACATTGTATAAGAGGATGTTTCTGTTTTGTATCATAGTCAAAATCAAATGCGTTCAGTTATGCAATTTGTGTGGACTTTACAGACTCTAAAGATGGGGAAAGTTCCATGGGATTATTTGAACGCGTCATCTTTATTTTTGCCCTTTAACTTAACAACAAAATAGCAGTTTATGTCCATGAAAGATGCTACGTATTCTCTTTTCCATATTGAAAAGTTAGATCTGTTACCATTCTCTGTGGCAGAGACAGACTCAGCTGTCTGGCTCATCCATGGGGTGATCACTCTCCCATTTTCCTTATTTAAATTTACATCATGCATGAAACATTATCCACTAGGCCACTTCAAACCCTTAGGCAGTGCATTTCTACATGAAGTGTGGTCATTATCATTTATATACAGACGCCTACAGGATGACAAAGAGGTATACCTCACTGGGGAATCATGTGATACAATTGGTCATTCTCTTGTTTGTAAAAATATCCAGTTGCACTGCGCTTGTAATCTTACAGCTCCGAATCTTGCATGTGTTTTAAAAGCTATACCTGTGCCAGCTATTACACCAACTTTCACTCTGCTTGAAAACGGAAGTTATTTGCTTTCAAATAATGAGGAATGCTGTGGCATGCTGGCCGGCATCTCTTACATTGTGAAGGTTTCCCAGCGTGTGGTATGCTGTAAAAAGGGGCTGTTCCCACCCCCACATGGGAGACTTGATAACTTGATTTGGCCTTCCATTTCGACCTTGAAGGCAGACATCAACAAGTTGAGCAGAATAAGAGCATTGTTATCTCAAAAATAATTTTCCCTCACATCTGCCAGTGAGACATCCGTCCTTTACATGGCTAACACCCATACAGAAGTACAAGCCCTTATTAGCAGTGACCTCCCACTGCATTTTGGTGTGTAGTTTAAAAATATCTTCAATGCTTCTAACACTGCAGTCTTGGCCGCTGTGGGCTCTGTCTTGTGACCTCTGTCCAAACTACATTTGGTGTGATACCAGCATTTATTCTTCCAATGTATATACTTGCCTTAGCCTCTGAAATCCTGATGGTGATTTGCCTACTGTGAAATGGATGCTCTTCCTGTGGCCCTGCACAGCCAAGACCGGCTGCAAATGCTCCGTAGCAGTATGCTTCAATGCTACGATACCCTGCCCGAGGCACTCAGCGTGGCTTATGGATTATCTTTTCGTTTTGCCTACTACACTTGCGTGCAACCTGTCTTCAACTGCTTGGATCGTTCCTTTCAATGGGCATTGGATCTTTGCCTCTCTTATACGGCTTTTCCCTCCACCTGATTTTGAACTGCTAATGAGTCCCTTAGTGGCCCATGAGCAAGAATTTTCCGATGATGGAATTATGGCCTGCGCTGCTGAGCTGGGAGTTCTGGCAGAATGGGATATCTGTGCAGCGGCACAAGATTTCCTACAACGGAGTTACATTGAGTATCATGCAAGTTTTCCTTTGATGGTGCTGGAAGCTCCCACTGTTGAGGAACACGTATGTTCATTCACTTTGTTTAATTGGGTGGCATCTTTTTTTTCTGACAATAACAATGACTTCCTCTTGAGGCTATTGCAACCTACTGTTCGTACACCCTGCTGGATAAATTCTGCAACCTGATCCTTGTTGGTTTTGTTTTTGTGTGCCATTTTTGACATCATTTTTTTCTTCTCTCTCTCTCTCATTCCCCGCAAATCTGAGGTCGTATTGATACAAATGCTCTTGATTCTTGCTGAGACTTCTTGAAAGCTGTGTTCTCTTTAAGACCACTGTCCGTTGGACTGACTAAGGGGAGGGTGTAGTGAGGATAGGGGCACACCTGCTGACATTGCTAAGTTAGCATAAGTTAGTATGTGCTTGGCTGCCATTTTGCCACTTTTGCTCACGTTACTACAAACACTTTGCTTGTTCGCTTTCACAAGAGAAATGTCTGGCTTTCAAATATTTAGTTGAACACTCTGCTCCTCGTCTACACAGCGTGTTCAAGGTCGAAAAATAATGAGCTCTGTTGAATTGCTTTGGTCAGTCTCCCATCCATAGCCATAACATAGAACACAGCTGCAATCCTCGAAATCTGGTGCTTTTAATATTGCCTTGCATGCATGGCATGTTAAGACAGTTAGAAAAACTCTTTCCAGGATAGAAGAGCTGTGCTTGTCCGCAGATGTAAATTCCTGCATCTGAACGAAGAGGTATGGGGTACCCCTGACAAAGGCTGGAGGTCTTCTGTATTTATAATAAGCTAGCTTCTAGCACGGGGAGGGTGGCAAGGCGCTATAGTCCTGTTTCCACAACCATTATAGAATGATTTCCCCTTTTATTCTGTATGGAATTGTAACTATGCTGATTTGCTTAATCTTATGCATTTTGCTGCTAGTATTGGCTTGTGTACTGAATTATAGAGCATGTCAGTTAAAATAAACATTTTAAACTATACTTCCACTCGATTTACTGAATGAAAGAGTGTTCTTGTTCCCATGTATCCTGGAGTAGCTTGTACTAGGATATCTAATCATTGGTAGCTTCGTTGTAGTACGGAGAACGAATAAGACACTATTGCTAGTCGGAAACCGATTCTGGGCACTGAGGTGGGTATTTTGGTACACCACTACACACTGAGGTCCTGGTTTCCTACGATAGTTCTGTGTATGTGCAGAATCCTTGCAACAAGAGGTGCACCAATTTTTTATTCTGAGATCCCAGAGCAACAGAATCAAAGAAATTAGGTGGTCCAACAGTGGGTAGAGGTTAATTTTCAGGAACAGTGGGTTTATACTCCCTGGAAGAGAACTGAGGTTCTAGCTCTTAAGAGTTAGTTACCGGATCCTAGGAAAAATCCTACAGCTTATTATAAAGAATTAACAGAGGCCGCCTCTTCGTAGCTTCTGACCATGGCAGATATAGAGATGTTTTTCAAGCTGTTGGTGCCAGTAGACATATAGAGACAGGTGAATACGCAGAATCACAGGGTGGAGTTGGGTTGCTCTTGGGATGAGATTAAGGCATAGGATCGGGAGCGAAAGCCAGGTGACAAACCTAAGGCTGAGATTTTGGCTTTGCCAGGTCGTATCATCACTTATTTGCATTCTCTTATCCCACCAAGATGAGTAGACTGGGATAAGTTGACGGCCTGCCGTCAGAAGAAAGACAAGAGTGTGGCTGAATTCTTTACGAGGTTGGAAGGGGTGTTCTTGGATTTTAGTGGACAGGATTTGTCAGTTGAAGGAGGTGTTAGTTTGTTTGTTAATATGTTTGTTACGAATTTGCTTCCAGAGATTGCAGTTCAATTGCAAGCTACGGAGAGCACTTGGACTACCTCTTCCCCTTTAGTGAAATTGAGTATGGCTCAGTATTATGAGGTTCGAGAAAATGGGGAAAAAGATAAGGTGGAGGAGAAGAGTAGGGATTTGAAAACGAGAGTGTTGTTGCATCAAGTCTCATGAGGGTCTTGAAGGGGGCGAGGCACTGCTCCGACTAAGAGATCGTAGGGTGCTGGTAGTGGAGGTGCACCTTTATGGGCCAATCAGTGTGCTTATTGTAAAAAAAGAGGGACATTGGCAGAGTGAGTGCCCAGATTTATTACAACAACTTGTGACCCCTGGTGGGAGAGGTTCAAGAGCATGGAGCTATTATTAGGTTGATCGAAATGAGGTTCAAGCAGGTGCATCCTCAGGGGGCAGTTCTGATCATAACTATTTCAATGACCCCCGGGGAAGGCAGTACTATCATGATGATTATGATTAAGGCTCCCGGGTTTCCGTTTTAACGGATTTTTACATATAAATACAGACGGAAAACGTTTTGTTTTTTGTCTGTATTTATATGTAGAAACGGGAATATACTTACAAAGCAAATGCTCCTCCTGCCTCCGTGCTTCTCAGTAAAATACGGGTCAGAAATCGGCCAAAAGAAATAGGAATTTGCTGCCCTGAAACTACTCCAGAGACGGGGTTGGGGAGGGGGGACTGGCAGCGCTGTGTCTGCAGAGACACTCCAAGACACCTCACAGCGGCAGTTCACGCAATTTAATTTTTGGAGCAGTGCAAGCAGCTGTTGTCCATAAGAGGTGTTGAAAACACCCAGGACATCGGCTGCAGCTCCAGCAACCTTTTGTTTCTTGTATGAGAGGGTGAAGGAGGTTGATGTGGCAGGGCAGGGGGCAGAAAAGCCAACAACAACCATTAGCATAAAGCCTGCCTGCCTCTCTCAGTCACTGTACACGCTGTTGGGCAGTGAGGCTGAGTGAGAGGTGAGCAAGTCAGTTAACATGACTTCATTTTTCTATTTAAAGTTTATTTAAGTGCTACTTAAATAAAAATAAAACCAAGAACAGAAATGACTGTTGCACCACCTGATGCCCTGCATTTTCTCCATAGTGTCCATAGCAAAGCACTATTCTGTACAGATGAATATGCAGTAGTCTTTATATATTTTGGCGATTTACAATGCCTGGTGGGGTAGGTCGTTTTCTAGTGCACACTCTGATATTCTTCGAGCAGAAACTCTCTGTGATAGAGGATTAAATGCGAGTAAAAAAGGTAGTAATGCGTTGACATTTTGCAAGACAGCTGCGCAAATGAGAGCTAATCAAAATCACTAATTCACGCATCTTTTCTTAGAAGACAGGGAAGAAATTTGCTCCCAATCTGTAAAGTGCACTTAGCATAGGTTCCAATTTAAAAAAAACTGCTATAACAACCTAGTGCAAGTGTACATGTCAATTTAAGTAAATGTGGAAAAATACTAGCTTTAGCGTTTGTATTAATAAACGTGGATAAATACAGATAAAAGGACCAACAAATAAATATGGATAAATACAGATGGAAATGTGAGAAAAATAAATACCATAAAACCGGGAGCCCTAATTATGATATGGATGAAGCTGCAGGGATGTTCTATGGCTAGGACAGCCAGGGACAGGGAAAGGGACCAGTTCAAATTCCTGTAGATCAGGGTGGTCCTAGTGTCAGATTTACATGGTTTGGTACAGAAATTTTTAATGGATACAGGAGCAATGAATATCTCTGCTTCTGGTCCGCTGGTCCGCGGGGCAACTCTGTCTGGCCGTAAAAATGTTTCAGTAGGTTTTTCAGGAGTACTGGTTGTAAGCCCCATTTCCAAACCCCTTGCTTTGACTGTTGGTCCTTTCACTGTGGACTCTCCATTCTTGTTGACGGCTAATTGTGGGGGAAATCTAATAGGCTCGGATTTGTTGAAAAAGTTACATGCTACTATTTCTTGTTCCTTGGATGGTGTTCACATTACGGTAGGATCTAATGTGGTTAGTGCAAAACAGTGTTTGGCAAAGGATGCACTTTTTCCTGTCGAGTTTAAGGATGTGCCATCCTCATTGTGGGCCATAGGGGATACGGATGTGGGGTTGTTGCAGATACCATCAGTATAAATAAAGATCAAAGATAACGTTGAGCTCCCTCGTATTCCTCAGTATAAGATACCCAAGCAGGGGAACAGGCTTTGATGCAGATTATACAGGACCTGATTAAATCAGGAGCGGTTGAGTAAATAGTATAGAATGTGTGTAATAGCCCCATTCTTCCTATTCTCAGGAGGGCGACTTTTGACTCCCCTGATATACATCCTGATGTTTATCGTATTGCAATTGACCTTCGGGAAATTAACAAGATCGTTGTTCTTCAATTTCCAGTGGTACCAGATATTACTGTACTTTTCACAATGATTCCTTCTACTGCTAAATTCTTTTCTGTGATTGATTTGAAAAATCCTTTTTTTAGTATGCATGTTCATCCAGATAGTAGACTTTTATATGGTTTTGCTCTGGCTGGTTGAAGCTTTCAATTCTGTTGGTCTCCAGAAAGTTCCAGTATTTATAGTCAATCTTTGAAAAATCTATTGGACTTTCCCTCTCTTCCCACAGGTAATGTAATATTGCAGTATGTGGATGATATTTTGATAGCCTCCGATACCAAAGAGGGTTGTTGGGATGCAACCGTACGAGTGTTAAATCATTTGGCAGGTAAAGAGCATAAAGTGTCCATTTCAAAATGGCAATATTGTCAACAGCAGGTCACCTATTTAGGTCACCTGCCTTCGCAGGAGGGACGGAGGCTAAGACCTGAGCAAATTCATGCCATTGTTAAGATGCCAGTTTGTTAGAAATGGGGGTATCTAGTTGGCAAGGGCATGAACATTTCTCCTAATAGGGACCCTTCTTCCTAGTCAGGATAAGGGAGTTACACTCCTAAAATAACCCCTGCTCACCCCCTTGGTAGCCTGGCACGAGCAGTCAGACTTATCTTCGAGGCAGTGTGTAAAGAATTTGCACATAGCCAACAGTAATACAGTGTTAACACAACAAAAGGACACCACACCAGTTTAGAAAAATATACTTTTATATACTTAAGACAGGACCAAAATGATAAAAATCCACAACACAGTACTTAAAAATCTTTAGTTATCCAAATAACCTTGTAAGACAGTTCCTTGATGTCCATAGCTCAGTCCGGGGCCATCACGGAGTCATGAGCAAATAAATCCAAACAGTTCTGGCTGACCGCGGTGTCTATGTGTAGATAGGTCTATTCAGCCCTGTGCTGATTCACCCTATCTCCTGGAGTGAAGGTGTAGGTGTGTAAGAAACAGATTTTAAACAGTGCATATTCACAGTCAGGGAGATCATGGGATAGTTGAGTGCAGGGGAAGGCTGATTTGAATATCACTTCTAGGCCCCCACCCCTACCGCGGGATCTGTTCTGTGTGAGCAAATAATAGCCTGAGGGGAGTGCCAGAGCAGGAATTGCCACAGAGTCGTTAGTTAGCCATGTTCCGGTGCGGAATCCAGAAGGAGATCAAAGATTTCTCTGTGATATTTTACTAGAGACCTGCAGTTTAAACTGAAGATATTGATATGTGAGAAGCTAGGGGGTCCAAGGGGGGCATAGGGGTCACCCTGACTCTAAACCCACACCTATTACACTGCACTTGTGGAGTGTCAGGAAGCAGATTGTGATTGCCGCAAGGTATTTTACCTTGCACAGCGAGCAGGCACTCCCTGGAGTAAGTGTGAGTATGAGTAGGCCCAGGATCAGGGGCCCTGGTGCGTGGCGGTATACCGGCGCGAATGGGCGCAGACCGGCTTGCCTTAGCACGTCAGAGCCGGCATGAGGAAGAAATAGATTTTGGAGTAAGAAGGCCCGCCTCCCGCCCGAAGTACATCATCCACAGGAGAGGTCGGGTGATAGGTTGAATTATGCCCTCCACTCAACCGACACAGGCTGTGGTGGACCGGTGCTACGACCAAAGCGACGGGGGGAGCCAGACAGATGAGGAGTACACAGAAAGGCACCCAGTAGGACAGGGTTAGTGCAGCAGATCAGAATAGCATAGTGCAAATAGTATATGGCTCAGAAATATTCAGGTTCAGGCATTGCTGGCGCTTAGCCCCACTTGCGGCAAGTCAGCGTTAAAATGCAGGGAATAAAAACAACACAACAATGCTTAATAAAATATGCAGGGTCAGGCGTAGCTAGTGCTTCACCTGGATGCCACATATACCAGGGCATGTCATACCTTTTACATACAATGCACCCTACCCACATGGGTAACTTGGGCCTACCTTAGGGGTAACTAATATTTAGAAAAGGGAGGTTTAGGGACTTGCCAAGTAGACCTGGCAGCCCCAGGCTGAACAAGGCTCTGCAATGGCAGGCCAGAGTTACACTTTATGGGGTGTTTGCGTGGGTGGCAGCAATTCAGTGCTGCAGCCCACCAACAGCATTTGATTTATAGGCCCTGGCACTCGCAGTGCAGTTTACAAAGAACTGACACACAAATCAAATAGGCCAATCATGGAAACACCAATCCATAACACAGTTTACAGAGAGCATATGCACTCTAGCACTTTTTGGCAGTGGGAAAGTGCCCAGAGTCCTAAAACCAACCCAAACAGGTCAGTAAAAAATAAGGGGAAAAAAGCAAAAAGTTTAGGGATAACCCTGCAAAAAGGGCAACTTTCAACACTGTCCCTGTGACTCAGTGGTTTGTGCGCACTTTTATAGGCCTCAGCATTGGATTCCCGCTTATTCTCAATTAATACAGCCCTTGCTTCGCTTAACAACTAAAGATGTGCATGAGCCCCTGCCTTGGACTCATAAATGCCAGCATGCTTTTTAAGCAATTAAAAGCTGCACTTTGCTCTGCACCTGTTCGTGGGATACCTGATTATAAGAAGCCCTTCATGCTGTACATACACAAAGTGGCTGCGTGTGCGTTTTCAGTGTTAACACAAGCTGTTGGATGTAAGCAGAGGCTGTGTGCTTACTTTTCTGCTATGCTTAACCCTGTTGCCAGAGTCCTCCCAAGCTGTTTGAGAGCCACTGCAGCTGTTGCAGTCTCTATTCTACAATTGACAGTCCTTGTTCTTAATCATGACCTCGCTTTAATGGTAACTCAGGCTGTGGATGTACTTCTAAATAAGACAAAAACGTAGAGCCTCACCAGTGCTTGTTTGACTGGCTATGAATTAAGATTGTTTGCACCTTATATTACTATCAAAAGATGTGCAACTCTTAACCCAGCTACGTTACTACCACTCCCTTCAGAAAAAGAGGACAAAGATGTCCATGATTGTTTGTTTAGGACAGAAGAATAGACGAAAGGACGGGTAGAACTGACTGATGTTCCCTTGTCTGACCCGCAAGGGGAACTATATGTCGATGGTTCATGTTTTAAATTGTCGAATGGCACTACTACAGAGACTTATGCCATTACCATGCTGCGCACTGTAGTTGAGGCATTGCGTATTCCCTACCAATCTGCACAGGCTGCGGAGTTGATAGCCCATTTGCGGGCATACAAATTGAGTAAGGGACTGACTGTCAATATTTATACTGACAGCCAGTATGCCTTCGGGGTGGCCCATAATGCTGGACGCCTCTAGGCCAAGAGAGGATTCTTGACCTCACATGGGACTAAATCCAAAACGGTACATTGATATAAAGACTTTTGACAGCATTGACCCTTACCAAACAATTGGTAATAGTGAAGCGTAGTGCTCATAAGGGAATTACTGATGTACCGGGAGGGAAAACGCTTTTGCTGACCGGATATCAAAGGAGACAGCCAGGTCAAAAAACAATAAGGGTGTTTGTGACAAGACCAGCTAGATGGGAACCAGATGTTACCATGTTCGAAAATTCATTGGAGAGTGTTTGTGAAATACAGAGTGACGCAACAATCGAAGAGTTGGCGGTGTGGCAGGAGAGCACAGATGATGATGACGGGTGTTGGACTGATAAATCTGAGAACCATATGTATTTCCTATGGTTACCATGGCACACGGCCCAACTCATATTAATGCTAAGGGAATATGTAAGGTTTTGAATCCAGTGTGGAAAAATAATAATATTTTAAAAGTTGCCATGCACTTAGTGAAACATTGCATGACACACAATCCTGGCAATGGTACGCCTACACCTCCTGGTAAGTTAGCGCCACCTTCTCTCCCTTTTGATGTACTCCAGATGGATTACATTGAAATGCAACACAATAATCATTTGAAGTATGTGTTGGTGGTGGTCTGTGCATTTAGTTAATGGATCGAGGCTTACCCAACGAAAGCTCTTGTCACTTTAAAGCAAGGGTTATCTAGTTGGTGTGCGACGACTTACACATCAAGCAGGCAGAAATGTCAGGCAGCAAATCATCCTCAGTCAAAAGGTTTAGATGAGAAGTATAATGGTACTCTCGAGCTAAGATTAAAGAAAGTACTGGCTTATAATGGCCAGATGCATTACCCCTTGAACTATTGTCCACCAGAATGATAGCCCATTCTAGGACACGAGTATTACCATATGAGGTGGTCTTTGGCCATCCCACCAATATGTGGGGCGGCCCTAGACTGTACAAGTTTTATGATATTCATTATCCTCTGTAGTCGAAATATTTATATGATCATACTAAAAGTTTGCATTCTATTTACCAACAGATTCACATGGCTTGACCCCCAACACCAGAGGGGACCCGGCATGCCATACAGCCCAGTGACTACGTTCTTGTACGAAACTACCAGAGACGAGACAGCTTGGAACCTAGGTGGAAGAGCCCATATTTGGTCCTCTACACGACAAGTACGGTTTGAGAGTGGATGGTCGGAAACACTGGATTCATGCCTCCCTCTGCCGGCGTGTCCCGCTTCCCCTCCCCTACGATTGGTGGATAAAAGAGGGGATAGGGGACAATGAAGAAGAAACAGTACCTAATTAGGTGCCCTTTTCTGATGCCCAGTTGTTTTGGACACAGCCAGAGGAAGAGAGCGAGGCAGTCCTGACAACTGCCATTCTCCCAGAAAAAAGGGATGCGCAGGCTTCTCCTTCATCTGATTTGCGGGAGCCCAAGTCTCGATCTCCACCGCCACTGGATTGCAGTTCCTTCTTCATGATGATACAGTACCCTGAGTGAAAAGGTACGATTTGCATCCTCGACGAAAAGAAAGGTGCACCGAAAGAGAAGTGAGTGTAGAAGGGATGGACTACATGGATACGGATAGTAAAGTGCCCATTGTTTCTGCTTTTTATCAGTAGATTAGGGACTAGAAGATTGGTGCACTATCTGAGAAGCAGGACAGGATGAGTTGAGGGTATCTTCCAAGGGAGGAGATTGCCCTATCCTGAGGATAGTAAACACTTGCAGACGAGCTACAATAGTGTAGCTCCACCGCATACATGCTCAACAGCACTACAGAGGATTGAACAATAGAAGCCTGCCAGGGAGGCTTGTAACGGACCCTGAACTTCTTATCATTTTCTTTTTCTTTTTTCCTGTGTCGTTTCCACTGTTGGTTCCATTATTAAAAAGTATTTTTCTCTGGTGTTTATTTTTTTTGTAATTCTATAGCGAACATGTATCCTTTTGGTCGCCCTTGTGTAGAAGATGAACAGATTTTTGTTGCCTTGTAACCAAGGCAGATCAGTTTGGAATGGTTGCTCAGGAAGAACATGTTTTGGGCTGTGGTCATATTGCTGTTCTTCCTAGTGGGAGAGGGGTTGTTTTGAATACTGGAGTGTTTCTCTGGGGTTACCTCAACATTTGTTCTATATCAAACTGTTTCTTCAAATCGTAGTAAAAGAACAACCTACAGTAAAGTTTTCTCAGACACTTATCAGAAATGCTTTGGAGATAATGCAACCTGTTACCCAACTGATTCTGTTACAAGTTTATGAACCGCTTATCCATTGTCATTGGTTAACTATACATATGTTCGGCCTCCTCATTTCGTAGAGGTGAAAGTTGAATTCGGCCTTGGATACCCTGGACCTTGCTTATACTATTGAAAACCAAAGGGGACAGGGTACCCGGGGTGTATGTCTGAAATGTATTGTAGTGATTTGTACTTTAGTAAGAGAAACATTACTTTGACAGGTTGGCACTATCAGGATTTGACTGTCACTCCGGAAGCAGGTATATATCCTGCATGTTGCCCTGTGATAAAAAGTACTGATGCTTACCTGTACATCATTTTTTTCTGGGGAAATAGTGTATAAAAACATATTGCATTTAGGTAAAAAGGATGATCCAGGAATTAAGGGAAGGAGTACTAGATGCCCCTTTAGACTATCAGGGTCCACTATATGCACAGCCAGGTTTTTATTTTTTAACAAATGGTACATACACTAATATGTATAATGGTACAGATGATGTAGCCTTGGGCATGGTCTTGCTTCTTGGTGTGCCTTGCAAGTTTAGTAGACCAAATATAAGATGGGTAAAGAGAACATTGACCAAGGAATTCTGTGAGGGTGTTACTGATTTGGAAGTCAATAACTATAGAAATGGTATCACTTTTGGATATATCCTTTCCTCTATTATAACATTTGGTGATACCGCCGAGGCCAGGGGTGAACGAGCTAGAGAGTATTTTGGGTGTAAGTTGCAAATGTTATCTAATTCTGCAGTGGCAGCTTTATGGGCCATCACCACGCAGTTGGAAAGCATGTGCATATACTCCGAACAAACAAGATATGCAGTTGACTTTATTTTAGCCAAGAATTGTGATGCATTCACAATAATAGGAGAGCAGTGTGTAGTCTGTATCATCAATATGGAAATGAATATCACTCAGCATATTCTAGATATTTTGGAAAAGGTCTAAGGGATGAAGCGTGGAAACAGGAGCTGGTCTTCATTTGGTGGTTGGGGTTGAATTCTAGAAAAGGTGAGATATTTCCTTGTCCTTTTGTTTTGCTGTTGTGTCTTGATCCAGTGACTTCCCTTGTGCTGTTCATACTGTGCCACTTACCTCACACCCAAAAGGATTTCAGTTCATGATACAAACGCTACTATAATGCTCCAAAACGAGATAGAAACAATTATGCAGATTGATGAAGGGGTTTTCGGTTCTTCTACTTCTCTGGCAGGTTCAATTCCTGATGACACTTGTATCACTGATGTATAGTGTCATTTTCTGTGTTGGTTACACGTATATATTAGTATCTGACATATTATCGTTTGAATGACTGTATTCTTCATTTACTATTAGAATTGTAAAGACCGTTACCTGATATCAAGGATAAAGGTACCTGAATTTAGCATTTAATGCTCAAAGGTGGGTCTGTTTGAATCAAAACGTAAATTGTTATATTACCTATATTTTACTTCATTTTCATGTTAGCATTATATAGCTAAATTGTGATATATGCACACTGTATGTATATGTATTTAGTTAACGCAGTTGTCAAGTTTGCTAGGTTGACAACTGTGCTGCCATTTTAGCTCCTGAAGGCGCCATTTTCCTGTTGATATCTAAAGTGTTATTTGCTCATTTACAAGAAATTGTCTCTGGTAAGTTTTGTTTTTTTCCCAATGCTGAACCCAACTTGTTATTGCATGCCTTTCGTGTTGCATAGAGACCTTCTCCCACCTGTCTAGAACGGAGATAGGCCAGTCAATCTTGGATACATGATAGATTGTACCAGGCTGTGGGATGGAAACCCAAGCTCTGTCCCCCCATTGTATTACTACAGCTATCAGTGTTTTCCATAGTAGGTGGGTCTTACGGGGCTACGCAACATACATAATGTTACTTTATGCTTGTGAGAGTCAGTCCCTTGTCAGCTATCATAGGAGGCTGTTTGATTGTACTCCACTGCAGTGTATTATGTGAATAAACTAGTTTGCTTGTATTCTCCACTGCGTCATCGACTTCAGTAGAGGAAGGTTAGAGGAGGTCTAGAGTGACCCGGGTGGCCATAAACGGGTCACTTCCTTCACCTGGACCCAGCCGTACAGCTATTGACCAGTCTCTGATGTAGATAAATGACACCCAGCGATAACAATGCTTTCCTGTTCCCACTGGATTGCTATTCCCAATGTGCCATTGCCTGAGCATCACACTCACAAGCCCTCTCAGGTTCACAGATGCTCTGTGATAGCACCACTACACTCTCTATTTGACAAAACCCAGCTCTCCGGATCATGAGTTGTGCTACTGGATAATTACACTTGACTACCTGGACCCCAAACCAGCGGATACCCTATATAAGGCCCCTATCTCTATTCCCAGGCAGCACTGCATGTCTCTGGCCCCACAAGCAAAGCTGCGCAGTGCATTGTTTTTCTACTGCTTCTTGTCACCTATCGACTCGCAGGCCCTCCCTCATCGATATTGCTGTCACTGCTTCATGACAACTATCCAACATCAATACTTCCCAATCTTCTTTAATCCTCTGTACCAACTTTCTATCCAACTGGCTCAGTATATCCAGGGGACCCTTTTAAACAATCATCATCAAGACTCTGACTGGTGACACTACCCTCCCTTACCCCCCTTTTCTCCTAACTCTGCTAGATCTACGTCCCATAGTTCTGCCACTAGCCAGGAGCCCATTAGTAGTCGCTATACTTACTCTACTCTTGACACTATATTATCTGAAATGCAGCTGCTCAGGGCTGTCATCCTAAAACTAGGACACATCGCCTCCAACCTTACACACAAGCGGTCCTTAACTCACACTCACACTGTGCTTCTTCCATTCCCTATACTCCCAACCCAATAGACTAGTAAGACAGCTATCAAATAATTACATCCTCTTCCTCCAAGCCACTTACAACCATGCTCTGGTCAATCACACTATACCTGCTAGAGAAATTGAGACTATTCTCACCGACCCTCTCAGGGAGTCCCTCCCCAGCCCTAGATACATTAATAATGCAAACCTCAAACAAGTACCCATTTCACATACGTCTATGATCACCCAAAAACGTACCTTAAATGCTCTTTACTCAATTGTCGTTCAGCTGTGAAGCACACAGCTGCCGTAGCTGATCTTTTACATAACTCTGACAATGACATCCTTATACTCACAGAGACCTGGCTGAATGATTCCTCATCCCCAATTCTTGACAAGCTAGTCCCCCCGGTCATGACATCATTAGACATGATCTCTCAGGCCACTCAGGGAGTGGCCTAGTCTTTATATAAAGGTCCACACTATCGATGAAACAAATACATTTTCTTTTACTTCCCTCCTGTGAATACCTCAGGATCAACAATATCACCAACAACATCTCAACATGTTCCCTACATATGTTTTACCACCCCCCTGCCCCCCCTGGCAATCCTACACATTCATTGAACAGATCATGGAGATTATTTCCTCCAACAAATAAGAGCTCCACAACCAGATTTCACTTTACAACTTCAACTTTCACTGGAACAATTCAAATGAGCTTCTTGTGAATAGTTTTAAATCCTTCCTCCAGGACCTCAACATTATTGAAGCCTTCAACAGCCCTACCCATAGCAAAGGGACCACCTTAGAAGTAATCATTGCAAAAGAGAACACCTTCCAAATTGATTCAATTCTACATTGCAACTGGTCTGACCACCATTGCATCACCTTCTTCATTTCTGAGAGAGCAATTATTTCTAGAGGTCAACACGTGAAAGCAAAACCTTGGGTCAGAGACTTCCACAACATAAACCCACTCAAGATGTCCGCTGTTAGTAATTGCAACCTGCTACCACCCTCCTACTCGTATGACGTTCATGGTCTCATGGATCACTACATCAATTCCATGTCTAAATTCATGCTCAGCATTGCCCCCAAACAACTAAAGAAGGTACAATCCAAAAGATCCAATCCCCGGTTCAACAGCGACCTTAACGAGAATGCTTATACCTTAGAGTTGCTGAAATAGCATGGCAACATACCCCCTCTCTTTAGCAAATCACAGAGAACGGTAGCGGTGGAATACAAGGTAGCACATCAGTTATATGGCAGTATCTTTCTAACAGAGACACATTTTTTCTCTTATAATCATGTACCAGTATTGGTGCCACTCAAGGTAATATGATACATCCCGCTACCACAAATGTGACCACCTCAAAGTACAAAAAACTCCCATGCTAATATACACAACTTGATTTTACCTCGACACTCTACAAAATTAAATAGCACTCACGCTGAGTGATGTAGCTAGTCTGTATGAATTTCTATTTAGCAATTCACAGGCAAGTAAACCAACTAGTCAATTTGAGCAAAAAAGCATCATTTAATATGTTGATATTCTTTCTTTTCTTGCCATTCGTAACGAAACATGTGTTGACTGTTTCCATCAAAGACAATGTAGAGATTATAAGAACAGAACCTCTGTGGAATTATGAATGACACTTGTATTGCTTTGTATCATATATTTTGATGTGGTTGTCAAATATAAAGTCACCTCAATCGCAGCAGAGCTGGTCAAACCATGTATTGATTGGTTTTCATAATTTTCATTTTTCGTCCGTTGGCCCATCTGCAATCAGTAGATGCCCAATCTCAGCGAATGTAATCAATCCAAGGTGAAAGGATCAGCATTTACATGACTTGTCTAGCACATTGGCGATCAAGAGGAGAACAATAGATGTTGACATAACAGATAAGGATGGTGTCTGCGTTGTCCAAAGGCTGCCGCAAATCATGGGCCCCAGCTGTACCCCAGCAGATGGATCTTTGACTCAAATTGCGGCTTAACGTCAACAATTCAATAGCCTATCAGCAAGGGGCAGGCTCCTTCATTGACGCGTTGACCATGGTGGCATTCGGAAGGCTCTCTGGTGTGCTGAGCCGGGCCCTCGCTCCACGCGGCCGGCTTCTGTCTGCTGCAGCTGCTCACGGAGACTCGAATGCAGCACGTACCTGGAAGATCCTGAGCCTGTGACAGTGAAGAGTAATTTGCCCCACAAGGATGACAGAAGTAGTAGATTTGCAAACCATAGAGGTTTAACAGCAAATTACAAACTCAAATCAGTTGAATTAGCTGTAAATTAATAATCCTCTGGATAAAATAATCCAAACAAACCAGGATAGCAAATATAAAGGCAAGTTATTTAGAGATTATTGTAGCAAATTATAAAAGATTCAGCTCCTCCGAAGGGAAACTCCTTAATACTAAAGGTACGGTTTCAGATGTGAAATTGGGGTAGTTTAAACAGCAGGTGTCAGCACAATACAGCCTGTATGGAGGAACAAAATAAAGGTTCAAATGATCAATGTGAGGAGGAAGGAGTTGGCTCAAGAAATTGTACAGGAATAAAAGAAGCCTTGGGTTGCATGGAGTGGTAAAGGGAGGTACGCCTTCCAAGGTCGACAGGTGCAGGACTATGGGGCAAATGTATGAAAATCCCTGTTTGCGCTTCTCAAATAGCGATTTTTTGAGAATCGCTATTTGAGAATTGCAAAAAGGGATGTATGTAAAAAATCTCAATTTTTTTGCGATTTCTTAGTATTCCTTAATTGCGATGAGGAAATTGCGAAATCACAAATAAGGAATACTTTACCAGGAAGCCCATAGGAATGAATGGGAAGTCATTCTCAATTTGCTATTGGCAATTTGAGAATCGCAAATTGATAATAATTTTAAGGTTGCAAGGGTGTCATAAGGACACCCTGATGCACCCCTGAAATGAACATGTGTGCGCATACGGCGCACATACATGACCTAATTACCACCAACTTGAAGTTGGTGGTAATTTGTGATTTCTTAAGGAGAAATTGCAAAACTTGAGTGGTTGCTACATAGCATTTAAGGAATCGCAATTTGCGATTCCTTAAATGCTTACGCAAAGTTAAGGAATCGCAAATTTTGCGATTCCTTCATTTTGCCATGCGATATTCCGACTACATCCCGTTTTGCAAATTTTTTGACGCAAACGCTGCTTTTTTGCGATTCGCAACTAAAAATGCTGTTCATGCATATGCCCCTAACTCTCTAAATAAGTGAAACAAAATTAAAACAGGAAACTCAACAGAAGAGACACTCCTGCGATTCCAACAGAGACAGAACCAATCAAAACTAAACATTTACAATACTCTGAGTGTTGTCCCTTTTCTCATGAATCATGCAATGGAAGATGTTCAGCGCTGCAACCTTCATAGATATTGCACAAGGGAGCATTTTTCTCCATCGGTTTGTCTCACACTCAAGGGCTAATATTTACTGTTCAGCTCATTAAAATGATACATTTTGTGGCCTTCCCACACAGTCTAACAATAACAGTACAATTAAATGGGTACGTGACAGAAACTTGGCTTCTGAAATGAGAGAAAAGATTATGCACAGTAAGCAGAAAAACAACATTCATTTAGCATGAAGCCTTACAAATCGAGGCCTACAGTGACTATGTCTAATTTAGATTATATGTTTCTTTTATCTTATTTTTATTTTATTTTACAGAGTTTTATATAGCACGAACTTGACTCGAATCGGGTATCAGAGCGCTTTACATAGCACCAGTTGCGTTACATGAGGACACATTCATGTTTTTTGTGAAGTATATGTGAAGTGTACTAGTAAGGAATGGGAGGGTGGGACTGCTTGACTCACTATGGGAAGTGCAGAAAAGTGCAGATTATGGGCAGAAGTAATCTCCCGCACACTGACAGCTGCAGCATGCACAATCACGTGTGAGTTCAGTTCTGAATAAATGCATGTCTTTCTTTGAAATAATTTGTGTTGCAATGATAACACTGTAGCCAATCTCAGATCTTCTCAGAATGGCTGCTGTAGTTTACTGGGACACAACTGATGCTCTTGAGCAGACCTGCTATAGCTGGAGTTGGAAAGTACACATTTCAATTGTAATCAGGCAGATCAGTGTTTGACAGCTCAGGCTGCCACACCTTTAATGAGGCAGGCAGTAACTTTTCAGGGACAGTGATTAATTCAGAAAAACTGCCTCAGCACTTCTCTGCAGAGCAGCTATATTTGCTGTCAGGGAACACTGGCATTTAGAGTACCCTATATTCATTCTGGCAGTCGGCGTGGGAGATTTCAAGCTACTGGTGACATCCTTTAATGAGACAGTACTGACTCCTCTCATCAGGGATGCCCTGAGGGAGGTTTCCTTATAATGGAACCACACCCCCACATCTGAGCAGGGAGTTTGATCATTTTCAGGATAGGGGTACAAACACCTTTTTGTAGGGGGGGTGTACTTTTATTTCATAGGGTTATGAGACTTTCATGGTCTGGCTAGACAACCAAGCCATTGCCAGTTATGTAAGAATCACCAGGAAAGGTGTATTGGCTTCTACCAACATAGAAGGAGTGCATGTTTTCATTGGGCAGAAGTTGTGTGCTTCCACAAATCCACAAAAAAAAGGTGCTTGTCCCCCCCATACAGCTGTGGTCATTTTCTTTATTTATCCAGCTGCCTAAGTTTGAACTTTTCACATTCCATTGTGTAGTTGTGTCTTGGATAAGTAGATCATGTAAGGTGCAGTACGAAGGAAAATTTGTGAACCATAATAATCAATACCACACCCACATCAAACTGTGGCTAAGGTATATCGACGATGTGTGGTGCATCTGGGAAGGGTCGAAAACATTGCTGAAGGGGTTTCATGAATGTCTCAACAAACGCAACCCTGATATCAAATTCAGTTTGACATATGATTCCAAGAATCTATCAGGCACATGCATCAAGGTAAATTGCATTCGCAAAAGGTGCGAATTGCAAAATTCGGCCGTTTGCGCATGCAATTTCCTTTTTTTGGGATGCATCCTGTTTTTTTATTTTTTCGCAATTTAAGGAATCGCAATTATGTTGCGATTTCTTAAATTGCGATTGCATTTAAAAAATCACAATTTGCGATTTCTTAAATGAAATGCATCACACTTTAGAAATTGCGAATTCGCAAATAGGGAGAGGTAAATTACCATGAAGTTCACCTTCATGGTAATTTGCGAAAACTTTGAAAAATGCACAAAAGTGCATTTTTCAAAGTTTCATTTTACACACACACATGCTATTGGGGCATGTGTGTGTGAAAAATGTACTTAAAGTTAAATTTCAGGGGTGTAGGGGGGGTCCTTTGGATCCCCCCTGCACCCTTGAAATAGCTTTCTCATTTTGCGATTCCTTAATTGCGAATTGCAAAATGAGAATGGCTTCCCATTCATTCCTACGGGCCTCTAGGCGATTTCTTAATTGCGATTCCTTAATTTTCACAATTAAGAAATCGCAAACGGCAACAATGATGCATGTGGCCGTATCTTTCTTGGATGTGGAGATGAAATTCACATCGGAGGGACTGATGTCCACCTTGCACTCGGAACCTACAGACAAGAATAATGCTCCACATTTCCGGAGTTACTATTCTAGAAGCCTCAAAAACAATCTGCCATATGGACAATTTTTAAGAGTCAGGAGAAATTGTTCAAAAATAGAGGATTTTGACTTACATGCCGAAGCCTTGTTTAGCAAACTTGAGGAGAGAGAATACCCTCTGAAGCTGCTCAGACATTCATTAAAAAGAGCCCGCTAGACACCCAGAGACCACTTGCTGACCAAAAAATGTAAACCACATACACAACGCATCGTTTGTGTTTACACATTTTGACCACATACCCAGCCAGTCAAAAAGATCATTCGCAATAATTGGCATTTGGTGGAGGGGGCCATTCCCGATGAAGGACCACCACTATTTGCCCTGAACAAGAATCAGAGTATTGGTCAACAGATCACCAGCACCTCTACAGCCCATAAAATAGAAACAGCCAATCAGCGCACCCTTTCAAATCTCCAACCAGTGCAAGGTCACCATAAGTGTGAATCATGCTCAGCATGTGGTGCAACTATAGAAGGAACCCTGTTCACGGATGGCAAAACATGTTGGTGACACAATGATTTTACAAATTGTAAATCGAAAAACGTAGTTTATGGGATCATTTGTCCATGCAATAAGGTGTATATCGGCAAAACAAGCCAGGAGGTACGAAAACGGATAATTTAACATCAGTCTAGAGTCAAGAATAAAACAGCATCCGCCCCCCTGGTGGACAACTTCATTGAAATGAATCATACCCAACATGATTTTAAATCGACAGTACTGGCTGTAATCAAACCTTCAACCAGGGGTGGGGACCTGGCTCTGCAGTTGTCCCAAAAAGAGGCATTCTTCATAATCAAATTCAACACCGCCATTCGGGGCCTTAATGTACTGTCAGAAATCAGCCATATGAAGCTAAAACAACAGCACCCAGAAAACACTGGGGCGGATACTCCAGTTCACAGCTTTCTGTTTGGCACTCAACATCATGAAAGACATGCGGCGCGCATTCCTTTGGAGCCTGAGTCTTCGAAGACACGCTGACTAATTGGAGCTGCCGTGGAGCTATAAATCCTTTGGAACAAAGCAGGCAAGTTCTCGCATTCGAGTGTCGATGATGGGCTTAGCGGCGTACTTCAGCAATTACCCAGTAGCAGTTCAAAACAAGCATTTGCAATGCAATAGATCTCGCATTTGAGAGAGTTAGAGTTATTGGTGTTGTAAATTATGATGTCTTTTACCCATATGTTTTGGTTTCGAGTAGATGTATGTGGTGTGGAGTAGAAATATGTGGGTTGGATTGTAATTGTTAGTTGTGGAATTGTGTGGTGTGGATTGGATAGGATTTGTGTAGTGGAATTATGTGGCATGGTGTGTACTGGAATTATGTGGAGTGGTATTATATGTTATGGAGTGTAATTAGGTGGATTGGTATTTTGAGGTTTGATGTGGAATTCTGCGGTTTGGATTGGATGTATGTGGTGTGTTGTGCAATTGTGTTGTTGAGTTATGACTTTGTATTTGAATTATGTGGTCCAGAATGGATATGTGTAGAGTAGAATTGTGTAGTGAGGAAGTGTATTCCGTTTATTGTAATTATGCTGATTGAAATTATGTGGTATAGTGTGGAGTGTATTTGTGTGGAGTGTGTTACCAAGTTTTAAAATGAGGAAACAATTACAATGAAAGGTGGCCTTTGTTTGTGCACACATTCCCCCCCGAAAAATATTTGCTTCGACTAAAAAATGTCAGAAAAGCACAACTAAAGTGTGTGAGATATGCTAGACTGAGAAGGACTCTTCCCATTCTGTGAAGTGGAGGAAGGGGCATAAATTGCATTACACAACTGTGTCCAATGAAACTAAAACCTCAATGAAAAGTTACCGAGCACATGAAAGAGGTTTTCCGGGAGGCTAGAGCCTATAATTATTTTCCTGTAGCTTCGTTAATGCTGGTTGTTAGACCTGGCATCTTCGCGTGAGTCTCCCTTCCACTTTTTTCTGATGTGCCTCATGTGTTTTGCTGGTGTTAGCTGCTCAGGGCACTGTGCCACTGCCAATCAGTGCCACAGTGCAAGTGCTCCCTATGAAAAGCGTATACATTGATTGGTTTCCATGATTGGCTTATTGGATTTACTGTCAGACCCCAGTAAAGTGCACCAGGAGTGCCAGGGCTTCTAAATACAAATGCTGCTAGTGGGCCTGCAGCACTGGTTGTGCCACCCACAGAAGCAGCCCTTAAAAGTGTGTCTAAGGTCTGCCATTGCAGAACCTGCGTGCAGTCTGGTACTGTCATGCTGACTGCGCAAGTGCACCTATTTGCCAGTCCCTAAAGCTTCCCTTAACTTCATATTAGTGACCCCTATGGTAGGCCCAAGGGCAGGCTGCATTGTAAGCATAAGGTAGGACAAGCCCTGATGTGTGTGGCATGTCCTAATAGTGAATTACAGCCATTTTCGTTTTTCACTATTGTAAGGCTACCTGTTCTCATTGGCCAGAATGGGCTGCTGGAATTATTACACTCTATAATCCCAGCAGGCTCAGGCAACATGGTAGAAAGTCAAGTTTAGTATGCCTGAACTCAGAATAATAAAATACATCTTTTCGGAAAGTTTATTTTAATATCCTGTGTTTGCAAATACTACTTTTAGAAAGTTAGTATTTGCTTGCCTAACCATTTCAGCCCGCCTCTGCTAGGATGTGTATCTGCTGTCTGGTTTCTGTGAGTGACAGGGCTGGGGAAGACAGGTGGTGAATAGAGGGATTACACCAGGATGGGTGGGGGGAGTGCCCCTTGACTCTGAATAGGGCTGTGCTCTGCCACCTGAATACTGGCTCCGGCCCCTGGGGAGTGTCTGATGTCTCTGCCCTGTACCTTGTGAAGAGAGAGGGGAAGACTGTCAACAGAGTACTCCTGGACTGTACTTGTCACTACAATGCTGACTCCACCTCCTGCGGAGTGTCTTATGTGCCTGCCCTGCTCACTGAAAGGAGAAGCCAGAGCTTGCAAAACAAAGTGCTCAGGGCCTGGACTGGATTAGGCAAAGGCCCCCCTGGCCTGCAAGAACAAAAGAAATGTTGTATAAAAGTAGGATCCCTGCTCCTAAGAAATCAGATCCTGCTTGTGAACCAAGAAGACACCTCTTCCCGAGGGGAAGTAACCGGTAAAGCTGAAGGAGGAAGACTGTCCCTATCCTGGGGGACTGGCCTGCAGTGGTTGCCTTGCTGTCAAAGGAGAGGAAGAAACCTACAAAGACTTATTGCTTTCCAAAGATTTGCTTTATTTTCCTAAAAAGAACGTGTGCTTCAGAAGCGATCTCCAAGGGCTTGGAATCGAGCTTGCCCCCTGAACTGAGCCCCGGGACCATTGGGCTCATCCTGCCTTCGCCCGTCTGCTGCTGGTCTACTGTGTTTCCCCCTCGCCAGAGCTGTGACCTTTGATGCGCCTCGCCCCCTCCTTGGGCCATTACGTCTGGTGCCTGGCCGCCCCTGCCTTGTGAAAGCCCTGCTCGAGTCCGAGCCGCTCTCTCTATGCTTCACTGGGCCGCCCGCACTCCGTTCACCTTGCCCGCTTGGAGCGCGCTGTGCGAATAGCACCCCTCCCGCCGGAATTCCCTTCAAGTGCTACCTCGAGCCTCTGACGGTGCGTACGTTCGGGACATACCCAGCCGCCCCGCTCCGCACCCTTGAGACTCGCTGGGCTGCGCCGCACCCTGTCAGCCTCTCTGTACGCTGCGTACGGAGAGCCCTGTGCCGTGCCTGCCTCGCCTTTGCAAAAACAGCCCTCCAGCCGACCCGAAGGTACGCCTCGAACCATCACGCGTACGATAGGAGTACGCCTCACACGCCTGACAGACGCCTCGCCACGTGAGACGCATACAGCCCCGGACCGCCCGCATCTCTCCTCACAGTCCCGCTCACCCGCCTCGCACCTCGAGGCTGTCTATGAGCCGGGCTACCACGTGGAGAACCGCCGACTCCGTCCCGGGCCCGCCATCACCTGTGGCCGCATCTATATGCCGCGAACTTCAATATAAAGGTACTGTGCAACTCGAACCGAGTCAACTGTTCACATCGGACCAGGGTACGCAACGTTTGCTTCTCTCACTTTTGAACGCACGAACGGGTCGCACAGCCAGCGCGAAACGCACAGGACCCGCAGTTAAGCATTTGTAACGAACTTTAAAGAACTCTTGCCTACAAAAGTACTGGGACCTCATTATAAAATCGTTATTATGGTCTTGTAATTTAACCCTGCATAAAAAATATATTTTTTACATAAAGCATACGTATTTGTATACATAACTACGCCTGGTGTCCATTTGTGGTGGGTCATTTAAATTACTGTGTCTGATCATAAATGCTTAACTAACTAACGCCCTGAAGTTTAACCTTGTCTGCTCGCGCCACGCAACCTAGAGGGTGAGTAGGGATTATTCTAAGGAGTGAGTCCCTTGCCCTGATTAGAGGAGAGGGTCCCTGTTTGTCACAAGTGCATACCTGTGCCAACCAGAGACTCCCAAATCTAACATTGGCGGCAGTGGTGAGGATTGCGAATTTGCATTTAAGATACACATACAGTAAATATTGATCACCACGTACTGAGTGCAGACCTATAACGCAGCCACAGACTTATTGATTTTAGTATTTTTTTTGCTGAGAAAACTCCATTCTATTTTTGAGCATGCCTGGTTCACTCCCTGCGGATAGGGGAGCCTCTGTGATCTCTGAAGTAGATGACATAGATTGGGGAGTAGAAGGACTTGAGAGTTACAAGATGGAGCAGTTAAGAGGCTTTTGCGCAAAGTTCAGAATCTCCCAATCAGGATGTAAAGTTAAGGCCCAGCTGATAAAGGCACTGAGGGCCTGGAAGGAATCAAGGGCACCAGAGAATGTGGTGGAAGTAGAACCAACGGAAAGCATTGTTGATCTTGGCAGAGTCTTGTCACCAGAGGAGCTGGCAGATAGGAAGGCAGCCAGGCCACACGAAATGGAGTTGGCAAGATTGAAAATCAATGGGTAACTGGAGTTGGAGAGTAAAAAAGATGGCTCTGGAAGAAAGGAAAATTCAGATGGAGCATGAGATGAAAATGAGGGAGATGGATCTGAGAGTACCTAATCCCTCTGGTGGCAGCACAATGCCAGTGCAGATAGAGTCAAGGGTGTACATGCCCAAGGATGTGGTAAAGGAGTATTTTAAGAATGATGGCATTGGGCTACATGGCATTGGGCGATACAACTACTAATCTCAGAGCACTCCTGAGGCGGAAAGCCGGGAGTTAGGCCCCCGACCCTCATTTTTAAAGCTTTTAAAAATTGTATTGCACAGATTGACTGTTTTTAGAAAAATTGTATTTTTAGCTGCCTAATTTGCACAGCCTCACCTCCCCGCCTGGGACACTTGGGGCGCTTGGTCCCTCTGGGTACAGTATTCCGAGGGCCTATTTAGGGCCACACTCGGTGTCATAGAGGTTCCCGAAGGGCGACGACTTTGGCCGCCATCTTTGGGAGGATTGTAAGGTCAGCGCTCTAGCGGCCGGGCGAATTACGGCCCGAGCGCTTAAAAGGAAAGCCACGAGAGCGAGAAGCCTTAACGATACAACTACTAATCTCAGAGCACTCCTGAGGCGGAAAGCTGGGAGTTAGGCCCCAGACCCTCATTTTTAAAGCTTTTAAAAATTGTATTGCACAGATTGACTGTTTTTAGAAAAATTGTATTTTTAGCTGCCTAATTTGCACAGCCTCACCTCCCCGCCTGGGACACTTGGGGCGCTTGGTCCCTCTGGGTACAGCATTCCGAGGGCCGATTTAGGGCCACACTCGGTGTCATAGAGGCTCCCGAAGGGCGACGACTTTGGCCGCCATCTTTGGGAGGATTGTAAGGTCAGCGCTCTAGCGGCCGGGCGAATTACGGCCCGGGCGCTATAAAATGAAGGCTATTTCCCGTCCGTGCAGTGGGCGGGCGCAGCGGGCGCGCCGATGGCGCGCCAGAGTTGCGCCAGAGGCAAGCCCGTCTGGGCCCGTCCGGGCCAGACCGGGCCTAGGGCCACCCACTATGCCCGTTGCTCCACTGGGACTTACTGAACTCACAAGGGAGCAACTACTGGCGCTACGACACCACGGGGACCCAGGGTGCCATCAGCGGGACTGGACGGTCGCCCCATTTTGCCGCTGCCGACTCTGCCCTGATCATACTTCTGTGGGGACTAACGATTATAAGACGGGCCGAGTCCTGAGGTTGGCATTACTTAACTGTAGATCTCTGCCAAAACATTCGGTAGAGATCAACTTGCTGATCGAAGACAGTAACCTCGATCTGCTTTTCCTCACGGAAACTTGGCTATCTCCCCACACAGATTTTGATATTATCTCTGCCCTACCCAGCGGTTTTAACATTCAGACGCAGAATAGAAAGGAAGGGAAAGGTGGTGGTCTCGCTTTAATTTACAGAGAATCCCTGACATGTAGATTAGAGGAAGGCGGGATCTCAGACACAGAGAGCACAGCCTTCAATATCCATCTAACACCTACGTCTTCCCTCTTGGGATTCCTCATCTACCGCCCACCGGGTAGCTTAAAACTTTTTGCTGATTCCCTAGTAGAATCCACTCTAGCAGCAGCAGCCCGGGCCTCGAATTTTCTGGTTCTAGGAGATCTGAACCTGCACTTTGACGATCTCAGCGACAAAGCAGCTGCTGATCTTATCTCAAACTTTAAAACCTTTGAATTAGATCTTTTAAATAAGGAATCTACTCACAATAAAGGCCACTTATTGGATCCCATCTTTTCAAACATACCCCAGCTGATGGTTGAATCCCCTTTGCCCCTACCTTGGTCTGACCATTTTTTAGTTCCGTTCTCCTGGGAAATCCATCCTGAAAAGATTAGGGCCACCTGTCCTCGTATACTTCAAAGAGACTGGCCGAGGCTATCTGTGGAAGATTTGATCTCAGCCCTTGAACAATCTACCCCTGAAGCAGAACCTGATGTACTGCAAGCAGATGTAAACTTCAACAACTGGCTTACGAATTCCCTGAACACGGTTCTGCCTCTCAAGTTGAATACAAAAAAGAGCAGCACTTTTAAATCCCCTTGGTTTACGACTGAACTAAGAGATCTCAGAATAACCTGTAAAATATTAGAACGTAAGTGGAGGAAAGATTGGACACCCAATAGTAAAACCTCCTATCAGGCGGCTCTGAGACTCTATAAAACCGCACGGCAGAAATCTAAGGCAGATTTCTTTGAGGACAAAATTAAAGCGTCTGCTAACTCCTCCAGGGAAACGTTTAAAATTGTCAAGCAGCTGCTAAAAATTCCAGCTCCTATAACCACGTATAAGGACCCCGAATTAAGATGTGAGCAGCTAGCGGTGTTCTTTGACGGCAAAATTCAAAAAATTCTTGACAGCCTTCCCCAAGTGCCCGCTATACTACCGTTAGAAGCCCCCCTCCTAGTTCCCTCCAGCCCCCAACTCAAGGTGTTCAGCAGCATTACTAGGGAGGACTTCTGTAAAACACTATCCATCATAAAAAGTGGCTCTCCATCCGACCCAGCCCCTATGCACATCCTCAAACAAATTTTGAGTACGATTTCATTAACAGCCACAGAACTGTTAAACACCTCATTTGCCATGGGCATAGTCCCCCCGAGCAGGAAACAAGCCAAAATTAAAACGCTCCTTAAGAAACCAGGTCTAGACCCCTCAGACCTGACCAATTTCCGCCCGATCTCCTTGCTTCCGGGAATGGGCAAGGTGGCCGAGAAGGTGGTGAATAGGCAGCTCTCAGAGTACCTGGAGAAGAACGGTCTTCTCAGTGACTCCCAGACTGGCTTTCGCCCCGGCCAGAGTACAGACACTGCCCTTATCGTAGCTACGGAAGAGGCAAGATGCATCTTGGATTCAGGGGGATCAGCAGCCCTGATCCTCCTGGACCTAAGCGCTGCATTTGATACCGTTGATCATGAATCCCTGGTCCAGCGCCTCGCCAAATTGGGCATCACTGGGTCAGCCCTCAGATGGCTGGAATCCTTCCTGGATAAAAGATCTTTTAGGATCTGGGAAAATGGTTCGATGTCCAAACCCACTCCCCTCCAGTGTGGGGTCCCTCAGGGCTCCTCCCTGAGCCCCACACTGTTCAATGTTTATATGGCCCCGTTAGAGGAGGTAGTAGCCCCCTTCGGGATCAAATCCATTAGCTACGCAGACGACACCCAACTTATCGTCTCGCTGTCACAACAAAGGGGATGTCCATCCGACCTCTCAAGATGCCTGACTGCTATTTCCTCCTGGATGACTGACTCTAAACTTAAACTTAATGGAGCTAAGACCGAGATTATGGTCATGGGTCATCCACTCGCATCCCTGTCCCCTGAGCACTGGCCCCCCTGTATGGGGGACTTACCACTGCCCAAGGAGAATGTCAAAAGTCTTGGGGTCTGGTTCGAACCCCAATTAACATTCAAGACCCATGCGCAGAAAGTGGCAGGAGGGTGCTTTGGATTACTGCGTGCTGCACGGAAGGTCCTCCCCCTTTTGCCCTTTGAATCAAGAAATCTCCTAATCCAGGGCCTAATTTTGTCCAGACTGGATTACGGCAACGCCCTCCTCCTGGCGGCACCTCAGACCTCGATCAATATCTTGCAGCGAGTACAGAACGCTGCAGCCAGGTTACTTATGGGGGCACCCAGAAGGGCGTCAGCCAAACCATTGCTCAGAGCCCTGCACTGGCTCCCAATTCAGGAGCGAATCTCCTTCAAGTCACTCTGCATTGCCTTTAAATCCCTGCAAGGTAATGGCCCTCCGGCCCTGAGGGGTCTGATCTGCCCATACAAGCCGGCGCTGGCCCTTCGGTCCGAAGGAGAAAATCTGGCCATCATACCCAGAGTGAGGAAAGCTCGTACTGGAGGTCGCCGGTTCTCACTGAATGTAGCAAAATAATGGAATGCCCTTCCTAGGGACCTACGGATGGAACCCTCCTACTTGAAATTTAGGAAAACACTTAAAACCCTTCTGTTCCCTAAGGCTCCCTAATTTCTTTCCTCTTGTGTTCTGTTACCAGTGTATCAGCGCTGGGACGCCCTTGGGCAGCCATGCGCTTTATAAACCCAATTTCATTTCATTTTATTTCATTTCATTTCATTGGGCAGTGGTTCAAGGCCTATGAGGTAGCCATGTCTTCCCACCGGGTCCCTGAGAGAGATTGGGGAGCAGGGTTGTGGGGACGGTTCCTTAGCGAGGGGCGGGACACACTGCTAGATTTACCCTCTAAAGTTTATAACTCCTATCCCCACATGAAGGAAGCTTTGATGGCTAGGTATGAGGTAACTCCTGAATTATATAGACAGAGGTTCAGGGGGTGCACAAAGATTCCTGGGGGTACCTATGTTGAGTATGTAACTTTTTTTAGATGGTTGTGTGAAGGGTAGCAAAGTGAATGATTTTCAAGGGCTTCTTGATTTAATGGCATGGGAGCACTTGTCTAGTAATTGTTTTCCTGAGCTACGCCAGCACCTGATTGATAGCAAGCTGACTAACCCTAGGAAGCTTGCTGAGGAGGCGGACCGCTGGCTCAGCACCAGGGTCCACAAGGGTCAAGTGGGAGACTCAGCCAAGGGTGGGCAGGGTCCCCAGCAGAAGAGTGGGGGGACAAGGGTAAACAGAGGGAGTTTCAGAAGGGGCCCCAAAGTAGTCCCCAAGGGAACCATGGGAAAGGTTCTCAACCTCTCACACCCCCGAAACAGACCGGGCCCGACAGGTACTCCTGTTGAAAGAGGGCCCATAAAGTTTGGTGAACTGGGTCATTTTGCCAATGATCTCAAGTGTCGCCTGTTTGGCAAACCAGCACCCACTGGTGCTCCTCCCCGGCAGATGGTTAGTGTAGCCTTTGGGGAGGAGGTAGAAGTCCAAGGTGGGTGGGACCCTGTTCAGATGACCCTAGTCTCTTTAGGAGACAGCGAGATGGTCCCTGAGAACTACCTGCCCTCCAACACTAATAAATAAGGGCAGGTGGGGACCATCAACGGAAAGAAGGCGGCGGCTCTTAGAGACACTTGAACCAGTGTGACTGCCGTCCGGCAGCACCTGGTGTCTCAAGAGCAGGTTGCACCCCATGCATACTGCCGGGTTGTTAACGCTGACAACTCTGAGAGCCAGTGTCCAATGGCTCAGGTTCCCTTTGAGCGGGAGGGGTCTCTGGTACTCTTCAGGTTGCTGTGAGAACTTCCATGCCTGTAGACTGTTTGATAAGGAATGACTTGGAGAGCTCCCCTTGGGAAAAGGTGGAGAAGACAACTCACCTGAGGATGGTGGGTTTACCTGACTGGGCGTGCGTGACCACCCGATCAATGGCAGCGAGTAGGGGTGCTCAAGAGGTCCTGGAGCCTGAGGGAGAGGCCCAGGAACCGGCCTTGGAGAGAAGGTGAAGGAGGCGCGGGAAACCGGCCCTGAAGTTCCCACGGCCCAGGAGGAAGCAGACCTTGAGGGGGATGCCCTGGAGCCCACCGGGGAACAGATAGCTGAACTGGGGGACCTGCCTGAGCTGACCTATTGGTAGCAAGAAGGAGGCCCCTCCACGGAGGAATTCTGCAGGGAGCAGAAAGAATGCCCCTTCTCTCGTGGGTGTGCGGCAGCAGGCTGCAGACCAGGCCAATGGTGATCAGTCTGGATCATATTTCATTTATTGGGAGAATGACCTCCTGTATTCATAGCCTAAGGTTGCAGAACCTGGGTCAGCCCGTGGTGGTACCCCAGAAGTTCAGATCCTTCCTACTGGGGCTGGCTCACGATGTGCCATGTGCCATTAGCAGGGCATTTGGGGCAGGACAAGACCTATGAAAGTCTTGTCACCCACTTTTATTGGCCCCAAATGCACAGGAACTCAGATGCTCACTGTAGGTCCTGCCAGATTTGCCAGGCAAGTGGTAAGAGTGGGAGGAAGAGTGGGAGGAAGCAAAAGGCTCCTCTCCAGCCATTCCCTGTAGTCAGTACCCCATTCCAGTGAGTGGGGATTGACGTTGTGGGGCCACTGGACCCCAGGACAGCCAAGGGCAACAGGTTTATCCTGGTCCTGGTGGATCATGTCACCTGGTACCCTGAAGCCATCCCTCTGAGGACAGTGACGGCCCCCATGGTGGGACGGGCATTGATGGGAATTTTCTCCAGAGTGGGATTCCCTCTATAGGTGGTGTCTGACAGGGGCACCAATTTCATATCCAAATATATGAAATCCCTTTGGCAAGAGTGTGGTGTAACCTACAAATTCTAACCTCTGGATGAGGCGGGCACAAATCACTAACTGTGGTACCCAATGATAACTGCCAAAAACTACAATGTGGGGCGGAAAAACAATATACACCGCAAAACCGAATTAACATTGAGTTTTTTGAGGGGACCACAGTACTTTTTACCAATGGTTTAGTATTGTAACTAGTGTCCATTTTTCTTTGATAAACTATCTACTAAACTTGGGGAAGTAAATGGACATTTATTCCTCCTCCCTACCTCCTGATCATTCAGTCAGTAACCTACAAATTCACCACACCTTACCACCCCCAAGGAAATGGGTTGGTTGAGAGATTCAACCAAACCCTAAAAGGCATGATTATGGGTCTTGAGGAACCCTTGAGGTGTAAGTGGGACGTCCTCTTGCCATGCCTTCTCTTTGCATACCGTGAGGTGCCACAGAAGTCTCTAGGTTTCAGCCCCTTTGAGCTCCTGTATGGTCACCCAGTCAGAGGACCTCTGAGTCTGGTCAAAGAAGGCTGGGAGCAATCTCCCAGGAAACCTCCCTAGAATGTATACAGTTACATGCTGGCCTTTATGAACCAGACTCAGGGTTTCAGGAAACTTGCTGAGGCAAACCTGGAAGCCAGCCAGGAGGAAATGAAGCGGTGGTACGACCAGAATGCCACTCTGGTCAGAAGGTGTGGGTCTTGGCCCCAGTGGAGCCTTGTGCACTTCAGGATAAGTGGACAGGCCCCTTTGAGGTTGTGGAGCGCAAGAGTCCTGTCACATACTTGGTGGACTTGCAGTCTCCCAGGAACCCCTAGAGGGTTCTACATGTCAACCGCCTTAAGCCCCACTTAGAGAGGTCCGAAGTGGGCATGCTGTTGGCAACAGATGATGGAATGGAGGAGGATACAGAGCCTCTTCCTGACCTCCTGGAAGCCACAGAGCAAGATGGGTCAGTGGATGAAGTTAACCTCTCACCCGCCCTGACCCCTGAACAACAGAATGACTACCGCCAGTAGCTGGGACAGTTCTCTGACCTGTTTTCCCTGGTCCCTAGTATCCCTGATTGGTGGGTCCATGATGTAGATACAGGGGACAGTTCACCTGTGAAGCACAAGGCTTACAGGGTGACTAACAGGGTCAGAGCCTGCATCAAAGAGGAGGTCTCAAAGATGCGTGCTCTTGGGGTGATTGAGTCCTCCAGCAGTCCTTGGGCCAGCCCAGTGGTCTTGGTCCCGAAGGCTGCAGCGCCGGGTGCCACACCCGAACTCCAGTTCTGTGTGGACTACAGAGGACTCAATTCAGTCACCAAGACAGACGCGCACCCCATCCCCAGAGCTGATGAGCTCATTGATCGGTTAGGGGCTGCATGGTACCTCAGCACGTTTGATTTAACGTCTGGGTACGGGCAGATCACCTTGTCTGATGGGGCCAAAGAGAGGTCAGCATTCTCCACATCAGATGGGCATTTCCAGTTCTGGATTATGCCATTTGGGATGAAGAATGCCCCTGCCACCTTCCAGAGGTTGGTCAACCAGGTGTTGGTTGGGCTGGAGGAATTCAGTGCCGCCTACCTGGATGACATAGCAGTGGTCAGTGTCACATGGGAAGAACATCTGCGCCACCTCTGGGAAGTGTTGATGGCACTGCGCAAGGCAGGCCTCACGATCAAGGCGAGTAAGTGCCAGATCGGGCAGGGTTCCGTGGTGTACTTGGGACACCAAGTGGGGAGCGGCCAGGTGGCGCCTCACCAACCCAAGATTGTAACCATCCTGGCTTGGGAGCCCCCCAGAAACCCAGACAGAGGTGAGGGCCTTTCTAGGACTCACTGGGTACTACAGGAGGTTTGTCAAGGGGTATGGCAACATTGTTGCACCCGTGACCGAGCTGACTTCTAAGAAGCAGCCCAGGAAAGTGATCTGGACTGACACCTGTCGGAAAGCTTTTGACACCCTGAAGACTGCCATGTGCACGGCGCCCGTGGTCCTGGCTCCTGACTTCTCCAAAGAGTTCCTAGTGCAAACAGATGCTTCAGAGCATGGTGTAGGAGCTGTTCTCTCACAGATGACTGAGGAGGGCTGGGACCAACCTGTAGCCTTCAACAGTAGGAGGTTACTTCCACGGGAACAGAGGTGGAGTGCAATTGAGCGAGAAGCATTTGCTGTGGTCTGGGAATTGAAGAAGCTAAGACCCTACTTGTTTTGTTCTCACTTCCAGGTTCAGACAGACCACAGGCCCCTCATATGGTTGATGCAAATGAGGGGTGAGAACCCAAAACTGTTGAGGTGGTCCATTTCCCTACAGGGTATGGACTTCACGGTGGAACATCGCCCTAGCACAGATCACGCCAATGCTGACGGTCTGTCCAGATGTTTCTGCCTTAGTGATGAGGAACTCCCTGGGGTAGGCTAGTTCTCCCCACATTTCAGCTGAAGGGGACACGTGTTAGACCTGGCACCTTGGCGTGAGTCTCCCTTCCAATTTTTGCTGATGTGCCTCATGTGTTTTGCTGGTGTTAGCTGCTCAGGGCACTGTGCCACTGCCAATCAGTGCCACAGTGCAAGTGCTCCCTATGAAAAGCGTATACATTTATTGGTTATCATGATTGGCTTATTTGGTTTACTGTCAGACCCCAGTAAAGTGCACCAGGAGTGCCAGGGCTTGAAAATACAATTGCTGCTAGTGGGCCTGCAGCGCTGGTTGTGCCACCCACAGAAGCGGGCCCTTAAAAATGTGTCTAAGGTCTGCCATTGCAGAACCTGCATGCAGTCTGTTACTGTTATGCTGACTGTGCAAGTACACCTAATAGCCAGTCCCTAAACCTTCCCTTAACTTCATATTAGTCTCCCCTATGGTAGGCCCAAGGGCAGGGTGCTTTGTAAGCATAAGGTAGGATATGATGTGTGTGGCATGTACTAATAGTGAATTACAGCCATTTTCGTTTTTCACTATTGTAAGGCTACCTGTTCTCATAGGCCAGAATGGGCTGCTCAAATTATTACACTCTATAATCCCAGCTGGCTCAGGGAACATGGTAGAAAGTCAAGTTTAGTATGACTGAACTCAGAATAATAAAATACATATTTTAGGAAAGTTTATTTTAACATCCTGTGTTTGCAAATACTACTTTTAGAAAGTTAGTATTTGCTTGCCTAACCATTTCAGCCCGCCTCTGCTAGGATGTGTGTCTGCTGTCTGGTTTCTGTGAGTGACAGAGCTGGGGATGACAGGTGGTGAATAGAGGGATTACACCAGGATGGGTGAGGGGAGTGCCCCTTGACTCTGAATAGGGCTGTGCTCTGCCACCTGAATACTGGACTCGCCCCCTGGGGAGCGTCTGATGTCTCTGCCCTGCACCTTATGAAGAGGGAGGGGAAGACTTGCTTTATTTTCCTAAAAAAATAACTTGTGCTTCAGAAGCGATCTCCAAGGGCTTGGAATCGAGCATGCCCCCCGAACTGAGCCCCGGGACCATTGGGCTCATCCTGCCTTCGCCCGTCTGCTGTTGGTCTACTGTGTTTCCCCCTCGCCGGAGCTGTGACCTGTGATGCGCCTCGCCCCCTCCTTGGGCCGTGACGTCTGGTGCCTGGCCGCCCCTGCCGTGTGAGAGCCCCGCTTGAGTCCGAGCCGCTCTCTCTACGCTTCACTAGGCCGCCCGCACCCCATTCACCTCGCCCGCTTGAAGCGCGCTGTGCGCATCGTACCCCTCCCGCCGGAATTCCCTTCAAGTGCTGCCTCGGACGGTGCATTCGTTCAAGACGTACCCAGCCGCCCCGCTCCGCACCCTATAGACTCGCTGGGCCGTGCCGCACGCTGTCAGCCTCTCTGTACGATGCGTGCCGTGTGCCGCGCCTGCCCCGCCTTTGCAAACACAGCCCCCAGCCGACCCGAAGGTACGACTCGAACCATCACGCGTACGGAAGGATTACGCCTCACACGCCTGACAGACGCTTCACCCCCTGAGACGCATACAGCCCTGGACCGCCCGCACCTCTCCTCACAGTCCCGCTTACCCGAGCCGCTCACTATGAGCCGGGCTGCCACGTAAGAACCGCTGATAGAGTGTGCAGGTCACCCGACTAATAAATCTACCATATGCACACTTGGGCCCATAAATTTAAATACACCATGCCAAATATAATGGGGTAACCTACACTATACTACCAGTAACCCTAATTCCTATTTACTGTCTTACCAATCCAGGTCACGGGTATCTATGATCACAATTGGATCAGGGAGCTAGCTGAAAAAGATAAGCAGTCACCAAAATACAATAACATTTATAATATTTGCACTCTTTATAATAGCCACAGACTCAGGAAGTTTTGAAAACCTTTATCTAGTTATCGTCAAGGTCAGAAAGCAGAAAATTTACAGCCAGTAAACTATCAATAACCAAAATCATGAAAATTGTGTAACCATGCAGAAAACAGATTATGTCAACCATTTAGAATTGTCAAGGGAAGGTAACAATAGGGAACATGCTAATGAGAATTTTCAGAAATTAGACTTGGTATGGAGTGACTAAAGGACGGGGAAAAATAAGGAACATGCTAGAATGTCACAGTTTGAGTACCCCACAAGGTGGGTAAGGTAAATGAAACTTTAATTAGTCTATAGGGAATTTGAAGATACCATGTAGCTATAGGGAAGGTAAAAATGGAACACGCTACTGATTTAGAGCAATCACGTTAATTCGGCTAAAAGGAGGGTAAAGAAAGGAAAATCTATTTTTCATGAGTAGTACTTTACCAATGACTTAAAGGATGGGAAGAAAATGGAACATACTAATAAAACAGCTAAAATGTAAGACTTTATTTATTGGTCAGCATAGGGAGGGTAAGAGAAGGAACAATTTTGCACCTAAGACTTTAGCAGTTCAGAAAGCAAAAAGAGAACGTAAGTGTATTTCCCTCACAGATATATATTTACCTAGAATGGTGTGGAGACCAGCCCTGGCCACGGGTCAGTTAAGGATAGTAGGAACCCCAAGGAAATGCAGTCGCCAGTAGGCCAGCAGGTGCAGAATGGAAACCAAGGACAGGAAAACCCGATTAGGATCAGGACAGGACCACCAAGGTAAGACCAGCACCCTTTTCACCCTTTTATAAATCTGATTATTTAATTCTTCTAAGTCAAGCTCATCAACATTTCGTTTCACTCCTCTCTTGTTCACAGTGTATTTCTTTTGGTGTTTTCGACATTAACAGCAGCTTATTATGATGAATACTGTTATACCTATTCCCGCAATTGGCATCAGTACTTTACTTAAAAGACTTTTACCTAGGTTAGAAAACCAATGACCTACAGCAGAGAGACCATCAGTAAGTCTCTTCCATGCACTGTCAACCTCAAGTGGTTTGAGCTCTTTTTCCAAATTTGTAATGTTCCTCACATGCCCTTTGATTTCCACACTTTTGTCAGATATGTAAGTGCAACAATGTTGCGCGTTCAGCATTCTGCAGACTCCACCCTCTTTTGCTAATAACGTATCAAGAGCAAATCTGTTTTGTAAAAACATTGATCTGATCGCAACCATTTCGGTATTGACCATCAGGAAACCTCCAGCAGTGTCAGTTGATAACCGATCTACTACTGTTGACAATTTGCAAATTCTGTGTGTGTTCAGAGCCACTCCCACTGTAGGTATCATTGCACTAAAAATATCACCTACTATTTCACCAACACTTTCTCTTTTGCTACGTACTAAATCATTAGTTCTTTCAGTGCTTCCAGTGATTTTCCCCACATGGTATATCTTTGGGAAGACAATACCAAATTAACAGCTTCCATACCAATGGTCGGGCAATTTGAAATAAGCCTTGTTCCCACATATATAATAAATTCCAGGAAACACAGGCTCTGAACCATCTTTGAAACCCCAACCCCCAATTACCTTGTAATTGTGTTCGCATTCACTGGAACCAATAAAGATATTGTTATAATAACTAGTTCTTTCTCTTTTAAGACAAAGTTTCCCCTTCTTTTCGAAATCCAGCAACATGGCAGCATTAGCCCCACCATTTGAGGTGCTTTCTATGCTTTCAGCCCATTTAGGAACTTTCTGATTTTTGTCTTTTGCTTTCTTTTGGAAACTTTCTCTTCTTTTCTCTACCATATTTAGAAACATATTCTCTTTTTCGTGTAACGTACAGGTCAAGTTATCATTGTGTGCGTTATCTAGGTCTATTTTACCTACAGTTAGAAAATAATCATTCAGGTATTTTGCTACATCTCTTGTTGTATGTACAGGGTTTAGGTTTCTTCGCACAGGAAGTTCAGAAAATGTCACATCAAGGTTTGAGTAATAATACTGTAAAGTTCCTCTACTATAAAATAAACTAGTTAGTATACTACAGGAGATTCCATAGGTTAAGGGTAAGTGGTGATACGTCACACCTTCCGCAACCGAAGTGGGTAGCTTCATGCAGACATAACAGTTATCTATTTCCATAGCTTCTACATAATGTACTAACAGGTTTGCGAAAACATTTAAATGGGTTTTGTTCTTGATTTTGCTATAATGTAATCCTTCCTCATCTGGTGCTTCTCAATCTAATTTTGTTTGCTTAAGGCTAAGTGGCTTCTCTGGTGCATCTACTCTTTGTGGTGTATTTCTAGTGTGTGATTCTACAGTATCCTCTGGTAAGTGATTATTTGGGTACAGGTTCGGGTCTTTACTCATCATAGAAGGAATAGCTATTGTTAGTCTTATCCAAAGTATCAGTACTATTGCTACACTACAAAAACATACTTGGCAGCATGTTTTTAAACAACTTCGTCTCGGTCTCCCATTCACAGAAGAATCAGACATTTTGGCTTAAAAGAAGTTTCAACCCCTCTTTGTACCTTTGCACAGTTTGCTTACTCGAGTAACTTTCAGGTGGGTTTCGCTTCTCCTTCAGCCTCGTCAGTAATCAACTCTTCCTCACTTTTGTCACTTATTTCCAAATTCTCAAATTCTTCCAGGTCAAAGTAGGTCCACTCAGGGCTTTGATACTTGTTATTCAGTTTCTTTATACGGGCACTTCTTCTCTTTGGTTTTGTCACAGCTGGATCAGTTTGACTCGAGACCTCATTTATCTGTTCCGGCTCTTTGTTTATTGTCTTTAGTCGTAGTCTCAGTCTCTTTACAAATCTAGGCACTGAGTCACCTTTTCTGAGTCTCTTAACTGGCACTGTGTCTTGGCCTTCTTCAAACACTCTTTTGTTTTCGTTCAGTTGTGGCACATTTGTTTCTAGTTCGTCTTCAGTATTTAACCCTAACTGACTAGGTCCATGTCTTTCATCAGTTTCTTCTGCCTGGTCCCTAAACTGGCCTTGTTCAGGTGTATGCTGATTTTGGCTTTGGTCTGTATTGTTTTCTTCTTCCTGAACACAATTGTCTAGTTCTATCTGATCCTGTTCAAGCTCTTCGAACTCTTGATTTTCTTCCGCTTGAACTTCCACCTTAATTTCTATCTGTCCCTCTTCTGTCTCAGGAGTATTTGGCGGAGTGTCAATTACCTGTTCTTTCCCTATCTGGTCCTCCTCAGAATCAGATTTGATTTGGATTTCGATGACCTGAGTACCTTCTTCTTCACCTGTCTCGTACTCACTATCCCACTGTCTATCTAAATAGATTTGTCTTCTGGTGTCCACAGGATCTATAGTCAGGTCGACTATTGGGATCCAATCATCTTGACTGGAGCTCGGTTGTTCCTCTTCAGCTACTTCAGCACCGATATCTTGGGACCCCTCAGCTGCACAACCTTCAGCCTCAGTTTCTTCAGGTTCAGTCACTCTCTTCGTATAGCTGGCATGGATCCAGCGAGGTACTCCTGCACACTTCACAGCTGTGGTGGTTACTAGGATCAACTGTCGTGGCTTTCCTCACCTTGGTGCAAGGCAACTCTTCCGAGTATGTGTTTTTATTACAACCCAGTCACCAGGATTCAGGTCATGTGCTGCAGTGGTTGGCCTGGCGACAGCATCTCCCCCAACCAGGTGAGAGATAGAACGCACTTGGTCAGCCAGCTCTTTACAGTATTCTAGTACCAAATCTTCAGATATGCTTATCAGTTTGTATCCTGGCACCCATGCTTGCCGCATTGCTCTTCCCATCAGTATCTCATGGGGGCTCAAGCCCGTGTTCCGGTCTGGAATACTTCTGAGTCCCCACAAGTGGCAAAGCATCAGGCCAGTCCAATTGAGTGTATTCACACAATCTTGCTTTAATTGTGCCATTCAGTTGTTCCACCACTCCAGAAGCCTCTGGGCGATATGCACAGTGCAGTTTTTGCATGATTCTGAATGCTTCACAAATCTGTTTAATTATTTCATTTTGGAAATGACTTACTCTGTCTGATTCAATTGTGACTGGAAAACCGTACCTAGGTATGAGTTCCCTAAGTAATAATTTGGCTACCGTAATGCTGTCATTTCTACGTGCAGGGTAAGCTTCCACCCTCTTTGAAAATAGGCAGACAATGACAAGTAAGTATTTCATTCCTCGACAAGGGAGTAACTGAATAAAGTCTAGTTGTAGTCGAATAAAGGGGCCTTCCGCCTTTCCAATTTTCCCTGGTAACACTACAGTTTTCTTTCCAGGGTTAAATTGCTGACATACCAGACACCTCTGGCAGAGTGCCTATGCTATGTTTCTGAATTTCGAATTGAACCATGTTTGGCGAAACATGCGAATCATCGCGTCTCTTCCCAAATGTGTGTCTCCATGTATTAACCTAGCCATAGGAGCAAGCAGACAGTCTGGAAACACAGGCATACCATCCAGGTAAAAAATGACACCATCTTCCACCCTCCTCTGGCAACCAAAGTTTTTCCACCTTTGTTTTTCCTGTGGCTCTGCTGCTTCCTGAAGTCTCTCACTTCCTCCCATGTATTCACTCCCTCTAGCATCAAAAGTTGGCAGCTGTTTCAGTTTCCCCCGACCTTTATATTGATTGCTATTCGGTATCTTGCACAATGTTGGGCTAGCTGGTCAGCATATCGATTACCTGCTGTCACATATCCTTCATCACCAGATTTGTGAGCAGCACACTTGACCACAGCCAATTCTTTTGGTAACTGGATTGCTTCCAGTAAATTCTGCACATAATTTTCATTTCTGATAGGGGTGCCTGAAGAAGTCAGGAACTTCCTTTGCATCCATAACTGGCCAAAGTCATGCACAACCCCATAACCATATTGGCTATCAGTATATATGGTTATCTTCGAGTTCCTCCCAAATTTGCAAGCTTTTGTTAATGCAAAAAATTCATCTGCTTGTGCAGACTTGACTCCATGTAAGTAGGATGCTTCCACTGGACCTCCTAGAGTACACACTGAGTAGGCAGCACTTAGGCCACCTTCCTCATGTCTCATGCATGAGCCGTCTACAAACAGCTCATAATCTTCATCACTTAAAAGATTTTCTTTTATATCTGGTTGTGGTTTTGTACTAAACTCAGTCAAATCAATGCAATCATGTTCAGTTTCCTCCCTTACTTCTGCTGCACAGGAGCTAGGCAGTAAGGTAGCTGGGTTCAGAATATTACATCGGGAAATTGTCACGTTTCCTGCACCTACAAGGTTTCTCTCATACTTAGTCAGCCGACTAGGTGTGAGGTACTGGGTTTTAGTTCTTGTCAGCAAAATTACAACAGAATATGGAACATATACAGTTACTGGATGTCCCATCACAATGGACTCACTCTGTTCAAGACTCATGCAGGTCGCAGCTACAGCTTTCAGACATCCAGGTAATCCAGCTGCTACTGGGTCCAATGTGGAAGAAAAATATGCCACTGGATGTCGGGTCAAACCATGGATTTGGGTCTGGACTGAAAGTGCACAATTGTCTCGTGTGTCACAGAGCAGTGCAAAATCTTTTGAATAGTCAGGCATTCCTAATGCAGGAGCAGTACACACACATTCTCTCAATTTTACAAAAGCAATCATGCTTTCGTCATCCCATTCCACAGGATCTTTGGCTCCTTTCTTTGTCATTTTTATCAATGGTCTTGCTAGGACTGCAAATCCCACAATCCACTGACTACAGTATCCTACAACTCCTAGAAACATTCTGATGTATTTCTGGGTGTTTGGCAATTCCATGTTTCGAATTATTCTAGTTCTTTCTGTGGTAACTTTCCTGATACCTCTCTCTATCTGGTGCCCCAGATATTTTACTGATGAGGTACAGAATTGCAGCTTTTCTGGTGACACTTTATGTCCTCCTTCACCTAAATGGTTCAGTAAGGCAATGGTGTCAGTAACACAGTCTTTTCGACTCTTAGACGCCACCAAGAGGTCGTCTATGTATTGCACCAGGACTGATTTTCCGGTCAATACCAGAGTTTCAAGGCATTTTTTCAAAATTTGATTAAAGATCGAGGAACACGATTCCAGACATATACATGACTGTCGAATTCAAATGAGAAAAGAAATTTGCTGTCTGGATGCAATGGAATTGAAAAGAATGCATGACATAAGTCAATGACGGTGAACCATCCAGCATTCCACGGTATTTGGTATGGAATCACTGCAGGGTTTGGCACGACAGGACAGCAAGGAACCACTATTATATTTACCTTGCGCAGGTCCTGTACGACCCTGTATTTACCACTAGGTTTCTTGATGCCAATTATTGGTGAATTACAAGGACTGCTCAATACTTCTTGCAATATGCCTGCTTCTAGCAATCTTTTTATTTCAATAGCAACTTCTGCACTCATTTTGTACTGCTTTGTTTTTGGGTAGACTGCATCTTCTTTTATGGCTATTTTAATTGGGTCAACATTTGCCATTAATCCTACATCTTTTCCAGTAAAATCCCATACCTCTGGTTTCACTGTCTCTTGGAGTTCTTCAGGTAAGTCTCGTATTGTCAGTTTCTTAATTTTTGAATCGGGTCTTGCTAACATTAATTTGTATATTCCATCTTCATCAGGGGTCTGAATTTCAACGCCATTTGGAGTGCAAAAGATAGTGCAGTTCATTTTGCACAGCAAATCTCGTCCTAATATGTTTACAGGACTGGAATCACAAACAATAAATCTATGCATTTCTTTAAAATTCCCAATTTTAATCTCCATAGGTTCTGTAACTGGTGTACTAATTAGCTGATTAGAAATGCCCACTTCTTGGATCGCTTCTCCCGAGAGGGGTAGGTTTGGAACGTCTGCTGTTCTTACAGTAGAACGGGTAGCACCAGTGTCCAACAGAAAGTTGACGTCATTTCCTTCAACCTTTCCTTCTATGTATGGCCGTGACTGGTCCACCGGCAAGGAGGCGCCAAGCACGCACTCCTCGTCCTCCCCCCTCAGGCACCGTCAGTAGGTGTCATCACAGAGAAACGTGTCATTTAACAGAAATTGTGAAGTTGCTGCATTTCTATCCTCCCTTCCTTCCCAAACTTCAGTGTCTTCACTCTGTTGTGCTTTGCTCCTGTAATTTGGCCTAGGTGCACAAGGCAACTGATTCTGTTTTACCTGCTGCTGGGTCTTCCGTGGCGTTTCATTCTGCGTCTGTGGATTTAAATCATTAATTTGCACATTACCATTCTGTACAGTCTTACACTCGTCTCTCCAGTGACCTATTTTTCTGCACCCGTGACATGGGAACTTTTTTCGTGCCTCTTCTCTGCTCATTTTTACTCTGGGCTTTCCCCCACCCCCGGGGCCTTGACTCTGATTATTAGTCATTTTACTTAACTGCTGTTCCTGGTGTTCTGCTAATTTTACCTGTGCCCACATGACCTTTTCCTTTAACTCTTTCCGTTTATCTGCCAGCTCTTATTCGCAGTATTTGGCATACTTCAGGACTTCATCAATTGGTTTAGCTTGCCAGCAGATTTTATTGTCTTTAATCCATTGGGAAATCTCAGGCCTCAACCCTAACACAAATCGATAAATGAAGGGGGTCATGTCCTTATCTCAATGTTGTCCAGACCACTGTATGTCTTGAACACCTGTAACAGTCGTTCATAGTAAGAATGCACAGTTTCATCTCGATTCTGGGTAGTTCTGTCCATACGGGTCCACTCAGTTTCTTTTGCAGGTACATTTCCTTTCAGATACAACATTACCTGATCGTACTTCCTCATCACGTCCCCTGAAGGAGCCCCTGTCTTTGGGTCCCTCGCGAATTCCTCACTAGGCCAATCAACAGCAATTTTACATTCAGTCCATAAATCTACAGGAACTACAATGTCAAAGAACCCATCTAGATCTTTCAGGAGGCATTTTTGAACTTTCACAAATCTCTCGACCTGTCTATACCAGCCTACAGGTTTTTCTCGCAATTTTGGGAAGTCATTCGTAAAGGACACAATATCCTGTCGGGACCATGGAACATGTACATATCCTCGACCTGGTACTTCTCGCATCGGATATAATTTTTCTACCTTTTCTGCTTCTTTTAAAACATATTCAGATGTCATTTGCTTTGATCTACTATCTTCTTTTTTCTTGCCCCACCTGGCTTTCTATTTTTCTAAATCTCCCCATTTTTGTAACATGTTTAACAATTCTCTGATCTGTACCTTGTTCCCTGACACATTCATGTTTTCCAAATCTTTGTCTGAGAATTCTGCTCTGTAGGGTTTTTGCAAAACTTTAGATCGGCTAATGTCTATACCAATACTAGCTGCCGTGTCCATTAATTTCTCATGATACACTCTGGTATTCCGGGTAAGACTTTTACAAATGAATAGCAATTCCTCTTCGCTGAGGGTGTTTAGTCTGTCCAACCCACATTCCCAGCCATCAGTTCCTCTAATTCTATTCTCAGTTTGTATATATCCAATGGTTTTGGCTGAGGATTTGGTTTCTCTAATTCTCGGGTCCCTCTGTCTATTTCTTCAGGAGTCACTACCGTAGCACTTCTAGTACCTGAAGATGACTTAATTTGAACTTCTCGCGAAGTAAAAGGCGTGGTTTTTCTCTGTGAACTCCCTTCTGGTTCCCTTATTGGTAAGTCCATCAAGGAAATCACAGATTCGCATTCACTTGCCTGATCATCGACTATCAAGGGCTCTTTTCTCGGCTGTACCACAGATGGGGTTATGATTGGAGTTTTCGGACTACTTTGTTTATCCCTGTACAAAGGAACAACTGGTCCAATAGTTACTGGAATTGTCAAAGCTTCAGGACTTGTATTTAATTGGGAGATTTTCTGGATTAGTTCAGTTCTTTGCTTAATTAAAGCCTCTCCTTCTCTATCCTGTAGTACCTTTTCCATGGAGGTTTCATGTACTATCTGCGGAGTTAAGGTAGGATTATAATTCGGGGCAGTTGGGTGTGTCATACTCGGTCCCTGGCCATAATTAGGTTTCAGAAAGGGGTTGGGCTAGGTGGTCAGCATATTGATTACCTGCTGTCACATATCCTTCATCACCAGATTTGTGAGCAGCACACTTGACCACAGCCAATTCTTTTGGTAACTGGATTGCTTCCAGTAAATTCTGCACATAATTTCCATTTCTGATAGGGGTGCCTGAAGAAGTCAGGAACTTCCTTTGCATCCATAACTGGCCAAAGTCATGCACAACCCCATAACCATATTGGCTATCAGTATATATGGTTATCTTCGAGTTCCTCCCAAATTTGCAAGCTTTTGTTAATGCAACCAATTCTTCTACTTGTGCAGACTTGACTCCATGTAAGTAGGATGTTTCCACTGGACCTCCTAGAGTACACACTGAGTAGGCAGCACTTAGGCCACCTTCCTCATGTCTCATGCATGAGCCGTCTACAAACAGCTCATAATCTTCATCACTTAAAGGATTTTCTTTTATATCTGGTCGTGGTTTTGTACTAAACTCAGTCAAATCAATGCAATCATGTTCAGTTTCCTCCCTTACTTCAGCTGCACAGGAGCTAGGCAGTAAGGTAGCTGGGTTCAGAATATTACATCGGGAAATTGTCACGTTTCCTGCATCTACAAGGTTTCTCTCATACTTAGTCAGCCGACTAGGTGTGAGGTACTGGGTTTTAGTTCTTGTCAGCAAAATTACAACAGAATGTGGAACATATACAGTTACTGGATGTCCCATCACAATGGACTCACTCTGTTCAAGACTCATGCAGGTCGCAGCTACAGCTTTCAGACATCCAGGTAATCCAGCTGCTACTGGGTCCAATGTGGAAGAAAAATATGCCACTGGATGTCGGGTCACACCATGGATTTGGGTCTGGACTGAAAGTGCACAATTGTCTCGTGTGTCACAGAACAGTGCAAAATCTTTTGAATAGTCAGGCATTCCTAATGCAGGAGCAGTACACACACATTTTCTCAATTTTACAAAAGCAATCATGCTTTCGTCATCCCATTCCACAGGATCTTTGGCTCCTTTCTTTGTCATTTTTATCAATGGTCTTGCTAGGACTGCAAATCCCACAATCCACTGACTACAGTATCCTACAACTCCTAGAAACATTCTGATGTCTTTCTGGGTGTTTGGCAATTCCATGTTTCGAATTATTCTAGTTCTTTCTGTGGTAACTTTCCTGATACCTCTCTCTATCTGGTGCCCCAGATATTTTACTGATGAGGTACAGAAGTGCAGCTTTTCTGGTGACACTTTATGTCCTCCTTCACCTAAATGGTTCAGTAAGGCAATGGTGTCAGTAACACAGTATTTTCGACTCTTAGACGCCACCAAGAGGTCGTCTATGTATTGCACCAGGACTGATTTTCCAGGCAATACCAGAGTTTCAAGGCATTTTTTCAAAATTTGATTAAAGATCGAAGGGCTTTCCATGTACCCTTGAGGAACACGATTCCAGACATATACATGACTGTCGAATTCAAATGAGAAAAGAAATTTGCTGTCTGGATGCAATGGAATTGAAAAGAATGCATGACATAAGTCAATGACGGTGAACCATCCAGCATTCCACGGTATTTGGTATGGAATCACTGCAGGGTTTGGCACGACAGGACAGCAAGGAACCACTATTATATTTACCTTGCGCAGGTCCTGTACGACCCTGAATTTACCACTACTTTTCTTGATGCCAATTATTGGTGAATTACAAGGACTGCTCAATACTTCTTGTAATATGCCTGCTTCTAGCAATCTTTTTATTTCAATAGCAACTCCTGCTTTCACTTCTGCACTCATTTTGTACTGCTTTGTGTTTGGGTAGACTGCATCTTCTTTTATGGCTATTTTAATTGGGTCAACATTTGCCATTAATCCTACATCTTTTCCAGTAAAATCCCATACCTCTTGTTTCACTGTCTCTTGGAGTTCTTCAGGTAAGTCTTGTATTGTCAGTTTCTTAATTTTTGAATCGGGTCTTGCTAACATTAATTTGTATATTCCATCTTCATCAGGGGTCTGAATTTCAACGCCATTTGGAGTGCAAAAGATAGTGCAGTTCATTTTGCACAGCAAATCTCGTCCTAATAGGTTTACAGGACTGGAATCACAAACAATAAATCTAAGCATTTCTTTAAAATTCCCAATTTTAATCTCCATAGGTTCTGTAACTGGGGTACTAATTAGCTGATTAGAAATGCCCACTTCTTGGATCGCTTCTCCCGAGAGGGGTAGGTTTGGAACGTCTGCTGTTCTTACAGTAGAACGGGTAGCACCAGTGTCCAACAGAAAGTTGACGTCATTTCCTTCAACCTTTCCTTCTATGTATGGCCGTGACTGGTCCACCGGCAAGGAGGCGCCAAGCACGCACTCCTCGTCCTCCCCCCTCAGGCACCGTCAGTAGGTGTCATCACAGAGAAACGTGTCATTTAACAGAAATTGTGAAGTTGCTGCATTTCTATCCTCCCTTCCTTCCCAAACTTCAGTGTCTTCACTCTGTTGTGCTTTGCTCCTGTAATTTGGCCTAGGTGCACAAGGCAACTGATTCTGTTTTACCTGCTGCTGGGTCTTCCGTGGCGTTTCATTCTGCGTCTGTGAATTTAAATCATTAATTTGCACATTACCATTCTGTACAGCCTTACACTCGTCTCTCCAGTGACCTATTTTTCTGCACCCGTGACATGGGAACTTTTTTCGTGCCTCTTCTCTGCTCATTTTTACTCTGGGCTTTCCCCCACCCCCGGGGCCTTGACTCTGATTATTAGTCATTTTACTTAACTGCTGTTCCTGGTGTTCTGCTAATTTTACCTGTGCCCACATGACCTTTTCCTTTAACTCTTTCCGTTTATCTGCCAGCTCTTATTCGCAGTATTTGGCATACTTCAGGACTTCATCAATTGGTTTAGCTTGCCAGCAGATTTTATTGTCTTTAATCCATTGGGAAATCTCAGGCCTCAACCCTAACACAAATCGATAAATGAAGGGGGTCATGTCCTTATCTCAATGTTGTCCAGACCACTGTATGTCTTGAACACCTGTAACAGTCGTTCATAGTAAGAATGCGCAGTTTCATCTCGATTCTGGGTAGTTCTGTCCATACGGGTCCACTCAGTTTCTTTTGCAGGCACCTTTCCTTTCAGATACAACATTACCTGATCGTACTTCCTCATCACGTCCCCTGAGGAGCCCCTGTCTTTGGGTCCCTCGGGAATTCCTCACTAGGCCAATCAACAGCAATTTTACATTCAGTCCATAAATCTACAGGAACTACAATGTCAAAGAACCCATCTAGATCTTTCAGGAGGCATTTTTGAACTTTCACAAATCTCTCGACCTGTCTATACCAGTCTACAGGTTTTTCTCGCAATTTTGGGAAGTCATTCGTAAAGGACACAATATCCTGTCGGGACCATGGAACATGTACATATCCTCGACCTGGTACTTCTCGCATCGGATATAATTTTTCTACCTTTTCTGCTTCTTTTAAAACATATTCAGATGTCATTTGCTTTGATCTACTATCTTCTTTTTTCTTGCCCCACCTGGCTTTCTATTTTTCTAAATCTCCCCATTTTTGTAACATGTTTAACAATTCTCTGATCTGTACCTTGTTCCTTGACACATTCATGTTTTCCAAATCTTTGTCTGAGAATTGTGCTCCGAAGGGTTTTTGCAAAACTTTAGATCGGCTAATGTCTATACCCATACTAGCTGCCGTGTCCATTAATTTCTCATGATACACTCTGGTATTCCGGGTAAGACTTTTACAAATGAATAACAATTCCTCTTCGCTGAGGGTGTTTAGTCTGTCCAACCCACATTCCCAGCCATCAGTTCCTCTAATTCTATTCTCAGTTTGTATATATCCAATGGTTTTGGCTGAGGATTTGGTTTCTCTAATTCTCGGGTCCCTCTGTCTATTTCTTCAGGAGTCACTACCGTAGCACTTCTAGTACCCGAAGATGACTTAATTTGAACTTCTCTCGAAGTAAAAGGCGTGTTTTTTCTCTGTGAACTCCCTTCTGGTTCCCTTATTGGTAAATCCATCAAGGAAATCACAGATTCGCATTCGCTTGCCTGATCATTGACTATCAAGGGCTCTTTTCTCGGCTGTACCACAGATGGGGTTATGATTGGAGTTTTCGGACTACTTGTTTATCCCTGTACAAAGGAACAACTGGTCCAATAGTTACTGGAATTGTCAAAGCTTCAGGACTTGTATTTAATTGGGAGATTTTCTGGATTAGTTCAGTTCTTTGCTTAATTAAAGCCTCTTGTTCTCTATCCTGTAGTACCTTTTCCATGGAGGTTTCATGTACTATCTGCGGAGTTAAGGTAGGATTATAATTCGGGGCAGTTGGGTGTGTCATACTCGGTCCCTCGCCATAATTAGGTCTCAGAAAGGGGTTTCCCGTACTTAAGGCTCTTGATTCCTCCTGATAAGGAGGTCTTAGACATGGGTCTCTCGCACTCAAGGATCTTGGTCCTTCATTATAAGGTGGTGGATTTTTCATTAACAAATCCTCCAGATACTCATCATCTGAATCACCACTGGTCATTAAATGCTTTGTCTTTTCTGTCCTTTTCCCTCCCATGGGCTCTTCTACTGTTATTACAGGGTACAGTCCTTCTACCATCATGTTTTGTCTCAATTCCTTCATCTTTTTTCTCGGGTCTCTTTATTTAGTTTTGGGTAAAATTTTGTTAACCCTTTGTCATTTCTGGGTCTGTCTCGCTCAAAAGCCTCTATTTCCCATTCTTCTAAGGCCTCATATTGCGTTAGTCTAGGGCTGGGATGTAAATCATTCATTCGGGTTCTCAAATTGAACAGAATCCTTCCATTAAATGTACCTTCTAACGGAAATGCCAAAATTCCATCATCTTTGGTATATTCCACCCAATTTTCTAACCACACGCAAGCATGATAGCCTCTGTCAAACATCATAAATGATGCGGGAGTATTAGGTGGTGGAATGATAACTCCTTCTCTAGTTTTGATAGGCTTGTCTTTCTTGAAATAATTCTTTACCTTGTCTACAAATGTCATTTTTCTCTTGCTCCCATACGTAATGTTATATCTAGCTGTTCTCCACTGATCTCTCACAAAACTTTGATATCTAGGATCAGGTCGGGACTCGGGATGATTCGAATACCACATATACCTTTCCACAAATTACTTTGTTTACAAAATCACTTCCAATACAAATGCGTTTTTTTAAAATTTTATGCAACCAATCAAATGCGCGATTTCAAACAATTTCAACCAATGGGTGCGCGGCGTTTCTCGTGAAACGAGTTCTCTCGCTCCTGTGCTCACCCCTCCTTTACAATTCTATCTCAGCTACACGCCCGCTGTCTCGACCAATACCAGCGCGGCACTGAGTGACGTCAGCGCAGCTCTGCAACTGACTCCCTCCTTCAAAAAGGTATCGCAAATTTTTATTCTTTTCCTTAAAGTGCAAGTGCTGTTTAATTTACAACGCAAAAACATTAACCACTGTACTCGAGTGTCTGGAAAGGAAAGATTTGTTTCACTGCAAGTAATTCTCTTCCGTTTACTTTTCATATACTGCGAGTAGATCCCTTCTGCCTACTCTTCACACAAGCTTTAGAGAACCTGCTACTCCTTCGACTCATCCACTCTGGGATCTATACTAAGCCAAAAGTTTCACCAGTGAACCCCTTTGCTATCAAACACGCTCAGACGAACCTGCTACTTCTTCCGTGTGACCCTTACTAGGTGATATCACAATAGAAGTTTTGCCAGCGTACTCTTTGCTATCATTTATTCATACATTCATACAGAAAACCCTAATTAGTGCTTCCCAGTTCTGCCCAACCTGCACCAAATTTTCCTCGAGCAACTGACCTCACTGCGAGGTGGATTCTCCTCACCACCCGCTACTCTGTCCCCGGGGATTCCAGACAAACATGTAACAATTACTAACGAGTTTTGTTAGAACATAGATCAATATAGCAGCATTTCAAAGAACAAAATTTTAAAACATTTCATAACATTTAAAAGCGAAACAATTTTATACTTGATCGATCAATACTTTTAGCAGCAATAAAAATGTTCACAGTTAGCAGCAGTTTACCTATCTACATATCTTAACTAGTCCTACCTACCTTTAACTAGTCCCTAACCATCACCTCTGCTACCAGAAAATTACTGATAGAGCGCGCAGGTCACCCGACTAATAAATCTACCATATGCACACTTGGGCCCATAAATTTTAATACACCATGCCAAATATAATCAGGTAACCTACACTCTACTACCAGGAACCCTAATTCCTATTTACCGTCTTACCAATCCTGGTCACGGGTATCTATGATCACAACTGGATCAGGGAGATAGCTGAAAAAGATAAGCAGTCACCAAAATACAATAAAATGTATAATATTTGCACTCTTTATAATAACCACAGACTCAGGAAGTTTTGAAAACCTTTATCTAGTTATCATCAAGGTCAGAAAGCAGAAAATTTACAGAGAGTAAACTATCAATAACCAAAATCATGAAAATTGTGTAACCATGCAGAAAACAGATTATGCCAACCATTTAGAAATGTCATGGAGAGGTAAGAATAGGGAACATGCTAATAAGAGTGTCTAAAGGACGGGGGAAAATAAGGAACATGCTAGAATGTCACAGTTTGAGTACCCCACAAGGTGGGTAAGGCAAATGAAACTTTAATAGCCTATAGGGAATTTGAAGATACCATGTAGGTATAGGGAAGGTAAAAATGGAACACACTACTGATTTAGAGCAATCACTTTAATTCGGCTAAAAGGAGGGTAAAGAAAGGAACATCTATATTTCATGAGTAGTACTTCACCAATGACTTAAAGGATGGGAAGAAAATTGAACATACTAATAAAACAGCTAAAATGTAAGACTTTATTTATTGGTCAGCATAGGGAGGGTAAGAGAAGGAACAATTATGCACCTAAGACTTTAGCAGTTCAGAAAGCAAGAAGAGAACGTAAGTGTATTTCCCTCACAGATATATATTTACCTAGAACGGTGTGGAGACCAACCCTGGCCACGGGTCAGTTAAGGATAGTAGGACCCCAAAGGAAATGCAGTCGCCAGTAGGCCAGCAGGTGCAGAATGGAAACCCAGGACAGGAAAACCAGATTAGGATCAGGACAGGACCACCAAGGTAAGACCAGCACCCGCAGTTCAGTTGCAACGCCTGCGCTACACCTTCTCTGCAGCTATCAGTCAAAAACCCCGATTAGGTTCTCGAATTCCCCAGCAAAGTGCTTCGCCAGCACTTAAGGTTCTCAAAACCCCGATTGGGTCTGTGAGTCGGTCCGACAGAGTGCTCGGCAGCACCTCTATTTCAATCAGCTATTGAGTGCGTAGGGTCAGTGACAGGTCAGCTATTCGGACAAGTCGGACAACTTCTCTAGCTAAAACTAGGCCAGTTATACTGTTTTCGGGCCAGTGTACCACCCCTCAAATGTTGCAAGTGTAATGATCCCCAATTTCGATTGGGCAAAAGAGAGGTCAGGTCATCACACATCCTAGGATTTGACTTTCTCAAGCCCCTCATTTGAATCTTTCAGACCTCCCCTTGATTTTCGGGCTCCCATGACATGTCTTTTACACGTAACAATGGTGAATCTATTAAATTATACATTGTAATACATTTAGTACATTTCAGCTTCTTCTACTAGGCGAAGGTGCCTCTTCCCAGGCGCATCTTGGCTTAGACCTCGGTGTTGGCTCGTGTTCAATGTCACAGAGTTCATCCTCTGGCGGAAGACTGTCATGCGCAGAAAGGCTATTCAACATGGAGTATTCCCGTCCCTCATGCCCAAGGTTTACAATACATAAGAAGTAAATAGAAACAGTATTAAAATACAGAAAAAATGAATGCACTGTACACCATGAATCACTATACTATTCCCATTACTTCATAATATCTATAGCTTTAGTGATTACTGCAGAACAAACAGCATCGCTGCAAGCTTCAGGCATGTGAGAACATAAAGCAGCCATCTTATCTCTACAGCGCAAGTGCAAAAGATTTCCCACCAGAACTGCGAGCACGTCACGTCACATGGGTGTGACCGACACATGCGCAGAAGAAATTCCCGTGTAGCAGCAGCAATTTTAGTAGCAAGCGTATTATGATTAGAAAACACAGAGGCAAGCGTCACTGGGACACCCCGTGTAAAGTGAAAATATGCAAATTTAGTAAAACAAACATGTTGGTTACATTATTAACGTTATTCGAGGTTCATGTATTCAAGCAAGGCGCTGTACGTGCGAATCCTTGCTCCATCACCGCCGACCCCGTCCCAGGCCCGCCATCACCTGTGGCCGCATCTGTACGCCGCGAACTTCAATATAAAGGTACGGTGCAACTCAAACCGAGTCAAGTGTTCACATCGGACCAGGGTCCGCAACGTTTGGTTCTCTCACTTTTATTTATTTTATTTATTTATTCAACTTGTATAGCGCAATTATCACCGATAGGTCTCTAAGCGCTTATGGTGTAAACAGCCGAATCAGTACAGAGGAGAAGAGGATTTAAACGCACGAACGGGAAAAACAGCCAGCGCGAAACGCGCAGGACCCCCAGTTATGCATTTGTAACAACCTTTAAAGAACTCTTGCCTACAAAAGTACTGTGACCTCATTCTAAAATCGTTAATATGGTCTTGTAATTTAACCCTGCATAGAAACATATTTTTTACATAAAGCATACGTATTTTTATACATAACTATGCCTGGTGTCCATTTGTGGTGGGTCATTTGATTACTGTGTCTGATCATACATGCTTAACTATTTAACTCCCTGAAGTTTAGCCTTGTCTGCTCGCGCCACGCAACCTAGAGGGTGAGCAGGGGTTTTTCTAAGGAGTGAGTCCTTTGCCCTGACTAGAGGAGAGGGTCCCTGTTTGTCACAAGTGCATACCTGTGCCAACCAGACACCCCCAAATCTAACACTGGTTGATTGTGAAAGTGGATGTGCTGCTTTATTGCTAGGTCATTTAACAGTTTTCCTCTGAAAGTGCATGGAGTTGGCGATCTGTTTTTTCATAGCAAAGTTATTTGAGGTTACATGAGCACCATGTATGTTACCCATGGACAGAATCCTTGAACAAAGAATGCAAACCCTTCACTGCTATTTGTACTTTCCGGAGTTTATTATCATAAAAATTGTTTTTCTGCGCCCTTTCCCCTGCTTTGTGTTTTAATATCACTGCAAAAAAGATAAGCCAACTAAAGGGTGTATTGGAGAAGTGTTGCTTGTAACCCAACATATGTCACAGGTATTTTATACTAATGTAAATGGTATCATTTAATAGTACAATGTGCCATATACATTCATCAAAGGAAGCATTCTAGAAAAGTTTAATTTGCCTAAGCACCACAATTCTGAAAATATTTGCCGATTTCAAACTGCATTTTGCATTTGGTAAGTGTGAATTTTGAGGTTCACCACGTCTGTCTTGAACTCAACCGCACTGCATTGTTGGACTTGTAGTTTTGGCATCTCTTGGGAGGCCCACCCCTACTAGCCCAAATGGGAGGAATGCTGCAGTACGCTAAAACATTGGGACTAACTGCAAGCTGTCCACGGCGTGTGTCTGCAGGGCTTCAGTTTCGATTGATCAGAAGCAGCTCTTAGGCAAAGCTGAAGAACCCTATTTGGAGTATAGCGTTCCTGTTAATAGGGTGGAACAGCACATAAAAAAGTACCTCAGCCTTAGTGAAAAGTGCTATTACTAATAGTTCCCCGTAGTGAAACACAATACGAAAAATTGCACTTTCAAATATAACACCATGGTGAGAAATGCAAGTCAAATGGAGCCGTGCCCCTATCTTCGCAGCGCTTTCCTACATCCAGTATAATTAAAATGCCATCCCCGAGACACTAACACCAAATCGCCAATTTTTGAGTTGCTGTAAGTAAGATATTGCTTAACATTTACACTTTTGACTTTTTAGCAGCGAGGCAGCTACCAAATGCTGGGCAGTCATCCTCGGTCTCTTAAGCAAAGAAGAGCAGAGGCTCGCCCGGTCAAGTAGAACTGACAGCTATGTGTTTACCTCCGAGTGTGCCTTACTATAGGCACGCCATGAGAGGGCAAAGTCACCTCCCACCACCTAGTAAAACTACAGGCTGCTCTGCTCACCATATGATCCGGTAAAAGAGTTCAAAGGCTCCGGGGAACAGCAGGTCGTCGCTGGCTATAGCCCAGCGCCTGCTGAACGCCACCAGCCCAGGCATGCTGGAGCACGGGGAGGCTGTCTGCGCTACACCGGGGATCGAAGGCCTGCTCGGCGTTCACAACCGCCATGGCGCACACGGGTCATCCGAAGGAGCCGTCTCCAGGGCCGCTGGGTCCCTGCTGTGGACGATGAGCGCATCCCGGCGCTGACAGGCCCGCGCCTCTGCCGCCTCTTCCTACAGGGTCGGCCCACAGTAATGAGCCGTGACCTCGGCTACCGGTGTGAAACAACATCCCTGACCCGGCGCTGCCTCAATTTACTGACTGCGACGCCGCCGGGGCCGGCTGTGAGGATGCACCCCCAAGTGGCGTAGCCACTGCAAAGAAAGAAATGGGGAGACTTGGCCGCTCGTTGAACTGTGAAATACAGCAACAATCTAATGCTGTTTGAAATTGTGATGTGATGTGTTTGTATTTTGGGGAAAAATAATACGAATCTTTATTATGACAAGGCGAATTAAGTGGACAAAGTCCCACCTACATATCGGTAATAATGGAGGCCCGGGTAGAATAAGGGGGCTTTCTTAAGATGAGGCGGGACCCGTACAGCAAAGTTTACCCCGAGGCAGCCTTGTTAGGTACAGGATCTAGTAAAGAATAAAGACTAAACAAGCACAAACACGCGCGCCTCGCATGGTGGGGGGAGAGTAGGGGGACGGGCGCGATTCACTCGCGGGAGCGATAATTGCTGCCAGATGGTGGCGTGCGCTCCCGAAAGTGAATCTCCTGACGTGCACACATTGCCATTGAAGGCAATGGAAGGCGTGCACGTGCTTGGCTGAAAAGCCAAAGCGACGGGAAAAGGTATTTTTGCCTTGCAGTGCATGCGCTCTGCGAAGGCGGGACCCAAAAACTCTTAGGCGTCCTGCAGCCATTTAACTCATGTGCTTCCTCAATTGCAAGTGTAGTCTGCATGATGGAGCACATAAAAAAGTACCTCAGCCTTAGTGAAAAGTGCTATTACTAATAGTTCCCCGTAGTGAAACACAATACGAAAAATGGCACTTTCAAATATAACACCATGGTGAGAAATGCAAGTACTGTAGAAACACCACATAATATCGGGTGCAGAGTATAGTTAAACGTGAGAGTACTCAATGTCTAACTCTAGTTGCCATTTAAATAAAATAGGCAAGCTCGGCTTTACCATGATTGACTTTTAAGTGAATCCATCCTGATTTGAGTAATTAATAGACCCTGAAAATGGTATTAAATGCCTGTGACAGGGAGCCGTGCCCCTATCTTCGCAGCGCTTTCGTACATCCAGTATAATTAAAATGCCATCCCCGAGACACTAACACCAAATCGCCAATTTTTGAGTTGCTGTAGGTAGGATATTGCTTAACATTTACACTTTTAACTTTTTAGCAGCGAGGCAGCTACCAAATGCTGGGCAGTCATCCTCGGTCTCTTAAGCAAAGAAGAGCAGAGGCTCGCCCGGTCAAGTAGAACTGACAGCTATGTGTTTACCTCCGAGTGTGCCTTACTATAGGCACGCCATGAGAGGGCAAAGTCACCTCCCACCGCCTAGTAAAACTACAGGCTGCTCTGCTCACCATATGATCCGGTAAAAGAGTTCAAAGGCTCCGGGGAACAGCAGGTCGTCGCTGGCTATAGCCCAGCGCCTGCTGAACGCCACCAGCCCAGGCATGCTTGGAGCACGGGGAGGCTGTCTCCGCTACACCGGGGATCGAAGGCCTGCTCGGCGTTCACAACCACCAATGCGCACACGGGTCATCCGAAGGAGCCGTCTCCAGGGCCGCTGGGTCCCTGCTGTGGACGATGAGCGCATCCCGGCGCTGACAGGCCTGCGCCCCTGCCGCCTCTTCCTACAAGGTCGGCCCACAGTAATGAGCCGTGACCTCGGCTACCGGTGTGAAACAACATCCCTGACCCGGCGCTTCCTCAATTTACTGACTGCGACGCCGCCGGGCCGGCTGTGAGGATGCGCCCCCAAGCGGCGTAGCCACTGCAAAGAAAGAAATGGGAAGACTTGGCCGCTCGTTGAACTGTGAAATACAGCAACAATCTAATGCTGTTTGAAATTGTGATGTGATGTGTTTGTATTTTGGGGAAAAATAATACGAATCTTTATTATAACAAGGCGAATTAAGTGGACAAAGTCCCACCGACATATCGGTAATAATGGAGGCCCGGGTAGAATAAGGGAGCTTTCTTCAGATGAGGCGGGACCCGTACAGCAAAGTTTACCCAGAGGCAGCCTTGTTAGGTACAGGATCTAGTAAAGAATAAAGACTAAACATGCACAAACACGCACGCCTCGCATGGTGGGGGGTAGGGGGATGGGCGTGATTCACTCGCGGGATCGATAATTGCTGCCAGATGGTGGCGCGCGCTCCCGAAAGTGAATCTCCTGACGTGCACACGTTGCCATTGAAGGCAATGGAAGGCGTACACGTGATTGGCTGAAAAGCCACAGCGACGGGAAAAGGTATTTTTGCCTTGCAGCGCATGCGCTCTGCGAAGGCGGGACCCAATAACTCTTAGGCGTCCTGCAGCCATTTAACTCATGTGCTTCCTCAATTGAAAGGGTAGTCTGAATGATGGAGCAGCGCGTTAAAGTATAAGTGATCGGGTTGAAGTTTTCAAGCATTCTGAAGCGCCCCGTATCACCTTACAATCCAGCCGTTTCCTCCATTCTAACACCAGGCTCTTTCCTCAATAGGACACAGAACACTGAATCACCTTTGTCCGCCGAGGACGGAATTCATTCTCAGAATTGCATATTCCTTATGCCAAACCTTCACAGAAGGTACGATGGAACTCCTATTCTAAAACTCTGTAAACTTGCTGTGACATAATATTTGCATCTATGCGATACCCTCCCCAGCTCCTGCACTTCGTGTTTATCCATCACAGCTTGATTAACGGCAAGGTCGGCTGCACCATGGAATTTAATACACCGCATGGGAGCCGCTTTTAACATCAGGTATCACATTCTGCTTGTAAATCATATGATAATTGTAACCACGCCCACGGGGTCTTTTTAACTTTATAGACACCACGTTTCCTTACATTTGTTTCAGCTATGGTATTATCCAGTCCACGCCCTGAGGAGAACCCTTGAACAAAGGCGGGGTTCGAAACACGTTGGCATTGGGGCTGAAGCTAACTCCCTTATTGGGGCACATATGGGAACAGGCCAAAGAAATGAACCCCCATTGGTGATATGACCCCGTAGAATACTAGGTTGCCCAGCGTTCAGGCAGGACCCTTTGAACTGTGCCATGTCCGCCTGTTTTCTATGTTGTATACAAGGACTGGTGCCTTCTTTATTTTAGGAGGACAATGATAATATGAATGGTTTTTTTTTGTATATGTTCATGTGGAAGCTTTCTCACTTTGTTTGCGGTTTTTGATTTGCACGTAGTATATGTTTCTGTAAAATGTGCTACATTGAGAATTTGGTGTTTCTTTCTATGACCTGATGACACGTCTTTTCTAAATAAATGTGAAAAACGTTTGAAATCAAGGTGAAATAAATCACGTGTACTTGGAATTGTTCGTCCAGGTGCAGATCAATAATTGTTGTAGATACCTATCTGGTCATTTGCTTGTTTCTGATGTTTGTGTCTGGTAGCAGCACAAAAGGCAGGACAACATTCATGAGGAATGTATCGCAGCACCAGCACCCTTCCATTCCATCATTAACTAGACACTTCAGAGGACAGATTTGTGTTTGAGAGCAGTTTGGGTTGCGCAGAGTTACACTTATCCATTTTAGGACTGTCGCGAGTGTGCAGCAGCCCCCTTAAATTATCATATAAACATCTTAGTTACCCTGAGTACAGGAATTGATTGCTCAAATTTGTGTGCTTTCACTAAGAAGACATAATGTATTTCACTTTTTGGCTTGTGGCAAATTTGTACTCGATACAGGACTGAGTAGGTTATGGTGGTAAGTCAATGATCATGGTTATGGGCCTTATTTGTTTATTTAACGTTATAATAAGGACAGTAGGCCTAACATATTGATTGTGAAAGAATAGGTTAAAGTCAATAGGTATGTAAGTGTTGATTGTTATCACTGCATATTAAAGCCTACCAAGAGGTATTTTGTTTTATGAGAACTCACAGATTACCATAGTAGGAAGTGGTTTTGATGTTGGTGATCCCGTGTGACAATCCATGGATATAGAAGGTTTGCTCTATAAGAATTCTTGTTAGACACTATTTGCTTAGTCATCTTTAATGTTGTACTTCTTTCGAAATTCATGACTGCAGGTTTAACTGTTGCTTTGTAGAAAGTTTATGCTCAAAACTGCAGGCATGAGTTAGTTATAGGGACTAGAAACAGCCCTGATTGGAGCACTGGGAAATGTTATGTCCAATGCCGTAGGTCTGGTCTGTTTATTTTCACCCCTTATGACGAAGGCAGTTGGTCTAGCTTCTTACATTCATTTGTTAATGCCAGTAAGCCTTTAACAGCTGGTTGTTATCACATTGTGTGACATGCTACAGATACATATTTTGTTACATGTCATCTCACAGGTTACTGTAGTAGGAGAAGGTTTTGGCGTTGGACTCCACTCTGACAAACCCTGAGCGTTGTAGCTGTATACACGTTGGTTGCCATTTTAGGTGCACCTGAAGAGGTCAGTGTAGTGTGAGGTGTAAAGCCAGTGTCAAAGGGCAAAGGCTTCATCGGTTCATCGGTAAAAGTCGTGCCAAATATCATAGGTTTGATCTGTTTATTTTGAAAGGTAATAACAAAGCCAGATGGCCTGACTTACTGCGGGGCATATCAACAAGGCGGCGCTAATTAATTATTGCAGCTTTTGCGGCCGTTTTCGGACGAAAAGCGGCGATAATGTTATCGCTTTATCAGCAAGGTCACGCTACCACATGAATCCTTGCATTAGCGCCCTATCCCATAATGTCCACCTTTGCATCTCTAATGTGATACATAGTGGGCGTTCCAGCTCAAAATAACTGGAGACATGTCGTTAACCGACATTTCTCCAATTATCAATGGGCACGCTAGCAAGCATATCAATAAGAAAAGTAGTGCTAACCTTGGTTATCGCTGCTTTCCTTACGCCTGCTTTTAGTTTAACTTAGCCATGATATCTAATGGAAGCTTGCACCTTGAATTTTTTCGCTTCTGAGATAAGTGTTGCTAATAGCACACCATCTCAGCGATAAAATTCGGAGATAGCCGGCGATAATTATCCTAGCGCTAAGTGCGCTTAGCGATAATTATCGCCGTTTTTTGCCGATATGCCCCTTATTGTGAAAAGCATGTGTTAAAGAGGACAGCCTTTTAAGGATGGTTTGGTGTCAAATTTTGCTAAAGCCTGTAGGCAGATATTTTGTAAGATGGAATTACACAGATTACCTTTTTAGATAGGAGTTTTGCTGATTCACCTGAATATATATTTGGGATAGAAAATATGCACTATTGTATTGTATTGTATTGTATTGTATTGTGTTGTATTGTATTGTATTGTATATTGGATTTGTAGAGCGCCTTATCACCCAGGGGTCTCTAAGCGCTTAGCGGAGAGTGGACACAATGTTGTTAGGGGAGCAAGCTAGATGGTACCCCATGCCTCCTGAAACAGCACGGTTTTTAGCTTTTTCCTGAAGGGCAGCAAACCTGTTTCTTTGCGCAAGCTCTCTGGCAGTTTATTCCATGCACTGGGAATTGTGTAGGAGAAAGTGCGCCCTCCCAGAGAGGACAGTTTGAACCGTGGGCAGACCAACAGTGCAGCATCTACTGATCTTAAATTCCTGCTAGGGGCGTACGGAACAAGACGTTCCTTAATGTATTTAGGGGCTTTCCCGTACAAGGCTTTGTGCGTAATGCATAGGCCCTTGAACTTGGCCCGCTGTTTCACTGGCAGCCAATGGAGTTTGCGAAGAAGGGGGGTTGCATGAGTCCTTCTTGGTTTATTGAAGATGAGTCTGGCAGCGTCGTTCATGACTATCTGGAGTCTGTTCATCAGTTTTTGTGGAGTACCGACATACAGAACATTGCCGTAGTCCAGACGTGCCAGGATTAATGCTGATACTGCTCTCCTGAGTGTGTCTGCCGTTAAAATGGGGGACAATTTACGCAGTTGTCTCATTAGGCCCACACAAGTGCCCACTACAGCTGAGACCTGGGCTGACATAGTGAGATTGGCATCTAAAACTATGCCTAGGCTTTTAACTGTTTCTGCAGGTACTGGGGAGTTTCCTAATTCAGTGGGCCATAAGAGGTCACTCCAAGGGCTAGATGTTGTCGTGATTGCAAGCACCTCAGTCTTGTCAGGATTAAGCTTTAATGAGTTTGCCGTCATCCAATTGACGGTAAATTTTAGGATGTTTTGCAATTTCTGATAAGCTGTTGGAGAGTTGTCGATTTGAATGATGATCTGTGCGTCATCAGCGTAGTTGTATATACTGCAGTCCATCTGATTTAGTGATGAGATAAGGGGTTGCAGATATGCATTAAACATCAAGGGTGACAGGGCCGAGCCCTGTGGGACTCCACATGTGATCCTTGCTGCCTCTGATACCAGGTCATCCAGCTGTACTCTCTGAACCCGTTCACCAAGGAACAAGGTCAGCCAGGCATGGGCCGTGCCCTGGATACCGAAGTCCCACATCCGCGACAGTAGTAGGTCGTGTTTGACCGTATCAAATGCCGTGGAGAGGTCAAGCAGCACCAGGGCACAAGGATCTTTTTTATCTGCTTTAAGTCGCAGGTCGTCCAGCACGGAAAGCATGACCAATTCCGTGCTATTATGGGCCCTTAAATAGCAATGGGCCACTACAATAAGACGTTTAAGTCTCTATTAGGAGAGACATTATTTTGTTTTGCCAACTGCAATTTTGTATACATTTGTACTGTATGCCCGATAGATGATAGAAAGTTTATGCTCCGCCCATTAGGCTTGAGTTGCTTATGGTGATGACATGCCAATGATAAAGGCTATCAGGCTATAGGCCTGATTTCTTATTATGAAACCTTACAATAAAGTCAGAAGACCTGGCATATTGATTGTGAAAAGCATAAGACAATAGGCATTTAAGGGTGGATTGTTATCACTCTGAATTAAAGCCTCCAGATAGGTTTTTTTTGTTACGTCAATTCTCACAGATTGCTTTAGCAGGCAAGGGTACCCTAACAAAATGCCTAACAAAAAATGCTCAACAAAAAATGAAGGTGTGTCCTCATGTAACGTAACTAGTGCTATGTAAGGAGCTCTGATAATCCTATTAGAGGGCTTTTATTTTGCTTTTCTTCCTGTAATTTTGCATACATTTGCAATTTTAAACAGTGTATGCCTGATGGCTGTGGAGCCGAAGTAATTTAGTGCTGATATACATTCAGATACAAATTATACTTAACATGAGTTAAAATGCACAGATCTGTGTACCATATATTGCCGAACTGTTGTAAGTGTTGAAGAGTTTTTTGTTTTGCTAATAGTTTTAGTGCCATTTGACAAATCTTTACATACCTTTCCCAAAAAAGCTCCCTACTTTGCCTAGTTCTGCATGGTAAATTTCGGCGTGATTCGTTAAGCAGGGGCAGAGAAAAAGGGGGTACCACAATGATTTTCCCCATGCACTTCCTATGGGATTTTGCATTTTTTTGACATGTTTACAGGCCCACCCGCTGAATTGATTTACACCCTATTTTGCAGAGAGCTAGCTCTTTGTCCAGAAAGAGCCTTTTTGTACTTTGTTGTATATATCTGTTCAGTAGCTTTGGAGTAGATTTGGATACTTCTTTATTAAAGAAGTAAAGATTTGTAAATATAGGGTTATGGATCTGCAGGCACCCGCGGATTCAATTATGTTTTACTTTATGTTAAAATAACCACATAAGTTCACTGAAAAACACAAAGATTACAGGGACGTCACAGTGGGGTTCACATTTTACCCACACAAAACCATAGAAATTCATCAGTTATGGTTAGACTTATAGTCGTACATATCTGAAGAAACTATAGCTCGTGCCATTAAGCATCTTTAGGCCACAAGTGTGTTTCTTAATTTACCCATAACTGTTGAATTTCTATGGTTTTGTGTGACATGTGATCTTAATTATGATGTGCATGTAACCTTTTTTCAATGAAAATATATCTATATATATCTATATATCTATATTATCTACATGCAGTCAGTAGGTCTTTATAGTTAGGACCTTGTTTCTATTTAAAAAGCGTTTTTTTTCTTTTGCCAATACCTTTGCCGGCATTTGAGGAATCTTTGCAAAATGTTCAAATTAATGGTTTACTAAGATCAGCTCCTGTCATGAAAGATTTGGGGTGGTTAGTCAAGCGGGGGCTGAGAAAAAAAGGGGAAAAAAAGGGGATCCCAAAATGCTTTTTCCCCATGTATATTTCCACTGGAACTTTAGACACGGCTCCAGCCCGAACTGCTGAACAGAATTACACCAAATTTGGCAAAAATGTAGGTTTTGGTTCAGAAAGTAACCTGTTTTTTGGTTGGCGTAAATCCGTTCAGTAGTTGCTGAGAAATTAAAAAAATGTAAATATCAATATTCGAGCACCGAGGTGGATTCGCAACTCCACCCTAGCACAATCTTCATTCAGTTTTGGCTGCCAACACTCCAAGCCAGAATGTCTTGGCAGCCATCTTGTGAATCAGTAACGAGTCACAAGAAAACAGTAAAAAGAAAATGAAAAACAAGAAAAGGGGGCAGGGTAGAAACATCCTGACCCCCTAGGCCTGCTCAGGGGGTCCCACAAGGAACCCCAGTGCCCCAAAAAGCTTTCTTTTTAAAACGCTGGGTGCGCAAATTTGTCCGAAATTCTTTTTTAAACCGAGGCATGCTTTGTTTACTATAAGCTGCTGGGTGGGCCAGGTCCTGGTTACAATGTGTAATTATGTAGTGGGGGCCCACGGGGGCCCCCACAACCCCGGGGACTGTCACCTAAAATAGCGTGCGGGGCTCCTGGCCCCTAGACTGTCCCTGGGACCATCACCTCCCTGGAGCATTTCTACATTTTGGGTGGGGGGCCTCATGGGCCCCCACAAGCCCTGGAGACCACCACCTTCCAGGGGCTTTGATGTTTAGATGCGGGGTTTCGTGCCCCCCCCCATCCACAGGCCTGGGGACCATTACCTCTGCGGGGCATATACAAATTAGAATACGGGGGTCTGTTGTGGAGTCCCGGGCACCGCCACCTCCCTCGATGGCCCTGGTAAGGTGGTGGCCTGCCATAGCAAACACCGTTTTGCTTCTTGGAAGCCAGAGCAGGAAACCTGCTCTTGCTTCCAAGAAGCAAAGCAGAATTGCTTTTGGGCAAGGAGAGCTGCATGTCAGCAGCTCCCCTTGCCCAGAAGCAATGCCGGCTCCTGGAGGAAGCAGGAAGCCGGCAGGGACTGTGGGGGCATTGGGTCTCCCCCACAGTCTCCAACTTGAGGGTTGGCCCCAATGAATGGGTCCCCTGGGCCAGAAGTGGCTCAAGGGGGTCACTTGGCCCCCTCCCTTTCAAGGTTTTAGAAAAAAAGAATAAGGCTGGGACCCAGGGATGGAGTACCCGGGGCCATAATTGTCCTCAGGAGGAGGGGCACAGGGCCTCCTCCCAATTATAATTTTTTTTAATGAGGCAATGCCTGGGGAATGGGTACCCCAGGGCCAAAGAAGGCCTCAGGATGGGGGCCGCACGGACCCTCTCCTTTTATTAAAGAAATATATATAAAAATAAAAATACGGTCATGCCCCAGGGGATGGGATCCCCTGGCCAAAGTTGGCCTCAGGATGGGGGCAGCACGGCCCCCTCCCCATCTTTTTTTAAACATGAAATATGTCAAAGACCCTGGGGGATGGGGTCCCCAGGGCCTACAAAATATGATGAGAAAGGGGGCCACACAGCCTCCCTTCTAAGAAACAGAAACAAAAAAGAAACAGGCATCTCGTTGGAGGCCCCGCCCTTCTCCCTGCAGCACACTGCAAACATGCCTCCTGGCACGTTGTGAGTTGAGGTATTAAGTCCTCTAGGTCGTCAAAGGTCCTAAGGGGCCAACTAGCCCACCAGGTATCTCCAGTAAACCTCACACAGTGGGATTGCTGAGAGGTGGTCCGAGGCCACGCCCCTTTTTACACCACTCTTTAAATGCTCCTCTTGGTGCACTGCAGCATTGCACCAGGAGGCACGTTTCCAGAGTGGTGTAAAATGGGGCATGGCCTCGGACCACTCTCAGCAATCCAGCTGTGTGGGGCTTACTGGAGGTACCAGGTGGGCTAGTTGCCCCCCAGGGACCCTCAGGATTCAAGGGGCTTAATTCCCCAACCCAGAAAGTGCCAGGAGGCACGTTTACAGAGTGGTGGAGAAAGGGGGTGTGGCCTGTGTCCACCTCTCAATTATCCCACTATCTGGGGCATACTGAAGGTATCAGGTAGGATAGCTGGCCCCTAAGGATCCCCAGCAGCGAAGGGGACTTTAATCCCCATCAAGAGTGTGCCAGGAAGTCCGTTTGCAGTGTGGTGGGTTAAGGGGCTGTGGCCTGGTATGAAAATTTAGCAATACTGTTCTATTGGATTTCTATAACGCATATTATCAAGCCCATTATCGCAGTTTTAGCTGCAGTTTCCTGCCGCTAAAACTGCGATAATTTTAGCAAGGTTCTTGCTAATAAGCCCCATTGTTTGCTTTCTTTCTCCATCGCCCAAGACCTTTATGTCTGAATGACCCTAAGCCAACCCAGCATGACTGAGATGGCACATGCTCACATGTCAGTTCTCAGGAACTACAAATCTTGGCGCTAAGCCACATTCAACACTAACTGAGCCTAGGAAGGAGGAAAGAGGAGGAAAGGTAAAATAGTTTGGAGAACAGCCAAGTGTTTAACGCCTGTCTAAAATCACTAATGCATGTCATAGCTTGTATGTTATCTGGCTGCAGTTTCCTAAACCTCGTGGAACAAACGTAGAAACCACGACCTCCCATTTGCTTTTGGAAAACTTGAGAAGAGACCAAGTTAGCAGTGAAGGATGATGGGAGTAAAGAAGGGTAATATTAATTTATGCGATTCTGTATAAACCACAGGGAATGTCCTTATACCGCTTTCTGGATAGGTCCGAGGCTTTAAACTGTATGTGTTTTCTAGGAGGTGGGCAGTGAATCGCATGAAGGAGAAGGGGGGCGAAAGCCTGAATCTGTCTAGAATTACTTTTTGTCTATGCAGTAAGTAGACTGGTAGTCCCAAATAGAGAGAATTAGCATACTTAATTGAGAAATCACTAATCCCTGAACTTTTGCATCTCTTAACAGACTCTCTGAGTAAGGACATGATGTTCCTGAATAATTTGAGATAAGTGCATGTATATACTAAGGAAGGTAATTGAATAACCACTGAGAAGTCATAGTCAGTCCTGACTTTCAGGCTTTTAATAAGCTCAACAGGGGTTGAAAGCGCACCCATTTATGAGAGCAAATGGGAGTCAAGCCAAAGGTGAGCTGTTCCATTAACAACCAGAACCTCAGTCCATTCAGCATGACGTTTAGGCTAGGTACTTTCCAACCAGTCCCACGCCAACCTAGTAGCATGTTGGACATGAGCACTAGGGGGCTTATTTACAAACCAGTTTGCGTCGGGTGTGTGTCACACAATGTAGTACATGTGTGACCCAAACCTTAAATACGAATCATGAAGCCCTGAAAGGCCACTTTGCTTGGCCTTGAGTGGCTCCATAAATCTGGAGCAAAGCAACGCAGCACAGATCATTGTGTTGCCTTGCTCTGCTCAATGGAGACATTCCATGGGCATTGCGTGGGAGTTTCCAAGCAGTTTCCATGGTTTTTGAAGGTGTCCCTTGCTGCACAAAAACAATCCTGCATGCATCGCAGGCATACTTGTACCATGGGGCAAGGGTGACTGTGTTGGCATTAAGTTGCCAAAAGGGAGCCACTGTATGGGAAAGGCAGGAATGAGCCCTATTTCCTTAAATACAGCACATTCCGGACCTTTCCCTGTCATGCAGGGAAATGCAGCAAGATTACTTCCTGCACTGCATGACGTAAATAGGCACCTGGATGTCAATTTGCCGTCTGATCGGACAAGTAACTAGGTGCCATCCACGTAATACATATGTTGATGCATTCAGAGAGAGGTTTAGCTTGTTCTTCTACATATATGATGAAAAGATGGGGATATAACTGCAGACCTTGTGGTAACCCTTGTTTCAGGGGAGCCTCAAAGGGTGCATATAGAGGACGTCTGACTACCTGGGTGTGATGACTGATAAATGAATTTTGAATTGAAGCCTGTAGCAAAAGTCAAATGAAAATAATTTCAAGGTAAGACCAAAGGCTCCTATTATGCTGAATCTCACCTGCTTTATTTTAATCAATAGCCAAATAGAGAGAAAAACACTTACAGTGAATTAAGGGACCTTTGATGGGCTTAAGGGGTAATCCAGGGAAGGTCCTGATGGGCTGGAGGACATGGGACACTCTCAGCCACATGCATCAAGCGATTTAGGAATCGCAAACGGTGCGAATCTCAAAAATCGGCCGTTTGTGATTCCTAAATCACTATTTGGGATGCATCATTCCAAAATTCAATAAATCTCTATTTTTAGGGATTTCTAAAAATGCGATTGCATTAAAGGAATCGCAATTTGCGATCCCTTAAATGCAATGCATAACACCTAAAACAAATTGCGAATTCGCAATTAGGAGGAAAAAAATTACCATGAGGTTGGACCTCATGGTAATTTGCAAAAACGCTGAAATATGCAATTTTGTGCATTTTTCAAACTGTCATGTTGTGCACACACATGCCCTAAGGGCATGTGTGTGCACAACATATGTGCATAGATTGATTTCAGGGGTGCAACAGGGTGTCCTTTGGACACCCCTGCACCCTTGAAATCGCAATCTCAATTTGCGATTAGCTATTTGCGAATCGCAAATTGAGATTGTCTTCCCATTCATTCTTATGGGCCTTTTGGCCCATAGGAATCAATGGGAAGCGATTCCTTAATTGCGATTCACAAATTGTGAATCGCAATTAAGGAAAAATAAGGAATCGCTAAAAAAATCGCGATTTTTTGATGCATTGCCGTTTGCGACTCCTTAATTGCAATTCCTTAATTTTCGCAATTAAGGAATCGCAAATGGCAACAATGATGCATGTACCTGTCTATGTTTTCACCATTTCAGGTAGAAGAGAGGAAGTGTAATTCAGAGGCCAGAACACTTCCGAGCTGCCCTATCAGGCCAGAACAACAGGAAGATATAGAGCTGTAAGAAGGAAGGTGAACAAAAGAAGCCAAAAATTAGGAAAGGGGGTGAGACAGGGTGCATACAGCCACTGAGTAGTAGTGGGGCTCCAGCAGAGAATCCAGCACCCGCTAAAGCCCCAACCAACTAACACAACAGGAGGGGGACTTGAGTTCAAGACCGTGAGGCAGAGGATACCAAGCCCTTTGACGACACACAGAGGAAACTTCAGGAGGAACCGCCTGAGGGTGGCAAACAAGCATTGTGACCTCACACACACATAACAAGAGCAAGGGGCTTCAGAAAGGCCAGTAGGGACTTCTTACAGGAGAAAGGCAAGCAATGCAACCTCCCAGCCAACAAGTACAGCGGCATGGGCCAAGGCCACAAAGCAAGGCCAGGAGGAGGAACCGCTTCCAGAGGCCACGAGGAAGCCATAGGACCTCCTAGCTGGTGAAAAGCAGGCAAGAGAGACGCCCATAAAAAAAACATTAGCTTCAAAAGAACCCCTCGGCTGCAAACATCTTATAGTTCGCTGGGGGAGGTCAAACGGGGAAGATGAACACTAAAAGGGCCAACAGCAAGGAAAGTGCAAAACACCAATTTCATTCTCAGTATTGAGAAGACTCCTAAATGTCTACCACAGAAATGGGCTGATCATTATCTTATTCAGACTTTGAAATGTTTAGTACGTTTAAAGATTATGTGTTAAAAATTGGGCTATTGGTTGGTTGTGGTATGAGCCTTAGGCAAGCAGCAACCACATCCTAGTGAGAGTAAGAAGCAGGCGAAACAGGTGCGCACCATCTGGTAGCTTGGCACAGAGCAGACAGGCTTAACTTAGAGGCAATGTGTAAAGTAGTTGTGCAACACTTCAAACAGCAAAACAGTGAAAACACCACAGAAAAAGATTACACACCAGATTGGAAAAATAAAGCTTAATTTAATAAATAAAACAACAAATGACAAAAATCTAATAACTACAACGTGAGGTATTGAATTTCAACGTTTTTAGGTAAAAATAGCTCTAAGAAGCAAAAATCACTATTTGGGATACCTGGTTGCACCGGATCGGGCAAAGGCAAATGTGAAGGCCGACTATGATTGAGCGCTGGCCATCTACAGGGACCCAGTTAGGCCCATTGAACCAAAGTACCTTAATCCTGGATGTGGAGCACTTGTGTGGATCCACGTCAAAGATGCATAGTGCAGCTGAGGCAATGCGTCTGTTCTGAGGTGCGGCGCTGCTGCATTGCGAGGTCCTGTAGCGTAGATGTCGAGAGTCCTGTCGACAGAGATTGCTATTCAAAGTCCGGTGTCAAGAATGCGAGGTGCAGCAGGGGCAATGCTTTGCTCCCGATGAGCAGTGAATTTGCTATGCAGAGGTCCGATGTCATCACTGAGACTGCCGCTCACGAGGGATGGGAGGAGCCTACGCTGGGTAATGCATTGCTCAGCGGAAGTTCCAAAGGTGATGAATCGCTCCACGATGTGGGAGGCTACAGAGATGAAAGTCTTCGGTGAAGGGTTCAATTCACACAACAGCGGCAATGCATCAGTTCCGCTCGAGAGTGTCAGCCCTTCAGCAGCACAGCCATCCTTTATCCTGGATCCACAGGTCCAGAGTGTACTGAAGTGGTGGTGTCAGAGGCCCAGTACTAATACCCAGTTGTGCCTTTGAAATGGGAGAGACTTCAAAGGCAGGCCTTTGAAGTGCACAGAGCCCCTCCCTTCCAGCCCTGGCTCCAGACTCACCACAGGGGGGTATGCAGCCGTTTGATGGAGAGAGGACACAGCCTGTTCAGGTTTTAGTAAGGCTGGGTCCAGCTCCTCCCTCCCATCATGCCAGGATGGCCCATCAAGTCACACCTAAACTCTCATTGTGTGTGGATGTCTAGGGGGAATATACAAAGCTCAGCTGTCACCGACCCCAGACATGTGATCAGATAGCAGGCACGAAATGACTAAAATAAGAAAATGGCAACTTTCAAAAAGTAGAAATTTCAGAATTGGAATTTAAAATCCAACCTCATGATGAGTTTGGATATTAAATTGTGAACCCAAGACATCAAACTTGAAAGTCTATCTCTTCACAATTGGGATTTACACATACAACGTGTCATAATGCAATCACAATGTTATCCAATGGAAGAGATAGGCCAAAAGTAGTAAAAAACTAATTTAAGAGTTTTTCTCTATAAGGAAATGGAAAACTTAAAAGTACAAATCCTGCCATTCAAATACATTGTACCCTGCCCTTTGGATTGTCTAGGATCTATCTTGGGGTGACTTAGATGTACAAAAATGGAAGTGTAAGGCCTGGCAAAAGGTTTATTTTGCTAGGTCGAAATGGGGGTTTAAACTGGAAATACTGGTTTTGTAAAGGCAGGCCTTGGCGATGCGTAGTCGTTGGGTGGCACAATAAGTGCTGCAGGCCCACTAGTAGCATTTTATTTACAGGCCTTGGGCACATGCAGTGCACTTTATGAAGGACTTATGAGTAAATTAAATATTTCAATCGAGGATGAGTCAGTATTACCATGTTTCAGGGATAGAGTACATGCATTTTATCACTGGTTAGAACTGGTAAAGTGCTGAGAGTCTTAAGGTTAGCAAAAATGAAATCAGAAACATTGGAGGAGGAAGGCAGAAAGTTAGGGGTCAAAAACGTACCCAGAAGAAATCAAGCCTTCACTTTCTGGATGTCTTCTTATTTGTTGGGGAAAAGGAGTCTAACCGAGAACCAGAGGGAATGTTCTTGTAATGCTTTCTGGACAGTGCACAAGGCTTTCAACTGTATTTGTCTTCTAGTAGGCTGGTATTGAATTGGCTGTAGAAGAGGAGGTACACATAGCCTAATCTGGTGCCCTATGTACTAGGCATGTTGCTATGTTCTGAAATACTTGTTTCCATGCTGTAAGTAGACTGGTAGTCCCAAATAGAGAGAACTGTGAAACCAATAATCACAGAAATGGTGTATCAATCAAAGATAAACTTTGATTTACAGTAAGAACTTTCAAAGTTACCAGTCGATCTGTAGGTCTAACCTCTGGAGCAAAAGAGAAATCAGCATTCTCAACCCCAGATAGGCACTTCCAGTTTACTATGATGCCCTTTTGATTAAAGAATGCTCCTGCCACCATCCAGACGCCAGTGAACAAAGTCCTTCCTGGACCGAAATGTTTAGTGCAACATATCTGGATGATATTGTTGTCTATCTCCACCAGCAGGACCCCCTGATCCACCTTGGGAAGGCCCTAAAGGCTCTGCAGAGTGCAGGTCTCACTATCAATGCAAGCAAGTTTATGATAGGGCAGGGCTAGGTTGTATACTTGGGCCAACTTGTGGATGGAGGTTAAGTTTAGCCCCTACAGTCAAAATTCCAGACGATTCTGTATTGGGAATCTCCAACTGCCCAAGTCAGGGCCTTTCTTGGCTTGACTGGGTGCTACAAGAGGTTTGTGCAGGGGTATGGGTCGATTGTGAACCTCCTCACAGAACAAACCTCCAAGAAGATGCCCAAAAAGGTTAACTGGTGCTGAGGGTGTTGGTACATTGGACCTGATCTTGATATCGACTTAAAATTGACCTAAAATAAAAAGGTGAACTTCGTGAAAGCATTGCCTGACTCTTTATGCCTTTTTCTGCTTCACATTATTGACTGTAAGGGTGCGTAACCGTACACAAAAGTGATATATTTTGCAAGCTCGTACCTTTGAAATTACTTACTGTAAATCAAAGTTCTTGGTCCTTAAAATGACTTAAAACTCAATACTATTTTTATAAATTGATCCTGGATTTATTCTTGTGTGTGTCTCATTTATCGCCTCTGTGAGTACAACAAATGCTTAGCACTACCCTCTAATAAATAATCCTAACTGCTCACCCACACAATCACAAACAGAGCGTTAGCAATGTCTACTTTTGCCTCTGTATAGAAATCTGGGTCTCAATGGTCTCTCTGCACTGTGTACTTCATTTTGCTACACTAAAGAGAGAGCCAGCTTCTTACATAAGTGCATGTGGATCTTGTTTGACATGTGAAAGGTTGCAATTTTTCTGAGTCAATGATGAGGTAACAAAACCGGCCAAAGACGGTTCCACTGGAGTGAGGGTTATAATAATAAATATGAGGGTTGGGTGTGGTTAAGCACATGAAATGAGTTGATATGGACCAGCTAAGAAGGTAAACAGGAGGATATTTCCATTTTTCTAATGTGAATATAGATCACCAATATCATACTGAAATCTTAGATGGTCCAGGGGTTACTCTGTTGGATACTTAATCAATTCCACACCCTTTTTTGATGTATTGCTCACCTATTTCCCAGGTTGTAGATTTCTTCAGTGGCAACTTTTGTGCCCCTTTCGAGATGGTGGTCAAAAACAGATTATTGGCAGAATGTTTGTCCTTTCAATTCAGATTTTCTGGCTGAGATGTTGAGTCAGCAAAAAAGTGAGTTCACCACAACCCATCTCATGTTTAGTTATAATTCAAAGTCAGCTAGTAACAGGGGTTACCGGCCAAGTCAGGATTATGAATAATTACTTGGTTGCTTACCAGCAATCTGTAATTATCCGAATCCTGATCTTGCTTGTCACAGTCCTTACCTAGTGAGCATTCACTCCTGCATGTAAAGGTTTTCATAAGCCATATTTTTAAAGTTTCCACACCTACAATATGACACACTTACCATGATCAATAAAGGAGGAAGGCAGATATCCCCACTTCCTTTTTTCCAATGTTCCAATAACAATTTGAAGCTGATATACATTCATCTCAATGGGGTTGGGAGGGATGGGCAACATTCACTGATCAAGTCTAAGATTCGGAGTAATGAAGATTAGCGGGCCATTGACCCCTCATCAATCTTCCTCGACCCTGTCCTAATCCAGTGGGCTGATACCCAAGCCTAAATATTCAGCTTCAAAGTGTTTGTTCAGAAAAAAAGCAGACGTAAATTGCATGTCATCTTCTAATACATTAATTCCATTGAGTCTCTCTACTAAGTTCAAGCACAAGAACAAAACAAAGATTGCTATTACCCCCAATTGAAGTCTATAGAGATTTGTAAATGTGTGTGGGAACAGCTGTGTGTTATTACATCTGAGCCATGAAGATTATTTTTAAAAAGCTGCCTAAAAAGCCAAGCCCCCCCTTGTCAATCTTCCCTGAGCCTGTGCTGATATGAATTTCTCCTGATTCTTATAGGGACAAATAATGGCTTGCATTTCCCATCTTGAGCATTGTTGATGATTACTGTGAGAATGCGAGTTACAGGTTGGGATCGATTGAAGTCCACCACAAGCAATAATGTCACTATTTTTGTTATTTCCTGTAGTGGTACCAGTAATTTAAAGCACAGCACAACCCCTGGTAGGTTTAAATTAAGAAAATTTGTACAACATTTAGAAGTATTACAACAGTTAAAAAGTCAAAAACACAACATAATAAAATTTGCACTCCAGTTTATTAAAATGTATTTATTTATTTATTTATTTTAAAAGTTTTATATAGCGCTGGCTAGACCCGGAGGTATCAGAGAGCTTTACATGAGAATCAGATCATAGTCGCAGGTTACATTGTTACAAAGGTTACACAGTTCTTAGAGCATGGCAACATAGTTACTTGTAGGGTCGAGATAAACAATAAGCACAAATACGTAAGGGGAACAGCAGGACACCCAAACTACAAATGTCCTTTAAAGTGAAACAGAAAAATGAAATTAAAAATTTCAAAATAAAAATTACACTAAGAAACACTTAGCGCCATCCGGGAACAAGTGTTCACGCTAGACTTGCACAAAGGTAACGTTTAGTGCCAACCGAAATTGAGAGTGGGTTGTATACTGATACCAGGGTCATACAACTCTGACTTTGGACCTTCCGACAGAGGGTCTTATTTTGAGTTTGGAGGTCCTACAGTGGCAGCAGATGCCCACCATCTGCAAGAGGGCCGCCAAATCTGCGTTGCCAGATCAGGAGTTAAATACTGGTCTTGCGGGCAGTGTTGCAGCTGTCTGCAAGGCTCATAAAAGAGCCTATAATGCAGACTGCCACAGTGAGACAGCAGACTGCACCTTCCTGTAAGGTGTGGCATACATGCCACACCATGCAGGAAGTGGGGATGGAAATACTGGGGGGGCAATAAATGTGCCCCCCTGCATGCACTCCCTAGCACAAATCCAGCAAGGGGCCACGTAGGGCGTAGGGCCCCCTTTTCTGCCTTTCCACCACCCTTTTCATGGCAGTATTACCGCCATGAAAATGGTCACAAAATGCAACTCGTAATATGCTCTGTGTTGCCGCCAGTGATGGCGGTCCCGTGGCTGTCCCATCGCCGCATTCCTAATACTACGAGCGGACCCGCAGTGTGGCGGTGGTCGGACCACCAACACGGGGGCAGCAGTCCTATGGCCTGTCAAACCCGTAATAAGGTGCTCTAAAATGGAAGTAAGAAATCCTGAGTGGGGGTAAGTGGTAAAGATGCATTACACTAGGCCAGAAAGCCATCGGACCATGTTCAGGTGAAGCAGTTGGATTTTGGTGGGAAAGCTCTGAGTGGGAAAAACCCTAAATCCACGCCCAAGGAAGGTCCCTCACCAGAAGGATACTATTGTGTCTTCACCTGGTGAAGAGTATGAACTTTGGACTTAGTTGTCTAGAGGTTAGATTCCTGCCGGTGGTCAAAGGCTGCACACTGTGCCTGAACAGGGCTCCAAGAGGCCAAATATCTTCTTTGAGATGTCCGGCTGAAACAGATTTACTGTTGCAGAAAAGCAAGAGCAACCTAAATCTCTGGCCCAGCGCCAATGCACCTTTGTCAAATTGACTTGGCAGGTTTGTCCCGCTCTTCTGTCTGTTTCCTAGGCACAGATCCTTGAAAATGTTTCTAAGTGGCAGGTTTTAGGGTTCAGCTGGAGAACTACACTCCGACGCCTAGCTATGGGCCCCAGGCCCTTAGGGACACCACTTAGGGATCAGGACTGGTTCGCTGGGCTCTTCGGGAAAGTAGGTTTATTCCAGCTTTTGTGTCCCTGTAGCTTACCAGAGTGTCCACCAACTGACACAAGCCCCTATCACCACCATAACGTCACTTTTCCCGACATTGTTGTGGCAATAGGGGATTCGCCTTATTTAAAAGGCATCATTAAGCCACTTAACGTGGCTTAAAGCTTCCTTGTAAATATTGCCCCCTTTTACGCTATGGTTAGCGTGAAAGGGGTGGGCAATGGGTGTTGCAGTGGGCGTTCCACCCCAACGCCCATTGGTTTTGATGCTGCCCCCTATGTACAAGGACAGCATACATAGGAAGCAGCCCCAAAATTAAGACAAGGGAAAACCTAGTGTTAACTTGGCGAAATGAGGAGAAATGCATTATTTCTCTATGTTTTAGTTTTTCCATATGTGCTGCCTTGTGCACCACACCTTGAAAAAGCAAACTGACATGGATTGTTTATCTACAAGAAGTTGTACCCTTCCTGTACATAAACAATCTGTAAAAAAATGCCATTTTGTGACTTTCATAGGTACTGCATTAGGCAGCACACATAAAAGTGACAGAATGGCATTGTAGGATTGGATATGGGCAAGAAGGGACACCTTCCTACACATAAACAATCCTTCCCTGCCTTAGTTGGCTCCACCCAGCTATGTTCAGTGCCAGCACAGGGGGAACACTAGGCTGCACCATATTGTAAATATGGTGCAGCCTTGTGTTTCAGAAGTGGCGGAGTGAGGCGGGAAGCCATGACAGCTAATGCCTCACTACACCACTCCTCGTACATGTGCCTCTTGGAGTCTGCTTCTCAACTCCGGGTAAACTACCTACAGTGCCTATCTATAACTATAATCAACGTGCCAGAAACATTCTCCCCCTGTGCAGAGGTCCCTGTGTCCACCCAGAGGGGTGGCTATGATAATGGGCGTACACTACCTTGTGGTCACTCAAACCGGTTCTGGGGGCAGCTCCTATTCCACTAGGAATGGTAGCTGGCTGGCTAGCAGGACAATGGAGGGGCAGATCTAGGTTTGAACTACATCTGCCTGTTGAAGGGTGGGAATCTTTTGAAGGTAATAAAGTTCCTGGGAGCAGCACAGATTACTATCTGTCAGGGGAAAAGCAGCACCTCTCCCTTTGTCTCAGCTCCAAGAGCCACTTCACAGCTAATGATAAGGAGCTATTCAGCTCGAATGTGACTGTGATACTGACAGAACATTTTTTTGGGGTCAGGCAGGAAAATTATAACTTTCTAAAAGTGTCATTCTTATAAGAATAATATAAAATATGACTTAACCATTACCCTGGATTTTAAATTACTATTAAAAAGAGCCCTTGATTAATTTTCTAGCTACTTCAAGCTAACGGAAGTTATTAATTAGCAGTTGTTATAATGCAACACACCACTTTCCTCTGCTGAAGTCAACCTTGCTTGAGTCAAAAATGACTTTGAGTGGTTTTCACTGCCAGGATATGTGAATCATATTATATGAATGTCCTACGTTTTAAATACCATGCACGGTGCCTATGGACACATAGAAGTGATTATAAGTATTAAAAGGAAGGCTTAGGCGTGACAAAAGGTGTATAGTGCCAGGTCGAATAGGCAGTTTTAAAACCGGATACCCAGTGTGTAGAAGTATGCCTGGAGACATGCTGTGCATTTTCAGTACAGTAGTGTCCCAGTATGTCCTGCAGTTCACTAATGACACATAACTTTCAGACCCCGGGTGCACTTTTGTATATATTCTGGGGACTTATAGGTAAAGTAAATATGCCAATCAGGAGCTTAGCCTATTCTGACATGTTTTAGGGGTCTTAACACATGCACTGGGGATTGATTAGAAGCAGCCCACTCTGCTTAGTCAAATAAACACAACCTCAGTCCAGAACAAAAGTGGAAGTGACAGTTCAAAAAGAACCATTTTCCTACAATTACTGTAAACTTCATCCTGAGAGACCAAGGGTAATAAGAAAAAATTCAGCCCTGGGAAAGTAAACATTCAAATCCCCGGATATCCCCCCCGGATATCCAGAATATAGGACCAGGGCAGCTGGTGTTCTAGGGCTAATGGGATCTGTGCCGCCCCTCCCCTTTTGTGACCTCTCTAATGAGGCAGTTATTTAAGTAAATTTTCCAAATAAAACACTTTCTTCACTGCATTTTCATTGACCCTTACTCTGAGTGAAAGTTATGCACTTTCGTTAGCCCCTCTGCACCTGTATGAGTATGTTATGTTATGTTATAATGTATTTGTAGTGCGCACTGTTGCTCTAGAGTGTCCTGGCGCAAAGGAGAGCACAGGTGAGGGCAGGAATCGGATTATCAAATCATGCTGACCAGGTGTGTTTTAAGCTGCTTCTTAAAGGGCTGAAACTCCGAGATGAATTGGAGATCAGCCGGGAGAGAATTCCAAGCTTCAGCAACCTTGACAGAAATGGACTTACCTCCCAGTCGCACTCTGCGCAAGCGGGGAATGACCATCCGGCGTTGTGCCACTGAGCGCAGAGGGCGCTTAGGTACGTAGAAAGTGAACCACTTCCTAAGGTAAGTGGGGCCAAGACTGTAGAGAGACCTATGGGCTAAGAGTAATTGCTTTAAACTGCACCCTCTGGGCCACTGGGAGCCAATGTAATTCCCGGAGATACTGCTGTGCGCTGGATCTCGTTGGGGCATTGAAAAGAAGCGTGGCTGCGGCATTCTGAATGATCTGGAGCCTGCGCAACAAATAGTCGGGCAGCCCCAGGAACAGGGCATTAGCGTAATCCCGTCTAGACAGGATCAAAGCGAGGTGACCGTCTCTTTAGCTGCTCTCGGGAGGAAAGGAAACATTTTCTTAAGTATTTTGAGAGTGCCAAAGCAGACCCCCGTCAATTTTTTTATATGGTCGCTGAATCGTAGGTCCTCGCTAAACCCAATACCCAGATTTTTAGCTGGCCCTGCTTTGGGCACCAGGCAAGGGTAGTCTGGAGGCCACACGCAGGTTCTAAAGTCGTCAGGGAACTGGCCGTAGAGAAGGAGCTCCGATTTATTCTCGTTACATTTGAGAGAGGCGTGGACCAGCCATTGAAATACTGAGGCCAGACACGTCTGGGCATTGCCCCTATTCAGGTCGGAGCCACCCCAAGTAAAGAGTGGCTGCGTATCATCTGCGTACGCAATTACTTTAGCACCCAACTCCTCTGCCAGGCAGACTAGCGGCGTCAGATAGATATTAAAAAGAAGGGGGCTGAGGGTTGAACCCGGTGGCACTCCGGTGGCCAAACTCCTAACAGAGGAGGTGCAGGAGGCCATGCAGACCTGTTGTGAGCGGGAATCCAAAAAGGATTTAATCCATTTCCAGGCCAGAAATCCCTACAGAAGAAAGCCTGTCCAGGAGCCGCTGGTGGGGCACCGTATCGAAGGCGGCAGAGAGGTCGAGTAAGATCAGGGCTGCCCTGCCACCCCCTATCTAGACACTCTCTGATCGCCTCCGACATCTCAACCAAGGCAGTCTCCGTACTATAGGCAGATCTAAATCCTGACTGGGCTGGGTGAAAAGCTCCTGATGTTTCCATGAACGCCTCAAGCTGCCGGAAGACCACTTTCTCACATACTTTAGCGAGTGCAGGAAGGAGAGAGATGGGTCGATAGTTAACTGGCAGCAGAGGGTCCAGTGTCGGTTTCTTCAGGAGAGGGAGTAGTTTAGCATGCTTCCATTGAGCAGTAACGTAGCCAGCCCGAAGGGACCGATTCACCATATCCACTACTGCTGGACAAACTACCTCTGCTACACCTGCTAAGACCCGCGCTGGGCAAGGGTCAGCTGGAGAGCCAGACTTCAGAGACCTTAAAAGGGCCAGCACGTCTGCCTCAGTAGTGGGCAGAAATGAGGAGAACAGGGCGTGTCCTACTGGGTGGGTTGGGGACGGATCTGAAAAGGGAGTCTCATTTTGCCTAGAAGCAGGGCCAACACTCTCTTGAATATTAGCAATTTTATCGATAAAAAAAGAGGAGAGCTCTTCGCACCACTCGTTCAATGCAGGTAGCGTGCTTTGTTCCGCACAGGGGGAGAGGAAACTTCAGACACTCGCAAAGATCTCTTTGCTATTATGCCGAGCCAACATAATCCTCCCGGAGAAGTAATCACTCTTAGCCTTTCTAATAGCCATGTAGTAATCTCTCTGGGCTAATCGTAAGGCCGCCTTTGCTCTTGAGCAGTAGGTCTGCCGCCAGCAAAGCTCGAACCTCTTGCAGCCCTGTTTCAGATCCCTAAGCTTAGAGGAGTACCATGGTTGCGAGGGGAGGGAGCGCCGGGTATTACCCAGTTTAGCATTAGAACAAGCTCTACCTCCCAGGCTGATCCAATGGTCAGAATTGTCCACCGCCCCCTCTAGATCTGTTGCAGAGGTAGGGTGGGACTGATGCAGGAACTCCAAGAGTGCAGGGAGATTCACTTTCTTGGTTTGAGGCCCGGAGGGATGTGTAGTATAGCTGCCAGATCTGATATCCTCCCACGAGAACCTGATCAGAAAGTGGTCAGACCATGTAGTCGGCTCAGGATCCGTGACTGATATGGGGAAGTTGGAACAGACCAGATCAATAAGGTGGCCCCCAGCATGGGAAGGGAGTAGCATGTGTTGAGTAAGCTGGGCGAGGCTCAGGGCGTCCAAGAGAGCCCTGGCCTCTGGAATGGATGGGGTGTCCAGGTGAATATTAAAATCCCCTAATAGGAGAAATCTAGGGTAGCGTAGGGCGCGAGGGACTATGACGTCCTCTAGTGTTTTAAGGAAAGCTCCAGGCGAGCCTGGTGGGCGATACACCAAAGTCCCCCCTAGCGTAAAATGAGGAGAGATGGTGAGGGTGAAGTCAAGGGCCTCTCCCTCCGCCCATTATGTTATGACTTCGCTAGTGAAGCGCCATGAGTCTCTAAGCACCACCGCTGTCCCCCCCCTCTACCGCTCCCCCTATCGGCCCTAACAATTTTGTAGCCTCTAGGGATGGCAAGATCTACTATCGGGGCGCATGACTCATTGAGCCAAGTCTCAGTGATAAACAGAGCGTCTAGTATGTCATCCGCTAGTAGCTCAAAAATGTCAGCTGCATGCTTGACCATAGAGCACGCGTTGATGAGCGCTGCCTGAATTCTCGAGTTGCCCAAAGTACGGGTAGCGGGAAGGGGCGTTGTAGTCAGAAAACAGAAGCCACACGTCAGACATTTCCTGGAGGGATTATCCAGGTCAACCCCATGCCCGTTTGCCTCGCAGCTGGGGCCTCTGACCATGAGCAGAGCATCCAGCGAGTAAGTAAGCTTTCTGGTGGTAGTATCGGGCAACAATTGGCCAGCGTGCCTGGCGCTGGTTGCTGCCGGTGCGCGGACGGGCGCAGACGGGCTTGCCTTTGTCATGCCAGTGGCGCGCGCGCGTCCGCTGCACAATGGGACAGTCATGAGCAATAAATAGCTAAGCCCCGCCCCCAGCTAGACCGCAACGAACGGCCCTACCGGGATCCGGGTCCTCACAAAACATGGCGCCCGCCCTCCACTCAAACGGCACAACAGCCGCGGTGGACCGGGGCAGGGGAGCACACCTCAGCACAGGTAAGCGATATTTAACAACTCAGGTATTCCCAGCAAAATCAGGCGATATTTAAAAGATGTAAAATTTGGTTAAAAAAGGGTAAAAGAGAATGGCAGTGTAACGGGTGACAGAAGAGCTCACACACCTCCAGCAAGACTCGCAGTCTGCCCCCAATGCTCGAGCGGGACCTCTTAAGTGCTGCCACCAACTCACGAGTATGAGGCCGAAGCTGCAATGCAGGACTGACAGGGCATGACCACGCTCAGTTCTTATGTTTTCTCAGAATGCAGTGATGTCCCTGACTTTTCTCCTCCTCCAACAGCAGCGACCATAGTAAACAGCCTTGAGTATTTCTATATCCAGCCTGAGCTGCTAAAGAATGCATGCTGCTCAGCTGCTATCACTCTACCCTTTCCTATCTCCTCAAAAGGTGGGGTTTGATCTGCAAACCTTAATGACCACGATCCACTCTATGGCAAAATGGGAAAGGGTGTGTTAAGAAGTATGTTACAAAAGGTTTGCACAAACCTTACAGTCAGGAATATAAGTCAATTAATAACTTCATGTAGTGAGTCTCCAGGAGACAAAAGTGTGTGATGTGACCTCAATCTATTCATATATCACCGATAAAGAGCACACACAGAGTAAGTTGGAACTTTGTCTATTTATAGAAAGAAAATGAGAAAACATTTGTTCTTTCAACTCTCCCATCCCATCCCATGCCTGCCTCTCTCTAAGGCAGCAGAGGTTTCAGCACTTTATCATGGCTAGTGATGCTTGCTTTATTTTTTCTGCAGATTAATGACTATATGTGATTTTTCATGGTAATCAGATGTAATCAGCTGGTCAAATAAAACAAACATCAGCAAAACCTCCACGTGTAGCTTTTATCACTGAAACTGCTGGATACTGGATGGTGAGGCTGTGTGCATTTGTTTGAATGGATAAGTCAGTGATTATAGGGAGTTGACTTAGTGGCTGAGTAAATGTGAATTGCTGGGTGTACGAGTTGCGTGAATGGCAGTGGATAGCCTAATGTGGATGAGTGAACGGGTAGGTGGCCAAAGGCAGTGGGTGAGAGAATTGTTGAATGCAGGTGAGTGAGTAGATGAATGGAAGTAAGTGGGTAGTGATGCTCACTCGTACAGTGCAATTCCATGTTTGTGCCACAATTTTCAATCACCAGCCGCCAATATATAAAACAATTCCTTCCCAAGAGACGGTAACATGTCTAAATAAACTGGAAAAGTAGGATTTGGATGCAAAAGCACTTTCTACAAAGCCTAAACAACGGCTCTGAGCCTAAATTGATTAAAGGATGGAGCAATGCCTCCTGCACTTGATATCAGTCCCAAGAAGAAACCGTACACAGAAAATCACAGGCCCTCTCAAAAATTACAAACTCAGCCGCCTGGTGATGGAGCAAGATTTCATGCGTAAAGAAACTTGCTTGCACTCAAACCTCTCGAAATAACATGTAATAAGTTAACCAACATGTTTGGTGAGTATTAATAATGCACTACAGGACATTTATGTATCTAGGGGAAGCTCCTAAATGCATTTTACTAACAAATAATTTTTGTGTATTAAAATGGCTACTGAAAACGCGGGAACTCTTCTAGGCATGCGCCAACTGCATCTACGTAGTGTGACATCTTTTGCTTTTGGGGGGAATTCTTTGCAGCTGCACAGTAGTGCCAAAAATGGCCACTTCAAATCTCACAGGGGAGGAAGAGCTTTCTCTACAGTTGCCCCTCGTCTTTGGAATGCACTCCCCCTGGAGCTTAAATCTTTATCCTCACTGCCCCTCTTTAAAAAGGCCCTCAAAACATGGTGTTTCAAGAAAGCCTACTAGTAATTAGCTCTCTGGACTTGCAATTATTTTGGTTAGGCGCCTTGATGCCCATTGGGCTGAGTTCTGCGCGTTATACATTTGTTTTCATTTCATTTCATTTCACATGCTCATGCATATTCTTCTGCCTAAATGAAACCTCATGTGTTTTGTTTAACTGTTAATGTAATAGATAAAATAAAGTAATGGGCATAGAGTAATAAGTGGTATACAGTGCATTCATTTATTTTCGTATTCTAACATGTTCTTCCTTTACTTTATTATTAGTTCATATTTGGGCCTGGAGGGGGACTGAAAGTGCCATTTTGTTATGGGGAACGCAAGCGCATTGAACACTCTGAACTTCGGGACATGACATTGAACTGCAGCCAAAAGTCTGTCTAACTAGAGATGCGCTTGAGAACTGCACCTTTTGACCCGAAGAAGGAAAGAAGAAGTGTCAATTTTGAATACATTGTTTATGATTCAGTGAAATGTGTGTGGGAATATTAAAGCATGGGAAACCAAGTAAGGGGAGGTAACATAGAACAATTAAGTCAACGGAAATGACTTCATACTAGTATGGTGTGATTACCTCTCCCCGTCTCACTGTCCAATCAGATGAAGGGAATTCACAAATATTGAAACATTGGGGGGTGATACATACCCTGAAAATTGGCATAACTAAGGTACGCTCAGTCAGTTATATTGTCCGACTTGTCACAGACCTGTCATTGACCCAACGTATGCTGAAGGAGAATGGAGAGCAGAGAGCTGGTCGAGCACTCTGACAGAAGAATCGGGAATTTGCTGAAGGAAAAGAATCGATTCACCCAGTGGGGTCCGAGAGTAGCATCAGAGAGGGGTGTAATGCTGGCATTGCACTTAGAAGAGGTTACCTGTCCTGTCCTGCACCTGTCCTGACCTGTTGGCTCCTGTCAAGTCGGGAACCCTTTCTTTCCAGCCCTTGGCCGGGGTTGGTCCTCGCACCATTCTAGGTAAATATAAATCCGTGTGATATGTCCTTGTACTGTCTTCCCTTCTTCACCCTTCCCAGGTACCAATGACTAGAAATTTAGCTAAGTCTCCAAAGATTTTTGCTTTGATCATTAGTTTTATTTTTGAGAAACTGTTGATTAGTATTTATTGGTATTTGACTCACAAAATATTCCATAGATAAAGGTTTTTAAACTTTCTCGAGTCTGTGGTCATTCTATGAAAATAAAAGTAAATTGTTTTAGTTATACCTATTATTCTAACTTCTGGATCCATTCCCATAATTAACTTAAAATTGCAGTGACAAGGAATTGGTAAGTTATGGTGTACAGGTATAAGTTGATATAAGGTAAAAAAAAATCCTGATCGGCAGCGGCAAAAATAGACTACCACCTTATTGTGTGTATGTTTATGGGCTCAGGTGAGTATGTTTTGATATGAGCAAACCAAGCTGGTAATCTTTCGCCATCACTGGTAACCAGTGAATAACTTAAGTCTTAAACTTTCTATTATCACAACAGTTGCACCTAGCCCTTTCTTCAGGGTCACCCCCAAACCTTTTGCCTTAATCCGTCTGGTTTTCTGAACCCCATTTTGTTGGTTTGTAGGATTCTGAGCACTTAACCACTGCTAACCAGTGCTAAAGTGTTTCTCCTTTAAACTTGGTCAAATTGACTAAATCTAATTGACACATTTAATGTACTTATAAGTCCCTAGTAGAGTGGGACTACATGTATGCAGGGGGGCTTGTCAATTAAATGCTATTAGTAGGCCTGCAATGCTTATTGTGCCATCCACTTGAGTAATCCTTTAAACATGCCTAAGGCCTGTCATAGTAATCTATGAGCAGGTATAAACTGCTAATTTGACATGGCATAAAAAAACTTTTGCAAGGCCTAAATCTCCCTCTTTATTACATATGTGTCACTCCTAGAGTAGATCCGAATCAGCTCATAGGGCAGGGTACAGTGTATTTAAAAAGCTGAGCATGAACATTTAAGACTTACATGTCTTGGAAGTGAAAAACTCACAAATTATTGTTTCATACTGCGAGGCCTGCCACTCCCATAGGATAACAATGGGTTACCTTTTTACATTTAATAAGCACTAACTTTTTATTGGGAACAGGTAGAGAATTCATGTTTGGTGTCTGTGAATTTATAAGTTAAAATCCTCTTTAATGGTAAAGTCAGATTTTAAGTTATTGTTTTGAAAATGTCACATTTAGTAGTTGCAATTTTTCTGCCTTAGTTATTTGGTGCCTCTAATCTATTCCTATGGTCACATGACTGGTTTCAGTTTGCTGTTTCACTTTGTTTATCCCTCCAAGACAGCCACACAATAGAGGTATTTGTTGTGCCTGGAATAGTTATCATTAGCAGGGTGGGAGGGCTGAGGTTTAATGTCACATTAGTCCATTGTACCTACTTCCATGAGGGCTCCAGGTATGAAAATAAGACCTTCAAACTCACACTTCAGGTAACTTTCTGGAGCTGCTGAAGGACTCTCAGACAACTGCTTACTGCTTTGGCCTAGAGTGTACTTCAGAAGACTGCTTTGCTGAGCCTGGAAGACTCCTCTGCTACCTGAAGCCTGCATTTAACTGCCAGAAGGCTGCCCTGCTGGTTGAGCCCTTTTTCATTGTTTGAACCCAGGACTACCAGAGGGACTCCACGGGTTAGTTGGCTGGCATACTGATCAGAACTTCATGGACAGTAAGTCTCAATCCAACTTCAACCTGCACTTGAACCCAGCCTGAATGAGTCATGACCCTCCAAGTGGTGCCTTTCCAGTCCCAGGAACTTGGTAGTGGTGCTAAACGTGCCAAATTTCAGTACTTTGTACTTTTAAAATGTTTGGCTAAAAATTGCTATGAGAACCGAGAAAAGACCAGGATGTATCTATACAGTGATCAGCCCAAGGTGCATCGCTGGTCAGCCTGACTTTGCGGCAGCTCCTACTACATTCTTCTCTGCAGCAGCAAAATCCTGTTCAGCTGTCCTTCACAGAAGTATTATCTGGCCTGATGGAGACCTCGTCAGCTACAGTTTGCAGCTTAATCTTTCTGGAGACTTTCAACTGCCATAAAAAGACTACATCCGAAAGTAAAAACCTTCACCAGAACTTCGCTGCTCCCTGACCACGACACCTCCTCCTCAGCCTTGTCTCGCTGAGCTTACTTTCTCCAAAATTTTTATATCAAATTTCTGTTAAGTCGGAAGGTAAGCGCTGTCTGGGCCCAATCAATTTTCTTCATTCGACCTGTGCTCAGTCACAGTCGGACATAGTTTTCAACCTTGACACTGTCTCACTCGACTGGATATCTCCAATTAGCGCTTTGATCTTTAAGCATTTGTTTTACCCTTTAAAATTCATAACTCCAGTTCTACAGATTTTTGTCGTTTTGGTGTTGAATAACTTATTAAATATTGCTTTTTTTTCTAAATTGGTGTGAGATTTTTTATTGTGTTGTATTTTCACTTTATTACTGTTTGTGTGTTGCATTGCACTTTGACTGTAGATTAAGCCTGACTTCTTTGGGATAAGCTACCAGAGCACAGCTTAATTCTGTGACTTTTTCACTTTGAAAAGGATTATAGTTGGATTATAGTTGATGATTAAGTAGGGTCTCACGTTCCTCAAGCCATAGCCAATTTCTCACAGCAGTCTGTTGTAACCGTTTGGTAGAGACTGCGACACCTAGATTTATCCCTCAGAAATTCCACTACTCATGATGGACCCTCAAGGCTACAATTCATATAGCTGGAAGCAACCATTTCTTACAGCTTTGCCTTTGCTGATAATAGGAGTTTAGGGTGAGCAGACCTCTAGAATCTTGTGTAACTACCTTAGGGGAGCATTTCTTGCCTCTTGAAGTGCCAAACCCCAGCTGTAGGCAGATCAAACATGCTTGAGAGCAGCAACTACTCCTCAGAGTGTATGAAACCAAAGGGAACCCCCAACCACCTGTACTGAAAGCTGTAAAGGAATAAGCTGCATTTCACAACAATTCCCATGATGTAGCACCAGCAGACCCTCTACCTGGGGTTAAATCGCCCCTCCCATCATATTATGTCCCTCTGGGCCGGTCACCCCCACGCACCTCGCACACTCTTCGTGAGTGCGACCAGGCTGCCTCTTGTTCCCGCCTAGTGCCGCCGCTGCCCGCAGCTGTGACCCTGTGACACCGCTGATTGCTGCTCTTGCCCCGCCTGCGCCGCGCTGGTATTGCGTTTCCGTTTGTTTCCCCCGGTGTGTTCTCTGCTCTCTGCTCCTTGTAACGTTGTACCTCTGTGACTCCGTTTGTTATATCCCTCGGTGTATTTTCAGCCCCCTGTTTATTTTCTGTATCCCCGTTCTGTTTAGTATTGTACCCCTGTGATTTTGGTGCCCCCGGCCCCTGCCGTGCTTCCCGCCAGCTCCCCGCTCCCCGCCCCTCACCTCTGCAGCCCTTCCCATTTGCCGCCCCGCTCCCCGCCTCCCAGCTGCCCCTCCCTCGCTCCGCCCCCCCCCACTCTCCACATATGGCAGAGTGGCCAACGCGCAGCGTGTACGCGCAGCGTGCACGCGCAGCGGGCACGCCAATTGAGCGCCGAAGGTGCGCCAAAGGTAAGCCCGTCTGCGCCCGTCCGCGCCTGGCCCGCGCCCAGCACCAGGACCCCTGGCTGCCGCAGTCACCAGCCCTCCCGCCGAACCTACGCCGCCACCGACCTCTACGCACTACCGAGCAACCCCGAGACGCACCCACGGACCCTTCTGCTGCAACGCCTGCAAGTTCACCTGCATCCGGACCGGCACCACTCCAGCTGTGCCCAAGACCTCGACGAGCACCAGCAACAGCCACCTGAATTGCATCCTGCTCAACACCCGCTCCGTCCACAGACACGCCATCGAACTCTGGAACCTCCGCGACACCACATCTCCAGACGTCGCCTTCCTCACGGAAACCTGGATGAAGCCTCCTCAGCGCCCGACATCCCCATAGCCATCCCGGACGGCTACAAGATCATCCGGAGGGACCGCATCAACCAGACAGGAGGAGGCATCGCCATCATCCACAGGAACTCCATCCGCATCACGACCAACACCAACGACACCCTCGCACCCGCCGAGCACCTGCACTTCCAAATCCACATCAACCCCAGGACCACCCTCAGAGGCACCCTCATCTACAAACCCCTGGGAACACGCACACAATTCAGCGAGGACATCGCCGACTTCATCAGCCCGCACGCCCTCTCCTCCGCTGACTACATCCTCCTCGGGGACCTCAACTTCCACCTGGAGAACAACAACGACCGCAATACCATTACCCTGCTGGACAACCTCGCCAACCTCGGACTCAAGCAACTGGTGACCACCCCCACCCACTACGCCGGACACACTCTCGACCCAGTCTTCTCATCCAGCAAGGACATCACCTTCAGCCACGCCACCGGACTCCACTGGACGGACCACAGCTGCGTCCACTTCAGCTTCAAAAGAACCACGATCCACCACCACCACCAACAGGTTGCACGCAGAAGCTGGAACAAGATCACAGCCGACCAGCTCGCAACCTCCCTGAGCAAGAACCCACCCACCAGCGCATCGAACCCCAGCCAAGCGGCCACCAACCTCACAAAGTGGATCAGCGACTGCGCAGATGACCTCGCCCCTCTGAGGACCCCGCCTAGCAGACCCAGCAGCAAGAAAGCCCCATGGTTTACCGACGAACTCAAGAACTCTAAGAAGAACTGCAGAGCCCTCGAGAAAGCCTGGCGCAGAGACCCAACACCGGACAACATGATTGCCCTCAAGCTCGCCACCCGAAAACACCACCAACTGATCCACGCCACTAAGAAAACTGCATTCAAGGAACGACTGGACAACAATGCACACAACAGCAAGGAACTCTTCAACATCTTTAAAGAGCTCTCCAACCCCAACGCCGGAAAAAACGGCATCACCCCTTCGCAAGACCTCTGCAACTCCCTCGCCTCCTACTTCCACAACAAGATCGCGGACATACACAACAGCTTCAGCACTCAACCGACGCAAGCCACGACCGAATCACCGCCCCCCACCACCACCCTCCGCGCCTGGACCCCGATCAGCACCGAAGACACCATCAGCACGATGAACACCATCCACTCCGGATCTCCGACCGACCCTTGCCCTCACCACGTCTTCAACAAGGCCGACGCTGCCATCGCACCCCACCTGTGGGACATCATCAACACCTCCTTCAACACCGCCACCTTCCCGGAGAACTGGAAGCCCGCCGAACTCAGCGCCCTACTAAAGAAGCCATCAGCCGACCCCTCCGACCTCAAGAACTACCGACCCATCTCACTGCTCCCGTTCCCCGCAAAAGTCATCGAGAAGACCGTCAACAAGCAGCTGGCCGCCTTCCTCGAGACGAACGGATCCCTCGACCTCTCGCAGTCTGGCTTCAGGGCCAACCACAGCACCGAGACCGCCCTGATCGCAGCCACCGATGACATCCGAGCTCTGCTCGCACGCAACCTGGGCTTCATCCTTGACTCATCCCTCTCCATGACCAGACAAGTCAACGCCGTCTCCTCGTCGTGCTTCAACATCCTACGCATGCTAGGCAAGATCTTCTGGTGGGATCACTGAAAGAATATCGACTACCAAAATATCGACTACCCAAAATATCGAGGAAAAAATATCTACAGCAAAAATATCGAGTTTGTATGTACAAACAGGTAAGTACAAAAATATCGAGTACAAAATATCGTTTACAAAAATATAGTTGTAAAAAATATCGTATTTACTAAAAACAGTGTTAAATTAAATTAATATTAATAATTAATTACTAAAATATACTTAAAATTACTTAAATTAACTTATAATTAAATAATTAATGAAAGTTAAATAAATATTTTTTTATTTCATATTTATTAAACATATCTATATAGTAATAAAATATAATAAAATAATACCCAAAAACTGAAAACTGACCCTGAACCCTAAAAATACCCCTTTACCCAAAAACTGAAAACTGACCCTGAACCCTAAAAATACCCCTTTACCCAAAAACTGAAAACTGACCCTGAACCCTAAAAATACCCCTTTACCCAAAAACTGAAAACTGACCCTGAACCCTAAAACTACCCCTTTACCCAAAAACTGAAAACTGACCCTGAACCCTAAAAATACCCCTTTACCCAAAAACTGAAAACTGACCCTGAACCCTAAAAATACCCCTTTACCCAAAAACCCAAAACTGACCCTGAACCCTAAAAATACCCCTTTACCCAAAAACCCAAAACTGACCCTGAACCCTAAAAATAAAAACTATATTACTTCACTTACCTTAAAAACGATATTACTTCACTTACCTTAAAAACGATATTTTGGCTGTCGATATTCTGTCCTGTCGATATTTTCTCCAAACGATATTTTGGAGTCGATATTATGTCCAAACGATATTTTGGAGTCGATATTATGTCTGTGTACCCTTCTGGTGGATCCCCACCGAGACCAGGAAGACAGTCACCCAGGCCCTCGTCACCAGCCGAATGGACTACGGCAACTCCCTCTACGCCGAAATCACCGCCAAACTCCAGAAGAGACTCCAGCGGATCCAGAACACCTCAGCAAGACTCATCCTGGACATCCCCCGTCGCAACCACATTTCCGGTCACTTACGAGACCTGCACTGGCTCCCGGTCAACAAGAGAATCACCTTCCGTCTCCTCACCCACGCACACAAAGCCCTTCACAACCAAGGACCAGGATACCTCAACTGCCGCCTCAATTTCTACGCTCCCAAACGCCAGCTTCGATCAACCGGCCACGCCCTCGCCGCCGTCCCCCGCATCCGAAGAGCTACCACAGGGGGAAGGTCCTTCTCCTACCTCGCCGCCAAGACCTGGAACTCCCTCCCGACCCACCTCCGCCTGACCCAGGACCACCTCGCCTTCAGGAAGCAGCTCAAGACCTGGCTGTTCGAGCTGTAGCGGACCCCCCCCTCCCCAAGCGCCTTGAGACCCTCCGGGTGAGTAGCGCGCTATACAAATGCTCTGATTGATTGATTGATTATTATCTGATAGAATAGCAACAGGGCCAGAAGAAAAATGAAAGAGCAGAAATTCTGCTTAGCTGGGCCTCTGGTGCATTCTTCCTCTCTGATAGATATGCTGTCCACAGAGGCTGGAAACTGTACTCTGCCCATAAACAACAATCTTGTGGCAGAACCATTATTGATTGTACTCACATTTCTCTTCTGTCTGATATGTATGACGGAACTGCCTAACTCACAGTTTTGATCAGTACAATGTGATCCCTGAGCAGTAGTTCAATGTTAACCACTATCGAACAGATGGTGTCTCCTTGCTCATGAAGAAGTCTTCCCACCACCATTAATTGTAGAGCCAGGTTTAACTCACTGACAGATCTTTTCATGAATAGGCAAACAATATGTTCTCCAAAAAAGAGAAACCAACCAGTCTTCCTCATAGGGAAAGACTCAAGTTTCCCTTAAATAAATGATAACTACCAATGGTACTAAGACTTTGGAGAAGGCTCTAGGTGACAAAAACAGATCAAAAGAATGGGGGACATGGAATCACTACAGAGGTGATATTTGTACCCCGCCACTAGCCCTTGATGACACGCATTCTCCTTGATTTGTCCCAAAGTGTACAATGTGCTATATCATAGTAATATTTGAATGTGCCTGACCATATCGCGTATATTATTGTATTGTGCCCTTTTTCTATTTGAAGTCGATGACTATTAATAAAAATAATTTTTTTTAAAAAGAACAAACTTGAAATGAATAATGACTGAACCCCAAATCATAGACACTTTTGCCATCAATTGTGTAAAGATGTATGCAGTTTTGTTTTGAGGGGATACAAGTTTGGGAGAAAATCCACAGCTACATCATCATGAATGTCAGGCGGTAAATGCATGACGCTGCTTTTTACACCAACAGTGACCTGCACTCCTTTTTTGCCTCATGTACTAGGAGCAGTAGTGAATAGAACCCTCTCTCTCCCTGGTGGACAAGTGCTGGAATGAACAGGCTTTTGTCTGATAGACCTAGCATTCCTCTAATCAAAGCTTGTCGCTCTTCAGAACAGACCTGAAGAGGAGTAGGATTAAACCTTTTTCTGAAATCGAAGCTTTAGGTTTTTAGTGAAAATAAGAATAATACTTCCCCAAACAAGAAAGTTACAAAGATCTGGAAAACAGTTGTGCATTTGAACGGGTAGGACTGTTGTAGGTCGTGCCAGGGACTTGTGGATGGAGCAACTCCCCTGCTGTTTCCAAGCAGAAAATTATGTCCAAAAACTTAGCCCTCAGATAAGGTTACTTGGAGTACTAATGTTCCTGCCCTCAACAGAACTTTTTACTAATACCTCCAGCAGGATAACTTAAAATTTGCAATGTGAAAAAGAGATGTTGACACACACGCCAGCCAAGCTTTTGATAGTACGTTAACAAAGGCTGAATCATATAAGCCCGAAAGGTAAAATCAGAAGCAGAAAACAGATCACTCTATCACTGTGTCAACACTTTGTCAACCATATTGGTGTATCAGTCAATTTTTCTCTGCTGAGTCATGCTATCAGGACCTCATCCAGATCCCCTGCTGTTCCAAGGTTTTTCAGGAAATGTCTAATAAAAATACAGACTGGTCCTTTCAACTTGCAAGATCTGTCTTCCTAAACTAATGAAGCCTCAAGATGGCCCAATTCCATCCAGGAATCTACTTTCACAATTAGAGGACATTCATCTGACAAACACTTAAGAAGATACCCCTAGGCCAGAGCTCCTTCAATCCAGTGAGTTAAGTAAACTCCTTTGAATGAATCTGAGCAGATGAACTGAAGGTGACTGTAAGATCAGAGGCATAAGAGATAGCTACTGCACCATAGCTCCATCCTTCAATGAAACTACCTCTGACTTCTTCTTGATCTGTAACAGGAGAGATTAAATGTAGCTTTTGTTACAATCAAAGATGTAGTCTTGGAAGTTACAAAATGAGTAGGTTCATTAGGTTTATATCAGGTTAGAGGTAAGTCATGTAAATCCCACCAGGAGCAGTATCTAGCTGCCAGGCCCTTCTCACTCCAATTGTCGACTCATCCAATCACAAACACTCTCAACGTTCCAAAAATCCAATGACCTCACTCACTGGCAGAGCAGCAGGGAGCATCAAGACTGTGGGGAGAAGATAGCAAGAGGTCACAACACACCCCCTGCCCTGATGGAAACAATAAGAATATTCAGCAGGAGGAAGGGCAGCTGTATACCACCCTCACAAAACATCCAACAAAACTATAAATAACACACCACCAAAATAAACAGAAAAGGTTAAAAAATGCCTCTGCATAACTTCAATACTCCTATTGGATGTAGTATGGTAAAATCCACAGGCATTCAAACCACACAGGAGCTAAGAGGGAAAATGGAAAGGGTCGCCCTCCACTCATAAGCTATATTTCAAAATAAAGACCCAGTCCGATCGCGTGCTGCTATAACAGTGACAAACAAGGGGGTATTTTTGGAAATCTTCTCCCCACTATACTCTTATAAACCTTATAAGGAGGTAATGCACTGTGCTCCGCTCATATTAAAAACACCTGTTCTCTCTGGTAACACCTCAGAACACTCACTCTCAATGAGCCAACCCAGACTTGGTCACACACGTCCACCACAAACATTAGACGTTCCTCATAATAGACAAAAAAAATATGTGTGAGAAGCAAATGACCCCTCACGGAAACACCACCATCGGGGTAACTGGTATGAAATTTCCAGACAGGCCCCTGTCTCATCATCGGTGGTCACTTGCTTCTCAAAGAAAAGTGAAAGGAAAGAAAAAATGTGTCCAAAACAAACAACATTTAAAGTGACAAATAGTGAAGTGCAGAAAAATCTGCTGGTGACAAACAAACACAAAAATAACAGAGTGCTTAAAAACACACATAGCACACCAGTCCCTTAACCAATTTTATTCATAGGGCGGTGATCGTGTGTTATTAAATGTTAAAAAGGCTGGTAGCTAATCATGCATACCACTACCTACTGCCAGTGCCGACATGTTTCACTGCTATGTTGCATTAAGCAGTTTCATCAGGGCTGCACTCAATTGCTGCCACTTCACTTTTTTGGACACTAGTTCTGTAAAATGCTGCCAAGAGAGAACAGGTGAACGACAAGTTTAAAAACACGTAAACCCTGGGGTGGCAAGAAGCACAATAGGGGGATAGTAAGTATAGTGATGTAATGTGTGGAGTATTACCAGGAGACAGCCAAACTACTCATACCGGCTGCTCGGATTTCGACAAGGTCACCGGGTACTGCTAGCCTGGGAATATCCCTTGATCCTTGGAAAGCTTAACAATCTGCCAAAAGAGAAATGCACAATGCCACCGGGCTTGTAAGTTGTGCTAAATAGGGTGATGTTCTGCTATCTTACACTGTAAACACTCAGAGTTCAAATCAAAGTGCTGTTGCCAGTGCCACCAGTATTACAAGGCGGACACACAGTACTTCCAAAACAATTCAATTCCCGGTGTACACAACACTCCATCCTGCCCGTAAGCCACACTGGCCCCGAGGTATTGTTCTAGCGAGATAATCTCACAGGCACCTCCTCATGGCACTCTGAGTACTGCCCATGGCAAAAACAAACATAAACGCGCACATCATGCACTCTGGCTACATGGTACTTCCCTGCCAGTTCACCCCCGGGACGACCGCTCCTCACCGTCACGGGCTCAGAAGACTCCTTTCCTCAGCCATGCCGGTAGCTTCTGCCGGCGGAATACAAACTCGAGGTGCACGAGGACACGCCCCTCAGCACATCACGTGATCGCGACCCTAAGCGTGGCGGCCATCTTAGCCTAGTCACTCACATGAGTGCAAAGGGAAATTCATAGCATATCGTTGTGGTAAAAACCACATGGGGATCACCAAGTGCCGCACTATTCCCTGGCTCCTAGCCTGATACTACAAAGGAGATGTTTAAGGACAATTTGAATAAAAACAAATTGAATAAAAAATGTAATGTAAACTATTTGACCAGACCATGTTGGAAAAAACGGAAAAAACTGATCAGGTGGTTATAAGTGTAGTTCCAAAAGGAGGTAATGGGCAAAACAATTAATGAAAATGTCATAGCTGAAGTACAACCAGCGACCGCCCATACATAAGTTACGTCTGGAATACTACATCACAGTTCAATGTGAACCTAAACTCTTAATTCCAGCGGGGCATGTTGCATGTAATACATACCCTGTTATTCAACAATGAGTAGACCAGTCAGAGCCCGCACATGACCCCTGTACTCAAAGGCACCGAAGTCACATCTCTGCTGGTTAGAGAATATACAGGAGCCCCCCTAGCCTGCGGGCACAAATGATCCAACTACCCACATCTACTCCTAAGGGAGGTGAGTTGTAAAGATAATACGGAACAAGGGATCATAAATAGACAGAGTGTACTTCATAGTTTTATCCTGTTCCACTCAATAATCTCGTTGAGCCCTGTCCTGTCCGTTTTCTCGCTGTAAATCCAGCGTGCTTCTTTGGCTAAAAGAATACCTTTAATGTTCTGAGGGGAACCCTTGATCTTCTCAAGCACTGTCCAGTTGAATGTATGTTTCTCAGTGAAACAGTGTTGAACAAGTTTAGTGGTTAGTCTGCCCGCTCTGATGGTACTCAGATGCTCCTGTATGCGTATCTTGATCTTCCGGGAAGTGAGCCCTATGTAGTGGAGACCGCACTGACATGTTAGCCTGTAAATCACTTGTGTGGAGTTACAATTGCTAAACTGATTGTGGAACCACTCCCTGCCAGATCCGAGTATCACACTTTTGCTCTTCTTGGTGAGCGGACACACAGAGCATGTTCCACACGAAAAGTGGCCATTAGGTATGGTGGAATTACCATCCATTCGTGTTGCGTGGACCTTCGAGTGTACAAGTCTATCTTTCAAATTGGTCGCCCTCTTAAAAGCGAATCTCGGTGGTGGCATACGGAACTCGCTGTTGGACAGAATAGACCAATGCTTGCGTATAGACTGGCGAATTTTTGTGGCCATTGGATCGTATGTCATGACCACTGGTACACAGTCATCCTTAGGTTTGACTACTTTCTCTAAGAGAGCGCTCCTAGGAGTATTGAGAGCTCTCTTTTTGCCTGTTTCACTATCTTCTTAGGATAGTTCCTGTAGGTCAACTTTGACGCCAGATGTTCAGATTGTTCTAAAAAAGTGTTGATAGTGGAGCAATTGCATCTGTACCTCAAAAATTGGCCCACGGGCAGATTGTCCCTCAATGCCCTGGGATGGAAGGAATCATAAGACAGTAGGGAATTCCTATCTGTGGGCTTTTGATGTACACAGGTGTTAATAGTGCCCATGTTATGTTCAATGTCGAGGTCAAGGTACACTGCCTTGTGTCTATCATACGACCAGGTGAACTTGAGGTTGTCATCTTGTACATTAAGCCAGTTGAGGAATTCCCGAAGGAGGTCCTCAGATCCTGACCAGATGCACAGCACGTCATCTATATACCTCTTCCAGAGCCGGAGATGGCTCTGGAAGGGATTGCTGTTATGATAGATTACGTGCTCCTCGAACTGACCAACATAGATACAAGCTATGCTGGGTGCCATTGTAGTCCCCATGGATGTCCCAGACACCTGGAGGTAGAGCTGATCTTTATAGCCAAAGTAGTTCCTTGTTAGCGCAAGTTCAATACACTGCAATACAAATGTCTGGGTGGTATCATAGAACCATTCCTGCATCCCCAGGGCGCGGGCTGCTGCCACCAGCGCCGAGTCCTGGGGTATACAGGTGTACAGGGATTCGATGTCAATGGTGACAAAAAATTCATTTGCAGGGTCATATTGGATGTCCACCAGTACATTCAAGATGTCAGTCGTGTCCCTGACAAATGATTTTTGATTGATCACAGATTCTCTTAAAAAGTAATCCGCATATTGGGATAGCGGTTCAAGTATTGATCCGATACCCGCCACAATCGGACGGCCAGGAGGAGGGCGGGTGGGTTTATGGATTTTTGGTAAAATATAAAAGGACGGAGTCCTAGGGCTGGTATTAACAAGGAACTCCGCCTCTTTCACTGAAATCCATTTCTTTTCCTTAGCTTCACAGACCATTTCGCGAATGATTTTGGACAGATCTTCCACTGGGTCTTTATTCAGTGGTACATAGTTAGTTCTAACACTCAGAAGGCGAAGAACTTCTGCTTCATAGTCTGTTGTATTGAGAAGGACAATTGCCCCGCCCTTGTCGGCCGATTTTATGGTCAACATGTGATTATTTTGGAGGCTTTTGACTGCTTCCCAGTCTTCCTTTGTCATATTTTTATAATTGGATTGACTCTGGGTCTGTTCTATTCTTTCTATGTCTTGTAGAACAAGGGATTCAAAGACCACTACTTCAGGACCGACCGCTGCGGTGGGTGGACAGAATGTAGAGGGTTTCCTCAGGTTGGAGGTATAGGTGATATTCTCTGGTTGTTGGTTATCCTTAAAAAACTTCTTTAACTTGATTTTCCTCATTGTCTCGTGGAATTCAAGTCTGCACTTAAAAGCGTCATGCGTCAGGGTAGGGATAAACCCCATGCCTTTGTTAAGTACTCTCCTCTCGTTTTCAGTTAGGACATAATCAGATAGATTGACTACAATGTTCCTACTCATTTCTGGGTCCTGCCTCTGCTGTGAGTCATCCGGGGTGAGAATGTCTGCCATTGCTGGCGTTGCTGGTTCTGCTGGTGGGTTTGGTTTCCTCTGCCTCTTCCACCACCTTGACCTCCCCCGCGGTTGGTTGTTCGTTGGCCTTGGGCTAAAAAAGACCTAAGAAGGGCGCCCAGGTCCTCACTGTTTTGGTTCTGTTGCTGAAATCTTACACGATTGCCTTGAGGAGTCTCCTCCTCTTCCTCACTGGAGGTATTGTCAAAGGTCCACTGGTTGGGGGTTCGTCTGGGTTGTTGTCTGCCCCCTCGCCCCCTCTGTCTTCCTCCAAATGACTGTGGTTCTTGTGGCGTTGTATAGTACTCGTCCTTAACGTAGGGGAAGGCCCATTCGTGTGAGTATCTCTCAAGATTACGGGTGAGGCCCTTCAGTTTTTGGGTGACCATGTAATTCCTATATTCAGCGAGGTCGTCCTTGATTCTTTGGAGTTGTTCCTTAGTATCCACTAAGGTGGTATCTCTCTGTATGGATTCCTCTAATTCCAGGAGCTCTTTTAGTAGTTCCTCACTGAGCCGTTTGGCTGTGCTGATGATCAAAATCAGCCAATCCCTGGTACATTTGTTGGCGATAAAGCTCCAATCTCGCCTAAACCTACTGTCGTCAAGGAAGATTCGGGGTTCTATTCTTACAAGAAGACTGGCTGGGGCCGCGCCTGCATTTTAATATTCGGTCATAAGCGCCCCATGAAGCGCAATCCTAACCTGCCTTTTCTTAAGAGTACTGAGCTTCTCCCATTCTTCCCTGGCTGTGGTGGTACTAAGCAGAGGGTTGTCAGGAAGCAATGATGGGCCAGCTAGAATGGCAGCTATCTGTTCCTCAGTAAAGGCTAGACAGTTCCTATCCATTGGTGAATGTGGGTACCTGCTACCTAGACTAAGGAACAAAAGGACCTAAGACTCAGAACACTACTGGTCAAAGGAACCCACAAAACACCCCCCACACAACTGCCCCAATAGTGCAGCACCTTGCCAACCTCCGGGTCAACATGAAAAAAGGAAATTTAAAAGAATATTCCTCCCAAACGGGGGATATTAAGCTCTCACGGCTGAGCCGCCGTACTAAACATTCAAACCACACAGGAGCTAAGAGGGAAAATGGAAAGGGTCGCCCTCCACTCATAAGCTATATTTCAAAATAAAGACCCAGTCCGATCGCGTGCTGCTATAACAGTGACAAACAAGGGGGTATTTTTGGAAATCTCCCCACTATACTCTTATAAACCTTATAAGGAGGTAATGCACTGTGCTCCGCTCATATTAAAAACACCTGTTCTCTCTGGTAACACCTCAGAACACTCACTCTCAATGAGCCAACCCAGACTTGGTCACACACGTCCACCACAAACATTAGACGTTCCTCATAATAGAGAAAAAATATGTGTGAGAAGCAAATGACCCCTCACGGAAACACCACCATCGGGGTAACTGGTATGAAATTTCCAGACTGGCCCCTGTCTCATCATCGGTGGTCACTTGCTTCTCAACGAAAAGTGAGAGGAAAGAAAAAATGTGTCCAAAACAAACAACATTTAAAGTGACAAATAGTGAAGTGCAGAAAAATCTGCTGGTGACAAACAAACACAAAAATAACAGAGTGCTTAAAAACACACACAGCACACCAGTCCCTTAACCAATTTTATTCATAGGGCGGTGATCGTGTGTTATTAAATGTTAAAAAGGCTGGTAGCTAATCATGCATACCACTACCTACTGCCAGTGCCGACATGTTTCACTGCTATGTTGCATTAAGCAGTTTCATCAGGGCTGCACTCAATTGCTGCCACTTCACTTTTTTGGACACTAGTTCTGTAAAATGCTGCCAAGAGAGAACAGGTGAACGACAAGTTTAAAAACACGTAAACCCTGGGGTGGCAAGAAGCACAATAGGGGGATAGTAAGTATAGTGATGTAATGTGTGAAGTATTACCAGGAGACAGCCAAACTACTCATACCGGCTGCTCGGATTTCGACAATTCAATTCCCGGTGTACACAACACTCCATCCTGCCCGTAAGCCACACTGGCCCGAGGTATTGTTCTAGCGAGATAATGTCACAGGCACCTCCTCATGGCACTCTGAGTACTGCCCATGTACACCAGGAATTGAATTGTTTCGGAAGTACTGTGTGTCCGCCTTGTAATACTGGTGGCACTGGCAACAGCACTTTGATTTGAACTCTGAGTGTTTACAGTGTAAGATAGCAGAACATCACCCTATTTAGCACAACTTACAAGCCCGGTGGCATTGTGCATTTCTCTTTTGGCAGATTGTTAAGCTTTCCAAGGATCAAGGGATATTCCTAGGCTAGCAGTACCCGGTGACCTTGTCGAAATCCGAGCAGCCGGTATGAGTAGTTTGGCTGTCTCCTGGTAATACTCCACACATTACATCACTATACTTACTATCCCCCTATTGTGCTTCTTGCCACCCCAGGGTTTACGTGTTTTTAAACTTGTCGTTCACCTGTTCTCTCTTGGCAGCATTTTACAGAACTAGTGTACAAAAAAGTGAATTGGCAGCAATTGAGTGCAGCCCTGATGAAACTGCTTAACGCAACATAGCAGTGAAACATGTCGGCACTGGCAGTAGGTAGTGGTATGCATGATTAGCTACCAGCCTTTTTAACATTTAATAACACACGATCACCGCCCTATGAATAAAATTGGTTAAGGGACTGGTGTGCTGTGTGTGTTTTTAAGCACTCTGTTATTTTTGTGTTTGTTTGTCACCAGCAGATTTTTCTGCACTTCACTATTTGTCACTTTAAATGTTGTTTGTTTTGGACACATTTTTTCTTTCCTCTCACTTTTCTTTGAGAAGCAAGTGACCACCGATGATGAGACAGGGGCCTGTCTGGAAATTTCATACCAGTTACCCCGATGGTGGTGTTTCCGTGAGGGGTCATTTGCTTCTCACTCATATTTTTTCTCTATTATGAGGAACGTCTAATGTTTGTGGTGGACGTGTGTGACCAAGTCTGGGTTGGCTCATTGAGAGTGAGTGTTCTGAGGTGTTACCAGAGAGAACAGGTGTTTTTAATATGAACGGAGCACAGTGCATTACCTCCTTATAAGGTTTATAAGAGTATAGTGGGGAGAAGATTTCCAAAAATACCCCCTTGTTTGTCACTGTTATAGCAGCACGCGATCGGACTGGGTCTTTATTTTGAAATATAAAATCCACAGGCAACCAATATGTCCCACAAATTAACAATGCAGGTGTACAGATAACCCAAAAACTGTACACAATCACCCGTTACCTTCGCAACACATACACTCTAACAGGACCAGCCTGTTACCCTTCATAACACAACATTGAAACAGGACCTCGACTTCTTCAACACAGCACAGTGTTGGGGTGTAACTATGTACCCTCATCCCCATATACTTGAACAGGACCAGGGTTTCACCTACCCACTATTGCATAGGGGTGTAATAGCATACCCCATTGTCATTGGGCTCAAAACTTCCCCATCATCGTAACCCTATGGGAAGGATGGTAACTAGCCAACGGGCTTAACACATTGCCCCCACACCCTTTACCCCTTAGGAAGGGAGGAACCTTGGGCTAAATAAATACATGCTCCTACACCCTTAACCCATTAGAAAGGGTGTAGCCTTCTGATAAACACATGCCCCTAAACCCTTAACCCCTTAGGAAGGGAGGAACCTTGGGCTAAATAAATACATGCTCCTACACCCTTAACCCATTAGAAAGGGTGTAGCCTTCTGATAAACACATGCCCCTAAACCCTTAACCCCTTAGGAAGGGAGGAACCTTGGGCTAAATAAATACATGCTCCTACACCCTTAACCCATTAGAAAGGGTGTAGCCTTTTGATAAACACATGCCCCTAAACCCTTAACCCCTTAGGAAGGGTGACACCTTGGGCTAAACACTTCCCTCTACACCCATAAAGCCCTAGGAAAGGTGGTAAAAATTGCACTTCACAATAATGTCACTCAGCCAACACAGTCACACTCCAGAACCAACATGTTTCAACATAGTCTCACTTTAGGATCACCATATCACTGTACACAAACTCCCTCTTCTGCATACCCAACATGACTGGGAAGAGAAATAAGCATGGCATTAAAAACACATACTGAGGTAACACGTCAAAAAACCCCTACTCCAGTGAGTGACCTCTCACCCAACATCCAACCCTGACCATACCTGAACAGTTCAATTCCTCCCCATTTGCCCCAAAAGGATCAGCAGTTGCAGTTCTGCACCTTCAAAACAGCATTGGTCTGCTCTCCACGCATGTATTAACCTCCCTTCTCAGCTTCAAATGCTTGGGCCTTCACTGCCCCAAAATAAGGTAGTTGTGGTTCGATAATCATTCTTCCTCAAAATTTGAAATTCACTCGCCGCTAGACAAAATCCAAGGGGAAATAAAAAAACTCACCACCATAACAGGGAGCCGCTGTAATCTAATCACAATCCAGTAAAGCTGAGCGGCAATTTCCACTGTTATTTCCAATGCAACCAGGAAATGGCATTCAAAAGTGTTCCAGTACCGACATAAAATACCGAACATACTTTGGCCTTGAGTCAATTGATAGGTAAACAGGGCCAGATGGACGCTCGTGGCTTCACAGTGCCTCGTGCTTTGATGCCAGGGCTGCTTTCAAATTTAAATTCACTGTCCAGAATGCTGAAGTCACTCACAGCTTGAGCCAGAGTCTAAACACAGGTCCACCATACTCCTTCTGCAGTAGAAGCTCTTCCTTAGTGATCTCCACAAAGGGTAATTTCATGCTTCCGGTTTGCTCTCTTCATAAATTGCCACATTATATATATCATAGAGTTGCCTGTTCACTCCCCTCCGGCATGACTAGGCAAACCATGAAATCTTCTTGTACATACCAACTTCAATCTTGTTGACAACAAAGTCCTTTCAGCTCAGCAGCCACCCTCTAGATTTGCTGCACAATTTACACTGGCCTGTGAAAATGCCCTGGACTTCAGGCTGTTTGGTGTAATCGACACTGGTGGGGTTACCAGGAACAATCCTTTCTCACAGGCTTCTTACAGGCTTCAATCTCTTTTGTTTTGTAATCCACTTAGTTTCTTCAGAAGTTCCACAAGTTTATTGTTATTTTTTTCTTTTTCCTCACGCGTATTATCTTTCACGTTCCTCACCAGTCTTACAATCAAAGATGTAGTCTTGTAGGTGATAAAAAGAGTAGGTATATTAGCTTTAGATCAGGTTGCAGGTATATAATGTAAAGCGCCACCAGGAGGAGCTTCTTACTGCTTAGCCCTTCTCACTCCAATCGTCCACTCATCCAATCACAAACACTCAACATTCCAGCCATCCAATGACCTCACTCAATGGCTGAGCAGCAGGGAACATCCAGACTGTGAGGAGAATGCGTAAGATAGCAAGAGGCCACACAGCTTTTAAATGCAGGTGTGAGATCAACCTAACTTAATGTATTCAACCCAAGGATGAAAACCTAAGCTGATTTTAGAAAAAAGGCAAAAAATCTCTGGCTTTAAATGCAGCATACCTTTATTTATTTATTTTAGGTGTTTTCTATAGCGCTGGCCAGACCTGAAGATATTGGAGCGCTTTACAACAGTCGACATGTGAGAGACATACAATCTAGCAAAAATTATACATCTTAGCTCAAGGCGCTTTGAAAGCCTCAGCGTAATGTAGCACCTTAAAGCATGGAGATTGTTAGAAGCGGCTGTCTCTAGTTGGCAGAGGTATACACTTCTGACAAATAGGGACACACCTTTTCTAGTCAGGGCAAGGGGATCACACACTTAAATAACCCCTGCTCACCCCCTTGGTAGCTTGGCAAAGCAGACAGGCTTATCTCAGAGGCAGTGCGTTAAGCATTTATGACCACATACAGTAATAAAGTGAATACACTACAAATGGAAACGACACAGTAGTATTATAAAAATAAGGATTTTTATATAAGGCTTAGCACAAGACCAAATAACGACAAAAATATACCACAATCTTATTAAATACTCTTGGAAGGAAAAATAATAATTCAAGCACGGTTTCTTCTTAAGCACAAAGTCTTTAGTATCAAAAGCAACTCTTCTTCTTTAAAACACAGTTCTTGGCAACAATGTAACCCACACGGGAGTCACATGACGTCGAGGCAAAGTTAGTCCAAAGGTTCGGCGTCGACCACGAGGAGCGCTACGTCGAGCCCGGAGTCGCACAGACCCCCACAACACAGTACCTTGGAAAAGTGAAGCACTCGATGATCAGCGGCGTTGAGATGTCCGTCGTCGCGTCTTCGGCGACGATCGGGCCTCGGAGTCGGGGCGATCTGCAGCGGCGTCGACCGAAGTCAGGCAGGAGCAGCGCTCACGAGATGAAGCAGGATACGGCGTCGTCGATGTCGATGTTGCAAGAGTGAGCAGCGCTCACGGCGTCGAGAGGGCTCGAAGTCGATGCGATCAGCAGCGGTGCCGACACGAGGTCACTTGGAGCTGGAGCCGAACTCACTACTCACTGGCGTTGTTGCTGGCGTCGATCGGGCCCGGCGGCCGGCTTCGAGGAAGCGGGACACTGGAGCCGTTACTCACGATGTCGAGCTGGATTCGGCGGCGTCCGTCGGCGTCGAGATTGCTGGATTCTTTCAGAGGTGCTGGATTCACAAGTTCCAGCAAACAGCACTTTAAGCAGATGAAGTCCTTTAGCCCTGTGACTTCAACAGGAGACTGGCACTCTTCCAGCCCTTGGAGATTTTCTTAGCAAAGATTGAGAGTACACACACAGTTCCTCTCTCCTGGTTCCTTGGCAAAAATAAAGAAGCAATGCAGGATTCCCCCGACAAACAGCACTCTGGCAGAAGGGGTAGGCAGTCCTTAGATCAGCAGGCTTCTTGTCCTTGGTTCAGGTTTCCTTGTCAGAAGTGATCTAAATTCTTGGTTCAGGGGTCCTTCTCTTATACCCCTTTTTGGCTTTGATCCCTTTGTCCATGCAGGGGAATTCCCCCCCATCTTGGGTTTGTTGTGGGTGTTGCCAGGCCGAAGCACCTGGCCTATTCACTGTGCAGGGCAGAGTCTTCAGCCGCCCAGCAGGAGCGGAGCCAGCATTGTCACTGGCAGGGGCAGGGTCATCAGTTGCCCGGCAGGAGGTGGACCAGGAAAGTCCCAGGCAGGCACAGAGTCATCAGTCGCCTGGCAGGGGGGCGGAGCCAGCATTGTATCAGGCAAGGCATGCTATCAGGAGCTACTCTTCCCCTACTCTCAATGTAAATGCCCCACTCACCCCACACTGACTCATTCAGACCTCTGGAGCCACCCAGCTCCTGTCACACGCACACCAGAACCAGCAGAGACCGGTAGACAGTTAGACAAGAAAATAGCTACTTTCTAAAAGTGCTATTTTCAAACACAGAGTCCAAAAACCATCCACACAAAAGGATGCGTTATTAAACCCTGAGTTCAGGGATACCAAACTCGACATTGCACCATGCTCCCCGAGCCCGCTAGGATTATAGCATTAATAATCCTGGCAGCCCATTCTAACTTATGGAGAGCAGGTTACCTTACAATAGTGAAAAACGAATATGGCTGTAATTCACTATTAGGACATGCCAACCTTGTCAGGCTTGTCCTACCTTATGCTTACAATGCACCCTGCCCTTGGGCCTACCATAGGGGTGACTACCATAGGGGTGACTAACATGAAGTTAAGGGAAGGTTTAGGGACTGGCAAGTAGGTGTACTTGCACAGTCTGCGTGACAGTACCAGACTGCACGTGGTCTAGCAATGGTAGACCTTCAGACATACTTTTACTAGGCCGCTCTTGTGGGTGGCACAACACGTGCTGCAGGCCCACTAGCAGCATTTGTATTTACAAGCCCTGGCACTCCTGGTGCACTCTACTAGGGACTGACAGTAAACCAAATAAGCCAAACATGGAATCCAATCAATACATCAATTTCACATAGGGAGCACTTGCACTGTGGCACTGATCAGCAGTGGCACAGTGCCCAAAGCATTTACCAGCAAAAACATCGTAAACAGAGGAGGCAAACAGAAAAAATGGAGGAGAGACTCATGCCAATGATGTCAGGTCTAACACGTGTCCCCTCCAGCTGAAATGTGGGGAGAACTACCCTTACCCTAGGGAGTCCTCATCACTAAGGCGGAAAAATCTGGACAGACCATCAGCATTGGCGTGATCTGTGCCAGGGCGGTGTTCCACCGTGAAGTCCATCCCCTGTAGGGAAATGGACCACCTCAACAGCTTTGGATTCTCACCCCTCATCTGCATCAACCATCTGAGGGGCCTGTGGTCTGTCTGAACCCGGAAGTGAGTCCCAAACAGGTAGGGTCTTAGCTTCTTCAGCGCCCAGACCACAGCAAATGCTTCTCTCTCTATCGCACTCCACCTCTGTTCCATGGGAAGTAACCTCCTACTGATGAAGGCTACAGGTAAGTCTCGTCCCTCTTCATTCACCTGAGCTAGAACAGCCCCCACGCCATGCTCTGAAGCGTCCGTCTGGACAACAAATTCTTTAGAAAAGTCGGGTGCCTGGAGTATGGGTGCTGTGCACATTGCAGTTTTCAGGGTGTCGAAGGCCGTCTGACAGGCGTCAGTCCAGATCACAAGTCGTGGCTGCTTCCTGGAAGTCAGCGAAGTCAAGGGGTGCACAATGTTACCATAATCCTTGACGAACCTCCTGTAGTAACCCGTGAGACCCAAGAAGGCTCTCACCTGAGTCTGGGTTTTGGGCGGTGCCCATGCCAGGATGGTATCAATCTTGGGTTGCAGGGGGCCACCTTGCTGCTCCCTACTTGGTGCCCCAAGTACACCACTGAACCCTGCCCAATCTGGCACTTACTGGCTTTGATTGTGAGGCCTGCTCTGCGCAGGGCCTACAACACTTCCTGGAGGTGGCGCAAGTGTTCCTCCCAGCTGGCGCTGAACACTGCGATGTCGTCCAGGTAGGCGGCACTGAAATCCTCCAGTCCAGCCAAGACCTGGTTGACCAACCTCTGGAAGGTGGCAGGGGCATTCTTCATCCCAAAGGGCATAACCCGGAACTGGTAGTGCCCATCTGGTGTGGAGAATGCTGACCTCTCTTTTGCCCCATCAGTCAAGGCGATCTGCCAGTACCCAGACGTTAGATCAAACGTACTAAGGTACCGGGCAGCCCCCAACCGATCTATGAGCTCATCAGCTCTGGGGATGGGGTGCACGTCAGTCTTGGTGACTGAATTGAGTCCTCGGTAATCCACACAGAACCGAAGTTCCGGTGAAGCACCAGGCGCTGCAGCCTTTGGGACCAAGACCACTGGGCTGGCCCAAGGACTGCTAGAGGACTCAACCACCCCTAAGGCAAACATTTTGGAGACCTCCTCCTTGATGTATGCTCTGACCTTGTCAGTCACTCTGTAAGCCTTGTGCTTCACAGGAGTGCTGTCCCCAGTGTCCACATCATGGACACACCACTGAGTGACACCAGGAATCAAGGAAAACAGATCAGGGAATTGTCCCAACAGTTGGCGGCAATCCTGCTGCTGTTCAGGGGTCAGTGTGTCAGAGAGGACAACACCATATGTGGTATATAAATAAATAATACCGGATCTAGGTTTGACTGGACATAGCAATAACAGATAGCTCAATAAATAAGAGTCAAGATTCGAGGTAGTAGGAGTTTGCAGGTTTAATACAGCATAAAGGACAGGAACAGGACGACCTGCACGGGAATAGGATGGCAGGGCCCTGCAGGGGGGACAGGGAATGAGCGCGCTAACTTTAATAACAGTACACAAGCATATATACTAAAACAGTTGCATTACAATACATACGATAGGCGGAGCAGTGGGTGTGGTCAACAGCAGTCGCGAAAGATAAGGGTGAAAGTAGGTGTAACAGGAGGCGTATACATGGACATGTGATGTAAACGTAACAGAATATGTCATAAATGGGGCGGAAACATGGAGGGGGCTACCTAAGGAGCCGGGACCTCTAACCTAATGGTGCGCGTAAACTGACAATGACGTGTTACTAGGAGAAGCTGGGGGCTATGACTTCTGCGCTAGGAGCAGAGACTGAAGTCTGGAGAGTCAGGGCGACATGTACCTAAACAATATCTAGTATCTGATGTTTAGAGAACATGTTGATATAAACTAAAAGGTATCGGGGTAAAGGCTAACAGACTCTAAGACTTGTGCATGCATTATTCTACATGTAGTGTGTGTTGAAGAATATTAAATGACCATTAATACAGTATTTCTCTTACATGGAGACGTAAAGGCTAGACGATGACGGAAACTATTGATGCGATTCAGTAGCTTAGGAATGCAGAGAAGGAGGGTTGGACTGATAACTAGAATCATAACATACTCTTGGCAGACTAACAGGTAGAGCCAGGCCGAGCCGGGCACTGTGGGGCAGGAAGTAAGTGAAGGGTCGAGGATACAGGTGGGGGCTGTATCGCTCCTCAGCGAGGGTTCAGGAGACAGGAGCTGAATCTGGTGTCCGGGCCCTTTTGAGGCCTAGAAACGGGGACTTTTCAATGAAATAACGTGCACACTGGGAAACGTGGCAACGTAACTTTACATAGGCCTGATATTCATAGTATTCACGAGAACTGGAAACTGACACACTAGAGATGGACACAACTGTAATTGCGTCTTTAATCGATCATGGGGAAATACATATGCATATTAATCATGCACACATAACATAGGATGGGGAACACGTAGGGACACAGAACATGGCAAAATTTACTTTTCCACATTCCCTCCTTGTCACTACGTTTCCATCAGGAAACATCAATATTCATGATACCATCTATCATTTCATACAGTATCATTTGCTCGTCTCGAATTTTCTTGGAACGGGATTTAGGACGGGACTTGGGACTAGGAATACAAGAGGTAGCACAAATGCCACAAATCGCAGGGCCACATTGTATACATAGGCAGCAACTGAATATGATCGCTACTGCAATACCTAGAAAGGACAACACTTTCCATCCCCAGGCGGAAATTATATTCCAGAACCAACCGGACCATGTCCAGGTGCCTGGATCTTGGTGTAACATATGGGCAATTTTATGGAGTCTGGTTATAGCTGAATAAACAGACGGCGCGTTATTAGGAATGAAAATGCAGCAACTAGATCCGATGACTCTACATGCCCCGCCCCTATCGGCCAGTATGACGTCAAGGACGAGACGATTCTGGAGCACGACAATTCTCATAAAGGATTGCTCTTCGGTCAAGTTACCTAGAGCAGAGGTAGTCTCAATCACTACTGCTTCAAGGGTTCTGGTTAATCTACGTATCAGTTTACTATTCACGACAGTACCTAAATCGGGAAAGACACCTTTATTGATATCTATGTATTGTTCTAGAGCAGTTTCAGTATAATCGACAATCGGGAGGTCTCTTTTGTGTCTCGTATGTACTAGGTGGGAATTCCTATGATAGTCAGGTGGGGCTAGAAAAACTGGTGGCAGTAGGAAGGCAATGTAACAGGTACCCTCCCACTCGAGGGGCAGACGAACATATGCGGTCTGACCACAAACAAAATAAGAATGACGTGAAGCTTTGAAAATAGATTTCCTACAGTCACTATACTTGACAATAGTAGTACAATCACTATGGCCTACATGTACGGAACCATTCTTTCGGACACATAATTCACCTTTGACTGGTAATACTGACATAGCAGGTAAGTCTGGAGTAGTATCAGACTGAACATTCAGGACCATGAAATTCGAAGAATAATTACCTAAATTATAAACTTCATTTTCTAGATCTAACCCGGTTCTGTGGGGAAGACCTTGCTTGTCTGGAAAACATGTACTGTTAAGAAAAGACATATCTGTTGAGGATGACGTTAACGTGGACCATGCTCCACATGAACCATTATGTGAAAATGGATAAGGAAAGAGTGGCAGAACTCCCTTCGGTGTCTGGAAAGGGGGGAGTCGACCACACACCCAACAATTTGTGGCATTGCTGGTCTGGTGTGAGTAATGTAACATGCGGATAAAGGAATTATTACGCATAGCAAGACGATATGAGAGTTCATGAGGAGGCAGATCACTAAACGTGTGCTCTACTATAGCAATAGAAGACTTATTTACATGAGAAACTGGAAAACACAAATAAAATGCATAACCTGTGCAGGTAATCATGAGGCTGAAAAACAATATGAAACTTAGAAAAACGATACATCGGATTGAGTTTTGACTAACTCTCTCACTATGGGGGTCTATTTTATACATGTCAGAAACCGGTCTAACCGTTTCACCTAGGGGAGGACTTAGACAATCAAACTGGCTGACTTATTTTACTAGACCTTAATTTCTTCTTATACTCCTGTTGCGGAGTTTTCTCTAACAGGGAGGGTTTAGTATCATTGTCTTTTGCGGGACAGTCCTTAAGAATAGTACTTTGGCAATCCTTAAAATCCTCGGAAATGTTCTTGGAGACAGTCTTTAGTCCATAAAATCTTTTCACATGAGACAGGTGGACCCAGCCCTTCCTGCCTTCCAGCTTGACGGCAGTACGGGTGGCCAGGAGGACCTGCTTGGGCTCCTTCCAGCGGGGCTCCAGCGGACTTGAACGATCAAAATTCCGGACAAGAACCATGCATCCGGGAACGATTTCATGCGGTGCCACCTCGGTATTGTCTGGAAATGCGGCGGCAACCTGTGAACGACAAGAGTGTAGGGCAGACATCAAGGAAGCTAGGTAATCTGTCAGCATATTACTTGAAACATCTGTAATACTTCGGGGTCTAGGTGTACCCCACATATTAGGGGGGCGGCCGAATACGACCTCATACGGGGACAGACCTGATCTGGAATGTGCGACCATGCGCATATAAAACAAAGCGACTGGCAGAGCTACTAGCCAGTCCACACCTTTCTCTTTACATATTTTGGCAATGCGGATTTTCAGGGTCTGATTATGTCTCTCTACGAGACCGGCTGCTTCAGGATGGCGTACACAATGGAACTTCCACTGGTACCCTAACAAAAGGGAAACATGTTTCATGAGCTCAGATGAGAATGGCTGGCCGTTATCAGAATATACGACTCTAGGGAGTCCGTAGCGGGGGAAGAATTCACGAACCAACTGCTTGGCAGTGGTCGCGGCTGTGTAATCTGGGACCGGATATGCTTTTGTCCATCTGGACAAAGCGCATACAACTACAAGGACATACTTGAAACCTCGACATCGCTCCATCTGAATATAATCCATCTGGAGGACTTCAAAAGGGTGGTCAGGGGGCTGGAATCCACCTTGTTCCACCGGGACACTTTTACCTGGATTGAACTGGCAACATATCATACAGGTACGGACTTTCTGCTTGGCTGCAGCTCGTAAATGCTTATTAAACCAAATGTTCTGGATACTGTCTAACATGGCTTTTTCTCCTAAATGTGCTGGACTATGTGCGGTATTGATAATGACTTGAACCATAGAGTCGGGGAGAAACCATGTGGCTCTACCCTTCGTTACCCATCCCTGATCTGTCTGGACCCCTCCTTGTTCGGACCATTTCTTGATTTCATCGGGAGTAGCATGTAACTGGATATCTATGACATCTTGAGTAGGGTCCTTAACTGTCATACAGGTAGTCGGAGCTGGAGTATGTGTCTGTGTTGGATTAACTGAAATGTCTGGAGTCTGTGCTGTAAGCTTGGCTGTGCGATCTGCTAGATCATTACCTTGAGAAATAATGTCAGTAACTTTCGTATGTGCTTTGCATTTCATGATAGCAATAGATGTCGGTAAGTGTATGGCATCTAACAGAGCTTGAATAAGGAGACCATGCTGAATCTTGGTTCCATGAGAAGTCATGAAACCTCTCTCCTGCCAGAGCACTCCAAAGTCGTGTACAACTCCGAATGCGTAGCGTGAATCTGTGTAAATATTAACTTTAAGGTTCTTGGTGTGTATGCAGGCTTGGGTCAGAGCAACTAGCTCTGCTGCTTGAGCAGACAGGGTGTCAATACGGTGTGTTTCTATAACTTCAGTGTCAGTAGTCACTGCATACGCGGCTACTAGTTCTCCTGTACTTGTTCTCATACATGAACCATCCACATAAAGTGTCAGGTCGGGATCTGGTAATGGAATATCTGTCAGATCTTGTCTTGGCTTAGTCATAGTGTTAACTACTTCCACACAGTCGTGTGTGGCAGGATTTGAAATAACTGACGGTAACAGTGTAGCAGGATTTAGAACGTTGCAGCGTCTGATTTCTATGTGTGGCTGGAACAGTGTCAATTCATAACCTGTTAAACGTGTAATTGTCAAGTGTTGAGTCTGTGTTCGATTTAAAAGAACTTCCACAGAGTGTGGAACTTGTACTGTCAAGGAATGTCCTAATACTATGGAATCACTTTGTCTGATAGCTAGTGCTGTGGCTGCAACTGACTTGAGGCACGCAGGCAGAGCCTGGGCTACCGGATCTAATGTGCTCGAAAAATAAGCACAGGGCTTGTATTGTCCTGCTTGATCTTGTGTAAGAACAGATAATGCTGTACCTTCGCGTTCTGTGACGAAAAGTGTAAAAGGCTTACTGTAGTTCGGTGTAGCTAGAACAGGAGCTTGGCATAAAGCTTTCTTTAACTCATTGAAACTAAGTGTATGTTCAGATGTCCAAGGGAGGACAGTCGATACGGCTGCCTCCTGTGTCGTTAACTGTATCAGTGGTTTAGCTAGAAATGCATACTGAGGAATCCATTGTCTGCAATAAGAAGTAAGGCCGATAAAAGCACGTACCTCCTTCTGGGTCTTGGGCTGAGGAAGACTCGTTATTAACTGGATACGGTCTGGTGTCAACTGCCTACCCCACTTGGACAGTAAGTGGCCTAAGTAGATCACTTGCTGGACACAGAATTGAAGCTTCGAAGGGGACACCTTGTGCCCCATCTCGGCAAGGAAATACAGGACTGTAAGTGATGCTCGCTCGCAAGCACGTTCAGAACGGGCTGTGATCAGTAGATCATCGACATACTGGAGCAGGGCAGTGTCAGTTGGCATGTGAATATTGTCTAGTTGTCTCTTAAGTGCTTGACTGTAAATGCTAGGACTTTCTGTGAAACCTTGAGGAGCTCGTGTGAATTTATAGCTCCTTCCATTTAAACAAAATCCGAAAAGAAACTGGCTGTCTGGATGAATGGGGACACTGAAAAACGCGTTCTTGAGGTCTATGACTGTAAAAAATGAGGCTTCGGAATCAATGGCTGTCAATAGGGAAGAGATATCTGGGACAACTGGGTACTGGGGAATAATACATTTATTAAGTTCTCGAAGGTCAATCACTAATCGATATACTGGGGGTGCATTTGGATCAGTACGTTTCATGACTGGAATGATCGGAGAATTACATACATTGGAGTCAGTTTCTACAACTACTCCTTGAGCCATGAGCTCGTCAATAATTTTGGATAAGGCTGCTACAGCCTCAGGTGGCAATCTGTACTGTCTGATTCGTGGTAACACTACACCTGGTTTGAGAGTCACACGATGGGGTGTGATTTGCATATAACCTACATCAGTTGGACCTTGCGCCCATAGATGCTGCGGTACATTGGACAATCTCGGATCAAAATCTCGTAATACATAGTGACCCTTGAAGTCACGTAGAAACAGTCGTATTCCCTCTGGGGAACAGCAAATAACTGCACCTAATTCTTTCAGTGTCTTAATGCCTAACAGATTTTCTGGACATGACTTCGTAAGTAACAGATCAGTAGTGCGGGACAATGGACCTACTTCTAGAGTAACTGGCTTAGATATCTCGTTTACAATAGGCTTTCCTGAAAATCCAAGGGAAACATTTCTAGAGCCTGAGAGCGGAGCCCCTGGAACTTCGGCGTGACTAATGGTGGTCCTACTTGCCCCTGTATCAATCAGAAACTTTCTGTCTTTCCCTAATACTTGACTGTGAACATAGGGACCTTCTTGATCTACAGGAATCTCGATGAGAGGCAAGCCTACCTCCCTCTCTAGGCTGTTTCATGAATATGGCTGATACTCTGGATACTCGGACTGTGCATACTGGTACATCTGCTGTGTAACATGCTGTGTTGCAGCAATAGGCTGCGGCGCTGGAACTGTCTGTTGTGCATTCTGTGGCTGAGAAGTCTGTGAAACTTGTTCTTGTCTAGGCGGACGTGGTCTTTCTTTAGTCTTACCGGTAGCTATGTTGTGTTTCAGAACTGCACACTCGTTTATAAAATGACCTGGCTGTTTACAATAATTGCAGGTCCCTTTAACGGGAACTGCAGGATGACTGGCTTGATTCGGACCCCTCTTCTGACTGTCTTGAGGAACAGATTGTGCAACTAGTACTTTCATTTTCGTGTCTTTCATACGTTTTCTTTCATGATCTTGCTCTTCTCTGATTCTATTCTGGTGATACTGAAGCATCTGTAACATTTGGGACGGGGTATTAGCTTGCCATGTACTTTCGACTTTCAGAACTCGATTCTTAACTTGTGGACTTGAATTCTCGACTAATTTAGTAACAAAAAGATGAGGGTATGACTCGCTACTCGTCTTGAGGCCACTGTTTATAATAAAGCATTTCTCAAATCTAGAATAAAAATCACTAGTGTCTTCGTCTTGTTTCTGTTTACAGGCTGAGATTGCATCCCAGTCTTCCTTTTTAGTTGCTAATAATCTGGGCAAAACTTGTATTAACAGTTCTGGTAATTCTTTACATTTCTCTCCAAGACCGGTACCTGGTACTCGTATCTTATCTTCAGCTTCTAGAACTGCCCAATCGATCTTTTTCTCTCCCACCTCCCATTCTTTTTCCTTGAGTTTCTCTTATACCCCTGCGGGCAATAGGACTTTTAGCATTTTAATAATATCTGGATAAGTGTATTCTCCCATACGGAGCATGTCTTTTAATTCTCGGTGGAACCCTGCTGGATCTTTGTCATGACAGGGAATTAATTTCTTCATTTCTAAGAGTTCCATCTTTGTAATCGGGGTGTAAACAAACACTCGTTGCATTTCACCATCCGCTGTCCTATCTGGGTGTACTTCTCGTAACGGATTCTGTCTGTCTATATAAAAGGGTTTACTTTCTGGAGGTGAGACATGAACAAAATGCGGGTTCAGGAACGTTCTATATTTGTGGCGCTGTTCTAGAATAACACTAATTAAATCGGTACCTAGACCTTTCCATCTATACTGGAGTAACTCGTTCAGGACATCGTGTAACGGACCTGGATCAGAATGTTGACCCTCATACAATGTGATGAGGTGCTGGATCATATACATACCCACCAATCGTTGCTCGGCTGGGGGCAGTTTCAGAAACATTTGTGCCACTATTTCATCTGGAAAAGTGGTAGAATCAGTAATCCATCGGACTGCTGATCGGGCTAGTTCTTGTTCATGCATAGTACTTAACTCACTATAACCGATTCGTGATTTCAGAATGTGATCGGTAGCTTGAAATACTTGTTCTAGGGAACTTTGTTCTGGTGCTGGATGATGAAAAACTGACTTGTGTTCTAGGCGTAAATGGCGGTCTGGAAATCCAGATTTTCCTACATACGCTATTCTGGCGGGATTCTCGTCGTCTACCTCTTCAGTAGAAGAGTCATTCTCTTTCTCGCTTACTTGTGCTGCTTTACGTTGTTCATGTAACTTTATTATTTCCTTACGAATTCTCTTGTACATACTCTCTATACTACTGATAGTTCTGTGTTTACCCTCGGCTATATTATCACTCCACCTTGTCAGGATTCTCATTTCGGCCGGATCTTTGGTCGGATAATCTTGTTCCCTTATTAAACAATTAATCAGAAACTTTAATATCATGAGCTGGATCTCAGCTTTCCTTTGAGACATGGCTTCACCAATGCTTTCTGGATCATTCCCTGTACGGATGAAATGATATATTCTGTCTAGATCTTCTTTCATATTCGGTAGGGTGTCCAGATACCCGGTCACCCGTCTTACACGGATGGAATATATGACCGTACTATCATCACCTGCAACTGGATCATAGCGGCATTCAGTAAGAGCTCGTCGGATATCTGCAACGGACTTATATTTGGGCGTACGCTGTAACGCACTTTCATGTAACTCGACTAATGTTACACGTTGGTGTGGTGGCGGGGTACCAGGAGGACCTCCTCCTGCGGCCCCTATACTGGAATCGTCGACTGATACTCTTCGTGCTGGCAGAGTGGGAAATTGTAATGTAGGCTGGACCGGGGGTACCGTAGCAGGTACTCCGGTGACTGGAGGAGCAGGATTTACATTATTTACAGGGACTGGCGGAACAGGATTTGCATATTCTGGAACCGTGTCGTCCAAATAGGACGAAATGAAAATATCAGCTGCGGTCGGTTTGTGACGTAGCTTGGTCGGAACTAATGGTGGCGGAAAATTACTAGATGCCTCCGGGGTTGCTTTTGGCAAGCCCTCGGCAAGAAGAGGGTACATACCCTTAATAAGGGCATTCCTCTGTCTGTCTGACTGTTCGGTTTTAACTCGTTCACCTATCTCGATTAGTTCCCTTTCTTGGGCTCGTTCTAAGGATTCTCTACTTAATTCTGACTTTCTGATTTCTTTTTCGGTTCTTTTATGAGATTCTTTGCGCCATAACTCGATGGCATCTTTCTGTGACTGTCTGGCTTTCTTTTTCCATAATGCTTCTTCTACTCGCATGATGCACTCGGCATCCCATGTGCCTGATACAGGCCATCTATACTTTTCTTCTAACTCTTTGGTGTACTCCACCCATAAATCTAGATATAATATGGCACTTATGCCATGCTTCTGATACATAAAATGACCTGGACTGTCCCTAGGCGGGACAGGAACTGCTGCTTCTAACAGACCTTTTCTAGTTTTTAACTGACGTAATTTAGAAAATAGGGGCATGACTGAACTGTAATCTAGACACAATACAATACAAAATGAACACGATAATTACACCACTTTCATACCACGACATTAAAATACATGAAGAACATTTAAAATAACAGTTCGAACAGAATACCACCTGGAATACTGAATACATGAATTTCCTCGAGAACAGAACTGACTAGAACAGAAACTAGATGCACTGCTAAAACAGTACGAAACTTACCGGTCTCATAAAGAGACACGTCAGGACCCGCATCCACCGAAGTGGACACTTCGTTTTGGGTCTGTGTACCACCAAAACCCACGGACCAGAGACAATTAGATTGACCCTGTCTAGATACTACCCCAGCAACGGTACTCACCGGGCAGCAAGAACGGAAGGCCTCGGACTGGACTGGACTGCTTCGACGCCGGACGGACGAACTTCGGACTTCAGTTACGGGTGGGCCTCCGGATACCTCGGACCTTGGACTCTCGGCTTGGGCTCTGGTCGGGACTCGCCGCGTTCCTCCACCGCCTCGTCTGGATGCTGGACCGCAACCTCCGTCTCCTCCGTAGGCCTGAGGGATACTTGAAGCAGAAATATCTGCACGTGCACGGTATGATTCCGTCACGGCTGCAGAGGGTCAGGGGGCATACGTGGCTTCGCCGGCGCGTGGGGAAAGGGCAAGTCCCTATTCGGGCGCCATTATGTGGTATATAAATAAATAATACCGGATCTAGGTTTGACTGGACATAGCAATAACAGATAGCTCAATAAATAAGAGTCAAGATTCGAGGTAGTAGGAGTTTGCAGGTTTAATACAGCATAAAGGACAGGAACAGGACGACCTGCACGGGAATAGGATGGCAGGGCCCTGCAGGGGGGACAGGGAATGAGCGCGCTAACTTTAATAACAGTACACAAGCATATATACTAAAACAGTTGCATTACAATACATACGATAGGCGGAGCAGTGGGTGTGGTCAATAGCAGTCGCGAAAGATAAGGGTGAAAGTAGGTGTAACAGGAGGCGTATACATGGACATGTGATGTAAACGTAACAGAATATGTCATAAATGGGGCGGAAACATGGAGGGGGCTACCTAAGGAGCCGGGACCTCTAACCTAATGGTGCGCGTAAACTGACAATGACGTGTTACTAGGAGAAGCTCGGGGCTATGACTTCTGCGCTAGGAGCTGAGACTGAAGTCTGGAGAGTCAGGGCGACATGTACCTAAACAATATCTAGTATCTGATGTTTAGAGAACATGTTGATATAAACTAAAAGGTATCGGGGTAAAGGCTAACAGACTCTAAGACTGGTGCATGCATTATTCTACATGTAGTGTGTGTTGAAGAATATTAAATGACCATTAATACAGTATTTCTCTTACATGGAGACGTAAAGGCTAGACGATGACGGAAACTATTGATGCGATTCAGTAGCTTAGGAATGCAGAGAAGGAGGGTTGGACTGATAACTAGAATCATAACATACTCTTGGCAGACTAACAGGCAGAGCCAGGCCGAGCCGGGCACTGTGGGGCAGGAAGTAAGTGAAGGGTCGAGGATACAGGTGGGGGCTGTATCGCTCCTCAGCGAGGGTTCAGGAGACAGGAGCTGAATCTGGTGTCCGGGCCCTTTTGAGGCCTAGAAACGGGGACTTTTCAATGAAATAACGTGCACACTGGGAAACGTGGCAACGTAACTTTACATAGGCCTGATATTCATAGTATTCACGAGAACTGGAAACTGACACACTAGAGATGGACACAACTGTAATTGCGTCTTTAATCGATCATGGGGAAATACATATGCATATTAATCATGCACACATAACATAGGATGGGGAACACGTAGGGACACAGAACATGGCAAAATTTACTTTTCCACACATCCACTGACCCATCTTGCTCTTTTGCAGACAGGAGGTCAGGAAGAGGCTCACTCTCCTCCTCCATTCCAGCATCTGTAGCTAGGAGCATGCCCACTTCGGACCTTTCTAAGTGGGGCTTTAAACGGTTGACATGCAGGACCCGCAAGGGGTTCCTGGGAGATTCCAAGTCCACCATGTAGGTGACATCGCTCTTTTTCTCCACAACCTTAAATGGTCCAGTCCATCTGTCCTTGAGCGCACAAGGTTCCACAGGGGACATGACCCAAACTTTTTGTCCAGGCTGAAGCTCTACCAGAGTGGCCTTCTGGTCGTACCACCGCTTCATCTCCTCCTGGCTGGCCTCCAGATTTGCCTGAGCAAGATCTCTGAAGCGCCTAGTCTGGTTCCTAAAGGCCAGCATGTAACTGTATACATCCTGGGGAGGTTTCCTGGGAGATTGCTCCCAGCCTTCTTTGACCAGACTCAAAGGTCCTCTTACCGGGTGACCATACAAAAGCTCAAAGGGGCTGAACCCTAGAGACTTCTGTGGCACCTCACGGTAAGCAAACAACAGGCATGGCAAGAGGACGTCCCATTTACGCCTCATTGGTTCTTCAAGACCCATAATCATGCCTTTTAGGGTACGGTTGAATCTTTCAACCAACCCATTACCTTGAGGGTGGTAAGGAGTGGTGAACTTGTAGGTTACCCCACACTCCTTCCACAAAGACTTCATATAGTTGGAAATGAAGTTGGTGCCCCGGTCTGACACCACCTCTCTGGGGAACCCCATTCGGGAAAAAACACCCATCAGTGCCCGTCCCACCACGGGGGCCGTCACCGTTCTGAGAGGGATGGCTTCCGGGTACCGTGTGGCATGGTCCACCAAAACCAGGATGAACCTGTTGCCTAGGGCTGTCTTGGGGTCCAGGGGCCCAATAATGTCAATCCCCACCCGGTCAAAGGGGGTACTGACCACGGGAAAAGGTTGGAGGGGAGCCTTCTGCTTCCGCCCGCTTTTCCCACTTGCCTGGCAAGTTTGACAGGTCTTGCAATGGATATCTGTATCCCTACGCATCTGAGGCCAATAAAAATGGGTGACAAGCCTGTCATAGGTCTTGTCCTGCCCCAGATGTCCAGCTAAAGGAACGTCATGAGCCAAACCCAGTAGGAAGGCTCTGAAGCGCTGGGGTACCACCAGCACACGGGCTGACCCAGGCTCAGCAGCCTTAGGCTCGCTATACAGGAGGTCGTTCTCCCAGTAAACAAAATGTGACCCTGACTGATCACCTGAGGTTTGGGCTGAGGCCTGCTGCCTCATACCCACAAGAGAAGGGCACACTTTCTGTTCTGCACAGAATTCTTCCCTGGAGGGACCACCATCCTGCTGCCAGTGGGTCAGCTCGGGCAGGTCTCCCAGTTCAGCAACTTGTTCACCTGTGGGTTCCAGGGCATACCCCTCAAGGTCTGCCTCCTCCTGGACCACGGGAACTACGAGGGACGGTTTCCCGCGCCCCCTGCCTCTTCTCTTCACAGCTGGGTCCTGGGCCATACTTTCAGGCTCCAGAACCCCATCAACACCCTTACTTGCTGTCATGGATCGAGTGGTTGCACACACCCACTCTGGCACACCCAACATTTTCAAATGTGTCTCCCTCTCCACCTTAGCCCAAGGGGAGTCTTCTAAATCATTGCCCAGGAGACAATCAACAGGCATGGCGGGCCTTACAGCAACTTGAAGAGTACCTGAAACTCCCCCCCATTCAAAGGAAACTTGAGCTACCTCACACTCTCTCTGGGAGTTGTCAGCAGCTATCACAGGGTAGAATGCGTGGGGAACAACCTGCTCTCTGGACACCAAGTGACACTTGACAGCTGTCACACTCGCTCCGGTGTCTCTGAGAGCTTCCACTCTATGGCCATTAATGGTCACCCACTGCCTATATTTCTTAGTGTTACTAGGCAGAGGGGGTGGAGGGACCAATTCCATGTCTCCTAGAGAGACCAGGGACATCTCTGCGGGACCCTCCCCTCCATGGGCAACCATCTCCTCCCCTCCCAGGGCTACACTCGCCAACTGACGGGGGGCGGCACATGGTGGTGCACTGGGTGGTGCACTAGAGTTCTTCAAGGGACACTGGGGATCATAAAACCGGTGTCCACCTGCTTACAAGCGAAGCAGGTCATTGGGCCCCTACGAACAGGTCTACCTGTCGGAGCCTCTGATTTCTTCTCTGGGGGAGGCTGGGAACCCTTCCCTTGGTTCCCTTGGGGATTACTTTGGGGCCCTTTCTGGAACTCCCTCTGTTTACCCTTGTCCCCCCCACTCTTCTGCTGGGGACCCTGCCCACCTTTGGCTGAGTCTCCCACTGGACCCTTGTGGACCCTGGTACTGACCCAGCGGTCCGCCTCCTCAGCAAGTTTTCTAGGGTTAGATATCTTTCTATCAATAAGGTGCTGGCGCAACTCTGGAAAACAGTTATTAGACAAGTGCTCCCAAGCAAACAAATCATAAAGAGCATCATAACTTTCCACTTTGCTGCCCTTTACCCAACCATCCATGGCTCTGCAAAAATATGACACATATTCCACCCACGTGGTACCAGGCAACTTCTTACATTCTCTAAAGGCCTGTCTGTACTTTTCTGGGGTTAGGCCATACCTTAACATTAAAGCATCCTTCATATGAGCATAAGACATCCTATCCTCAACAGGCATGTCTAACAGGGTATCTCTTCCCTCATTCACAAAGCGACCCCACAACCCCGCTCCCCAATCCTTCTCAGGGACCCGGTGGGCCAACAATGCTAACTCATATGCTTTAAATAATTGACCAATATCCTCATTCTTCTGAAAATCTTTGATCACATCTTTGGGAAAATAAAACCTACTTTCTGCAGGCACAGATGGGATGCTGCCACCAGAGGGATTCAATTCTAACTCTTTAGCTTTGAGCTCCAACTCCCTCATCCTGGTATCACGCTCAAAAGCTAACTTCTCTCTTTCAAACTCTAACCTTTTGATCTCCATATCAGCTTCTCTCCTGCCTCTTGCATTCTCTATTTCCAACTGCCCATTTATCTTAAGTTTTACCATTTCCATGTTGTAAGCTCGCTCTTTCTCCCTTTCTTCTCTTTCTTCAGGAGAAAGACCCTTGGAGAAAACACTGCTGCAGGAGGGGATGTGGTCCCATTCACTGGCACCTCCTCCTCCCCTTCCCCTGGCGGTACCACCACCGCATCAGAGGGATCTCTGGATTCCAACCAGGCCTCCAAAGCTTTGAGATATTCCTCCTTCGCTGAGATGCCTTTGGTAGGGACTTTAAATTTCTTGCAAAAGGATTTCAGCTCCTTTAATTTGTAATCCTTTATCTTACTCCTATCAAATTCCTCTACAACAACAGGGGCAGTGACTCCGGCATCACTCATCGTCAAAACTGGCAGTTTCAAAAATCAAGTTCCAGGAAAGCGGAGAACAAAAATAGAATATCCAACCAAGTAGATTGTGAATGCGCTATGGTCTGCTTTCACTATGTAGCGTACACTAATCACTGCACATGGGTCATAAATGCAAAGTTCAAATCCTCATCGCTGACCCACCAATGTTAGAAGCGGCTGTCTCTAGTTGGCAGAGGTATACACTTCTGACAAATAGGGACACACCTTTTCTAGTCAGGGCAAGGGGATCACACACTTAGATAACCCCTGCTCACCCCCTTGGTAGCTTGGCAAAGCAGACAGGCTTATCTCAGAGGCAGTGCGTTAAGCATTTATGACCACATACAGTAATAAAGTGAATACACTACAAATGGACACGACACAGTAGTATTATAAAAATAAGGATTTTTATATAAGGCTTAGCACAAGACCAAATAACGACAAAAATATACCACAATCTTAATAAATACTCTTGGAAGGAAAAATAATAATTCAAGCACGGTTTCTTCTTAAGCACAAAGTCTTTAGTATCAAAAGCAACTCTTCTTCTTTAAAACACAGTTCTTGGCAACAATGTAACCCACACGGGAGTCACACGACGTCGAGGCAAAGTTAGTCCAAAGGTTCGGCGTCGACCGCGAGGAGCGCTACGTCGAGCCCGGAGTCGCACAGACCCCCACAACACAGTACCTTGGAAAAGTGAAGCACTCGATGATCAGCGGCGTCGAGATGTCCGGCGTCGCGTCTTCGGCGACGATCGGGCCTCGGAGTCGGGGCGATCTGCAGCGGCGTCGACCGAAGTCAGGCAGGAGCAGCGCTCACGAGATGAAGCAGGATACGGCGTCGTCGATGTCGATGTTGCAAGAGTGAGCAGCGCTCACGGCGTCGAGAGGGCTCGAAGTCGATGCGATCAGCAGCGGTGCCGACACGAGGTCACTTGGAGCTGGAGCCGAACTCACTACTCACTGGCGTTGTTGCTGGCGTCGATCGGGCCCGGCGGCCGGCGTCGAGGAAGCGGGACACTGGAGCCGTTACTCACGATGTCGAGCTGGATTCGGCGGCGTCCGTCGGCGTCGAGATTGCTGGATTCTTTCAGAGGTGCTGGATTCACAAGTTCCAGCAAACAGCACTTTAAGCAGATGAAGTCCTTTAGCCCTGTGACTTCAACAGGAGACTGGCACTCTTCCAGCCCTTGGAGATTTTCTTAGCAAAGATTGAGAGTACACACACAGTTCCTCTCTCCTGGTTCCTTGGCAAAAATAAAGAAGCAATGCAGGATTCCCCCAACAAACAGCACTCTGGCAGAAGGGGTAGGCAGTCCTTAGATCAGCAGGCTTCTTGTCCTTGGTTCAGGTTTCCTTGTCAGAAGTGATCTAAATTCTTGGTTCAGGGGTCCTTCTCTTATACCCCTTTTTGGCTTTGATCCCTTTGTCCATGCAGGGGAATTCCCCCCATCTTGGGTTTGTTGTGGGTGTTGCCAGGCCGAAGCACCTGGCCTATTCACTGTGCAGGGCAGAGTCTTCAGCCGCCCAGCAGGAGCGGAGCCAGCATTGTCACTGGCAGGGGCAGGGCCATCAGTTGCCCGGCAGGAGGTGGGCCAGGAAAGTCCCAGGCAGGCACAGAGTCATCAGTCGCCTGGCAGGGGGGCGGAGCCAGCATTGTATCAGGCAGGGCAGGCTATCAGGAGCTACTCTTCCCCTACTCTCAATGTAAATGCCCCACTCACCCCACACTGACTCATTCAGACCTCTGGAGCCACCCAGCTCCTGTCACACGCACACCAGAACCAGCAGAGACCGGTAGACAGTTAGACAAGAAAATAGCTACTTTCTAAAAGTGCTATTTTCAAACACAGAGTCCAAAAACCATCCACACAAAAGGATGCGTTATTAAACCCTGAGTTCAGGGATACCAAACTCGACATTGCACCATGCTCCCCGAGCCCGCTAGGATTATAGCATTAATAATCCTGGCAGCCCATTCTAACTTATGGAGAGCAGGTTACCTTACAATAGTGAAAAACGAATATGGCTGTAATTCACTATTAGGACATGCCAACCTTGTCAGGCTTGTCCTACCTTATGCTTACAATGCACCCTGCCCTTGGGCCTACCATAGGGGTGACTAACATGAAGTTAAGGGAAGGTTTAGGGACTGGCAAGTAGGTGTACTTGCACAGTCTGCGTGACAGTACCAGACTGCACGTGGTCTAGCAATGGTAGACCTTCAGACATACTTTTACTAGGCCGCTCTTGTGGGTGGCACAACACGTGCTGCAGGCCCACTAGCAGCATTTGTATTTACAAGCCCTGGCACTCCTGGTGCACTCTACTAGGGACTGACAGTAAACCAAATAAGCCAAACATGGAATCCAATCAATACATCAATTTCACATAGGGAGCACTTGCACTGTGGCACTGATCAGCAGTGGCACAGTGCCCAAAGCATTTACCAGCAAAAACATCGTAAACTGAGGAGGCAAACAGAAAAAATGGAGGAGAGACTCATGCCACCGATGTCAGGTCTAACAGAGATCAAGTAGTATTCAAGTTGTGTGCCTGGTGTGCTGGCTTGTGAGCTTAAGCAGCCACCATCAGTTCGGGAAAGCCCGCTTAAGGAAGAGGTCTTTAAGCTGTCTCTTGAATTTTACCAATGAGGTGAAAGTCCTGATATGGACTGGAATGAAGTTCCATATTTTTGGAGCGTTACCAGCGAAGGACCGGGCTGCAGTTTTTTGTTTGCATGTATTCATAGGGATGAGCCCTAGGGTGTTGGTGCTCCTGAGGTTCCTAGCCTGGCAGGCTTTCTTGAGTTTGGAAGCCAGGTGTTCAGGCTTTCCTGTGTGCAGGGCTTCATGTGTAAGGGAGGCAGTTCTGAAGCTATCTCGCATTTCGACTGGGAGCCATTTTAGTTCTCTCAGTGTGGGTGAAATGTGGTTGTATTTCTTGACTCCGGTGACCATTCTAGCTGCTGCGTTGAGGTTTGTCCTGAAGGGGCTAAGTGGGATTAGCTGTACCTGTGAGGATTGCATTCCTGTAGTCGAGTCTAGACAGCACCAACGATTTACTCACTTGTTTGAGGTCCTTGGGCAGAATGAAGGGATTCATTTTGTTGTGTAGTTTCATGTTGAGGAAGGCGCTTTTTTGCGGCATTCTTGATGTGTTTACCATATCGAGTTTTGGGTCTAGGGTGATTCCCAGCGATTTTACAGAGTCTGCCAGGGTGAGATTGCCATTGAGAGCATCAATAGCTTTTAGCCATTCTGAGATTTGGGGGTTCTCTTCTGTGTTGGAAATGAGAAGGATTTCTGTTTTGTCTTGGTTGAGCTTTAGATGATTTATTGTTAGCCAGTGTTGGAACTCTCTTAGAGTGTTGACAAGTCTCTGAATGTCATCAATGGAGGAGGTTTCGAGGTAGATCTGGATGTCGTCGGCATAGAAGTGGAAAGGGATGTTGGATTATTTGAGTATGTTGAGGAGTGGTTCCATGTAAATGTTGAAAAGTATCGGAGAAATTACTGATCCTTGGGGGACACCCCTGCTGACAGGCAGTGGTGGCTGGTGACATTTGAAAGCGGTGAAGCTTAAAATCATTGCAGCACATCACTATGGCGAGTGAGCATAGCGAGCGAGGCCGAACAACTTGCATTTCAAGAAGTACTCTGTAAAAAATGCCTGCATGTAACAGCAAAGGCTTCCCATGTTATCGTTTCTACTGGTGGAGTTGCCACACACGGAAACAACACACGACAAAACTGTTCTCCAGTCACAATTTTGACCCGATACGATACGAAAATACTTTATTCGGTTAAAAAGCAAGATAACCATAAAAGTAGCATGAAAGGTACAGTTTACAAGAGGTAGAGTTAAATTCATATATACAATAAAAATAATCAATCCATTTGAATTGATTTACGACACTTAAAAACCAATTTTAAAAATTCTGCAATAGAGGCAACCATAAAAACAGTATCCATTTTCTGGCACTCTATGAACGCTAGGCGGCATCTATATACATTTAAATCTTTAAGGATAGGGATGATAAGTTTCTTTCGAGGAAGGGTATAAAATTTACAAAAGAATAAAATATGTATATCAGATTGTTTGGAAACATCATCACATGGACAAAGACATAAATCCTTCGACCAACAATTCATCACGGGGAACGATAATGTCCTAAAAACTATATTCAGTCTAAGTCGGGTCAAAAGGTACCGTTCATGATTGGACATGTACAATGAAAGATAAGGCTGCAATCTCTCTCCACTTAGGATCTCCTGGTGGGCAGAGACAGTCTTTTTTCTCGCCTCCTCTGTATATCTCTTTTCCTTGAGGTAAACCATACACAGATTTTTCAAATCTCTTCTGGATATGTGTTCCATTGATTGTGGGTCCTCAAAGTATTGGGGGCAACTTATTTTTCCAAGAAAGTCTCTGACATAGTCTATCCATTTAAAGTCGCTGATATTGTCCAATACCATGATGTCCTTTAAAATAGCCCGATTGACAACACATTCTTCATTTGTCCACACCCTATGCCAAAGAAGAACTGGCTGAATTCTGATAGTATCAGTAGCATAAAATATTCCCAATTCAGCATGGCATATCATTGTTGCAGTACTTTGGGGTACGGACAGAATGTGGCATAAAAACTTATTTTCCATGATTTGGATTGAACTGATGTTTGAATAGCCCCATAATCCTGCACCATAGGTGGCTACAGATATACAAGTCGCATTATAAACAGTTAAAATCTCTTTTATGGGTTTTTTACCTAGTTTTTTCATAAAACATTTTAGGGCCATGATAGTTTTAGAAAATAACAAAGATCTAGCATGAATTGCTGTAGTCCATGAGCCACTTTCATGGAACAATATCCCCAGATAAGGGAAGGTGGGGGTCCTTTCTAAGGGATTGGAGTTTATAAAAATAGGCTTCACATGCTGGTTTGTTCTGGGCCCGCAGTACATAGATAAAGTTTTAGAACAATTAATTTTCAAATCTAAACCAAGCATGAAGGTGTTAGAGGCTGTAACCAAAGTTTGTAAAGCCATTGGGGTGCGCGCCATCAGGACAGCATCATCAGCGTACATCAGTGCAGGGACAGGCCTACCTCTCACCATAGGCATGTCCCTGCCCTCCTGCACGAGATGCTTCTCCATTCCATTTATGTATAACAAGAATAGAAAGGGGGCTAAAACGCACCCTTGGCGCACACCCCGCCCAATCCCAAATTGTCTACTGCATTCACCATTGTTCCCATATCTGACACTAGCAGTGGCCCCTGAATACAGCTCTCTCAAAAAACATATAATGGCGTTGTCTACCCCCAAGCCAGCCATAATTAACCATAATTTAATATGAGACACACAGTCAAAGGCTGATGATAAATCAACAAATGTGAGGTATAGACGTTGTTTTTTGACCTTTATATACTTCTGTTGCAAGGTGAAAAGATTCAAACCTTGCTCTATGGTCCCTAAACCCTTTTGGAACCCAAATTGAAAGTCACTTAACACCCCAATATCCTCAGCCCAGCTTTGCAGTTTAGCTAAAACCACTCTCCCCAAAATTTTTATAGAAGAGTCTAATAAGGAAATTGGCCTATAGCATGTACAACTTAGCCTGTCCCCTTTCTTAAAGATTGGGACTATTACTGATGTAAACCAGGTAGGAATAGGGCTATTTGCCAGAGCGGCATTGAAGAGCTGGACTAACAGTGGCCCCCATAGTTCGATGTTAGCCTTATAGAGGTCAGCTGGTATACCGTCTGGTCCTGCTGCTTTACCCCCCTTAGTCGCCTTCAGACTTGCTATAACTTCAGGAAGGGTTACAGTCAGAGTTCTGGATGTATCTAAATTTAACAACCCCGCATCCTGGCCTGTTTCAGGGATTAGTTCCACAGCCTTATAGAGGGAGGAAAAATGTGTCACCCACTCATCTTCTGAGATAGCAATTTCCATGCGTGCTTTTTGTTCATGTAAGAGGGGGGTGTTAATAACCCTCCAGAAAGCAGCCGGATCCTTTGATTTTGAGGCATCACATAGGTTATCCCAAGCCTCCCTTTTTATCGAGGCCTTCCTATCCCTCAGTGCTAAATTGTAGTCCTTCCTTGCAATTCTAATTTGGGATACATCCCGTGGTCTATTGTGAATTGCATGTCTAAGCTTTGTTAGAGCTCTGGTGCACTTTCTGTCAAACCATTTCCTATTAGACTTCAGGGAATTTTTCCTATTTACCCACAATGCTTCCTTAATTTTACTGGAAATGATATTAAAATGGGTTATTATTTCACAATTCTCTGCGTATTCATCTAAACAGATCGAAAAGCTGCTCATGCATTTACTCAATATTTTATACAGAAAATCATCCGGGACCAGTCTACTCCATTTAAGGTTGTAACCATTTTGGGCACCCAACCTCACGTCCTGAACAATTAGATTCTGACAATCTCTAGTGTCAACTACAGCAAATATGTTCTCCATTTTTAATACCTGTGGCAGATGATCACTTAGTGGTAAATCCATGATATTTGCTCTAATCAATCTGTTCGCAGAGCTAAGTGTACATAAACTAAAATCGATAATGGATGAGGCACCCCGCCCGACAAAGGTTGGAACAAATGTCGTTGTATGGTGTGCTAATTCATTTACAAACCCAAGATTAAAATTAAAAATCATTTCATTTAATGAGTCGCCCAGTAGGGTATGTTCAAAGTGCGTCAGGTTGACATCCTGTTCCAACATTAAACCACAAATACCCTTTTGGGCCTTTTTGCAGAGAGTACAATTAAAATCACCCCCCCATAATAACATAACTTCAGCCCTCTTGCTCTTGTCAAGTTCGTCTTGCATTTCTAGAATTAGAGTATCAAGTACGTCCTTAATCATGCTACCTGAACAGTTATTATAGAAATTAAAAAGAACCATCTTAGGACCCTTCCTTGTATATATCACTATTTTTTGGTAGTAGCTGGATCCGGGGGAAAAGGAAATTTTATCGTATACTAAAAGATTAGATATGTATACGATCAACCCCCCCTTGGGTCTTCCATGTACTCCACCCACCGCAGGGGTAAAGTAAGTTTTGTAGCCATTAAGGTGTATCGGCGTGGTAGCCCAAGTTTCTTGAAGGGCTAGTATTCCCACGTCGGTAATGGCCTCATCCCAGCTCGGATTAACAATCTTTTGTTTTAACCCAGCCACGTTCCAAAAAAGCACCGTACAGTAATCTTTATCTAGAGATGAAATATCTACAATGTCCCCTGGTCTGCTAACCTGGCTCCCTCGTATGTGCTCATTTCCCCCCTGTATTACTGGGGTTTCCTCCAACCCCAGGCAACATATAGAACCCAGGTCTACGGGATTAACGGGCAGCCAGTCATCTTCCTTAATCTTAGAAAGTCAATCAACTGCTTCCAAGCAGTCGAACCGGTTGTAACATGGGAAAGACGAAGGAAATTGTAGATTACCTGCCCATCCTGGATCATAACCTTGTGGATAAGAATAAGGAGGCCTACCTTTGTATTTCACAGTGTTCCAACCATCATCATACCTCCCATTCCACCGTGTGTTTTGAAAGTTATTATCAGAGGGCTGACCAATATTACCACCATGATATCGACTGTCCCTGATCCAACTCCACCTATTATCTGGTTGTTCACCCTCTGGATAGAAATAAGATAATGGCCTAGCCACAATAGACAAACCATAGTTTCTTGGAGGCCTCGATATAATAAATTCTGCGGTGCGGGGATTCTCAAAAGTTATTACCACGCAGTCACCGTGTGTCCTTTTTTTATTATTATACCCCACCCAGGGCGCCCTTTCGACCATAAGGATATTGCTTTTAAAAGCCGGGGGGAGAGGGTAGTTATCATTTAACCAATGAATTGTTTTGTTTACAAGTCCCCCATTGTTTTCATGTGATTTATCATCAGGTTGGGGGACTCCAGTAAGGACCACAACATATGTTGAGGCTTCTGGTGGTAAATGTATATTTCTACGTGTCTCCCTCTTTTCTACATTAACATTATCCTTAAGAATTTGTGTGGGTGGCGCTGCTTTATTGGTTATGGTTGAATTTTTAGGTGTTGGCATAGGGTTTAAGGATGAGTTAGTGGTGGGTTTTGGAGGTGGATTGGTGGTAGGTTTTGGAGGTAGATTAGTGCTAGCATCACTTTTAGCAGCTGTGGGTGGTCTATTCGCAGGTGGTTTTTTTTGAGGAACTTTATTGTCCAAATTGAAGCTAGGGGCACTAATATCTTTATGGATATTAGTCAATATTGTTTCCAGACATCGTAGCCTAACCTCAATAGGTTCTAAGAGAATTTTTAGCATTGCAAGGATGTTATTATTAACCATGCTTAGGCTACTGCTGTCCTCGCTCCCTCCAGCTTGATTGTCAACTACCCCACTTTGTTCCAAAATCCCCTCCAAGCTACTATCCAAGATAGTTTCATCTGGCAGACTTAGTGTTATACCCACACTTACCCGGGGCACGCCAGCGGGGCCATTAATATTAGTGTGTGCGTCTAAGTTGGTGCACACATTTAATGGGGTCGGGTCCAACTGGATTGGGTCATGGGTTTTGCCAGTCAGGGCTTTTTTCCCTTTGCGAGTAGTACTTTTAGTCGACTTCTGTTTAGTACTCTTTCGTTTGGGGATTGCCCCCTCCTTCCTCCCCCTTTCAGTTAGGGTACTAACTGTGGATTCATTTTCTGTTACCGCAGGGCCATTTTCCAGTAACAAGGAAAGATTTGGGGTTGCCTCCAGGCCTTCCTGCGAGGCAGGTAAATCGCAACCCTGGTCTTTGTGTACCATTACGAGTACCTTTGGGGCGGATACGTTGTTGGGTGTACGAGCTTGTGCAATATGGCCCAGAGAGGAACGCTTTGCCATAGCTAGATCTTGGGACACCCTTCTATCCATCAGGATAATCCCTTCATCAATAAGGGCATGTGTGCGCACTATAAAATCGTCTAAAGTACCAGTTAGTTTCTTTGCCCCAGCAACTGCCATGCTTCTAGTCTCTGGGTGATTCATAGCCCAGTGAATAACCCACTAAGCGGGTGCAAAAGAACTTATTATTAATTATCAGTACCCGTCTCAGTGTAACAAGAGTTCAGGGGCTCACAATAATATATGACAGCCAACTTACAGTTATACAGTCTCAATGTCCTTTGGCTGCTGGAAATCGGGCAGGATATCTGGCACAGGCCAGGCTCCTCAAGCCTCTGAGGGCCTAAGAGGGCCCGCCCTTTGCCCGGGCTTAGCCCCGGGCGTCCCGCTCGCGTCCCGCGACGCGGGGGCTCTCCTCCCTTTCTAGAGCTCTGGCGCCCTCTGCTGCGCGACGACCGCGTCACTGCACACGCGCCGCCGCGAGGCCTGCCGGGATTTGTGGTCTCCCGGAGCGGCGGCGCGGAGTCCGGTGTCCAGGGACTCCTGGCGGTGGCGGCGGCGATTTCTGCGCTCCTGCGCGCCCGCTGGTCTCTGCCCAAATGACTCTCGTGGCGGTGGCGGCAAGATGCTGGTAAGTGTAAGGCTCCCCCCGCTTTGCCGGGGCTCTCCTCCCTTTCTAGGGCTCTGGCGCCCTCTGCTGCGCGACGACCGCGTCACTGCACACGCGCCGCCGCGAGGCCTGCCGGGATTTGTGGTCTCCCGGAGCGGCGGCGCGGAGTCCGGTGTCCAGGGACTCCTGGCGGTGGCGGCGGCGATTTCTGCGCTCCTGCGCGCCCGCTGGTCTCTGCCCAAATGACTCTCGTGGCGGTGGCGGCAAGATGCTGGTAAGTGTAAGGCTCCCCCCGCTTTGCCGGGGCTCTCCTCCCTTTCTAGGGCTCTGGCGCCCTCTGCTGCGCGACGACTGCGTCACTGCACCTGCAATTTTGACCCATACATGGAGGCCCTCGGTAAGGAATTCTTTAACTGTCCCCTCCTTCTGAAAAGATGCACCTGTTTCTGTGCCCTGTTCCTAATAGCCTTCTACGCTTTCTCTTATAAGAACTTTTATATACTGAACAGCATGGACGAGCTGGCTGCGCTACAACCATTCTGCTCATGACTAACCCTGGGCAAAGCACTACGCTATGCTCGCGTAGTTTGAGAAGTTTGCGCAACTTTACACTACGCAAGCTGCACGTAGCACAGTGCAAACATGCGTAGCGTAGCGTAGTGCAGCGGTCATTTTTTGCTTGCTCGCGGTCCTCAACGTCAAGTTGGCGACCGTAAGCAAGCAAAATGACATCCTCGCGAGACTTTTTCCTTGTTCGCGATCAGCAACATCAAGTTGCCGATCGCGAGCATAGAAAATAAACCTCCTGACGAGATTCTCAATGCGGGGAGGTCAGGTTTCTCATTGCGAGTGGTCGTGCATGCTCGCGACTGATTACGATGAGAAACTACCAGTCCGCGTTGAGAAAGCTGTAGCTCGAGTAAAAATCTATAAGAACAGCTCACACTGTGCAAGATGCAGTTTTCAATGATTGCACAGTGCCGGATGCTTGTCTGCACTGTGCAATCATTGAAAACGACATCTTGCACAGTGCGAACATGCTACTACGCAGTTCGCGTAGTGCCAATTGCACTTTGCGTAGCTATGCGTAGCGCTACTTCGCGAACTACGCCCACCCCTACTCATGACCTGAGGTGCACTTCCCATACAACTGCAGAAAAACAAACACAATTCCTTGCTTTGTTTGTATGTCTGTTTCCTGGTTAATTCGACAAAAATGAGCAATTTGTGAACTATTTGGGAAAATGTAGATGCACGATTTTGCGAAGGCTTTATTTCCTCAACATAGGAACTCTCCTTTGTCTTCTGCAGCTGTTAAAAATGTAGCTCAGTTAAAAGAATAGGTCTTATTAGATCTGGGGGTCTCTAGTTGGCAGAGATAGGTACCAATGTCCAACTAGGGACCCTTGCTTTTAATCAGGGTAAGGGGGATACACTCTTTAGATAACCCCTGCTCACCCCTTGGTAGCTTGGCACGAGCAGACAGGCTTATCAAAGACAATGTGTAAAGTATTTATACCAACACTCACAGTAACACAGTGAAAACACCACAAATGGACTCCACACCAGTTTATAAAAGTAAAGTATCTTTATCTAAACTACACAAGACCGAAACGACAAAAATCCAACATACACAGTTCAAGAATATGATTTTAAAAGAGTTCTTGGGTTTGCCTCAAAATAATCCACAGTTGCGTTGCGTTTAGCCAAAAGGACCTTTAGATCCGACAAAAGTTCCAAAGTGAAAGCTGCAGCGTTGAAAAACAAGCGATGCGTCACTCCTGAGACCCTGGGGAGGCTATGCGACAGCCCCGCTGGACGCAGCGGGTGTTTTGCGACGAATCTGATCTGTATGGGGAGGGAGGCGATACTTTGTATGGATTCCGGTGCGCAGGTTTCGTAGGAAGCATCTCGCAAAGGTACGATGCGACGATCTTCGGGACGGCGACGATCTCAGGTGCGGCGGCGATGAGCAGCGCAGCGTCGATCTTCTCCTCTCGCAGCCCCTTGATGCGATGGCTCTGGGACGACACTCGCAGCGACCTGATGTGGTCCGCAAGCAAGTGGTGTGACAATCTCACCCAGCGACAACAGGCTCTGCGACGATACTTGCAGCGATGGTAAACTTCCCGCGCCGGAGCGATGCATTCCGCAAGCGAAGGATGCGTTGGTTCTTGCAGCGCCACTAGGCTCTGCGAGCTATGCATGAAAATTCGCAGATTGTCTTAGTTTCTCCTTGTCCAGCTTCCCAAACAGCAACTTCCAGAGGTACCATAATTGGCCGGGGGTGAAGTCCTTTTGTTCCTGGGACTTCTTAACAGGGAACCAGCTCTACTCAGGCCCTTGGAGATCTCTTCAAGCAAGGAGACACAGCACAAAGCAAAGACCTTCCCCTCTCCTTGGCAGCAAAGCAACTGCAGGTCAGCCCACAAACACACAGCAGGACAGTTCTTCCTTCTTCAGTCTTCCAGCTTTCTCCTTGGCAGAGGTTCCTTCTTGATTTTAGGATGATCTAAAGTTCAGTGGTGTGGGTTCCTGTACTTATACCCCAAAAAGTCTTTGTTCCCTTTGTGCAGGAGGGCTCTGAGCCCGGTCCAAACCAGTTTTGGAGCACTCTATTTACATGACTCCTTCATTCCTTTCACAGTGCAGAGCAGAACCATCAGACACCCCACAGGAGGTGGAACCAGCATTGTAGAGGGAAAGCACAGCCCTGGAGCACTTTGTTGACATGATTCCTTCTCTCCTTTCACAGTGCAGGGCAGATACATAAGATGCACCACAGGGGGAAGAGCCAGCACTGTTGGGGGCAGGCACAGTTCTATTCAGGTCCCAGGTGCAACTCCTCCCTCCCATCTAGATGCAGATCTCTCTATTCACCACTGGGCGGAATTATTCTGTCTCCTGGAATCCCCCAGCCCTGTCACTGACAAACCGGACAGTTAATTCACAAACAGCCAGGCACACAGAGAGGTCAGACAAGAAGGTAGCCACTTTCCAAAAGTGCCACTTTCAAACACAGAATTTCAAAACCACACTTCCTAAAAGATGTGTTATTAAATTCTGAGTTCAGGGATACCAGACCTCAATTTTCTATCTTGCTCATATGGGAAGATATGCAGGTAAATGAGGTTAAAGAAGATGAGATGCACTCCTTTTCTTAATTCAGACTTAAATCAGTTTTTCTCACATTCCACTTTTAAAGGCGTGCAAGGCTCGTTTTCCGCGCTTCGTCTCGTTGCGCGTGCAACATAACAAAATCCACGATCAGAACCTCCTTAGATTCCACCGAGCTGCACTGCCACTTCTTCATTTGGAATGTGAGAAAAACTGATTTAAGTCTGAATTAAGAAAAGGAGTGCATCTCATCTTCTTTAACCTCATTTGAATGAACCCGTTCGTCTCAAATGAGATGGCACCCACCAACAATGTTGAAAGCAAGTTTAAGATTCACTAACAAGAACAACACCAAGAAACATCACAGTTTAAAGTATTTCACGCATCACGATAAAAAAAGGACTACAACATGATATGAATTATTTTAAGACTCATAAACATGTCATCCAATTTTACAGTAGGCTGAACGCGGACAGTTTGAAATATGATAGGCAATGTAGCAGGAATTATATTGCATCTTGGGACATGTAGTACAGCTCTTAATACCAGTCGCATAAGCACCGAGCACTCAGTCCGTTATCAATGTCAGCGACAAGCTTTTTCAGATACAGGTGTTGTAAATAATTTTGAGGCAACAAGGGTAAGACTTACAAATAGCTGTTACAGACACAGAGTTTAGCTCGAAGTAATTCAAGAGGACATGCGTGGCGGTACGCCAGGAGAAAGAATGTTAGGAGGATTTAATTATTGTATTTGGAATAACTAACATGCTATGGTAAGCGCAAAGCGATTAATAGCTGTAAGGCTGTTTTTTCGCTAAAGTTACGAGCTTGTAGAATTATATGCAGTAGAAGCAAGCACTTTTGAATTTAAATGTTAAGCTAAACAGGGGATAATAATGAAGGGGTACCAGGAAGCAGTATGTGCTAGGAACGAAATGAAAACTTTGTTTATATAATGGTTATGATTAACATTGACAGAATAACACGTGTTTGGCAGATTATAGTAGAATTCGTTTTTAAATAATGTGGAGCAGTAAGTTGTAAAAGAGGGTTGAAATATGTTTATGCTTCTATTTTTGGATACCCCTGACGAAGGGAAGTTATTCCCGAAACGCATTGGGTTAATGGAAATAAATCATGGCATGTGAAACCCACTGTGGACTCCTGAACCTTTTATGAATATCGATGAAATAATGATTACGATTGAATAAAATGAATTGAACTATTAAATATGGATGAAAGATTACAGTTTAAATTTGAAGAACAAAGCAAAGAGAAAAGCATAGGAATTTAATTCATTTGATTCAAATGAAGAAGTGGCAGTGCAGCTCGGTGGAATCTAAGGAGGTTCTGATCGTGGATTAAGATATGCAGGTAAACATCATACACAGCATTCCCAATTATAGCCTATGGGCAAGATAGCCTTTCAATAGTGAAAAACTAAAATGGCTGTAATTCAGTACCAGAGCATGTCACCCACACTAGTACACGCTCTACCTTTCACATACACTGCACCCTGCCCAGAGGGGTACCTTGGGCCTTCCATAGGGGTGTCCAATGTGTACAGAAAGGGAAGGGTTAGGCCTGGCCAGTGTGGACACTGGTCAGGTCAGCATGGCAGTTAGCAACTGCACACAAGCACTGCGGTGGCAAGCCTGAGATATCATTTTAGGGCACAATCAGTGCTGCAGGCCCTCTAGTAGCATTTGAATCACCAGCCCTGGCACACTCAGTGCACTTTACTAGGGAACTACTGGTAAAACAAATATGCCAATCATGGATAGCCAATCACAATACCAATTTATACAGAGAGCATATGCACTTTAGCACTTGACAGCAGTATTAAAGTGCCCAGAGACCTATTGCCAACAACCACTGGTCAGGAAAAATAAAGCAGGAAGAAGCAAAAAGTTTGGGGATAACCCTGCAAAAAGGGCCATTTCCAACAGGGCTCCTCTCTCTGGAACATCAAGTTGTGGAAAACACACAATACCAACTGTTTTTTTTAAATGGGCAAAGGGAGTGAGATGTTATGATTTTTTTAAATAAAAGGTGAAAAGTGTCCATATCACACAATGTAAATCTCAAAAGTCAATGTTATTTAGGAAGCAAATATTCCCAAGATTCTTACAAGAAGTGGAGCAGGAAACGGACATTTATTTTTCCCTCTTTAGAGACGACTGCAGAAATAATTCACACATAGAAAAGAAGAGGGAAAAATAAATACGGACAAATGAGAAGCAAGAAATTGGATTTTTGGGTACACGACAGACAGGCTGATCGTCCACAATAATTCTGCTTATCAGAAGCTTTCTGCTGGAGGAAAGCCATGAAGGAGAACGGCAGGCAGAGGAACGAGAGGGAAGGCTGCGAAGAGTTCTCGAAGAATTCTCAACCGGTCAGCGCTCGGAGTTGATATTTCAAATGCTAACTGCACCTTTTTGTGTAGAGATAATGGGCAATGAAAGACAAAAAGATGTCACGGCAAACAAATTAACATTACCATGCTTAAAGCACCATATGGGGCCACAATACTTACACAACCGGCGCAGCACATTGACCAAAACTGTACGTTTTGCTTATCATGCTCCCTCTCCTCAATAGCTGTCTCTGAGGCACGAAAACACACAGGTAATGAAGATTAGGAGGTATCCGTCATGCACAAGGAAAAGTGCAGACGGATGTGTCCAGAACTTGTCATTAAAAAGAATCCCGATTTTAAAACCCATAGCTCCTAACAGATCTCACCTCCTGCCCTCGCTATCTAGGTCTCGAATTTTGGGTATGTCTTAAATGTACGTGTCCTTAATAACACTGATCTTAAGGCCCTTAAGGGAGCCGACATCCCACTGTGTGCTTGGAAGCAGCTCCGAACAAAACTCTGGGACTATACGGTTCGGGGGACGATGGCTGCTTGTAATGAGGCTCCGGCTCGGATAGCTGAGGTGTTATCACGGATGAGGTGAAGATCGAATAGTTCCTATCAGCAGCTGGGAGTGAAGCGGAAAGGCAATATTGTCTGGGAGGCTGGGACAATGTAAGCGATTAGAGGAGTTCAGTTATTCCCAAGTGGGTGGGTGTGATACGTGACTAAGGCAGAGCCATGGAATTTTGCCCAAAATCGCGGCTTGCAGCAATACTCGTGGGGGGAAGGAGGGTTGCACGGGGGGGGGGGGGGGGGGAAATAAAAATAAAGAAAAGCAAAAGAAAGAAAACGTACCTGACCGCCGGTCTGCGCCGCATGTTCTGGGCCCTCAGCGCCTTCACTGGAGTGGAAACCCCACCCTCAGCCAAAACTGGTGCCGGAGCAGCGCCAGAATAGACTCAGGGCACGGTTACTCTCCGCCCGCCAGCCCATTAGGTGACCGAGGTTTGAGCCTTTGCTCAACCCTCGCTCTCCTAATGGACATGCGCCAACCAGAGCAGACACAATTGCGCATGACTGGGCACGGCGAAAAAATTTGCCGATCTTCCCCACTCATGCGCACTTGTGCTGCTGCCCCTGGTCTGAAAATGACTGTCAGTCAACATGACGCAGGACCGCCCATCCACTTCAGACTCTGAAGGGGGTGGGCGGTCTGACGTCATGCTGACTGACATGATTGTCAGTTCTCCCTCTGCGTCTTTGAACTTAAGTAAACTGAGAGTTTACTTAAGTTCAGAGACACCGAGGGAGCTGCGGGCACGGGTGGGGGGGACAACCCCCCAGCGCCCTAATGGACGCACCGTCCCTGCTGGCAGGGTATAAGTCAGACGTGAAGTTTTTGATTTTTATTCTTTGGGTGCGGTTGTGGAGGAAGGAGGAGACCCAATGTAAAACCATCTCATTTACTCCTACCATATTTTGAAGGACCTTGATGAGTCGACTATGGTCAATTGTGTCGAAGGCTGCCGATAAGTCCAGGAGAATGAGTAAGCAGCATTGGTCCGTATCGAGTGACTTGTGGATATTGTCTATGACTTTGAGGATCACGGTCTTGGTGCTGTAGCCTCTTCTGAAAACCAATTGGTGGGGGTCTAGAAGGTTGATTCTGTCCATGTTTTAAGTCAGTTGTAGGAGGACGCACCTTTCTAGGGTTTTCGATAGGAGAGGGAGATTGGAGACAGGTCTGAAGTTATTCAGATCATTGGTGTCCAAGCCTGGTTTTTTTCAGTAATGGTGTGACTTGGCCTACTTTCAGGCAGTTTGGTATGTCTCCGGTTCTTAGGGAGCTGTTTATGACTTTGCACTAGAGCGGTGCTCGGGAGCATTTAAGTTTTTTGGTCATTTGGGCCGGAATAGAATCAAGGACGTGAGAGGAAGGTTTGGCAGAGGAGAATAGATTGACTATCTCCTCTTCCGAGATGGGGGTTGAAGGATTTCCCGGGTTTAGGGGGTATTTGGGTGTGGCGTCTTCTGTCTCTAGTGGAGAGATCTTGTGAGGGGGACTGAGGTTGTTGCCCAATGAAAGCTAGATCTTGGTGATTTTGTCGTTAAAAAAGTTTGCGGAGTTGTCAGACCGCTCTTTGGAGCCTTGACCTAGGGATGTAGGGGGCTTGGAAGTTTGCAGCCTGATGAGGTTGAAGAGTTCTTTTGGCCTGTTTTTTGCGTTGTTTTTTCGTTCGTTGCTCGTGGAGGATTTTGGAAGGGTTGTTCTGCCAGAGTCTTTCTGTAGCTCTAAGTTGTCGCCTTTCAGCATTGATGTCTGTGTTGAACCAGGATCTGGATGGAATGCTCCTGGCTCTTTTTAGTTTCAATGGGGCAAGTTGGTGCAGAATGAAAGTCATATATGTGTTGTAGAGAGAAGTGAGTTCTGTTGTGGAGAGGTCATCGGCGAGGAAGGGACGAAGAGAGCTTACTTTTTTGTTCTAAATCAGACAAGGGAATCTGATTTAGGCTTCTCACCCATTTTGGGGGGTCATGCATGAGGGATTGTTCTTGGGTTGTTTGGTTGATGTGGAAAAGGATGATGTGATGGTCAGACCAGTCAACAGTCAGGATGTGGCTGATCATGATTGGGTGTCTTTGGGCAATAAAGACGTCTAGGATAGCTTCTTGGTTGTGTGTTTCCTCTGAGCAGTGTTGGGTGAGGTTAATTTCCATTGTGAGGCTCATAACCCAAGGATGAGCCTCCTTCATTTTCCAAAGAGGAACTGTTCTCTATAAGGCATCCTTTAAACGTATTTTAGTGCAAACTTTTTCAAATTGAAACCTTTCTATATGAATATTCATGAACTTCTAACCAAGAGTCTTGCCCCTACACCCACAAGTAACTCTCCAGAAGCCAAGAGTTTTCTTTGCAACATGAGACCTACCAATAATATGCTGTCTTTCTGATGCCTGTTAGCCCACCTTTTTGACCATTTTACTACTATGAACTGGGTCTGAAAACATTACACAGCCAATGTACAATGATCAAGCATGTGCTAAGCTTGAAACGGGTGGGTTGTGTTTACATCAAACCACCGCCCTGCATGAGTCAGGTGGAAGCTTCACATAGAACTCTCATTGTTCTAATCTCTCCACTATGTTGATTGGGGTTAGAAAGGACACTACACAGTCAATAGGCATGCTAAAGCAGGTTCTTAGTTTGTAACACGTTAGTCGCACTTTATGTCAAACCACCTCCAGGCAGATGTAGCACATCCAACTCACTCTCACCTTTCCTACCATTTATACAATGATGAACGGCAAGGATACCACACAGCCAATGTGAACCCCTAAAGCAGGTTATTGCCTTTAAACATGCCTACTGTTTAAATATGTACATGCTGTGTAGTGGTGGCTCCTTTTCAGGGGCTTCAGGATGCAGTACTACCTACTGTTAGGGCCAACTTACTGCCCTTTGCCTCCGCTGCTACTGTTTTAACTAAGCAGCGTTCATGAAAATTAAACTTTAATGTTTCATGGACCCTGGCAATGAGCTGGCCAGCCCTCTCATCCTCTTCTCCAGAAGCGTGATGACAGCAGGAGGGGTCGGCAAAGGGGGCTGTGGAATGACCCCTCTACAGGTTATAGGTGGATGTCTGGATTGTGTATGATCCTTTCGCACAGGTACAATCATTTTTTACTTAGCAGACATACTGCACATTCCCCAATCAGCACAGTATTTCTGCTCAAATGTGGCTTTCAAGGCACACATCAGTGCATCCCTGAGCCAATGAGGAGATACAGAGTGCAGCAGTGGGGCAGGATACTAAGCACTGTTCCAGCTTCTTATAGGGCTGTCTTTCCAATCCCATCAAGAAAATGGTAGAGGAATTGAGGTGCTGCAGTCTTTTACTCCTTGTTGCGAATCATAGCTTGCTGGTTCTAAAGTCTAGAGACATAGTCCTAGGGCCAGATGTAGGTAATTGCATTTTCCCGATTCTTAAATACCGAATTTTACGGATTCGGTATTTATGAGTCTGTAAATGCAATGTAGGTAAAAAAATCTGTATTTTTTACAGAATCGGTAAAAATCGGAATCGGTCATTCGGTATTTACCGATTCGTCGGTATTTACCGAATCGGTAAATACCGAAGACCCAAAAGGCCCATAGGAATGAATGGGAAATACCGATTCGGTAAATACCGAATCGGTAAATACCGAATGACCGATTCCGATTTTTACCGATTCTGTAAAAAATACAGATTTTTTACCTACATTGCATTTACAGACTCATAAATACCAAATCGGTAAAATTCGGTATTTAAGAATCAGTAAAATGCAATTACCTACATTACCTACATTTACCGATTCGGAATTTGGCCCATAGGAATGAATGGGAAATACCGATTCGGTAAATACCGATTCGGTAAATACCGAATCGGTAAATACCGAATCCGAAAGCAAAGAAAAGTGAAACTGATTCAGGCAGCCAATCAGGTGCCACCACCCTCCCCCTCCCTACCAGGAAGTGGCTACACAGGCAGCTGCAACTAATTAGAAGCTTCTGGAGAGGCAGTTGGAGCTGAGCTGAGTCCCTGAGCAGCAGAAATAATTTTGTGCACTTTTAAATTAGAAAAATGGCAAGCATCACAGACAAAGATCAGCCAGAGAGGAAGAGGAAATTAAAATTCAGCAGCATGGAGCTGCAGGTCCTTGTTGAGGAGGTGGTGAAGGAGTACAGAAAACTGTTTGGCAGGCAGTCCCTAACTGTGGCTGAATCTGCCAAAAGGAACATTTGGCTGCACATTCAAGAGAAAGTGAATGCAGTTGGAGTGACTCCTAGAGACATAGAGGACCTTAAAAAGAGGTGGTACGACCTCAGGAGCCTGACCAAGAAAAGAATTGGTGAACATCACAAGCAGGCAAGCAAAACTGGTGGAGGAAACAATCCAGCACCCCCCCTAACTGACCTGGAGGAGATGGTGAGCTCAACCATAGAACCTGAAAGCGTCTTCGGACTGGGAGAAGTAGACAGCTCAGCCAGAGCTGCCAGTAGAAAAGGTAAGACGCATGCACAACAATCCCCCCCACACCATCATCCTTCCCTTTACCCTATATGGCTAAGTGAACCCCAGTCCAGTACAGCTATTACTATACAGGAGCTATGCATTATGGGACATGTAGTCAGGAAATGAAAGACAATGTCATAAAGCATAGCAACCAGCAAGTAAGGGAAATAATTCCAGACAGAAAAAAGCACAGGCAACATGTACATTGTTCAAGTGAAAATTATTTAATTGTAGTGGCTGTGAGGCAGTAGCACTTAGCTAATGTACGCTCATATGTCCACAGGTGAGACATCTCTCAGGCGTTCCAGGGAGACTGAAGGCACGGCACCAGAGAGGGATGGAAGTCAGGAGTCAGGTCCAAGTGCACAGAATGTATCAGAGGACACAGGTGCACCAAGTACACAGCCACCATCCCAAGACACAGAAATGGCTCCAGAGTTGCAGGCGTCCCCAGAACGTACACAATGCCCTCTGTTGCTGTCATCCCCAGAAATGCCAGCATCACTGCCTGTGACAACACCTGCCGCACAACAGAGCAGGAGGTATGTTGTTGCCCCACTATTCGAAATGGAGTCATTAGCAGGTGACATGGAGGGGGAAGAAACACACACCTTGCCTGGTGAAGGTAGCGCTGCCGCACTGCAGTCTAGTGCAGAGGTGTCCCGTACTGTTTTCAGATGCCGCAGGCTCCGAAAAAGCAGTGTAGCTGCACGTGTGGAGGGTCCCAGAGTTTTCCGTGGCCTGGAGGGAAGCATGGTGAAGTTTCAAAGGATGCAGGGAAAGGCCATCATGTCTGTCCAACGCCAAATGAGGACCCTAAACAACAATATGGAAGACATAGGGAAGGGCATCAGAGAACTAGTTGATGTCAACAAGGACATTGCAGCAGGGAAGCATGATATGTCACAATCGGTGCAGCTTCTGTGCACCAAACTAGATAAGGAAATTGCATCAAGGCGCAAGGAGAAGCAGCGTGCGCAGCAACAAAATAAAGCCATCAACCGCCTGGCCACAGCCACTTCCCTGCTATGCAGGAGATGCATAAACATGCAGGAGGGACTCACGCAAAATAGCAATGAGGTTACTAGGGGCATTGCTAGTCTGACCAGTGCTGTTGAGGTGCTGATTAATGCACAAACAGCACAAACTGCTGCTCTGGATGTACCAGAGAGTGAAGGGAGCACAAGTAGGAGCAGCATGGCAAGCCCCCTTGTCGTAGAGACACGGAAGAGCAGCAGGCGCCAGGGTGAGGCAGCAGCCCAAACGCCAAGTGAAGACAGCCAGCCACAAACATCTGGCACTGGTAGGTGTGGACGAAAATGAGTAATTCAGTTAATGGGGAAGTGACCCAGCACTAACATCATTGAATGTATATTATTTGAGTTGCACAATTGTGCTTTGGAAACCTGCGTAGTGACAAAATTAAATTACGTTGGGTGCATACTCCACCTGTCTGTGTCTCTTTACTTACTTAAAAGTAGTTGCGTGTGATCTCTTCCCGTCTGTGTCTGCCATCTGTTGGTATTGCCACTCCTGCAGTGTGGGGTTCAGGCAGTGCTTGTTCGTCATCATGGTCCTCATAATCAGATAATTCCACCTCAGTGCCCTTCTTCATGGCAAGGTTGTGCAACATTGCACAGGTTGCAATCATCTTGCAGCAGGTCACTGGTGTGTACTGGCGTGCCCCTCCACTTTTTTGAAGGCAGCGGAACCTGCTTTTCCACAGGCCAAATGTGCGCTCCACAATATTCCTGGTAGATTTGTGTGCCCTGTTGTATCGCCTCTGGCTGAGGGTTGAAGGGTTGAGGTAGGGTGTAAAGATGAAGGACCAAACGGCATATGCACTATCCCCTATTTAAAAATGAGAAAAACGTTACTCACATGCACACATTCATATAAATCTGAAACATGTATCAAGGGAGTGGCACACACTGTTATACCTAGCAAGTAGCAATCGCCAAATCCCCCCGCTGTCAGACGTGCGTAGATCCCACTATTCTGGAAGATGTAGGAGTCATGAGTACTGCCTGGAAACTTGGCCACTATATCCGTGATGATGTAGTTTGCATCGCAGATGACTTGTACATTTATGGTGTTTGTTGATTTTCTGTTTCTGTAGATGTACTCTGTGGCAGCAGGTGGGCAAATTGGAATGTGGGTACCATCAATGCAACCGATGACGTTGGGGAAGTGCGCAATTTGATAGAACCCTGTCTTTGTCCTGAGCAGTCCTGCGTGTGTTTCAGGAAAGGTGATGTAGTGATGCATTCGCTGCATCATGGCCTCTAGGAACTTCCTAAAGAAGCGGGACAGGCAGCTCTGGAACACCCCACCTACCGCAGCAATGACACTCTGGTAACTGTCAGAGGCAAGCAGGTGTAGGCTACACAGCACCTGCACATGGGGTGGGATGGTGTGTGCCCTTGGGGTTGGATGCTCTAAAAGTGGGTGCAGGTCCCTGATCAAGTCCAGGATGGTTTGGGGATGTAGCCTGTACCTTTGTTGGATCTCTGCATCAGTGAATTGGAAAAGGGTGATCCTCTGTCTGTAGACCTGCTCCTCCCTTCTCCAGACCCTCTCTCCTTCTGCCTGTAGCCATAGCCGCCTCGCAATCACATAGAATGCCGCCATTCTTGTCAAACTGTTGCATTTTGGGCCCTTTTTAGAGCCTGCTCCTGGTAACCACCTGCTTTCAATCCATGGTAAATACAGACTCTTAAATACCGATTTTCATGCAAATTCGGTATTTTAGAGGTTACCTACATCTCAAAATGCATTTGTACCATTTCTTATTTACCGATTCGGTAAATTTACTGATTCGGTAAAGTTACCGACTGTTAATTCTCCAAATCAGAAAATTTACAGATTCGGTAAAGTTACCGACTCTGTAAGTTTACCGAATCTGTAAATTTTCCGATTCGGAGAATTAACAGAGTCGGTAACTTTACCGAATCGGTAAATTTACCGATTCGGTAAATTTACAGAGTCGGTAAATTTACCGAGTCAGTAACTTTACCGAATCGGTAAATTTACTGATTCTGTCGTTTTTTGAGCCCCTACATCTCGAAATGCAAATACCGGTCGGTAACGGCCAAAAATCGGTATTTTCGCCCGTTACCGACCGGTATTTGACTACCTACATCTGGCCCCTAGTCTGTTGCTGCTATGGAGATTCCAAGTTGTCAGCAAACGAAGCAAGGTAAGTACAAAAAACATTGTTTCTCTGTGCATGAATCAGTGAGCATGCAATGGTGAATGTGTGTAAATATGTTTGAAAGTGAGAGTTAGAACCACTGAGTATGAGTAAGTTGTGTGAGTAACCCTGAGTAGAAGTGAGTATGATTAAAAATGAGTGAGAGGCTGTGAGTTAGAGTGAGTGAGGGGGAAGAGAGTGAGTGTGAGAGGTAGCAAATATAAGTGAGTAAGAGTATGTTTTTTTGCATGTTTAGGGTTTTTAAATCTGCTCTGGTCATGGCATACTCAATGTTTTGGTGGGCTTTTGGTGGCACCCAAGGTAACATTCAGCTGCTGGCGTAATAGAGATACTTCTTGGCATAAAGGACACTCATGGAAAAATGCAGGCCCTGACATTCTAGAAGTAATTCCTGGCATGACCTGGTAGTAAAACGCTGTTGCAGGCATACTGAAGATAATCATTGTATTAGAGAGGACAGCCGTGGTATGTTGAGGCTGAGGGGGCGAGTTGGGGGAAGCAAACCATGATAAAATCTGTTTCTGAAATACAGGAGGTATTTTTATTTAATTCAGGTCAACTTGTTATATGAGACGTCTCAAAGGCAAAATTCTGGCACCAGAATATTGTATGTATTTCTTGGTGTGGGGCTACAAAATGTTGACATTGTCACAATGAAGGAAAATCTTAACATATGGGAAACTCTCAAGGCAAATTTTGAGATAAATGAGGTGACCTCCTACCATTTTCAATGATCACCAGCTACCACCAGAACTGTGTGGCCCAATGGGTTGGCCTAAGCAGGATCTCTAAGCGGATAGTGCAGTTGAAAAGCATTTAAGAAAAGGGAAATTGCTAATAGAGATACACCCTAAACAACAAAGCTAAATTAGAATGAATTCAAACTTCCTACCTTTCGCTTTCTTACTTAAGTTATACTTGATTACCGAAACCAAAAAGACAGGAAACGGGGATGTCTTTATTGGATCATGGGAAGAGTGGCAAAAGGAAGGGAATTCATATTGGTGAGAACTTTTAAACCCCTGCTTTAGTAAAACCTCTGTATGCAGGAGCAAATATGCGCTAGATAGGAACTGGGCAGCGGCGGCCACACAGCTAAGGCTGAGGATCGTCTCCCCACTGCTTCAACTGCAAGCTGAACACAAAAAAAAAATGATAATAAATTTCTGTTATTATCATTTTGTTTTCTGTATTCAGCTTCCGGTGGTAGCCAAGGTTGGTTAGTGTAGGCGGGGCTGGGCTCCCGCGTCACAAGGAGGAAGAGTGGTGGCTGCAGCTTAAGTGCGAATGACGGTGTTGCCGGCCGTCTCTGGCTGGCCAAACTCTCATGCGCACTTTGCATTTTCTTCACCAAGGCTGTATTACACATCCTGGGATGGAGAATATGCCTAGCTTCCCAGTCACTCTCTGAGCACTAAAACACGCCACTCAAACCAATCACAATGCTGCTGTAAGGCAGCGTTCTGTATGTCTGGGAGAGATTGGGAGCTTCCTGCTGCAGAGAGGAGGATGAGGAGAAGAGGTGCCGGCTGTCGGTATTTTGGTAAGTGCTATTTTTATTTATTTATTGCCCCTCCTGCCCACCCCTCCCGTCTGGTAGCAGCCGCTACTGGAATTGGGACGAGGATGACAGATGAGGAGGTAATGAAAAAATACTACATGCCAAACTGTAGTAAGCTCACTGGACACACTAGAGTTATCAACAAGTTATTTTATTGCATCAGGAGAAAAACCCCTGCGCAGCATCCCAAGCCAAGCTCAACCAACGACTTGTGCAGAGCTCAGAAGATCAAACAAGTACACATTATAACATGTCCTTCTCACTTCATAGAGCAACTCTTAAACACATAACCTATATACCTTATTTTTCTCATCATTAAGCCTTGACATCCACCTCCCTCTCCATATCCGTAGCATTACCGATCACCTGACCTTCAGAAGGCAAGTGAAGACCTGGCTTTTCTCCCACTGCTACTCCTTCCCCACTCAGTGTTCTACTTCAGCGCTGGGACGCCCCATTGATGGGGCAGCCATGCTCTATATAAATATTAAAACATAACATCACCTCAATACTCAATACACAAAATACACCCAGAAAGCCACAACAGAGACTAAACCTGATACTACACTGATGAAAGACATAACATCACACAACCCGAGAACTCGCACTAGAACCTTGCTGACAGAAAGGATCACACAAGGGTAAGCCCTCGGCATTGATGCTTTAGCCTACAGCGCTATTGGAGCTTAAAAACGCTAGCGCGCAGCACGCTTTTAAAAATACCTCATTTTGGCTATTTGTGTTATATTTTAGTTTTGAATTATCCCCTGATTTTAGCAGCGCCATCCAGGGCCCCTTACCTGCACCATAAAGGAAATTGCACCGCGTTTTCGCGGGTCCGGTTCCCGGGCGGTGATTAGAGACGGGCGCCATCTTGGAGTGGGCTGGACACCGAGTCACTCCAGAGGGAGCGGTCTAGCGCTCCTCACGCCCTTGGGGAGTCCTATTTAAAGCTCCCACTCTACGCGCAGCGGTAAAGCGCAGCGGTCGCGCCCTCCCTGCGCCTGAGTCGTGCCAGAGTCCTGCCCGTCTGCGCTCGTCAGCGTCTCGGAGGCGTACGTGGCGGGACTCTGGTCGATATTACAGGTATAGCAGATTTAACTGTTTGTGCGGGGGATGTGTCGACCTCCACTATCTGGGGTGCTGTCGTACAGCGCAGCTGTCTTGACTTCTTTGCGCACTCATCCATTGGGATGTAAATGTCTTTTCCCCGGAGGGCGTCTTCTGGGGAAAGGCTGTCCCACATGTGGCTGGCGCCCTTTGGCGATGCCTGCTCTTGCTCGTCCTCCTCTTATCCACAATTACCATTGTGCTCTCTTGAACACAAGGTCGCTGGCGTGCCATGCAACGGATATTTGGGGCTTGCTTGCTAACTCTGGTATGTCATGTCTTTTTTTAACGGAGACATGGCTGGGGCCAGGCTCCGAACCAGATGTTGTTTGTGCTCTGCCGCCTAATTATACCATCTGGAGGAAAGACAGAGTAGGGGGTCGTGGAGGGGGAGTGGCCCTGATAGTGGACAAGTCCTTGGGTTGTTCCACCTTCCCTGTGGAGAACATTGCAGGTTGTGAAGCTTTAGGCTTCACTCTTAACCTCTCGTCCTCCCAGACGTGTACCGGGATTCTGGTATACAGACCTCCTGGCCCGATAGGTTCGTTTTTAGAAGACCTGCAGGCAGCTCTTTCCGTACCCTGTTTGCGCTCTGCGCACTGCATGCTGTTGGGTGATCTAAACCTACATTTGGATTCACCATCGGATGCTAATGCATCAAAATTATTGGAAATAACTGCAGCCTTGGGACTTGAAGCTTTTATAGATAGCCCTACTCATGTCAAAGGACATATGTTGGATGTACTTTTTTCTACGGCGCCGATAGCAGTTTCTCCGCCGCTTCCAGTCCTTTGGTCTGATCATTTTTTATTAAAATTTGTTATGTCGTATGAGACGAGGTCCAGACAAAGATCACAGAAGGAGGGGTCTCGCCAATCTAGAGCCTTCCACTTAGTGACAGCGGATATGTTATCCGATGCTCTTTGTCAATATCCTTGTAAGCTGACGGGGTCTTTAGAAACGGATCTAACCCTGGTTCAGGAATGGCTGCGATTGAGATTTATGGAGTTAGCTCCTGTGAAGCCCACGAGAATTGCTCCTCGCCACGACTCTGCTCCTTGGTTTACGGCTACACTACACTCCATGCGTCAAGACTGTAAAAAGGCGGAACGTCTTTGGCGCCGTAAATATGATCCACTGGAGAAATCTAAATATCGTGTGGCCATTAAAGGCTACCATAAAAAGATTGCGGAAGCCAAAAAGGAATACCTTGAGCGGAGGATCGATCGTGCGGACAATACTAGCAGGGAACTCTTTAGAATTGTTAAGGAGTTTTCAGATCCTGCTGCAGGAGCTTCTCCTCAATCTCACACCGAAGGGTGGATTCGACAGCTTGCTGACTTTTTTGTCACTAAGATTCAAACCATTCAGGACTCCTTTCCCCCTGGGGATGTATCTGGGGTAGGTGATGCTCTTGTCCAGAATGGACTGGTACCAGCCTCAGAGGCCGAAAGTCAACCCACACTATCGGTCTTTCCGCAAATGACTTGCACAACCTCCCTGGAGCTACTGACACGGCTGCAATCGGGCTCACCGTTGGATGTGTGTCCAGCGAGTTGTCTAGGCAGGGTGGCTCCGGCACTTAACAACTTGCTGAACCCCCTGCTTAATCTATCTTTGAGCTCCGGAGCGGTGCCGCGGGAGTGGAAACATGCACTCATTCTGCCGCTTATCAAAAGCCTCAGTTAGATCCGCTGCAATGGACTAACTATAGACCGATTTCCCTCCTCCCTGCTCTGGCGAAGGTAGTTGAGAAGCATGTACAACTCACTCTTACCACCTTTATTGAGAAGAATAATATTCTGCATGATTCTCAATCTGGTTTCCGTGCGAATTACAGCACGGAGACGGCCCTCGTGGAGGTAACCGACGCCATCAGGGAGACGCTCGACCGGGGGGGGAAGGCTATGTTAGTCCTGTTGGACTTGTCGGCGGCCTTTGACACCGTCCCTCATGCGGGTCTCCTTTTAAGACTCAGGGAGATCGGCCTGCGGGGGACGGTGTTGGACTGGTTTAAGTCTTTCCTATCGGGCCGCCGGCAGGTGATCTGGGCTCCTCCGTTCTCCGCGGAAATGCAAGCGCTAGAGGTTGGGGTTCCTCAAGGGTCCATTCTGAGCCCCACCATATTTAATATCTATATGGCTCCTCTGGCGCTTGTAGCGGAGACTTATGGGGCCCGGGTCATCTCATATGCTGATGACACCCAGCTTTTGTTCACTTGCAGCAAAGGTGAGGCTTTTGATGGCGACAGGATAAAGCGCTGTTTGAGTGCAGTATTCGCGTGGTTTCTGAGGCACAGCCTGAAGTGCAACTCAGATAAGTCTGAGTTGCTTTTCTTCGGCTGTGCTCCTGATCCGGACTGGAAGTCCTGGTGGCCCCAGGACATGTTTCCCCCTGAGCAATCATCTTCCCAAGCAAAAAATCTGGGAGTGCTGCTTGATGATGCGCTCTCGTTTAGTCCCCATGTTATGGGGCTATCTGGGAAATGTTTTGGCATCCTCAAGATGTTGAGGAAGTTTCTTCCTCTGCTGTCCGTACAATATCGGAAGACAGTAGTGCAGGCGTTGGTGGGATCTAGATTAGATTACGCCAATGCACTCTTTGCAGGTCTGCCCAAGTATCTTCTGGCCAGACTGCAAGTTGTGCAAAATTCGGCGGCCAGAGCTATCTTCGGCCTGCCAAGGAGAACAAGCGCACAACTGCTTTTGAATAGGCTGCATTGGCTGCCTATTTCGAAAAGAATTAGATTTAAAATTCTGACGCTGGCCTTCAAAGCCCTTCATTCCATCGGTCCTAATTATATTAGGAAGCGGATTGCTTTCTATGTGCCTCGGAGGGTGTTACGATCTGCCGATCTGGCCAAATTGGAGGTGCCTCTGGCTAAGCGTGTTCGGATGGGAGAACGAGCCTTTCAATTTGTGGCAGCCCGATGTTGGAATGAGCTCCCTCTCCCTCTACGCAAAGCTACGAACCTCCTGGCGTTTAGGAAAGAGTTGAAGACTCTCCTCTTTTCTGCGTAATTCTTTTGACAACTGTGCTGCTCCTCTATGTGTCTGTAGATCTCAGGCCTCTTTGCAAAAGCGCCGGGACGCCCCCTTGGGCAGCCGTGCGCTCAAAAAATAGGCCCTTAACATAACATAACATAACACACAGATATAATCCCCCAAATAACCAGCTGGTCTCCTTGACCTAACTGTCTTGACAACCGACAAACACCACGTCACAGACACTTGCACCCCCTCAAGCTGGTCCACAGTCACCTTTACTTCTCTGGAAATCACAATCCTTCGTGAGCAACCACCCAGAGCTGTGTTCCACTCAAGGGGAATAAGTTCAAATTACCACCCTTCTGATACAACATCATCCATTTCATATTCCATGTTTGACCATTCTCAAACTTATCCCAATTACTTCCCACTTCCATAACCATAATCAGGCCGCGAAACTGGACAAGCCACTTCTAACACCTCCTGGTTTAACTTTCACCCAATCTCCCTTATTCACAAGCCTAGAGGGTTCTTCTTGTGAGACTCTGACTGCCCTCTTGTTAACATCAACCACTCGCATACAGGCGGGAACCAACTTAGAACCAGGTGCAGCATTTTTATACTAATGCTGTGAATTTTGCACTCTGTGAAGTATTACTTCTGTGGAAATATTGTGTATTTGATAATGTGTGAAAATACACTGCTACATATTGAGCATCATATAGTGCTGTTTCATGTTGTAAAGCCGTTGAATTACAACACCAAAGAGACTGTTTTCATTGCCATGCTCTTGATTGTCCCCACTCTGTCTGTCCTGTAACTTTTGGTAGGGTTTTGAGGGATAATGGTAAACGTATAAAACTGTGGAATATTAAGTTCTGTGTGCTGTTGTAAGTGTAGTACCTTACGGTGCAAAATTCCAGTGTAATGCAGCTGTTTGGCAGATTTGGCACGTTACAGTGCAATATTACTGTGCATTTGATGGATATGGCATATAAAAGAGATCTCAGGACATCATGGTAGGTCTAGCATTAGGACTGAGAATTTGTGGCAGTTGTTACATGTTGGAACAGGTACTTTCTGGTTCTTTGAGGCAGTCCCCAAGCCAGGCAGAACCTACCACTCCCGTCAGGGGTGGGAGATTACACTCACTGTATAACCTGTGATAACCCTTGGGTAGCTTGGCACTGAGCAGTCAGGCCTATCACAGAGCCAATGTGTAAAGCATTGGCACAGCACTCTCACACCATCAATCAATATGGTTTCTTATAAAGCGTGACCACTCACCCGTGAGGGTCTCAAGGCGCTGAGTGGGGGGTCGGCAATAAATACATGGAGTGTCACAAAAGAGACTTTACTCGTGCTGTATGTAAATAAAGATTGTATTCAACACACATTAATTCACACAACATGGACATCAAGTACTTCTAGGCATAAATCACACTTAGAAAAATGAGTAGCTTTACTAGGCCCAACAGTGTTAAAAGTAATTCATTAATATGCACACTTGGGAAAAATCTTACTTTACCCCAGCATTCTTATGCGGTTTGATACGTTGCCAGAACTGGGCCTCCATGGTAAATAACACAATTCAAATCCACATTCTAGGGTACATCCTAGGTCACAATGATATCAGGAATGTGTACACACAGGAATTTATAACACTTTTCAGCAGTACTGTAGGCCATAGCTGCACAGGTGAAACCAATGTCAAAATGGAGTATTCGTTAGGTAATTTAAAAAATCAGTAAAACAACACTGCTGCATAGTGCAACTATTAGCAGGTTTCTCTCATGCAGCACACTCGCAATGGTAGACCAGTGAGTGCACACTGGCATCTATTGTGATTAAATGTATGAGCAACCTTCCCTTGCAGGATGCTGTATGTGCTCACCCGCACCTATGGTGCCCGTGCCTATGGTGCCCATGATTGCGTGTGCAGCCTGCTACTGCAGGCCTGTGCATGCATACTGAGCCCCATATTAGTTTAACCCATTTCAAGTCTGCTATTGTAGACTCGGGAGCGCACACTTGCACCCCTGGTGCTGGGGACTATGTGTCCAACCTGCCATTGCAGGTCTGTGTGCGTAATAGCAGACGTGTGCCCAGGTAGTGAGGAATCCTGTGGGTGTTTCCACTACCTATGAGGCTTGCTCTTCCCATAGGTTAACATGGGGATGTGGGTGACATTACTTCAGGTCAGCAATAGTGGATGGATTGTAGCAATGCAGCTTCATGATTCTTCCTATTAATGGATTCTTCATGACAGTGGTCAAGGGGGTTTTGGTATAACTCACTTAGAAATACCACATACAGAATATGGGCATTTCTATCCAATAGAAGTCTTGTGTGCTGCGGTGCCTGGCTCCGGTGCACACCAAGGGTCAGGGAGCACATCTGTGCATCCCCCAAGCGAGAGCCATAAACCATGGGCATACCACCAGAATGACAGACCTCTGCCATCTGAGGGCCGGATGGAATAGATTGGAGAGAGAGGTTTTGGCACTTAGCCTCTCTGGGCCAGATCATGGCCCCCTGAAGATTAAGATCTGGATTCCATGGCCCAATGGCAGACAGGCCTACAATTTACTGGAAACATCTGTGGTTGAAAGGGAAACTCATTAAATCACCCCTAACTTCAAAGACACATGATAGTATAACTACTGGTGCCATCCTTCAGCGCATGGTGAGATACTAATGTGAAACTAATAGTGTGAAAATTGTGATTTCTGCAATATTCTGCCGATCTACCATAGGCTTGCATTTACTGACCGATTTACCTGGTCTCCGCACTCTCTCGCCCCATTGCAGCCGACTAGGAGCTGCCGGGGGGCCTATCCTTGCAGCCACCATCTTGGGTGAGGAGCAGGCGAGCTGACTAGTGCTCGGCCCTCCCGCCCTTGTTGCTATAAAATGGCTCCTCCCACAAGTGAGCGCAGCGATTGGGCGCAGCGGGCGGGCCAACGGGGCGCCGAAGGTGACCCAAAGGTAAGCCCGTCTGCGCCCGTCCTCACCAGTCCACCGCCTCCCGCCAGGGATGCTGCTCCAGGCATCTTGGCGCGGACTACCTACTCGAGAAACCTTTTGCTGAACATTAGCCAGCAAGCCTGCTATTGTGATTCCTCGCCCCTGCACCCGCTATGTGGCCCGTTCAGGTGCCCTTGCGGGAAATTGGTACTTGACTCTCCATTACATATAAATGTACCCCTTGAGTCCCTGCCCCAGCGACATCTTAAGATCCTACAACTTAATGTCAGATCGCTTGTCAAACACCATACCGAAATACGTGACCTCATCTCTGACGAGGCACCGGATATCTTTTTTATGACAGAGACCTGGCTCCACGAAGAAGTAACGGTCGAGCTTAACCTAGCCCTCCCCCAGAATACTCTATTTATACGAGTAACCGTAACAACTGAGGTGGTGGCATAGCTGTAATAGTAAAATCCTGCTATCCGTGTAAATGGAATAGAAGGCTGATAGAAGGCTGTGAAAGCGCTCACTTCAGCATCTCGGTTAGCCATCACTTTACCCTTACAGGGCTACTGATTTACAGACCCCCAGGAAATGACGTTACTTTTAGGAAAGCCCTGCCAGAGGCCGTTGGCTCTCTTGCGATGGGATCGGCTAACTTTAACATCTTCGGCGACCTAAATCTTCATTTTGACCTTTCCCAGACCCCGACCATCGGTAGCCTGCTCGCCGACCTAGCGGCGTTCCAGCTCCGCCAGGTGATTACCAGCTCCACTCATGCGGGAGGCCATATATTGGATCCCATATTCACCAACATAGTAATGGCCACTATCCAGCCGCCGATCCCGGTGGCATGGTCGGATCACTTACTGGTGGAACTATCCCTCCAAGTCCCGGCCCCTTCTAATAAGAATATTGATAGAGTCGTTCTTAAACGTCCCTGGAGGAAGCTGAAGCTCGAGGACTTCCATTGACTCCTCAAAGAAAGCCCCTTTGGCCCTTTCAATGATGTCGAGTCTGGCTATGACTTCTTCTGTGATTGGATCACCCGGGCATTGGACTCACTAGTTCCTGTCACCTGGAGCAAATGCCGCACACTCGAACCCAGTCCTTGGTATAATGACGCCTTGACAGTTTTGAAGAAATCCTATAAAAAGGCTGAGAGAGACTGGAGAAAAAATTATGACTCAGGGAAAAAAAGCACTGTATATAGCCGAGGTAAAAATATATCATAGAGCTATATGCAGGGCACGGGCTGCATATTATTCCAATGAGATCAAATGCAGTTCCAACCCGACTAAGCTGGTCTTTAAGATTCTTAAAGACCTTACTGCCAAAAGAGCCCCATTTTCTGAGGTTTCTTCAAATTCGCACTGTGAGGATCTCGCTACCTTTTTCTTGGACAAGGTACGCGTCATCTATCGTACATTCTCATGTCTAAATCCCCCGAATGAGTCGACATTGGCCAGCCCCATCACCAACATCAGCCTCACTATTCTCCCTGAGATCCCGGAGGACAAATTTAATAAACTAGCGGCCAAAGTTAAATCAGGCTCCCCCGCCGATCCGCTCAGGCCCGCACAGTTCAGAGACTCTGCCTCACTGTGCCTCCCCTCCTTGCGCCAACTTATTAATGCCTCATTCACCCCTGCCATAGTCCCCACCGAATGGAAACAAGCCTTTGTAACCCCGATCCTGAAGAAGCCTTCACTGGTCCCGAGTAAACCGGAGAATTACCGGCCTATCTCCCTGCTCCCTTGGGCTGCTAAGGTGGCTGAAGCTCATGTCAACAGCATACTCACTAAACATCTCCAGACTAACAACTCTCTGGATGCCTCCCAGAACGGGTTCCTGGCAGGCCACAGTACCGAAACCGCCCTCCTTGCCATGACAGAACATCTGCGATCCGTGCTTGACTCCGGTCAAACAGCGGCACTGGTTCTTCTAGATCTTAGTGCCGCCTTTGGCACGGTTTCACACGTGGTCTTGCTTCATCGCTTGGAGGAGGCTGGGATCGCGGGCCTTGCCATTGAATGGTTTAGATCGTTCCTGGCAGGAAGATCATTCCGGGTAGCTACACCTCCCTTCCAGTCCCAGGATTATCCTGTTGAGCAGGGAGTGCCTCAGGGGTCGGCGCTGTGCCCCACGCTCTTCAATCGTTATGTGCAGCCGTTAGCTGCTGTCGCCAAGCAGTGGGGCCTGACTATGGTCTAATATGCTGCTGACATGCAGCTGGTGGTTGCACTCTCTGGGGACTCAGACCATGAGGCCTTAAGGTTCAGGGATGGTTTGGCGGCTGTGGCAGGTTGGATGTCAGCTAATTATCTCGAGCTGAATGCCGACAAAACGGAGATCATGATCGTTGGCAAGAACAGCCAACTGTGGGGAGAACAGTGGTGCCCCTCGATGTTGGGTCCGACACCCATACCGGTGACTGAGGTGAAAAATCTGGGAGTCTGGTTTGACCCCACCCTCAGTTTCTCCAGCCACACTAAAAAAGTGGCAGCAACTTGTTTTGGCATTTTGCGCGGTCTTCGACCAATCTTGAAATTTTTCAATGCGTCCACTAGACAGCTTATAATCCAGGCCACTATAATGTCCCGGCTGGACTATGCCAGCTCCCTCCTGCTGGGGGCTAACCTAGCGGAAGTCACCCGGTTGCAGCGCATACAGAATGCTGCGGCTAGGGCTTTGGTAGGCCTACCCAGGTCCTGCTCCGCGAGGGAGACCATTCGGAAACTTCATTGGCTCCCAATGATCCAAAGGATTCAGTTTAAGACGCTATGCCTGTCCTTCAAAATCCTTAAGCAGGGCACCCCTAAAATCCTTGAGACCCTACTGACCCCTTATGTCCCTTCCCGCTCTTTGAGATCCAAAGGACAAGGCTTGGTTGCGGTGCCATGCTTCAAATTCTGTAGAATAGGAGGGCGGTCCTTCCGCTATTTAGCGGCGAAACTCTGGAACTCACTACCCAGCCACATCCGTGCCTTGAATGACCTTATCTCTTTCAGGAGGTCGATCAAGACCCACCTCTTTCCACCCAGAATCTAGGTTCTGTCACTGCTTTGCAACTTTTTTCAGCTGCCGCCTACTCTCTCTGACAGTTGGTTCTCTGTTGATCACAGCGCCGGGACGCCCCTTTCCTGGGGCAGCTGTGAGCTATAGAAGTCCGATTAACATAACATAACATAACATACTCTTGTGGGGGCGCGGGACTGGAGAACCCGGACTGCGTGGTTCACATTGCCAGAGAACTCTGCTGTGCATATGGAGGATAAATTCCCGGAAAGGGGGCCTTGTGACCTTTCTGAATATTGGCTGGCCTATGCCAAAGACCTGCTGAAGTGTTTCACCCTGAAGTGTGCTCTCCAAGGGCCCTTCTGCAGATCTCCTGTTCTCCTGCAGATCTCAGGGATATCAAGATCTCCCGTGAGGGACCTACACCATCTGCCTGTGACATCTGGAGAGTGGTGCCCTCTCAAGTGCCCATTGGCTTCTGAATCCCAACTGGCAGTGCAGTGTGAGCGTGGAACTAAGACTAGTGCCTGGAGACCGGATTGTCTAGTACGGAGCCCCAGAACAAGACTCTTCCCTTAAAGGGGTCCTACCATGGCTGTATCCATTGCCAGGAGTGAGGACGCCAATGCAGGCAGCAGATAACATGTGCAGTAGAGTTTAGGGTAATGAGGAGTATAATTCTTACCCTTAGCCAGAGTTAATACCCAGAAAGTTGTGCAGACAAAGAAGAACTGCAGCAGGAGAGACCATGGGAAGCAGCCGGTAAGGGAATTTATACAGAATTTCCATGCCTGTTCTCCTGTGCTGCAATGTAGAGAAGTGAAGTGAGAAAGACCTGCTGCTCTCAACTCCTGGAAGACCCCATCCCCCCAGTCAGGCCTTCCATAGGGAGGGGGCTGAAGGTAAGGGGGTAGCAGTCCATTAAGTGAAAACTATTCTCAGGATCTCACAGGGGGAAAACTAATATGCTCGTGCTCTGCTGCCTTCAAGTTCCAAGAGGCGGCCATCTTAAAAGCAAGCACACACCACACAATCTTGTGCAGCTTTTGGCAGGCGCTGCACAGAGTATGGGGTTTTTTGCTGAAAATCTATGCTCAAAGTGGAGCACGGAGTTCAGCAAAGGTCCGTGAAAGCAGCCAGAAAATTGGAGTCCACCACCACCCACTAAGCAGGACCCCACGTGGCCTGTTTTGCCGATAATGCAGCATCTCTTTCGTTCGACACTCCAACTGCATGCTCATTGCATGTGGTGTCCGATTCACAGGGTGAAAACCTGGGGGTCGCCCAGTAGTAGGACATCATTATACCTCATGTGGCTATGCTGAACTTGCGCCTATGTGTGTGACCAGACTGGTCTGGTGCAACCCGTATTATAGTGCACCGAACGCTATGCCTCATTTCCAGGCAGGTGCGGCATTGAAACTCTTTGCTGTGTGTAACCAGAATGGCCTGGTGCAACCCATCGCAACATGCACCTGTCATAGTGCTTCATTTCCTGGGGAAGTACAAGATTTGCAACTCTTCGTATTTGAGACCCGAATTGGCTGCTGTGACCCATACCCTTTGCCTGGGCACGACCCTGAGCAATGTGTTATAGACAGGGTACCTGCTTCCACAGAGAGAATCCTCTGGGTTACTCCCCAATCATCTGCTGTTTCCCTTTGGCCCTCATTGCGGCGGACCAACTGCCCTCTCCACATCTGGCACTCCACAAAGACATCTAGGCACTAGGTAGTAGAGAGATTAACTGGATGGAAGGATCGCTTCAGTTTGGAAGCGAGTCTATTGTGTTTTGAGACCTGTGGGTGAACTTCATTAGTGGCTGCTAATCTCCTCCTGTTTACCTCTGCCTCCTAATTAAAACTTGCTACATATCCCCACCTGCTTCCAGAATACCCAAACTAAGTGGGACTTTGTCCGTGTGCAACCTACTATCCAGCAGGAGGGGCTGGTTATCTTCCATCGGGGGTATAGGACAATCGGGGTGACTTAGAGGGTGGTGGGAGGCTGGGGCCACGGATTCTGCATGGTGTTATCCATTGACATGCTGGGTACCAGTGGCTCTACATTAGGGTGCTGAGTTTGTATGTGTGCAAGAGCATTCCGTACAGACTCGGCTGGTACCGGTTGCTCAGTGTAGTAGTGCTGAGTGGGAGTGATCATCTGTGGAGTGTCTGTGATAAATGACACTGGCCGTCAGTGACGCTTTATACATTGATTTCATGCCAAAAGCACAATACATTTGACATTGGATTGACCCGTGAGGCTCCGGCCCACATTGCTGCTAAAACGTGTTCTAGTTTCATGTATATACATATCTTTTGATATTGTTGTGACCCAGGCTCTACCCTATTACTGTGTGTGATTGTGTTATCAGGAGTGCCAAGGTAGGTCTGCAGTGCACAGCGTGTCGCACTACATAACAGTGCTTTCTCTCTGTAGGGGAGGTGCTTAGATTTGGAATTGCCCACACTGTGCATACTATTGATGTCATAGCAATAGGACTGGGCCTAGTACTGCTAGTAATATTTTCAAACGTGTTTTGTGCCCAAAAGTATATGATTGTCAGCTTATAATGGTTAAATACGTGTTGAATATAAATGTTATTTACATACATCCTGTGTGAAGTCTTTTTTGTTATGCTCAGTATATTTATTGTGAGTAACTGCTGTGCCTTTGCTTTAAACATTGCCTCTGAAATTAGCCTGGCTGCTCAGTGCCAAACTCCCCAAGGGTGAGCACAGAATATACAGCGAGTGTATTCACCCACCCTTGACAGGAGAAGTAGGTTCTGCCTGGCTGGGGGCATCCTTTCAGCCAATCAGAAAGTGCCAGTTCCAACAAAAGGTTATTGGCAAGTCTGTATGAAGCACACTCGCACGCAGATTAGTTGATATTATCCACAATCCCACCCAGTCCTCTCATTTATTGCCCACTACTCTGCCCACAGGTTAGAGTAAATAAAAAACACCCCTTACAATACTGGTTTGAGGCCGGAGTCACACTTAGTCAGGGGCCCAGGGGAGAGGCCTGGAATAACTATCAGGGTACACAGGCAACAGTCGACAATGGGGGGGTCGGCCAGGGAAATTCACCCACCTAATGCATTACAGAAACAGGCTAGAGGCTATCCCAGTTCAATCAAAAGGTCCCTCAATTCACCTTCTGACACCAGGGTGGGGAGTCATGCAGCCTCTTGACCTGCTTTTGATTGCCATCAGACATTTTCCTCAGCCCAGTCACTTACCCTCACCACCAAGGCCCGATATGGGTGATACTACCTCCTGGTAGCAAAAAGTTGTCAGGCAGGGTGAGGAGAGTGCAGCTGATTCGCCATACTGAGGGCAAGACAGAAGACTCTGTGAATGGGGTGGGGGTCAGATGTTCCCCGACCCCACAGGAAGTGATAAAAAATATCTGGTGCACTTCGCAGCAGACACTCCGGTTACAATAAACCACAAGTCAGGTTCTCCGTACTTCCCTGGAAATGAGGCACAACGTCTGATGCGCAATGAAGTAAAGGGATGGTTTAGGGACTGGCAAGTGGGTGCACTTGCCCAGTCAGCATGACAGTACCAGACTGCACGCAGGTTCTGCAATGGCAGACCTTGGACACATTTTACCAGGACGCTTCTGTGGGTGGCACAACCAGTGCTGCAAGCCCATTAGCAGCATTTGGCTTTACAAGCCTGGGGCACTCCTGGTGCACCGTACTGGGGTCTGACAAAAAACCAAATAAGCCAATCATGGAATCCAATCAATATATACATTTTATACAGGGAGCACTTGCACTGTGGCACTGATTGGCAGTGGCACAGTGCTCTGAGCAGCTAACACCGACAAAAACACATGAGGCAACAGCAACAAAATGGAAGGGAGACCCACGCCAATGGTGCCAGGTCAAACAGGCATGCACACTTTCACACTGCATTACAGTGGGAAAGTGTCCATAGTCCTAAGGCCAAAAAATGCAAATCAGCAAAAACCAGGAGGAAAAAGCAAAAGATTTAGGGAAACACTACCTCAAGATTATCAGATCTAACATAGCAAATTAAAGCGAGCTAAGCACATTATGGTGGGCTGGCGTTAATACTGTGCATTTGTGGCAGATGTAGCATATTAAAGAGAACCAGGCACATCATGGAGTGCATTAGTGGTAGATTTGGCATACTGTAACCAATTTCCCTTGGACATTGAAATGTTGCTGGAGCGCTAGAATCCCTGTATATTGGAGTAGATTTCACATGCCCCAGTGCAGTGTGCCTGTGCAATGGGGTGATTGCATCACACTCTATGGAAGATTTCCTAGGGCAGTGCTGCAATATTTCTGAATTCTCATACTGGATAGATGTAATGAGAATGCTCCAATTGTTAGAGGTGTGATGATGCTTGCGAAGCTAGCCACACCTCACCTGCTTGTCTGGTCCTCTCTGTTGACTTCTCAGGCATGATGGTAGCAAGCGCCAGAGACAGCGACCCAACCCTAGCCTCTGGTAGCGAGACTGGGAGGGAACTCCACCCTGCCTGACCCAGATCCCTCTTCCAGTCTGAGCTCACTTGTGTCTACGTCTTTGCAGACTGGAGAGCTTCAACCCTGCACATTATCACCCAAGCCTCAGAGCAACAAGCTGCAGAGGGGAGTGCCTGGAAGATGCCATCGACTGTGGGTCTTCTGTGGACCAGCGTGGTGGTCTTCCTTTGCTGCCTGAGGTCAACAGTAGGCACAGGTAGGACTGTAACGGTGCAGTGGTGAGGTTGTTCTGCTACAATTTCTCCCCCTGGGTGTTTCTCTGGTCCATGCATTAGAATGTCGGCTTTATATCGCTATCCATCATCAATGGTGCTCAAAGGCAAGCGGCGCCCTCCTCTATATGCTATGTCTTGTCTGTGCAGTGTGGAGCAAGCAGTGCTGATCTTCCGCTAGAGTCTGCCTGTGGCCATGGGCTGGAGTGGTGGCCCGCATTGTATAGAAAGGTGTCCTTTGGCATTGCCCTTCAGTGTGTGTGCAGTACACCTTCACAAAAAGATGAAATAGCATCATAATCAAATTTCCAAAGTCCATGTCAAAGACAAAAGTCCTAAAGCAGACTGGGTTCCCACAGTTATGCAGCCAGTGGGCACAGTTTTGCTGGGAATTAGAGTTTTTTGCAGGGTGCTGGACACTGACGTCCGATGGGTTTTGGACTCCACAGGACTTCCGTTGACTTTTGGCTCAAACAACTGAATCAAGGCTAGAGAACAAGTGTCTTTAACAAGTGTCTTTAAATAGATGCTACATTGTGTGGTTATAAATCTTGCTCACGCGGTTAATACGTTTCTCAGAGGTTTGCAAGCAATAGGCCTTCAGCAGGGCTATGCACTCCCTCGGGTCCTTGAGCAGTGAGCAAGCTGGGGGACACGTTGGACTATCGGTTACAGGCAGGGACTTTTATGGGTCATAAGCATTCTGCATTATGCATGGAGGTTCCGCTCTTAAGGCCAGGAGCATTATTTAGGTCAGCAGATGTCACACTGAGCGTCTAGAACAAGCTGTGGCCTTCTAGTGAAGAATCTGAAGTGATTAATGTTCAGAGGAATTTCTTGTTATCCGGTGTGTTTCATAAATGTTCTAGCGAGCATGGAGTCTCCTGCCAGGAGCTGATTATTACCAAGTCTGAGAATTTTTTGTGAAAGTTCCCTTACAGGGCATTACTGGTGATATTCAAGGGCAGTCGTCGTTCTTCTCAGCTGGATCTGGATGGAAATGGGTTCTTCTGAAGCAGTCCAATTCCTTGCTCCTGAATTCATATTTTTTTTCATTTACTTCTGTTTGTCGTGACCCTGGAGTATTGCTAGTTCACAAAGGGTTTTTTATTGGATAAGGTGCATTCCTTCACTACTGATGTCAGGGAACTACTTTTTTCTTTTGAATGTTTCTGGGACAATTGCCTTTTGGCACTCCGTAGGTGTGCACAGGGTACCTCTTTTTCCCTGGTATATTGTCCTCTCCCCCTCCATTTCGGTCATGTCCCACTGCCATCTCCCTGTCACGTTACCCTTCTCACTGCTTTTCCCAGGTACTCCCTCTTCCCATCATTTTCCAGCACGTTGAAGCCCCGGTACAAGATCCGCCACCCGCTGCTACTGGGATAAACCCTGCAAATGCTTGTGGTGCATTGATTGGCAAAACCAATAGCGTCACGAACAACATGGAATGTAATTGGCTGATTTTCTTTACGATAGTCATTCCTATTAATGATGTCTGTCTCATTGGTTCTAGGGGGTAGATTTATAACCCCCATGCAACACTTTTCTGCAGCTGTTGCATCACTTTTGTGACATAGCAGTGGCATAAACAATGCGGCCAACTTACAACGTGATGCATCTAGGTGGATGCCTCACTTTGTAAATCCTTGCGTCAGGTATAATGTTTACAGGGTGGGTGTTCCCACACAGGAAAGCCTTGTAAAAGTGACTCAGTGAAATCTAGATTTCACGGCGCCACTTTTAGGATGCCACTGCGTCAAAAGCTTACACCTGTTCCAGCTGCTCGAGGCAGGCATGTGAAGTGACGCAGTACAATAAGTATAGGCCTCAACATGCATAGCTGGAGTTGCGTTGTGATTGCGACATGACTCGGTACAAAAGGAGGTGGTGATGGACGGAGCATCTGAACCAATCAAACACTCACACCCAGTCAAAAGATCTGGGTGTGATCCAACACCGTTCTTTAGCCCACTCTGCCACCCCAGTTCAGACATGGCTATATGCAAATCAGTCTGACCCTGTGCCTCATGGGAACAGTCCAGCCCGAACTGCGAAGCCATGCCTTCCCTGGACCGGAAACAAGCTTCCGAGAACCGGTTTCTGGCATTACAGCCGTCTTCAGCCCGGCTTGCTTGAATCCAGTGGCAAAGTGAGCAAGGGACTCACATCTGAGCATCCCTGCCACACTTATGGCGGCCAAAGCGATACAAAAGGGGGCGGTGATGGACGGAGCATCTGAACCAATCAAACACTCACACCCAGTCAAAAGATCTGGGTTTGATCCAACACCGACTCTAGCAATGCGTGACTTTTGGGCCAACAGATGCGTCAGAATTTCTGATGCATCTGTCAATCCCTATGCCATGGTGCTCCATATTGTAAATATGGCGCATCCATGTTGGCCCAAGGGTATCGCAGGCTGGCGCAGGGAAACTGACGCATCTCTACAGATGCGTTCGTTTTTTATAAATCTGCTCCAAGATGTCTACGCTCACCATGCGGGTCATCCTAGAATAGCTCTGGATAGGGAGTTTTTTGATAGGCTTCTGACATAGGCCAGTCTTCTTCCTTCTGACTAGTTAACATGATTGTACATGTTATAGCCACAACAGATTATAATGTTTGACATCACAGTGTTTCTGGAGAGCAAGTCCTTCATATGGTGCTCCTGAGGCGTAATCCACTTCCCGCCCCTTGGTGGTCTAGAAATGCCTTGATTTGCCAGCAGGTTGGTCTTCAGTGCCCCTAGATCGTGCCACTGTTGATGTTCAGATCTAAGGTGGCATCAAGGTTAGACTGGGCTACCAGGATGTCCCTTAAACCTCCAAACATGATGCTGTTTATTACATCTATCAAATTACCAACTGCATAAAAATGTGGCTTTTCCGATTAATATAGTTCAGTAATGCTGATGACTAATTAAAAAAAGATGAACATACGTTCCTGCTTCTTCTCTCATACTCTCTGCAACACATCACGCTTACGCAGGGCACACTATGTCTGAAGTATGCATTTAAACCGCACCCAACACCGCCCATGTTGGCTAAACTCCATCCAGCATCCTATTAGCGCCACACTCTGAAAGGACATCAAGAACCTCTTGCAAACTGAGGCACTCAGTGGCATCGTCAGCGGTATTAAAAGGGATATAAACTCTAGAATAGGGAATAAGACAATGGTACCTCTGAGGGATGGAAGACTGAGGTGGTGCCGCTGGGGTCCATGCTCTTGTCCTACAGATCACGGTAGACTTCAGCATCAAACATTAACTCAATGGGCCACTTAAAACGTGTTAAACGACAAGTAATCAACATCCCCACAGCTCACGCTTGGACATTAGATGAAAGAGGAACCTATTGATGAAATTTTTCAGTGTGCCATGCTCTCTCTATTTTTCTGCTTTGAACATCTGATGATTAGAGTCTCTTCAGTGGGCATATCACCTGAAGGAGCTCTGATGCTGGTGCTCTGTTTACTGCTTTTACTCCAAAATTTTGATAAATCAGCTGTGCATAGATGGTTGGTATGCAGTGCAGATGTGTAAGGCACCTTAACCTGTAACATATGATTTTTAAAGCACATGTTTTCTGCAGCCAGGGTGCAGATCAAATCCCCAAAGTGGAAGATAGACATTTGTGGTTCCCTTGCCCCTTCAGCGTGGAGGGTAGAGACAGATCTTCAAATGAGGGAAGGGGTGGAATCAGAGCTGGGCTTGGAGATGTCCTTGGCTGGTGCAGGGTGAGGTCTGACAACTCTAGTCTTTTCCCATGCAGGCTGGATTAACCTTTTAAAATGCCCTCCTTCGCCTATTCCCTGGGGAGATCTGCCTGGAATAGATGAGTAATGGAAAGCCTCCAAGTTTGCAGCAGTGGAGTAATTAAGATCTAGCTCCTAGAGGTCCAAGGGTAAGATCACCCAATGCACTGTCTTAAGTTTGAGACCAGCACCTTAATTCAAGGGCTAGTGGTGATAGTTTCCTAATGACAATATAGGTGTTCAGATCCTGGGGAAGAGAAAAGTTTTGCCTGCCTGGAATGAATCCAGTAAACCAGTTTCAACTAGGCATTTCAGCTGATGTGCAACTTCCTTCAAGCGCCTAGAGATATTTTCGAGATAGAACTGTTGCTGCTTCATAAAGCTGAGCCAAAGACTCGCACGTCAAAGGAGAGCGCCAGAAGGTCAACAGTGAAAAGTCTGAAAATAGTACCCAGGGAAGGGAGATAGTGTGTGTGTGACACTTACAGATAATATAGAGAAATCCAGATATTAGATGGGAGTGCAACAAAAGTCAACGGAGAAAGAGTAAAATGTGGTTAGATGGGGGTGGCAAAACAGTTGAGCGATGGAGTGAAAAGCGAATAAAGACTTAAAGGGCCAATAGGAAGAGGAATAAGTAAGGAACAGCAAGGGCCAACAAGAAGTGGAAGAAGTAAAGAACAGCGAGGGCCAACAGGAAGAGGAAGAAGTAAGGAATAGGAAGGACCAACAGGAAGAGGAAGAAGTAAGTGACAGCAAAGGCCAACATGAAGAGGAAGAAGTAAGGAACAGCAAGGGCCAATAAGAAGAGGAAGAAGTAAAGAACAGCAAGGGCCAACAGGAAGTGGGAGAAGTAAGGAACAGTAAGGGCCAATAGGAAGAAGAAGAAGTAAGGAACAGCAAGATCCAACAAGAAGAGGAAGAAGTAACAAACAGCAAGGGCCAACAGGAAGAGGAAGAAGTAAAGAACAGCAAGGGCTAACAGGAAGAGGAAGAAGTAAGGAACAGTAAAGGCCAAGAGGAAGAATTAAGGACCAGCAAGGACACACAGGAAGTAGAAGGAGTAAGGAATAGCAAGGGCCAACAGGAAGAGGAAGAAGAGAGGAACAGCAAGGGCCAACAAGAAGAGGAAGAAGTAAAGAACAACAAGGGCCAACAGGAAGAGGAAGAAGTAAGGAATAACAAGGGCCAACAGAAAGAGGAAGAAGTAAGGAGAAGCAAGGGGAAACAGGAAGAGGAAGAAGTAAGGAACAACAAGGGCCTACAGGCAGAGGAAGAAGTAAAGAATAGCAGGAGCCAACAGGAAGAGGATGAAGTAAGGAACAGTAAGGGCCAACAAGAAGTGGAAGAAGTAAGGAACAGCTGCGATCAAAGAGTAAAATAAATGTATAATGAGAGCTTTGATCTGCACTCTACGTTTTACCAGCAATCGGAGGAGAGTTCTCCAGGCAGCCGAGGGAGGGGTCCTAGTACTTGTGAATATCTATTTCAGCAGCAAACCCTGCCTGCTTTCACTTCACTGAGGCACTCTGATCTGTTTCACATAATGGAGCCCAGCTCCAAACTTTGTGACCCATTGTCACACGAGAGCATTCATTGAAAAGTGTTTTATCGTGGACTCTCAGAACTCAGGAAGATGAACTGGTCGCGCTTCCAAACCAGATAACAGATTAATTTTCAGAATTGTGCACAGAATTATGTACATCAGAGGCCAGCGACAAGCACCTGGTGCAAAAGGACAGCTTTTTTAAGACTTTACATGTACCCATAATGTGCAGTGAAGTGGCTCTCCAGCTGGAGATGGAAACCACTGCAGCAGAAGGAGCAGAAGCTATGAAATCCATGTCATCAGGGAAAGCCCCCTTGGAGGATGGATTCCTACTGAGTTTTGGGAGTTGAATGTGGAACACATTGACTCATTATTGTGTAAAGTCTTCAAACATGCAGGCAAGCCTTGCGGGCTGCTGCCGGAGTTTAATCAGGCAACAATACTCTTCCTTCAAAAGCCAGATGAAGACCTGTTGAAATGTGGTAGGTACAGGTCAACCTCATATATCCCATCCGCTGAAATCTAAATCCCATGGGGAAAAATCCAGATCAGGCTCTTAGACCAGCACTAATCAACAGGAAGCAAGGTCCTCGAGCCATCATATGAGACTTCCTTTCCATCTCTTTGTCAGATCAGAGATAAGCTTGCCAGCCCTATAGCTGTGTCACTAAATGCAGAAAAGGCCTTTGACTGAGTTAAATGGTCTTATCTCTTCCGTTCCTTAGCTAGAGCTGGCTTTAGAAAGAGGTTTCTACAAAATATCCGATACGTAGCCGATTGCTTTGCTATTGGAGGGGGCACAAGGCAAGGGTGCCCCTATCACTCCTTCTTTTCCGCCTGGCGTTTGAACCATTGGCAGCAAAAATAAGATCATCCTTACAGGTGTGTGCCATAAAAACAGCAGTCGATGAAGTAAAACTGGTTCATTTCCAGCCAGGAATTGCCAGGAGTTCTCTATATTGTGTCCAAATTTAATGGGCTTTCTGGGTATAGAATTAATAAGACAAGAGAGAAGCCTTATCTTTGAAGGCCTATACTGGATGCTCTTCTATAGCAGGCCTACCCTTCAAATGTACTCCACAGCTGGCCAAGTACTTCAGAGTCTATATTGGTACAGATACGTGGGCCGAAGTACTGAAAAATGAGACAGCGCTCATTACTAAGACAGTCTCTGACTTTGCCAGATGGTCAGGCCTTAAGCTGTTGATCTGGGGCAGAGAACAGATTATTAAGAGGTTAACTGTTCTTACTTTTCCCAAATCTTCACTGCAACCTGTTGATAAAATGATTAAAGACTATGGGCCATATGTAGGTAGCCCCACTGCGTTCGCAAATGCTGATGTTGGCAGAACTTCAGCGTTTGCGATTGCAATTTGGGCACACAAAAAGCCACACGCAAAATAAGGAATCGCAAAATTTGCGATTCCTTATTTTTCGATTGCATTTAAGGAATTGCAAATTGCGATTCCTTTAATGCAATGTATGAAGCACCCAAGTTGTGCGAATTGTGGCTTAAGGAATCGCAAAATACCATCAACTTCAGGTTGGTGGTAAAGGGTGATTTCTTTGAAAAATTCACTTTTTGGCATTTTTTCAAAGTGCCTTTAGGGCATGTATGTGAGCCACATGTGCACACATGTAAATTTCAGGGGTGCAGCAGGGTATCTTATTGACACCCTTGCAACCCTGAAATTGCATTCTCAATTTGCGAATCTCTAATTGAGAATCACAAATTGCGAATGTATTCCAATTCATTCCTGTGGGCCCTCTAGCCCATAGGAATGAATGAGAAGGTAGTCCTTATTTGCGAATCTCAATTTGCGATTCGCAAATATGGAATAATTGGGATTCGCAAAAAAATTGCTAATCCTGCCTACATTTTGTTTTTTTCGATTCTCTAATTGCGATTCCCAAAAAATCGCAATTTGAGAATCGCAAAACAAACATTACCTACATATGGCCCTATGCCTGGTGCTCCAAGAGGGCCCATCTTTGGATTTCAAAATTGCAAGCAGCGCCATCATCAAGAGGACTCGGCTTGCCCCACATGGACTTATATTACAAGGCGCATAACCTGGCCCACCCAGCCAATCTTTTCTCTACTATCAAGGAGACACCAGATTGCGTAAAGATGGAGCAGTGTATGATGGAAACTGACTCAAGCTCTGCCTTATTATACAAAGATGCAGCAACCTCAGAAGATCCCTTGAACCCACTGCTACGGAAGACACAAACTCATAACCAGCTGCAAGTTCAAGGGATCCTACAAGCACACCGCTGGATGATGTGCCACTGAGGACAGGACCCCACATGATGCACTGTGCGGAATGGTGCAAAAGTGGGATCAATTGCCCGGATCATGTTTTAGCAGACGGCAGATTAAAGACATTTGAAGAACTATACACAGAATTTAATGTGGACAGAAAAAGGGAGACACTTACGATTCAAACATAGTATCCACTCATGGCTCTCCTCACTTCTGGACCCTGTACCCCTGTACCCCAGTCACCTGTCACTGTCCTTACTGTATATGCACATTTTCAGCAACTCTAAAGGAGTGATCTTTGTCCTGAATACTGAATCTAAGTAGCAGTGGCACCACTTCAGACAATGATGGCAGATAAAACTCGATAAAAAACTACTCAAAAGGGGATTTGACCCTTCTATTGGAGAGACTTCCAGGGGGCTTCGAGAGGCATAGTTGAAATCTAGCTAGTTTAAGTATTGCATGCTTGCCATTGGTCCCTGTAGCATCTGGGGCTCTTTACCTTCTCACAGTCTTCATACTTCTGGAGATGCAGAGACAGAACTTGATATGGCCTTGTGGATCTTTGCAAATCTTTATGGTCTGGTACTCCCTAGGACCCCTCTCAACACTTCAAAACCCCTGGTGCAAGGTAGACCCCTCCCTTCCAGCTTGCCCCAGGTACTTGGACAACCAGACTAAGATTTGGTAGTTATTTGGATTAGGGGGGAGCGACCCCCCCCCCCCCGGCCGTATTTATTAACAAACAAAACAATAATTCAAAACAATTTTTGTTACAGAAAAAATGTAACGCAGAAAGTACAGTTTACATTGATAGACACATGATGTTGCCAAAGCTAACCTTAACACGAGCTAATACAGAAGGCACTCCTATCGTAAATCTAGCAATGGACAATATGACTTTCTGCGTGTCCCTTTGAGCCTGACGGCAAAGTCAACGTCTGGCAAGTTTCTCTCCCCTCCCTCCTTCAGTCCTAGGGGTACTGCCATTATTACTCTTGGAGCAAGGTTGCGCAGGGGGTCCAGCTTATCGGACGGATCTTTTTCCCCCGGGCCCCCCCTTCGCCCGGTCCTTGAACTCCATAAAAGGGGAGCGCAGACTGCTGCACATGCGCGTACAGGGGTGGCCCCAGGCCCATTGGGAAGGATGACTCCCCCGGCCCCCATACCCCGACAGCCTACTTACCGGCTGTCACTACCCCGGAGTTAGATGGTGCTGACCGCTAAGACCGCAGACTATGCTTACCAGTGTTGACCTTACCGCCTGAACAAGGACACCCAAATACGACAATAGAATAGCTGAAAGCATGCAAATTACCGTTCACTTATTTACATCATTACATTTACACAGCACAACTTGTGAACAGACCTTATTTGTTCGAAAATTAGCTATGTACAACTAGGAATAAAACAATTTCCCAAACTTGAATTCCTGCTTTAGGGGATGGTGGGTGGGCAAAAGATTAAAAGGGACGGGTGGGGTGACGGCCAGCCGGCCCACGCGTGGATGAGACGAGGGGGGCAGCCGGGTCACCAAGAGGCTGACTTCTACGCAGGCTCCCTCCTTTAAGGGCTGGGGAGCCAGGGGGCATTTCCGGGGGTTGGTTGTTCTTGAACCGGAAGCATTGAAGTGCTTCCGGTTCGGTAGGACTATGCGCGCACCGATTGGCTGCCGGCCCATGATGCGAGGAAGGTCGAGGGCAGCGTCATGGATGACGCGTTCCCCCACCCACCTCGCAAATCTTCCCGGGGCTAGGGCGACCGCCATAATGGCGGCCCGTCCCATTCTGTTCCTGGCTCGCCTAATATGGTCTGGTACTCCCTAGGACCCCCTCTCAACAGTTCAAAACCCCTGGTGCAAGGTAGACCCCCCCTTCCAGCTTGCCCCAGGTACTTGGACAACCAGACTAAGATTTGGTAGTTATTTGGATTAGGGGGGAGTGACCCCCCCTGGCCGTATTTATTAACAAACAAAACAATAATTCAAAACAATTTTTGTTACAGAAAAAATTTAACGCAGAAAGTACAGTTTACATTGATAGACACATGATGTTGCCAAAGCTAACCTTAACACGTGCTAATACAGAAGGCACTCCTATCATAAATCTAGCAATGGACAATATGACTTTCTGCGTGTCCCTTTGAGCCTGACGGCAAAGTCAACGTCTGGCAAGTTTCTCTCCCCTCACTCCTTCAGTCCCAGGGGTACTGCCATTATTACTCCTGGAGCAAGGTTGCGCAGGGGGTCCAGCTTATCGGACAAATCTTTTTCCCCCGGGCCCCCCCTTCGCCCGGTCCTTGAACTCCATAAAAGGGGAGCGCAGACTGCTGCGCATGCGCGTACAGGGGTGGCCCCAGGCCCATTAGGAAGGATGATTCCCCCGGCCCCCATACCCCGACAGCCTACTTACCGGCTGTCACTACCCCGGAGTTAAATGGTGCTGACCGCTAAGACCACAGACTATGCTTACCAGTGTTGACCTTACCGCCACAGGCCAGCATAGTTGACCGACTATCTGGCCCACCCTTCCTAGCACTAGAAAGGTCCTGTACTTTGTTTCAACACCCTGAACCAGGCTATGATGTCATCCATAAATGCATGATTCCCTTTATGTGAAAGTAGCACCCCGTCCTTAAGAAAAAACTGCTCACCCCGGATATACCTGTGCGATATTGTCTTTAACCTAGGGGTCCTAAACAGTTTGTCAAACTTGTTGTTGAGTCGCTTTACCGCATGATTCAATGCCCTCACTGATTCGCCCCCCCTCCACTGAAACCTAGGTATCATATGGGACCATGCTATTATGGACTGTGGACACTGCTTCGCTAGACACCCCACCTCTTTGAGTAATTCTTCAATCAAGTTCCTCCTACCTAATCTTGCAAGGTCGTTACCCCCCAAGTGCAGGATCCAGATTGCGGGTGGTCCCGAGCTTGTGCATAAAGCATGGTTCACCAGTTCTCTGAATTGTCCCACGCACATCCCCCCCCGCCCAAAAAATAACATCTTTGCCCCTAAACTTGCCACCTCGTCTTTAATGGCTCCTGTAAAGAAAGCATTCAAACGGCGAACATATGAGTATCCTACCACCCAAATTTCTTCGGTCTTCTGGTGCGAAGAGTAAACTTGCGTCACCTCTTTAGTTGCTTCGCTGTGAACAGCCACCATTTGACCCGCCACATATTTCTCCCCTGAGTCACAGGATGAAGAAACTGCAAGTAACGTAAAAAGAGCAAAAGGGTCAGTGCACCGCCACGCCGGCATGTCATGCAAATATACACAGAAACCTCTCGTCCAAACGACCTCCCCTACCTCTTGAGTCACAAGAATAGGGTATGGGGCAAGCGTGTCTAAATGCAAAATTGCTACCTAGATCCAACAGCAAATGCAGCCGCACATATCGCTTATAGCAATTGGAGGACCACCTGCCAATCTTTTTAACGCGCTCTTGTCCCAAGCCGTTCGCTGCCGCCTCTGAGGCTGCGCCTATCCTGAAGGAATGGGTCCCAAAATTGGCTGGATCCACACCCGCTTCCTCAAGTGCTTTGACCATCACTCTTCTAAACTGAAACACTGTGAGGGGTGTTCTATCATCGTGTATAAACAGTGGACCGTCTAATACTAGAGCCCTTTGAGACAAGAATGCCTCCAACCTCGCCACCGGGCAGCATGCCACACTCCCTGCCCAGACTACGGATTCCCCCCTACCCTCTTGATCTGTCTTAGATTTTGGTATAGTAATCATCACCGAGCCTATACCCATATTTACGTGTCCTGCTTGGATCCCTCCCGACCAATCGTGTTTGTTCCTTGCGACTAGCTCACCTACCCTGAAAGCGCCGTAAAATGCTAAGCAGAACGCAGCTTGGAAGAGGACGGCCTCGCTACGTGAGGTACAGACCCTTGGCAAGACCACTACCAGCTTTCCCAGTATCTCTAGGCTAACAGGCCTCCTCACATCGGGCTCCGCCTTTCGCAAGCGTTGCCACCCTTTCAAAACCTGCTGTGCCACAAAGCGTTTCGTGGGGTCACCTCTCCCTTGTAACTTCGCAAAATAAGAAATCGCTGCGACGTGTCTCCTTGCGGCTGCCACTGTGCGCCCCTCTTCCCACATGAAGGAAAGGTAAGCCAATACTGACTCGTGTTCTAGCCAACTGTCGCCCCACTGTTCCCCTAGGAAATAACAAAATTCACCAAACGCCCCTTCGTATGCACCCCTCGTCCTAGGCGCTAGGCTTGCCGCCAAGAGGTGTGGTATTCCAGGGCACCGAGTTGCCATAGACGTTCTGGGAAAGGTGTCTGGTGGGGCGCTGCCTCTGGGATGTTTGCCCTGAACTCCTGCATTTTAAAACGAGACAATGCGTCACCTGCGTGGTTCAACACCCCTGGCACATGTTTCACTCTGAATAGGACATTCAACCTCATGCATTGCAACACAATTTCTTTTAACAGGCGTACCAACATCCCACATTTTGCCGATTGATTATTTATGCATTCAACCACGCCCATGTTGTCCGACTAAAATATGACAGACTGATCTCTCAAGGCGTCCGCCCACACAACCAAAGCTACCAGAATCGGGAAAAGCTCTAGGAAAGTGATGTCGCTGGTGAGCCCCGACTGTTGCCACCATATCGGCCAACGTTCTGCCACCCACTCATGTCCCAGAATTGCTCCAAAGCCCTCGCTGCCTGCCGCGTCGGTCATTAAACCTAGTTCTGGGCTAGACAAGGGCGGGCTAGGCCACACCACCTTGCCATTGAAATCCTGCAGGAAAGTCTTCCATATCTGCATGTCCTGCCTGACTTCTTTCGTAAGCCTGGTGTGGTGATGCTTCTCTTTGAGACCGGATATAGCGTGAGCAATGGTGCGGGAGAAAGGACGCGCCATAGGAATGATGCGCAACGCAAAATTAAGTTGGCCCACCACTTGCTGTAATTGATGTAGTGTAACCTTCTCTCTGCCAATGCAGCACTCCAATGCGCGCCCAAATTCCCTCACCTTGTCACGTGGCAGTCTGGACACCCCTTGGACTGAATCTAACTCGATCCCTAGAAATTCAAGTCTGGTTGCGGGGCCCACTGTTTTATCAGGTGCCAATGGTGCACCAAACTCCTGCATGAGGTCGCAAAATTGCTGCAAGGCTGCCTTGCAGTCCACAGAACCTGGTGCCCCTAGGAAAAGAAAATAGTCCAGGTAATGGAGGACCCACTGATGCCCCGACTTGTCCCTGAATGACCATTCCAAAAAGGAGCTGAATTTCTCAAAATAAGCGCACAACACTGAACATCCCATCGGCATGCACTTGTCCACATAGTACTTGTCCTCAAACTGAAATTCTAGGAGGTGGCAATCAGCGGGGTGAACGGGTAGCAAGCGGAAAGCAGATTGAATGTCAGATTTTGCGAGCAGAGCCCCTCGACCTAAGGTCCTCAACATGGTCACTGCCTGATTAAAAGATGTGTACTTGACACTACATAGTGCATCTGCGATAGCATCATTCACCGAGCAACCCTTGGGTGCGGACAGGTTGTGGATTAATCTGAATTCGCCCGGTGCCTTCTTCAGTACCACCCCTAGGGGTGAGCACACAAAATTCACCATCGGGATCTAACTGACACTTGGTTCTTACAAAATGTCACCCTGCCGTGCCCCTGTGCAGGTATCCTGAAACCCTCCACAAAACCGTCCCTAATGACCCTCGCTGAGGCAGTGCAAGTGTACCGTTCCAACCAAGGAATCATAGCGCCAATGTTCACTGGAGATCTGGCCTTTCCTAACAAGCTTGCCTCATTCCTGTTTCTTGCCCCCTTTGTCTCTAGCTTTTTTGTTGCACTTGGACTCGGGGTGAGAGGTGTTGCCACAATATCCACAGGCGTGCCTGAACTTACACGTGCCTGAGGCCCTAGCACAGGTACGCCTGTTGAAATCGAAGCAAACCCCTTTTTTGTTACTGCCCCCTGACCTGACTGCACTACCCCCCACATTCCCAGCGGGGCTTGTCTTAAAGGGCGTGAAGCGGCCCGTGTCCGGAATAGGAACCCGGGTAGTATCCTGTGATGCCACCACCAAATATTTCAGGTGGAGGAACATATCGGTCTGATCCCACCTCAGGGAAGGGTCCTCGGCCTTTGCTCGCCTAAATGCCTTGTCATAATCTTTCCACCCATCGCCCCCCTTTTCTGATTGGGCGAGGGTGATCCTGTTCTGGTAGATTGCCATCTCTGACCCAACCTCTGGGAATCTTTCAAGCATTACGGACATGTATGTGGAGAAACCCTGTATCCAATTTGCCAAGTTCTCTTCCACCCTGTACTTTAGTAGAATGGTAGACCATTCTCTAGGGTGAGTCCATTCCTTATTTTTTCTAGCCTCTTCCCTGTCCGCTTCGTCAATTAACAGGAAAAACATATTCACATATTCCCCCTTCCAAATCCTCTCTTTCATCTCCTTAGACAGATGCCGACCCAAACGCTCCCTCTCAGAACGCATTTCCCCCACTCCCAGAGGCGTGAAATGTTTTGTACCTGCTGATGCTGCTACATCAGCCTTCTTTGGGATCTCCGTCTCCCCGCCGTTGTTTGTCCCCGGCAGACTGCCGCTACTTGTGCCTGACACCTGTTCCCGTGGCGCCACGGTAGCCTCATTAGGGGTTGGGCCAGCAGGTACCTGCTGTGGGCTCCCTGCCGGTCGTGCCGGCCCCTCCTTTGGTTTGCCAACTCCGAGTTCTGCGATCAACTTTTTTGCCCGCTCCATTGCGTCACCCGCGCCAGCTGATGCCCCCGCTGCATGTGACCAGTTGCCTATTGAATCCAGCCATGGCAGAACCGCCGCCAAACTAGCTGTCATATCGGGCTGACCGGGTATTTCCACTGCTACATTATTCTGAGGTCTGGGCGTGGCCAACGGTACCTCAGGCTGCCCCGTACCCCCCACAGGAACCTCAGGCTCTGGCACTACCACTGGACTCACGGGCTCCCTTGCACCCTGCCCTCTCCCTTTTCCACCCTGTCTGGACCTGTTCCGTTTTGGTGGGGGGGGGGAGTAATTTCTCGGGGGCACAACAGGCCGTCTAGGCCTTCCTCCCACTACAGCTTCTGGGCCCTCCACTTTGTCCTGCAGTCTATTGAGCGTTTGCCCCATGGCCTGTACTTGCTGCACCAATGCTTCCAGCATGACTTATGTGTGAGACCGCTTCTCGGGCCGCCGTGCCTTAGGGGCCATCGTGATAATGTGCCCCCCCTATGTACAACTGCCTGCGGGAATCTATACCACGTGACAGTTCCCCACCAGGGTACCGTGTTCCCTCTCACCGTCTGTTGTAGCGACACCGACCAACCGGCGCAGTCACGCAACCAGAGCCAAGACCTACTGGCTAACCCAGTAAGCTCAGGCGAGCCGCCCGCTAAGCCTTCTATGGCTCCCAGAAGCGATGTACTGCTGGCCGATGCCGCCGCTGCTCCTTCCAGTGCGCGCCAACCGACTGCCGTCCTTGCAGGTGGATGGTTGTCCTCTCAGAGACACGAGCTGGTGCTGTTGATAAAAATCAAAAAATTGCGGTTTTCGCTGCGCTGCACCTGGCTATCCAACTGGGCTCCCTAATTGCAATGAGCCCCCTATTGTAACATATGCCCCTCCAGCCCAGCAGGAAAAAAGGTGAAAAAACCTCGCAAATGTGCCACAAAAAACAGCTCCCTTTCTGACAAAATTAAACACCTGCGCAGAAATACCGGTTGCCACTACCCCCTTGTTTCTTAATTCACTGGGCAAGCACTAAAGAGGCTGAAAATAAACCTTAAAAACGATCCTGGTCAACTATCCAGGCGCGCTGACAAACAAAGCCACCAAACAGCCACGATCCGCCGCCTTCGAGTCCCACTCTCGGTCCGTTACACTCGGAATGCGTGCAGCTAAAAAATGCCCCCAGAAACACTCACCCCAATTCGGGCGTCTATAGCGGTATTCTCCTTTAAACCCCCACTGCGCAAATGTAATGAGGCTGCTACGGGGCCGCACACACACTCGGACGAACTGAGCCCACCGGTCGGCACTTCCCCCCGGGCTCTTCGCTGAGGAAAGAAAAGAGGACCGGTACCACAGCAGCCGCAGCCCTTCGCGCTACCACTCGCCTCTAGGCGCTTACGCTACAGGATGTGGAATCGCCCAGGAATAACACCGCACTCCGTTGCTGCCCCGGCGCCGCTCTTGATGCCGCCGTCGCCGGATGCCGGGAACGCTGCTCTTGCGATGCCGCTTCCCCCGTCTCTACGAACCTGAAAAACAAACAGAACAAAAGATTAAAAGGGACGGGTGGGGTGACGGCCAGCCGGCCCGCGCGTGGATGAGACGAGGGGGGCAGCCGGGTCACCAAGAGGCTGACTTCTACGCAGGCTCCCTCCTTTAAGGGCTGGGGAACCAGGGGGCATTTCCGGGGGTTGGTTGTTCTTGAACCGGAAGCATTGAAGTGCTTCCGGTTCGGTAGGACTATGCGCGGCGCCGATTGGCTGCCGGCCCATGATGCGAGGAAGGTCGAGGGCAGCGTCATGGATGACGCGTTTCCCCCCCCCACCCACCTCGCAAATCTTCCCGGGGCTAGGGCGACCGCCATAATGGCGGCCCGTCCCATTCTGTTCCTGGCTCGCATAATTGGAGAGAGGAAGCCAGCACTATGAATGCCGCATCGAATGTTCCTCTGGGCTTTTCCTCAGCACTGCCATTTTTGCCTTATACAATACAACTTCTGGAACAGGCTTGCCGCAGGAAAGGTGGACAGATACTGCACTGGCCTTGGCAAAGATGTGCACTTTGAAAAGATGAAGAGAAGGTAATTGCCCAACTCATGCCAACTGGCTGCAGGGAATGAAAATGAGAGCGACTCATGGAAAAATAACTGATAGCTTAGGGGATCAGGCTCAAATACATGTATCCATATGGGTTCCTTTCCTGTCTACCTGATTCTAACTGATCCGTAGGTACTGTAATTCGGACATGCTTGCTGTTGAGGTTCGCATTGTGGAGTCTAATTTCTCCTTTTATGCTATCTTTCTGTATTTGCTGCAGTGGTTTCATTATCTTCTGGATGACACATCTCACTCTGGTCTCCTTATGAGAGTGCCAACTTCCACAGCTACAGAATATCATGTAGAGTTTTTATGTAGCAGGTACGATATGAACTAGGCTGCCAGAATATCGCCTGCGTTTGTGACTATTGTACTATGACCTGCCTCTCTTTTAATGTTTGTTTATTTTATTTTAGTTTGTAGACCTGATTCTCTTTTAATGTGTGTTTCTTTTATTTTAGTTTGTACACCTGCTTCTCTTTTAATATTTTTTTCTTTTTTTAGTTTGTAGATCTGTTCTCTTTTAATGTGGGTTTCTTTTTTTTTATTTTGTAGATCTGCTTCTCTTTTAATCTTTGTTTCTATTTTTTAGTCTGTAGATCTGCTTCTCTTTTAATGTGTGTTTCTTTTTTTTTAGGTTGTAGACCTGCCTCTCTTTTAATGTGTGTTTCTTCTTTTTCGTTTATAGACTTGCTCCTCTTTTAATTTTTGTTTCTTTTATTTTAGTTTGTAGGCTTGCGTCTCTTATGTGTGTTTCTTTTTTAGATTGTACATAATAGGAAGTGTTCATGTGCCAGTTTTTGAAAACCTAACCAAGAGATTGTGATATGTTTATTTGCTATGGTCTTATTTCCCCCAAAAAATACACACTACAAACAACTAGAAATAATCCTCTGCTCAAACTCAAGAATCTGTACTCTTGCATCTACCTATGCATAAACCTGCCCTTTAGTGGGTGGCGGTCTGTCCACCGATGTACAGATTAATCCCATCTCTGTTTTAAGACGTCCACATCCCTATAAATACACCACAGGAGTCTGAACAAATGATAAGGCTTTTCTCTCTGCTTAAAAACTATTCTTAAACCCACATGCTAATAATCTAATTAACAAAGACACTACCTGGAACATATTCAGAACTGTAGAATTGTAAAGGAAGTCTTGTATTCTCCCAGCTGTCGGATCTTATCCCAATAGAGAGAAAGAGAGAGTGATAATAGGTCTGCTCATCCTAGCCGTTGGTTGCTGTAATGGTCACTTACATTTCAGCATCAAAACAACCTTATTTACGCGCTAGGCCATAAAAGCAGTATAAATAGCAAAAGTACATACATCATATAAAAGAGAATACAATTTTCGTCTGGAAAAGCTATACATAGATTCTTATGTGAATACATCACAACATACTTACAACTAGAAGTGCTTGATGATGAGCCAAAGTCTATATGCATCACCTGTGATTTATAAAATGCAATCCTATTTTTTAAATCTTGTATCAAACAAACAGAGACCATAAAGAAGCAATCAAAAAAGCTAAAATAAGATATGCTGTAAAACGTCTTGACTATAAAAGATATAAATGTATTCTTGTATGAGAGCCAAGGCGTGGCAGCATACATAGAAATGCAAACTTTAATTATGCTCATAATCAAAATAGGTCTTTCAGGCTCTGTAGTTGAAAAAAAGAAAAAGAAGTAGATCATGTGGTGTACAAACAGAGCATAACAGCGAGACAACCAAATGAAATACAAAAAAACCCATAGAAAATAAGCACAAATAACGAAATGCAGTCAAATTAGTGAAACTTCAATATATGATGGGGCGTTCTTAATAGCTGTGAGTGGCCAAGAAACTTGGCGACGGAGCAGGCATACAGGGGTGGGGGTCCGACCAGAGGATTCTTACTGCTGTAGAGCTGCACCGAGTCCCCAGGAGCTTGCAGTGGGGTTTGATCCATCCCTGGCGTAGGCTGGCAGTGCCCTGGCAGACAATAGGACATGTGCTATAGTTTCTATTGAGGGTTGGCACGCAGAGCCGAACAGGTTTACATTTTATATCAGGCGGTAACACCCTTATTGGATGTTCGAACTCTAACTCGTCCATTATGGAGTTTTCCTCTTTATAGCAGGAATCCCTACAGGGAGGGGAGGCAGAGAGGGTCAAAGCAGTAAGGTTTTGGGGCTGGTTTCGCAGCTGCGGTGAATGCTAATGCATGAGGACAGAAGACACAGTCCTGCAGCCTGAACAGGAGACACCGCTTGAGAACATCTAGACCTTGACCTCCGAACATCACACCACCAAGGTCAACAAGCCTCCCTCCTGGGAAATCATCTTTCTACCAAAAACAATAAGGCTCCCGTGCAGCTATCGTACCACCAAGAGTGGCAAACCTCCTGTGCAGCCATCATACCACAGAGAACAACAAGTCTCCTGTGCAGCCATGATACCACTGAGAACAACAAGCCTCCTGGGCAGCCATCATACCACTGAGAACAACAAGTCTCCTGTGCAGCCATGATACCACTGAGAACAACAAGCCTCCTGGGCAGCCATCATACCACTGAGAGCAACAAGTCTCCCTCCTGGGAAATCATCTTTCTACCAAAAACAATAAGGCTCCCGTGCAGCTATCGTACCACCAAGAGTGGCAAACCTCCTGTGCAGCCATCATACCACAGAGAACAACAAGTCTCCTGTGCAGCCATGATACCACTGAGAACAACAAGCCTCCTGGGCAGCCATCATACCACTGAGAACAACAAGCCTCCTGTGCAACTATCATACCACAGAGAACTACAAGTCTCCTGTGCAGCCATGATACCACTGAGAACAACAAGTCTCCTGGGCAGCCATCATACCACTGAGAACAACAAGCCTCCTGTGCAACTATCATACCACTGAGAACAACAAGTCTCCTGTGCAGCCATGATACCACTGAGAACAACAAGCCTCCTGGGCAGCCATCATACCACTGAGAACAACATGTCTCCTGTGCAGCCATGATACCACTGAGAACAGCAAGCCTCCTGTGCAGCCATGATACCACTGAGAACAACAAGTCTCCTGTGCAGCCATGATACCACTGAGAACAACAAGTCTCCTGTGCAGCCATGATACCACTGAGAACAGCAAGCCTCCTGGGCAGCCATCATACCACTGAGAACAACAAATCTCCTGTGCAGCCATGATACCACTGAGAACAACAAGTCTCCTGTGCAGCCATCATACCACTGAGAACAACAAGTCTCCTGTGCAGCCATGATACCACTGAGAACAACAAGCCTCCTGTGCAGCCATGATACCACTGAGAACAACAAGCCTCCTGGGCAGCCATCATACCACTGAGAACAACAAGTCTCCTGTGCAGCCATGATACCACTGAGAACAGCAAGCCTCCTGTGCAGCCATCATACCACTGAGAACAACAAGCCTCCTGTGCAGCCATCATACCACTGAGAACAACAAGCCTCCTGGGCAGCCAGCATACCACTGAGAACAACAAGTCTCCTGGGCAGCCATGATACCACTGAGAACAACAAGCCTCCTGTGCAGCCATCATACCACTGAGAACAACAAGCCTCCTGGGCAGCCATCATACCACTGAGAACAACAAGTCTCCTGGGCAGCCATCATACCACTGAGAACAACAAGTCTCCTGTGCAGCCATCATACCACTGAGAACAACAAGTCTCCTGGGCAATGACCATAGAGCTGAAAAGAACAAGCCTCTTGTGCAACCATCGTACCACCAAGAGTGACAACCTTCCTGTGGTGCTCTGACAGGAGGTGCTCCCTCTAGCAGCACCCTGAAAGGATGCATTCTCCCTAGCAGTGCACTGACAGGATGTCCTCCCTCTTGCAGTGATAGAGCACGCAGGTCACCCAACCATAATTTTACCATATACGTATTGGGCCCATACAAAAATTCAATTTACCATATTTATTAATCGGGTAACCTTGCACTCTACTATCAGTAACCCTGTTCCTTCCTATTGTATTTCAAATGTACCCGACTTACCATTCCACTGTTACGGGTACCTAATGACCACAATGGATCAGGGAGCTATCTGTAAAAGAAAGGCAGACACCAAAATACTCTATTTTCTCAATTTGCACTCATATAATAACCACAAACTCAGGACGTTTTAAAAACCTTTATCTAAAGTTCATCGTTTTCAAAAAGCATAAGGTTTACAGCAATTAAACTGTCAATAACTAGAATTATAAAGAGCACATATCCATATAGAAAATAAATCAGACCAACCATTTAAAATTCTAAAGGAAGGTAAGAACAGGGAACATGCTATTAAAAATTTCAGGAATTTTGGCTAAACGAAGAGTGACTAAAGGACAGGGGAAAAATAAGGAACATACTAGAATGTATTCTCTAAGTGGGCACAGTATAAGAATTTAGTCAATCTATGGAAACTTGAGGGTACCATATAACTATGGGGAAGGTAAAAGTGGAACACGCTAATATTTCAGAGAAATCAATTCATTTAGCTAAAAGAAGGTAAAGAAAAGGAACATCTATATTTCATGAATTGTATGAAGGTCCGTGCTTAAAGGATAGGGAAAAATTGGAACATGCTAGTATAATAACTATAATGGATGACTTTTTCATTTGGTACTGTAAAAGTGAAAACATGGAAAATCAATATGCAAGAGTACGTCTTTATTAAAGCAAGGGAAAGAATGAAAGATGCAGAATAGATTCCCAGCACTATATTTACCTAGAGCGGTGTGAAGACCAACCCTGGCCACGGGTAAGTTAAGGACAAGAGAAACCCTAAGGAAGGACAGTCGCCAGTAGGCCAGCAGGTGCAGAATGGACACCCCAGGACAGGACAGGAAAACCAGATTAGGATCAGGACAGGACCATCAAGGAAAAGACCAGCACCTGCAGTTCGGAAGCTACGCCTGCGCTACACCCTCTCTGCAGCTAACAGTCAGAACCCCGATTGGGTTATCGAATTCTCCAGCAAAGTGCTCCGCCAGCACTTAAGGTTCTTAAAACCCCTCTTGGGTCTGTGGAAATTACGGACAGAGTGCTCCACAGCTCTCTGTATCAGTCACCTATTGAGTGCGTTGGGTCAGTGACAGGTCAGCTATTCGGACAAGTCGGACAAATTCTCTAGCTAAACCTAGGCTAGTTATACTGTTTTGGGTCAGTGTACCACCCCCCAAATGTTGCAAGTGTAAGAATCCCCAATTTCGACGGGTCAACACACCAACCAGGATTAACTTCTACAAGTCCCAATTTCCATCTTTTGGGACTGCGTATTGAAATTGGGGTTCCCATGACCTATTCTACAAAATACAATGGAGAATACAAAGAGAATACAAAGATTATATACAATTGTGTCAACTGCAGGACAGTTCAGCTTCTTCTACTAGGCGAAGGTGCATCTTCCCAGGCGCATCTTGGCGGGGACCTCTGGGTTGGCGCACGTTCAATGTCACAGAGTTCATCCTCTGGCGGAAGACTGTCATGCGCAGAAAGACTATTCAATATGAAGTATTCCCATCCCTCATGCCCAAGGATTACGATACATGAAAAGTAAAGGAAAACAATTTAGAACATAGAAATAAATGAATACACTGTATACCAGGAATCCCTATATGACTCCCCTTACTTTATATTAACTATAGCATTAAAATTAGTGCAAAACGAACAGCAATGCAGAAAGCGGCAGAGAAAGCTTCAGCATGTGAGAACACAAAGCCGCCATCTTAAAGCTAGTGCGCAAGTGCAAAGATTCCCGCCAGAAGTGCGAGTACGTCACGTCACGTGAGTGTGACCGACGCATGCGCAGACGAGCTCCCGCCAAGCAGCAGCCATTTTAACGGCAAGCGTATTAAGGTTAAAAAACACATAGGCAAGCATCACTGGGACACCCAAAATGTCAGAATAAATGGGAAATTAGTGAGACAAACAGATTGATTTAATTAATTAAGGTTACTCGAGGTTCTTGAATACGAGCAAGTCGCTTTACGTGCGAATCCTTGCTCCATCAGCAGTGGTCTGACAGGATGTGCTCCTTCTAGCAGTGCCCTGACAGGCTATCCTCCCTCTTGCAGTGGTCTGACAGGATGTGCTCCTTCTAGCAGTGCCCTGACAGGCTATGCTCCCTCTTGCAGTGGTCTGGCAGGATGTGCTCCCTCTAGCGGTGCTCTGACAGAATGTGCTCCCTCTAGCAGTGCCCTGACAGAATGTGCTCCCTCTAGCAGTGCTCTGACAGGATGTGCCCCCTCCAGCAGTGCTCTGACAGGATGTGCTGCCTCTAGCGGTGCCCTGACAGGCTGTGTTCCGTCTAGCGGTGCTCTGCCAGGATGTTCTACCTCTAGCAGTGCCCTGACAGGATGTTCTACCTCTAGCAGTGCCCTGACAGGATGTGCTCCCTCTAGCAGTGCTCTGACAGGATGTGCCCCCTCCAGCAGTGCTCTGACAGGATGTGCTGCCTCTAGCGGTGCCCTGACAGGCTGTGTTCCGTCTAGCGGTGCTCTGCCAGGATGTTCTACCTCTAGCAGTGCCCTGACAGGATGTTCTACCTCTAGCAGTGCCCTGACAAGATGTGCCCCCCCTAGCGGTGCTCTCACAGGATGAGCTCCCTTTAGTGGTGCCCTGACAGGCTGTGCTCCCTAGCGGTGCTTTGAAAGGATGTGCCCCCCTCTAGCAGTGCTGTGACATGATGTGCTCGCTGTAGCGGTGCTCTGACAGGATGTGCTCCCTCTAGCAGGGCCCTGACAGGATGTGCTCCCTAGTGGTGCTCTGACAGGATGTGCTCCCTCTAGCAGTGCCCTAACATGCTGTGCTCCCTCTTGCTGTGCTCTGACAGGATGTGCTCCCTCTAGTGGTGCCCTGACAGGATGTGGTCCCCCTAGTGGTGCTCTGACAGGATGTGCTCCCTCTCTAGCGGTGCTCTGATGGGATGTGCCCCCTCTACCAGTGCTCTGACAGAATGTGCTCCCTCTAGCAGTACCCTGACAGGATATGCGCTCTCTAGCGGTGCTCTGACAGCATGTGCCCACTCTAGTGGTGCGTTGATAGGATGTGTCTCCTCTAGCAGTGCCCTGACAGGATGTGCTCTGTCTAGTGGTGCTCTGACAGAATTTACTCCCTCTAGCGGTGCTCTGACAGGATGTGCTCCCTCTAGCAGTGCCCTACCAGGATGTGCTCCCTCTAGCAGCGCCCTGACAGGATGTTCTCTCTCTAGTGGTGCTCTGACGGGATGTGCTTCCTCTAGCAGTGCATTGACAGGATATGCTCTCTCTAGCAGTGCCCTGACAGGCTGTGTTCCGTCTAGCGGTGCTCTGCCAGAATGTTCTACCTCTAGCAGTGCCCTGACAGATGTTCTACCTCTATCAGTACCCTGATAAGATGCGCTTCCCCTAGTGGTGCTCTGACAGGATGAGCTCGCTGTAATGATGCCCTGACAGGCTGTGCTCCCTCTAGTGGTGCTCTGAAAGGATGTGCCCCCTCTAGCAGTGCTGTGACATGATGTGCTCCCTCTAGCAGTACCCTTACAGAATGGGCTCCATCTTGCAGTGCCCTGACAGGATGTGCTACCTCTAGAGGTGCTCTGACAGGCTGTGCTCCTTCTAGCAGTGGTCTGACAGGCTGTGCTCCCTCTTGCAGTGGTCTGGCAGGATGTGCTCCCTCTAGCGGTGCTCTGGCAGAATGTGCTCCCTCTAGCAGTGCTCTGACAGGATGTGCTCCCTCTAGCAGTGCCCTGCCAGGATGTGCTCCCTCTAGCAGTGCCCTGACTGGATGTTCTCTCTCTAGTGGTGCTCTGACAGGAGGTGCCCCCTCTAGCAGTGCCCTGACAGGATGTGCTCTCTCTAGCGGTGCTCTAACAGGATGTGCTCCCTCTATCAGTGCCCTGACAGGATGTGCTCCTTCTAGAGTTGCTCTGACAGGCTGTTCTCCTTCTAGCAGTGCCCTGACAGGCTATGCTCCCTCTTGCAGTGGTCTGACAGGATGTGTTCCCTCTAGCGGCGCTCTGACAGAATGTGCTCCCTCTAGCAGTGCCCTGACAGAATGTGCTATCTCTAGCAGTGCCCTGACAGGATGTGCCCCCTCCAGCAGTGCTCTGACAGGATGTGCTGCCTCTAGCGTTGCCCTGACAAGCTGTGTTCCGTCTAGCGGTGCTCTGCCAGGATGTTCTGCCTCTAGCAGTGCCCTGACAGGATATTCTACCTCTAGCAGTGCCCTGACAAGATGTGCCCCCCCCCCCTAGTGGTGCTCTTACAGGATGAGCTACCTTTAGCGGTGCCCTGACAGGATGTGCTCTCTCTAGCGGTGCTCTGACAGGATTTGCCCCCTCTAGCAGTGCCCTGACAGGATGTGATCTCTCTAGCGGTGCTCTGGCAGGATGTGCCCCCTCTAGCAGTGCCCTGACAGGATGTGATCTCTCTAGCGGTGCTCTAACAGGATGTGCTCCCTCTAGCAGTGCCCTGACAGAATGTGCTCCTTCTAGAGTTGCTCTGACAGGCTGTGCTCCTTCTAGCAGTGCCCTGACAGGCTATGCTCCCTCTTGCAGTGGTCTGACAGGATGTGCTCCCTCTAGCGGTGCTCTGACAGAATGTGCTCCCTCTAGCAGTGCCCTGACAGGATGTGCTATCTCTAGCAGTGCCCTGACAGGATGTGCTCCCTCTAGCAGTGCTCTAACAGGATGTGCCCCCTCCAGCAGTGCTCTGACAGGATGTGCTGCCACTTGCGGTGCCCTGACAAGCTGTGTTCCGTTTAGCGGTGCTCTGCCAGGATGTTCTACCTCTAGCAGTGCCCTGACAGGATGTTCTACCTCTGGCAGTGCCCTGACAAGATGTGCCCCCCCCCCTAGTGGTGCTCTTACAGGATGAGCTCCCTTTAGCGGTGCCCTGACAGGATGTGCTCTCTCTAGTGGTGCTCTGACAGGATGTGTCCCCTCTAGTGGTGCACTGACAGGCTGTGGTCCCTCCAGCAGAGCCCTGACAGGATATGCTCTCTCTAGTGGTGCTCTGACAGGATGTGTCCCCTCTAGTGGTGCACTGACAGGCTGTGGTCCCTCCAGCAGAGCCCTGACAGGATATGCTCTCTCTAGTGGTGCTCTGGCAGGATGTGCCCCCTCTAGCAGTGCCCTGACAGGATGTGATCTCTCTAGCGGTGCTCTGGCAGGATGTGCCCCCTCTAGCAGTGCCCTGACAGGATATGCTCTCTCTAGAGGTGCTCTGACAGGATGTGCCCCCTCTAGCGGTGCCCTGACAGTATGTGCTCCCTCTAGCGGTGCTTTGATGGGATGTGCTCCCTCTAGCAGTGCCCTAACAGGATGTGCTCCCTCTAGCGGTGCCCTGACAGGATGTTCTACCTCTAGTGGTGCTCTCACACGATGTGCCCCCCTCTAACGGTGCACTGACAGGATTTGCTTCCTCCTGCGGTGCACTGACAGGATGTGCTCCCTCCATCAGTGCCCTGACAAGATGTGCTCCCTCTAATGGGGCTCTGACAGGATGTGCTCCCACTAACAGTGCCCTGACAGGATGTGCTCTCTCTAGTGGTGCCCTGACAGGATGTGCTCCCTCTAGCGGTGCTCTGACAGGATGTCCTCCGTACCACAGTTCCCTGACAGGGTATGCCCCCTCTAATTGTGCTCTGACAGGCTGTGCTCCCTCTAGCATTACCCTGACAGGATGTGCTCCCTCTAGCATTACCCTGACAGGATGTGCTCCCTCCAGCAGAGCCCTGACAGTATATGCTCTCTCTAGTGGTGCTCTGACAGGATGTGTCCCCTCTAGTGGTGCACTGACAGGCTGTGGTCCCTCCAGCAGAGCCCTGACAGGATATGCTCTCTCTAGTGGTGCTCTGGCAGGATGTGCCCCCTCTAGCAGTGCCCTGACAGGATGTGATCTCTCTAGTGGTGCTCTGACAGGATGTGTCCCCTCTAGTGGTGCACTGACAGGCTGTGGTCCCTCCAGCAGAGCCCTGACAGGATATGCTCTCTCTAGTGGTGCTCTGAGAGGATGTGTCCCCTCTAGTGGTGCACTGACAGGCTGTGCTCTCTCTAGTGGTGCTCTGACAGGCTGTGCTCCCTCTAGCAGTGCCCTGACAGGCTGTGCTCCCTCTAGTGGTGCTCTGACAGGATGTGCCCCCTCTAGCTGAGCCTGACAGGATGTGCCCCCTCTAGTTGTGCTATGACAGGCTGTGCTCCCTCTAGCAGTGCTCTGTCAGCATAAGGATCCACAGTATAGCCCTATGAATAGGTCCAGCCCAGTCAAATACACAAGATTTCAGGGATTGAAGGTGAACGGCAGGGGCTCCTCGATCCAGCGAGGTGGCTATTGAACAGGTGGCAGGTCTCTTGCTGCAAATGTCAGTTGCATGACAGCAAACGAAAAACAATAGCTAAAATAATGGTAAGAGGTAGAAAGAAGGGTGTTCACTGCTCGCTGAGTCACATTCATTCCAGCTACACTTGCTCAGCCAGTTTGCTTTGTGGGTAGGAATTGGTGGGCTCAGCAGATATTTGCACATCAGCATTATTCTGTAGAGACTTGCAACATATATGCAAAGTCATCGTCAACACTCCAGGCTGAACAATCTATACAGTAACATGCAGCCAGCTGATCAATCTGCATACTAATGGTTGTAAACGTTGGGCAGGTGCCAGTTCACATCAAATCAGTTGTTCAGCCTGCCAGGCTGATGCAATGTTTCTTTTCTTACAGAGGAGTTTGGGATGGCTCCAAGTAGGGAATCCAAGTGATTCTGGAATCTCTCCAGACTACTAAAACAAAGGAATAATAAATCTTTCAATCCCCATTCCTTTTTTATGACAAATATTTCCAAACCTTTGAGTGCACCTGTAACTGAGGCAATCTAGTAAGGTTTGTGATGTATATTTGTAAAGGTCACACAACCTCCCACACCCCCTTCCTCCTCCCCTGAAAGGTATCCTGGTGCTGGAGCAGTTGTCTGTGCCTTGCCCTTCCTATTGTAGCTTGGTTAATTGAAAAGCCACGTCTTCAACTTCTTGTGGAATTAAAAAGAGAGGAGGAGGCCCCGAAGTGGAGTGGGAGCTGATTCCAAGCTTTAGGAGTGATGTAAGAGATCGCTTGTCCTCCTGACCTGATTCGGTTTATGCATGGGATGCGTACAAGTAGGAGTCCTGCGGAATGGATGTCTCTCGGTGGTTGGTTGAAGGTGATGTGACTGTTCAGGTAGGTGGGGCCTGAACTGTGTAGTGCCTTGAATGTGTGTGTGTGTGCAGTTTTAATTGAGCGTATTTGTGCATTGGAAGCGAGTTCAGATACCTGAGTTGTGTTGTAATGTGATGTGGGTTTTGTGTGAGGGGTTAAGGATGAATCTGGCTGCCAAGTCCTGGATGGTCTGTAGTCTTCTAGTGAGTTGATTGGTCAACCTGGCTTAAAGGGTGTTCCCACAGTTCAACATGTGGATGACTAGGTCATGAGTGACAGTTCTTCTACAGTTGTTTGGGAGCCGTTTGAAGATCTTCCTCAGCATCTTCAGGGTGTGGAAGCAGGAAGCAGTGACAGTGTTGACCTGGGCAGTCATGTCTATTTTGCCACTAGGGATTATTCCAAGAGTGATGGTTAGGGTGTTAGGTGTGGGTCTAAATTTAGCCGGCTACCAGTTGGAGTTCTGTGGTGAGGTATTCTTGCCAAAGATCAGTACGTCTGTGTTGTTGTTGAGCGTGAGAAACTTGACTTTCATTTAGCTAGCGACTTTGGTCAGGCAGGCATTGAACTTGTTTCTTATGTTGGGGGTTTACTGTGAGATGTAGAGTATGCGTTGCATTTCATCATCATTGGAGAGGATGTTGATGATGTATGTGTGGATGACGTATGAGTTGAAGATAGGTTTGTGGCCTGCTGAAGGGTAAGGTGCCAGGCAGACAACTTATGTTCTCCAATCGTTAAGAAGGAGCAAATCCAGCAGAGAGTGGGTTCTTCGATTGCCGGGTATGGTATGAGGGAGATGGGTCTGTATTTGGAAGGCATGGCAGGGTCCATGGATGATTTGTTGAGTAGGGATATGAATATAGCATGTATCCAGGTGTCTAGGAATGTGCCTGAGGTGATGGAGGCATTGAGGATTGGTGCAAGTACTTCAGTGATCAGTTGGAGTCCTATGGTGAAAGAGTGGGGGGGACAAGTGTCAGATGGGGACCCTAGTAGATCATCTTCATGGTAGCAGTAATTCTGATAGTGGTTATGGCAGGCCATGAGTTCAGGGTTCTTTTATCTGCCATGATGAGAAGTTGAGTTGCAATGGTGACGTGGTCCAGGTGAGGGTCGAAGTTGCTGTTTATGAAGGTGTTTTTGTTACAGAACAATTCTCAGAGTTTTTTGCAAAGGTCTTGTGAGGTGGATATATTACTGGAGGTGGCATAAGGGACAGTGTAGTCTTTGCTGATAGCAAAGTTTTTCTTGCTGCTGTAAGTGCTTGAGTTCTGTATCTTCTGGTGGTCGTATCTAAAGATTATCTGAAGATGCCTTCATCTGTGGTGTCTTGACTTTTCTCCATTTGCGTTACAGTTGCTTGCAGCAGTGTTTTGTCAGCCCAAGTTCTTCTATGTAAAAACTGGCCTGTGGTCAAACTCTTGCCTTTGATTTGAGGTTGAGGGTGAAAAGGTTACCAGTACATGCAGTGTTCCAGGTGTTAAGGTTCTTATTGGCTTTCAGCAAGTCACTGGTTTGATCAGGACGGTTCTGGGAGAAGACAGAAGTCCACTTCTCTTCAGAGATGCTTTTCCAGCTGTGGTGGGCGGTTCTGGTATTGGTAGATCTGTGATGGTGTGGGATGGGTTTGCTGATTAAGTGTTGTGCAGAGCACTAGAAAACATGGCTTAAATTAAGACTAGGATCTGGACTAGGGTGCTGCTTTGGTATGTTTGATGGGCTCCTAATAATTAAGAATATGGTCATACTACCCTACAATGCAATCTGGCAGTGCCGGAAGAGCTAGTCTCACACATCAGGTTTAGGGTTATTTTTTACCAGTTTGCTTGCTAGTTTGATGGTCTGCTGAGCCCATTTTTACTGTTGATTCCTCTGATGTTACCAGAAAAAATTGCCTGTGGTGCACAATTGCATGCAGTCAACCATGCCTTGCTAACCACCCACACAAAATGTGTCCATATCAGATTTGTTGGAGAGGACACTTTTTAACTTGGTGCCTGGGCCAATCTTCGTCACATAAGCAGGATTGATATTGCAGCAGTTTGACGCCTGCCCGTCAAACATAGGGAATTAATGAATATGATATATTTATGTGGAAACCTTTATCCTTGCTATATAACACATTTCCATTGACTATTGCAAGGCTCTACTTATCTCTGCCAAGGAATCCTCCCTTAGTAAACTGCGAGTAGTTCAAAAAACCACGGCTCAATTGGTGAATAATACCCCTCCCAGCGACTCTGTTACTTCGAGAACTCACTGGCTTCCAGTGAAACAAAGAGTAAAATTCAAAATATGCTGCATGGTTCACAAATCCCTGAACAGCATGGGATCCAGCTACCGGAACAAAAAATTGGTCAGATTTATGCCACCCAGAACCTTGTGAACAAGTAACCACGGATTCCTCCATGTCCCGCGCTTTAAGCTAGCCCGCATGGGCGGTAAAGCATTCTCCCACCTTGCCCCGCGTTATTGGAACCAGCTCCCTCCTCAGCTGGGTCAATGCCCCAACTTCCTGGCCTTCAGAAAACTACTGAAAACGACACAGTTCTAACTCTCCTTTGGTTGGCCACTAGCAGTCACAGCTCTGAGATACCCCGATGGGGGTGATTCGGACGCTAAATAATTCAGAAATCAAATCAAATCAAATCATATAAAATGCTAATCATAACACGCATTGGCAAAGCCAATAGGTCTGGCCTCGATATATATATCTGTGGATTATTATTTTTTTTTATGTAAGATAGGCACCTGCAGAACAAGTATAGCAGAAACTAAGAACGTCAAGCCTGCTGAAAATTTTTGTATTTCACAATCTCTGTATGAAAATGTTCCAGGTGTTTAATACAGATTAAATGCTGATGATCAGGTTAATTCCAGTTCAAACAAGTTCTGGAAGCCATGTCACATTCACAGGTGCAATTAAGTGTTTATTGCTCATAGCTCAAGGAAAACCTGCAAGTGTCTGCTGTAACAGAATTGGCATGAGACACACATTAGCAGCACATATATGGATCAAACATACTGGAATGGAAGGTGAAGGAAAGAAAAGAGATTTTTTTTTTTACTGAAGACTGGCTTATGTATTGGAAGATAAAACAATCCGAAAATTACCATGAAGAGAAATTGTGCAGAATACAATAGTGTTTCTCAGAATAAGCAGGTCACCAAACAATTTGTGAGAACATTAATACAGAAAGTAAAAGTACTGGATTTGGATGAACCAGTCAAGCATCAGATGATTCCTGCAGACCGGAAAACAAAAAATGCTCCATGAAAAGAAGTGACTGTTATCTCGAAAACCAGAGGAGGAGTTTGAGAAGTAATTACTTTTTAGCACACATTGGGGCATATTACCAAGCTATAGCGATAATTATCGCTAAGCTTGGCTAGCGGGCATTTAAATATCGCCGCGCTCCGACGATTTTTATCGCTTAGGAGCCTTGATATTATCAAGGTTTATCTCCTAAGCGATAAAAATCGGCCGAAATGCATGAATATCGCTGAAAAGTCAGCGATATTCATGCATTGGCGAGCAAATGCTCTTAGCCATGTTATCCACCTACCATTGGATAACATGGCTAAGAACTGCTCTGGGCAGGCGTTAGCTTTTGGAGATAATTTCCAAAAGTTGGTAATAGGGGATAGCGATGTTAGCGACTGTTTCCAGTCGCTAACATCTTGGCACGCCCACTCTGCATGTCATTAGCGATAATCCTCGCTGACATGCAGAGTTGGCCCCTAAATGCCCGCTATCGCCTATTAGCGACAGCTAGGGAATAGGGCGATAAAATTATTGCCGCTTTAGCAGGAATTTTTCCCGCTAAAGCGGCGATATTGCCCTTGGTAATATGCCCCATTATTCTCAAACAGCTAACATGCAAAATAGGGGCAATATTTATCAAACATTCATGCAACACAACGCAGCAAGCCACCCTGCCCTGCTGCACTGCGTGAAAGGGCAGGAATGCTCCATATTTACATGTATACGGTGCATTCCTGTCCTTTCCAAGTGCTGGCATACTTTTGGATGGGTACAATTCTGACGTATTCTCAGCTCTACCAATGCTGGAAATCTGGGATGTTTCAGAATCCAAGGGTGGATGCGTGGGAACACCCACGCTCCACCCATGGTGCGCCTCCTTGCCGTAGAGTAATGCAGTGCAGCGATTTGCGCGGCCACGTATTACTCTAGATTTATCAAGCCATTCAGGGCTTGATAAGTTTTACTTAGGGCCACGCAAAGGGATTCACTGGCAATGCAAAACCTTGATAAATATGCCCCTAAGCGTTTAGTCCTGAAAAATACAGGGGGGGTGGATTTACTAGCTGAACCAACTAAGATTAGAGGATCTTTTCACAGATCTTCGAGCTTCCATTATATGTTAACAGTATCTTGTAAAGCGCACGTACACCGTAAGGTTTCATGGCGCTGAGTCAGGTGTGAGCAGGGACCGCAGAGGACTATAAGTGGGCCTGTGTGAGCAGCCACGTTTTTAGCACTCTTCTAAAATCTAAGAGTTTGCTACAGGCCCGGATTTCCAAAGGGAAGGAGTTCCAAAGTCTGGGTGCCAATATTGCAAATCTGCGGCCTCCTTGGCGGTGAAGTTTAAAGGGGGGGATAATCAGAAGATGATGGTTGATAGAGCGAAGATTGCGAGAGGGTGAATAGATTTAAAAAGGATGCAGGCCGTTTTGTCTAAGCCTAAGCCCTCACCCACCAAGGTGGCAAGCTTTATAACTGGGCGGTGTTCCTCAATGGGAGGGCGATGCAATGCCCAATGGCCCCCTCGAGGGTGCTCTTTCACAAATATCTTTTTGGTCTGTCTTTATGACTGAAAATATTCAATCCTCAGACTTATGCCCAGTAAAGTTCCTGGGGAACACCTGAAGGTAGACCAAAGAAAAAGAAAAGAGCAATTAAAATTATCTAAGGGAATCCTAAAATAAGTTTTATTATCCCTAGATACCCATGTGAAGGTTAAAAACAGAAGACTGAACTTGGCCAGAAATAGTTTTTCTTGACTTTAAACAGAGATTGTCTTGGTTCTTGCTTGAGTGTCCCCACCTGGGATCAATGGCAATTGATTGGTACCTTAACAATGGGGGTTCTAACCTACTTAGCGAGCCCCCTATATTGTCCTGGTGGCGATCACCCTATGTGTTCTATATGGGAAAGTGTTATCCTACAAAGGAAAGTAATCCTGATACTTGCATGAGATCTTGTTATTCCCAATTTTGGCATTCTGACTAATTGGGTGAAAAAGAAACTTGTGACCTGGGAGGACAAACAGTATGTAAAAATATGACTTATAATGTACACATGTAATAGATGAGATTTTTCGTATCTGATCACCCAATTTTTCGTGTTCTGGCATTATACAAAAGTGCAACCTCTGATGTATGACATGCATGTACATGCTTTGCTAAATCACATCATTCTTCTGCCATACCCACACTGAAAAGTGAAAAGAAAATGTTTCCTCAGAAACATAATTTCATAAACATAATGTATGGTTACCCATAACCCACAAAAAATGGACCCCTTGAGGTATGGTGGAAATAACAGTTCCCTAAATAGGCATCTCAAGGGTAAGTCGATTAAAATATTAGAATATCAGTATCGTGCGAAATGCACCCACTAAGAAAAACGATTCTTAGTGGGCTAGCTCTGCCCCCTGAGCACGTAGAAAGACAGGAGAGGTATCATTGGAAAGGGTAGAATCCCCAAGAAGGGATCCACCCACTAGACACCAGGGAGGGGGGACCGGCCTCTTGGGCAAGCCTCTTTGCTCCCCCCAAAAAATGGCTAAATTCAGTCTTTCTGCCCCCGCTGGGCAGATGGGGGAGGTAGCCCCAATCTTCCATCCTGGGGGGGCATAAAGCCCACTAGACAGCAGGGAGTTTGTTTGCTAATTTGAATTAGGGGTGGGGGCTAGCCAAAATGGGCATGCCAATGCTCCTAGCCCCCCCCCACAAAAATGACAACCTTTCTGTTGCTCCTGGGGGGCAGATGGAGGCAGCAGCCCACAATCTGCCCCCCCCCCGAGGGAGCAAAAAGCCCGGTAAACGCCAGGGATTTTTTTGGGCAATTTGAATTGGGGGTGGGGGCTGACTGAAACGGGCATGCCAATGCCCCCACCCCACCCCCGCAGGAATTCCAGACCACTAGAAACCAGGGATTCTTTTTTTGGTATTCATGTAGTGGTGAGGGCTGCCCAAAATGGGCATGACAATACCCTCAAACCCCCAGAGAAATTCCAGTCTTTCTACCCCCCCAGGGGAGCAGATGGGGGAAATGGCCTCTGATCTGCCCCTGGGGCGGAGGAAACCCCACTAGGCACCAGCGATTACGCTGGGTTTTTTCATGCGTAGGGGTGGGGGCTGCCCAGAATGGGCATATAAAAGCCCCCACCCCCCAAAAAAATAGCCACAGGCTTTTTTCCCCCCTTGGGGGCATATCAGCGCAGCACCCCCCCCCCCCCCTTGAATCTCCCCAGGGCGGCAGAAAGCCCACTAGGTATAGACTTGTTTTTAGCAATATGCCTACCTGTGGATTTTGGGCCCTAGCGCTGCCGACACATAGGGAAAAGTAGCAAACCTGAACATATTTTAAAACTAGACACCAAGGGAAGTCCAGAATGGGGTGACTTGTGTGCCTCTCACCAGTTCTGTTACCCAGAAACCCTTGCAAACCTCAAACTTAGTTTAAAAATAAAACACATTTTCCTCACATTTCAATGATGGAAAGCTCTGGGATCTGCGTGGATCCACAGAATTCCACCCACCCCACATTCCCGAAGTCTTCCAAGAAAAGTGAGGTATCATTTTACTCAGGAAAACAAGGGAAACGCTGGGTGGTAGGACATTTGTTCTGGCACAGTGAGTCGAACAAAAATGTAAGGAAAAAGTGAATTCTTCAGCTAAATGTGAGGTTTGCAGGGTATTCTGGGTATGGAAACGTTGGGCGATCCATGCAAGCCATACCTCATTGGACTCCCCAGGGTGCCTAGGTTTTAGAAATATGTGCGTTACATAGGTTTCCCTAGATGGTGGCGAGCCCGGGGCCAAAAATTCAGCTGCACCCCCCAAAACCACGTAGTTTTATTATAGATAATATTGAAGTCTCCACAGTACAATTTGGGCCATTTCATGTTGCAGCCACTATGCCTACCCACACAAGTGAGGTACAATTTTTATTGGGAGACATGGGGCAATACTGGGTGGTAGGAAATGTGTATCTCCCAGGTGATCCTACAACTTTTCCACACAGAAATGTGTGAACAATTAGATTTTTTCAGCAATATTTGAGGTTTGCAGGGCATTTTGGGTAGGGAAACGTTGTGGAATCCATACAAGCCATACCTTCCTATACTCCCCCAGGTTTCTAGTTTTCAATGTGTGGGTTTGGTAGGTTTCCCTAGATGGCCATCAAGCCTGGGCCAAAAACTCATGGGACCTCCTTGCAAAACCAGGTTGTTTAGTAATAGGTCATTTTGATGTTGCCTCAATAGGTTTGGGGGCTTTGCTTGTCGCAGGTACTTGACTCTCCATCATGATTGAGGTACCGTTTTTATAGGGGACCAAGGGGAACACTGGGTGGTAGGAAATTTGTAGATCCATGCATATTCCCAAACTTTCAACCACAGAAATGTAAGGAAAATGTATTTTTTTCAGCCAAATTCGAGGTTTGCAGGGAATTCTGGGTCAGAAAACGTTAGGGGACCCATGCAAGCCATACCTCGCTGGACTCCCCCAGGTATCTAGTTTTTATAAATATATGGGTTGGTAGGTTTACCAAGATGGCCGCAGAGGCCGGGGGCCAAAAACCCAGGTGACCCCCCTTGCAAACCAAGGTTGTTTTGCGATAGGCCATTTTGATGTCTCCTCAATACGTTTTGGGGCCTTGCCTGTCGCAGGTACTTCCCCAGCCTATGCTTGTGAGGTACCATTTTTATTGGGAGACCTGAAGGAATGCTGGGTGGTAGGAAATGTGTGGATCCACACTGATTCCAGAACTTTCCACAACAGAAATGTGAGGAAAATGTGTTTCTTTGGACACATTCTGAGGTTTGCAAAGGATTCTGGGTACAGAACCTGGTGAAAGCCAAACAAATCACCCTATCCTGGATTTCCCTGGGTGTCTAGTTTTAAAAATTGTATAGGTTTGCTAGGTTTCCCTAGGTGCCGGCAGAGCTAGGGTTTAAAATCTACAGCTAGGCACTTTCCAAAAAAAGGGTCAGTTTTCAATGTGAAAATGTGGTGTGTCCACGTTGCGTTTTGGGGTATTTCCTGTCACAAGCACTAGGCATACCCACACAAGTGAGATACCATTTTTCTTGTAAGACTTTGGGAAATGCGGGGTGGGTGAAATTTTGTGGAGCCACCCAGATTTCAGAACTTTCTACCAGAGAAATGTGAGGGAAATGTGTTTTTTGGACAGATTTTGAGGTTTGTAAAGGACTCTGGGTAACAGATCCTGGTAGGAGCCAGACAAGTCACCCCATACCAGTTTCCCCTGGGTCTCTAGTTAAAAAAAATATATAGGTTTGCTAGGTTTCCCTTGGTGCCAGCAGAGCTAGGGTTCAAAATCTACAGCAATGCACTTTGCAAAAAAATGGTCAGTTTTCACTGTGAAAATAAAGTGGGTCCACATTGCATTTTGGGCTGCTTCCTGTTGTGGGCACTAGGCTTAGCCACACAAGTGAGGTACCTTTTTTATCGGGAGACTTAGGATAACCCAGAAATGGGTAGCAACTGTTATTACCTATTGACTATCTATGCATTTCTGCCTTCCAAATGAAAGACAATGTGTAACAATGAAGTCACTTAAAAAAATGTCCTATAATTCTCATGCTTGTATGGGTACTCATAATTTCGGAAATGTACAAATAGCTCCTGTTTATAAACTTTATATTTGGGTCCAATTTCAGAAAAACATAGGTGTCTTTCATCCCAATTTTTCACTGTATATATTTTCCTAAATTCTATACCCGGTACATAAAAAAAAAACATTGCAAGACGCTTCTCATTTATTGGCTTTCGGTTCATCGTGTTCGTAGTGAACCTACAAGTCCTATATATCCCCACAACCAGAACGGTCCAGCAGACGTAATTAGAAGAAGTTACAGGCGAAAACGTTGCCACAAATAGCTGATTTTTTCAACTCAATTTCAATTTTTCCTATTTTCAACTGTTAGTTTCTATAACGAAACCTTGAAGGATCTACACAAATGATCCCTTGTTGAATTTAGAAATGTGCCTCCTTTTCTAAAATGTATAGCTTTCCAGGATTCATTATTGCTTTCATACTCATTTCTACCATTAACTGGAAGAAGGTTGAAAGCACAAAATATAGCAAAAATAGGCTATGTCCCAGTAAAATGTCAAAACTGTGTAAAATTTTTTGGTTTTCTGACAAAAGTCCCTGAAAGCTGCGAAATTGATTAATTCAGCCTCACAACCCTTTGTTGATACCATTTGCAGAGAAAAACAAGACGCTTTCATTTGCAGCACTTTTTTACCATTTAAAAAAAAAATATTTAGCTGTATTTGGCTAATTTCTGTGTCCACTCAAAGGGAATCCACAAACCCTGGGTACCTTTAGAATACTAAGTGTGAACTAACCCAAATACCCCAAATAAAGATTAGCCCAGTAAGGGAAAAGGCAGAGCAGTGAAGGGGTTAATTTCCTATACTTCCTGCAGGTAAGCTTGCCTACCAGGGCTCGATTGTGGAAGGCTGGGAAGTGTTTAGATCCATTCCAGCTGGCAAGGGGGGGGAGGTGCCAAGGTTGCTTACTGGCCCCTTTACTTTTTGTGGTTTATATCAACAAGCTGTGACCCTCCCTGGCTACCCTTATAAGCGATATTCCAAAAGTGAAGACAGCTTTTGTGCCAGCACTGCTCTACGTAGATCATGCAGATTTAATGGCAAGGACCCTGGTGGCCCTTCGTTTACTTGTTGAAGGTTTGGCCACTCTAATCAGCGAACTGACTTTGATCACAAATTCCCGCAAATTGCTTATAATGGCTTGTGGACCGGGAAAGAAACTCCAGGCAAATGTATTGGTCAGGAGACAAACCCTAAGTGCCATGAGTGATTTCAATTATTCCAGGGTTACCTTCTGCAATGCGGGGGCGCAGCACGCACAGATCAAAAACATGCAAGGAAAGCTTAGTAGAGCTGCTTGAGCAAGTCTTAATGTACCTTTTGGGGGATGGTAGGAGCACCATTGCCCCTATTTTTTATATTTGTAACTCTCAATGTGTCTTCAACACTCATTATGGGGGTGAGATCTGTGGCCATGGTAACACTGATGCCTCACAGGTTGAAGAAAATTGTATCTGTAGATGGATTATACATTTGCACCTTAGAGTTCTCATTTCATTTTGCATACAGATCTCAAACTTCTGGATATTAGTGATCTGATCAAGCAGGTGCCCCTTTTATTATGGATCAATATCTGGTCCAATAAAGAGTCTAAGATAAATAGGGAAATTATTTTGGACTGTTTGGATTCAGACAACAGATCTGCCATCCCATGGCTATTTTAGGTACGTCAAATGAGTGATGCTTTAAATTTGTCAATTTTGTTTGAAACCCAAAAATGCACCGTATTAGGGTGAATGCACTGCCCCCAGGGCAGCTGTGAACATGCTCTGTCCGCATGGCACCGCATTCATGTAGAAAACAGAGCAACTGCTTTAAAGCCGCTCTGTGTTTTCACAAGGCAGACAGCAACCGGCCTGCACTGTGAAGGGGTAATAGAGATCTCCTTGCAGGCGGATGCAGTGAGTGAGTGCACGGGCTGAAAGGGGATGATCCATGGGACCCACAGTACCCTCTCTAGAGGGCTGCAATCGGAGAGAGCGCACTGACAGTGCGCTCCCTTTTGGTGGCACACCATTAGAGTGCCTCCTGAGAGCTACTTTGCCTCTCTGCCCACGTCTGTAATACGGCACGAATGCAGATGCAATGGCATTCTCTCATTTGCATAGGGCTAAGGTCCATGAAAGAACGCCTTCTACGGGAAGAGCTGGCGTGGTTTGTGCTTCAATGCTATCAGTATTACAGAAGGAGAGGCACTAGCGTCTGCAGCCTCTTCTGTAATTCCAAATTCCCCCAAGGCACACAAAGCGGGCTCAAACGCCCTTTGAGCCCCCAGGGCACTTGTATAATATGGTCCCAGTAGCATTACACAAGAATTATGGCAAGTTTGTCTAACACACTTAAATAAGGAACAGGATGGCAGCAACATTGAAAACTTCTGATATGCACAGAGAATAAGCACAGGAAGTAGGGCATCTGCCCCTGACACACGTATGTACAAGGTACGCACACACACATTGGACATGCTGCAGCAGTGCAAGCTTGACTCACACTCATAACAGCAAGCTCCGCAGCAGGTCAGCCTTCGCATATTTATGGCACTGCACAGCCTGCATCAGTGCACCCTTACCCCAGAGGCCGAGTATAGCACATGCTGCAACAGTGCAAGCTTCACTTGCACTCATAGCAGCAAACCCTGCGCCAGAGCAATCTTCACATGCTCATAGCACTAGAAGGGCTGCAGTAGTGCACCCTTACCCCTGAGAAGAGCAAATGCTGCAACAGTGCAAGCTTCACTCACACTCATAACAGCAAGCCCCGCAGCAGTGCAGTCTTCGCATACTTATGTCACTGCACAGCCTGCAGCCGTGCACCCTTACCCCAGATGAAAAGAGGCAGAGAATAGCAGATGATGCAACACTGCCAGCTTCACTTGCACTCATAGCAGCAAACCTTGCAGCAGTACAGTCTTCACATACTTATGGCACTGCACCGCCTGCAGCAGTGCACCCTTACTCCAGAGGGAGAGAATAGCTCATACTGCAGCACTGCAAGCTTCACTCACACTCAAAACAGAAAACCCCTCAGGCGTGCAGTCTTCATATACTTATAAAGCCCTGCACAGCCTGCAGCAGTGCACCCTTACCCCAGAGGCAGAGTATAGCACATGCTGCAACAGTGCAAGCTTCACTTGCACTCATAGCAGCAAACCCCTGCGCCAGAGCAATCTTCACATGCTCATAGCACTACAAGGGCTGCAGTAGTGCACCCTTACCTCAGAGAAGAGCAAATGCTGCAACAGTGCAAGCTTCACTCACACTCATAACAGCAAACCCCGCAGCAGAGCAGTCTTCACATACTTATGTCACTGCACAGCCTGCAACCGTGCACCCTTACCCCAGATGAAAAGAATAGCAGATGCTGCAGCACTGAAAGCTTCACTCACTCCGAACAGCAAACAACACAGCGATGCAGTCTTCACATGCTTATAGCACTACAAGGACTGCAGCAGTGCACCCTCACCCCAGAGACAGAGACGTGCAAATGCTGCAACAGTGCAAGCTTCACTCACATTCATAACAGCAAGCCCTGTGGGTGTGCAGTCTTCACATACTTATGGCACTGAACAGCCTGCAGCAGTGCACCCTTACCCCAGAGGCAGAGAATAGCAGATGATGCAACACTGCAAGCTTCACTTGCACTCATAGCAGCAAACCTTGCAGCAGTACAGTCTTCATCTACTTATGGCACTGCACCGCCTGCAGCAGTGCACCCTTACTTCAGAGGGAGAGAATAGCTCATACTGCAGCACTGCAAGCTTCACTCACACTCAAAACAGAAAACAGGCACCACAGCCAAACTTCAGAAACGACTTCAGAGCGCATACAGAACGCCTCCGCATGACTCATCCTCAACATCCCTCGCCACAGCCACATATCCGCCCACCTGAGAAACCTGCACTGGCTCCCCGTCAGCAAGAGGATAAAGTTCAGGCTCCTCACCCACGCACACAAAGCACTCCTCGACATGGGCCCTGAATACCTCAACAACCGTCTCTCGTTCTACACTCCCGCCCGTCGGCTCCGCTCCGCCAGCCTCGCCCTCGTCACCGTCCCACGGATTCGCAGAACCACCACCGGAGGAAGATCGTTCTCCTACCTGGCGGCCAAAACATGGAACTCAATCCCCGCACACCTATGACTGACCCAGGACCATCTCACCTTCAGGAAGAACCTCAAGACCTGGCTATTCGAGCAGTAGCGACACCCCCCCCCACCTCTTCAGTGCCTTGAGACCCACACGGGTGAGTAGCGCGCTCTATAAATGTACTGATTGATTGATTACTCACACTAAGAACAGTAACCCCTGCAGCAGTGCAGTCTTCACATACTTTTAACACTGCACAGGCAGTAACAGGGCACCCTTACGCCCGAGGCACAGAACAGCACATGCTGAAGCACTGCAAGCTTCACTCACACTCAGTACAGAAACCCCCGCAGCAATGCAGCCTTCACACACGTATATAGTACTGCAGAGATTGCAGCAGTGTACTCTTACCCCCGAGGCAGAGAACAGCACGTGCTGCAGCACTGCAAGCTTCACTCACACTCTGAAGAACAAACTCGGCAGCAGTACAGTCTTCACATACTTGGAGCCCTGCATTGGCTGCAGCAGCATACCCTCACCCCAAAGATGGAGAACAGCACATGCTGCAGCACTGCATGCTTCACTCAGTACAGCAAACCCCGCTGCAGTGCAGTCTTCCCATCCTTATAAAGCACTGCACAGCCTGCAGTGGTGCACCCTCACCCCAGATGCTGAAAATAGCACATTCTGCTGCACTGCATGCTTCACTCAGAACAGCAAACCCACAGCTGTGCAGTCTTCCCATCCTTATAAAGCACTGCACAGCCTGCAGTGGTGCACCCTCACACCCAGATGCAGAAAATAGCACATTCTGCTGCACTGCATGCTTCACTGACGCTCAAAACAGCAAGCCCTGCAGCAGTGCAACCTTCACAGCTTTATAAAGCACTGCACAGCTGTTGGACAGGCCACATGAAGGGCTCGCTCCCTCCCCGCAGGACAGGGCCCGGGCCACCGTCAGCACCATTGCCCGGCCCAGCCGCCATCTTGGACACGGCACCACGCGGCCGCGCGGCCTCAGCCCGACCCCAACCCTGGGCCTGGCCAGGCCCCGACATCCCGGCACCACCCTCCACCCAGGAGGTGAACGGCCCACTTGGCAGGTCAATGGGAGTACGAAGTGTCGATGGCTCTCCCCCGCCAGGTGCCGAGCACCCCCAGCCTCCTCGGGCGCTGGCTCCACCCCCCTGCTGGGTGTCTGGACTCCCTCATCCCAGACCTCCCGACCTCCAAGAGCGAGGGTCCGGACATCAAAGGGCGCCAGACCTATAACTGAGGCAGCCCCAGGACAGGAAGGCAGTTGTATCCTGGAGTCGAGAGACACCGCGACGAACTCATCCTTGACGGACTGTTGGCGCTGCCACAGCCCTGCCTTGTGAACTATTACCCTGCCTGCTGGCGCTGCCGCGGCCCTCTGCAACCTTCATCCTCGTGGGACCTGCTGGCGCTGCCGCGGCCCTCTGCAACCTTCATCCTCGTGGGACCTGCTGGCGCTGCCGCGGCCCTCTGCAACCTGCATTCTCGTGGGACCTGCTGGCGCTGCCGCGGCCCTCTACAACCTGCACTCTCGTGGGACCTGCTGGCGCTGCCGCGGCCCGTAGTAACCTTCATCCTCGTGGGACCTGCTGGCGCTGCCGCGGCCGTTGCAACCTGCATTCTCGTGGGACCTGCTGGCGCTGCCGCGGCCCGTTGTGACCTTCATCCTCGTTGGGACCTGCCGGCGCTGCCGCGGCCCGTTGCCACCTACGACCTCTTCGGGACCTGCCGGCGCTGCCGCGGTCCGACCCATCCGAACACCGAGCTCGAGGATTGTGAGCTATCACCGTTACACACCCGTACCCGTGGGTACCAAGACTGTCCCGCTACCCCCTTCCCTTACTAGAGACTAGAATTGAGAGGATCATCGTGTCCTGAACGCCTTGTATCGTACCACTCCACTACCAGAAGTGCCTATAAAAGGTGTTACCCTAATCCTTGTGTGGTGTCCATCTGTGGGGGGGAAGTTACCTGTCTGTGCGATCACTGTGCTCGGCCGACCCTCCAGGTCCCCGTCTAACATTGGTGGCTAGCGGCGCGATCCGAACCAACGCGTACCGTACAGACAGTAACTCACCCTACGACTAAAACCACAATGACGACCAAAGAGAGCGGATCGGCGGAGAAGTTCCAGATGGAAAAGCTGGAAGAATACAACCACCGAGAGCTCAAACAATTTTGCATGGACTTAGGCATTGCTACCACCGGGCTAAGCACAAAAGAAGACTTCAAAAACGCCCTAGAGGCCTGGACAGAGACAAATACCGCAACGCCCCGGGACCCCGCAGCCCCGGAAGCCAACACCACCCGGACGGAGGAACGGAGAACAGGCCCCTCCCACGAAGAGATCCAAGAGCGGGAAAAAAATAGATTACACGAGTTAGACTTGGCACGACTCAGATTAGACGGAGAATTGAAACTGGCGGAACAAAAAATAAACCTAGAACACTTACGGCTCAGAGAAGAGCGAGAGGAAAAACAGAGACAGAGAGACCTCGAAGAAAAAAGACTGGCATACGAGCACGAGTGCAAACTAGCGGAGATAGAAATACGCAAACTGAACAAAAACCTAGGGGTGCCCGAGCAACCGCACTCCCCGGGTCCTACCGAGCAGAAGGTCCACATCCCCAAGGATGTGGTCCGAGAATATCACCGGAACGACGACATACAGCAGTGGTTCAAGGCCTATGAGATTGCCATGACCGCCCACCGGGTCGCTCGAAGTGACTGGGGAGCCGGTCTATGGGGGAGATTCGTCAACGAGGGTCGTGATGCCCTGCTGCAGCTTCCGGACCATCAAATGACGTCCTATGACCACATGAAGGCCGCCCTCCTCAGTCGATATGGACTTACACCCGAAATGTACCGCCAGAGGTTCCGCAACTGCACCCGGATCCCAGGTACGACGTGGTTGGAATACGTGAACTATTTCAGCCGAGCCTTCGAGGGGTGGATCAAGGGTAACAACGTAACCACTTACGAACAACTCTTCAATCTCATTGTGTGGGAGCACCTCTCCAACAACTGCTTTGTCGAGCTCAGGCAGCACCTCCTCGACAGTAAATTGACTGAACCCCGGCAGCTCGCCACCGAGGCTGACCGGTGGGAGAGCACCCGAGTGGCCCGGAGTGGGCCGAATGAGCAGAACAGAACCAACCAAGGTCACCATCGTCCCCGAGGAGGAGGAGGAGGCCCGGGCCGGGGCAGAGACGCCGCCCCGGCCGCACCCACTAACGCCACCCCGGCCCCAGCAGGCCGGGGAAACCCCCCGATGCGCCCGGGGTTCCGAGCTAACGTGACGTGTCACCGATGCCAGCGAGTCGGCCACTATGCCAGTGACCCGACCTGCCCGAAGAACCAGGCCCCCGGGCCCCGCCAGATGGCGGCCGCCTCCCTGGGAGAAGAACAAGTCTCCGAAGACACGGAGACCTATGAGTCGGAGCAGTTCGAGTGGGAACCCGCCGCCATGACCCTGGCATGCCTAGGAGGAAGAGACATGGTCCCGCGGACTCCCCTGCCCGCCAACACTCGGAAGTACAGCCAATGGGTGAGCATCAATGGGCGCAAGGCCGAGGCCCTGCGTGACACCGGGGCCAGTGTGACGGCCGTCCGCTGTCACCTGGTGACTCCAGAACAAATCCTACCAAACGTACTTTGCCCCGTCCGATCGGCAGATAACTCGGAGAGCCTGTGTCGGATGGCCTGCGTCCCCTTCGAATGGGGAGGAGTGTCCGGCATGCTGAAAGTAACTGTCCGTGACGATGCCCCCGTAGACTGCCTCCTGGGGAACGATCTCGAGAGCTCCCCGTGGGCCGCTGTGGAAAGAAGAGAGCATCTGGGGATGTTGGGTCTCCCGGACTGGGCGTGCGTAACCACCCGGTCCATGGCCACCCGCACCATCCCTAGACCAGAAGAACCAGAATGGGCAGCACCTCCGCCCTCGATCACTCCAGAAGAAAACTTCCTCCAGACCGACCACCCGGACCCCACCCCAGAGGGGTCCACACAGCCCCCCGCGCTTCCCGACCTGGCTCAGTGGCGTCAAGAAGGGGGGCCCACCCAGGAACAATTCCGGCAGGAGCAAAAGACCTGCCCCTCCCTCGAGGGATTGCGACAGCAAGCGCTCGCCCAGAGCCAAGGAGACACCACCGGGGCCCACTGGGTTTATTGGGACAATGATCTCTTGTACAGCGAACAGAAAATCGCAGAACTGGGGGCCGGGCGAGTGCTGGTGGTGCCCCTCCACTTCAGAGACTTCCTGTTGAACCTAGCCCATGATGTCCCCCTGGCCGGGCACCTGGGCCAAGACAAGACCTACCACCGCCTGGTGACTCACTTTTTTTGGCCCAAAATGAGAAATGACGTATCCAACCATTGCCGGTCCTGCCCGACCTGCCAGGCCAGTGGGAAGAGCGGCCGCAAACTCAAGGCACCCCTACAACCATTCCCCGTGGTGACCACCCCGTTCGAAAGGGTGGGAATAGACATTGTGGGGCCCCTGGACCCCCGAACAGCACAGGGACATCGCTTCATCCTGGTCCTGGTGGATCACGCTACCCGCTATCCTGAGGCGGTCCCCCTTCGTACGATAACAGCCCCAGTAGTGGGTCGAGCCTTGATGGGGATCTTCTCTCGAGTGGGCTTCCCCGGGAAGTCGTCAGCGACAGGGGTACGAACTTTATTTCAAAGTATATGAAATCCCTCTGGCAGCAGTGCGGAGTCACTTACCGATTCACCACCCCCTATCACCCCCAGGGGAACGGACTGGTCGAGCGGTTCAACCGCACCCTCAAGAGGATGATCATGGGGCTGGAAGAACCCCTACGCCGCCAGTGGGACGTGCTACTGCCGTGCCTCCTCTTCGCCTACCGAGAAGTCCCCCAGAAGTCCCTCGGCTTCAGCCCCTTCGAACTCCTGTACGGACACCCCGTTCGCGGGCCTCTCAGCCTAGTGAAGGAGGAATGGGAAATGGCCCCCCTAAAGACCCCTCCGGACGTCTACAAATACCTCCTGACCCTCCGTAATCAGACCCGGAAATTCAGGGAGATCGCTAAAGCCAATCTGGAGGCCAGTCAAGAGGACATGAAGAAGTGGTACGACCAACATGCCTCCTCCATCGAGTTTGAACCGGGTCAGCAGGTATGGGTGATGTCCCCCATCGAACCGTGTGCCTTGCAGGACAAATGGACGGGGCCCTTCAAGGTGATCGAGCGCAGGAGCCCCGTCACCTATCTCATCGACCTGGAGTCCCCCCGGAACCCCCTCCGGGTCCTCCACGCCAACCGACTCAAACCCCACTTCGTGCGCTCAGAGCTCAGCCTGCTGATGGCTACCGACAGTGGCACAGAAGGAGACTCCGAGCCCCTCCCTGACCTACTGAGGACCCGGGAAAGAGATGGTTCGGTGGACGGGGTCCGACTCTCCGAGGCCCTGACCCCAGAGCAGCGTCAAGATTGCCGGGCCCTCCTGCTGCCGTTCGCAAACCTGTTCTCTCTTGCACCCGGAGTCACCTCCTGGTGCCGGCACGACGTGGACACGGGGGACAGTCCTCCTGTTCGACACCGGGCGTACCGAGTACCGGATCGGGTACGTACATGCATCCAAGAAGAAGTCTCCAAGATGCTCGCCCTCGGAGTCATCGAACCTTCGGACAGTCCCTGGGCCAGCCCGGTCGTCCTGGTCCCCAAGGCCGCGGCCCCGGGCACCACCCCTGAACTCCGGTTCTGCATTGACTATCGGAGTCTGAACGCGGTCACCCGAACCGACGCTCACCCTATCCCCCGAGCAGATGAACTAGTCGACCGCATGGGGGCAGCCCGCTACCTAAGCATCTTCGACCTGACAGCGGGCTACTGGCAGATCGGCCTCACCCCCAGAGCCCAAGAACGTTCCGCTCTCTCCACCCCGGATGGGCACTACCATTTCAGAGTGATGCCCTTCGGCATGAAGAACGCTCCAGCCACTTTTCAAAGACTGGTGAACCAGGTATTGGCGGGCCTCGAAGAATTCAGCGCCGCCTACCTGGACGACATCGCGGTATACAGCCGCCACTGGACGGATCACCTCCACCACCTCAGAGAGGTCCTGCAGGCCCTCCAACAGGCCGGCCGCACCATAAAGGCCAGCAAGTGCCAAATCGGCCAGGGGTCCGTGACCTACCTCGGACACCAAGTGGGGAGCGGTCTGGTGGCCCCCCTCCAACTCAAGGTAGCTGCCATTCAGTCCTGGCAACCCCCCGAGACACAAACCGAGGTCCGAGCCTTCCTGGGGCTCACCGGATACTACCGGCGGTTTGTAAGGGACTATGGCAGCATTGTGGGGCCCCTCACGGAGCTCACGTCTAAGAACCACCCAAAAAGAGTCAACTGGACTCCTGACTGTCAAGCAGCCTTCGAGACGCTGAAGGCCGCCATGTGCACCGCTCCTGTGCTCCAGGCCCCCGACTACAGCCGCGAGTTCATCGTGCAGACCGATGCCTCCGACCATGGTATTGGGGCCGTCCTCTCCCAACTGAACCCCGAAGGAGTGGACCAACCAGTGGCCTTCATCAGCAGACGCCTACTGCCCCGAGAACAGCGCTGGAGCACCATTGAGCGAGAGGCCTTCGCGGTGGTATGGGCCCTCAAGAAGCTCCGGCTGTACCTCTTCGGAACCCATTTCCGGGTACAGACGGACCATCGGCCCCTGCAATGGCTCATGCAGATGCGGGGGGAGAACCCCAAACTATTGCGATGGTCCATCTCCCTGCAGGGGATGGACTTCACTGTGGAACATCGCCCTGGCCAAGACCACGCCAACGCGGATGGCCTGTCCCGCTTTTTCCGCCTCGACGAGGAAAGTCCCCAAGAAGATGGGTGACTCTCCCCGCCTTCAGCTGGGGGGGACGCATGTTGGACAGGCCACATGAAGGGCTCGCTCCCTCCCCGCAGGACAGGGCCCGGGCCACCGTCAGCACCATTGCCCGGCCCAGCCGCCATCTTGGACACGGCACCACGCGGCCGCGCGGCCTCAGCCCGACCCCAACCCTGGGCCTGGCCAGGCCCCGACATCCCGGCACCACCCTCCACCCAGGAGGTGAACGGCCCACTTGGCAGGTCAATGGGAGTACGAAGTGTCGATGGCTCTCCCCCGCCAGGTGCCGAGCACCCCCAGCCTCCTCGGGCGCTGGCTCCACCCCCCTGCTGGGTGTCTGGACTCCCTCATCCCAGACCTCCCGACCTCCAAGAGCGAGGGTCCGGACATCAAAGGGCGCCAGACCTATAACTGAGGCAGCCCCAGGACAGGAAGGCAGTTGTATCCTGGAGTCGAGAGACACCGCGACGAACTCATCCTTGACGGACTGTTGGCGCTGCCACAGCCCTGCCTTGTGAACTATTACCCTGCCTGCTGGCGCTGCCGCGGCCCTCTGCAACCTTCATCCTCGTGGGACCTGCTGGCGCTGCCGCGGCCCACTGCAACCTTCATCCTCGTGGGACCTGCTGGCGCTGCCGCGGCCCTCTGCAACCTGCATTCTCGTGGGACCTGCTGGCGCTGCCGCGGCCCTCTGCAACCTGCACTCTCGTGGGACCTGCTGGCGCTGCCGCGGCCCGTAGTAACCTTCATCCTCGTGGGACCTGCTGGCGCTGCCGCGGCCCGTTGCAACCTGCATTCTCGTGGGACCTGCTGGCGCTGCCGCGGCCCGTTGTGACCTTCAATCTCGTTGGGACCTGCCGGCGCTGCCGCGGCCCGTTGCCACCTACGACCTCTTCGGGACCTGCCGGCGCTGCCGCGGTCCGACCCATCCGAACACCGAGCTCGAGGATTGTGAGCTATCACCGTTACACACCCGTACCCGTGGGTACCAAGACTGTCCCGCTACCCCCTTCCCTTACTAGAGACTAGAATTGAGAGGATCATCGTGTCCTGATCGCCTTGTATCGTACCACTCCACTACCAGAAGTGCCTATAAAAGGTGTTACCCTAATCCTTGTGTGGTGTCCATCTGTGGGGGGGAAGTTACCTGTCTGTGCGATCACTGTGCTCGGCCGACCCTCCAGGTCCCCGTCTAACAACAGCCTGCAGCAGTACACTCTCACCCAGAGACAGAGAAGAGCAAATGCTGAAGCACTGCAAGCTTCGCTTATGCTCAGAATAACACTGAAGGCTTTAAACATATGTATATTGCACTGCACAACCTGCAGCAGTGCGCCCTCACACCAGAGACAGAGAAGAGCAAATGCTGCAACAGTGCACGCTTCACTCACACTCATAACAGCAAGCTCTGCAGCAGTGCAGTCTGTGCATACTTATGTCACTGCACAGCCTGCAGCAGTGCACCCTTACCCCAGATGAAGAGAATAGCACATGCTGCAGCACTGCAAGCGTCACACACTCAGACCAGCACACACCACAGTGATGCAGTCTTCACATGCTTATAGCACTACAAAGGCTGCAGCAGTGCGCCCTCACCCCAGAGACAGAGAAGAGCAAATGCTGCAGCACTGCAAGCTTCGCTTATGCTCAGAATAACACTGAAGGCTTTAAACATATGTATATTGCATTGCACGACCAGCAGCAGTGCGCCCTCACCCCAGAGACAGAGAGGAGCAAATGCTGTAACAGTGCAAGCTTAACTCACACTCATAACAGCAAGCCCCGCAGCAGTGCAGTCTTCGCATACTTATGTCACTGCACAGCCTGCAGCAGTGCACCCTTACCCCAGATGAAGAGAATAGCACATGCTGCAGCACTGCAAGCGTCACTCACTCAGACCAGCACACACCACAGTGATGCAGTCTTCACATGCTTATAGCACTACAAAGGCTGCAGCAGTGCGCCCTCACCCCAGAGACAGAGAAGAGCAAATGCTGCAACAGTGCAAGCTACACTCACGCTCAGAACAGCAAACCTCGCTGCATTGCAGTCTTCGCATACTTATGTCACTGCACAGCCTGCAGCAGTGCACCCTCACCCGAATGCAGAGAATAGCATATTCTGCAGCACTTTAGGTAGGGGAACAGTCAAAATATTGAATTTATAATATCAACCTACACTAATATCGTAGGACAGAATATTGAAGTCAAGAATATCGTTGACCAGAATATCAACTGCAAGGTAAGTAATATACATTTTTTTAATATTGAAGTAAGTAATATCAAAGTAAATAATATTGTTAGCAAAAATATTGTTGTAAATTATATCGATTATTTTTAGTGTTATGTATTTTAGTATGTATTTTATATGTATGTTTAACATTTTTTTCATGTTTTTACATTATTTTTAAATATATGTATTAAATGTTTAGAAAATAGCAAAAAAAATTCTATTTTGCGTTTAAGTATTAGAGCGGGTTGTGGGTTTATAGGGGAATAGGGTGGGAAGTAATTTAATTATAATTAATTAATTAATATGTTTATATTTGTTGTTATTGATTGTTAATTTATTGTGAATTAATTAGTAATTGGTAATTATTTTTTATTAATTGGTTACTTTATAGTTATATTAATTATAATTATGTTATATTAATTTTTATTTATTGCTGTTAATTAATTTATTGTAAATTAATTATTAATTGGTAATTACTTTTTATTAATTGATTAATTGATAATTAAATTAAATATGCTATTTTTAATGTGTAGTGGGTTGTGGGTTTATAGGGGAATGGGGTGAGAAGTAATTTAAATATAATGAATATGTTTTTATTTATTGTTATTGATTATGAATGTATTGTCAATTAATTATTAATTGGTAATTAATTTTTATTAAGTAATTAATTGATAATTAAATTAATTGTGTTATTTTTTATGTGTAACACGTTGTGTGTTTATAGGAATAGTAATTTTTACCCCTCCGCTATCCAACACATTCCCTACTGTTGCACTCACTGGAGTGGGAATAGTAATTTGTACCCCTACCTACACAATCCAACTCTTTCCCTACTGGTGCACTAACTGGAGTGGGAATAGAAATGTTAACCCTATGCTATCCAACACTTTCCCTACTGTTGCACACACTGGAGTGGGAATAGTAATTTTGACCCCTACGCTATTCAACATTTCCCCTACTGTTGCAGTCACTGGAGTTGGAATAGTAATTTTATTTTCTCTGCTATCAAATATTGTTTGTATTATTTTAGCTAATGTAGTGCATAATTAATTTTAAAAAGATTAAAAGTAATTTTTATTTTTTTAATTTGTTACATATAATTATTTAATTTTTATTTATATTATTGTTTTATGTGTATAGATGTATTTATAATTTATTTAAAAAATAAGCAATTTATAAGTTATTAAAATAAATATTAACACATATTAACAAGTAAGTATATATATTATATACTATATGTGTATGTTTAATGTCTTTTTTATGTATATGTATTACTTATAATTTCAAAGCATTTTTTAATATATTTAACTATGTTTATTTTAATTATATGTATTATATACTTTATTTCACATTACTTGTTTAACTTAAATACAAAACGATATTTTTAACAACGATATTTTTGACATCGATATTTTTTTTCGATATTTTTGTACTTACCATAATTTTGATAGGATGTCGATATTCTTGTCTTCGATATTTTTGCTGCGATATTTTTGTATGTCGATATTGCGACCTTCGATATTTTGTCAGTGATTCCTTTAGGCCATACATAGAAAACTCTGTGAATTACAGCAGTGCATGCCCATCATGGACTCTTCCTTCTCTTCACACTCTTCATCAACTGCAGATGATGATGGGGGGCTCCTTTGTCACCTGATGATCTCCCCTCTTCCAATAGACAGGGGCCCAGGCGTCTCTCTAGGCAACAATAGGACACCATATATTTCCTATGCGAGCTCAACACATGTACACTCGGAACACAACAATACTCTGGACTGATGCACAACTTAAGCCCAACTGTTGATCTATGTGTAATACTTGCTGTTCAGCGACTGGCTTCAGCAACAGCACAGAGATCTACAAAATAATGGCTATGTAAGTAGGCCATGGACTAGAGGATTGTGATCAATATCCCATTTTGAATAGCCAACTGGCAATGGTGCTTATCCAAGAAAGTAAAAAGTTTATAATGCACCTCGGAATTGGACTACACAAACCATTCCTTCATTGAAACTCCTAGACATAGAGCAACTCCGCTGCTTAACTGCGCTTGTGCGCATGGTCGAAGGAGCATACCCTGATTCACACTTGGAATACAAGATTGTGTTGATTACATCAGCAGCGTGTGACAAACCCAGTACAGGACCCGCAAACACATGGGCCTTTTTAGCCTGTTTCGGTGTTGGATGACATGGGTACATGGCACTCTGTTGGAGCGATGTTAGATCTTCCAACCCTCTAAGAACAGAGCGACTCTAGTCATCATATGTGAATGGTCTTTTTTGTCAAGGCGATTGGTTTGTTGGAGAGGGTGTGGTACCTGGAAGGCTTGGTAAGGAGGGCTGTTCAGGAGCACTTGTTATAGAGATGACATGCAGCTTTGATTCGGTGTTGGACAAATATTTAAAGATTGATGGAAAACGTTCACATTGGTCTTCAACAAACAAGTTTAGGCTACTCAAGATCAAGTGGGAGAATCCACTACTGTGGAACATTCAATTATCAGGGGTTGACTTTATGGTGTCTGACGTCACAAGTCCCATGGCATTTGATGGAGAAGGCCCTTTTTAGCCTAGCCATCTGCAGATGAATAAGGAGAAACCAGACTCCAGGATGACAGTGTTCCAGTTATATCCTGTCTTACCTGAACCCAGGTGTTTAATTTATAGATGCTTCTGCGTCTTGGAAGGATCTTAGAAAAGATTATGAGTCCCTAGCTAAAAGTGATCAGACATGCAAAAAAAGGTAATGAACGGTGGAAGACACTTTAGTGAATTATAATGTGATTTCAACAGTGCTCACCATAGCAACACATGCATTTAAAGTAATCGACACAATCACTAGTTCCTGAATTGAATTTTTGTATATTTTGTTCCAAATAGAAACCTAGTTGTACTCAGGATCGTATGAAGGCTGTGGGTGTGGGAGCTAAGGGCAGTAAAAAAATATTCTGGTGCAATAGTTTCAAAGTAAGTTATTGCACACCAGAGGAGCAGCCAGCAATCACAGTCAAAAACAGAGCACTCTCTGTCCAACCGCCTTTTTGGAACCACCTTAACATTGTATCCCACAGCATTCCACCTGCACCATTCCACCCACATCCTGCCCCTCACAGGTACCAAGATGTAGGATATAAACCAAGCACCCTTTTGAAAGAAAAACACAACACTCGGGATAGGCTATAAAGTCTAACATGAGTTTAATAAAAAATAGCCGTTATGCAAGCAAATTACGGCATGGTAATTACCGTTTCAATCAACCAGATTCTCTCCTAAATCAGTTGGAGCATAAAATGCACAAATCCTTACATTAGCTGGTCATGTTTATACAGTTTTTTCCAAAACAAGTGAAAGGAAGCGGGGACACGTGATTGATACTGTGACTAACCGATAGGCCTGGGCGTGAAATTCCGATACGCTCGCAAAGTTTGCTGAGGTTTTCCCACTCCACGTAACGTGCAAAGTTCTGGAAGAAAACTCTGCTCCTCTCTGTGGAATTGTTTCCTTGCTTGTGCTTGCTAATGTTAAGTTGAAGAGCGTGGAAAATCTTAATCCAAGCCACCTCTCAGTGAGATTTATCAACATGTAGGGTAGGCCCTACAGAGCCCAGAGGGTAGGGTACGGTGTATTAAAAAAGTTGGATGTGTACTTTTACGTTTTACATGTCCTGGTAATGAAAATCTCCTGAAATAGTTTTTACTACTGTAAAATAACATTAGGTTGCCTCAGTACTTTTAATATGTGCTAACATATGATTGGGAACAGGTGAACCTTTCATATTTGGTGTCCAAGAAATTGTAATTAAGTAATACTCCTTAATTGTAAAGTCAGATTTTAAGTAATACTTTTGAAAATGCTACTTTTAGCAGTTGGTATTTTCCTGCCCCTTTCTATTTTGTGCCTGCAGCCTGTTCCTTGGTCACAGGACTGGGTGTAGTCTGCAGATGGACTTTGTTTTTTCCCCCTAGACAGACACACCAAGAGGGATTGGGTGTGCCTGGATGGACAATCAACCAGTGGGATGGGAGGGGCGGAGTTTGGCACAACCCCACTTACAACTGAATAGGCCTTGCCCTGCCTTCACACAAAGGAATTGTCACCACTACATCTTTTGTGCATCCAGATAGGATCCAGCACAAAGGAGGCAGGGTACTTCAAGGACTTCCACAGGGATTCGGTCGAAATATCTCCTACTTCAAAGCTGGCAGCAACTGGACCCCCTTTGTGCAGGACTTGGAAGGTAACTCTTTCAGGAGGATTAACCAGTCACTGTGTCCTGACGCATTCCATCGTGCATGGCATGAACTTGTGACTTTCATCCGGTCACGACCAGAACCATGAGTGGTGCTTTTGTGCTTTTAGGTGCTTAACGTACCTAATATCTTTAAAATTACATATCTCCGGTTCTACTGATTAGATTTTTGTTGTGTTAGAGTAAAATGATCTATTACATTTTGCCCTATTTTTCCAAATTGATGTAGAGTTTTTCTTGTGTTGTGTTTTTATTTCATTACTGTTTGAAGGGTGGCATAAATATTTTACACATTGCGTCTAAGTCAAGCCTGACTGCTTTTGTGCTAAATTACGAGAGGGTTAAGCGCAGGTTAATTTGTAGTTTGCTTGTATTTTACCATGACAAAAACTGTGGATGCTTCTTGAGTATGATTTACTGCTCCTCAACCAGTAACCCAATTTCTAAGAATTATGCATCTGAATCTGTTAATGCAAGAATTCAAAGTTGGACATTTGTTTCTGTAGGACTTCTCGTATGTTTGGAGAAAATGTACAACTTTTACAGGAATAAAATCGGACCCAGGAGTGATCAAGTAAATTAATAAGAGTCAAAAACTTCTAATGCATAATATGTAAGGTTGAAGACTTTACAGCAGGTGTAAATTTTAGCATGAGTAAATCTAACATGCAAATGTAATATTTACATGTTTCTTATTGGGTTAATAATTACATGGTCCTTCCTCCTGTGATCTTTACAGGTAAGACTTACCCCAACCAGACAGCCATGCCACAGCCGTTGGAGTGCTACAGCTGCATTGACAGGGGTGATAATGGCTGCGCTACAGAAAAGCTGGAGGTTGTGCAATGCGTGAAAGAACATGACGTCTGCATTGAGGCCGTGATGGGCGTCCAGTCCAGTAAGTGGTTTTAAAGGATAACTTTGGGAGTTGGGCTTCTGATATCTAGAGGGATGGTTGCGAGAATGCACTTCTCATCAGACCATCACAAGAATATAGGGCTCTTTGAGACCTGGCCAAAACATTGAGCTGAATCTCTCACCACAAGCCTGTCGCCAAGAAGTAGGAGCTCTAGGATACGGGGAAGATATTGATCTACCAACCACTAGAGCCTGTTAGCGTCATTTTAGGGACCAACAACCATATCCAGAAGCTACAAGTGTGTCCTTAACAATTAATCACAAAGCTATGTATGACCTGGCACGCTTCAGTACTTACGGCATGATGTAGATCTTGGCGGACTGTTTACTCCATCACAACAATGACAGATCTCCCGTCCAATGAGATATAAATCATATAGAAAATATTGGGATTTGTATTCCAGCTGATGGAATATCCGTCACCGCTGAGGCAGAGTAACCCTTTCGCCAAGATTTAAATAACGCACTTCACAAGCTGCTATACATACTGTGTGTAAAAAGTGCACACATTGGTCCATCTCTTTGCTTTGCAAACTTTGGATCTCCGTAGACCTATTCCCAGAGGAAAAGTACAATTTCCTGCAGTTCACGAGATTGAGTAAGGCCTTCTCATTCGAACTTATCGGTCTGCTCTTAACTTATTGCAGCAGTTGGATGCCCATATTGGGTTATGTTACCACTGTATAATAATGGAATAAAAATGAAAACGAACAAGATGGCCTCCAAATCTTAGAAAGTGAAAAATAGCCAATCTAAATAGGTCTTGGATCCAGTGAAGATATGGATGGCCGGAATCTTGAAAATGTATCCATTTATTCATTTACAGCTCGTACATAGTGCTACACCACCCATACGGTATTAAAGCGCTTTGTAGCAAAGATCAACAGTTAAATGGTCAAATCAACAAGAGGGATTTCAAGCGATGCATCAGAGGTGAGGGTGCAGATGATGGATGGTGAAACGACAAGAGGGCAGGGTTTATGCACAAGGGCATTTAGTTCTGTTTCAAACAGGCGCCTCCTCAAGAGTGGCGATAGTTCAAAGGGGTGGGGTGAATTTGTACAGTGGGATTGAAGGAGGGGTAGAGTTCAGCCATGAGTACGTCCAGGAACTTCAGCTTACACTCATAAAGGTTGTTTAAAGAGAAAGGATTTAGAGTGGTGTTATTCAAATGTCTGTACCTAAACACCAGGTCCATGGTAAAACACTACCTGGACATCTTCCTTCTGCTCCAGGCCGAACAACCAGATCTTTTATGTCTATCTGAGACTTGGTTAAATGAGGCATCCTTACCTGACATCTTGGCGGCAGTCCCTGCTGAGTACTACATACTGCATGTTGACAGGCCACTTGGTAAAAGGGGCGGAGGGGTCGCTGCGATCATTCGCAAAAACCTTAAAGCCTCCCTCTTACCTTCCTGTGATCTGATTGGCTCAGACAACTTAATTTTTAAAATGGATTTGGACACGGGATCACTTCTTGTAATCCTCATATATCGGCCCCCTCAAAACATGGCCACTTTTGTTGCATCCCTAGCGGGATAACTTGCCCCCCTAATTATCACCCATGACAAAATTGTACTATTGGGGGATTTTAATCTTTGGCTGGACTCTGTGGAATCTGACTCTCAGGCAGCCACACTGAAAGAGTCTTTTTTGGACCTCAATCTCATTCAACACATTCACCTCCCTACCCATGAGAAAGGACATAGCCTTGACCAAATTTGGTCTCAAAACATCCCTCCGGCAGTGAATTCCATCTTGCCGTGCATTTGGTCGGATCATTTCCTGATCAACTTCAGCATTTCCATCGCAAAAAACAACAAACCTAAGTCACATCAAGGTGGGAAGGCAAGAATGTGGAAGAATGTAGTTATTCCAGCATTCCTTGATTCATTAACCTCTACCTGTCCATCATTCGATCAGGACATCGATGAATCAGAAGTAGCTTTTACTGAGTGGCTGCTTCTTGGAGCTGATGCTCATGCACCCTATATCGACTTCTCCCGCTCTCGCCCCAATGACGCTCACAGATGGTATACACCTCACCTGAAAAGCCTTAAACTTAAGGCTCGTCAAATGGAGCGTAAGTGGCGTGTAGCCTATTTAGAAGACGATAGGGTCAATTTTCGCAGAGCTCGTAGGGACTATCAAAATCTTATTCTTAAATGCAAAACTGACTATTTTTCAGATAAAATCTTTAAAGCTCAAAATAAGTCAAAAGAGCTATTCAATATTGTGGAGAATCTTAGCTCTAATGATAGAACTTCTCTTCCGATAGTCCCCACCCAAGAACTCTGTAACACACTGAACTCTTTTTTCCATGATAAAATCTGTTCTATCAAGCAAAGTATCCCCATCACTCAGTGTCCTCTTGTGTTTGATGACACACTGCACAACCCTACCACCTTAGATTCCTTTCCCCTCATAGATCAGACTAAACTACTTAAACTTCTCACCAAAGTGAAAACAGGTTCCCCCGATGACATTTGTCCCCCTTACATCTTGAAAGAAGTGGGCACCAATCTTCCTGAGTGTCTACTTTCTTTAATGAATGGATCTCTTTCACAGGGCAAAGTTCCATGTGGTCTGAAAAAAGCTCTTCTTGTCCCCCTCCTAAAAAAGGCAGGAGCAAACCCATTAGATCCTATTAACTACAGACCTATATCGCTGCTGCCATACTGTGCTAAACTTTTGGAGTCACATGTCTGTGAAAGCATCTCCAGCTTTTTGGAAAAAACCGAGTACTTGGCACCTAATCAAGCAGGGTTCCGACCCTGCCATTCCACCGAGGCGGTCATCCTCTCGGTGCTAAACACTCTAAGGCGGAACGCAGATGCAGGAACCCATCAGGCGCTTGTGCTTTTGGACCTCTCTGCTGCATTCGACACGGTCGACCACACCATCTTGGTCGACCGTGTCGAACAGGCAGGTCTCAGGGGTCCTGCATTGAGCTGGATCCGCTCCTTTCTCACGGGCCGCACTCAATCGGTCAGATTGGGCTCTTTCTCTGCTCCCATTCTATCTACCACCTGTGGGGTACCACAAGGTTCCTCATTGTCCCCCCTGCTCTTTAATGTGTACCTACGCCCTCTTTTGCACTCGCTCCGTAATGCAAATGTAACCATCTTCAACTATGCGGATGACTTGCAGCTCATCTTTCCTCTTAACACCCAGGACTCAGTGGTTGAATTCCAAAGAACTATGTCCCACATACTGAGTTGGATGAGCTGCAGCCATCTGAAGCTCAATCCGGGCAAGACCGAGTTGATCTTGCCCGGACAGAGCTCGCTTAGTTGGAACTCCAGCTTCTGGCCCATTAGTATGGGAGTCCCCCCATCTAAATCAACGGTGGTCAAGAGCCTAGGTATCCTTATCAGCGAGGATCTCTCGCTAAAAAGACAGGTTGGAGCGGTGGTATCCTCCAGCATCTTCCAACTGCAGAAAATAAAAAAAATCGCTCGTTTTTTTTCCTCAGCAGCTCTCACACAGATTGTCATCTCCTTGGTTCTGTCCAGGCTTGACTTCTCCAACAGTCTCTATCTCGGCCTACAAATTGGAGAGCTAAAACGTCTCCAGCTTGTTCAGAACCAAGCCGCCAGGCTTCTTCTGAATATACCTAGGAGGCAATCTATCAGACCTGGCCTTAAACAGCTCCACTGGTTGCCAGTTGAGCAGCGTGTGGCCTTCAAGGCCGGGTGCATACTGTTCAGGTCTTTGAATGACTCTGGCCCTCTATTCATCAGAGATCTATTCAAAAAATACTGCCCTTCCCGTCATCTTCGTTCGACCTATAAATCACTCCTGATCGTACCCCCATTTAAAAGGAAACGCCTTGGAGGCAGCTGTTTCGACCACCTCGCTGCAGGTCTTTGGAACTCTCTCCCTCTCAACATAAAACTCAACGATAACATCCTCAGTTTCAGACATTCTCTGAAAACCTGGCTCTTCACTCAAGCTCACTACTGATAGCACTGCTCTTTCTATTATCTGCCTGCTTGGTTTATTTTCTATAGCGCCATGAAGCCTCCGGGCGTACGAGCGCTCAATAAATTCCCAATTAACATTAACATTAACATTAACATTCGTCATGGTAGTCAAAAGATAGGAATGTACATCCTTCGGGCTCATATTGAGTGACTGGTCCAGTTTTAAAGAAAAACTGGAAGTAGCAAAAATGAAGGACCATACTCCAGTATTCTGCCAATGAGAAAGCACGCCTCCTACAGGAAGTGTGGGGAGTTCTGGACAGGATGGTGACTGCCTCTTTGTTGCCAAGATTGTTCAAGGTAAGTCAGTCACATGCAGGCAAGCACCTGACATGCGACTGACCTCCCCCACCAGTACCAGCCTTTCATTCTAGTCCTGATGTCCTGGAAGGGCAGTCAGCGTTTGTAGCCCACATATGTTGCAAATTCCTAGTGGAGTTTTTTTTGTTTTTGTTTTTTGTTTTTTTTTACAATGAACAAGCTGTCACTTTTTATGACTCCTTATTTTTAACCAAAGAGATTCACATGTTTCCAGTTGTTTCCTTATGTTTGCCTTTTAAAAAACATCCTTCATTCCATGTCAACGTGAAAATACAATTAATTATGTCTGCTCATTGGCCAGGCAGCTTCTTCTCCATTTGTTCCTGTGGGTAGCAAGAGGACAGCAGGTTCATTCGAAAGTAATGGCACCATGTGGGGGAGGGGTGTCCTAGAGTGTATCTGCAGTGAGGGTCTCCCAAGTGGTGCTTCCCCAACAGATTACCTCTCATCAGTGGTTGTACCTGTGACCCTGACCTCTGGTTTCCTCTTCCAGGTCATGACCATTTCAGCACCGTCATCAAGCACTGTGGCCTGGGCGGAGCCGGCAGGGTGGACAAGGCGTTGCCCTATAACGGACTGACGGTCTTCATACAGGTGCAGCAATGCAACACGAGCCGCTGCAACAACATGATCGACCTGGCCAAGTACAGGCTCATTCCCATCGGTGAGTGCTGCCCGCTCGCGCCTCCTTGTAGGCTGGTCCTGCTGCTGGTATTACCAGTCAAACCCTCAAGGTCTCTGTTTCACTGGTAACTCCAGAGTATTCTAGGGGCGGGAGGGCAAAAGTCTTCTTAATCCTACTCAGAGTTCTGTGAATTAACTGGATTCACTTATACACCTGAAACCTATCACTGTGGCCTAAACTAAACTCTGCCCATTCACTGTGTGCTGCCAATGCTATCCTCTGCTCAGTGGGTGTCTCTGCTGCCAGTGCCATCCTCTGCCCTCTAGGTATATCTGCTGCCAGTGCCATCCTCTGCCCACTGAGTGTCTCTACTACCAGTGCCATCCTCTGCTCTCTAGATGTCTCTGCTATCAGTACCATCCTCTGCCCTCTAGGTGTCTCTGCTGTTAATGCCATCCTTTGCCCTCTTGGTGTCTATTAGGCCCTCTACTACCAGTGCCATCCTCTGCCCTTTTCTGCTATCAGTACCATCCTCTGCCCACTGGGTGTCTCTACCACCATCGCCATCCTCTGCCCGTCTCTGCTATCAGTGCCATCCTCTGCCCTCTAGGTGTCTCTGCTACCAGTGCGATCCTCTGCCCTCTAGGTGTCTCTGCTGGCAGTGCCATCCTCTGCCCTCTAGGTGTCTCTGCTACCAGTGCGATCCTCTGCCCTCTAGGTGTCTCTGCTGGCAGTGCCATCCTCTGCCCACTGGGTGTCTCTACCACCTTCGCCATCCTCTGCCCGTCTCTGCTATCAGTGCCATCCTCTGCCCTCTAGGTGTCTCTGCTGGCAATTTCATCCTCTGCCCTCTAGGTATATCTGCTTCCAGTGCCATCCTATGCCCACTGGGTGTCTCTACTACCAGTGCCATCCTCTGCCCTCTAGGTGTCTACTAGGCCACCCTCTGCCCTTCTCTGCTATCAGTACCATCCTCTGCCCTCTAGGTGTCTCTACCACCAGTGCCATCCTCTGCCCGTCTCTGCTATCAGTACCATCCTCTGCCCTCTAGGTGTCTCTGCTCTCAATGCCATCCTCTGCCCTCTAGGTGTCTCTGCTCGCAGTGCCATCCCCTGCCCTCTAGGTGTCTCTGCTGCCAGTGTCATCCTCTGCCCGCTGGGTGTCTCTACTACCAGTGCCATCCTCTGCCCGTCTCTGCTATCAGTACCATCCTCTGCCCTCTAGGTGTCTCCGCTGGCAATGTCATCCTCTACCCTCTAGGTGTCTCTGCTACCAATGCCATCCTCTGTCGATTAGGTGGACTAAGTGTCTCTGCTGTCAGTGCCATCCTCTGCCCACTAGGTGTCTCTGCTGCCAGTGCCATCCTCTGCCGACTTGGTGTCTCCGCAGACTGACTGTTCAAATTGTGCTGCCAACACCATATTTAGTAGCATCATTTATTGGCTACTAGTACCTCAGTTACACCATCTCAGCTCTGTCTTTCATTCATTTATCGCTCATAGGGAATTAATGATTCCACATAAGCAGATAATGCATGTCTGCACTATTTGTTAAAAACAGCATTGTTTTGTAATTGGGTAGTATTATGTCGTACATGCAGGGACAACTTTATATGCCCAGTCTGTGGATTGTTTCTGTTTCCAGAGCTGAAAGCAAGAAGCATGCAAGTACATATGCTCCTGTACAGCTTTTTTTTGTGTTAGTCTTTGGGATACCTTTGCTGTTATGCCTGACTATTAGTCACCCAGAAAAATATACATAATATATCTACCACAGAGGGATTTTTTTTAAAGTGGAAATTATCCATTGGTCTGTTAAATTGTCATTCACATTTTACTTCCACCCACTACAACATAAAGTTGTTCAGGTCTAGACGCTTACCCGTATTCCGGTCCAGGTCTTCTCCTGTCTGATGGAAGGGTAAGTGTTTCCGGAACCCACAAAGTCGCCACATACTGGAATATCTGGTAGGGATGTGCCCTTGAGAAGCTGCCACCTTCTCAGGTGGAAAAATGCAAGGGTATGAAAAACTTCTTTGCTGGATGAAGGATTCAAAGGAATAAAGAAAACCAGGAATCCGGAATTCAACCGTGGAATTCTTCAGGAGCCGCGAATGAAGATCAGCAAGAGGAGGGAGCGAAGAAACAAGCGAAGGAACATGGGGCATATTACCAAGCAATAGCGATAATTATCGCTATTGCTTGGTTAGAGACAAAAATGTATCGCCGACCTGCGGCGATTTTTATCGCAGACAAACCTTGGTATTACCAAGGTTTATCGCAAATGCGATAAAAATCGGCCGCAATGCATGAATATCGCTGAAAAGTCCGCGATATTCAGGCATTACCGAGCTAATTCTCTTAGCCATGTTATCCACCTCCCATTGGATAACATGGCTAAGAACTGCTCAGGGCAGGTGTTAACTTTTAGAGATATTTGCGCTTAGAGCGAATATCTCCAAAAGTTGGTAATAGGAGATAGCGATGTTCGCGACTGTTTCCAGTCGCTAACATCTTGGCACGCCCACTTTGCATGTCATTAGTGATAAATTTCTCTGACATGCAAAGTGGGGCCCACAATGGTCGCTATCTCCTACTAGCTGTCGCTAACTGGTGTTAGCGACAGCTAGGTAACAGGGAGATAATTTTATCTCCGCTTTCTTGGTTTTTAAAGCCAAAAAAGCGGAGATAAACCCCCTTGATAATATGCCCCATGGCTTTGTAGCGACGCACCCTCTAACTTGATTGAAACCTTCAAAGACCATGAAAAGTAAATAAAACCAAACATCACATGACCAGAAACACAAACGGTTGGGAAAACCAGAGAGGAATCAATGAAGGAATAGAAACGGTAACCTGGTCAAGACCAGCTGTGGATCTGCTTTTAAAGGAAACTGGATAACCTCAGGCAGGAGATTGATATTTTGAGGCTCGGAGCACAAGGAGCAGCAACTATGAGCCCAGGAGCACGAGGAGAGGCAGCCCCGGGTGACTGAAACTCGGCCCAGAGTTGTGGACTTCATGGGAGATATGTAAAAGAAAATGTCGGAGCGTGGTGTAGCCCCAAACTTGGCAACACCAAGCTCTAACATTATCAAAATGAAGGGGCACCTTCCTGCACATAAACAATCTTTAAAGGCAATTTGCTGTTTCTATGAAAGAGCAAAATGCATGGAGAAATTAATAATTTCTCCTTGTATCTCCTTCCTAAGACCAGGTTTTACCTGGCTTAGTTTTTGGTGCTACCTCATCCTTGTAAATATGGGGCAGTGTCAAAAAGCAATTGGCACTGCGGTGGAAAGCCCACGGCAACACCCATTGCCCGCCCCTTTGCAGCAGCAGACTGCTGCTGAAAGGGGTATATTTACAAGGCCGAGTTAAGCCACATTAAGTGGCTTAACTCCACCTTGTAAATATGGGGTTTGGAGCATCTCCACCAGAGGGAGAGAAAAAGTGATGCCCCATCGGTGTTAGGGGCTTGTAAATATGTCTGTCTGTTTCTTGGATGCCAACAGCATGAAGCAGTGGGTCAGCTCACTTTATCTTTTGGCTCTCTTCACTCTTAGTGATTGCACACAGCCTTTGCACATTGTTTATATACGTCAAAAAAGGTCCTCGCTCTTTAGAGGCAAAGCTTCTTCAAAGTATTCTTTTTCTTATTTCAACTTCTGACATTTGCTTATTATTTTGCGTGCACCTGTTTTTTAAGTTTATGTTAAAAAGTGTACTTTTTTTTATCACTGTAGCTGCCTGTGAATTTTTTTATTGCAAGCCTAGGTAGCCCTGATTAAATTGACAGTATATTTTCTTTTTTTTTCTTCTACATATGCTTGCTGTATTTATTTTCTTAAGAATTAGACATTGCAGCATCTGGACAAGGCGAAACCGACCAGCTTTACCAGTGCTTGTTTTTCTTTGAACGCACGGAAGAAGGTTTGGGCATATTACCAAGCAATAGCGATAATTATCGCTATTGCTTGGTTAGAGACAAAAATTTACCTCTGAGCTGCAGCGATTTTTATCGCAAATAAACCTTGGTATTACCAAGGTTTATCGCAAATGCGATAAAAATCGGCCGCAATGCATGAATATCGCTGAAAAGTCAGCGATATTCATGCATTATCGAGCTAATGCTCTTAGCCATGTTATCCACCTCCCATTGGATAACATGGCTAAGAACTGCTCAGGGCAGGTGTTAGCTTTTGGAGATATTCGCGCTTAGCGCGAATATCTCCATACGTTGGTAATAGGAGATAGCGATGTTAGCGACTGTTTCCAGTCGCTAACATCTTGGCACGCCCACTTTGCATGTCATTAGTGATAAATATCACTGACATGCAAAGTGGGGCCCAAGATGGTCGCTATCTCCTACTAGCTGTCGCTAACTGGTGTTAGCGACAGCTAGGTAATAGGGAGATAATTTTATCTCCGCTTTCTTGGCTTTTAAAGCCAAAAAAGCGGAGATAAACCCCCTTGATAATATGCCCCGTTGATCTTTCTTCCGGTGGCCTGCATGATGAAAGATGCCGACCCTACATCAGAAGGGTACACGTATTTTTAACACCCATTCTGAATCATACAAAAGTCTATTTTCAGGCACTATGGATTTCCTAATAAAAATGATCTGCACCACTCTGTACATTCAAACCAAGGAGTGGAACAGGTTACAGCGCCTCGAAACCCTCACGGGTGAAGCAGCCACGCTATTTAAATCCTTATAGCTTGAACTGAATTTCCTACAGCTCCTATTGTACACTTCAGGTACATATAGCAATTCAGACACCTTCAATGCAGTATAAAAGAATCACAATTAAAAATTGCAAGACACTACTTTAAGTCTTGGAAAAGAACCCCATCTAGCCTCAGGCTAAACTCCAATGGCTTCCTCTCTGAAGAACTTACGGCTTCCTGCAACTATAATTCGGATAGTGGAATAAAATGTGTAAACAGAGCGAATTAGGAAAGTGCAGTTTTTGTACACACAAAGGCTGGATTTTCTTCTCTGATTTCTCCACCCTTTTTAGGTCAAGCCTAGAGTCAGCACCCATGCGCTGCTCTCTGAGACATGTAGTATCTCCTCTAGGGGCATTGATAACGCCTCCTGGCTTCCCATTGGCTCCTTTGTGTTCTTTTAGACATTCTCAACCTTTTATTGGCTAACTTTCACGTTTATCCTGCCTTTCGGTGGGTGGTTCCAGTCCCTGGCGACTGGTTCTGTTACGTGTGGTATTACCCCTCCGTTTTATTTGATCATGTTGTTGCAGGTCTTTTTGTGTTTTCTTGTTTTGAACAGCTCTTTGTGCACGTTTGTGCTCTTCCATTTATAACAGCGGTGCAACTCAATTCAACCTTAAATATGATGGCCGCTTCAGGAGGCCGGCTCCTGCAGGTAACATTTTAGTTATAATCAGTGCGACGTCTGCCCCGGCCTCATTTCTAAGTATTGCGGCTGCATGTATTTCTTTTGTCCATGTCAGTTTTCTCCTTCCCCACCCTGCTTACTCAGCATTGCAGCATGCGAATACTGTAAAGGACAGCATTCGCAGTAAGCAATAAGCAGGCCAAGGAGACTGCAGTCAGAAACAATATGAACATTAATTTACCGACTTTGTTCATCAGAGATAAAAAAAAATTAAAAAAACCTTAATGAAGACAAACCTTTTTTTAAGTTTAACGTAGCATTAGTAATGTGTAAGAATAACAAGTGTACAACTTACAGTATGGATCAAAAGTAACGAGAGAGACGTCGTACATATAGATAAGGGTCATAATAAGAATATGGTATACAATAGTGGAACTAATCAGCAAAAGAGTCAGAAAGTCAAAATGGAAAAATGTACCATATTAACTTAACATTTTTGATATTTCTATAAGAGGACAAAAGAAAAAGAAAAATAGAAAAGAAAAAAGTGGAGGGGGAAAAAGGGAACACACATAAGAAAAACCCAGCATTATTTACCGAAATAATAAAATTGAACAAAAAAATGTACCTTGGTGTTGAAATGAAGTGTCCTATGGCCACCCGCTGCCTGACAAGCAAGGGGTCAAGTCAACATTACCTAATAAGAGTCCGTTAAGATTCACGCATGAGGTCACTAATACACCAAGGCTCATGAAGCACATCTCTCTTTACACTTCAGATTAGTGCTTTTTGTTCATGGAAAAAAAGTTCAGAGAAGCTGTGTGCGGTGGGGCCAGTGCACCTATGGTGCGTGCAGCGTGCCTCTCGGACAGACTGTTCGAATCCCTGGATACCAGAGGCTTCGGAGATCTCCCTCCCTGGCATGGAACACTCATCCTGTAAACAGAGCATGTACTCCACCATATCATCACTCTTAAATGCTTCCATATTCTGAACAGAGGGCCGTTTCTAGGTGTTTTGCCGCCCTAGTCGAGAATTGAAAAATGCTGCCCCTTCCCTCTTTCTCCTAATTTGCTCAAATTTTCGCTGTTTGTTTTCAAATTTAAAACAATTCTCCTCCTTTTGCCACCCTAGGCGGCCGCCTAGACTTGCCTAATGGTAGAAACGGCCCTGTGTAAAGTAGCTGCTGTCGCTTAGGGTGTGGGAGGAAAGGGAGCAGAAGACATTGCCATATCTTTGTAACTGTGTTTGTGTGCTACACACAGTTACTGCAAAGAACATTGACAATGTACTAGAGATCTCATCCGATAGCGCGAGCCATAAATAGTTATGTTACTGCAAAATGAAAAGGAAGACTATTCGGTGTACGCATTCACTGAGCGTCATGAACATGGATATAAATACATTTTTAGTAGATCGCAACAATGAGCAAGTTTGCTGTAGACAAATATTTTCACCTGCTGAATTGAAATACTTAATTCAGGGTAACATGAATTCCGGTGGCTTTTGTGGCACTGACTACTGCAATCCGTTGATGAGACACAAGACTACAGGTACCAGCATGCAATGCTATAGAATTAAAGGGACAAAAGTACTGCGTTTTTAGTGATACACAGCAATTGGTAACCTGGCTAAAGTATACGTAGGAGACATGCCTCAAGGGTTAGTTAGTGTTCTTTAGCACTCGTTTGGCATAGCCAATCAATCAGCTATTTGTGTAATGTTTATTTAGTCCCCTGCCCTGGTAAGGGTTACGCGCGGATGGTCCTTAGGTTGTGTTACACGGTATGTGATTTATTGCAGAACACTGTTGTCCTGGTGCGGATGCACCTCTGTCCTTGTGAGCGTTTCTCACCATACGCTTTTTTCAATCCCACAGCAGCAAGTCAATATTTCTCCCCAGGGATCGGAATTGATATTATCAGCGACCAAATATAATATTTTTTTTAAAAACACAGGACAGTGCGTATTTGGGTATACCCTAACTGTTATTTTTGGCTCTGGAATGTTATCACAAACACCAGAATAAAGAAGCAGGAATAAAATACAAAACAATAGCCTGACTTCACATTTTAAGACAAAACAATATTTAAATGGTAAGTCTTGATTTCCCCTCCCGCCCTCCTCTTGCTGTCCCTTGGACAAGGCAAGCTTCTCAAACAAATCTCACGCCTGGATGACCCTTAACTCCTACAAATCTCTTCTCCCACAAACCTTCTTTAATCAGTGCCATCCTAAAAATGAACTTCTTAAGGCATAGACTGGGGATTTTTCCGTGTGCTCAGTATCTTCCACCATGGCTGAGGACAACAGCACAAGACACGTGCTGGCTGTACAACACCCAGAAATGCGACATTTTACAGTTAATCGGCTTATGTAAGGAACTGCACCAAGTACGGCAACAGCTTATAAAAGAACCTCTTAAACAGAAAGTCATCCGCACCAGGAGGCAAGAAGTGCTGGACTGATTAAACCCTAAAAATACACATTTGAACTGCAGATTGGTAAAAAGATTGGCTGAACAAAAAATTCCCAATATACCAAAAATTACTCCACAAAGCAGTGTCGCCGCAGGTTGTCTTGCAGACGGAAGGGGCCTTAGCCGGACCACATTAAGGTTAGACCATCAGCAGCACAGGGATTATCCTTGCAATAAGTCGAGACAATTTGAATAACACACTTAATACAATTTGATAAATGGGCAAGCATGGTTGGAGCAAAAAACTTGAGACTGCACTTTGCAGTATCCAGCAAGCTAATGACATTCATTAATGTCTACAATTAATTCTGATTTTAAACCGTACAGAATTTCCTACCTTTGGGTTTTAACTGTTGTATTCAAAGATTTTTTATTTTACAATTATAACAACCAAAAAGGCAGCAAGTGTGGATGAAATCATATCGAATGTCTGTCAAAATGTTATTCTTTTAAGTGTTAATATTGCAATGGTTTTAGTTAACTATGCAAAAATAAAGACACTTGAAACTTGAAACATCTCAGAGGATTTAACTCCGCTGCAAATTCAACCACTCACCATAATGTCTGTTAGAGGTACTGTGCCTGGCAAGAACCCAATGGTTCAGTCGTACAAAGGCTGACATCTCTGAAAGTCAACTAGTCGTGGCTAATGGGTACAAGTCCACTCTTGGGCCACAGACCATGAATCTTACATCTCCGTGTGGCCACACATTCCAAGAACAGAGAACAAAATGTTTTTACGTGCCAACTGGGAGTTCTTAAGGCGCTTTTATCCTTCTAACCTACATTTAAATTACTCCTGAAGGACCTGGAGCTGTGTAAATCATCTAAGGATTTTGTTGCTAATCAACTGGACCTGTCCAACAAAATTCAATGCAAATTATAATGTAAATACTAAAGCACTTCAGAATTTACAACTTATTTAAAATGAAATTATGAAGGTTTAATAAAGGATTCAAATTGGATACAGAATAAAAAGTGAAATGGTTTCCAATCCGTCAATTGGACAATTAAATCACGCAATAGTATGATGCTCAGAATAAAATGCAGGAAATTAACACACAGAAACAGGTTTAGTTCAGCTCTAAAGAATAAATCAAAGTTGTAAATGAGAGGTCTGATCAACATAGTATGGCGTCCTAAAGTTCAAGGAAAGGGAGTCGGCAACTGTCAAGAAGAGGCTTCTTTTATAATATAAAACACAATAAATCCCAGGCATGAATATATCATTGTGTAAGGGTCTCAAGATTTGGTCCATTCAAGTTAAAGAAAGAAAGATACTATTTTTTAAAATCACATAACACAATAGAAACATAACATTTTTTAAATCACATAATACAGCACTATACCACAGATTATCATAATGCAGTTGCCTGGTTCCCTCCAGACACATGAACTGTTAGTACAAATGTTAGAACTTTTTTATACATCAAGGGGCAGATTTATGTTAACTGGCGCATCCCCAGGGATGCGCCAGTTAACTAGCGCCACAGTGCGCCACTGCTCCGCCACCCACGGTGCGCCGCATTTATGATGCGGCGCACCATGGTGCAAGGCAGTGAGGATGCGTGACGCATCTCTCGACGCACGAGTGGCGCATTGCAGGAGTCATGTCGCAAGTGCGACATGACTCCTGCAATGCACAGGGGCCACCTATTCAATGTATGGTGCGTCACCCTTACGCCTGCTTCAAGCAGGCGTAAGGAATTGACGTAGAAAGTGACTGAGTGAAATCTCATAGATTTCACTCAGCCACTTTTAGGAGGCGTTCCTGCGCAGGAACGCCCCCCCCTGTGCAGGAACGCCTCCTTATGGCGCAGGGGTTTCCAACGTGACGCATCTCCTAGATGCGTCCTGTTGTAAATAGGGCGCATTGTTTGCGCCGCCGTTGCGTCACATTACGTGACGCAATTGCGGCGCAAGGAGGCGCAAGAGCCTCATAAATCTGCCCCCAAGTTCTCATTAGAACCCACCAGGGTCCCAATTCGAGAGGCCTTGGAACATGCACTATCTTTAGAGCATTGTACTATAGAACTCTAAAGAAAGAAACATCATTCTGCACCTGTGAAAGTGACATTGCATCTCAAAAGCAGTGTTTGCAAAGTTGCTCATATACGAAACGTCTGTGTAGAGTGGGACACAAACCAAAAGATGCCCCAATACTAAAAAGATGGCTGCATGGGGCAATAACCATTTTGAAATCTTTCCTCATGCAAGCCAATGTAAAGGTAGATGCAATGAGCTTCACATGTGCTATGTATTGCTGTATTGATACTAATATACATAAGAACCTTTCCCAACGCCATGTTGGATTTCTTTACAGACACCTCCACCACAGTGCCCAAAGAGCTGAAGTGCTACAGCTGCATGGGGAAGGCAGTGCAAGATAAGTGTCTCCCTTCGGACGCCCTTGAGGTCTCCTGCTTCAGTGGCCACACATCATGCTTCGATGGCAACACCACTGTGACTGTGGGTGAGTCAGTGCTGTGTACTGTCCATGCATGCCATTACATCACAATTATCCAACTCAAACAAGTCATTCTATCAGGAACAAATGAAAATATTACTCAGTAAGCAGTGGTGGCTCCTCTGCTAAGGTGGAGGATTATCTCCCACTGCTGCTGTGCAGCAGTAAAATAAAATAAAAATAAAATGATAATAGCACGACATTATTAGCATATTATTCTTTCCTGCTACGGCAGCATGAGGGCGGAGCTGCTCTGCTGACGGAGCAGGGGAGGAGTGGTGGGCACACTAAAGTGCGCATGATGCTTTAACTGGCACTCTCGGGCCGGACAAACAGTCATGCACACTTTAGCATGTTCTTCATGCAGGCTGCATTAAGATTATTATTATGCATTGTGATTGGTTTAAGGGAGCCAATCACAACGCTCCATTGCAGCATTGTGATTGGCTCTGGGGAGCCTGGCTGCTTCCTTTTTGTCACAGGAGAGACGATGTGGGACAGAGCGGTGAGGAGGTAAGAGAATTTTTCTTTTTTTTTTAATTATACCTCCTTATTGGCTGCCCCTCCCTGGCCCACCACCCCAGATTCAGGCTCAGATTCAGGCTGACCGCCACTGTCAGTAAGTTCTCTTTGGGTAAAGCCATTTCCTGGACTTCTAGGAAGCCAGCACCTTCTTTTAATTGAGGTATAAGGGCGATGGTGAAGAGTTCTTCTGACCGTTTTGTGTGGTTGGCATGGAGCGTGAATGAATATATTGTTGCTACGGAATGATCGTTTTTGAATTAAATATGCGCTGTTGTGATTTTGCCTTTAGGTAACTCCACAGTGTCCATACCCATCAAAAGCTGCTCCAAACGGTCCATCTGTGCCAAGGAGACCTTGAAACTGGGTGGGGCGACGTTCACTATTAAAGGTGCGTGCTGCTCCGGGGCTCTGTGCAACACGGACCTGTCCAACATAACTCAACAAGAATCCTTCCCTGTGCTGGAGATGTACCCTGGAGTTATCGAAGAAGCTACACCAGGACAACATTCAACCGGCCACAGTGCCACACAGGTCATGGCAAAGACCACCTCTAGCACCAACATGACCCTTAGCATGACCAGTGGGAACGCAGGAACAGTAACTTCCAACTCCCTTTACCATAAACCCACCTATGGAACAACACGCGCCGCAGACATAAGGGAGAAGAACTCCGCCTCCAAGGTCTTCAGCCCAGTCTGGGGACTCCTGTTTCTCGCCTCTTTCCATTTATAACTAAAAACCCATTTTTACTGTCCACAACTTCCTCTGGCTGTATTGAGTTACCCTCGTTTGTAGTTTCTGGTAGGCTTTGTTGAAGGACAGCAGCTTCCATGCTAGTTGAGTCAGAGTGTGAATTCTGCTGATTCATAACTTGTTGTGAACAATGTGAGGCCTTTACCATCTGTCGGTGGGCATCCAGGGGTAACAAGGCAGTATCAGTAATGGCTGTTGTTGTGTACCACTGGATCCCCTCAGTGCATGAGACTCTCAAAAGGGAGTCAGTACAATGGCTACCTCCAGGAGGAAGTAGAGGTCTGAAACAAGATACTATAAAACAAGCACATTCATAATGAGCTCATGTTGCATTCATGCTTTGGGTTGGTGGGGGGCACTAATGGGAAACTTGGGCAATCACTGGACCTACTAGATCAACAATTATGCCTAGATGTTTCTGTCAGGGCCCTACCACACATTCATGCCCCTACAAGAGGGAGAACTTAAAGAGTTTCTTGACCAGGAGAACCCTCTTCAGCTAAACAGCGTGAAGGTAAACATCGTTTACAACGCCGTGTTTACACCGCATGACCTTTACCACGCTGCCATTACAACGCAAGTCATTACTAAGACTTGCGCTGGATGGCGCTGTTGGTTAAGGAATATTGTAATTTTCTATGCCAACACCTGCCCTGCTGTTACGTGGGTTGGAGTTGTCAATAGAAAATTATAATAATCTTCAATCCGCGCCCTCCAACGCAAGTCGTTGTAACGACTTGCGTTGTAAAAACTGCGTTGTCAAGTACCACGATCATTTTGATGGCATTGTGCTGACATACATCCCAGCGTGAATGATGGCTCATCACATCCATGGTCACACCATGTCTCTATAGACCCATGACCCTCAGGCGGTGCACATGTTCTGGAGCTGCCTAGCTGGGATGAAAGTGCTCATGATTCCTGAGTAGCTCATGGACCCAACATGACCCCCCACAGGCGTTAGTCATTTAGCCTTGTTTGTGCTTCGGGTGAAGGGATGAGACACGTCACTGGGGCTAATATACTTTTACTTCCCTTCCAAGTAGTTCGTTGTTTCAAGGCTTCTCCAGAACCAAAGATTGCTGTCAGCTTTGACAGGTTAACAAAGTTTATGTTCCTGGCAAATGCCCCTCTGTGATGATGCAACAGTGATTAGATGAAGGAAAAGGTATTGACTCAAAGATTACATTTTTAAGGAACCATGGGGAGACTGACTAGAGGCCAGGGACGACCACAGTCTAAATTTCAATATTTGTATGTAAATCTCAGCCCTTTACAGCTGAAAGCATCTTTGTGGTTTTTGACTTCTTGGCAGGGAAAGCTGGAGGCACCAAACACTCTTGTCAGACTCTCACCTGTTTCTATTGCTAGATGATTCCCAGTACAATATTGTCAGCAGATTCAGTATCAGAAATGTAAACAAGCAAAATCTTCAGAAGTTAGGTCATGTACTATACTCTAGCTATTTGCACAATAAGTTAAATTTGAGAATTTTAAACATACTGAGGATCTCATTATGAGTGGTGGAATTCCGCTTAGAGAATTAACGCTGGGGGAGGGAATACCACCAGGGGCCAATGCATGCTGCTAGGTACTTGGGTCAGAGATTAATAGATCTGCAAATAGTGGACATTGTAATCCTGGACCCACACCCAGTCCAGTCCCTGGAGAGGCAAGCGGGGGGCTGATGACAGGATTTCAGTGTTCAACCTCCACCATCCTCTGCAGCACCACAGGATGAGTATACAATGTTGTCGGAACGAGTAAGGAGAGTAATCAAAAGATCCTGGAGTAAAAGCCAATTTATTGCTGTTGTGTATCATAGCCTTGTGAGAACATTTTGTAGCCAACACGTGTTTTGCTGATCTGCCGATTGACTGCAAGGGACGAGAATTTACATTGTCTAACTGAATACAAATAACTACTGGGAAAGGACAGTTTTTCCCTCCATTTTCCAGCCTACTTATACCAAACGCCCTTAGGAAGCCCCAGGCCAGACGGCCGATGTGAGGGAACGAAACACGTGTTGGCTACAAAATGTCTCACCAGGCTATTAAACACAACAATAAATTGGATTTTACTGCAGGAGCTTTTGATTACTATCCTTACTCATTCCGACATCTTCACTATAACTCTAACCAAAATGGGGAAGAGGTTTCCCATTATCACGAACTAGTAAAACTCACCAGATTAGCTCTATTATTATTGGTTTGCTGAGGCCTCGGACCCTTTACCCCCCAAAACGTTGAGTATAGAATGTTCCCCATGGACTGATGCTACCATGCTCTGGCCTGCAGACTGCCCAATCCTCAATAGCCACCATCTCTCTGCTGTCATTTTTCCTCCTGCTCTGAGCAGGGTGGAGATGTCATCAGATATATCCATGGAATTGGGGAAAACACTGGAAAAAGACCTGAATTCCCAGTTTGTGGTCAGTCCCTGTTCAGGGCACATAAAACTCTTAATGAAGACTTTAGAAAGTTGTGTTTAATTCTGCTGTTACTACTACTAATATAAAACTAAACCTTTGGGGTAATGTAGTGTTTGCCGGTGCTGGAGAGCTACACAAATCAACCCTTTTGCTGGCCCATTTACAGGTGTAGGAGTTGAAGACTGACTGCTGGTGGAGAATCCGCTGACTCTGCAAGCAGCCAGTCTTTGGCACTGGGCCATCTGCTGCACCACCGCTGTCTTTGATGTGCCAGAAGACCCACCCTATCCACCGGTTCTAAGGATGTTGATCCTGTAGTCATGATCTTCTTGCACTAAGTAGAATGTATTGATTTATTGACTTGTCAGATACCGGTAACATTAGCTTTAACATTGCTGCCACCCCCTTTTTTCACCAAATCGAGGTTAACTGTGTGGTTTGGAAGACTCCAAAATTTGTACTTGAAGTGTGTTTTCTAGAAAAAATTGAAATTTAGGTTCAGTGACATTTGACCCCTTTGAGGAAGCTGACTTTATTCCTGTAGACTTGCACATCTTGCAACCTTTTTAGCTTTAGATATTTATACCAATAAACAATATAGGAAAGGATTCTGGACTATAAACTTGCCATATATTCAACACTTTGCCTATGAGTGTTGAAGACCTTAGCGGTTTTCAGGAAGATGATGCTGTGGAGATGTTTCAGCAAAAAGTTGACTTTGAGGTTCGTACGCATGTGAAGTCATCAGAAAGTAGAGTTCTGTACAACATCCTTGTCTAGTACTCAACAAGATAAGGATGGGGACTGTGTGCCTTTTAAACCTCCGTGAATAAGACTTGTTTGATAATATGATAATTCGTGTTCAAGCGGGTAACTATGGAAAAATTTGTCGCAGAAGGCTTCTATGTTTATAAACCTCAGAACAAATTTCAATCATGATCCTCTGGAATCTGCTGAAATTTGAGCTCAGGTACATGGGTGTTGGTGACTCCTCAGTGGATACTTGTTAGACCTGGCACCTTGGCGTGAGTTTCCCTTCCACTTTTTGCTGTTGTGCCTCCAATGTTTTGATGGTGTCTGCTACTCAGGGCGCTGCGCCACGGCCAACCCGTGCCGCAGTGCAAGTGCTCCCTACTGTAAAGTGTACATGTGATTGATGTCCATGATTGGTTCATTGGATTTGCTGTTAGTCCCTAGTAAAGTGCACCAGGAGTGCCAGGGCTTGTGAAGGCCAATACTGCTAGTGGGCCTGCAGCGCTGGTTGCGCCACCCACAGAAGCAGCCTTAAAATGTGTCTAGGGTCTGCCATTGCAGAACCTGCGTGCAGTCTGGTACTGTCACCCTGGCTGGGCAAGTGCACACACTTGCCAGCCCCTAAACCTTCCCTTAACCTTCATATTAGTCACCCCTATGGTAGGCCAGAGGGCAGGGTGCATTGTAAGTGTAAGGTAGAACATGCCCTGATGTGTGTGGCATGTTCTAATAGTGAATTACTGCCAAAGTCGTTTTTCACTATTGTAAGGCTACCTGTTCCCTTCTAGGCCAGATGGGCTGCTGGAATTATTACACTCTATAATCCCAGCAGGCTCAGGGAACATGGTAGAAATTCGTGTTTAGTATGCCTGAACTCAGAATAATAAAATACTTCTTTTAGTAAAGTTTATTTTAATATCCTGTGTTTGCAAATGCTACTTTTAGAAAGTTAGCATTTGCTTGCCTAACCATTTCAGCCCGCCTCTGCTTGGATGTGGATCTGACTGTCTGGTGTGTGTGAGTGACAGGGCTGGGAGTTGACAGGTAGTGATTAGCAGGAGGACCCCTTAATGGGTGGTGGGAGTTTCCCCTGAATGATGCATCAGGCTGTGCCCCTGCCACCACAATGCTGGCTCCGCCCTCCTGGGGAGCGACTGATGACTCAGCCTGCACCTGGCCCAGGAAGGACCGAAGCTTGTAAACAAAGTGCTCAGGCCACTCCTGCCCTCTCAATGCCGGCTCCGCCCCCCTGGGGAGCGGCTGATGTGCCTGCCCTCACACTGAATGCAGAAGTCATAAGTACCCACAACAAGTACTCAGAGACTGGAGCAGTTATGCAGAGGCCCCCCTGGCTTGCTAGAACAAAAGAAACTGGGTATAAAAGTAGGAGCCCTGCTCCTTGTAAATTAGATCCTGTTTGTGCTACAAGAGAAACTCTGCCCGAAGAGAAGGACCTGGAAGGACTACAAGGAGGAGTGCTGACTCTGGCCTGTGTCTGGTGCCTTGCTGCCAAAGGAGAGGAGAAGAGAAAAGACTACAAGAGACTTTTGCTTTATTTTGAACTTTGTGCCAAACTCTGCTAAAAGATCTCCAAGGGCTTGCTGCTGAACTTGCCCCCTGACCAGCGCTCCAGGAACAGTGAGCGCTAACCCCTGACCAACGCATCTGCTGTGTGTGCTGCTTATCGCTGCAGCGCTGTCTGAGGAAGACGAGAGCATCAAGCCCCCCTGCACACCGTGACCGTGGGTGAGCAGATCGCCATAACAACGTGAAGCCCAGCCCGCCGCTGGCCTGAGCACCGTGACGGCATCTGCACCTGACCCCACGAGAGCAAAGTAACGGAGGACCCGTCCGGTCCAAGCACCGGAGTCTACTGGGCCCAAGCGCCGTAGATTCCCCCGCAAAGACGGACTGCCGCCCTTGTCATCTCCCTCGCTATCAGCGTCTGGCCTGTTGCCCCGCCGAAGGGACATCACCGCGACCGGCACTTTGGCTGGGTACGTCCCGCACTTGGGGACCGTACTGCCACTGCGCCACACCCAGCCGCCGCCGTCAGGAAGACAGAGAAGACGGAGTAAAAGGACCTGAGCCCCCATCGAGCACCGCCGCCCTGGGTGACCCGTGACCTGCTGCCTCGAGCCGCAGCTCGCATCGCCCGTCAAGGAAGCAACGCGACGTGGGACAGCTCCCCCTTCAGCCGCCCTCTCCGAGGATCACCACAAGAAGTGAAAGGTACTGTCTTTGCCCCTCCGCGGCGCGAGCGTCCTGCAATCTGAGCTCGCACCGCGCGGTCTGATCCCAGGCACCCCGGGAGCCTCGCAGCTGCTGTTTGCTTGGCAGCGCGAGCCGCCCCAGAGTCAGAGGCGCGCTCTGCTCTTGGCCCCCGAGGCTCCGCCTGACGCTTTCCGAGGCCCGCGGCCCCCTCTCCCCGAGTCGAGCCCCGAAGGGTGACTCATTTCGAGAGCGGAGACAGCGGGAAGCGCCTTGAAGCGCTCTAAGACACTGGAACCTTTCTAACGCTGGGCAGAAGGCCCAAAAGACCGCATTTATTCAAGAACTGTGCCTTTTTCATAAAGAGTAACTGGAACCTGCATTTGAAGTAACCAAGACTGTATTTACAAGCCTGCTTGAGATTTATATAAAGAACATATATTTTTACAAATACAGTTTGGTGTCATTGTGTGGTGGGTTGGTGGTGTTGGTGTAATATTGCAAATGTTTAACCCTACATGCCCCAGAGATTAGCCTAAGACTGCTTAAGCCACACTACCTAGAGGGTAAGCAGAGGTTGTCTTGAAGGTAACCCTCAGCCCTGACGAGGAAGAGAGAGGCCCTGCTTGTCGCCAGTGTTGCACTGCGCCAACCAGAGACTCCCCCTTCCTACATTGGTGGCAGCGGTGGGATTCGCGAATTTACATTTGCAGTGTTTTACCTTAGCTACTGACCATTGCATAGTGATTACAGTCCAGTAACTTAGCCACAGACTTGTTGATTTTTTAATTTTGCTAAAGAAGAAGATCCCTAGTGTTGCAAACATGCCTGGCACAAACAGCATTGATGGAGGAGAGTCCATAGCCTCTAGTGCGCAAGGGCTAGAATGGGACGCATCAAAGCTGGATGACTACACCAAGAAGCAGTTGAGTTATTTTTGCAGGAAACTCAAGGTTCCACACGCAGGATGCAGAAACAAACCTGAGTTCTACAAGGCCATGAGAGCCTGGATTGAATCTAGGAAGGCACCTGAGGATCAGAATGCACCTGTGGATCCTGTGGGTCTGGAAAAACCAGACAGCGTTCTTAGCTTTGGCAGAGGCCTGTCGCCAGAGGAGCTGGCAGACAGACAGGCAACCAGGGATCATGAGATCAAGATGGCAGAATTGAATCTGAAGGGCCAAATGGAGCTTGAAAGCAAAAAAATGGCTCTGGAAGAAAGAAAACTCCAGTTTGAGTATGATATGAAAATGAGGGAGATGAGTCTAAAAGAGAAAGCCTTGGATCATCCTCCCTCTGGTGGCAGCACAACGCCGGTGCAGGTAGAGTCAAGAGTGCACATCCCCAAAGATGTAGTTAAAGAGTTCTTTAAGGGGGATGACATAGGACAGTGGTTTAGGGCATATGAGGTAGCCATGCTTTCCCACCGGGTCCCTGAGAAGGATTGGGGAGCGGGGTTATGGGGAAGGTTCCTTAGCGAAGGAAGGGACACCCTGCTAGATTTGCCCACTGAAGACCAGAGATCCTATCCCCATATGAAAGAAGCTTTAATGACCAGGTATGGGCTTACCCCTGAAATGTATAGGCAGAAGTTTAGGGGGTGTAATAAGCGGCCTGGGAATACGTATGTGGAGTTTGTGACTTTTTTTTGCAGAGCACTGGATGGTTGGGTGAAGGGTAACAAAGTGAATGATTTTCAAGGTCTCTTTGATTTAATTGCATGGGAGCACTTGTCTGATCAATGTTTTCCTGAGTTACGCCAGCACCTGATTGATAGCAAGTTGTCCAACCCGAGGAAACTTGCTGAGGAGGCGGACCGCTGGCTCAGCACCAGGGTCCACAAGGGTCCAGTGGGAGACTCCGCCAAGGGTGGGCAGGGTCCCCAGCAGAAGAGTGGGGGGGACAAGGGAAAACAGAAAGGGTTCCAAAAAGGCCCCCAAAGTAATCCCCAAGGGGACCCGCAGAAAGGTTCTCAGCCTCCCCCACCCCCAAAGCAGAATGGGGCCCCGACAGGTAGACCTGTTCCAAAGGGGCCCTTCAATTGTTACAAATGTGGTGACCCGGGGCACATAGCCAGTGACCCCAAGTGTCGCCTGTTTGGAAAACCAGCACCCACTGGTGCTCCGCCCCGACAAGTGACCAGTGTTCACTTAGGAGAAGAAGTGATGGTCCCGGGGGGTGGAGATCCTGTTCAGATGACCCTAGTCTCACTAGGAGACAGTGAGATGGTCCCTACAAGCTACCTGCCCTCTAACACTAAAAAATATGGGCAGGTGGTTACCATCAATGGTAAGAAAGCTGAGGCTCTTAGAGACACAGGAGCCAGTGTGACTGCAGTGAGGCATCACCTGGTGTCTCAAGAGCAGGTTGTACCCCATGCCTACTGTAGGGTTGTCAACGCTGACAATTCAGAGAGTCAGTGTCCGATGGCTCAAGTTCCCTTCGAGTGGGGGGGGGTCTCTGGTACTCTGCAGGTCTGTGTGAGGAAAGCCATGCCTGTTGACTGTTTGCTAGGGAATGACTTGAAGGACTCCCCTTGGGAAAAGGTGGAGAAAACGACTCACCTGAAGATGGTGGGTCTACCTGACTGGGCGTGCGTGACCACCCGGTCAAGGGCAGCCAGTAGGGGTGATCAAGAGGTCCTGGGGCCTGACGGAGAGGCCCAGGAACCGGCCTTAGGGAGAAGGCGCAGGGCGCGCGGGAAACCGGCCCCTGAAGTTCCCACGGTCCAGGAGGAAGCAGACCTTGAGGGGGATGCCCTGGAGCCTACTGGGGAACAGATTGCCGAACTGGGGGACCTGCCTGAGCTGACCCATTGGCAGCAAGAAGGAGGCCCCTCCAGGGAGGAATTCTGCAGGGAGCAGAAAGAATGCCCTTCTCTCGTGGGTATGCGGCAGCAGGCTGCAGACCAGGCCAATGGTGTTCAGGCCAAAACACATTATGTGTACTGGGAGAATGACCTCCTGTACTCAGAGCCTAAGGCTGCTGAACCTGGGTCAGCCCGTGTGCTGGTGGTACCCCAGAAGTTCAGAGCCTTCCTACTGGGACTGGCTCATGATGTGCCTTTAGCAGGACATTTGGGGATGGACAAGACCTATGACAGGCTTGTCACCCACTTCTACTGGCCCCAAATGCACAAGAGCTCAGATGCTCATTGTAGGACCTGTCCAACTTGCCAGGCAAGTGGGAAGAGCGGAGGGAAGAACAAGGCTCCCCTCCAACCCTTCCCTGTGGTCAGTACGCCATTCCAACGAGTGGGTATTGATATTGTTGGGCCTCTGGACCCCAAGACAGCCATGGGCAACCGGTTCATCCTGGTCTTGGTGGATCATGCCACCCGGTACCCTGAAGCCATCCCTCTGAGGACAGTGACGGCCCCCGTGGTGGGGCGTGCACTAATGGGAATTTTCTCCAGAGTGGGGTTCCCTCTAGAGGTGGTGAGCGACAGGGGGACCAACTTTATATCCAAGTATATGAAGTCCCTTTGGCAAGAGTGTGGTGTAACCTACAAGTTCACCACACCTTACCATCCCCAAGGAAATGGGTTGGTTGAAAGATTCAACCGAACCCTGAAGGGCATGATCATGGGCCTGGAAGGTCCAATGAGGCGTAAGTGGGACGTCCTCTTACCATGCCTGCTCTTTGCATACCGCGAGGTGCCACAGAAGTCTCTAGGGTTCAGCCCCTTTGAGCTGCTGTATGGCCACCCCGTGAGAGGACCACTGAGTTTGGTAAAGGAAGGCTGGGAGCAATCTCCCAGGAAACCTCCCCAGAATGTATATAGCTACATGCTGGCCTTCAGAAACCAAACCAGGCGCTTCAGACAACTTGCTGAGGCAAATCTGGAAGCAAGCCAGGAGGAGATGAAGCGGTGGTACGACCAGAATGCCACTCTGGTAGAGCTTCAGCCTGGACAGGAGGTGTATGTCTTGGCCCCAGTGGAACCCTGTGCACTTCAGGATAAGTGGACAGGCCCATTTGAGGTTGTGGAGCGCAAGAGCTCAGTGACATACTTGGTGGACATGAAGACGCCCAGGAATCCTTTAAGGGTCTTACATGTCAACCGCCTCAAGCCCCACTTGAAAAGGTCCGAAGTGGGCATGCTGTTGGCCACTGATGATGGAATGGAAGAGGAGTCTGAGCCTCTTCCTGACCTCTTAGTGGCCTGTGAGAAAGATGGGTCAGTGGATGGAGTTAACCTCTCACCCACCCTGACCCCTGAGCAACAGGAAGACTGCCGCCAGTTGCTGGGGCAGTTTCCAGACCTGTTCTCCCTGGTTCCTAGTGTCACAGATTGGTGCGTCCATGATGTGGACACAGGAGACAGCTTACCTGTGAAGCATAAGGCTTACAGGGTAACTGACAGGGTCCGGGCCTGCATCAAGGAGGAGGTCTCCAAGATGCTTGCTCTTAGGGTGGTTGAGTCTTCCAGCAGTCCTTGGTCCAGCCCCGTGGTCTTGGTCCCAAAGGCTGCTGCGCCGGGAGCCACACCTGAACTCCGGTTCTGTGTGGACTACAGAGGACTCAATTCAGTCACCAAGACTGACGCGCACCCTATCCCCAGAGCTGATGAGCTCATTGATCGGCTAGGGGCTGCCCGGTTCCTCAGCACGTTTGATTTAACGTCTGGGTACTGGCAGATCGCCTTGACCGATGGGGCAAAGGAGAGGTCAGCATTCTCCACACCAGATGGGCATTTCCAGTTCCGGGTTATGCCATTTGGGATGAAGAATGCCCCTGCCACCTTTCAGAGGTTGGTCAACCAGGTGTTGGTCGGGCTGGATGAGTTCAGTGCCGCCTACCTGGATGACATCGCAGTGTTCAGTGGCACCTGGCCAGAACACCTGCGGCACCTCTGGGAAGTGTTGATGGCGCTGCGCAAGGCAGGCCTCACAATCAAGGCAAGCAAGTGCCAGATTGGGCAGGGTTCAGTGGTGTACTTGGGACACCAAGTGGGGAGTGGCAAGGTGGCACCCTTGCAACCCAAAATTGAGACCATCCTGGCTTGGGAACCCCCCAAGACCCAGACTGCAGTGAGAGCCTTCCTGGGGCTCACTGGGTATTACAGGAGGTTTGTCAAGGGCTATGGCACTATTGTGACCCCCTTGACAGAACTGACTTCTAAGAAGCAGCCCAGGAATGTGATTTGGACTGACACCTGTCAGAAGGCTTTTGACACCCTGAAGACTGCCATGTGCACGGCGCCCGTGCTCCTGGCTCCTGATTTCTCCAAGGAATTCATAGTGCAAACAGACGCTTCAGAGCATGGTGTAGGGGCTGTTCTCTCACAGATGACTGAGGAGGGCTGGGACCAACCCGTAGCCTTCATCAGTAGGAGGTTACTTCCACGGGAAAGTAGGTGGAGTGCAATAGAGCGAGAAGCATTTGCTGTGGTCTGGGCGCTGAAGAAGCTAAGACCCTACTTGTTTGGGTCTCACTTCCGGGTTCAGACGGACCACAGGCCCCTCAGATGGTTGATGCAAATGAGGGGTGAGAACCCAAAACTGTTGAGGTGGTCCATCTCCCTACAGGGTATGGACTTCACGGTGGAACACCGCCCTGGCACAGATCACGCCAACGCTGATGGTCTGTCCAGATTTTTCCGCCTTAGTGATGAGGAACTCCCTGGGGAAGGGTAGTTCTCCCCACATTTCAGCTGGAGGGGACACGTGTTAGACCTGGCACCTTGGCGTGAGTTTCCCTTCCACTTTTTGCTGTTGTGCCTCCAATGTTTTGATGGTGTCTGCTACTCAGGGCGCTGCGCCACGGCCAACCCGTGCCGCAGTGCAAGTGCTCCCTACTGTAAAGTGTACATGTGATTGATGTCCATGATTGGTTCATTGGATTTGCTGTTAGTCCCTAGTAAAGTGCACCAGGAGTGCCAGGGCTTGTGAAGGCCAATACTGCTAGTGGGCCTGCAGCGCTGGTTGCGCCACCCACAGAAGCAGCCTTAAAATGTGTCTAGGGTCTGCCATTGCAGAACCTGCGTGCAGTCTGGTACTGTCACCCTGGCTGGGCAAGTGCACACACTTGCCAGCCCCTAAACCTTCCCTTAACCTTCATATTAGTCACCCCTATGGTAGGCCAGAGGGCAGGGTGCATTGTAAGTGTAAGGTAGAACATGCCCTGATGTGTGTGGCATGTTCTAATAGTGAATTACTGCCAAAGTCGTTTTTCACTATTGTAAGGCTACCTGTTCCCTTCTAGGCCAGATGGGCTGCTGGAATTATTACACTCTATAATCCCAGCAGGCTCAGGGAACATGGTAGAAATTCGTGTTTAGTATGCCTGAACTCAGAATAATAAAATACTTCTTTTAGTAAAGTTTATTTTAATATCCTGTGTTTGCAAATGCTACTTTTAGAAAGTTAGCATTTGCTTGCCTAACCATTTCAGCCCGCCTCTGCTTGGATGTGGATCTGACTGTCTGGTGTGTGTGAGTGACAGGGCTGGGAGTTGACAGGTAGTGATTAGCAGGAGGACCCCTTAATGGGTGGTGGGAGTTTCCCCTGAATGATGCATCAGGCTGTGCCCCTGCCACCACAATGCTGGCTCCGCCCTCCTGGGGAGCGACTGATGACTCAGCCTGCACCTGGCCCAGGAAGGACCGAAGCTTGTAAACAAAGTGCTCAGGCCACTCCTGCCCTCTCAATGCCGGCTCCGCCCCCCTGGGGAGCGGCTGATGTGCCTGCCCTCACACTGAATGCAGAAGTCATAAGTACCCACAACAAGTACTCAGAGACTGGAGCAGTTATGCAGAGGCCCCCCTGGCTTGCTAGAACAAAAGAAACTGGGTATAAAAGTAGGAGCCCTGCTCCTTGTAAATTAGATCCTGTTTGTGCTACAAGAGAAACTCTGCCCGAAGAGAAGGACCTGGAAGGACTACAAGGAGGAGTGCTGACTCTGGCCTGTGTCTGGTGCCTTGCTGCCAAAGGAGAGGAGAAGAGAAAAGACTACAAGAGACTTTTGCTTTATTTTGAACTTTGTGCCAAACTCTGCTAAAAGATCTCCAAGGGCTTGCTGCTGAACTTGCCCCCTGACCAGCGCTCCAGGAACAGTGAGCGCTAACCCCTGACCAACGCATCTGCTGTGTGTGCTGCTTATCGCTGCAGCGCTGTCTGAGGAAGACGAGAGCATCAAGCCCCCCTGCACACCGTGACCGTGGGTGAGCAGATCGCCATAACAACGTGAAGCCCAGCCCGCCGCTGGCCTGAGCACCGTGACGGCATCTGCACCTGACCCCACGAGAGCAAAGTAACGGAGGACCCGTCCGGTCCAAGCACCGGAGTCTACTGGGCCCAAGCGCCGTAGATTCCCCCGCAAAGACGGACTGCCGCCCTTGTCATCTCCCTCGCTATCAGCGTCTGGCCTGTTGCCCCGCCGAAGGGACATCACCGCGACCGGCACTTTGGCTGGGTACGTCCCGCACTTGGGGACCGTACTGCCACTGCGCCACACCCAGCCGCCGCCGTCAGGAAGACAGAGAAGACGGAGTAAAAGGACCTGAGCCCCCATCGAGCACCGCCGCCCTGGGTGACCCGTGACCTGCTGCCTCGAGCCGCAGCTCGCATCGCCCGTCAAGGAAGCAACGCGACGTGGGACAGCTCCCCCTTCAGCCGCCCTCTCCGAGGATCACCACAAGAAGTGAAAGGTACTGTCTTTGCCCCTCCGCGGCGCGAGCGTCCTGCAATCTGAGCTCGCACCGCGCGGTCTGATCCCAGGCACCCCGGGAGCCTCGCAGCTGCTGTTTGCTTGGCAGCGCGAGCCGCCCCAGAGTCAGAGGCGCGCTCTGCTCTTGGCCCCCGAGGCCCCGCCTGACGCTTTCCGAGGCCCGCGGCCCCCTCTCCCCGAGTCGAGCCCCGAAGGGTGACTCATTTCGAGAGCGGAGACAGCGGGAAGCGCCTTGAAGCGCTCTAAGACACTGGAACCTTTCTAACGCTGGGCAGAAGGCCCAAAAGACCGCATTTATTCAAGAACTGTGCCTTTTTCATAAAGAGTAACTGGAACCTGCATTTGAAGTAACCAAGACTGTATTTACAAGCCTGCTTGAGATTTATATAAAGAACATATATTTTTACAAATACAGTTTGGTGTCATTGTGTGGTGGGTTGGTGGTGTTGGTGTAATATTGCAAATGTTTAACCCTACATGCCCCAGAGATTAGCCTAAGACTGCTTAAGCCACACTACCTAGAGGGTAAGCAGAGGTTGTCTTGAAGGTAACCCTCAGCCCTGACGAGGAAGAGAGAGGCCCTGCTTGTCGCCAGTGTTGCACTGCGCCAACCAGAGACTCCCCCTTCCTACAATACTTCATCCAGTTTAATATCTGAAGACATGGTAGTAACTCTAATGGGGTCAAGTTGTTAAACTTACACATCCACTGAGGTAAATTCTGTTGAAAGGAGGCTGTGGGAAAGCAAGATGAAATCCTAAAAAGGAACCCCAAGGTGAGGAGACATAAGTTTATTGCCAGACACCCCGGCCACAGCTGAGAGAACACAGATCAGAATGACGGTCAACGGCTGATTGAACAAGGGGACGGAACATACCATTCTACATGAGGGGGGCAGAAGGAGCAGGGGAGGAAACACTTGGAAGATACCACACATCTCCCTTTCTTCATAATACATGGAAGGAGGGAAGGGAGTGGTGTCACAAGAAAAGGAAAAGAAAAGGGTGCACTCTTATCATCAGGTGGTGATCATGCAGACTTTCAGAACAGTAAAAGACATTACTGGATTTATATTGCATTTACCTTTCATGAGTACAATTAGTACAAAATTAAAACCAGTGACTATGGATAAGAAAGAAGACAGCTCATTGACATTTCCTTTAACCCACAGTCTCCCATGTAACAGTGACCTGATGCAGGCCTAAATGTAAAAGGGTTTTTTATGCCCTGACATAATGTTTCAAGAACTCAGGTGGTCTAATGGGTCATGTCCGCACTCTATGCGGGGTTTCACCTGTGGGATGTTTGTTTGTGCCTCTACTCATCATGTGGGTCACATAATCTAGCATACTGTTATTGTTATTAATTTCTGCAACTACAGACTGACTTGAACTATCCTTGACAGCTGAGTAATTGAGCTTCGCTATCATGCCTAGAATCATATCCTGCCATCTTCCATTTTAATGGTGGTGCCACACAATTTTGTTAATCTCATGGCTTTTGAGAATTTAGAGCCTTCAACACCTCCGCAGGGACATTTTATTTTACCCAATCTCCCACATGAACATTAGACTCTCTGGTTTGGTAGTCTTGGTCACATCTTTCCTTTCTTACTTCCTGGAGTGCCTTCTCATGTTGGGCCATATGTATCAAGCAAAATTGCATTCGCAAACGCCGAAATTCTGCGAATTTCGGCGTTTGCGAATGCAATTTTGCCAAATGGTATGTATTAGGGCAAAATAAGGAATCGCAAAATTTGCGATTCCTTATTTTGCAATTGCATTTAAGGAATCGCAAATTTTGCAATTCCTTAAATGCAAGTAAGAAGCCCCAAAAAAATGCAATTTGGCCTTAAGGAATCGCAAATTACCACCAACTTCAAGTTGGTGGTAATTTGCGATTTCTATGAAAAATGCACTTTTTTGTATTTTTCAAAGTGCAATGTGAAGCACATACATGCCCTTAGGGCATGTATGTGCGCCACATGTGCACCCATGCTTATTTCAGGGGTGCATCAGGGTGTCCTTTTGACACCCCTGCACCCTTGAAATTATTCTCAATTTGCGATTCTCAAATTGCGAATCGTAAATTGAGAATAACTTCCCATTCATTCCTATGGGCCTCCTGGCCCCTAGAAATGAATGGGAAAGTATTCCTTAATTGTGATTCGCAATTTGCTAATCGCAATTAAGGAATATTAAGACATTTCTAAAAAAAATCGCTATTTGAGAATCGCAAATCAGGATGTTGATACATTTGGCCTCTAGTCTCCAGGTCTGCTTAGTATGGAGGTTTACCCAATATTTATGCCACTACATCCAAGCCGGAACCAATTGTGAGTGTGTCTGCCTGCCTTTTAACAGTTCGAATGAGGTTGTAGGGTGGTTTATTGTGGTCTAAGGTGGAATGCATTGAGTCTGTTGAATATTTTTATTTCTAACATACATTTTTCACTTTTGCTAATTGTATTATGGTTTTATTAAAATGTTCCATATTTCCTTTTGTTTCTCAGTGGTATAATACCGAACATAGGTGTGTGATTCAATTTTTCTTTCATAACCGTCTACGTTTCCTTCCAGCAGAATTGTATTCCATTGTCTGTCAGTACTGTAGATGATAGACCTCCTCTTGCAAAATTTCAGTTAGAAATTTCAGGATGCTTTTTGTGCTGGTGTCAAGAACAATCTTAATTTCAGGCCATCACAATTAGAACGCCATTAAAACTGTTATATAGTGTGTTGAGATTTCGCCCAATAAAGGACCATTATGTCCATGGTCAGATTGTTCCATGGTGTATCCATTCTTAGTCTTTGTTTTGTTTTAGAGACTCCAAAGTGGCCTTCATGTGCCATGTTTATGAGTTTGAGACGTACACCAACTGGAGGAATTAGCTTGGTTCCTCTAAACAAACATCCATCTATTTCTGATAGCTTGTCTTTCACATTTCAATATGCCCTGAAGTCACCCTTGACAGTGTCTTGTAGGGACAGCCTTCACCTACATATTCTCTCATCTTCTTAAGAATCTGCTCATCTTCTAATCTTTCTTCCCATTCACCCTCCGCAATCACACCATCAGATATTATGCAACCATTTTCTAGTGCTAAATCCTCTGCATCTTCCAGTATCCCCTTATCTTTCACATTCTCAGCATTGGCATTCAGCCTAGAAAGACAATCAGCTACTTTGTTTTTTATTCCCGGGATGTGTTTCAGGCTAAACGTAAACTCCTGTTGATTGAGGATCCATCTTCTGATGCTTCTGGAGATCGAGCCCAAGCTTTTTTCCCCAAATATCTCTTTCAATACTTTATTGTTGGACCTGACCTTTAATTCACTTCAAACACAACACCGATTTATTGGGGCCAAAGGGACTTTTTAAGACCAGGCTCTGACACGTTCCCTAATCAAACTTTACTATACAAAAGTGTCAAAGGGTCTAGAAAGAAGTAAATGTATATGCAAAAAGTGAAATAAAGAAGAAAACCTCCCACGTGTATCTCTATCTTGGGTCACCCCGCCTAAAACCCATATAAAGGTCAAATGAGGATGCCCATCAGTCACCACACAGAACCGCCCTTCATTATTTGGGGTTCCTTCATGACCATTTATGAAAGAGCCCCTAACTTTCACGGGGGGGGGCCCAGATGGTAACAGCCCTCGCCCGGTCAGACAGGTCTCACTGTGGTCAGCTACTCTGTTATGAGGGTGTTGATGAAACAGAGTGACTGATGTCGCAGTGCAGAAAAGGTGTGTAAAACAAGAAAAAGGTGTGATAAAATTGGATGAGGGAGTACTGAAAACAATCTTTATTCTGGTGCTACTCACTCCTCCAACATTAAAAAGTAGTCAGTGACAGTTTTCATGAAATAACTGCCCAGATGTAGTATGAGGTCAACATGTTTCAGCAATCCTCGACATATTGTGTCCTTGCTTTCTTCAGGACCTATGCGACTGATAGCTACTGCAACAAAGTGAAAATAAACCCAAAAGGTGTGATCAAAATAATAATAATAAAAGAGACGAGTACAGAGATCACCTGAATTCACTAGGTGTCCACATCATATCTTGTCTCTCGAATCGTGAATGGCACTACAGATATAGAAAAAAGGGAGATAAATGTGGGTACCTGTCAACCAACACCGCGTATACATTCAGACAATACAAGTTTCCTGTGCATGAACCCTAATATTATGTACCAATCCTATGTACATTAAGCACACACATTAACATAGTATGCTGTTATCTCATCACTGGATCAGTTTTAATATTCCAAAAATAGAGGTAAAAAAATCCATCTTACCAGATTCGTGAGAGATAGAGACCTCACCCCACCTGGCCACGGCTCAGGAAAAGAGTGAAGCACCGCTCTGTAGTAAGGGGGGCAAGTAGACAGAGAATATGAGAACAAGCCCCTCCCCATTTTCAGAAGAAACCGCTCAGCGCGAACTGCTAAGACCCCCGCTATGAATACCCTTGTTGTGACCATGACCCTTGCCTCAGAAGGCTCACAACCGATGTTAAAGAAATGTGGCTCAAATTGGTGAGAGCATAGCTGTTTCAAACATTGGTGCTCTGTGTTCGGCAAGGGCAAAAATATAAAGGTGCCTACCGGTCACAGAGATTCAGAGTTTCAATTTAAAACCGCATTAGTACACATGAAACTCACCTATACGTCGGTACTTCAAAGCCGACATCCGAGCCGACTGGGGAGGTACTGGGACCGGTAATCGTTCCAGTATATGACGGCATGCGCCATTGGTAGGAGTCGATCACGTGACCCATTACGAATGGATAACCGTAACAACGTTGGTGATTGGCTGTTGTTCTAAGGACCAGCCTATCATCAGCAACCCAAAGCGCAGTGCTGCCAATAGTGTAAGCGCTCTAGTCGAGAAAGCAAGATGCCAATACCGACCACGTGACAAGTTGCCTAGGAAACCTCATGCAACAACCACCTATGGTTCGCACTGCGTCTTACGTCAATAAAGATTCATTGACAATAACGTTTATTTCAATGGAGTATTTCAAAGTATATATATAGGCTAAATCGAAACATTTGCGAGGTTCACGTGGGTGATCACGACATTAATCATTATGTGTTGTCACCACGTGGACCGGCCTGCCATCATTAGTCGACATTTAAATACTCTCATAGCAAGAACAAAGTGCCGAAGTCTCACACAACTAACCCACGTTGTGGACAAGGCGACTAGCGTCAAACCAGAATTTTTCAGTAAACTATAAAATGATTATAAACTAACTAGCGTGGTATACGCGGTATCCAATGGCACCTTCAGGGAGATAGCCACATGCAGGGTAGCTTCGCCAGTTCAACCAGTCGAACTATAATCAGTTCAGTTTTCATTGTCCAGAGTATCTATGGCATGTCATGAGGATAGATGCATGAACCTCTCATACCGTAAATGGTGGCAAGGGAGATAAACTATAGTAGTGTGCTTTACAGTTTACAAGCTAGCCCAAGGTATCTCATCATTAAGGCCCACCCGATTGGTACCCAGTTTGAACACCCATTTCTGCTCTTTTAGTAAAAGATACTTAGACACATCAGTAACATGGGCGGGAACATAAGGCTGCTCAATCACTGTCCACTGAAAGGCAGTGGATGGTGACGTGCTTCCAAAAAATGATTAGTCAGTCTCATAGCCTGTCTCTTGCACCTAATGGTGCTCTTATGTTCGGATATTCTGACCCTAAATTTCCGAGTTGTCATCCCTACATATCTTAACCCGCAGGGACATGTAATTAGATAGATAAGTTTATCGATTCGGGAAAAACCGAATAGCCGTACGGAGCGTTTTTCCCGTACGAATTGTACCCTGCAACGTCCCCGTACGTACGACGAAGTACAATTCATACCAGGAGCTGGACTCCGTACGAATCGTACAGAGACCGTACGAATCAAACCCCCATATGAATCTCGCTTGGAACCCACTGTACGCGACATCCATACGGTTCGCGGCTGGTTTCTCCGACCCAGCAAGTACGATTCATGCCCGGTACGCACCGTACTATGCTTTTTTTACGGGAGCCGAAAATGTCCGGAGAAGCAGAGTTCACCTCGAAACAGGTACGGAATGGACCCCCCCGGGTACGGTGCATACACCCCATAATCGCAGGGGTATGGTGCGTACCCCTGCGATCATGGGGTATACGCACCGTACCCCATGTTCGCTGGGTGTACGTAGCGGGGTATGGTGCGTACACCCCATGATCGCAGGGGTACGCACCATACCCCTACGATAATGGGGTGTAAGGACCATACGGTGTGTATGTGATTGTGTGCTTTTCTGTACGAATCGGCCTTACCTGACGTGGACCGTACGAAACGCGTCCTCATACCCAGGTCCGGATCGTACTCGTCGGGACCGCCAGCATGTTTTACAATTCGTACAGAGAGGGCTCCGGATACGATTCGTACGGACGTTTTTTTTCCAGGATCAGAATCGACCCCTTTGTGTGTCAGGCTTGTCTCTCCTGAGGCAGAGATTTATCAATCAATGTGTTTACACGTTTTCAGTAGAGTTACATGGCAATCTAGCTTTTATAGCTAGCAGTAGGCTGATGATAAGTCTAGAGTTGAGAAATGTTCGGCCCTCATTTGAGCTGTTAACATTCCAGAAATGGTGGGTAAGGGAAATCTATCAACCGCAACCTCTTTATTTAGGACCTGAAATCCACACATTGCCTCACTTTATTATCAGCCCTACGTGCTACCACAATGGGTGCTAGCCACTTGTGCTCTTCCACTGGTTCAATACCATCTTGTTCCGACAAGTTTTCCAACTCTCTTTTGACAGCATCTTGGACATTCACCAGAAACCTATGGACCTTGGATACAACAGGAGTAGTGTTTTTGTTTAATTTTATTTTGTGAATGTATGTTTTAATGCACCCTAACTTCTCACTGCAAACTTCTGTGAATTTATTCACCAAGTTGTTTTCTTGAGTTGTTTGTATTTGGATTTGAGGACAAGCATTTTTAGTCAAGATATATTCCTAATATATTCTTTGGGCAGGCCAACCTAAAGTAGTATTCGCCTTCTCAGATGCATACATTTTTGTTTGGACTTCTTTTCCCTGGTACTGAATTCTTACTAAGAAGTAGCCTTTCATATTTATAGGTTGGCCTCCATACCCACCAGGCTGTATGTCCATTCATTTAGGGGATTCTATTTTGGACTTTTCTAGAACACCTTTTCAGAAATGATAGCTTGCCTAAAACATGAATCAATCATTGTCTCTACGTTTACTTCTTCAATTTTCTCTATATCTTTAGGATTGCATCTGCGTCACCCATCTGTAATACTATTTCATCACATATTTCTGATACGCAAGAGCTTCTGTTTTCTTTTTCATCCGTTCTTATTTTTACAATGTCCAATAAAGTGTCCCTTCTTGCCACAACAATTGCATATAGCCCTCCATCCAGGGCGATCTCCAATTAGCCAAATGGCCTGTCATTCCACATCTGTAACATTGCCCTTTCAATGTCTGGTCATTTGTTTTAAACAATTCTTTCCTTTACTCTTTCACAGCATTTGCCTCCCTCTTTTCTTCATGTGTGCTACATTTAGCTTCAACTTCCAGTACTTTAACACACAAAAACATATGTTCTTCTTCGAAACCTCATTTAAGGAGGGTAATCTTTGAGCCATAATTCTTCTCTTACCCTATTAATGCTACACGTTAACAAGAACTGGTCATGAATCTGTTCATTAAGTAATTCGCCAAACTTGCCTGTTATCGCTACTTTTATCAGGTCAGATACAAACTCATCCATACTTTTACCTTCCTTCTGTTTCCTTTCCCCAAAATTATATCTCTAGCATGGTGCTTATTCTGGGTGACAAAATGGTTATCTAGTTTCTTTAAACATATTTTAAAACTACTGAAATCCCTTGCATCATCCTCAGCTAGTTCCGGTAAGTGTTCTAATGTTTCTTGCCCCTCAGCACCCAAGCAATGTACCAACAATGCCACTTTTCTTTCAATGCTCACATTAGGATCACAAACCAAGACACAATTATTGAAAACGTTCTTCCATTTACTCCAAATTGTTTGTGGTTCCCTAAGAGTACTCATAAAGAAGGGTGGTGGTGTAATGCTTTGCATGGTGTGAGAGTTGTCTGTTGGTACTATGTGCTAAATCCACCCTAATAATTATTAAAAACACATTACTAATCAAAATTCCACTAAGATCAGTAACATGAATTGAATAACAGAAGGTGTCCAGTGGTCTATATCCCTATGGTTTATATGTGTGTGGAGCACGGTTCAACTTAGTGAAACTCTGTGTGTGAATCACTGTAAATGTAGACGTATTTGTAAAGCGCACTGATACCCCGGCAAGCAGTGTGTCCTGGCGCTGTACTCATACCGCTAGGGAACCCGTCCTGGCTTTTCCCCGTGAAATGTCCACTCCTGGGCATCCCCGGGGTGCAACCAGGCATCCCCAGCGCTGTAGGGGGCCGTTGTGGAGGTTAAGCAAGCTATTGCCCAGAGTTGCAGCGTGAGACTCATGCTCACAGTAGGCACCGAGGTGAGAAATCAGGTCCGAGGAATTATGAGCCCAAGATCCGCCAAATCAGCCGAGATCAGCCGAGGCAGGATTTGAACCCTGGTCCCGACCAGACCTCTGTACCAGGGACTGCCGCTCTAAGCAGTGAGCCACACTCCTCCACTGATTGGTGATCCTCTGTAAGTGTGTGAATCACTGATTGGTGATCCACTGTAGGTGTGTGGACCACTGATTGGTGATCCTCTGTAAGTGTGTGAACCACTGATTGGTGATCCCCTGTAGGTGTGTGGACCATTGATTGGTAATCCACTCTAGGTGTGTGGACCATTGATTGGTGATCCACTGTAGGTGTGTGGACCACTGATTAGTGACCCTCTGTAGGTGTGCGGATCACTACAGTTCACTTAACAACTGGGGGATAGAAGTGTGCCGATCACTGGTTTCACTAGGTGATCCACTGTCAATTTGTGGATCACTAATGGAGCAAATTCTTATCTTCACGTAAGCAAAGAAACAGTACAAAGCAGTACTTCAGATGTTATTTGGAGAACATCCAGTAGGGGGCGCAACAGTTAGATGCTGACGCAGAATTTTACCTGAGGCGACAGGAAGAGGAAACAATCACACGGGCAGGTGGGAAAGACGAAGCACCTCAATGTCAACCTCCTCGAATTTGAGGCAGAAAATTACATTTTTTCCATTAATGTTGTTCCAACTTCAATCACATGCGACCCTTCACACTGCTGAGGGGAGTAAGAGCACCAGAAGGAGCATGCCGAATCTCATGGAGAGGCAAGTGCGCTGTTCTTCGGAAGCGGGGGCGAATTTCATGAAGAGATGAAGGAACACAGATGAGAACCACGGTTAACCATTGATGGAATCCTGGCAATGGAACATTCCATTGTACATGGTGGGGGAGGAGCAGGGGAGGAAGGATTACGGAGATATTACAGAGGCGTGTACAAGTCATTTCCTTGTTAGATAATTCAGAGTTACAGGGTACAAATGGACATGCAGTTATTGACACCCACTTTTTGGTTAACAAATCATTACCTGTTTGTAATTTTTTTATATTTATTGTACGAATGAAATTAAGGGGGACAGGCAATACCCACTGATTATGATGTCAATGCAAGGTATACAGTATATCATTATGCACCACTGGTTAATAATCAATGCTCATTCCATTCCATTGTTTTGACCTTATTTGTGCTATTTCATACAGCGATCAAGCACATGCAAACCAGTCTCGAGCTCTCTTCAAAATGAACCCTCCAGCCCTAACCGTGAGGCCACATTTCCTTTAACACCGCAATAATTTTATTTTAACCTGCAGTTGTTTTTAATCACAGAGTAAAAGGCTGATGATGCATAGTCAGTGAAAAACAAGAACACGTTTGTGCTTGACTATGTTGTGTTGTGTCTTCATTGAATACACGCCGAGACAGGTTAGTGATCATGTGCTTGTTTATTTGGTTCCTTTGCCGTGCCCACATGCACGTCTGCTCTCGCTGCCCTTGCGTCCAGTAATGCTCTCCCCACTCCCTGACCGGATGTGATGTCCGGTTCCTGTCCCCTCCCCATGCTCGGGTGCAGGGTCCTAGCGCCCCTTGACCCAGGTCACTACATTAATTGATTTATTTTTATTTATTTAATGCATTTTTATAAAGCACAGACTTTACCTGAAGGTGTCAGAGCAATGTACAATAGAACTAGTTATGTTACATGAGAGAATTGTTACAGGAATGGAACAAACAAAAATAGCATGCCATAAGGACGTAACACATGGATACCAGACACAGGTGCCCTACCAGGGTAGGCGAGGTCACCAGATTGATCACCGACATACATTGTTTGTACATTGTTTGCCGTAGGGACAGATCTTGCAAGGCCTCCACACCCGCACCACATGAACTCTACCCAGGGGGGGACATATCAAGAGGCGCCATCTATACTATAGCCATATTGACGAAGCTATGATGGCCAGCGTTCGCTAATTAACAAATGTAATACAAGTTGTAAACATTGAGGATGCCTAAATATGATGTCTATATATACGAAAGCGAATTTTACGTGTACTGTTACACTGAAAAGCCAATAAAAATGTTTAAAAAAAATAAAAATAAAAAATAGCATGCCATAGACTCAAAGCAACGCAGGCATAAGGCACACAATCTCAAGCACAGCAAGCACAGACTGTACAAGCAAAAATATGAATATATATGACAAATTTTACAATGACTAAAGAACATCTTGGCGAAAAATATTAGGCCATAGAATCAAAACAACCCAGGCAAAAGGAACACAATATCAAATGCAGCAAGCACAGGATGTACAAACAAAAATATAAATATATGTGACAAATTTACAATGACTAAAGAACTTCCTGGGGGGGTCTGAGAAGGAGGGAATTAGTTCTGAAAGTGTCTTTGGAATAAAAGAGATTTGAGGTCCGCTTTGAAGATCTGGATGATCTGGATGGAGGTGATGGCACCGAGCGAAGGAGGAAGCGAGTTCCAGATTCTCACCACATTACCTGAGAATGATTGTGCCATCAATTTTTCCCTTTTGAAGGAGGGGGGCTCAAGAAGGAACTTTTCCGCATTCCGAGAAGGTCTTGAGCCTCCAGACAATTTCAGTTTATTCGTCAGATAGCGAGGGGAGGAAGAGTGCAAAGCTTTGTGGGTGAGGCACGCCATTTTGTAGATAGCTCTGGCCTCGATGGGAAGCCATCGGAGAGAAGACAGGATAGGAGTGATGTGGTCACTTCATTTGGACCCTGAAATGAAGCGAGCTGCTGAATGGAGGACGGATTTGAGGGGGGAGAGGTGAGATTTGGGAAGGCCAGTCAGAAGAGAATTACAATAATCCAGTCTGGAGAGAACTAGAGATTGGACCAAGGGTTTTAGGTCATTCTCCGGGAAGAACCGGCGAATCCCCCATAAAAGGTGCAGCTGATAACGTGCGCTCTTGGCCATGGAATTGATGTGTGAGATTAGGTTGAGTCTTTTGTCAAGTATGACACCTAAGGATTTAGAGCAGTCCTCAATGATGGGTTTACTGTTGAGTAGATTCAACTGAACCATCCAGGATTGAACAGGAGGCGGGGAGAGAGAGCTATATAAGAGAAGGAATTCCGTTTGGGAGGGATTGAGAATGAGTTTGTGCACTAACATCCAGTTGTGAATAGCGTTGAGAGTAGAGCTGAGTAGTGAGAGATCATGAGGGGAAGACACCTTGAGGTAGATTTGGGTGTCATCCGCATAGAGATGGTAGAGGATTCCAGATTTGCTTAGGAGGTTCCAGATAGAGATTAACCAGAGTGGGAGCAAGGATAGAACCTTGAGGGACACCTTGAACAACCACCAGTGGAGACGAGAGACTGTTCGCAATCTTAATCATTTGGGATCTGTCCGAGAGGAAAGAGGCAAATCATTTGAGTACTGTGCCTTCCACGTCCATTCTCTGTTGATGAATGTTAAGGAGGGTGTTGTGATTAACAGTGTCAAAAGCTGCAGAGAGGTCGAGAAGAATCAGAAGGCACGATTCCCCGGAATCGAGAATATACAGCACATCATCGATCACTTGCAGCAGGGCTGTTTCAGTTTTGCAAATATAGATAAAGCCCTACTGGAACATGTCGAGGAGATTATTGTCCATAATGTGTTGAGAAAGTTTTTTGCAACACATTTTTCTGTGATCCTTGAAAGAAAAGGGGGATTGATGATGGGACGGAAGTTATTGAGGTCATTTGCATCTGCACAGGGTTTTTTTAGAAGGGGGGTAACCTGTCCTGTTTTAGGACAACTGGGAGGGATCCTTGACTGAGGAAGAGATTGACTAGCCTGGTCCAGTAGGAGAGAGTGTTAGTATAGAAATCAATGGGGATGCCACTGGGTATGGGGTCAGAAGAATGGTTGAAGGGTTTGGTTTCGCGGATGCATTTGAGGAGATCATCCTCCAAGATTGCGGCAAAGTTCTGCCAAGTGACTAAGGATTTTCGCTCCTCGATGGGGGTGGGGTGGGTGACATGTTCCACCGGAGATTTTACCTTTTGATCAAAGAATATAGCAAACTCAGTTGCTTTCTTTGAAGCATCCTCAGGCGTGATGGTTTGGGGAGAACAATTTGGGTTTTTGATGAGGTCGAAAAAATGTTTGGGTCTGTTTTTAGCTGAATCGAGGAGGGATCTGAAATGTGATATTTCCTGGAAGATGTGCTTGTGGTATTTGGATCTTGCTGAACATAAAAGAGAGAGGTTAGGGGTGGACGGAGATTGTCTCCAGTGCTTCTACAAGATTCTAAGGTTTTTCCTTTTGTCATAGACAGCTTTGTTGAACCAAGGAGCTGATGGGATGGGTCTTTCCCTTTTGCTTTGGAGTGGAGCAACCTTGTCGATTTCGACTGCAAGGATTGAGAGGCAAAGGGGAGTGAGATCGTTGACATCCGTATTGGGTTCTAGACTAGGCAGAGACTGCATAGCAGAATCACATAGAGTCTCAAGATCAATGATTTTTGTGTTGCGGGACCACGTAGAGGCTCTTTTGGGTTGGCCGAGTGTTAAAATGTGAGAGAGGTGAAAGCAGAAGGGAATGAGGAAATGGTCAGACCAGTCAACATGGATGGGTGAAGCAGTGGTAATCTGGTCAGATTTGGAAATCACAAGGTCTAGAATTGAGCCCTTGGCATGTGTAATTTCCGAGCAGTGTTGTGCAAGATCGTTAGCGGAGAGAAAGGTTGCAAGCTTGTTGGCAGCCGAGTCTTCCACAGAGCCACAGTGGAGATTGAAATCACCTAGGAAGATCTGCTTGTCGCTCTGTGAATATTGGTCACTAATGAAGTCGATTAATTCCTCCATGAAGGAAGAGCAATTACCAGGCGGGTGGTGGATGGTATGGAACCTGAAGGGTGTGCCATGATGAACTTGGAATTCTAAGGAAAGGCATTCAAAGGTGCGAAAGAGGGTGGTGGGAGAGGCTTTGATTTGGAGGGTGTTTCTGAAGATAATCGCAACACCTCCCCCGATCTTGCCTGGTCTGTCATTTCTGAGAATAGAGTAGTCAATAGGTAACAAAAGATCAAATGAAGTGTAAGAGGAGTCATTAAACCAGATCTCAGTGAGAAAGAGCATGTCGAGATTGTGGTGAGTGATGGTGTCGGAGATTTCCAGTTTGTGTTTGGTTGCAGATCTGCAGTTATGGAGCATACAGTGTAGCTCTGACGCAACTGTTTTGGTGATGTGAGTGTCTGGACTGATGAGGGGGATAGGGATTAGATTCTTGAATGAGGGTGCCCCTTGAGCGGGAGGCTGGTAAGTTCTGATGGAAGAGATGGTCTGAATGGCAAATTGAGTAAAGTTGTTAGGAGAGGCGAGTGGAGAAAAATTGACATTGATGGTCTTGTAGGTAGCCAATAAGTTGGTGATGTCTGTGGAGGACAGATTGTGGTTTGTTCTATTGGGGCGTGGGAGCAAGGAACTCCTCGGGAGGTTATTCAGGGAGGGGGGATATCCTAGCACATAAGAGTGAAATGGACGCTTCAAGCTGGGAAATGGAAGAGATGAGAGAATCAAGTTTAGTTTCCAGAGAGAGGTGTGCTGAGCATGGAGCGAAGGGTGGCTCAATGGTTAAGGGAGAGAGTGGCCTAGGCGAAGGAGGACAGGAGGAAGTGGGGGACCGGAGATAGTGTTGTGGTGCGAGGGTCGAAGGTGGGGGAGGAAGTGCAGTAGGCGAAGGAGGACAGTGGGCTGTGGGGGACTGGGTAGAGAGATGTGAATCAAGGGTCTGAGGGGGGAAGAAGGTGATAGAAAGGAGTGAATGGAGTTACTGTGATATTTTTACTGGAGTTGAGCAGAGGTGAAGAATAGAGATCATACTTAGGGGGAGAAAGTTGAGAAGTAGAAATGGATGGCTGGAGGAGGAGGGGGACGGAGTGGGGTTATCGGAAGGCCATGGATACGGTGAGATGAGAGGAGAAGGGGCTTAACAGGTAGAGGAGGGAGGGAGGACAAAGGGAGGCCACAGGAGTGGGGAGAAGAGAGAGGGTGCAGGCCAGGTACCATGTGTAATGAAAGGTGAATGTAGGGGTAAAGGCACCAGGCAGAGTGCGGGGGGCGAGCAAAGTGAAAGTTGTGGGAGGTGTGAGGGACTGTGCAGTCAAAGGGAGGGAAGAGGGATGAATTACCAAGAGGGGAAACAGGGTTGTGAAGCATAGTGGGAATGTAAGATGTGGAGAGATAGGAGGTGTGAGATCAGCAGGAGGGAAGATGATGGGATTACCAATAGGGGAGGCAGGGATGTGAGGCATGGGAGGAGGGAGAGAAGGTTGAAGAGAGATGGGAGATGTAAGAACAGAATTGAGGGTACGAGGAAAGGGGAAGAGCGGAGAGGGGTGAGGAGAAGAGGGGAGGGAGGGGGGAGGGTAAGACGAGTTGATTGGTAGTTCAGATTGTAAGAAAGGTGGATTAATTGGGGGAAATGGGAAGGAATAGAGGAGTTAGGGGGTGGGAGAAGGCAGTGGAATAATGAGGAGATGCAGGATGTAGAGGTGAAGTGGGGTGTAAAGCAGATGAGGTAAGGGGGAGGTCCAGTTGGGAAGGTGGCAGAATGGGAGGGGAGTAAAAGAGAGAAGGGGGATAAAGGGTCGACCTGTGACTCCCGGGAGAGCGGTCTGAAGGAATGTGTGGGGGTCAAGGGGGAGAAAGGGAGAAAGTAGACAAGCTAGAAGAAGAAGAAGAAGAGCAAGAATTTAGAGAGATAGTAGTCGCTGGGGTGGGACGAAGGGAGTGGAAGATGTGGTCAAAGAGAGAGAGACAGGATTCAGAAGCTTGGATCATGACAGTGCCATTGTTATAAAGTGTAATGTGAGATAGCCATTAAAACGAGCAGAGGGAGACATTTTTAAACGCTTCCCATGCGGGAAGGAAGAGGAGGAGGAGGCGTTGAAGGAATTGAAGAAGCTGGAGGACCAGGAAGGGATGTCATTAGTGAAGAAAATTAAGTCATTTTTAATATTCCCTAGGCGCCCATTATGGAATTGGTCAACAAATAGGGAATCTGGAAATTGTTCAATGATGTTATGCTTGAACCGTTTAGCTTGTGCTTTGGACATATATGGGGTATAAATTACTTTGAAGCAATTGATTCCAGACTTAATTCGACTGGCAGCCATGATAAGGAGATGAGGTGAAGACGTGGTGTGGTGGACAGAAAAAGGGGCCACTGGGGTAGTGATGGCGCAAAAAGGTAAAATAGGAGGGGTGCGCAAATTCCGGAAATCAATGAGAATAAAACTAATAGGTATGAGGTCAAATTACGACCAAAGGTAGATACCCGACAAGGCTAGAAACAGGTAGAAAGGTACAGGGGAGAAGCAGCATTGAATCATGTGTGCATACCTCTTTTGTTTCTAATAGAGGAAGAGGAAGCACCAAAAGGGGGGTTGCCCAATCCAAGGTGGCCATCAAAGATTTGAAAGCATTCCTCTTTCTGTTCTAAGCACTGCCTGGTGGCAAAGGCCGCCATCTTAGGGTCAGGCATCCAGGTTCTGGGCATGGGGGGCCTGGGTGGGGGGAAATAACATGGATGGTTGGGGTGTGGAAGCACCACAGAGGGCACATCAGAAAGTAAGCGAGTAATCCACAGTAATTCAGTTTAAAATCCCCAACCACCCCCTCTGTGAACACATTGTCTGAAGGGACAGTAGAGCGCTGAATCTTCCCAAAGTACGCAGCCGACCCCTCAAAAAAGAATGGAAAGCCACGCAGACATTCCCATCCGGGAAAATATTAAGGCTCCTATGGATGATGTATCCAACTATCGCCCCATTTCTCTGCTCCCCCGTTTGGAAAAGCATATTAACAAACATCTATCCGAATTTGTTGAAGCCTCAAATTGTCTCGATGTCACTCAATCGGGCTTCCGGGCCAAACACAGCACTGCATATGCCCTGGTAGGTACTGTATTCACCGTCCATCGGCAGCGCTCCCCTACGACAGCCCCAATTGGCCCCACCAGCCGCAGGCACCTGCGCCACCCAGATGGCGCAGTCAGAAGGAGCGTGTTCCCTGTCCTGTATAGGCCGCGCAGTGTCCTTGGCCTACGGTGCTTCAAGATGGCAGCTCGTGGAGGGGGAGGGGCGGCAATTCTCCTTCACCGTGCCTGAGGCCCCCCAAGTGTCCCACGCCACCGTCCCGGGAGCGGGGGTGCGCCTCACCCCCAACACCCACGTCCAGGTGCCTCACTCACCAATGGAAGGGGGGAGAGGCACCGGTACACCAGCAGCAGTATCTCGGGCCGAATCGGATATGGACCCTGCACTCACCGACCCTAGGCCTCACACGCGGCTCCGGCACCTCTTTCTCATTGTACAGCCGAAAATGGGTCCTCAGGGCTCCGGCCGTGTCTCCCGAGCGGGCCCAGCACCACAGAGGGCGTTGGCCGGATCTCAATGGTGCGGGCAGTCAAGCTGTTGGACTATGGCGCGTGCTGTAGGCTGGTCCAGTAGGGCCTCAGGCCATGAGGATGGACAAAATGGCGGATCTCAAGGCAAGGGGGAGGGACGGCGGCGCCTCCACTCCAGGTCGGAATCCAGCTGTAGTTCTCACTTGGGGTCCCAGGTAGCCGCCGGTACGCTCTGCCAGCGCCTCTCCGGCTCTCCTGTCACTGTAAGAGCTCTTCCCCGATCCCGCCCCTTCATGACCCCTACGGGCAACGTTGACAATCTGCCTGCATCCCTCCACATCCACATTACAAGCCCGTTAGAGTTCCCCCAACAGCAAGCAGGGCTACTCTTCCCAGTGAGGCTCTCCCCTTCACTCCACAATGCCCCCTGAATGGCGGGCCCACCCCCGGACACAGCTTCCTGCTACCTCCACACCCCTGGCCCCCCACGTGGCTTACCTCCAGCCCGCATAGAGTACGGCGGGGCACCGGGTAAACGGGGGCATCTCCTGACAGTCTATCAACCTATCGCACATCTGGGGGTGCATGGAGCGTGGCACAGTCCCACGGTCAGCACATCCAAGCTCTGCTACTTCGTTAACAATTGGCAGCTCACCTACATCCGATTATTGCTCCGGGCACAGCACGATGTTCACTATCTTCTCCAGCTGGAGTACACATTGGGCGCCGCCATCTAGCGAAGCTCCGGCCATCGCCTCGCGTGTCTCTTTCACCCACAGTTTTCTCAGCGGCAGACATATAACTGGTGGTTTTAATCCACACTGAATGAGAGAGTAGATGCGATGCTTTAAAAGAAAAGGCAGACCTGCGAAAAGGCAGACCTCCTTGACCCCACCCTTTTGTCACACGCGGGCTGAAGCGGTCGCCATGGGGACCCGTCGCGCACGTTCAGCACTAAAGCAATAGTTCAAAATACAGCTTGAAAATTTGGAATTAAGTTAAAGTCCTCTCGCGGCTGCTGTACAAAGCTGAAAACATGCCCACATTATTAAACAACCTCAATAAATGATTGTATACTGGAATGACACTGTGCTCCCACAGTAGGGAGAAGGCACTCTCACTATGCTAGGTAGCCATGCATCAGGTTTTAGAGTAAATCTTTAGGGCCTTCAACATTGTAGTGTGTGGAAGCCAGAATTATATTTGCTATATTCCATGAATCTGTGGGCCATGGAAGGTGAGATATATTTTTTATCAAAAGCCTAGCCTCAGGTTAGGGAGAAGATCTACCGTCGTTGCAGATAAAAAAGATAATTTGTATTCAGAAATCATCGGATATTTGTAACTTTATTGGAATGGCCTTCAAACATTGGGCCATATTATCTAGAAAGGGCGATACATTATTGCCGCTTTTATCGGCAGGAAACTGCCGCTAAAGCGGCGATAATGGGCTTGATAATATGCCCTTGTGAATTCCCATAGAAGCCCAGGTTATGGTGTTAACCTGGGCTTCTATGGGAATTCACAAGGCCATATTATCAAGCCCAAAATCGCCGCTTTAGTGGCAGTTTCCTGCCGATAAAAGCCGCAATAACGTATCGCATTTTCTTGATAATATGGCCCCTAGTTTCCTGAAACGCCTTGAGTCACTCTTTCTAGTGCATCATCAAATACATACTACATCGAAAAGATGCTTTCCATGAAGAAGCAAAGCCCTACAGGTGGCCTTGGGAACTGCGTAGTTTTCAGTCATGTAGAGGGTAGCGCACACTTTTACGATATTTCATATGGAATGTGGAAAGTCAATTGTTGGTTCATTACGCTCCAAATCAAAGCAGTGCCATAACGTGCATTATATTACCCGGTCAAAATGTCAAAAGCAGATGATGGTCTGCTACTATGAGCCATATGTATCTTTGAAATTTGCATTCGCAAATGCTGAAATTCTCAGAATTTCGGCCTTTGCGAATGCGAATTTGCAAAATGATATGTATGAAGGAAATCCCGATGCAAAAGAAAAAAATTGCAAATTTTGCGATTCCTTATTTTGCAATTGCATTTAAGGAATCGCAAATTTTGCGATTCCTTAAATGCAATGTAAGAAGGCAAATAAATTTGCTAAATGGCCTTAAGGAATCGCAAACTACCACCAACTTCTTGTTGGTGGTAAGTTGCGAATTCCTTGAAAAATGCAATTTTTTGCATTTTTCAAAGTGCCATGTGACGCACATACATGCCCTTATGGCATGTATGTGCACCACATGTGCACCTATGCTTATTTCAGGGGTGCAACAGGGTGTCCTTTGGACACCCCTGCACCCTTGAAATTATTCGCAATTTGCGATTAGCAAATTGTGAATCGCAAATTGAGAGAAAATTCCCATTCCTTCCTATGGGCCTCCTGGCCCATAGAAATGAATGGAAAAGTATTCCTTAATTGCGAATTCACAATTTGCGAATTCACAATTAAGGAATGTCAAGAAATCGCTAACAAAATTGCATTTTTCTTGATATATACCATTTTGCGATTCTGAAATAGCGATTTCTTAAAAATCGCTATTACAGAATCGCAAAATGGTTCCTTGATACATATGGCCCTTAATTCTGAGGGTAAGCATATATGTAAGCAAATATATAGCTTTACTATTCATGAAGATATGAAATCAAGATATAAAAATCTATGCTTCATATATATGATTTCTTTCACAATGTAGTCACAGTCAATATTCTAGATACAACATGCTGGTTATAGGATTTTGGCAGGACAATATGAAATACATGTTCCAGCGGTAGAAAACCCAAAGAACAGCTCCTTGATTGGTCCTTGTTTTACATCTGTTTGTGGCCCATAAAGGACCCCTTAAGGGAGTAATCACTAGAAATACATGAGTCTTACTGTAAGGACCCCAACTGCACATGCAAACAAGTACTCTGGGGTTCACCCAGTTCCCTTCATTGTGCAAGGGAACAAGATGGAATCTTAGAGGGGCAATAAAGAGAAAACCTAGATCACTAATTGGTGATTCACTCCCTTCTGAGCTGGGTCTTTAGCAGCTCGAGTACTCTCTAGACCTATTGCTCAGTGCCCGGCAACAAACATGCAGTTGTATGGCTTCTGTGACTAGTTCATCAGCTGGCTGGCCATTGCACCGCTCTGTTATTTTCTCTTTAATTTCTTTGAGTTCCCCTTGATAGACAATAAGCCCTACTTCTCTGTTTGTGTGTTTGTCCATTCTGTATCATCAAGCTCCTGGTTTGCCAGTCTTTGGTATCCTGAGGCTCAATGCAAGCTCCTGATTGGTGCAAGGGCTCCTCACAGCATCACCCGCCTTGTAGTTTGAGCAGGTGTCAGATCATGCAGATGACCAGTTCCTGTGTCACACTCTTTATTTTCTCCCTTGCCCCTCTGTAGGCTACACTATTTATGCAAATGGCCAAAGTGAATGGGTGGCAGGACTGGAACTCTCAGTAGACCCATCTCCTTCAGTCCAGGTTAACCCTTACTTGATGTAGATACAATTTGCACAGATCACTGAAACAATGTCGATGAGTCAAATATAGAACTACCAAAATATCGAGTAAAAAATATAGAATGCAAAAATATCGACTTCCTATCTCCAAACAGGTAAGTATAAAAATATCGAATCAAAAATATCGTTGTAAACAATATAGTCAAACATCGAATTTTTTAAAATGCTTTAAAGAAGAAAGTGCAACAGTAGGGAAAGCGTTGGATGGCGTAGGGGTAAAAAATTACTGTTCCCACTCAAGAGAGTTCAACAGTAAGGAAAGTGTTGGATATAGTAGGGGTAAAAATTACTATTCCCACTCCAGAGAGTGCAACAGTAGGGAAAAGTGTTGGATAGCGTAGGGGTAAAAATTACTATTCCCACTCCAGAGAGTGCAACAGTAGGGAAAGCGTTGGATAGCGTAGGGGTAAAAATTACTATTCCCACTCCAGAGAGTGCAACAGTAGGGAAAGCGTTGGATAGTGGGAGGTTAAAAATGACTATTCCCACTCCAGAGAGTGCAACAGTATGGAAAGCGTTGGATAGCGTAGGGATAAAAATTACTATTCCCACTCCAGAGAGTGCAACAGTAGGAAAAGCGTTGGATAGCGGGAGGGTAAAAATTACTATTCCCACCCCAGAGAGTGCAACAGTAGGGAAAGCGTTGGATAGGGTAGGGATAAAAATTACTATTCCCACTCCAGAGAGTGCAACAGTAGGGAAAGCGTTGAATAGCGGGAGGGTAAAAATTACTATTCCCACTCCAGTGAGTGCAACAGTAGGGAAAGTAAATACTTCATATATTAATTTTAAAAAATTAAATATTAATACCAATTACAAATTAATTAAAAATAATTACCAATTTACTATAATATAATAATTAATATTATCAATTAAAAATAAAAATAAAAATTATTTAATAAAAATCATTACCTACTAATAAAAATGATTTACCAATTTACAATTAATTAATTAGCAATTGAAAAATAATTAACAATTAATTAAAAATAAATACAATAAATAAATTAAAAAATGCATTTAATTACAATTAAATTACTTCCCACCCTATTCCCCTATAAACCAACAACCCGCTACAGTAAATAAATTAATACAATTAACATAATTATCAATTAATCAATTAATAAAAATGAATTACCAATTATAATTTAATTAATTACCAATTAAAAAGTAATTAACAATTAATTCAAGATAAATACCAATACATAAATTAAAACATTTAATCAATTATAAATAAATTACTTCCCACCCTATTCACCTATAAACCCACAACCCGCTACAGAATTAAATTACGCAAAATGTAAATACCATAAAATTCATTACTTAAAATAAATTATAAACTAAATATACACTTTTCACACATATACTAACATAAAAAAACTTTAAAAATTCGATATTATTAAAAAATCTATATATTTAACATCTATATTATATACTTCGATATTTTGACTATCTATATTTATGTAAATTGATATTAACTTACTTACCTCAAATTCAATATTTTTGTTGTCTCTATTCTGTCCATTCGAAATTTTGTTCATTACATTCGATATTTTTGTTGTCTATATTCTGTCCATTCGATATTTTGTCTATTCTATATTTTTAATTCGATATTAATGCAATTCTATATGTTTTACTCGATATTTTGACTGTATACCAATTTGCACAATCATTGGCAAAGCCAATAATTCTGACCTTGGTCCCCAGATGTGAACACTTACTTGATGTAGATACAATGTACACAATCAGTGGCAAAGTCAATAAGTCTGACCTTGGGCCACCAGGTGTGATGGTACTTTATATTTTTATTTCCAGCATATGCAGGAGAAAAAACAAAACAAAAATAAACATAGACTGCCTAAATGTGGTGTCAATATGGTTATAATCAAAATTGCAAAATTAACAAATATTAATTATTGCATATAATGTTAATAGTACAGGTGCTGTCTTTCATGCAGGTGCACTTAGCGTAAAGTGAAGTTACGCATGAGTAAATCTACACACGAAAATGTACTCTTACACTTTATTGTAAATTTACTTCTTTGACTATTCACCATTTCCAGGCATGACTCACAAACTGCATTTTGTAGTAATATTACTGCTACAGTAGTGCTATGTACTTACTACAAAATGCAGTTCACAAACCTATGAGTGTAAATCTCCGCTTCTACCCCTCCCATATTGTGTTACTTTCAATATCCAATATCTCCCTTCCCTTCACATGGAGGAAGACTGCCTCTGCGGAACTGGCTTCACATTCAAGCTAGCCAACTGCTAGCGACAGATTGTAATATTATTATTCATCCCAATTAATTTATTTATTTTAAATCACACAATAACATTGTATTGGGCATGGATGGCACTATTCTGTAGTAGCCTGTTATCCTGTCCATGTTATGTTATACCATTCTCACCACCTGCTCAGCCCAATCTCAACTGTGACATGTCCTCACAGGCTCTCCCATCCTCATCGCCAAATAATTGTAGAAACGAGGTCATTCAGGATAATATATTGTAGTGAGTTACAGGATATGTAGATGAGCCCCACCAGGAGCAGCCAGCATGCTGCTCAACCCAATCTTAACTGTGACTTGTCCTCACAGGCTCTCTACATTCCAAAGCGCATCATCACTGCAACATTCCGCTGGCTGAGCAGGTGGTGAAAATGGCATAACATTAACATGGACAGGATAACAGGATACTACATATTCCCATATGCTTCCCTTACTATAAAAAGTAACTTCAGCCTACGTGGGGGTTTGACTTGCTGGGAAATGCCCCATCCTCGCATTATTAATAAAGAGGTGCTGGAAACCTGTACAAGGTGTCAACAGAGTCTCCCTCACTGAGAAAGCATTCCCAGGCTTACACCAGAGACCACTTAGGGCTGTGTAGTAACAGAAGCAAGGTAACTGGAACCGCTATGTATGTTTACATGAGACAAAGCGGCCACACTGGAATACTGCGACAGCTGGGGTATTACTCATTCGAAACATCTGCCATTCAGATTTGTCAAGCTAGAGCATTTTGGCAACGGGCACCAAATACCCCTTGGGTCTGCTGGCCCACACACATTAGACAGATTATCGCAATGACACACATACGGACTGAGGCACAGAATCCCACACACATAGACAGGTGTGACATAAGCACTGCAGGAGATGGAAAGAAAAAAGGGTCACAAACTCCTACATCAGGGTTCTCCAACCTTTTCTGTACTGAGAGCTACTTATGTTCAATGAAACGCTTTGAGAGCTACTCATATTATTAGTGTTGTATAATCTCAGTTTGTTTATATGTATATTACTTCAACCGATCAAAAGCTTTCTACTTTAATAAGCTGGGCTGCACACAGGTGAGCTACTCAGAGGTAGCTGGAAAGCCACAGCAGCTCCTGAGGTACTGGTTGGAGACCCCTGTCCTACATGGACAGCTATGATTAACACACTGTAGCAACATGGGTTCAGACACAGGAGTAAAAGGTTAACAAACAGAATCGCATAACAATGAACCACAACGTGAAAAGTGTGATATTCACAGTGGCGCACGATTACAGGTTTGCACACAACGTTTACAGCTTGTGCTGCCAATATCTGAAGGTTGCTGGCCCATCGCTCATGCTCTATATTGTGATGAGCGGAAGCAAAGTGTGAATCAAAACTGAGAAAAACGGTGGATGAACCCTGCTGACCAGAAGCTCCTACATGTAGGTATAAAATATAGTATATCCTTTTTGTTTTTTTAGAAACAATAATCGACGAGACCACTAAAGCTGTCTCAAAGGCCAGACCTAAAACATAATATAGGTGCTTAAATAAATGCATTATTTTCTCTGCTTAAACGTCAAGGTGTTGCCTCTTCACTATAGGAAATTCTGTACTCCATGCCAATAGAAGTGCCTTCCTAGTGTGTTCTTGTGTTTTGAGTGACTGACACTTATTGCAGTATTAGACCTCTACTTGTATGCTTATCTAACATGCACACTTGTCACTTTTTTCCTTTTGTAACATATCGTTTGCTACCTCTTCTTGTATCTTCTTTGCTTTTGTTACATGCACAATTGTCACTTTTTCCTTTTGTAACATATCGCGGCGGGATGCCTGGCTTCCACCTTGTGGACACCCTGCCGGGGTTTCTCACAGGGGAATACCAGGACGGGTTCCCTAAGCAAGCGCCGGGACGCTCACGGGCAGCTGTGCGCTTTACAAGTCCAGCACATTTACATTTACATTTACATCGTTTGCTACCTCTTCTTGTATCTTCTTTGCTTTTGTTACATGCACAATTGTCACTTTTTCCTCATGTAATGTAACGTTTGCTTTTGTAACATGCCCACTTGTAATTTTCTCCTCATGTAACTTTACTGTTCCTATAGTGAATTGCTCTAACAACTTCAGGGAAAAGTCCGCGCTATATAAAAACGCATAAAATAAATAAATAAATAAATAAATTTAGCCCTCACCATCTCACTCACTGCCACACCCAACACATCTCCCATTCCAATGCAGGATGAGGGTGGCACTTAAGAGACAAACGTGCAAAAAGGAAGGAGAAACAATGATTATATTATTCAAGTCAAAGGATAGTGTAGTTGGCCTATTTGTAGAAGAAATATTCTTTGAAACTTTTATTTTGGGGTCCACTACCCCACTCAAAACACGGACCCAAAATTCTGCAGCACACTTAGAAAGAAGGAAATCACCTTTGGTGATTGTTTATGTGCAGGAAGGTGACCCTTCCTGCACATAAACAATCCTTTAAATAAAGACGTTTTACAATTTCCTTGTGTGCTAATGCAGCATACATAGAAGTTGTAAAATACCATATCCGACGACTCAGGCACCCTTCACCTTGGTGCAAGGGTGCCTGCTTCGGCGCATGGTAGCAGTTTGAGCGCCAGTGCAGGGGGAAGCACAGAGCTGTGGCATATTGTTGTAAATATGTTGCATCCCTGTGCATCCACACTAATGCAGAGCGGCGCAGGAAAATGACGTGCGGCACCGCGCTGCGTTCCTTTATAGTAAATCTGCCCCCCTGTTTCTAGTCATAGTCTTCTGAAAATGACAAACATAAGACCACTTGAACAATACAGACACTTCGTTTCCCCTGATTGTGTAACAGGCATACATGTTAAATCTTCTGCAGTCAAAGGAGGAACAAGAAAACTTTTGACTTCCACACCATGAACCCAAACATAATCCAGTATAAACGTGAATTATACTGGTCTGTCAGTTCTGATGTGCAAAGCCCTCCTGTTGACTTCTGTTATGCAGTTCTCTCAAGGGTCAGGATTAGGGGCGTAGCAATCAAAAGTGTAGCTGGTGCAATGGCACCGAAGAGCAGGTGAATGAGAGGGCCCATTTCCTAGACGGCATTAGGGACTATTGTGCTCTTGCTACCCCACTGGCCAGCATCACCAAGGGTCCGGATGCAAGACTCTATCAAAGGCACTGTGTGCAGCCCTAGTAACAACTGCTGAAACTTGGTAAAGACAGACAAAATACACTAGCAATCAAAAAGTATTGTTGTTGCCCTTCGGAGGAGTACCTATTTCTCCCTCTTTCCTCCCTTTTTAAAAAAAATATTTTGTATTGATTTTTCCCAGAGCACATTGTAAACTGTACATAACAATCAGCATGACTATGATACAATATACACCCAAAAAAAGAATAAAGCAGAGAGGAAAATCACAAAAGCATAATGGGTACATACTAATTGTTAAAAAGACATGAAAAAGTAAGAGAACAAAACAACAATTAATTATAATAAAAAGGTAGGCAAGTAAACAAATTAAATGGCTATTAACCCATTTTTAACTGTATTTGTTGCTTTCCGACCCTTAGAGTATGTTTTAACTCCCTAACCACAACTAACCACTGTTTATCCCACCTTCCCCACCCAACATCCAATCTTGTATGGGTGCCCAGGTGATCTTTCATTCATTCACTTGAAGACCAGACGGAAGGAGACGCGCCGAATCTTGCTATCCTGAATACGACTCTTGAGCAAATACCACACCGTAACGGGTACCCGGCATAACGCAATTGATACCTTCGCGGGGACACCGTACAGCGATAAGACCCTGGAAAGCAAATAAACATAAAAACGCCTCCGTCTCCGTTCCTCAAATCGGATTGAATCCGACAGAATGGTTCTAGAAGAGTATAACAATCATTAGTTTTAACTTTGACCAAAATTGATCGTAAGACGCCGGGAACGGCGAAGCTGAACCACGCCCCCAAAGATCGCAGCTCCTGACAGATACCGAGTCTTCAACACGCACTGTCTGATTTAGAACAACTATATCTAACAAATAAGGAACTTTCCCGCTTGTAACGAATAAGTGGACTGTTACTTTACCTACGGCTACAGAAATCGACTTGTGGCCTTATTTAATGCTGAAGACTGATGAAAAGTTAACAGAGGTGGGAGTGAGAAGTTTGCAGTGAATACTGCTTTATCAGATATCACATACCGCCCACATCTAGTATAGAGAAGGTGCCTCACTCCCAACTCCTGTTTTCCGAATAGCTGCAACAAAACATGAAAAAAAGTGGCTGCATATTCTAAAAGTCCTGATGAAGACAAAAGATTTGTCGAAACGCGTTGACACAGCCCAAGTCTAACAAAAATTTGGAGAAATAACTTTGAAACTGAATTTTAATTGTTTTCTTTTCTGTTCTGATTTTATCAATATATCATGGAATTGTCATTTATAATCAATGTATCAAATTCATAAATATATACACCATATATAATCAAGTGATATTCACTAACCCTCCTTTTTATAAATGTTTTAAAAGAAATTGAAATTAAAAGTATATTTTTTGATATCATAACAGTCTGTTGTACTAATTGTTCTTTTTGTGTATTTATCATAATGTGTTCATACAAATATGTTGCGATTTAGCCAGTTCCTTGTAGCCTAAGTCTGCCTGGGTGTGTGCTTTTTCAAAATTCTCACAGGGGAATACCAGGACGGGTTCCCTAAGCAAGCGCCGGGACGCTCACGGGCAGCTGTGCGCTTTACAAGTCCAGCACATTTACATTTACATTTACATCGTTTGCTACCTCTTCTTGTATCTTCTTTGCTTTTGTTACATGCACAATTGTCACTTTTTCCTCATGTAATGTAACGTTTGCTTTTGTAACATGCCCACTTGTAATTTTCTCCTCATGTAACTTTACTGTTCCTATAGTGAATTGCTCTAACAACTTCAGGGAAAAGTCCGCGCTATATAAAAACGCATAAAATAAATAAATAAATAAATAAATTTAGCCCTCACCATCTCACTCACTGCCACACCCAACACATCTCCCATTCCAATGCAGGATGAGGGTGGCACTTAAGAGACAAACGTGCAAAAAGGAAGGAGAAACAATGATTATATTATTCAAGTCAAAGGATAGTGTAGTTGGCCTATTTGTAGAAGAAATATTCTTTGAAACTTTTATTTTGGGGTCCACTACCCCACTCAAAACACGGACCCAAAATTCTGCAGCACACTTAGAAAGAAGGAAATCACCTTTGGTGATTGTTTATGTGCAGGAAGGTGACCCTTCCTGCACATAAACAATCCTTTAAATAAAGACGTTTTACAATTTCCTTGTGTGCTAATGCAGCATACATAGAAGTTGTAAAATACCATATCCGACGACTCAGGCACCCTTCACCTTGGTGCAAGGGTGCCTGCTTCGGCGCATGGTAGCAGTTTGAGCGCCAGTGCAGAGGGAAGCACAGAGCTGTGGCATATTGTTGTAAATATGTTGCATCCCTGTGCATCCACACTAATGCAGAGCGGCGCAGGAAAATGACGTGCGGCACCGCGCTGCGTTCCTTTATAGTAAATCTGCCCCCCTGTTTCTAGTCATAGTCTTCTGAAAATGACAAACATAAGACCACTTGAACAATACAGACACTTCGTTTCCCCTGATTGTGTAACAGGCATACATGTTAAATCTTCTGCAGTCAAAGGAGGAACAAGAAAACTTTTGACTTCCACACCATGAACCCAAACATAATCCAGTATAAACGTGAATTATACTGGTCTGTCAGTTCTGATGTGCAAAGCCCTCCTGTTGACTTCTGTTATGCAGTTCTCTCAAGGGTCAGGATTAGGGGCGTAGCAATCAAAAGTGTAGCTGGTGCAATGGCACCGAAGAGCAGGTGAATGAGAGGGCCCATTTCCTAGACGGCATTAGGGACTATTGTGCTCTTGCTACCCCACTGGCCAGCATCACCAAGGGTCCGGATGCAAGACTCTATCAAAGGCACTGTGTGCAGCCCTAGTAACAACTGCTGAAACTTGGTAAAGACAGACAAAATACACTAGCAATCAAAAAGTATTGTTGTTGCCCCTCGGAGGAGTACCTATTTCTCCCTCTTTCCTCCCTTTTTAAAAAAAATATTTTGTATTGATTTTTCCCAGAGCACATTGTAAACTGTACATAACAATCAGCATGACTATGATACAATATACACCCAAAAAAAAGAATAAAGCAGAGAGGAAAATCACAAAAGCATAATGGGTACATACTAATTGTTAAAAAGACATGAAAAAGTAAGAGAACAAAACAACAATTAATTATAATAAAAAGGTAGGCAAGTAAACAAATTAAATGGCTATTAACCCATTTTTAACTGTATTTGTTGCTTTCCGACCCTTAGAGTATGTTTTAACTCCCTAACCACAACTAACCACTGTTTATCCCACCTTCCCCACCCAACATCCAATCTTGTATGGGTGCCCAGATTTTAGCCCCAAGTCTTCTCTTCCTACTCCCTTTATTTCTGTAAATTGCTGTCTCAAAGCTAAACATAGCCAACAATCTTGCTCTCCAATTCAAGAAGGTTGGAGGCTCAGAGCTAATCCATTCGCTAGTAATGCATGCTCTGACCACTGTCATCATCATAAACAGAAGTGCAATTTCAGCATTACTCATTAGGATGGGCCATGACTCCGGACCCACCCCCAGAATCACAAGTACACCCGTAATGGTCATCTGTTTTTTAAACAAATTATTTAAAAACTCTTCCAAATTCTGAAAAAACCCTGCCAATTTTGGGCAGGCAAAAAACATATGGATAGAATCAGCCGCTAGCAGCCCACAGCGGTTACACTTATCCCCACCTGTTTTTCCCCACCGAGACACTTTCCTAGGTGAATAATATTAGTCCCATAAAGCCATGTAATGCTGACTACGATGTCTGCCTGTCACCAAAACACTATTAGCAAGTTCCAAGGTACTATTAATATTAAGGCCACTTACTCCTAATTTTTGCTCCCACTTAAATTGACAATTAACCAAATCATCTGGAATGGTTGCAACCAATTGTTGATAAAATTGCCCTATCTGGGTCTTCTTCCTCATTTTCTCGATTAGCTCAATTTTACCACATTGAGATCTCATATCCGGACCAAATTTAGCCATAAAACTCCGAATTTGCAAATATTTAAAAAAGTCTCCCCTATCTAAGGCAAACTTGTCTCTGAGCTCTGAAAAGGCCATCAAGTGCCCTTGATCCATCAGATCACCTAAACAAGAAATACCTTGTCTGTCCCATTTAAAAATAACCTGATCCCTGAAGATTGGGGGAAGGAGCCCCGTGGCCTTAAACTTAGTAAAAAAATTCAATTTGGGGATTATACATACCCGTTTAATTTGTTCCCACACTCGACAAGCTGCTCATAGTCTCTTTTTTTTATTTTAAATATTTTTATTAACAACACGAGAAATTATTTCATAATGTTTACATCATAAATTTTGACAAAGAGAAACTAAAAAACTCGAAAATAGCAGCAGAAGAAAGAAAAATTACAAATCCAAACAAATATACAGTTCCATACAAATATACAGTTCTGGCCAAATTGGGAGAGGATCAGGACCGGACTGGCCGTTGCAGGCACCGGGCAATCCCCCGGTCGGCCGCGAGGGTGGGGGCCGGTTTTGGGCCCCAGGGGGCCGGTTTTGTTACAGGGTCGTTTTTTGCAGCATAGCTGCAAAAACGGCACTGTAACAAAATCAGCCGAAAACCGGCCCTAGCAAAGAGCGCGGTCGCACCCCCCAACCCCCCGGGGGGATGGGGGGGCCGGCCGAGCACTTTCCCAGGGCCGGTTTCGGTTCCCAGTCCGGCCCTGGAGAGGATAGTTGAATGTAGAACAGCATAAATGGGAAGAGTCAAAATACAATTTTAGAGTTTGCACTCCTTAGAAATCAGAATATTAAAAAGAGATTAGAGAAAAGTTCCCCAAATTCTATCCAATTTCATCAGTGATCGCACTCCTCTTATTTTAGCTAGTGCAGACTCAAAAGTGTACGTTTCTTTCACCAGAGACCACCATTCCATAATATGAGGTGGTTTCGGGGAAATCCATGCCCTGGCAATCGTCAGTCTGGCACACGAAAGTAAGATAGTTATTAAATCTTTATGCGAGTTGTTCAGTGGTTGAATGCCTAATAATACCATTGTTGCAGTAAAGGGAGAAAATTCAAACAATTTTTGATTCAGAATGTTTTCCAATTCAGACCAAAACACGGATAATACTGGGCATAGAAAAAGCATATGTTCTAGATCAGCCGCAAGTAAATCGCACTTGGGGCATTTGGACTGATCGTAGGTTTTACTGTTTTGGGACCATTTTGATATTCTTTCTAGGGTATAATATAAAAGACATATTGTTTTGTATAATTGAAGTCCTAAACTAGAAGACTGTACTAGATTATTAATACTGCAGAGTGAAACAGAAATCCTATTAGGAGTTAAATTAATACCCAATCTTGTGCTCCATTTCATAGCGAGTTTCACGCAGTCATCCGCTTTGTAAGAATTGAGGCATTTATAACCCTCGCTGATTAATGATTTAGGGCCAGATGTAGGTCACCAAATACCGGCCGGTAACGTTCGATTACTGCCGTTACCGACCGGTATTTGGTGATTGAGATGTAGGGGGCCTAAATTTTACAGAATCGGTAAATTTACCGATTCGGTAAATTTACCGATTCTGTAAAATACCGATTTGGTAAATCTACCAAATCGGTAAATCTATATGTAGGTGGCACTGGAAACAGTGACACAGGCCCCTAAGAATTTGTTATTTACCATGTAATACTATTGCATGGTAAATAACTAATTCCTGTGTACATGCACATCTGTGCATGTACACCTGTGCCATGTGACACACATACATGCCCTTAGGGTATGTATGTGTGCCACATGGCACACAAGCCTGAATCAGGGGTGCAACAGGGTGTCAAAGTGACACCCTGTCCCCCTTGTCAATTTGGTAATTTTACCGAATCAGTATTTACCGATTCGGTAATTGCCATAGGTTCCTGTGGGCCTCAAGGCCCATAGGAATCAATGGCAATTACCAAATCGGTAAATACCGTTTCGGTAATTACCGAATATTCCCGATTCGGTAATTAATTCGGTAAAAATACCTACATAGCATTTACCGTTTTGTAAATACCGAATCGGTAGAATTCGGTATTTACGAATCGGTAAATACTAATTACCTACATCGGGCCCTTAGTCTTTAGTGAATAGATGCAATTCCAGATGTCAGAATCTGAGAGTTCTGTCTCCAAACGAACTGTTGGACAAATCCCCTTATGCTAGCCTTGCAAGCATCCCAAACAAAGGTGTTTATGGTGGAATTAAGATTAATGTGATTAAACTCTATGATATGTTCTTTAAGTAGTAAAATAAATGAAGAATCGAATAATAGATACCTAGGAAATGAAAATAGCCTTGGGCCTTGTTTTTTTGTGAAATACTAAAGACAAGGAGGATGGGATTCAGAGACCCAGGCCATGGCAATACGAGAACAGAGTTTGTCAGGAGCAGAGTAGTAGGCATATCCCGCTACATTAGGATATATAGTTTGCCAGGCATCCTTTATATTATGTATGCACCCTACTTCTAGGATAGCAGCCCTTATCTTACGCATCCGTTGGAATGCTCCTCGCCTGGTCGTATCCATCTCATAGTTCATTTTTTTTTTTTTTTTTTTTTTTATTGAAAGTTCATGCCAATTTAATATACATCAAAGCATAAAAGTACAGAAACACAGAATGCATATATATTAATAAATATATAAATATACATAAACATACAATAAAGGCAGGCGGTGCTTAAAATATCGGAAAAAGAGGATGTTGCATGTAAAAAACAGAGATTTGGAAAAGCGATGATCGTTAAACATGAGACAATCAGGAGAGCATCACCTTTAAAGGGCCCCCAATCTTGACAACCGCCAAGTAGCCACTGGAGCCCAGACTTGCTTCCCCATTTCTCTGGATTTAAACCCCTTCACGGGGCATACAGTTCTGACTCGATATTGTGGATCCCTAGCATCCTACAGATCCACATTTGAAACGTTGGGACCTCGGCATCCTTCCAAGCAGCGGCAATTAAAATTCTCAAGACCGCTGCTGCTATAAAAATAAGCGCCTCACACTCTATAGTAAAACCCAGTTTAGCATCGCAACCAATTATTAAAAGTGTCGGGGATAGGTCTATTTTGACAGCTAGCAGCCCCTCTAAAAAAGCTGCAATTTCCTTCTTGATTGGACCTAGTTTCCCACAGCTTGAAAACATATGTACCACATCGGCTGGCCCGTTCCCACACTTTGGGCAGTTATTATCCAACCTTTTGCCCCAATCAAATAATTTCGCCGGTGTGTAGTATAAGTTAAAAAGCGTCTTAAAATGCTGTGCTCTTAAGTATGAGGATCGCAAAAATCTTTTATCCATAAGTAGGGCTTTATCCAGATCTATATCCGGATCCCCTAATTTAGAGGCCCAGGCTGTCTCCGTCTTAACCATGTCATGAGGGAGTTCTTGCAAAAGTAACCTGTATATTTCCCTGATTCTGCGGCCACCCCCTTCATATAATCTAGTAATGCACATCTTTTGGATAAATTTATACAGGGTCTTTTTAATTTTATTGTATTAACCAACTGTATATATTTGAACTCTTGGCACCCCTGAAGTGAGTAACGTGACCTCAGGAGTTCCAGGGGCCTACATACATCCTTTATCATTACTTGGCCTAATGTAGTGATTCCCTGTTTTCCCCAATGTCTCCATGAGCCATCACTGCTTAGATGCGGGAATAGTCCTGAATTCCAGATTGGAGTATATTGATTGTATCTTGGGATCCCTTGATTTTTCTGTACAGAAGACCAAAGCCCCCAGGCATCTTCCAGTATTTTATAGCCTGAAGTCTTAAAGAAACGTTTGTCATATCTCCTTAGCAATACCCCATACGTTTCCCTTCCTAGGGCCAGCTGAAAGAAGGAAGGGATATCTCCCTGAGTATATGTAATATCATTGGGGAAGAAAAGTAAGGCCATATCTGTCAGCAAACAGGACCAGCTATAACACCTCAGATTTGGTATTCCGAGCCCACCCCTTTCCTGAGGAAGAGACATGAGTTTACTTGATCTCCTCACTTTGCCATATTGCCAAATAAAATTCATAAATACTGCCTCCATTTCCTTGATCCATGAATCGTCTATCTTGAATGGGATGGACCTAAACTTATATAAAATTTTTGGGAACATCGTCATTTTGATAACGTTGGCCCTGCCTATTATTGACAAACGCAACGTATCTATCCTTTTTAAATCTTGTTTCATTTTTGCCAGTAGCGGTGTAAAGTTGTCTTTAATGATATCTCTTGGGTGAGCATTGATTATTATTCCCAGATAGACTACTGAGTCGACAAATCTATCATCGCGCTTTACTATATTTCGAGAACAGAGTACTTGCGTTTTTGCCACATTTAGGCGATATCCAGATAGTTTCCCAAAGTTGGAGGTGATACTGACTATTTCCCTCATGGCGCTGTCTGGCTCCGTGGTAGTTACGGCTAAGTCGTCCGCATATGCAAGGACTTTAGTGTGGTATCCATTGATGGTAATTGGCTTGATTCTGTTATTATTCATTATAAGGGTTATTAAGGGGTCTATATACAGTGCGAAGAGAATAGGTGAGCACGGACACCCTTGTCTCGTGCCCCTTGTTATTTGGATCTGTCCTGAACTCTCGCCCATAAGCTGGATACTTGCAGTGGGATTAAGATACATGGCCTGAATTCCCTGTAAAAATCTGGGACCAAATCCTCTATCTTCCATCACTCTCCACAAGAAGCTCCACCTAACCCGGTCGAAGGCTTTTTCAGCGTCGAGGAGGACCATTGCGGCCCCCCCCTCCCCGGCAGCATGGATGTCAAATAATGTGATTGCTCTTTTTATATGGTCAGTTGTGCCCCTACCTGGAACAAAGCCATGCTGCCAGGGAGATACTAGGGTCCCAATGATCCTCCCCAGACGCGTCGCAACAATTTTTGCGTATAATTTATTGTCGCTATTTCTTAACGATATTGGCCTATAAGAGCCTGGGATCTGTTCCGGTTTACCTTTCTTGTGGAATATCACAATATTAGTTTTGGTCCAAGATTCTGGTATAACTCCTGTGTTGATAACCCCATTAAATAGATCGAGAAGAAGAGGTGCCGTTTCTTTTTTCAGATATTTATATACCTCCAAGGGTATAGCATCTGGCCCTGCTGCCTTACCCGCTGCTAGATCTTGTAATGCTTCTAACAATTCGTCCATGGTAATTCCCTGTTCTAGGGTTTCCCTTTCTATAGAAGTGAGTTTAACACCACTTTCCGGCCAAATTACACCCGGTCCCCCAGTATCCAATGTTTCCTTATACAGATCTTGGTAGAATCTTCTAAAGACATCAAGGATTTCAGCTGGCTTGTTATAGGTTTTATCCCCCTCTTTGATTTCAGTGATAGTATTCTTAGATGTGGCCTGCCTTATACGTAAAGCCAATTCCCTACCTGCCTTTTCCCCGGTTTCATACACCCTTGCTCTTTGGGTTTGATATTCTGCAGCAGCTTTCTTGGCTAATTGCCTCTGTATTTCGGCCTTTAAGCTGTTGAGCCGATCCAAGCTTTGGATACCAGAGTTCCCCTGGCACACATCCTTCCTATGTTGTTCCTCTGCTTCTGCTAATTCTCCCAGCAAGCGTTTCCTTTCTTCCTTCACTCCTTTCCACTTTCGGGCGTTGTAACTGATTGTCTCCCCCCTAAAGCCTGCTTTGAAACTATCCCAGACAGCAATACGGGAGGCACTGTACCTATTTTCATCGAAAAAGGACTGGGACCAATTCTTTACATGCGCTATATAGTTGCTATCAGCTAATAGCTTTCTATCAAACGTCCAAGGTCTAGCTTTTTTTGTATACATATTAATAGCGATTGATAAAACTAGCGGGTTATGGTCTGATATTAACCTTGGAAGCATTTCAATCTCTACATTAGGGAGATAGGTAGCCGATACCAGAAAATAATCCAACTTTGTGTGCTTATTGTGTGGATATGAGAAATACGTATGCCCTGGATCATCTTTTTTTAAGCATCCCCATACATCCCTCAGCCCATGGGACTGGATTATGGAAGACACTGATCTGAATACCCGGGGTTTACGACCTGTATAAGGAGTGTTACTAGCAAAGTTTGCTGAGATATTGAAATCGCCCGATAATATTATCGGGGCTGGCCAGTTAATTAATTCCCTCTCTATATGATCCATCACCCCCGGGTCATCCAGATTAGAGCCGTATATCGAGCAAACAGTTATGCCTAAATTTAATTCGCATACTGCCCATCTTCCAAATGCGTCGGCCTTACTACTTTTTGCCCCCCCTAAACCAGTCCTGCCAATGATTGCTACCCCTTTTATCATTGAAGTCTGTGAAGAGCAGGGCAGGATTTCGAACCCCCTTAGATTAAGCCAATGCCTCTTTTTCCAAGGTAAGTGGGTTTCCTGTAGGCATACAATATCAGCACCTATTATTTTGATATACTCTTCTAGTCTACCCCTCTTTTTCCAATTATTCAGACCCCCTATATTCAGGCTTACCACCCTAAGCTTAGACATTACCCTGAGGGAATTTTGACCACCATGCTAGCCAGTCGAATGCCCTCCCAAGAATATCATAGATGTTCTGGTTTCCTTCAAGCTTTTTAATTGCATTAATGTATGTATTCATTACACGAACTTTCTTTTCTTTTGCTTTTCCCCCCCCTGCCCCCCCCACCCACCCCAAGCGAACCCCCCCCCTGAACCCCTCCCAAAACCCCACCCTTGTGGAGCGCGCAGACTAAGTCTGTGCGTGTGATGGATGCAGACGAGCGGTGGACTTACTGCATACTTTGGTGAACCCTACCTTTAAACAAACCTTGTGCCCACAATATACCACCCCCCAAGAAGAACACGAAAATCAGAGAGCAAAAAAAAAAAAAAAATAGGACAGAACTAAGCTACCAGCAGAATTCCTGCGTTGCCCTCATAGCCTGTGCTTTGCCTCTCATGAATTACATCATTCTTTTAGACAGAACATGGAACGGCTGAGATAGAAAAGGGGACAACAATGCTTGCCTTATGAGTTGAGTTGAGTTGAGTCAGATTCTATACTGTGTCCAGAAAATCTCGGGCTTTAATTTCAGAGGAAAAAAATATTGTTTTACCAAGATGGACTACCTTTAGCTGAGCTGGATTTATGAGATACACCTGTATTCTTTTGTCTTGAAAGGGCTTGATTAGCTGTCTCAATCTCCAGCGCCTTTCAACGGTGGTATGGCAAAAATCGGGCCTTACAAAGAAGAAGCCTCCCTCAAAAGCTCTTTTGGTATCCGGTCTTGCCTTCTCTGCGATGGATTGTCTCAGCAGAAAGTTCCCTATGTAAATCAAAATTGCTCTGGGCTTGTCTTCCGGTCTGGCATTCTGTCTTATTTTAAACGGTGTCCGATGAGCCCTCTGTATTTCGGTTGTCCAATTCCATCCGGCAATATCTGGAAAGGCTTTCTCGAAAATGTTGACGATAAAGGCTTTAACATCTTGCCCTTCGCACCCTTCCGGTATTCCGAGGACTCTAAGGTTATTCCTCCTTGACCTGTTCTCCAGATCTTCCAGCTTCCACTGGACATCCTGTGCTTGCGCTCCGAGGGATTCTACTCTGGAGGTGGCAGCCGCCGCCTCTGCTTCAGTGGCAACTATCCTCTCTTCCAGGTTTGAGACCCTGTCTCCTACTGTCACGCAAGCCTTTGAGAGTTTCCTGATCACTCCTTTCATTCTTCTCATAGCTGCTTGAGCCTTGAGATTATCTGATCTTGTCTCTTCCCGGTGTGCTGTGACCCCTTGATGAATTGATTCCATCATTGTCATCATCTGCGCTAATGAGACTTGTGTGGTCTCCTGGCTCCGTACCTCTCTCATCCCCAGGTTTGATTCCTCTTGTAGCGATGCTGTTGGAGAATGGTCCCATGTTAATACGGCTTGATTTTCATGAGCTGCAGCTTTGATAGCCGTTGATGGTAGACCCGATTCCGGGTCGCTATCTGTCTCTGGATTGCTGGCATCAATATCAGAGCTATGTTGATCATCGTCCTCCGACCAATCCGCCTCTTCTGCTACGGAGAAGAAGCTTTCGCTAGGGGTGTTTTCCTTCTCCTTCTCCTTCTCCTTTTCCTGCTCACTCATGCCCCTCAGACTAGCATTTGTTATTGACTTTGCTTGCTCTACTGACGTCACAATAGCCACAGCAGAGTCCTCCGTGAGATCCCCTGGAGCAGAGAGGATAGAGCCTTCTTTACATCCGCCTGCAGTATCCCCTCCTTGGTTAGACTGATCCTTTTCTGAGATAATATTTACAGTGGTAGAACCAACTGCCTCAACTGGCTCGACTCCCGAGGATACAGTCCCTTCTCCATTGACCTCAGTGGGGGATTGAACCTCCTTATCAGTATTGCTCTCAGCAACCATCAACTCCATAGTTGGGAGCACTGTCTCATCCTGCACACCGGTTGCGTCCGGATTCTCCCCTCCAGACTCATGGATTGTCTGTATTTGAGACTGTGACGGTAGATGTGGCACCGGAACCGATTCCTCAGTCACTTCCATAATCAATGGGGGAGTGGATGCCTCTGCTGGGGCAATAACTGGGGTAATATTCGTTTTGGGTCTCTTGTCCATGCGATTCATCATTTCAACCACACTGATAGTAGCTGTCACAGTGGCCGAGGCGGCAGCTTGCCTAGTCCTAACAGATGGTAGCCTTCTTTCTTTGAGGGTCTCCTGCCCCTGTCCCTGCCCCTGTGTAAGAACTTTTGCCCGACCTCCAGGCTCGACTTCGGGCTGCACTGCTGCTGTACTTACACCGTCCAGAGTAGCAGTCTCAGTATCTGCAGGGTCGCTACTCACACAAGTGTTCTCGGCCGCATTCTTTCTCTTTGTAGGCGGCTTACCTCCGGTGTTGGTTTTCGGCGCCATCCGTGGGGGAGATTGCCGCTTCCCCCTGCACTGCCTTCTGTCTCTGTAGTCTCTGTAGTCCAGGAGGAGCGTCCCCCTCCCTTCTCTCACTCCGCTATCTCGAACTCGGCTCCGCTCCGTCCGAGTTGCTGCACTACTCCTCCTACTCCGCCCCTGACTCTGCGAGCACCGCGAGCACCAGCGCCGAGTCTGTCAGCCAACCCGAGCCTCAGTAGCGCCGCAGCCGCCTTCCAAACTCCGAGAGGGAGTATCTTGAGAAACGGGGCGATCAGATGCATCCGGCACATTTAATTCATCGAGATCATCCCAGCGTTAAAGTAAGTTTTTTTTCGGATATTCGGGGGGTCTGTAAAGAGGTATTCCATGTACTCCGTGTCCACACCGCTTGCACTGCTACTCAGCCGCTACTCACGGCCGCCATCTTGCTCCCCATCTCATAGTTCATTATGCAATTAAAGTCTCCCATAATTAGTACCTCTCCTTTCCATTCCAGCAATTCCATATTTAACCGATCAAAAATTGTAGGATCATCAATGTTTGGTCCATATATAACACAAAATACATATTTACAGTTTTCCAAAACTAATTGAGCAATAGCCCATCTACCGCCCTTATCCAGAGCAGTTTCAACAGCTTCTAATCTTAGTTGCTTCTTTTTCAGAATGGCAACCCCCTAATTGAAGCATTTAGTGCTGAGCAGGTTATGACATCATAACCCAGTTGCCTAAGTAACTTCCTGTCTTTGTAACAGATATGAGTCTCTTATAGTAATACTAAATGTGGGTTATACATTTTAAGCTCCTCTTGAACTAGTTGCCTCTTATTCCTGCTGTTAAGGCCTGTAACGTTCCAGGCTAAACATCTCAACCGATACATTGCACTAAAATATAGCCCCCTTCCGCTCTGATCACAAATATTATTTTTCCCCTATTGTCACATTCAGCAAATCTCATTCTCGTGTTGTTATTTTTAAAATTGTCACCCCCTCCCAAAGCCAACCCCCCCTACACCCACCCATACCACCCCCCTCCCTCTTGTCCCTCAAGGGGAGCCACCCCTCCATGTCCAGCTGCCGTTGTTTGGACAGCCTTGCAGAGTGGCAGCATCGGAGTCTGCCCCCTGCAGTCCCATACTATTATGAGGAAAAGGGAAAAAAAAGGGGAAAAAAAGAGGAGCGAGAAGAAAAGGGTTTCTCTGATAATTTCAATAGATTACAGTTTATTACAGTCTATTCTAATCAGGAACTACTAAACAAAAAAGGAGAAAAACAGAATAAAAAAGAATAATAAGCAGACAGCCAGAATTCACCAGTAACGCATGGCAGATCTCCATTAACTAGAAAGTCACAGGCTATAATCCGAGTATCAGTTCTCTTCATATTACATTCTGACATCCCCTTTAATGCCCCTTTTTTAGTAAGTAACCAAGCTTGATCGGCATCAGTGTTCTTCACCTAAATTTAGAAATTGCTAGTTCAGCTTCTCTGTCATCTGTGAAGAAATAAGTATGGCCACCCTTATTTACTTTAAGACAAGCTGGCTCCTGTAGGAACACCTGTCCCCCCAGAGATTTGAAAGGATTTATAAGCTGGTGTAGCTTCCATCGTCTTTCCATAGTAGCCATGCTTAAATCGGATCAAACAAAAAAAGTAACATTCTCTATAGTGACAGGAGAGTTAGGCCTAGCTTTGAGTGATACTGCCTGTCTCAAAAGGAAATTCCCAAAATAAATCAAGAGGGGGACGGGGAAATGAACTTTCTCTATTTCTTTGAATTAGGGGTAGTCTATGGCTCTACGATAGTCACTAAGGAGCCATTAGCTTTCTCACCGATAATAAGCTCATAAATTGACCGTCTGTGAATCAAAGAGATAGGAGCATTGCAACCCAAAATCAATGGCCCCAGAATTTGTAACATGGCTGCCCAATAGTACATTATAAAGTGCGGAACTCCCCAGCCTCCCCGATTTCCTGGAATAATCATTTTCCTGTGGGCCCTTCTTGTTCTACGATACCCCCACAAACATCTTGCACAGACTCCATCTAATTTTAAAAACACTGAGTTTGAAAATTCCAAAGGGATAGTCCCAAATATGTACACAAATTTGGTAAGGACAAGCTTTTTGAGAACATTGCATCTCCCATGCAAAGAAAGATGCAAATGATTCAGCCGTTCCAGAGTAGTATTAAACTTTTCTATGACTGGTAAGATGTTCGGGGCTGGAATCTCCTCCACCTTAGGAGTCATTTTAATTCCCAGATAAGTTGCCTCTGGTGTGACTACTATGCCAGCCGGGGGATCTGGCCTGGAGTACAGCACTTGCTTCTTTCCAATATCGAACTTATACCGTGAAAAGCAGCCATACTGCTCTGCTAAGGTTCTGATTGCTGAGAGAGCCGTTGCTAGCTCCCCAGATACTACGAGTATGTCATCGGCATATGCTCGGTATTCTACTCCACTAAGACTGATTCATTTAATATCCTCATCACTGTTAACTTTACACAAAAAAAATCAATATATAAAGCAAATAGAGGGGGAGAACACGGGCACCCTTGGCGTGTGCCACGGCTAATCTTAAATTCATCAGGCAATAAGTTGAAATCCGTATTGAAGCCACTGGATTTATATATAAGCTCCTAATAGGTTGAATAAATGCTGGACAGAACCCTTTCCACCACAAGACCCTCCAAAAATAGCCCCAGGAAACCCTGTTGAACGCCTTTTCAGCGTACAAAAGGATCACCCCAAGCGCTGAGTCCAGTGCTTGTGCCCAATCCAGAAGGGTAATTACCCTTATGACATGGTCGGCAGTATCCCGTCCTGGAATAAAGCCGTGCTGCACACTAGCTACTAGAGGAGCAATGACCGAATGTTTGTATATATTTTGCTGTCAGAATTGATTAACGAAATAGGTCTGTACGAGGAGGGTGATAGCTCAGGCTTACGCTTTTTTAGAAACACAACTATCGTAGTTTTCCTCCATAACTCTGGTGCTATCCCTTGTTGCGCATTCAAAAACAAGGTCATAAGCTCAGACATCACAACACGGTGGAACGTTCTATAGAATTCAAGTGGGATTCCATCGGGACCAACTGCTTTGTCCCTAGCTAATGATAAAATCACTGCTTCCACCTCCTCCCATGTAACATCTGCTGCTAAGGCCGCGTTGTCTTCCTCAAAAACTTTATTGGTTCCTATATTCCCACATAATTCCTCCATATAACCTTCTGTATTTGTTACTACGTCCTCTGTATACAGCCCAGCATAAAATCTACCAATGACCCTCAAAATGTCAGTTGGCGACTCCACGACCTTATCATCATGGTCACATATCCTAAATATTCCATTGGCACTTTACCTTTGACGCAATCTTTTTGCTAATATCTTACCAGCATCTTCACCCAATTTGTAAACCTGAGCCCTATGGACAGATAGCTTACTAGCCATTTTTTCTACAAAGTGTTTGAGAATTTTCATTTTCATAATAGACATTGCCTTTAGTGTATCGTCTATGCTCAGCTGATGCGAGAGTTCAGCCGAGAGCTGAATATCCAAGAGCCTAAGTTGCCTCATTCGATCTTTAGTTTCTTTATTTGCTTTATGTTGCTTCCCAATCGAATAACTCATTGTAGCACCCCTAACACCTGCTTTAAATGCGTCCCAGACATTAGACTCTGGAGCTGTGCCCTGATTTAGCATAAAAAAGTCTGGGATCCAAGTACACATATATTCACAGTACTCCGGATCAAGCAGCAGATTGCGTTCAAAAGTCCATGGTCTATGCTGGTATTGAACTTTCAAGCCCCAGTCCATTACCACGGGATTGTGATCCGAGATGATCACCGGCATTATCTCTATTTTAGAATTCACCGCCACCTCCCTGGAAATAAAAAAATAATCTAAACGGACATGCTTCCTATGGGGAGCAGAATAGTACGTATACCATGAAGCACCCTTTGATTTACCCATACATCAACCAAGCTTAGCTCTCTAGTTAAGCCTTTAATGGCTTTGAAGACTTTGGGCTTTTTCCCCATATAGGGGTGATTGCTCCCAATATCTACATCCCCCTCCAAATGAATATTGAAGTCCCCACACAGAACTAAAGGGGCTGGCCACTCTGCTAGTTCAATACTTAAGTAATGTACAACTTCCGGATCATCCAGATTGGGTCCGTACACTGAACAAACTGTCACTGGGGAGCCATTGATAACCAGTTCCACAATAACCCAGCGACCATAACTGTCCTCTTTTACCCGCCTCCTCACTCCTAGGCCATATCTCATAAGAATTGCTACTCCCCTAATGTTAGAGCCTTGCTTAGTACAGCCTAACAATTTCATTCCCAAATCCCATAGCACTTTACAATTATTCCAGGCTATATGGGTTTCCTGTAAACATAACAAATCATACAGTTGAGTCGTAAGCATCTGAGCCAGCACCCCTCTTTTTCTTTTGTCATTTAACCCACAAATGTTTCATGAACAAAATAAGAATCGTCCCATCTTTATTCATTCAAGAAATGTTATCTACTTTTCCCAACCTAGTCAAACTAAAGCAAAGCGTTTCCTCTCTATAACAAAATAACTTCATAGTCATAATCACTCCATTCATCCTCACCCAACACCAGTCCACTGTGCCCACCTCCCCACCCTGCTTCCCCACCCCCCAAGACCCCACACCCCTTTCCCCCCTCCCCAATTGAGGCGTAAGGACCATGTCCTCAATGATGGGAAGAAAAGTGTGAAATGCACACCCTGCTACCCCCCATGACCTCCCATTAGCCCGCTTTCCTCACACTGACACATTACAAACAACACTAACAGTACTAAAATAAACACCAAAAATGATTAAATGCATGTTAACTTCACATTACCTTCAAGAATTCCTCTGCCACAATCTCTGATACAAAGTAATAAGTCTTCTCTTTATATATCACTTTTAACTTTGCAGGGTTCAAAAGGAACACCTGCCCCCCTTTAGCCAGAAAAGCTGAGATCAACTGGCGTAGTCTCCATCTCTGTTGGACTGTAGCCTGACAGAAGTCTGGGTGTAAAAAAAATCTCACCCCTTACCAGACTTCCTCCTGTCTGGCCTTGCCAGATCATATAAGGCTTCACGCAACAAGTAGTTATTCAGGCAGATCAGTATTGCCCTCGGTTTGTCATTAGAACCTCCTACTTTCCCTCTCTGAACAAAAGGAAATCTGTGTGCTCTAATAATCTCAATCTCCCAGTTCCACTGTTTTAGGTCAGGGAAGGCCTCAGAGAATAACTCTATAACATATTGCCTCACATCCTTCCCCTCCCTGCCTTCAGGAACCCCCAAAAAGTGAATATTGTTCCGTCTAGACCGAGTTTCAAGGTTAGTTAGATTCCAATCAGTGTCCTCCTCAATATTTTGTGGTGCTGTAATCGTCGTCTTCCGTTGAGCCAACTGATCTCCCAATACAGAAATCCTCTCTTCTGCCTCAACAATCCTTGTTGAAATTTCCGTGCCCGACTTAGCAATTCACCGCACAGTATTCTGCAGCTTGCGTACTGCACCTTGGGTCCACAAGCTTTCAGCCTTCGTTTCCTCCCTATGAGCCATTATCACCGTATATATTGTATTAAGCATGATTTCACTGTCACCATCGAGATTTAAGCCGGAACTAGAGCAGGCATCTCCGCCATCAAGCTGAGATGAAGGTGAGTGTTCAGTTCAGTTCATTTATTTGTTTCGAAGGTTAAAAACCATCATGAAAATACACAATAACAACAATACGATACATAATCTCGAATACAAAACTTTCTGAACGACATGACATTGTTTAAAAAGACATCAAATTTTTAAAAAAGGGATTTTTGTGAGTAGTAGGACCCAAGTGCAAATGTGATTCAAAACCCCATATAACCAATTAGATACCTCCCCGGCCCACCAATTTCATCAGCCCCTTGTATTTCTCAATTTAAAAGCAATTTTAAGAAAACTTATAATGGCACATAGAGTTCGCATTTCAGTGGCTCTTTGCAGAAACAGTAAAGCAGATTTGGCATGGATTATATTTGAGTCTTTCAAAACACCTACTAAGAATCTTTGACGCGGTGTTTTATAAAAAGGGCACAATAGTACAAAATGAAGGGTGTCCTGCGGAGACCTATTGTCGCAGCCGCAGGCACCCTTCTGCTCAATTGTTGGAGTAAACCCTAATGGATAGGCTAAAATATGGTGCAATAAATTGAGCCTAAAACGAGTCATTAAAAACATCTCATGCTGACTATACATTAAAAAGAGGTACGGTTCCATGCCTGCTTGATTAGATACTAGCAAATGAGCAACTGTCGAGGATTTAATGGAGTCAAGCTCCCTCCTCCTGCCATTATATTTATCCAACAGTTGCCCTTGTACTGAGTTTCTAGAATATATATCCACCGTGGAGGGGTCCAAGAATAGCCTTTGTTCATCTATTTCCCCCAAAGTATCTTTAACATATTTCAGCCAGGGGATTTGAAGACATTTCTCCTTCGTCAGGCAATCCTGGATGATCTGTCTGGAAAGTTCCGCATTGGGGTTTGTCCAAATTTTGATCCAGGCCAGTATAGGTCTCAGTCTAATCAGATCAGCTATATAAGTAATTCCCAGCTCTTTGTGTATTATTGCTGCGGGGATGCTCGGCGGAAGTTTTAACAGTTTTTTCAGAAATTTGTCTTCCTCACTTTGAACAAGTTGAGCATCTCTGAAGCCCCAAACTTCAGCTCCGTAGATGGTCTTTGAAATACTGACTGATCTATACAAAGTCAACACCTGCTCTGGGAACCAACGTCCCATTCGACGGGCAAAATTTAGTATAGATCCATTGGCTGAGACAAGTCTCCTCGCCCTCTCCTCTATCAGAGGGGAGAACTTTAGCTTCTCGTCGAGTAAAAGACCTAGATATGGAAATGTTTTAACACTGTCCAAGACATGAACCCCCAGTTTAAATACAAATTTCTTCTGCGGTTTCTTCCCTACTATCATGACGAAGGATTTTGTCATGTTGACGGAGAGATCCAGTTTCCTCATGAAATCCGCAAAACCCTTGATTAAGAGCTGCAGGCCAACAGCCGTTCGCGCTAGGAGGACCGCGTCATCGGCGTACAAAAGTACTGGCAGGTGACGCTTGCCCACCTTTGGGCAGTCAGTTCCCAATGCTGTCAGATCATTCTCCAGGCCATTTATATAGAGGGAGAACAGGAATGGCGCCAGGATACACCCCTGCCTCACCCCGCCCGAGCACAGGAAGGGATCAGTGCTCACCCCCCCCGCACTGTAGCGGACCTTGGCAGTGGTGTTCCAGTGAAGCTCTGGCTCTGTTGACATTGTCAAACGCCGCTGCTAAGTCCATGAACCCCATGTAGATGGTGCCATCAGACGCCATGATGTACTTGGCAGTAAGGAGGTATAGGTTGAGGCACTGATCGCTAGTTGACCTGCCAGTTCTGAACCCATACTGGGTGTCCACCAAGATGTTGTGGGTATCAGTCCATTCTAATAGGCGGTTGAGAAGTGCCCTCCCAAGCACCTTGGCAGAAACGTCAATAAGCGAGATAGGTCTGTAGCACTGCGGGCTGTCCCTACAGCCTTTCTTGTAAATCGGGACAATCACCGCGGTGGACCATGACCTCGGCAGACCTGTTTTAATAGCAGCATTCAGTACTCTCGTTACCATTGGGGCCCATAGCTCCGTATTGCTAAGAAATAGGTCGGGAGGGGTCCCGTCCGGGCCCGGGGCTTTATTTCGTGTTAGCCCTAGGATTGCTTTGAGAACTTCATCCAGGGATAATTCAAATTTTCCCACCCTTGGCCCCCTCCATTTTCCATCCCCAATGTCTACCTCCTGTTGATTATACAAGGATTTAAAATGGGCAATCCATTGTTCCGGCAGAATATTTGAGCTGATGACTGGGGAACTTTGATCGTGAAAACTTGGTCTGTTTATAATTTTCCAGAACTGGGCATAGTCCTTATTTTCACCAGCCTCTCTTAAATCTGCCCAGACTTCTTTTTGGAGGGTACTTTTCCTGATCTTGACCTGGGTTTTATAGATCTGTCTACAACGAGTGATTTCGACCTTGTTCCTTGGAGTCTTTTTTAAACTCTGTTTTAGGTCTCTTAGCGCTTTAGAACAGTTGGAATCAAACCATCTTGGCGTGGATAGCTGTTTTGCGGGCTTCTTGGTTATCAGGAGTTTCTCTACAATTTTAGTTAAAGATTCGAACGCCTCTACAACTCCTCTGTCCTCTATTGTATGATCTAGACAGGTCTCTATGTGGGCTTTCCCTTCATCCACTAATTTGACATAAAATTCTCGGGGGTTAATCACTGGCCACCTTAGGCGTCTCCCTTGGTCTGTTGGTAGGATTTCTGTTTGATGGATCACCCCTAGGTCTTTTCTGATGAAATCATTCCCTTTAATTTCTATTAGAATGGGATTGTGGTCACTGAAGGGACTCCACTCGGTACTGGTATTTAGGATCTTTTCCCTGGCACAAGCGGATATCATGACGTAATCTATTATGGACCCCCCACCTTTGCCCTTGAATGTCGGTATTGGGGATTCGCCTGTCTTAAGTGCGGTTAGATCCATGACCTGAGAGAGGGCAAAGTTGTCTAATAATTTCATCAAAATAGTACCCTCTTTAGTGTGTGAAAAATGGGGGCCCTTTTCTAGAGGACAAGCTTACCAATCGGGGGTTAGAGGAAGTAGTTTGGGGCATAGGTGGCAATTAAAATCCCCCATTAACAGGACAGTAGGTTCTGGCCCCTTCGTCCTTTTCTCTAATTCCTCATTTAAACAGTTTTCCAGCTGCGCTAAAATTGGGAATTTCCCCTCCACCGGCCCGGAGTTATAGAAATTCACAAACAGTAGACTCTCCCCCAAGTGTGAAAGTCTAGCTGCTTGTATATTATCTGATGGACAATCAGTGTGTGACCAGGAGCCTTTCAGATCTAAATCCACATATAGTGCTAGACCTCCTTTTGCTCTACCCGAATTTGTGCCTTGTGCGGGTTTAAAGAAACACTTATAACCCTCCAGTTGACATGGGCCCGAATCCCTCGCCCAAGTTTCTTGGAGCGCTATCAGATGAAATCGCTTTATGAATTCTACCCATTCCTTACTTTTTAATTTGGCTTCCAGCCCTGCGATATTCCAAGATAAGATGGACAGACCCTCCTGCTTCTCTTTGCCTCTTGTCATGTGGGTTTCAATTGCTCTATTCTCCCCATCTATTAATGAGTCTATTTTGGTTATTTCCTTTTCCCCCTGGCCCCGGGGTGTGTCTAGTTTCCCGGTTAGTATACTCTCCTCGCTCCCCCGTTTGCCCCCTATTTCAGGGCCTGGATGACTACTAGTGGTCAAACTTCCTGCGATATTATTTTCTGTGGGTGTAAGTCAATCGATATCCTCTAGTGATTGGAGTGGGGCAAATCTATTTCTCCATTGAGAGGAATCCCGCTGAAAATACGGCTGTTCAGGGTGGCTTGTTAGTCTGGGTCTATATGGGCGCTGTGGTCTACCCATCGTCCACCCTCCCTCATCACCCACACGCTTGTTATTCCGGGTCCTTGGGTAAAAATACCCAAGTGGGAGTGCGCAAATCGTGCTGGTTTGATTCCTGTTTGCACTCTTCAAGATGTACTCTACCAGACTAGTGTCCGTAAAGTTTGCGACTATACAGTCTCCTCTAATATCTTTGTTTCTCCCCCCGACCCAGTTTGCCCTTCTAACGCTTGCTATCTCTCCTCGTTACCCGTTATTTAAGGGTCTGTGGATATTCAGCCACTTGGAGATTTTGAAGATCAATTGGTGGTGTGTTTCTCTCTCGTTGGGCCTATTTTCTGGTACCCCTGCAAATATTATTACAAAAGGGCTCGCCTCGGGGGGTAAGTCTATGTGTGGAGCCTGAGTATTGATATTATAAAAGGGATCAGGGTCTGTATAACAGTGATTATAATTCCCTTCCCTCTGGCTGCGATCATCTTGTCTCCATTGCATTAGTGGTTGCAGGGGAGGTTTCTCCCTCTGAGGGTTGTTCTCACCTTGATTGTGTCTCCCTCTGGAATTGTCATTAGCTCCCCCTTTGGGGTTTTGGGCAGTTTTAGGGGCCTCGTGAATCTGGACTATAGCCTGTTGCAAGTGGCTGACACAGTTATTGTTTAGGGCTCTCATTGTATTTGCCTTGTCATTTATGGCTACCTCCGTTAGTTGGGGTTGGTCAGCAGGAGTTTTTGCGAGTGTGTGCTCTAGTGCCTTGGATTGTTTAGAGAGCTCACACATTATTTTATCCACCTTGCTTACGATAGGCTTTAGTTGCGCCGCTAAGAAGGATTCTAGCTGTTTTTTGATATCTGTAACTACTGACTCGATCCACCCTGGGGGAATGGATTCTACCTCGGAGTTATTTTCTACAGCTTTATAATCTTGAATGCATAATGGGGAATTGCTTCTTAGAAATGCTCTCCTCTGTCTCTGACAACCCTTATTCCTCCCCATACGCTTCCTTGTTTTCCGATGGGTCGTGTCATTAGATTCAGGGGTTTCTGGCCCTGGGGTTTGTGCACATGAGACGTCCGCTGTGTCATTGTGGATTTGAGATACAATGCCCTGAGTGTTTGAGTTATCGACTAGTAGTACGTCTCTAGAGGGTGTTTGAGTGATAACATTGAGATTGGGCGAGGAGGATAAACTCCGTTCCATGCGTTCAATTTCCCCTGTGACTTTCTTTAGCATTAGGTCAATTGCTGTAGGTTTGTTCCCCTTTGCTTGGGCGCCCTCCTTTATTTCCCCCCGTTTTAATTTAGGGGTTGATCTTTTATTTAACTTGTTCCCAGCCGAGCGTGTATTGGGGTGGGTGGACATCATTCCCTTATAGACTCCTGCTTTGTCGCAACCACGCTGTGCTGCTTAGGTTTATGCCAATCCTCTTAGGTGATGCCGTAAAAGTTATGGAGAAAGAATAAAAAAAAAAAAATTTCAAAAGGCTTCAATACCCTGTACAGATTTTTTCAGAGGAGCGTAGGGGCCAGGTGGGATGGCCCGTCCCGTCCCTCGTCGTCCCCGGACGGCCACAGACGGCCCGCCCTCTGCCCGGGGTCGCCCGCGCGCGTCCCGCGGCGCGGAGGGATTGACTCGCCTTTGTAGCACCTCCGGGCGCGAAGACAGCGGGAAACAGGAAGTACACGCTAAGCCCGCTGGGAGCTGTAGTCTCCAGCCGCGTTGGAAGAACGATGGCGGCGAGACCTACAGCGTTCCAGACCCAGGGGCTAAGGCTGCGTGATGGCGTGCTGTCCAGATGGTGAGTGAGCTGCCCGTGAACCCCCGCTCCACCGAGGGATTGACTCGCCTTTGTAGCGCCTCCGGGCGCGAAGACAGCGGGAAACAGGAAGTACACGCTAAGCCCACTGGGAGCTGTAGTCTCCGCGTTGGAAGAACGATGGCGGCGAGACCTACAGCGTTCCAGACCCAGGGGCTAAGGCTGCGTGATGGCGTGCTGTCCAGATGGTGAGTGAGCTGCCAGTGAACCCCCCAGGCATCGAGCAGGCATAGAGCAGGCATCTCCGCCATCAAGCTGAGATGAAGGTGAGTGGTCCCATATAAGCTGGCCAGCAGGGGTCAGAATCCCTTTTAAAAGAAGATTACCAGGATCTTGTGTCTTGTGTACTGTCTCTTGATTCATAGAAAATTCAGAACTTGGATCATCATCCTCTCGCTGTGAATCGTTTTCATCTGCCCAATCACCTCATGCGCTCTCATTTTCATTCTCTGAAAAGTTAGACACTTCAGACATAGAATAGAACTTCCCACCAGAGCCAGCCGATTCTAAATCATTCAAAATTTCCTCTGTAAGATTCCCAGAATTTGCTACAGTAGCACTGCTCAAATCATTATTCAAATCAATTGTTTTAGTCACAGGACTCTCTTCTCCAACAGTTACTGCTGCTACATTTTTGCCACTAGGGCCTCCCAGCACCAGACCTGTAAACTGGTTATCAAGTAGCTCCTCTGGTTTACCTCTTAATACATGCTTCTTTTTAAAAATGTCAGGAAAAATCTGTTCTTTCAGAGGGATACCCTGCTGCATACCTCCATTGTTCTGTGGCGCTGCAGCCGCTGGCGTCTCTAAGTCAACCTTCTGTCGCCCGCCGTCCCGAGCATAATCCACCGACCGGCTTCTATTCTGCGGTACTGTTCCATCCCCGGACTGAGGAGAAGCCACTGCCGCTGTAGTAATGCCTGCAACAGCAGCTGCCAAAGCTGCCAACGAAACTGCTTCTGTTGCGGCCGCCACCCCCCGGGTCTTTGCACCCCTCCCGCTCCCTTTCAGAGAAATTCCAGACCACAACACGGGAACAGGAACCGCTGATAACTCTGCACAACGCGATTCACCACCGCCAGCTCAGCTAATCCTGGTGCCACTGACGCCAACGCTGACGCTAACGGCAATCCCGCTGCTACTGCTGCTGCTGAAGGGATGAGGACACCACTGACAATGGTGGTATAACGCTGCCAAACGAGAGCGTTCTTCACCAGGGCCGGACTGGGAACCACAACCGGCCCTGGCAAAGTGCTCTGCCGGCTCCGCCTCCCCACTGGGAGGGGGAAGGAGTGGGCAGGGGGGTGGCGACCACTTTGCCCGGGGCTGTTTTTCGGCCGATTTTGTTACAGGGCCGATTTTGCAGCTATGCTGCAAAAACGGCCCTATAACAAAAAAACGGCCCCCAGGGGCCCAAAACCGGCCCCCACCCGTGCGGCGCACCGGGGGATTGCCCGGTGCCCGCTATGGCCAGTCCGGGCCTGTTCTTCACAGACAGGGGGGGCGAGCACCAATGCTGGATCTTGACAGGTAACACCACAGCATTACCGCCACATCGTAGGACTCCCCTGAGAGCTGCAAATAAGGGGAAAAAAATCACGGGGAGGCTACCTAGCGGGCGAGCACCTCACAAGCCTCTCACACAGTAACCGCAGCGGCCGCCATCTTGCCCCCTATACCCCCTCTTTCCTCCCAACTGTCCTAAATCCTTAATGTCCCAGACTCCTGGTTGTTAGCCTAGGCTATCACAGACATACTCACTTCCCCTTACAAAGGTCAGGTGAGCTGGCTCAGCGCTTCAAAGACCCATCTCTATCTACACACTACAGCATTCAGACAGTGCATCACAGACCTACCACTCACTAAAGGCAGCAGTCAGGGCTCAAAGTGTACTACAGACCTACCACTCACTAACGGCAGCAGTCAGGCGGGCTCGGAGGTTACTACAGACCTACCACTCACTAAAGGTTGCAGTCAGGCAGGCTCAGAGTGCACTACAGACCTACCACTCACTAAAGGCAGCAGTCAGGCTGGCACAGAGTGCACTACAGACCTACCACTCACTAAAGGTAGCAGTCAGGCTGGTTCAGAGTGTACTACAGACCTACCACTCCCTAAAGGCAGCTGTCAGGCTGGCTCAGAGTGTACTACAGACCTACCACTCACTAAAGGCAGCAGTCAGGCTGGCTCAGAGTGTACTACAGACCGACCACTAACTAAATGCAGCAGTCAGGCTGGCTCAGAGTGCACTACAGACCTACCACTCACTAAAAGGCTGCAGTCAGGCTGGCACAGAGTGAACTACAGACCTACAACTCATTAAAGGCTGCAGTCAGGCTGGCTCGGAGTGTACTACCGACCTACCACTCCCTAAAAGCAGCAGTCAGACTGGCACAGAGTGTACTACAGACCTACCACTACCAGAATCCAGTAGGCTGGCACAGAGTGCACTACAGACCTACCACTCACTAAAGGCAGCAGTCAGGCTGGCTCAGAGTGTACTACAGACCTACCACTCCCGAAAGGCAGCAGTCAGGGCCCAGAGTGTACTACAGACCTACCAATCCCTAAAGGCAGCTGTCAGGCTGGCTCAGAGTGTACTACAGACCTACCACCACCAGAATCCAGTAGGCTGGCTCAGAGTGCACCACAGACCTACCACTCACTTAAAGGCTGCAGTCAGGCTGGCACAGAGTGAACTACAGACCTACCACTCACTAAAGGATGCAGTGAGGCTGGCTCAGAGTGTACTACATACCTACCACTCCCTGAAGGCTGCAGTCAAGCTGTCTCAGAGTTTACTACAGACCTACCACTATCGAAAGGCAGCAGTCAGGGCTCAGAGTGTACTACAGACCTACAACTCACTAAAGGTAGCTGTCAGACTGGCACAGAGTGTACTACAGACCTACCACTCCCTTAAGGCTGCAGTCAGGCGGGCTCAGAGTGCACTACAGACCTACCACTCACTAAAAGGCTGCAGTCAGGCTGGCACAGAGTGAACTACAGACCTACAACTCATTAAAGGCTGCAGTCAGGCTGGCTCGGGGTGTACTACCGACCTACCACTCCCTAAATGCAGCAGTCAGATTGGCACAGAGTGTACTACAGACCTACCACTACCAGAATCCAGTAGGCTGGCACAGAGTGCACTACAGACCTACCACTCACTAAAGGCAGCAGTCAGGCTGGCTCAGAGTGCACTACAGACATACCACTTACTAAAGATAGCAGTCAGGCGGGCTCAGAGTGTACTACAGACCTACCACTCACTAAAGGCAGCAGTCAGGCTGGCTCAGAGTGTACTACAGACCTACCACTTACTAAAGATAGCAGTCAGGCTGGCTCAGAGTGTACTACAGACCTACGAATCCCTAAAGGCAGCTGTCAGGCGGGCTCAGAGTGTACTACAGACCTACCACCACCAGAATCCAGTAGGCTGGCTCAGAGTGCACCACAGACCTACCACTCACTTAAAGGCTGCAGTCAGGCTGTTACAGAGTGCACCACAGACCTACCACTCACTTAAAGGCTGCAGTCAGGCTGTTACAGAGTGAACTACAGACCTACCACTCACTAAAGGATGCAGTGAGGCTGGCTCAGAGTGCACTACAGACCTACCACTCCCTGAAGGATGCAGTCAAGCTGTCTCAGAGTTTACTACAGACCTACCACTCACTAAAGGCAGCAGCCAGGGCTCAGAGTGTACTACAGACCTACCACTCAATAAAGGTAGCTGGCATGCTGCCTCAGAGTGTACTACAGACCTACCACTCCCTAAAGGCCGCAGTCAGGCTGGCTCAGAGACTACTACAGACCTACTACTCACTACAGTTTGCAGTCAGGCGGGGTCAGAGTGTACTACAGACCTACTGCTCCCAAAATCCACTAGGCAGGCTTCCTCATAGTGTACCTCGTTCAACATCCACCTGCAGGCGCCTTGCTGGCTCAATGGGAGTTCCCCAGTGTGCCTGGGCCCTTATCATGTGAAGGGTGCATTGCCCCTGTTTGCACCATGCTGCATGTTCAAATTGGTGAGCCAGATACAAACAGGGACGGTGCGTCCTATTACAATCAATGCATTGTCCCCAGGGCAGAGCACCATACGGACGGTTAACACCATTTGTAAGCATTGCCCATGAAATGCAAAACAGTAAAATCAATAGATAGATTCCAATAAAAAATCAAGCTTTGTCCCCAGAGCAGCCAATAACTCTAGTTCCCGAGTGCAGTGCATTAGAGACATGTGGAGCGGCTCAGGCTGCTTGAAGCAGCTGCTCGTCTTTTGCTTTATAGGAGGCACCCACAAGCAATTCAAAGGTGGACACAACTTTCTATTTTCAGTGTAAACGCTAGAGGGCAGCATTGCCTTAGGAAAGCCTAAATACGAGCGTGCACATTGGATGTTGGACTCTACCTATTAGAAGCGTGCAAGTCAGAGTCGATTCATCCACCTTTTCAGCCCACTCATACGGTCTCTCAGACAGCCCTCTTCTTCCATTGGTGTGTTTTTGTGCCATTTACGTTTTGGTCTTCCCACTACAGGAGAGTTTGTGGCTGTGGTGTCCTGCTGGACATGTCCTAGTGTCTGAGCAGGCATTGAGTTACCAGCCACTCCCTAGAGGGCTGGACACACATGCACCCTACACCCATCCATCACAGGCGTCACAAGCGATGTGACCCCGTTAATAAAAGGGCCCAGGTCAGGGATCGAGTCGGGGTATCACGCGGGTGTACGGTGCACCCTACTTATTGTACCGGGTGGACACCGTCCCCCCTGTCAAACAGCTGGACTTCACTCTTTGGCCTCTCTGAGACAATATCGGGGTTCACAGCATGCTGCTCACGCGCAATGCGGCCCCCAGGGGAAGTAAAGGTCGCAGATCAGTCTTCCCCAGGGGAATTCGCACGGGACCGGAAGGACAAGGTGGAGGGTGGGATTAGAGGGGTCAAGGGGAAGGGGTGGGATTAGGAGGCCATAAGGAGTCGGAAGAGGCGGAAACAGCCTCTTCCTAACTCCGGAGCACCACCGGGAGGGTCATGAGAACTTTGTAGGCGGTCAGTAGGGGGTGGTTGGGGAGGGGGCCGATTGGTCTATCGGCGGGTGTTTTTTCGTTCTGTGGCAGCTGATGATGAGGGGCGTAAGGGAGGGTTTCTGGGCTCTGGTCTCCGTCGCCTTTCCGTGGGCAGCTGTCTGCGGTATAGTGCGGGCTGTCTGGGGGGACTGCGACCGGCGCGCTTATTGCGGGCATGTGCGGGTGTTCGCTCCCCCCCTCCCCCCCTGGGCCGTGAGGCGCGGCGCCCCTTAATTGTTTGTCTGGCAGGGCAGGCCCCCCCCCCTGTTTGGCGTATAGCACGGGGGTGGGTGGGAGGCAGGCCTGTCGTTCGCCCCCCATGCGTGTCCGTTTTTTCCTGTAAGTCCCTGGGGCGCCCGTGGGTTGTTTCGGTGCAATGGCGGGCGGGGCTCTCGGGGTGATATACATGGCCAGGGCTGACTGGGAGGGGGGAGGGGGGCGCGCCGGGCAGGCACCTGGCCCAGGCGCGGCACCGCCCGGTATGTGGGAGTGAGCTGGCTGCTGCGGGGAGGGGGGGCGTCACCAGCGGGTGCGCTCTGGCCCCCTCCTCCGCCCGGTGTTGCTGTGAGTTGGCTGTCCTTGGTGGGGATAGCGAAGCAGGGCCCCGCCCGTGCGTATCTATGTCTTATTGCATGGCCGGCTGGAACGCACGCGGGTGGGGGGGAGGGGTGGTGTGCGGCTGCTGCTCGCTTTATGCCTTTCGGTCCTGCATCCCAGGGGGGGCGGAGGAGCTCGCGGGGGGTTGGGGGGAGCGTCCTATGGTGTTTTTCTTCCTGCCCCTCCTGCATACCCTTCTGCATCCTGCGGGTGCATAGCTAGTGTGGTTATTTAGGCCAGTTTTGGCGCATGTCCCCTCGGAGCGTGTACGTTTGTCCTTGCCGGGGGCTTTGTTGGAGTGCTGCGTGGGAGGGCCAGGGGGGGCGATCGGGGGTGTGCAGATGAGGTTTGGGGCTCTGGGGCAGTGTTAGGGACCGCCAGCACGGCGCAACCCACCTGGTTGGAGCGGCCTGGTGGGGGGTGGGGGGGATCCAGGACCGGATTGTTCCGGCCGAAGAGGATGCCAGCGGGGCGCACAACGGCCTCCAGACGCTGGCCCAAAGCAGTAGGGGGGTCCGCGGCGGCCTGCCCTCCATCGTGGGATCGCGCAGCTCAAGCATGGCAGCGTTCTGAATTTATTTGCAACAATGACCAGTGTGTGACAGTTGACGTGTGGCATGGTGGTCTGCTGAGGAGGTGAAGGGTGCGGACATGTGTGTGGGGTATGCTGTGTGAATAGGGAGTGGGTTAGGGGAGTACATGATGCAGTACAGGAGGGTTGCCCAAGGGGTGGGGGGGAGGGGGTTCCTGGTAATTTGTTTGTTTGTGTTACTACAGGAGTCAAGTACGGTAACAGGCATCCGCGGGGACGGAAAATGCGGGAACGCCAGTGACTGGAAAGGCGGAGGATGTCCTGGTTGGACTCTCAGGTACGGATCTATCGATGGGGCGAAAGGGGGAGCTGCACGGATCTGGTTCTACGGCTGGTTGGCCGGGGTGCATTGGGGGGGTGGTGGGGGGGACGAGGGAGGCTGGTGTACGGTTCACGGTCCAGTGACGGGTAGGCATAGGACTGGACTGGGGACTGACAGGGCACGCCGGGTGCTGGTTGGATTGTTGAGAATAAGGGTTTTTGTTGGTTCGGCGTGGTTGACATTCTTTGCCAAGGGTCCCGGTGCATTTCTCGGAGTGGGGGAAGCGCTTGGGGATCGGGGGGGCGATTGCTGCAACACAGTAATAGGTGGAATACGCGGCCTGACGGGTGGGGGATTGAGGGGGCTAGGAAATCTGGCGGTGGGGTCGAGGCCATGGGGGTCCATGGAGTTTCACTGTCTTAGGGAGGAGGCCGGGAGTCCGGCGCGGGGGCAGGATTGGACCCGGGGGACGCTGGGGGCGGGAGTAGATGGCTGCGTGGACGTGGATGACTGCCACGGATGCTGCAGATGCTGCAGGCCAGCGTAGGAGATGTAGGGCGTGAAGTTTGCGCTCCAAGGAGGTGGGTTTGCCCGATATGCTGCCCCTGTTTGTTGAAGTACAATTTTATATGGCACCTGCGCGCAGGGCTGTGGAGGGAAGACTGGCACGGTGCTCTTCTCATGAGTTACAGGAGACTTGGAGGTGCATTAGTGTCTCCCTGCAAGTGGTTTGCAGTGATCAGCGTTGGGCAGCGGATGGATGGGTGACCGGCGTTGTGGCTGGTGTGCTTTGGGGTGCTTGCTGGGGGGCACCTGATTCTCAAGCGGGGCGATTTTGGTGCTTTAGGCGCCTTGTGAGGATGGTTTGTCAGGGTGCCTGGAATCTGGGTGGTTTTAGGGGTTACGGTCGGGGGGGGCGATCTCCGCGGGCACTGAGATTATATTCTTGTGATCGGGGGCATGTGACTGGGAGTGTTGGTTTTTTCGAAGAACGGTGGGGAGTCGTTGCCGTAGATCATTTTCGGCTTCCTACGCAAGGGGACGGCTTACGGTGGAGCACGTTTATGGGGCTTCTGGGGGCCGTTTCAGAGTTGACAGGCGGGGGGGAGTGGCGGCAGGATTCAGGGTTACCGGTGTTCACCACGGTGTTTCTGGGTTGACGTAGCGACTGGTCAGTTGTCGGACGGGGGGGGTTGAAGGACGGAGGCCGCACTTACGGCAGGACTAATTGTTCTTTTCTACTACAGGAGTTGGGAGTGGAGCAGGACCCCTGGCGGTTGCCTGGCGGGTGTGGTCCCCCTTTTTTCTCCTGGGCGTGGACCGTCAGACGAGGTGATTTCGCCAGTTGCCCAAGGGCTGTACGAGGATGTTGGAATGTGGGGGACGTATTTGAGGGTTTGGGTTTGGATGCTGACAATGTGCATGCGAAATGTGGAGTCGCCCATTCCAACGTTTCGAATGGGAGGCGGATGTCTGCTTTGAGAGTTGTGGTATGGCTTGACGTGATGATGCACAGAGTGGGATATGGTGCGAGGAAGCGGATGATGAAGACAATGAGATCGCTGTGTGGCATTGGGCCTCGCAGCGGAATAAGTCATCAAGGGGAGCCATTGCATGACGGAGGTACAGGTTGGGGCAGTGGGTTGCGCCGGGGGGGGTCACCTGCAGGGGCAGTGCAGCCCGTCCATACTTGTTACTGGAGCAATTGGGAGCAGGCCATGGTGATGGATCATTCAAAGCAGGGGGGGCAAGTGACACGAACCAAGTTCAGCCGGATTTCATTTTAACTGTCTACAATGGTGGCGAGCAGGAGGGTGGATGGTCGTTCATCCTGAAGGGAACACTTGGCATCAGTGAGGTTTTGGGGTCCTCGGCATCCTATCTATCTCCATTGGAAACAAGCCAGAGGGTGGATCGGTATTCACCGATGAGGAGGATCTCGTCAACAGCACAGTGGGGCACGTATTTTTCTGTTACTGGTTGCGGGCAGGAAGGTGGATGGTTGTTCACCGCAATGGGGGAGCTTGGCGCAGGTTGAAATGGAGACCGAGAATGCTGTCTGTGTACACTGGAGGTGGCCTTGTGAGGGGGATGGTTGTTCACCTTGGAAGGGGTGCCTGTTACATGCGGCTTTGGTCCTGCATGAATCTTTGGATACGCTGAAGTCAGGCATGGGGTGGATGGTCGTCCATCACGGAGGGGGTGCATTTCCCAAGTAAGGTGTCGGACACAGTGAATCATATGGGTTTGCAGTGGAGGTGGACGAGAAGGTGGATGGCCGTTCACCGAAAAAGGGGGGACTTGGCACTGACTAGGTTTGGCCTGGGGATCCTATCTGTTTCAATTGGGATGAGTGCATGGGGGATGGTCATCCGCCACGGGGGGTGCACTGATAACGCATACATTTGCGGTCCCAGTCGAATTGTGGTTTTGGTGGTAGACCAGCGATTGGGTGGATGGTCGTTCACCGTTCATGGGGCGTTTGACAGGAGCAGGTTTCGGCAGCGAGAGTCTGGCAGTTTTCGATTGGAGGTAAGCAAAGGGTGGATGATCGTTCTCCGCAATCGGGGCTCTTTCTCTATGAGCGGGGTTTTGGTCTAAGGATCCTATCTGTTTTATTTGAATGAGCAAATGGGTGGGTGGCCACTCACCGCGGGGGGGGGGTGCACTTGTGACGCACACAGTTCCGGTTCATTTAAATTTGCTTTCCAATGGAGGCACGCAATATGGAGATGGTTGTTCACTGAAAAGGGGGAGTTTGGCATGAGCAAGGCTTCGACCCGAGAATCCTGGCGGTTCGAATGGGGGGCAAGCAAAAAAAAAAAAAGGTAGATGGTCGTTCACTAAGGCGAGGGGCGCCTTTTTTTGTGACTGTGTTTGGCCTGTGAATTTTCTCTCTGTTGCACTGGCGGGAAGCAGGGGGTGGATGTTTGGCCTGTGAAGCTTTTCTCTGTTGCACTGGCGGCAAGCAGGGGGTGGATGTTTGGCCTGTGAATTTTTTCTCTGTTGCACTGGCGGCAAGCAGGGGGTGGATTTTTGGCCTGCCACTCTTTTCTCTGTTGCACTGGCGGCAAGCAGGGGGTGGATGTTTGGCCTGTGACTATTTTCTCTGTTGCACTGGCGGCAAGCAGGGGGTGGATGTTTGGCCTGTGAATTTTTTCTCTGTTGCACTGGCGGCGAGCAGAGGGTGGATGGCCGTTTTCATCTGGAGGGGTACTTTCGTCGTGCTCAGTGTTGGACAGAATTCCTATTTACTTTCTTGAGGTGCAGGAATGGTGGTGGATGGTCAGCCACCATGGGGGGGCGCCTTTCGCAACAAATGGCCCGGAAAATGTGCTTTGTTGCGGGACGCAGTGATGGTTGGTGGATGGCCGTTCACCTTGGAAAAAGGCAGGCAGCTTCCCGACAACTGATTGGGAATCTGGGGCACGGAAACAGGTGGTGGATGGTCATTCACCGGCGAGGAGGGACTCTTGTCCCGGACATGGTTTGGCACGACGAAGGTCGGATTACATGGATTTCAGACAAAAGGGGGCTTGGTACTTTACCGCGAATGGGGGGGGCATCTTCCTGGTCGGGTTTGCCTCGCATTAGGTTATTTGTGTGCCCGAGACGAGCGGTAAGGTGGTGGCTGGTCAGCCACCGGAAGCCACAGGGTGGCGGATGCATTCGATGCACACGGGGGGTGGGGCAGGGAACCGCCCTCCGGGGGTTTCCTGGTTGGCGGTTCTTTGGAGGGGTGGTGAGTCACATACGGGCGGATCCACCCCTCGGGGGGGGAGAACAGTACACGGGTGACTGATAGCGGGGCACGGGAGGCAATGAAGGAAATTCAACAGAGGATGCGCGGAGGGCAAGTGAAGGTGAGAATGGGTAGAGGAAGGACGTCACCGAGTGAATGGGGACGAGTCAAACAGGTGAGATGGTTTGAGAAAGAGGAATGGAGAGTGAGTCGGAAGGAGATGGGGAGAGTATATGTATTGCATTTATGTACTATGTAATAAAGTTGAAAGGATTGCAACCTTGTCCTAATAAAATGGCCTTTTACACTTCAAGTAACAGCGTGGAGTGTGGTTCTTGCGCGATGCGGCCCCCAGGGGAAGTAAAGGTCGCAGACCAGTCTTCCCCTGGGGAATTCGCGCGGGACAGGAAGGACAAGGTGGAGGGTGGGATTAGAGGGGTCAAGTGGGAGGGGTGGGATTAGGAGGCCATAAGGAGTCGGAAGAGGCGGAAACAGCCTCTTCCTAACTCCGGAGCACCACCGGGAGGGTCATGAGAACTTTGTCCGCCCACCCACCCTACAGGTCTTAAGCGATGGCCTGGGGTGATTTTGGGTCATGAACGTGCCAGTTTAGGGCAGGTTGCAGTGGTGTGACGGTTCTTTGGAGGGGTGGTGAGTCACATACGGGCGGATCCACCCCTCGGGGGGGAGAACGGTACATGGGTGACTGATAGCGGGGCGCGGGAGGCAATGAAGGAAATTCAACAGAGGATGTGCGGAGGGCAAGTGAAGGTGAGAATGGGTAGAGGAAGGACGTCACCGAGTGAATGGGGAAGAGTCAAACAGGTGAGATGGTTTGAGAAAGAGGAATGGAGAGTGAGTTGGAAGGAGATGGGGAGAGTATATTTATTGCATTTATGTACTATGTAATAAAGTTGAAAGGATTGCAACCTTGTCCTAATAAAATGGCCTTTTACACTTCAAGTAACAGCGTGGAGTGTGGTTCTTGCGCGAGACGAGATCGGAGCTCACGGCACACTGCTCACACGCTGACTTCTCAGATACAATCGCATCTAAGGGTGTGATGTATTCTTATAGGTTCTGAATCGATCCCCCTATTCCTGACCCTATTCTGGTTAGCAAACTAACAAGTTAACTAGTAATCTGCCCATGAGGCAGAAAATCCCCATGATGCAGATACCGTTATCTGACGCAGTCACACTACGGCACAGGAACGTGTTATCTGATTAGGTCATAACGCTTGCGATCTAATTAGACAAGCGATATTCCTCCAGCCCCTGATAAGGCATACGGAGTTCTCATAACAAATCAAACCTATGACAACCTGGGCAAAACCCTGCGGCCATTGTTTTGATTTCACCGAGAACTTCAGTAAAAGAATGTGCTAACGAGCAAGTCGTATGACATCCTTATTGACGTATCTATGTCCATCCTTACGTCAATCTCGGCACCTTAAAGGTATAAATATTACCGATCTTGCCCTATGCAAACACACGCGTGGTGACGAGACGGAGCAGCCATACTTGCCGAAGCCCAGAGCAGAGCAGACCCCGCTGGCAGCAGCCCCGCCTTTCTGACGCGCTGAGAGAAGCTGCTTTCTCCTGCCGAGAAATCCAGCACCGGCGTTTCTGGGTAGCCCTCGCAGGCAGCCTGGAATATCGAGACCAGAGACGAGAGATACCATCCCTCATTCATCCTAACTTCCAGGTACAGAACTGAATAACCCCTCACAGAGAATTCTTTAGTTATTCACTTGGCAAAAACAAACTTAACTTAAACTGTAACTTTCTATTCCCGCCCACGTATTAGACTTAGGTCAGGTACACGGGGTAGGCGTATTTAGAAACACCAGTTGAGTACGTTTAGTCAAATGTATATGTGTATGTAATATATTTTATTCATTTTAAAACATCTTATGGCTTAGAAACCATATCAATGTTTTTACAGTATTACTTTATACTATTGCTTTTAATGTATGCACTTTACTTAGCTATAAGTATTGCAATAATATCGATCCATTTCTCTTGTATGAGAAAAGAGACTGATCAATAAATAACACCTTTTTATTGAACACGCCCGTCTCTTCCTTTTCTCTACATTCTGATGAGACTAAGAATGCACGTACTGACTGAGTAAAATAAATTGCCTTTTGTTCACACGACTCTCGAGATATACTCTTGATTAGGGGAGAGCAAAGTTGTCATGTTCTATGGTTGTCAGAAACTAAATCCCTTCTTGTCTAATCAGGGAAGTTAAGTCCTCCTTGA